>NC_134570.1:115628879-116828879 GCF_050947875.1 Dermacentor variabilis
TCGCCAGCGGTCGTACTCCACGTCCCCTTCCTGATTGGAGCCTCACAATGGAGGATTGAGCTCTATTTCTGCGCCTCCGGATCTGCTGCCCCTGGACGGCTACCCGGAGGTACTACAAATGCCTGGATTCATTTACAGCCTGCTCAGCGCGTGGTGAGGACGACACAGTTGATCATCTATTTGCTTTGGCCCCGCATTCTCTAAAGAGAGGGCTTCTCTGTACGTGACATTCTGACGCCTCGGACTCCTACCGGTCTCGGCATGCCAGCTGCTACTTTCCGGCCGGCATCAGGACTCCATCTTGAGGCACAATCTCACCATATTGGAGAAGACGGGACTGCCGTGTAAATTGTGAATTCGCCACCTGGATACCGCTCACAGCAGAACCTAACGGTACCAGACCCTTCAATTGCCTCGACCTTATCTCTTTTCTTTTTTCTTTTAGTACCCTTCCACAAGGCGCTGAGTCGTGCTGAGACGCTGTGTCGTGCAAAGGGTGCATGAAATAGTGCCCCTTCCTCTTCACAACCACACTCTCTCTATTCCAATGTCAAAGAAAGGGGCTGACAGATGGAATATCACACTGTGGTATAAAGGTTATAAACAGGGACAAGGTGCCTCAAAAAGGCAGGTCTACATTTCGATAGGAGGACATACTTTCGTCAAAAGGGGCCTCGCCATCCTCGGAATGTTATACCCCTGTCACGCGGACGCGGCTAAAGCCCTTTTAACTTCCTTCAACCAAGGACGTCTTTATCTCGAGGGAGATGCGCGCCGTGTCGCACGGCAGTCCTTTAGCAAAGGAAGTTTAAGGAAGTTCCTAGCGAAAGGAGATGGAAGATCTCCCTTGCAGACTGAAGGGAGTACTATTGTTCCCAGGGTGCTTGAATTTCGAGTCAAGAAATCACCCTCATTTTTATTAATTTCACTTTTACCCGCAATTATAACTGTTTTTATTGCATATAATATATTATTTGAGCACTGACAAAGATATTTGAGTTGAGCAGCTACATTCGACTCTCGAACCGGGCGTTCTTAGGATGGCTGGTGCGTTTGCCCTGACTGCGCCATCTTATGTTGTTTTGGTCAATGCGATGAATTAGTGATTCACATCTTTGCCAAGACTTTTTAGCAATGTATAACGTGTTTCTTTCATGACTGCGTACGAGGTGAGCAGCGCCTAATGGGCTCCCAGCGGCAGCTTTCAATAGCTCGCTTATAGGCCGTGTGACACGGAGCTAACTCCTTTGAGGTGAAACTCCCTTGCGGTTCATGAAGGGAAGGAAATTTGAAGGACATCCGAGTTGCCCGTGTGACACGGGTATTAGTTTTAAAGGGTTAGTGCAGTGACTTCACGTGCGGTCGCTGTCGGTGGCGGCTGGTTCTAAAGGGAGAGACTTCAAAGAGAATGAGCGCTGTCGCCTGACATCTGTGAGCGTGGTTCCCAAGAGGAGGGAACAAGAGCAGGAGATTGGGAAGGCGGGGAGAAAAGAAACGAAAGAAAAGGAGATAAGAAAGGAGGGGGACACCGAAAAAGAGGTGAGAACAAGAAAAGAAAAACAGGGGCATGCGTGGGGGAAGGTGTTGGTGAAGTGAGAGGCAAGGAAGCATTCATGGGTGCCGTTGACGGTATGTTTTTGTGGCCTTAGAAGGGCCGGCCAGGCGGTCAGTGCGCGAGTAACAAAAAAGACCCAAAAAGACATCAGTTAAAAGAGTGACTTTAGTAGCGTAGCAGCAATGCATCGAGCAATTTTGAAAGCGTTAAGATGGCGACAAGGAGTCTGGGGTGCAATGCATGGAATAACTGGAAGGCAGCGGCATGGTCTTTCAAGGGACGTTAGCTCCAGTAGCTCAACTTAGGTGTCATTATGGTGGCATATAGAAACGGCGATACCCTGTGTGGCTGAGGCACCGAAAAATGTATACTGGCGTCTGGGACTTTAGAATCTGTTGGTGAGGGCGTTTCATAAAACTATAGAACAAAATACAGGCAAAACAAAAAAATAGGGGGGCACCGAAACAGGAATAACAAATAGGAGGGTGACGTGCGCAGGAGCGGACGGGGGCAGGTGTATTTGGGAAAAGGGGGTCGTACAGCTGAAAAAAACGTAAAAACATGAAAGAGTATTAAATTGTGTAGTAGGCAGGAAAAAATATTTGAAATTGAGGAATAGGTAAGGTTAAGAATTAAGGTTAGCTGTTGGCATAATGTGTTTTGTGCCTTGCCGGGGAGGAACGCCGAGAGACGCTCTGCGCGGGCCAAGGCGCTCGCTCGACAGCAGGAAGAGGACCCCGAGGTTCACTACGCGGACGCCTCGCTTCCCAAGCACGCATCAGAGGAACGGCGGTCGTCACCACCATCACAGGCGTCACAGGCGCGTCGATACGGACGACGAATACAGACGAAGCAGAACTGGCCATGGCCCTCGCACTCGCACCACCGGGAGTGAGGACAGTCGTCACTGACTCCAAGACCGGCTACGCAAGCTACCGCAAGGGGAACATCTCTCCCGCGGCACTAGCGATCCTCACCAAGCGCAAATCACCGGTACGGGCCGATGAGGTCGTGTGGGTGCCGGCTCACTCGCAAGTAGAAGGCAGCGCATTCGCCGACCACTATGCCCGAGAACAGTCAATCCGGGCCGAGGACTAGCCAGAGCTGTGACAAATTACAAAGACATCACCCAAACGTACAGAAGTGGCAGATGTAGGTTTCCCCGTCCGCATCCGCAACTCAGCTGAAGGCAGCAAACGATCGTGGGACGTAAGCAAGCGGGGTTGCTAGTGCATCCCGTGCTCTTGCACAAGATGTTCCCAACAGAGCATGACACATCATGCCCGTTTTGCCGACGATCAGAAGACACTATAGCACACATGCTTGCAGAGTGCACTAAGCTCAAGAACCCCCACCATCCCTACCCCCCACCCTTCGCAGCCTCCCCCCCCCCACGAGTGATGGCAGACCTTGTTTTCCAGCCCCGGCCGACTGACCCAGCTCGCGCTGGCGGCTAGGGGCCAGGAACTACTGGGCACATATGGGACCTGAGAAGAAGGTTCCATCCCGTCTGGTGCCAACGCGCACCAACCATTACTAAGGGCTCAATAAAAGTTGATTCTCTCTCTCTTTTGGTCGATGATATGAGAATTTCAGATTTAAGTGACCGCTTTTAAAGATTCTAAGTTGCCACGTGCCAAAATAATTCATGTCGGGTGCAGAGAGAGAGAGAGAAAGGCAAAGGAAAGACAGGGAGGTTAACCAGAGATTATCTCCGGTTGGCAACCCTGTACTGGGGGAGGGGCAAGGGGATGCGATAGGTGAGAGAGAGAAGGATTTAAAAAAAAAGAAAAAAACTACACACACACGCACGTACAGGCAATTAAAATTGTGTATGAGGTATGAGTCCATATATTTCCTTTCGCGAGATGAACGGAAATTTGTTTGTAATATATAGAGCCTTGCTTTGTCAAATATATGAGCATGTTCATTAAAGTGGCTGGTTACTCCTTGAGGTAAATTGTGTTTTGTATTCGCGCAGTGGCCGTTGAGTCTTGTATGAATGTGTTGTCCAGTCTCACCTATGTATTGTTTGCTACAAGCGGTACATTCTGGACTGTAGACTACGTTGTTTGATGTGCAGGTGCAGGCGAAAGCGCTCATTCTTTTTGAAGTATCTGCCTTTACAACCAGCCGCCACCGACAACAACTGCACGTGAGGTCTCTGCACCAACACTTTAAAACAAACATGCCGAGGATGACGAGGCTGCCTTTGACGAAAATAGGTCCTCCTATAGAAACGTTGGCAAGCCTTTCTGAGGAACCTTATCTCTGTTTATAACCTTTATACCACAGTATCTCTCTTCCAGCCACTCGCGAACCAGTTGCTGGCAATTGGCGCTGGCTCCATCTCCGCTGTAATGGATTCGCTCGCGAACTTGTTGTTGGCGACTGGCCTTGGCTGCAGGTTCCACCCTACCACTGCAATCTAGTTGTTGCAGCTCGGGGTAGCTCGAGGTAGCGTGGAACCAGGCAGTCTCCTGCTATTCAAAAAATGTTGGTATTCTCTAGCACAAAAATGCATTTGAGGGCGCGCACGTCAATTTTACGTGGTGCCTTTTTGCGATTTAGGGACGTCGCGCGATAGACCGGTCAAATTGGCGCAGCTCTAGAACTTTTGACCAATAGAGGAGTGCTTGTGATGAAAAAGGCGTAGAATCTTACAGATTTTTTCTGTTTTCTTTTGTTCGATCTAACTATGGGGTTGGGGGCATAATCATTGCATACAAGTTATATAAGATGGGGAGTTCTTGTGTTAATCTTTATGTCGCGTTACAGGTGAGGCGGATTCGGCCCGAAAAGTTATCACCGAAACGTGGAGAGCTAGAGACCGCAATAAAATAAAAACATATTGGAATAATTTTCCGCTCAGCGTCCCAGG
Organism: Dermacentor variabilis; assembly: GCF_050947875.1. Taxonomy (NCBI): domain Eukaryota; kingdom Metazoa; phylum Arthropoda; class Arachnida; order Ixodida; family Ixodidae; genus Dermacentor; species Dermacentor variabilis. Next base: position 115,633,316 of record NC_134570.1, read on the forward strand.
ATACGTCATGCTTGACAGAATTGGCCATGTGAGAAATTAAGCGTATGAAAAAGTTGTTACCATTTCTGCCGGTCTTTTTCCGACACCATTCACGTGACTTTCCTTGCTCTGTGATTCTGAGTGAACTGACAGGCCTAACCAGCGCCCAGCAAAGCGACCGGCATCGTTTTGCCCACTGCATGACCGGCGGGCCGGTATACGATCGCAGAGCTGAACAGCCTGGTTGCGGATGAATGGCCAGCACATCGATAGGGAATCCGAGCAATTTGCTGCCACCAGTGATAACAATATTGGAAATAGCGGAAATAATTAGTGCTGGTATAATATGATATTTTGCGGTATTTTTACTGGAGTATTTGGGACGATCGTTGTCGAATGTCCGGCAGAATAAGGTTTCTGAGAATGCCCTATGAGAAAAACCTGTTAAATGAAAAAGAAATTCTTGTTCTTGGCATACAGCCTAAAAACCAAGTAAACACTAAAATATAAACGTTCGAGATAACTGTAACTGCTTAAAAAACTATAAATAACGGCGGCAGATCCCACGCCCTGTGGGAATTGATGTCATACCGTAGAAGCAATGTGCGGGGAGCCTACCTTGTTAACGTAACGACCATGCGAGCACCAAGATGTATGTAGCTGTTTCATCACTTACATGACACACATGTGGTGACATTCGTGTTATGACCTATCATTTATGTTCCTCATACACTCTTGGCATACTATGCCAATTTTGGTGCATACCAAGTTAACGAAACGACCATCAAAGCACCATGACACCGGCGGCTAGATAAATATTGTCGAAGTGGCAAGTGTTCATGAAGAAATGTTTCACATTATTAACATTTTGGAGTTTTTTTTATACGCGGCGTCTTTTTCTGCCTACATCATGCACGACGCGCTGTCTACGGTACTGCTTTGAGGCCCCGTACCATATTCAAGATACCGTGGAAGAAATGGCTGTAAATTTCAAGGAACTTTACAGAAATGTTCTGTACCGCAAGAGAAATTTTCTGCGAATTTTCTCTTACAGAAAGTTGCTCATAGACAAGCCGTAAATTTTCTATTCTTGATATCGACTCCATCCTGCAGGCAGTCAGAACGGAAATATGACCGTTCTAAATGAATTATTGAAAATGTGCAAAAAGACATAAAACCATTTTTGAGTTTCCTTGTTTTCATAAGACAACTAGTTTTTTCTGTGTTTGTGCTGATGCACAAAGAGCTTTCAATGCTTCTGCGCATGCCACACGGCATATCCGAAATGACTGCCAGTTGCGGTGGTCCGTCGTTGACCTAAGTGAACACCTTCGTTTGTTCCTGCGCCCGTCCCTGAACAGGTGAGTGGTTTGTTTTTCAATAGCACGGTTGCAAGGAACACATGACTTATTCTTTCTTCTTAAGAGTTCTTTGTGTTCATGACATGAGGCAAGGTTGCATTGATTGCGAAAAGAACGATCCTCGTTCCACGAAGTGAAACCGCATTTCGGGTCATCCTACTTTTTCTGATACCAGCCCTCATTGTTGATATAATTACTCCCTTATTGTTTACGTAATTGCATAACTTTATTTCGTGCCTGTCCCAGTTAATTTAAAACACTTCGGGTTCTTTAACGTACACCTGACTCTAAGCACACGAGACTGATTACTACTACGTGCTGGAGCACCATCTTCTTGAAACGAGATGTTCCGAAGGTGCGCAAGTGGAACGTTGCAACAGACATAGTTCACGGGCCCCTCGAGGGTATCGACCACGTAGCGTGGTGCCGTTAGTTTGTTCACAAAAAAGATGCGTAGGATGAAGTTTCCTTCAAAAATACCGCACTACCTATTAAACGAACGGTATTGGTGTCGTGTTGGAGCCAGCCAGAGTGGATTCTTATCGCTCCATCCAGTAGTACGCGTTGGGAAGATTAACTTGTGAGCTTCTGGAGAAATTAGCCTCATCCGTCCAAAGCACGTGAGTGAAAATGTCTGGTTCTTCTTCGCATTTCATGAAAATACAATTGGCAAAGGCGTCTGTTTTCAGAATTTCGGTCTTCCAGTTTTTTATGAAAATGTATGTACATGGTAGGGGTGCATATTACATCTTTTTTAAATCCTCCACAGTAATAACCTTGAGCTTCCAGCCTCCGCATTGGCATCGCGCACACTACCGTCAGGATTAGCAGCAAAGAATGACAAAAAATCCGTTTCCGCTTCTTGAACTACTGTCGCAGTCCTGCGTCCCTTTCTTTGAAGCTACCCGTCTCGCAAAAAGTGCATACGTTCGAATTATTGTTGACGGACTACGGCGTCCTCCACAATGTCACATCTGAATAGCTTGACTGCCTTGCTCTTGTCCAGTAATGACCAGTAACTAATAATGATGAATGAAATGATTTATAATGACTACTAATTACGACAATTTGACTAATATGTCTAACGACGAATTGTAACGACTATAATTGATTATAAATGACTAAAAATGCTTAGTACGCAACTTTAATGACTAACACTGACTGAAATGACTTGTAATAACTACTGATGACTATGATATCACCAGCATTTCTAGCGACGGCTTGACATTGCCACAATTGATTACAAATGACTAAAAATGCTTAGTGGTGAGCAGTAACGACTAATAATGACTGAAATGACTATACTAACTAGAAATGACTGCTAATGACTACTAATGACCAGTATGTCTAACGACCAAATCTAACGACTACAATTGATTACAAATGACTAAAAATACTTAATGATGAGGCGAAAGATAAGAGGAGAAAGAGTAGGCTTTCGCCATCCACCTATTAAGGTGACCTTAAGAGACGCTTTAATTTTTTCGCCCTCAACCGCATTAGCCCTGTCGACGACAATAACAATGCGACCGACTGATTGTTGCGATAACGCGACTGCTTGTTCATTGCCGACGCACTGCTAAAAACAACCCTGCGCACACAAAAAAAAAATAAAAAAGATACTCTGCGCGCACAGCACTTTCGTCGCAATGTCAACGCGCTAAACCCTGTATTCCAAGATATTCTAGCTTGTCGCAAATCAATCGCACTGTGTCCGTGGAGAGCCTAAAATGTATTCGAAACTCTCGTTCGGTCATGAAGAAAGCGTCGCACCGATACCTGTCGTCACGTCGATGTCTTTCGCCAACGCTAGCCAGCAACAGACCAAAGGAGCGTCCGTTGGCGCATCTGTCACGTCGTGCGGGTCAGCGCGAGACTAGCAGAGGGCCATGGTTGCCTTAGCAGCCCTCTAGATCACGCACGGCCCTCGAGTAAACCACTTTTCTGTGGTTCCGCTCATGCCAGATGACGGGTTCCCTTTCCAGATGGTTGACAACCTGTGTGACGACAACAAAATTTATAGTAAAGCCCACTAGTGATAACGATATCGAAGTGCCGGCCAATAGCTTTCGTGAAAGCGAACCGTTTCGAAAGCGAACTTTTCCAGAATACGGCCACCGCTCGCGTACTTAGATTTAGGTGACGTTAAAGAACCGCAGGGGGTCATTATTACAGAGTATGCCACTATGGCGTGCTTCATACTCTGATTGTGGTTTTGACATGTACCGACCCATAAATCGATTAAGGTTTAACACTTCTGCCAAGACGTTCTGAGCCAAATGAGACAATGACAATTCTTTCCTTCTCTGAGGTTATGAACCATGGAGGGCAACAACGCCCCGAGCAAACACGTCTCGCAGTGTAATCTGTGTACTGCACAGATAAACAACAGTGGTGCACGCAAGGTAGAGTTTATCATCAACTCATCACTCTCGTATTGCCCTAAACGCACCAAAAAAATTAAACATTCATCGTCAGCATCACGGCTAATTCTGGTCAATCAAAGCAAACAGCGCAGAAAGTTTCACTTACATCGATTCCCACGGCGCATGGGACCTGAATGATCTTTCAGTATAAAATAGGAATTTCTCTTAGGTTACAACCTTTTCCCGTATCTTGGTTTATCCCCCTCACTGGCTAAGCGCGATGAATCCGAATCACAATCAGCAGCACTATAAATTGAGTGACCTGCAGTCAGCAATGAAGCAAATAATGAGAAAAAAAAAGAAGTAGAAGGCAGCTACTCTATCGTTGAAGTCAAGACAGGATCAGAGAATGAAATACTTCGAAATTTAATTCGGAAAATTAGGCATTGCTATAAACAATGAAAACCTTCCGCCCTTTGAGGCATCTACATTGGGTTTTATAGCCACAGGAACGTATGCATGGCCGTATACGACTTTATTGGTAACACATGGAGGATACATAGATAATTTAGTGATATATGATTTATAATTTTACACAAGTCAAACTTGTGCTAATTTATTGATTTATTTTTATTATTACAAATATTCGGTTAAATTTATTAAATTTATTACCTTCCAGCTTGCGCTCCCTTCGTAAACCCGTTTTATAAATGTTTTTCGTTTAACGCAGGCTTGTTGGCCACTCCCCTTTAGTGGGTACGCACCATTGTATAGGAAGCAAGCACGCAAGCAAGGACAGGATCAGCCGTATGGATTCAGAGCATTCATCGCCGTATTCCACGACAGGGGTAAGCCAATAGAGAAGTTGCACGGCAGCTTTTTCTTTACTTCGCTATTTTAGATAGAAGTGTGTGTGATAATACAAATTGATCACGAAAAAAGAAAGATGGCAAGCTTTAGCGTTATACTGTAGATCCTCAGAGGATGTGAACGCACGGAGGCGACATACTGGCAGAAAAAGCACGCGCCGTGACTGCTTGTGTGCAGCAGAAAGTGTCTTGGAAGCTATGAGTGACGTGGTATAGTGCCGCCCTCAGAAGGAGCTCTTGTAATCTGTTTGAACATGTTGTGTGCTGGCTTCATCCGATCACGTGTCTAGTTGCGACCAATGAGACGGCCACATGTGGCTAGAGAAGTCTTGGAACGGCCGCTCGTCGGCCCAGACTTTGTGTGGGTTTGCTGTAAACCAGTCGCTTCTCCCCATAGAGAAAGGCATTAACAAGAGCGGACACTGCCATAGAGCCCAGCAACCGAATTGCTAACTGGCACGCGCTACTCCGGCTGCCCAACTGGGCGCCCCCTTTTTTTATTTTGTTGCTTTCTTTTGGCTTCTGCTCCACAATCGCGCTCGGTCTTAGTGCGGAATCGTTCATTTAATTAAAATAATTGCCAAGCATTTTTACAAGCTTCCATCGAATATGTGACACGCGCAATTTCATAAAGTAGACGCAAAACGCCTTGTGAATTAGGAAATATTTATTTCGCCTTATATAAATGCTCGTTCCGGGCTTGTTGTGCATTCATCCAATGTTGTGGCACCGGGTAAGCAGCAGTAGTTCCCATACGAAGCTTCACCGGATGGCATCTGCTGAAAAAAGCAAATTAGAAGCATGTGTTATTTTGGTATAGAGCCCATATAGGAATACTGCGTGTAGAGGGGAAAAGTGCGAAATGGTTGAGCGGACGACATTACCAACAAAAGTAATTCGCTTTTAAATTCATATCGTCGAAAATACCCAACTCCCCCATTCCAAGCTTTACTATAAATTATAAAGAAAATATCAGGGACCTAATTCACAAAGTTATTCGTTCATAAATGCTGTTTTTGATTGGCTGATCGCTTTCGCTAATATGTCCTACATCAGTATTGACAGGCACGGGCGCTTTTAGCGCAAGAACGTTTTGTGAATACGGGTCCTGATTTCCAAGTTTTCCCCAACTCCCGCGCATTATTTCCCGCACTTTAAGAGCACGAATGCACGGGCGACTGCGCGTTTCCCGAACAGCTTGTCCTCAGCCAACGCGATAGTACGCTACATACACAGAGGTAGCCACAACACAGGCCCTCAGCCAGGCCATGCTAGACGCTAGCAGGATGCCTTCTACTCGAACTCAAGAGAAATCCGTGGGTCACGAACTTGTTTATCCCAGTAAGGTTCAGCCCACGCGAAACTAACTGCATCACACGGCCGAGCAGCTTTTCGCTAACTGTGTCACAACGCCGGCCGTGACCAGTGTGCATGAAAAGTACCCCGAAAAGTGACGAAGTTAGTGACTATAATGTTGTGCGTCAGAGAAAGCGCCAATACTTGTCCCGGTAAGATTCAGTACACGTGAAACTGCGTCACAAGGCCGAGGTGCTTTTCGTTAACTGCGCCACAAAGCAGGGTGCGGCGAGCGTGCTCAAAAACTACCGAAATAAATTATAATGTCGGAGCTCAAAGAAAGCGTCGCAGACATCACCCAGTACGAGTCATTATCACAGGTTAACTAAGCCAGGACGGTCGAGTTGATATTCGCGAACTACGTCACAAGTCTCGGTTCCGTACCGTAAAAGCCAAATTGCTTGAAATGGGTCGAAGACTGTCACACGACATTTCTCGCCTTGCCGTAGTCCAGTAGATAAACGCTTCCGTGTCGAAGTGAAGATGGAACACAAGAATACGCCGGGAGCACTACAAAAACGCTATACCCGAAACAGAGGGGTCGCCGAACAGGCGAACTTCACATGCACAACCAGCCTTCGATGGCCTGTCTGACCCATGGCGCATGCATCTGTCGCGCCTGGTGTGCCGTTAGCTTGTTGCTAGGCAACGCAAGAAAAATAAGTCGCAAAGTGTAAGTTATAAAGTCGCAAGTGTAAGTGCAAAGTGTAAAATAATCGCAAAGTAAGCGCGGGAAAGAAAAAAAAATAACACGTCTGTGAGTTCATTTCACATTCTTTTTATGGCGATGTTCGCCTCAACGAACGAATGGGATTAACTCTAAGCGTGAAGTCCATCCTGTTGCCAGCTTTCGCCGAGTGTCCCCTCTTGTTGAATTTCTTTATCTATGTTCTCCGCCTCTCTGTCGTGTTTTGCGTACCGGCGCTCTGCGCGCGCTCTCCTGCGACGGGCTCCGCCGCCTGCCGCTGCCTACACTTTTGGCGACGAGGATAGGATCCCTGCTCGAGTTCCGACTGAAGAAACAGGGAAGTGACGAACCCTTTGAGTGAAGCGTTTTTTTCTGGGATTGCACTACATGCAGTCTCCGCCGACGCACTTGTCGTCGCGAGGCCTATGCGCCTAAGTGGACGCCTTCGCCGACCCCTTTTGATATCGATGTAATAGTTCTGCGGAAACGTCGCCTGCTACGTGCCCTTTCTTTTCCTGCACGAACTTCCGCCTTGTCTTTACTTTCTGCACCCGTACTTGGCATGGCTTCCTTAGCCCTGAACCTCCCTGTCTTTCTTGAGTTGCCTGGCCCGCTCTCTCTTTCGTGATACCGATGGAAAAAAAATTTCAGTACCAACTGGAGGCTGCCGGCGGCAACGAATGGACGGACGCGCTGCGAGCGTCCACGCTTGTCAGCGGGCTAGAACGAGAAGGGCAGCGCAACAATTTCGCCGAAGAGGAACAGGAAGCGGCAAGACAGTTGATCACGAGGGAGACTCAAGTGGCCTCAGCGTCAGCCGACACGGTTCCGACTGAGTCGGATTTACAAAAACTGGTGCAACTATTTGGCCGGCTGTTTGCCATGTCGACGAACGTATTAGCGGAGAAGCACGAGATTACGAGCCGGAAGCAGCTTCAAAGGAAATATTTTTGGGATTTGTTACAGCGTCGAAGAAAGAAGCGGTCCAGTACAACTTCGGCACCACTTATAACGAGCGCGTCCGAGATCAGATTATCCAAGGGGTAGGCGAACGCCCACCTCTCCCTTGACAAGGCGGAAGTATTTGGCCGCTCGTTACAAGCGCTGTATCTAGCGAACTGCGCGTTCGGTTCGGACAACGTACAAAGGAGTGAGATATCTTAACATGGCGTCCATTCGACGTGCCAAGATGGTCGACTTCTTCTGGGAAAACGCCAAGCTGGTAAATCAGGAGGACCAGGATGCGAAGAAAAGTTTCAATTTCGAACGTCGCACACGCGATCAGTGTGGCAGAACCAAAGATATCGCGTCCTAGAGGAATTGTCTCGCAAGATATCGGCACTGCAACGTCTGCCACACGTTGTGTCATTTCGCTCCAGTCTGCGGAAAGACCCGAACAGCTAGCTGTACAACGTGTCTTTCCGCAGAAACTAGCTCAAGTACACTGTCTTCGACAACATCTGCGGCTATGCCATCTGCGTCTGTCTTGACCGTCAGCACCTTTGAAACTAAAGAATATTTGGAAGTTCAAGGCATAGTCTTCATCTTCGTCAAGCTTCGTCTTCATGCGACTACTGGTAGACACGGGAGCGTCGGTGTCATTGATGACTGCCGAGGACATTAGACATCATTTTCGCGAGCAGCGCATGCTGTCAAAAACATCAGTGGACTTGAGAAATTTCTCCAAACAACGCATCGACGTTCTAGGTTTGTTTCAAGCCACCGCCCAGTTTTTCGAAAGGTCGTTCTCAGGCAGGTTTCACGTAACCGTAAAAGGATGTCACTGCTTGGACTTGATGCCATTCAACGGCTACGTATACTGGTTGACGGTACGTCGTTGTCATGTCTGGCATCCCTTTGTTCCGTGCAGAGCCCCGCATCCGTACCTCCAGGTTTTTATGATCTATTCAGTGGCGAATTGGGTATCGTCAAGAACTTCGTGCACCGAATTCATCGGCGGCAAAGTGTAACACCAGCGTCTTCCAAGCTGCGCAGACTATCCATCGCTCTCCGCGACTAGGTCGCCAGTGATCTGCGACGTCTTGAGGACTGCGACGTCACTGAGCGTGTAGATGCTTCAGAGTGGGTGTCTTCACTAGTAGTGCACAAGAAGGATGGAGCCATCAGACTCTGTTTCGAGCTACGGGAATCAAATAAGGCATTGGTGGTAATGCTTTGCCGCATATGGAGAAATTGTTACAGATGCTTCATGATGGAACTTATTTTTCTGCGATATATCTAGCACCTGCTTATCCTCAGCTATTGCTTGAGGAAAATAGTAGAGTTCTCACCACTTTCATAACTCATGAAGGCTTATTTAGATTCAAACGTGTCTGTTTTGGTTTGACATGCGCGCCTGCGGTATTTCAGAAAATGTCACAAATTTTCAAGAATTGCAAGAGTGTTGTCTGTTCAATAGAAAGGTTAACCGAATCATTAAGGAACATTTGCAGGTAGTCAGGCTTGAAGGTCGAGATGCTTCGAAGAGCCTTACAGAATTTTTAGGCTCGTATAGCATTATGCCAAATGCTATGACGGGTCTTTCCCCAGCTTTCTTACTTCATGGTCGTTAGACTCGTTCAAAGGTAGATATTAGTAACATAAGGTTACAAACCATATAGCAGAATCGCACAATTTCCTTCTTCAAGTCCGAGAAAAGATATCTCAGAGACAGTGGCAAAATAAATATTATGTAGGTAAACGTAGAGGTGCTCAGGAAGCTCGTATCAGGGTGGCAGACACGGTCAAAATAAAACTTAACAGGAGAGGATTTTTTAAGTACACTAAGCCTTGTACAGCTAAGGCCTAGATAAGACCATCTACTTTCATACTCAATGATAGAAAGAAGTGAAATGCGTCTATGTTAACTATAGTAGTAAAGGATTCAGTAGCACAACAGTCTTCGGAGGGTGTTAATGTATTCTCTACAAGTGATAAAATAATTTTTTACTCATATTCAAACTTGGATAATGACCTTGACGACCCGTCTAGAGCTACACAGTCTTTTCATAGTAATAAGGAGCCGTTAAGTAGTTCATCTGACAGTATCACTTCCGAGTCTACAGAGAAGTCTTCTTAAATTCCATGGGGGAATCGGCAGCTTCCCGGCACATGTTGGAACGCAGAGACAAGCTTCCTGGGCAACCCTCTTCAGTTATGCGCGACACCAATATTGAAATGTCAAACCCGGGGGAGGGAACCAATAGTGGGACGACTGGGTTTTCAAGCTCGACCAATACGCGTTGCTACCCGCAAGGTTCGTCTGAGGTCGCACACGTCTTCCCCGGAGCAAGAAACGGCCTCCGTGGCTTGATGATCTTGTGTGTTAAGCGTAGGACGTAGTGCCCTGCCTGAGGTGGTCACGGCTAGGGGCCTCGCTCTCACACCACAGAGACAACATCGCGTATTCTCCTGTTTGATACAGATGTAAAATGTATGTTTCTTCAGGTGTGTGGTGCAGTGAAACTTGTACCACGTGTTTCTTTTCTTTCTGTATTGAATTGTTTGCAGTCAAGTGTGAGAATGGACTATATGTATATATATATATATATATCGGGGTGAAGTGCGAATAACTTGAAATTCCAGGACACTCCCAAGACTGGTGCGTCAAAGACGGTGTTTTGTCTTCTTGGTTTCCAAAGACTCCAGTGCCTTGTGTTGTGATTTGCGGGAGGGGGGGGGGGGGGCGGGCACATTCATGTTCTGCAGACAGTGCACCTGTGGTGTGCGTCTCATTTACTCATTAGACCACAAACTACCCACTGACCCAAGCTGGCTGAAAAACGTTTGAGATCAGGATAGGCCGCCAAACAAGCAGAACCATCGGTAGCGCAAATTGCGTGAATCTGTGAAGAGTAACTGCATATATTACGTAGAAGTCTGTAAGAATGCTCTAAAGTACTGGTGGGGGGTTTTGGCATGAAGCTCAAAAATTATTTGGCGTCACGCTTTTATTCCTGTACTAAACATGCCATTACAAAATACCACAAATACAATTTTGAAATGCCGTAAATTATCTATTCAAAAAATTCATTGTTTATCATTGACGCTCCCTTAATATTGGAGCCTCTTGACCAGTGTCATTGTTATTGCTACTATATGTGTGTTGATTCGTTATTCTGAATTCCCGGCTTGATTTTCGATTCATGCACGCCGCTATTTCTGGCAGTTCTACGAACAAGTTTCAGTTTTACAGTTTTACAGCCTCATCAAAGTAACGTGGCCGTTATCCATCGAATTAATGCGATGAACAATAAGTACACAATCAGTCACAATAAAATGCGTTAAAAAGCGGCAGTGCAGATAGTCCAGGATAGCGGCACTCAACTACATCCTTAAGCTACAGCTACATCCGCCCTCCGCAGGGACGACCTAACGGGATCTCACTAAAAGAAGACTTCGATGATGACCGGCGTTATATGACATCTGCGTTATTTTTGTGCCTGATCGGAGTGGTGGAGGGAGCAATGACAGCTGCATTGGTAACGGCACTGCTTTACCTCTGGCCGTCATCCGTCTCTCCACCGACAAACGAAGTAAGTGCACATTATTCAAGAACTTATTCATTCCTGGTCTTCTGTAAAGTGTACCACGCTTGATACTAAGCGATAGCGTCTTATTTTCGAATGTTTCTTCCTTCATTCAATGGCTGATTGGTTGATCTGCGATCGTGAACGCTAAAAAGCACGATGTGGTAGATATATTTATCTAATGGCCTCATTACTATGGGAGCGGCGGGGTCCCACAGTCCATGCCAGCAGGCCCCAGTGCGCGCCGTCGCCGCCCGAGAGCGCCCAGCCGAGCATCGAAGCACTGCTTGCGCTCATGAGTCACCTTCTACTCCACTTCTTCAGCTCCTGGCTCCGATGCTGGAGTTCTCATACTGCCCGTCCCTCTACGAAGGCGATGATGACACTGGCCCACGGTGGCTTGCAGCAACGGCGCCGCTCCTCCGGCGGCGGGCAAACCTTGCAGACTGCTGCAGCGAACGAGGACCGGCGGAGCAGGCAGCGTCCGAGTCGCCAAGGTCTTCCAGGAGCTCAAACACCCTAAACCTGGTTGGCTTCCGGAACGTAGGCTTCGCGAAAATGCGGCAAATCAGGTGGTGGCGCCTCAGAGTTGTCGAGGCCTTGCAGAAACCAGAAGGCGCTAAACCATTCCCCGAAGCACACCTGGTACGGTCTTACTCCTCGACCTCGTTATGTTGAGTGCACGCAGCAGGTCGCCATAAGTAGCATCCGCCCGTTGGCTCCAATTCCACCACACAGAGACCACACGGCACCACACCATGCATGCATTTAACAGGAGGAGAAGGTCGCAGACGATGATGATCGTCGCTCTAACGGTGCCGCTTCCACTACCTTTGGCAGCTGGCCTCAAGCGCCCATGAGGTTCCCGTCGTAGTCGTCGTTGAACTCCACTTCTTCGGAATCGTCATCGTCGTTTACGCTGCCGCTGGCGCCGGCTGGTGCGGAGCAACGGGCACCAGATTCCGAGACTTCACCGTCCTCAAGCTCGGACAAGGAGAACGCGGCGCTCTTGTTATCGGTTTTGCTACCCGACGAGCGGTTCTTCCGAGCCGTTTTCTTCGACGGCTTACCTTCGCGTGCCTTGGCGGCCGCCTTATCGTGAACAGTTTAGTCGTCGTCGCTTTACGACGTCTCCGAGTCGCTGGACGCGGCGGCGCCGCCGGGCTTCGAACGACGCGTGGTCTCCGTGCTTCGACAACATGTCGCGTTGATGCAGTAACCGCGCAGGCTGGTCGCTTCTCCAAAGGTGGCGCCGAGAGCTTCACTAGCGCGTAGAAGACCACTCCGCACCCGTATTACATGCCAGTACCGATGACGGTGACAGAGGAGGAGCTGGGAGAAAACGCTCCTCAGGGAACGCCAGTGCTGAAGATCACACCGCGGAGATGGTCACGCGCCAGGCCAGGATGGCTTCGCTACTGGCCGTGAAACGGGCGCCGCCCACCTCCTCCACGATCATGGTCTGTCCCGGAACGAAGCCGGGGCCCCACACTACGGGCGCCAATGTGGGAACGGCGCGGTCTCTCAGTCCATGCCAGCAGGCCCCAGTCCTGATCCGCTGCGCCCAAGAGCGCCCAGCCGAGCCTCAAACCACCGCTCGCGCTCACGAGTAACTTCGTCCTCTAGTTTTTCGACTGCTGGCTCCGATGCCGGAGTTGTAACACACTCCTTACTTAAAACATGCACTTGAGACGGTTAGAACGACAGAAAGCTGAGCTAGTTGGTAAGGATTCATTATGCAAAAATGGTGCTTTATGCGTTCGTGGGGTCCAGTTCTCTTCTCTTGTGTCCTGTCTGCACGCCTCGCTTTTTTGCCTAATGAACTACCATTCAATTCAATTCAGCTTTATTCAACATCTGCCAGATGTTTGGAGCACGGACAAAAAGCCTTAAAAGGCTCGACTGGGTTCGTGCACCATAGCATGGTATACAGTGGCATCAATTCCATACGGAACGTTGAGGAGAAATTCAATTTGCAGAAAAATGCAAAAACTACAGAAAATACAAAAACAACGCAAACAGACAAATATTTGCGTGGGACATTCACTGTATCATAAACGAGAAAAAAAAGTACAGAAAATACAAGTACTGTTTCAACAAACTATAGATCAATGGAGAGATATACATATATGTTGAGTAGCTGATTCAAAGAGATCAATTATATATTCGTGCCATTTTTGGCCAACTCATTTAACAGGGTCGGTAATGTGTACTTTAACATTTGCTTACCGTAGGTCGTGCGGCATCTATCAACTTTCCATGATTCGAGATAGCGTGTAGTGTATGCAGGAGGATGTTTTTGCAATCGCGCCAGTAATTTCAGAAGGTAATTTTTCTTGTTTGTTTCCAGTTTATGTTGCGAACTAGTCTCACATTGTACATAGATTGCACGTTTAAAAGCTTAAGCTTGTTAAACATGTCCTGTGTGTGACTTAGGTAAGGAGCTTTAAAAACAAGGCGTATTGCAAGCTTCTAAAGTGAAAGAAGTTTCTTCATTTTCTTTAGTTGTTGTTCCCCAAACTAGTGCTCCATAGTTTAGCGAAGGAGAAAATAGAGCATTGCACAAAATAGTGTTAGTAAAAAGAGGGAACGTAAAGCAATGTCGACGCATGAGACCAACTAGACTGGACAGTTTTTTCATTAGGTAATTGATGAGAGCATCCCAGGACAAATTATTAAAGAAAATCACGCCAAGCGTTTTAAAACTTTCTGCAACTTCTATTTTGGAATCGTTTAGCAGTAGCCGTGGGATTTTGCAGAATTTGTTTCGTGGATGAAACAAAAGTGCCTTGGTTTTACTAATCTTAAGCTTTACGCCATTATTTGTAGCCCACAAGTGAATGCGATGAAGGGTTTCATTTGCACTAAGAGATAGGCATGCGACATCCGAGCTGGTAAAAAAGAGCCTAGTATCGTCAGTGTATAATATGTACTTGGCGGTATGATCAATGTTAACAATATCGTTAATGTGAACAACAAAGAGAAAAGGACGCAAGATGCTTCCCTGTGAAACGCCTAAATTAAATGGTTTGACTAAAGAAGAGTGACCATTAATCATGACAAACTGCGGCCAATTCTGTAGGTACGATGAAACGAGTGACAGCTTTCCCTCGAATTCCATAGTGCTCCAATTTTTGCACAAGTATGTTGTGATTAATATGATCGAATGCTTTTGTGAAATCCAGAAAGATACCAAGGGACCAAGCTCTGACTTTCAAACATTTCAAGTATTATTTCTGTTTGCATGAGCAATGCGAGTTCCGTAGATTTATCTTTCCTGAAGCCGTCCTGCGAGTCAGTTAGCATGTTGTAGCGATCAGTAAATCAAATTAAACGCGGTAAAATTATTTCTCCAAGACCTTTTGAAAAGAGCTAGAATAGAGATTGGACGGTAGTTTGTAATATAATTCCTATCACCTTTTTTGTAGATTGCTGTAACTTTTAAGCATTGCATTTTAAGAGGAAGTACCGCACACGAAAGACAACTGCTAATTATATGCGTTAAGCAATGTGCGATCAAGTCAATAACAAATTTTGCCGGTTTTATCTGCAGATCCATCATATCTGTGGCTGTACTGTTTTTTAAACTCGTGTACGTTGTAATAATTTCCGATTCAGGTACTGGCCGCAGAAACATTGTGTGCTCGCAGCGTGGCTGCATGTAAGACAGGCTGTCACCTGCAGATGATGATGGGAGATTAGATAGAAAAGAATCATTAAATGCGTTTGTTAGTTCTGCTGCAGAAATTTTGACGTTGCCCTTCAGTATTTTTGTAATAGGTTCAGTACGTTTGCCAAATATCGTATTTAGTTTACGCCACATCTCCCCAGAGCGTTGGCTCGAAGAAATTAAGCGGTTATAATTGTACCTCTTTTTAGCAGCACGAAGTTCTTTAGTGACATGATTTATGTTTTTTGAAAGCACTCAGCGTTTGAGGACATCTAGTTTGAATGAATGTTTTGTATAGCTGCTCTCGTTTTCTTATTAGATGCAAAATGCAAGTAGTTATCCTTGGCTTACGAGCTTTCTTTGGTCGCCTAAATGTTTTTTGTGAAAAGCATGAATTGTAGCTAGATGTAAACTTTTCTAAGAACCTGTCGTAGGCGATATCTGGAATACGTTCACTCAAAACATCATCCCAACTTATCAGTGCCATAGATTCACGAAAAGTGGTTAATATGAGAAAGTTAATTGATCTGTAAGAAATGTGTGCCAGTGGCGTAGAGTGGTCAGTAACTTTAGAAGATTCATTTACAGAAATAAATATTGGAAAACGGTCGCTGAGGCAGTACTTTATAACACCAGAGTGCACACGGCGCAAATCAACATGTGTACTGAAGAGATCGGGAAGAGTTTCTGTTGAGGTTGTCAGCCTCGTTGGCGAAGTTATTACATTGTGGCAATTGTGTATGTCTAAGAGAGACTCAAAGGCAGCTTTATTATGATTATCTGCAGGTAAATTAATATTAAATTCGCCACCTAAAATATTTGATATTTGTAATAGTTGACAAATTCCAGAAGTGAATCTAAAAAGCTGAAAAAGGGGGAAACGCCACCGCGAGGTGAGCGATAGCAGACACAGAATAAAATTTTCCTGATTTGAGAACAAGTGTTTCATAGTGAGGGGTAGAACAACAATATCCAGATAGTAATTCGCAATACACTTCATTTAAAGCCAAAATGGCCTCAATGAAGTGTATTCCGAATTACTATATGAATATTGTTGTTGTACTTCTCACTCTGAAGCACCACCACGCTCCTGAGAGCGGTTTACAAAGTAAGACTTGTATCCGTGCATTTCAAACACATTCTCTTCACAAGTAAACCACGCTTCCGTAAACATTACAATATCAAAGATAATTTTAACCTCGCTAAAGAAACATTCAACGTCGTCGTACGTATTGCGACCGGATCTCAAATTGAAATGGACACCGTTACAGCATTGGTGAAATTCATTCACCGTTAAGTCCTTTAGCTGCATCACTTTTGCAGGTTCATTTGTAGACGAAGCCCTCACGGACGAGAAAAACAACACTTTTGGTCTAGCATTTTCTCAATGAAAACACATTTACCAGAATGCCCCGGCCACACCTAACGCGCATGAGCGTCCACGTCATATCTGCCGATTCATGAAAATCTGCATTCTCATCACAAAAACGGTAAAGAACATATAATATTTGACTTCACAGTATACTGATCCTCTCAGTTCATTGATTGTACCCGGTATCAGCAACATTACAGTTTGTGAAACTGTCCTCGTGTTTTAATGTATCCACGATAACAGGCGTTGCCAAGTGCCGATTTCATATTCGTTAGAGAATGTTTCAAAGAGGGTGAATGTAAAACTATTGCGAGGCTTAAGTCTCAGTCTGCGCCTTCTTGTTTGATTTAGGACTGCCTAACTGGTTCCAGCAGTTTCTGTTATAACTTTGCGTTTGTTACTAATGTGGCGCCGTTATTCGTTGTCTTCGTATTGCTCCATTCTGAAGTGTACTCGATAAGCATACAGAGTGGTTCATTGGTTCTTTTCCAGATCGTACTCCTGCCTTATGGCAAGTGCCTCTGATCCGTCCGAGTTTTTCTCAACTATCTTCCCATTACGGCACCATACGTACTTCCAACCATTTGCGCGCTTTTTAAACAAAGCCATTCCGAGGAGACGTTTTAGTGTTGGACATAAGTGTTCATTCACGTAGACAGGCGACGCTAATTCATTGCCAAATCGCTGTTCTTAAGACGCAGTTTTCTTGCCTTCTCAAGCAGAGCATCCCGCTTCTGTCGTCGCGTGAACTGTACAATAATGCAGCCGGGCTTTTTTCTTGCATGAACATGGTGACAAGCCTCAATGCCATCTAGTGCAACGCTCACTCCTGAAAGCTGTCCAAGTTTTCAAACAACAGCAGTTACGTCCTCAGTGGGGCTTTCCACGATACCTCTAGTTTCGATATTTTGGTTCCTCGAATATTGTTCGGAGTGTTGTAAACGAGACCCCGCGTCTGCAAGGCGTTTCTTGATTCCATCAAGTTCAGCGCGTAGCTTACTATTTTCATCCTTTACCTCAGCGTCAGCGGCCTTGATGGCCTCGTAATTCTGTCGGATGTCTTCGAAGACACCGTTCATGTGATCCATGCTGCGAACGTCGTCACGAAGTTCTGTTCGCGGTGCTTTCATCTGCGCGCGGAACTCCCTCTCCACAGCCTCACGAACTGTATTTAGGTCCTGCCGTAGTTCCTCGCTTAAATCATTGACTGACTTCTGCATGAATCAAAGCAGTATGAGGACACACAAAAACAACGCTCAAAAGAAAAGTGGGAAGTAAGAAGTAAGCAAGGTCAGCAGTGACAGCTACTGAGTAAAAAGAAACAAGAAGGACCAATAAATTGCACCCGTGCTGAAGACACCAACCTGTAAAGTAGGCAAATATAGATGCGTGAGATGCTTTGACCACTACGCTGCCACTGCTGCCAAAGAAAGGCACGCCCGCTGGATAGCTCCTATTATGCAGTCCGGTGATGCTGACGGCGCCAAAGGCCGCAGTGTCCAGATACACCGATGAACCACATGTGTCCAGACGCTGGCAATACACAGAAGCAGCAGTCGTCCCTATGCGCTGTGATGAATCAGAGCAATCTAGAGCAGCGGCAAAATTTCCCGGACTGTATCCTGAAACCTTGCAGTATGTTGCTTTCTGAAGATGGCAGCGGGAAACAAGCTGTAAAATAGGCAATTGTAGATGCGTGAGATGCTTTTACCACTACGCTGCCACTGCTGCCAACAGGTTGTGCGATTTCTTTTTGTCCGTTGCTCAGTAGTATCTAAAGGGACCACGTTTGCCATAACTCTGAAAAGACGTTCTTGATGCGCTTTGCGGCGACCTGCCAATTCAGTGCGTTCATTCATTTAATTGGTGCATTCATGCTTCTGCTATTTGTAATGTGTTGGTGGTTTGTTCCTTCAACGACTCTAAAAGGCGAATATGAGGTGGTGTGAGGGGTGGGGTACGGGTTAATTGCGAGATGGACAGCGGCAAGAGGAACTTTCGTTGCGTATTTTTATAACTGGCAACGATACCCTGGGTCCCAAGTAGCGATGATGAGGGCAGTCGCGGCAACTACGTTGATCGGCTTCGAAGGGACGCCTGGCAACACCTTCATTGTAAGCCGCTCAATTTCAACTGTGTCTCAGAGACTTTAACTGCATTTCCGCGTACGTAGTGAATCGGAGGTGCAGACGCCTCTCTGAAGTGATTAGCTAGGGCTTGTATCAGTAAATGCAAGCTCTCATGTTACGCGAGCAGCGCATTCAGTAGGAGTTCCGCCGTTTCAGCACGCAGGCTTTCAATAATCAGCTGCGCATTTCGCCAGTCATTTCGCATTGCGCATTTCGCCACCCATTGACTACAGAAACTGTGTCCAGCTTACTTTGTTTAATATCCCCAGATAGTATGCCATTGAATAGAGGTGCATCCAGTAGCATCCTGGCGGTATCAATCGATATTACTCGAACTTACGACCATGCCTTAGACCAGGTATTTCGTGCTTCGCTTCATGGTCCCCCCGCCAATTGATGCTCTCTGATATACCTTGTATACCACCGCTGACAGCAAAATATTACGAGGCAATCACACCAAGGACAAACGCACCACAATGGGCACTGAACCTGACTCTAAAGCTGCCCTTCCCGTATTCACATAGTCATTTTCTTGTTTGCTGTAAATTGTGGTATATTTACCATTTAGCCTTCGATATTAAGATGCGCGTTTCAAGGTGTTCTGCTAGAAGACACAGTTATGCGCGAAATGAAGGTATAGCAGAGATGAAAAAAAGAAAAGGATTGAATTCGAGGTCTTAGATGCCACAACCACGATTTGGTCATGATGCTTGCCGTAGTAGGGGGACTTCGGATTAATTTTGACCGCCAGGGGATCTTTAACGTGCTCCGAATGCACGGAACATAGGCGCGTTTGCATTTAACCTCGATCAAAATGCGGCTGCTGCGGCCGCGATTCTATTCCGCAGCCTCGTGTTTAGCAGCGCAACGCCATAGCCGCAGAGCTTCTAAAGTATTCTAAACCATGGACGTCAAAATGACCCGACTGTTTGTGCCTATGGGGGCGGGAACCTGCGACGGTTTTCAATCTGCCCAATGAGCAGCCTCCATAGATGCCGGAAGCATGTTTTGCTTGTTTTTTACTTGCAAAGGGACCGTATAGCAACTAACATTTAGATATAAACTCCTAATAAAAGAACAATTGTATGTCCCTGAGAGCGAAATTGTTTTATCATCTTTTTGACGCAAGATAAGTTGAAGCGCGCTTGAAAGTTCACACAAATATATTCATTTTTCGAGTCATAGCCACACATGCGCCAATTCCGCATCCATTCCATTTCGCTACGCACACGTTAGATGGCGGCTACGTAAAAACAGCAGATTGGTTCTGTGGGCCGCACTTGGTGTATGTTTGGCCGTAACGCTGCCCGATTAGGTGAAATCTCGGCATCCGATATGTACTTTCTCCCGAGAAGAATTTTGGAAGCTGTGAACATCATGGAGACTGAAAGCCTAATGCTCGGTGAGTAAACACATCATTGTTTCTTGTGCTTAATGACTACGCAGTAGCATCTGAACATCTGCGGTGATCGCATGGTGTTCACTTTTGCTTTTATTCACATAGGATACTGAAGAACCGATGAATGTTGGCAGTACATCTCAATAGATAGCGGGTAAGTAAACGTTTTGTATCAACGATCGTAACTATCTCCGAATGTAGGTCTTGATTTAAATCGAAGGTGGTCTGTAACAGAGGCTCATGTTTTTTCTGCCACACACTGAGGCATGTGTACTCATTGGGCTCATTGGCTCATGCACGTTTATACATCTCTTTGAGGTGTTCTTTAACACAAAGAAATTTACAAAACATTTCCATGGTTGCATGTATCACCACAAAATGATCATTTTTTTATAACAATTCAAATAGCCTCCAATACTGTCTTCTGACACGCAGAGGCAGCTTGGTAGGATTTGTTATGTTTCACATGTTTTAACATAACAGACCATATCAGTTTTCACGGTCATTTCTCATGTCATATGTATATGATATCGCTGCCCTCAAGAGTAACCTTGCTGACACTATAGCACTTGCAAACAGTGTGAATCGAACATCTACATTGCATAACCTGTAGCTGAAGTAAGTGAATTCGGTTCGCAGCGTCATCAGCAGCTGGTGGAGGAGCTGCGGGCGTCCCGGTTGGCCCAGCAGCAGCTGCTAGCAAAGATGCGTGGTTTGCGAGAGGCCACTGGCCTCAACGCGACCACGGTGCGCCAGCTCACGGCTGCCCTGGCTCACGGCACCTGCGAGCCGCCTCAGCCATGAGAGACAGGGTTTTTTTTCCCACCCCCCATATTATCCTTTAGTACTAACAGGTACAAGCGTTGCCTATCTTTCCGTTCATATCACCGCTGCAGCATTTGGTGGTGGTGCCCATACGTCCTCCCAAGCTGTTGTGACGAGTTGTAGCCAGCCTTTTGAAATGATGTACATGTCATGCGTGACCATGGCAGCGAAAACTGATAGTGCTTTGATGTCACTTGAAACACGAATGCACATTGTTTTTTTTTCTTTAGTATGTAGCACTAAAGGATGATATGACTGTTTTCCGTACATATCTTTCCCTAGTCATATTTTTTTCGCGAGTGCATTTTTTTTCATGTGTATTTTTACTTCCAGTGAAAGTTTGTACAAGTGAGGCGTTATAAATTATATGTTGAATTTTTGCAATATTTTCGTTAGGTGTTGCTCACTTGTTTTTGCTGTTTCGGATATGTTTCGATGCGCACCGTTTTTCCAAGGAAGATATTCACTATGCGATCACTTTTATTTAAACTTCAACATGTTCTCACGCACATAGAGGTGCATTTAACTAGAATGCTCTGATAATTGCTATTAAAGTCTCGTGCTTGAATTTTCGTGCTATATGTATGTCATGTTTGCAATATCAAATCATTGGTGCCTATGGAAGGCACAAGTGGCCGTACTGGAATTTCTTATAACACGAAGCGCCTGTTACTTGAGATAGTTATTGCGATATTTCAGATGCCGTTACCAATGATCGCAACAAACTTTAAACCCCATTGTAGTTGAGCGCATTTTGTCATATACCTAACGTGGCCATCGGTGTGGCCACTATTTTGACATCCACTGCCAGGTTGCACTTGCAGCCGTTGTTATATGAAAGACCATCGAAGTTCCAAGCATTTTCTCACTTGTGCCGTTCTTTAAAGCATGTGACTGCTGTTTTACATGGTGATATTATCGTGTGACTAGTTATTGAAAAGAAATTCTATTTTGTGCTACAGACATGTTGACTACATAACAGACAACACATATTTTTTGCTCTGAAGTTGTTGGATGAAGGTGACAGGCTTGTCTATGAGCTTAAAAAACATCAGTATGCTCGTGTCGTACTTATGTGATTTAATGTGTGCCAACTGCTCATTGGCAGTGTACTGGGCTCCATGTAGTGAATATCACATTGCTACTTTGTTGCCATGAAATCATGCTCTGTGTGCTTGTCTGTCATTTCTTTTGATGAAATATGGCATTGGAGATGGATCACATTGCTTTATTTACACTTCAGACATGAATAAACGTTTTTCAACAATGCAACTGGCACTTGAAATGAATATTTACAATTCGTGTTCCTTCAATTTCGGAACTATTTACATATGTCCACTCTCCCAAGGAAGAATAATTCGCTTGCCATGCCAGGCGTTCATTTTCAGCATAACTTGGCCTTTCGTCAAGGAACTTTGCGGCGGCTGTGTGGCAAAACAGCGCACGGCCTACAAGTTGCGTGAGAACAGTACACACGGTGGAGCGAAAAGTGTTTGCTTTGCTGCAGCTCAAACAGGAAGGAAGGAGACGAAGACCGACATCTTCCCATGCACAGTGGAGAGGGCGGTGACACTGACCGCGACGCCAGCAGCAAAATGCATCAAGATCACAGAAGCAACAGCAGCAGCAAATCCTTTGGCAAACGCCAGCTGCCCAGAGAAGTGGCTACAACATTCTGTTGATGAACACAAGGTGTTCTATTCACAGCTACTAAATGAAAGGCTCTCATGTAGTGTCACGGTGGAATGATGCAATCATCTCCGGTAGTGACAACTCACTGGCGCAGGACACGTGAAAACGCTGGTTATGATTGGGCAGATTCGATAAAAAAACAGTATGCTATCTACTAATTGCACACATTTCTTCACATTTGTTCCTGCTCTCTATTAGGCGTGTAGACAGCCGTAACGTCTTCCTGCAGTGTAGGGCACGCGTTTATTGCTGCTGTCGGTGCTGTTTTCGACGCAGCCACCTTCGCAACTATTGAAGGTAGTGCTGGCGCTGCTGTCGAGTTGTTCCAAATGACCTAATAACGTTGTCCTGGGCAGCAAAGCCTTTCAGATACATTATGCGTGCTGCCTCACTCAGGGAACTCTCTGTTGGGGGTTGCCATTTTCATCATCATCGCTGCTGCTGTTGCTGCTGTCATCACTGACATCATCAGGCACGTCACCTTCATCAAGACACAAGTTGTGCAACACTACACATGCTGCAACAATGTTGGCAGCACGGTCTGGTTCGTAGTGTAGGGCGCAGTACCGCTGAAGGCAGCGGAAGCGGCTCTTCAGAAGCCCACCGCTCCAATGCGGAACGAATGGCAGCGTGCGCAGTGTCGTACCTGCCTTCTGCAATGCGCGTTGGAGGGTGGCCTGGGACCGGAGTCAGGAGCCATGGTTCCAAGGGGTAGCCGCTGTCACCTGCATGATCATAAAAAATGGTATGAAATCTTCTGAGCAAAGTTGAGTAAGCGAAGCATGGGTCATGTGGCGCACACCTACTACAGCAAGGCTGCAATAAAGGAATATACAGGCTGAGCACCTGACGCAGCTGTGATCACAGATAGTAATAGCTCGTGCATAGTAGCATCCCTATTTGCAGGAAGGCAGGTCTTTGTGCGAGTTGTGTGATCTTCACTAATAAATGACTATCACTGTAAATAGCAATGTTACAACACATGTGCACTGTACACACATATTAAAAATTAGATTAAAGTACAGCGCAGGTGTGTTATCAGCTTGTTTCGCGCAGATACCATTGAAAAATTTCTACATCTCGTTTATACATAATAACCTACTATAAGATAAGTGGTTCAGGCTTCAATATTCTCTCACGGCGCGACCACGCTTGACATCATGCTGCCAGAATTGCAACTGTATACATTTTTCCCGCTGCTCAACGAGAAGGTGCTCGCCGGCCTTGGCAATATGTCACTCCTGCAACCTACGACACAACCACGTAGTTCTCCAGATCTGGGTAGTCGTGGTCTGACCCCGGTCGCAGAGCGTCGACGGCGAGCATTCGCATGCCTGCGTCGCAGATCTGACGAGAGCGCGCATAGCATAAGCCACACGTTGCTATAACGTGCAAATTAGACAAAAATTAAGATACTTACGAGCATTGTGATGAAGGCGTAGTAGCCTTTGCGGCACATGCATGGCGCCTTCTGCTCGCCCTTCGGTGCGGTAATGGCGATAAGGCTGCCGTCCACGCATCCGATGACGCCGTGAATGTAGCCGCGTCGAAGGAACCCTTCCTTCACGGCCGCTTTCTCCTCCGACGTCCTCGGCAAATGGACCCACTTGTGGCGGGCCCCGGCGTCGACGATTGCCTCCGCCACGCGTCGCAGACACTTGCTGACCACAGACTAGGTCACGTCGATCGTCTCCTCGCTCCCTACCGAGGCTTGGAAGCTGCCCGTTGCGAAAAATCGAAACGCGAACAACACTTGTCGCTCCACCGACAGCGCTGTTGTGCTCACGCCTCCGAGTTCCTCCGCCACCTCGTCGCACAGCCACCGCACAGTTCCTTTATTCAGGCGAAAGTGCCGCCGAAACAGATCGTCGGGCATGGCAAACGCATCCTCGGGCTCCCTCCTCCCGCGCCCGGGCTGGCGAGCCGCCTACACCGCCAACGCGATCAGGAAGGCAGCCATTTTCTGTTCCAAAGGGAACGGGGCAGTCGACAGTTATTCCACGATTTGGCGGTTTTGTTGGGCGTAATTAGGCATAATGAGTGCGTAAACGTCACATTGACGCGTCGATTTTTGAGCATTCCTGAAGTCGCTTGACAGGTAGGCAAAATGGGCTCGGCCTCAAAAATTTGGACCCATGAGCCAGCAGCGATCGCGGATTTAGAATAAAAACAAAACGGAATAGTTGTACGTTATACCGACCGATGAAACATGGTTTTTAGCTGCAGTACTAAAGGCATACTGGAGGTCGTCTGACGCTATTTTGAGATTTTGGTGGCAACTGGTAGGAATCCAAGTAATGTAGGAACTGAAGCAAGAACGGTTCACTACAATGAAGGAGGCACTGAATAAATTTGACCGAAAACAAGACACTAGGCTCGAAGAGTAGCACAATTGGTAGTGAAACGCACGTGTAATGTGGACGCCTTGAATGTGTAAGTCTTGAGTTATTCAACTTCAAGATTTTTTTCTCACTTCGAACAAATATTATTCCAGTTATATTTCGTCTTTTACATTCACAGACATGCATATAACAAACACTTCCTCACACACTATTAGTTAACCGCTCCAGTGAAAAATATGCGCTTGAATTGCCATATTAGTGTGATTTCTGTCAAATTTATGATCTTTTTTTCAGGAAGGTGAACAAGTTCTTCGGCAAAAAAATATGCATATTATGCACTATACTGAAGGTGAATGCACATATTATGAAAAGACTAGCTACCAGAGGGGAAAGAATGTTGAAATATAATGTCGTAAATATTACTCATTTTTTCATAAAAAAGGCACAAAACTGCTGCAGGAGCAGCACATTACAATAGGTCCACGCAGGTATCAATGGACCATTTGACATAGATCATGCAAATATATTCTGACAAGTGTGCATACTTGAAGCTAACTTTTTCGTCGGTATTTCTGTCACCGGTGGTCTAAGCGCTCAAAAGAAATCACACGATGCATACTTTTTCGAGAGAATAACTTCGAAGACACGCTGTCATGACGCATTGATCTGCCATAAATTTTAAGGGAGGACTGAGATGGTCGAGATGAATGTTCGGGGCGTTTTGCGTGGAACGAATCTGTCTTGCTATGGTTGTCCCCTCACAATACTTACTTAAGAGGAAGCTTTAGCTCGGGCCCAACTCCGACGCGGCCTATTCAAATACATGTAAAACGCAAAAACGTTTTTATGAGATAACCCCTGGACCGAGTTTGATCAAATTTGTTGCATTTGAAAGAGAAAGTTAAATTCTAGTGACTGTTGGAAGCGGAATTTCGATTTAGGACTTAAATTTCCTTAAAACGATTTTCAAATATTTGACCGTTTGAAAAAAATAGAAGCACGAAGTTTACAAATTAATAGCTCTGCATCAAGAACTGATATCGCGGTTCTGTAAACGGCATCCATAAGATCATTCAAAGCGGACGAATTCAATATGTCATTTTACATCTTACGTGAATTTGTTAAGTTGGTTACAACGGTTTTGCAAAAGTTGTATTTCCCTACGATTAAATTTTTTTATATTCATGTGTAACATATCAATTTCGTCCGCTTTAGATGTACTATTAGATGTAATTCACAGAATTGTATTATAATTTTTAGTGGTTGAGTTACAGATTTGTAAACTTGATAGTTTCGTTTTTTGAAAATTTACGATTTTTGCCAACTTTTAATAAAAAATTGACGGCCTAACTCAAAAATTCGAAACCAACAGTCACTAGATTTTAATTTTGTCTTTTAAATGCAGCAAACCTCGTCAAATTTGGTGTAGTGGTTGCCGAGAAAAACGAATTCTCCTTTTACATGTATTTAGATAGGAGCACTCGAGCTAAAGCTTCCTCTTAACACTACGGAACAAGTGATATAATCTGACTTATATATATATATTTTTGCTAAGAGCATTGATTGTGCATCCTGGAGTGTATGCTCTGACGAAGGCTGCGCCACAGCCAAAACTTCAGCATCTCAATAGTCTTTTTTTTTCGGCGTCTCTTTCTTTCCACAAATACATATTTATCCGCAGAGTACAGCCAAACCTCTCATATGCGCGACCGATGACTGCAAGGTCCTGGCGCAGTGGCTGAGGGTGAAACTGAACCAGAAATTCGACCCTTGCGATGACTTCTACCAGTTCGTTTGCGATGATTACAAGGGCACAAATACTCCATCAAAAGTAAGTATTAAAGCTCGCACATCGGATGGTAGCCGTAATGGTGCCATATAATGCAGAAAGAGAAAGACATTGAATAGATAAGACAACATGGTGCTCCCGTACAATAAAGCTGTACCGAGGTCTACTGAATTGCAAGACCTGGTTTTCTAGCGCTTCTAACGACGTCAACAATACGCATGTTTTTGATTTCACGCTTCCTTACCATGGTACTTGGCGATTCCTCCATCGCCAGGTAAGACACCAAAATTGGAGCATTTGATCAGTCAACTTGCTTCTGAAATCAGTTTCCACGCTGACGGCAGCCTCATACATCAACATATTTGGGCAGCGAGTATGACCCAAAAACACGCAACCAATTCTATGCGTTTTTATTGGATCAACATTAGTGCGACATCTTTCGTGCTTTTGGTACGCATACAAATAATACTTTAAAATTTGTGCAATGCAATATAATTACGTTAAAAACTACACAAGGTGTGCTGCCGCAATGGCGTACATATGAAACAAGGCAAACAGGCAGTTGCACATCGCACGTACGCACGGAGAGTGTCTAAATATACTTCTGTGTGTTTTTTGGCGAACATCCGATTGCTATTTATAAAACTTACTGGACGTAAGAAGGGGCACTCGCAAGTGCCTTAACTAAATGGCGCCACCGTATCAAGCGAGACTACGAATGCAAGGCTACAATAGGGAAATAAATGTCCGGTACCGTGTTATGGAAGCCGCATTTTGATTGGAAGCAGCAAGAGTGATCGCTGGATGAGCAAAACGGGGATTGGTGTGTCTCTTTCGATTTCTGCATTTACGTCCAAAGCGGAAGTTTAAGAACATCCGCTCAGCGGCGTCAACTTTTGTATTTATTTTTGAATTCCCCTCGGTATAACACAATGAATGCGCTGCAATGCAGAACTTCGCGGATATAAAATTCTTGCAGGACCCATTTGGGGATAGTGCGCACGCGCACAGATAACCTGTTGCCGGTGTTTTGCCGCAATTTATGATCGTTGCAACACAAAAGGAAAGAAAAATTATTTTAAGTGGTTTAGAGAGCAATTGCTGGTTAAATTTAATTAGCCACATTTGAAAAATTCTAAGGTAAAGAAAAAGGCCATTAAGTTCACTAGGCGGACAACATGGCTATGTTCAGCATATGGCAAATAGCGTGGCGATGTTTCAGGTGGCCGACGGAAAATTAAATACATTTTGCATATTACGCTCTAACTTCAGTACCTACGAATAATATGAGTGAAAATGCGGAATAATGTGAAGAAAAGAAATGCGATTCCATGTAATTTTGGTGTAACTTTTTTATTTATTCGCTTCCTCTGTTGCGCTAACGAGCGGCGCTGTGGAGGTTATCGCTTTAGCTGTCATTCTGTTAGTGTGCTCCACGCGCTCTCTGAGCGCGTTCACAATTTTGCCGCCCACTGCGCGCTGCAAGATTTTATTGATACTGAAGCATCAAATGGCTCATTTATTGAAAAAGCCAGGCTCTCTAGCCGCAAAACGGCGTCTAAGTTCCCATTGGCTGCGACGCCAACGTGACGTGCGCACCTTGACGAAAAAGAGTACGCGAAAGGGCACAATTGCTGCCGTGTTTTTGCCCAGCGGGCTAGGTGTTGCGTGAAAGGAGAGGACACCCCTTCAAAGCCACGTCACCCACGCTCTCGGAAGCCTTTGTTATTCGCGCAAGCTCTCCCCTGCGTTCTAACATCAGCTCGGCAATCTCTATGAAGGGAGGAATGCATAAAAAAAAAATGGGAAAATTTTGTGGACGCTTAAGCTTTGCCTTTAAGAGTGGAATGCGATAGCGTTCAAATATCCATGACTGCTTCTCACGCTTCCCGCCAACTGCAGCTCACGTAAAGGTAATGATTACTGGGAAACGCTGGCGCTGAACGCTGGATAGATGGATGGAAGTTATGAGCGTCCCGTTTCGAACGGGCGGTGCGTTGCATCGCCAAGCTCTTGCTATTATACTGTTTAATGTCCTACCTATGTTTAACAATAAAAAAAGAAAAAAAAACAACACTACGAACTCCCAAAACCAGATTTTTTTATCCCCTATTGAGAACTGTGCATTTGTACGTTTCGGTTTTTGTCGTTTCCCTACTTTTATTCCACCAATCCTCCAATCGCCTCTTACTAATCCCTATTGCGGACAAGTTTACTTTTCCACTGCCCTCGCTGAACCCAAGGGCTTCAAGGATGCCTGGTGGCGCCTAAATCAACCGCTGGGCAGACGTCTTCACATTCTAATAAGACATGCTCCATAGTTTCCCTAGCTTTACTGCAGCAAGCACATGCTTATTCTTCCTCCTTATATCTCCATTTATAGGTGCGTGTTCTAAGGCATCCCGATCTCGCTTAGAAAAGTAATCAGCTTCCCTTTGAGTTATCATTAATTGTTTCTTTCCTGATTTCATTTTTTCCCTCCTAAGTAGTTACTCATGGCAGGTTTCTTTTCCATTGCCGCCACCAATAAGAAAATTTCGGCCTCTCTGACTTTCCGCTTGACGTTCTTTGTTGCTGCGTTGCCCATCCTAGATGCCGCATACTTGCTGGTAAGTTTCCAAGTGCTTTTCCTCCACTTTGAATCAATTTTTTTCCTGTACAGATACCTCAACACTCTCCCAGCCCATTTACTTTCTTCCATAATCCTCAGTCGTTCTCCATACTCAATTTTACTGCGAGCTTCCCTAACTTCAAAACCAGTCCAGCCCGTATCACCTTGCACAGCTTTATTTGTAGTCTTCCAGTGAGCGCCCAATGAGAGGTGAGCCACTGACCTTTGGTTCACATCGAGTCATGATTGTACCCCTGATTTGAAGCTAACAACCACATTTCCAAAAGTAAGTCCTGGAACCATTACACATTTCCACATACCTGGGAGCACCTCGTACCTATTGTATCCCCATAGCGCTCTGTGCTTCATTATGGCTGCATTTCTTTTCCCCTTCACTGTTATTGCCTTTCCCTGTGTTTCCATATATCTATTTCCGTCGTTTATACATATACCAAGGTATGTATATTCTGTTACCCGACGTATTTCGTGGCACTGTATCGCCAATGTCTTCACTGTTTTCATTGAATACCATAACACCTGATTTTCTAACGCTAAATTTCAAACCTAAATTATTGCCTTCCTCTCCACAGATATTAGCCGGACGTTGCATATCACTTTGCTTGTTAGCTAGCAACACAATATCGTCCGCATAAAATAAACCTGGAAGCTGCTGCTCTACTACTGTATCCGCCTGTTTGTATGAGAGATAAAACAAATATTACTTTCTTCTAGAACCCTCTCCATCCTCACCATGTACATCATAAACAGCAGTAGGGATAAAGGGCACCCCT
This sequence comes from Dermacentor variabilis, assembly GCF_050947875.1. Taxonomy (NCBI): domain Eukaryota; kingdom Metazoa; phylum Arthropoda; class Arachnida; order Ixodida; family Ixodidae; genus Dermacentor; species Dermacentor variabilis. The sequence continues at coordinate 115,663,084 of NC_134570.1, forward strand.
GCTCCAGTGCCTTGTTGATACGCTATGCATGAAGGAGAGCGCCATCTGGAGGTTTTGGAAGGAACCGTGCGCGTTGCTCCGTGGGCTCAGAGATTTGTGCGCGCCGGCGCGCGCAAATCTCGGACGCCGTGGATGGTTTACGCATGCCTGAAACGCTGGGACAAAGGGGTTTATGTATGAATTTTTGCGTGACAGAATAGTTTTCTCGTGTATTCAAATTTCAGCTCGACGCTGTCATGTCTGTAGGTAGTGTAAGACGTACGTCGAGATTTTTCTGAGGCATTCAACTTCGAGAAATTGAATTAGTTCAGTAACTTCATTGCGCTGAGTACGTGGTTGCGTACGCGTGTTTGAGTTTGCATGGTACGGAATTATTTTTGATTAAACGATGGTCGACGCTGGACGCGGGACTCCGATGCCGGACTTTCTGCGACACGGGGCCTTTTATGCTATCGCGTTATTAAATTCGAAGGGAAAAACGTTGGCGGTAGCTATCTTAGAACTTAATACGCCACGCTCGGATGCCGAGTGTCTTACGCACTGGTCTAAACCAGCGCCTCCTATATAAAAAGCCTATGAACTCTGCTTTACAACATCATGCGACTTCGACCGAAATTCCAGTGCGATGTCTGTAGTGACGAAAGCGGTGACGGCAAAATCACCGCGGCTTACTCGGGGCCGTGCCCATTAGATTGCACGGCCGTCGGTCAATGTAACCTGACATCACTGACCGAAGCGCATCCGCTTTCTGCTATTTAGGAGGCCTTGGTCAAGCGTCTTAATGCTGTGACTTACCCTCAAGTAGTTCATATCTAGAACGACTGCAGAGCGTTGTTCAATTGGACAATAATGTTTTCGTATTCACAGCTCATAAGAAGTGATTAGGTGTCGTCAGATTTTTTCGTATCGGCCAGTGGGTTCAGCACGGTAAAGAAAACAGAAGAAAGGACAGACACAAGGCGTTCTACGCGACTCTATGTTAGGTTAACACTGTTAAGAGACGGCAAATTCACATTTTCCCCTTCCGAGGAAATGGAAGTTAAGCATGCCTTTATACACTCGTCATGTAGCGAATAGCCGCAAAACCTTATTCAAGCGGCTATAAGGTAAAAGGAGGGGCTTTCCATACGAAATGGCCGTGTGGCTCACTTAATGTCAACCAAACTGCACAAAGAGAAAAAATAAAAAAAATACAGCGACGTTTCATTTCATGAAGGCGGATTCCCAGCAAGCATATGGACGCTGCGAACATGCAGAGTGAGCCCAGGGTTAAATTTCCGCATGGCTACCATTGGCTGTTCTTAAGCAGGCGGTCTTTCCACGCTAGCGCCAAAGTGCCCTTCAGTTACGGCCCTAGCAGGAGGCCGATACTTTCGTAATATGGAGGCGCACACGATTGTTTAAGTTATCATAACAACAGGAACAGCAGCCACGCGGCGGCTCCTCACGCTAACGCTCTTTTTTTTTTTCGTTACGTTTTTATTATGACGACGCGCTCCGCTCCCTTTGAGCCCTTCCCCAGGCCCCGCGCACTTTTGCTTTCTTTTGTGCCTGTCCGCAGCGCCTATATTTTTTTTTTCATCGCGCGCGCGTTCTATGCCAGACAGTGGCATTGTGAACTGGCGCGTGATGCGACGTGGGTTCTTTGTGTGTTTGCGCGCCTGCAGCCTTGTACATACTTTTAGTATGCCAGCATATGCCAGAACATGTATAAATTCCACTTCCAACACAGCAGATCTTTCTCACAAGAACTTACTTATATACTTGCACAAATGTATGTGAAATGCGCGGCATGTTTATTACTACTGAACAAAATGAAAAAGACATGGCACAACAAAGCTAACATTGTACAAAAGACGGAAATACACATTATCACATTATTTTGCACTTGGCCACAACTTGAGTAACGGTGGCAAGGGGAAGCAGAACGTAGTCAGCTTTTGCAGCAGCACATTGAAAGCATTAGCAGAAAGGCCTATTCCTTAATCAAAGACCAGGTGAAATAAGTCAACAAGGCTTTTCTTTCACTACGAATGCAATGTTTAGCAGTAAAATTACGTCACTTAAGGAGAGTGAACTGCCAGGTTATTTAGTTATCCGATATAATAAACAACTTTTGCGGCAAAAATACGCACACAAGAAAGCGTCCGTGTTGCCTCCTTCTTGTCTGTGTGGTTTAGTGCCAAACTCGTTTATTCTGTCACTTAAGGCACTAGGTCATACCTACTCAACAGTCCTTTGTATAATAAACACGAAGTGCAAGCTCATTATTTAAAGAAAAAAAAAAGCTAATCATGACCACACATGAAGATTGTTTGCGCGGTTTTCGCATCGGCAATTACTCAAATAATAAATAAATACGAACAGTTGTTTTTCAGCTGTTAATACGTTTGTAGAACGGTGACACATAGAAAAAGAACCGACAGCGGAATGTAAAGTTGGGCAAGTTATTGAAGTTGCACAGACTTTGCACAGAAACACACAAGTCCTAGACCAGGTGACAATGAGGAGGAACACCTATTTTTCAGCCTTCTCTACTGTTAAGAGCCAAGTATAGCACAATCTAGGCGCAACGACGTCCGGAGATTCCTGGAGAACACACATGCACAGGGCCGTTTTCGTGTACATGCGCCTTCTGATGTCCTTGGCGCTGTGCGCTTACCTGTTGTCTTTGGGCACTCGGAAGAGCCTTGCAGGGATTTTTTTTTACGTATACGTGCACCACTACAGGATGCACGGAAAGTGCGAGTCGTGAAATGACTGAAAGATCGCGGAGCACGAGCACACAGCTGTCGAGGACCACGAAACTGACGAAACTGTCCACGCCGGTCCAGGCACAGCAGCCTACGCTTCCCGATAACAGCAGATAACGAAACATGAAATTTCATGCAGCGAGGTAAGCTGGCGCCGGGCCGGCGGGCGCGGGCGAAGACAGCCGAAAGTGAGGCAGTTACGTGGGAAGGCAACGGGAGAGGAGTTGAGAGGAGGGGCGAAAGAACGCAGCCTCCGGCATCGACGCGCGCCGCGCGCGGCGATCTGAGAGGCCGTGCAAGGGAAGCGGAGTTACTTTACCGCCCTCCCGATGTACGGCGCCAATTACCTCTGACACCCAAAACCCCTAAATGCTCTAAAGATGACATCTCTCTCCTCCTCCTATGCCTGCGCTCCTTCTCTCGGCTCCTACCGGGCGCCGACGGTGGCGGCACCTCGGCCGGGTGCAGCTAGCAGACGCTCCCAACGTTCGCCCCTTTGGCGCGCAGTGCACTGCGCACCTGAAGGATTTCGTCGTTGCGTTTGGGACAGGAGACATTCATAAATGAGTTACACCAATAACTGCCGCGATCTCCGATCCACGCCTTATCGAAGCCCCTTCCAGTGCTATCATTTCGATTTTAGTGTCAACGGTGGAGATGGTGTGCGCCAGAGCTAACGGAGCGTTTTTTCTCTAATGGCGCCTCTTGATCAGCTTCATTTAAACTACAACGCCGCCAAGAGAAATTGGAACAACATATGCTTTGTATATGGATATTTACCTGTTGCTTTTTTTAGAGACAGACGTTCGGTGGAGGGTTTATATTAACCGATGGTGGTGTACTACTTTTATAATAAATCGTGTCTGCTCGTTCTACAAAAGGGCTTGGTAATGTATGTGGCCTTAATTTCTTGATGCCGTAATTCCGAAGGATTTGGCTTTCAAATTGGTCTTTGGTGAAGTCATCCTAAGATAAATAAACTAAGATTTCTTATGGCACAACTTTTTTCAAAAAATGATACAAGGCTTGGAAGAAAGTATGCACCGTGGAATTTCACAAATAATCTCGAAAATAAGAAATGTTGATATGTCGGGCTGCCGTGTGCGTAGCCATAATAATTTTGTCAACGTTTGAACCTTGAAAATGGTCTGGGTCAATGCGCTCCCCTTTCTTAGAGATGTCTTTTACCCGACCTATCCGCGTTAATATGTTTCAACCAACTTAGAGTTCCACGACATTTTTGAACCGAATATAATTTAGGCTGTGTTGAGGAGATATCTGCATTCTGGTTTTTTATGCGCGCAGATTTGGCGTACTCAAGATATCGGTGCCGTTACTTTGCCTAGGCGCAATAACTGCCGACTTTGGTAGCAACATTGCAAATACGAATACGTGTACCAATGGGCGCTACATAAAAGCTAGACCTACACCGCGAGTAGCATGAATAGTGGGGGCTCAAACGATGACAACCACCGTTTTAGTCTCGAGTTCCTCAGCAGAGTCCAGCTCAAAAAAATTATAAATACATCTAGCTATGCGCCATGTTAGTTCGACCCGCCATCTAGTAACGGCGGGTCGAACTTACATATGAAGCGCAACTTTCGTGTCTGAGCCCAGCAACAGTTTCAACTACAACGAAACAAGTGCGCAAGCAATGTGCTCAACATCATCATGATGCCTGCTGAACCAGAAGCGTGAACGGCGAGTTTCAGAAAACATGAAGCACGGCTCTTGGAGCAGCGAGTGAACGTTTCCAACTACAACCATGCCGAACGTTATTTAGTGCAAAGAAAGGCGGCAGACGCTCGTGCTTCTCACTAAACTGTCCAAAAAAATACCAGTGACTTCTGGTGAACGGCCACAAAAGCGCTGGTCCCGCGCATTGTGAGTTTTCTCAGGCTACGCTATGCACTTAAATCTTTCGGCGAGCCGCGTTGCTTCTTGCGGACGGAATAACGAGAAGTCTTTTCTCCTACTTCTCCGTTGTTGCACCCATAAGCACAACATAGGCTAGGCAACGCCGCAATACGTAAACAGCGCCAGCGCTAGCGAAACGCTTCCCGCGAGAACTCCGCCGCCAGAAACCAAGTGAAGCGCGATTGCGATACCGGCGAATGGCGTCGGCGTCTGCTACGGGCCAAAAAAGCGCGCGCTAGCACATGACCACGGTGCTTCGACCAATAGGAGGGTACACTCTCCGGAGGAGCGGCAGGCGAGAGAGAAAGCGGCAAAATTCAGAGGAAGTAAATGCTACGAGTTGCTGACAAATTCAACTTCGGCCTGCCATCTGCTAGCCGCCTGGTTAGCTCAGATGGTAGAGCGGCTGCCCCGGAAAGGCGGTGTTCCCGGAGTCCCGAACCAGGACGAATTTTTCTTCGATTGCGAGGCTTTTCTTTCGAGGAACCTGTATGGGTTTCCTTTGTAGCAATTGCTACGAACGGGTGGATGTCTGATTTTTCCTTCATTATTTACTTCTCTCCACCTTGCGGGTTTCTGCAGGAATATTACGTTAGTTTGATGTCCGGACCTTGGAAAAGTTTAGTTGGGAATAGTCTAACCTTATCGCGGCCCAAGCATTGCGCTGTTGAGATTAATGTAGCGTGCGCGACTCCATTCGCACCCGTTCTGTTTGTGCTTTTTATTGGGGGGTTTTAGTGCCACAGAATCGGCGGAGTTTCCGAAGCCTGAAGTGAGCACCACGGCGTTGAAGCGCAAACAGAACGGGTGCGAATGCAGTCGCGCACACTACATTGATCTCAACAGCGCAATGCTTGGGCCGCGATAAGGTTAGACTATTCCCAACTAAACTTTTCCAAGGTCCGGACATCAAACTGACGTAATAGTCCTGCAGAAACCCGCAAGGTGGAGAGAAGTAAATAATGAGGGGAAAATCAGGCATCCACCCGTTCGTAGCAATTGCTACAAAGCAAACCCATACAGGTCCCTCGAAAGAAAAGCCTCGCAGTGGAAGAAAAATTTTTCCTGGTTCGGGACTCTAACCCAGGAACACCGCCTTTCTGGGGCAGCCGCTCTACCATCTGAGCTAGCCAGGCGGCTTGCAGATGGCAGGCCGAAGTCGAATTTGTCAACATCTCGTAGCAAAGGCAAGGGTTTGACGTAATAGTTCTGCGCAAACCCGCCATGTGGAGAGAAGTAAATAATAGGCGAAGTAAATAGGACGAATTTTTCTTGGACTGTGAGGCTTTTCTTTCGAGGAACTTGTATGGGCTTCCTTTGTAGCAATTGCTATGAACGGGTGGATGTCTGATTTTCCCTTCATTATTTACTTCTTTCCACCTTGCGGTTTTCCGCGGAACTATCACGTCAAACCCTTGCCTTTGCTTCGAGTTGTTGACAAATTCGACTTCGCCCTGCCATCTGCTAGCCGCCTGGTTAGCTCAGATCGTAGAGCGGCTGCCCCGGAAAGGCGGTGGTCCCGGGTTCGAGTCCCGGACCAGGACGAATTATTCTTCGACTGCGAGGCTTTTCTTTCGAGGAACCTCTACGGGTTTCCTTTGTAGCAATTGCTACGAACGGGTGGATGTCTGATTTTTCCCTTCATTAAGAATGATGGGTGAAACGTTAAGCGATAAGACAAGAGCAGATTGGGCGAGGGAACAAACGCGAATTAATGACGTCTTAGTTGAAATCAAGAAAAAGAAATGGGCATGGGCAGGACATGTGATGAGGAGGGAAGATAACCGATGGTCATTAAGGGTTATGCACTGGATTCCAAGGTAAGCGGGGCGTAGCAGGAGGCGGATGAGATTAGGAAGTTTGCAAGGACATGACCACAATTAGTACGTTGCCAGGGTAGTTGGAGAAGCATGGGAGAGGCCTGCGCCCTGCAGTGGGCGTAACCAGGCTGATGATGCCCGTAACGCTGCCCGATTAGATGAGATCTAGGCCTTTGAGCTATACTTTCGCCCGAGAAGACTTTTGGAAGCTATTGACATCATGGAAACCGTTAAAGCCTAATGCACGGTGAGTAAACAACATCATTCGCTCCTGTGCTTAACGACTGGACAGTAGCATCTGACCATCTGCAGTGATCGCGTGATGTTTACTTTTGCTTTTATTCACATAGGATAGAGAAGTGTTGATGGAGATTGGAAGGCAGCACATCTCAAGAGATAGCTGGTGAGCAAAGGCGTTTTGTGAACGATCATAACTATCTTTGAATGTTGGTAAACTCGCCTGTTATAATTTCCCCCTGGACGTTGTAGAAGTATTTCTGCTGGATGTAACTTGTACGGCAAAATTTTTTTGGTTAGTAAGTTGTATTAAATGTCACGTGAACATTTCATGTTCTGTAATATTATAACAAAACATGAAATGTGCATTACCGTAAAGTTTTCAAGGCATGGTGATATGTGAAACGGTACGATTTGCTGTAACTTGCTGCAGGCCGGCGAAAATAAGGAGCAAGAAAAAATATGGCGACCCCAGCGAAACCACCCCACGTATTGCCCGTGCAACACGCCATGCTAAGTGAGTTTATTGAGCTGCACCCGTACTCCATGTATGGCTGCTGCTCAGAAAAAACCGCTTTCGGAGGAGATAACTGCCCTGTTCAACGCGCGATTGTCGACTCGGCGCCGGCGCCTATATTGGACGCGGCTTTGCTACGGCTGCAGAAAGATTGCGGCGCATGTAAGGGTAGATAAGAGGTGAGACCACTGCTAGCAACATAGACAGGAACGTAAGCTCACGGTGTCCATGCATATGCAGAAAAACGGGAGCCTGCCACTTGGGCATGCTGGAGGACCGGGTACTTCAAGTTCTATGTAGGACCGGCCCAGCCTATGCGCCAGTGGCCTTCTTCGAGGATGACGCGTAGGCGCGTGGCATTTTTTATGTTAGGTGTACCGGTTTCGGGCAGCTACACTGTTCAGTGGTGGTGAATATTTTACTGCTGTGTGCTTCCGACTGTTTTCTTGCACTTAAGCACACGTGCCAGCACATGATATCCGTACTTCGCAGAAATGAAAATCCGGCCCAACCAGCACTAATAACACATGAAACCTATGCTGTGCAAAACACCTTGTGATTGATTGTATGGCTCGTTACTCAGCAAAGCATGTGTATTAAATAGTATGTCACATGATGCATTAAGACTCTTCTGTAGAGATTGAATAATTGCAACGAAATAAGACTTAGCAACCAGTTGATGGAACTTAAGCAAGAATGACAGCATTTAAATCACATTCATTGTCCGCAACGCACACGTATAACTTCTATTGTACTCTGTTGTTCAAGCTGGACAGCTCCAGTGACGACGATCCTGCTGCTTATGTGCCCCTCACCCGGCAGCTCCACTCCGCATTTCTGTGGGCACACAGCCAGGCACAAGTGGCACCGCACGTCAGGCACTCTAGCAGCTATTGCAATACGAATCCCTTAAGGCAACAAAGCAGTATCTGTTCGTACGTTTTAAACAGAAATATTTTATTGACCTTATTCATCTACAAAGAAAAAGTGCCTGCTTAATTGTCACTGTGCAAGATACATCCTGTTCAACTATTATTACCATTTGTAAGGCATCCTCTTAAGCATAAATGCTACCATATAGAAATTACTATCAGTATAGCATTTTATATAGCTGTGATGTGTTTTTCTTTTGTGGTCGGAATTATATTTCCTAGGCTTCCACCTATGATAATGACCCAGTTAATTTTCTACACAGGTGGACACAAAACTTTTTATTCTGTTTACCATTCTTATTTTAAAAAAAACCATCAACTGGGCAACAGCCCCACAGGCCACCTCGCTCACAGCCAATGAAGGATGCGGCCTACAGGACAGCGGAAGAATACACACGACAGGGGCAGCTGTCCGAGGCGGCAAACGCGGAAGCCGTCAGATTCCACAATATGATGCTTGAAAAAGCAGGCAGCTACGTGCAGCTCCACCAGATTTTTATTTTTAGCGGGAGATTAGTCTGCATGTTAATGTAAGTTAGATCCAGATTATTCATGAAAGGCATCTGTATTCATTGGTCTCAACTGCTCATTTGCTCGTGCACAATTATATATCGCCTGTGAGGTGGTGTTTAAACTGTTTTGTCAGGCCATCATATGGCCATTTGCAAAACATTTGCATGGTTACACCTACTACTACAACGTTATCATATATTGTATAACAATTCAACTAATCACCAAGGCTACCTTTTTACTGGCAGAGGCAGCCACGTAGCATTTGTTGCCTTTTAACATGTCTGTAACATGACAGATCGTATACAGTTCGCGCTACCATTTCTCACGTCATAGGCGTACGTTCTTAGTGCCCTCACTCTTGCAAACATTGTGAAACAAACATTTAAATTGCATATCCTGTAGCTGCACTAAATGGCGTTGTTTTGCAGCATCATCAGCAGCTGGTGGAAAAGTTGAGGGCCTCACGCATGGCGCAACACTACGTGGCAGTGCAGATGCGGAGCTTGCGCGACACCACTGGACTCATTTCAAGCACCCTGCGCCAGCTCCTGGCTGCCCTTGCGCATGGCGTTCACCAGCCGCCTCAGCAGTCATGAACGTCCGGGTTGTTTTTTTTTTCATATCCTTTAGTGCGGCTAATCAACAAGTGTAGCCTGTCTTTCCGTTCAAATTGAGGCTGCGGCAGTTGGCGGTGGTGCTTACAAGTCCTCATAAGCTGTTTTTACGAGCGCTACCCAGCCTTGTGAGATGATGTGCAGGTCATGCATGATCGTCGCAGCGAACACTCATTTGTCCTTTGATGTCGCATGAAACACGAATGCACATGGCACAGGCTTTTTTGTATATGTCGCATTAAAGGATTAAATGACTGTTTTCCGCACACACGGGAAACAGTGGCTACATAATCTGATTACTGGGCCTACAGTAACAAACAAAAGTTTGAAGAATGCGAGTTACTACATAAATTTGTAGAATTGTATATTTTTTCATGTGTACTTTTACTTGTCCTGCAAGTTTGTTCCACTGAGAGTATCAACATCATGTCTAATTTTTTCACCATTTTGGTTGCGTGTGCTTTCATTTTGCTGTTTATACGATTTTCAGTATGTACAGCTTTTCAAGAAACGTGTACACTATGTGATAATTTTTATTTTAACTACAACAGTGTTGCAGATGCACATAACTAGAATGCTGTGGTAATTGGTATAGAAATCCCCTGTTAGGACTTCCGTTCGATATGTACGCCATCTTTGCAATTTCTAATATTTTGTCCCTGTGGAACCAGTAAGTGGCTATATCAGTAATTTTTTTAGCAGCGAGTGAAGAGAGAAGGCAAAGCAGGGCCAAGAAATTACAGAAAATATTTGCACGAGATAAAGCAGCAGTTTTTGCAGATGCAGCTATACTCAGAGGCAGAAAAGGATTTACTTCAGTCGTAGTCAATCAGAAAAAAATAATGTGTACAAGCGTCATAATTACACAAAATATTAAGAAGCAGCAGTAGCAGAAACGGCCACAGCACTAGCAATAACAACAACCTAAGCACACATATAATCAGTTTCTCCCAGGCAGAATTCACATCTATGCAAATGGCCTTATTATCCCGGAGTGTTACGTTTCGCCTACGACGCGCGGTTTAGCCGGCGCGACTGCAACAAAGCGGCAGACATTTTGGCCCGTTCGGCGTCGCCGCTACGCTCCCCGCCAAGCGCGTCCAGGCATGTTCCGATGCCACGTGTCTTCATGTGCGTGTGTGAGTGTATGTGCCATTGTGCCCGACCGGCGGCGATACGACAGCAGGAGTTACCTTCTCCTCCCAGCCATTGTGCCCGACCGGAGGCGATACGACAGTAGGAGTCACCTTCTCCTCCCAGCCATTGTGCCCGACCGGAGGCGATACGACAGTAGGAGTTACCTTCTCCTCCCAGCCATTGTGCCCGACCGGAGGCGATACGACAGTAGGAGTTACCTTCTCCTCTTTGTGCCCGACCGGCGGCGCCACGACAGTATGCGTCACCTTATCTCATTGTACAATCACGTGCTCGTCTATTGAGGGGTTCCTTCTTGCCCTCAACTGCGAGAGTATAAAAACAGCTGCCCCCGGACGCAAGAGGAGGGCTCCGATTTCTTCTGTTGAGTAAAGTGCACTCCCGTCTCTCTACTTCGGTCAACCTGACCGCCAACTCTTTGCGATGTTAAAATAAACAAGTTGTTTTGTTGTTACCAGTCGACTCATGCTTTGCCGGGACCTTCGGATGCTTCCAGTTGTACCCCAGGCCGCCAGGCCAACGCTACCCTTGGGGCTTGCGACCCAGGTACAACCACGGGCGTCAGCGCCGAATTCCCAACAGGTCGTACCATCGGTGCCACCACAACAACCGTTGTCATCGGTGGGATTCCAACAACTGTCTGCTAGCGGTGAGATCGCGACAATGGAGGCCAGCAGCGAAGAGATGCAGTTGACTGTATGCTGAGCAGCTCAACGACGATCCGGGAGCAGTGCAACGAGCCCTGTGTGATGACTGGTTGCCTGCAGCGGAACGACTGCGCTGAACTCTTGGCTGCGAGGTTTGGTGAGTGCGGGACTTTCGTCTTCTGAGCTTTGCCAGGCTTTTGTTAGTGTCAGAAACAGAGCTGGTAATTGTGGTTGTCGTTGCTGCCGGGTTAGTTTGCGGCAAGACAATAGTAAGCAGTAGAGAAAGCAGCATTCTGAGCAGCCATGGATTTGAAGTCGTTGCGCAAACCGAAATTGCTGGAGCTTGCAAGAGAGTTGGGTCTGGATGTCTCAGACAAACTCAGAAAACCTGAACTGCTAAAGGCTATTCTTGAGTTAGAAGCTGAGGATGACGAGCTGTCGGAATGCCTTGAGACCATTGAGGAGAGGGAGACTGCAAAAAGACAGGAGCGCGAACTTAAAGAACAGAAAGAAAAAGAAGAGCGTGAACGTAAAGAACAGAAAGAGCGAGAGCAACAAGAGCGCGACCGTCAACACGCTTTGGAAATGAAGCGTCTTGAGGTAGAGATGGAACGCGCTCGTAATGGAAGTCAGGCACACGGTGCAGGAGAACGCGTATTGTTCAAAATGACTGACCTGATGCGGCCGTTTAAACTTGGAGAGGACATTGGTTTGTTCCTGGTTAACTTTGAGCGAACGTGCGAGAAGCAGGGGTTCTCTCGGGAAACGTGGCCACAGCGCTTGCTCACTTTGTTACCCGGCGAGGCGGCCGACGTAGTCGCTCGCTTGGATAGAGAGGAGGCAGAGGATTTCGACAAAGTAAAATCGAGTCTGCTAAAGAAGTACAGGCTGTCAGCGGAGGCGTTCCGTCGGAAGTTTCGGGAAAATGAGAAAGGCAAGAATGAGTCATATACAGAGTTTGCCTACAAGCTTATGTCAAACATGCAGGAGTGGCTCAAAGAAGAGAAAGCGTTTGGTGAACACGAGAAAGTTCTGCAGTGTTTCGGGCTAGAACAGTTTTATAGTCGGTTACCGGAGAACGTGCGGTACTGGGTCTTGGATAGGCCAGACGTTTGTACGGTGGCTAAAGCCGCTGAGCTAGCCGAGGAGTTTGTGACGCGTCGGGCTCGCGGAGCTAAGGACGGTCAAAAGGGTGAATTTGGCTCGAAGTTTGAGAGGCCGAAGTTCACACCCATGCGAGCAAAGGGGAACACGCGTAGTGAGGATGCGAGTGAAAGCAGTCCGACCAAACGTAAAGAGACGGCGGCAGCCGAAGCCGAACGCAGAAAGCGGTTCGAGATGAGGCAAGCGCGCGTGTGTTATACGTGCCAGAAGCCGGGTCACTTTTCGGCGCAGTGTCCAGAAACAACACCAAAAGTTGTGTTTTTTTCATTATGCAGCACTGACGAGAACATGAAGCTTCTCGAGCCTTACATGCGAGACCTCCTCATGAACGGGAAAGAGTGCCGAGTGCTTCGCGATTCAGCAGCTACGATGGATGTAGTTCACCCGTCTTACGTAGAACCCCATATGTTCACGGGCGAGTGCGCATGGATCAAGCAAGCCGTGGAAGCTCATAGCGTGTGTCTGCCGGTAGCAAAAGTGCTTATTGAAGGACCTTTCGGAGCGCTTGAGACGGAGGCCGCAGTGTCTTCTATGCTGCCCCCCCAGTACCCGTACCTATTTTCAAACAGGTCCGATCACCTCCTGCGCGAGAAGGGGCTTTTGTTTGGTGAGGCTAGCGTTCAGGCCTTAACCAGATCGAAGGTTCGGGAGCTCGCTGCAAAGGCGGTAGTTGCGGGGCCGACGTTATCGAACAATGAAAAAGGGTCAGAGGTGCAGCAAGCTGACGAACTGAATAAACTTGAGTCTGTAACGTTAAAGGCACCAGATACCGGAGAGGAAAATCCCGATGCGGGAAAGTTAAAAGAGCTATCTGCAGATTTGCTCATCGCGCCTACGTCAGACGGACTTGAGAGGTTGCTAAAAGTCAGCCGGTCGGCTTTGATAGCCGAGCAAAAGAAGGATGGTAGCCTAGAAAACATACGCTGCAATGTCAAGGAAGGTATCGCCAGGAAAAATGCGCGTTTTGTGGAAAGAGGTGGAGTCCTGTACCGGAAGTATCTAGACCGCAGAGGAGTGGAGTTCGATCAGCTGATCGTTCCTCAATGCTATCGTCAGGATCTGTTGCGCTTGTCGCACGGGGGTTCGTGGTCCGGACACCTAGGAGTTAAGAAAACTAAGGACCGTCTCTTGCAAGAGTACTATTGGCCAGGGTGTTTTCGGGACGCAGACCATTTCGTGAGGACATGTGACACCTGTCAGCGGGTGGGCAAACCAGGGGACAAATCGAGGGCGCCGTTGAAATTGGTACCTATCATTACGGAGCCTTTTAGACGGCTCGTTATTGATACAGTGGGACCTCTGCCGGTAACAGCCACGGGGTACAGACACATTTTGACTGTGATCTGCCCAGCGACAAAGTTCCCTGAAGCAGTGCCGCTTAAAGAACTCAGCTCAGTTGAGATAGTCAATGCACTACTGTCCATATTTGCGCGAGTTGGTTTCCCTGCGGAAATCCAATCAGATCAGGGCACAGTGTTTACTAGCGCTTTGACGACAACTTTTCTCGAAAGGTGTGGGGTAAAGCTGCTACACAGCTCAGTGTACCACCCACAGTCGAATTCCGTTGAGAAGCTCCACTCCGTCATGAAGCGCGTGTTGAGAGCATTGTGTTTTGAACATCGAACTGACTGGGAGCTGTGTCTGCCTGGGGTGATGTTTGCATTAAGGACCGCGCCGCATGCAGCTACGGGGTTTTCGCCAGCTGAGCTGGTGTACGGTCGCTCGCTTCGGTCTCCGCTTCGCATGCTTCGAGAATCGTGGGAAGGCAGGGGCGACGACCCAGTCGTGGTGGAGTACGTACTTAAGCTCCTCGAACGCTTAAGAAGGGCACAGGAGTTGTCAGGTGAAGCAATGGCAAAGGCCCAGCAGAGGGCCAAGGTTTATTATGATCGGACAGCCAGGGCCCGTCGTTTTGAGGTGGGCGATGAGGTCATGATATTGCGCACATCGCTAAACAACAAACTAGACGTGCAGTGGGAGCGCCCAGCACGAATTGTTCAGAAACTGTCGGACGTTAACTACGTGGTAAGTCTGCCAGGAAAGCGGAAACCACAGCAAGTTTACCACTGTAATCTGCTCAAACCTTATAGAAAAAGGGAAGCAGTGGTGTGCATGATGGTAAACGTTCCTGAAGAGCTTCCGGTCGAGCTTCCGGGACTAGGCTCAGTGACGAACAGGGAAGACACCGGTCAAGTCATTAGTGACTTAGTCAGTGGAGCATCGCTGTCGCGTGAGCAGAAAACCGAACTACACCAGCTCTTACAAGAGTTTCAAGGTCTGTTCTCTGAGAGGCCTGGTAGGACTTCTGTACTTACTCATGATATAGAACTTACCTCCCCAGAGCCAGTACGATCCAAGGCGTACCGGGTGTCACCCCGCCAGAGCGATATTATGGAGGCTGAGGTAAAGAAAATGCTACAGCTCGGTTTTATTGAGGCAGGTGAGAGTGATTATACCTCCCCTTTGATTTTAGTTGAGGTACCGGGCAAGGAACCTCGTCCTTGCGTCGACTACCGCAGGCTTAATTCCATCACTAAGGATCAAATTTATCCGATCCCTAACATCGAGGAGCGCCTTGAGAAAGTTAGTAGCGCTCAGTTTATTTCCACCCTAGATCTTGTCAGGGGTTATTGGCAGGTTCCACTTACAGAAGAGGCTAGTAGGTATGTGGCGTTCATTTCACCAATGGGAACATTCCGTCCTAAAGTATTGAGTTTTGGTTTGAAGAACGCGCCATACTGTTTTTCAAGCCTCATGGATAAAGTGTTGCGGGGACAGCAAGAATTCGCTTTACCGTATCTAGACGACGTAGCGATATTCTCCGCATCCTGGTCTGAGCATATGGCACACTTGCGGGCAGTGCTAACCCGCCTGCGCGAAGCGGGCTTGACAGTAAAGGCTCCTAAGTGCCAGTTAGCACAGGCCGAGGTTGTCTACCTCGGTCACGTGATTGGTCAGGGTCGTCGCCGCCCCTCTGAAATAAAAGTGGCCGCTGTGCGAGACTTTCCGCAACCGCGCACGAAGACCGATATTCGGTCGTTCTTAGGTGTCGCCGGCTACTATCAGAGGTACATCCCCAGGTACTCTGATATCGCGGCTCCCCTGACGGATGCTCTAAGAAAAACAAAGCCTCAAACAGTCGTCTGGGACGAGACAAAGGAAAGAGCTTTTAGCGCCCTAAAGAGTGCCCTAACAAGCCAGCCTGTGCTACGATCGCCAGACTATACTAAAGGGTTCGTTGTTCAGTGCGATGCTAGTGAGCGAGGCATGGGCGTTGTACTGTGCCAACGGGAAAATGGAGAAGTAGAACACCCCGTCCTGTATGCTAGTCGTAAGCTGACCAGTCGTGAGCAGGCGTATAGCGCCACCGAGAAAGAGTGTGCATGTCTCGTGTGGGCCGTTCAGAAATTGTCATGCTATCTAGCCGGCTCGAGGTTTATCATTGAGACGGATCACTGCCCTCTCCAATGGCTGCAGACCATCTCTCCCAAAAATGGCCGCCTCCTGCGCTGGAGCCTCGCTTTGCAACAATATTCCTTTGAGGTGCGTTACAAAAAGGGGAGTCTCAACGGTAACGCCGATGGCTTAAGTCGAAGCCCCTAACGTAGGAATCAGCCTCAAAATTGTTTGTTACTGATGTTTTTCTTCCTGAGGCAGGATTTTTTTAACATATTGCTTTTGTTTAGTGTTTCAAAGTGATGATATGCTTTCTAGTGCAATTTTCCAATTTGTGGACGCGTTCTGAGTGATGCTAGACTACTGTAAGGAACTAGGCAGTGGTATAAAAGGGGAAAGAGCCTGGCAGGGCATAGTGAGGGTTGTGCCGTGCTTGCTGACTGAACGGTTGAGTTTCAGCGTAGTTCTAACGCTTGCCGGGAACGAGAACAAGAATGTGAACTCTCCCGAAGTCACTTTGCAGTGTCCTGTGCGAACCTGAACGAGATAACGAGGCCTTCTCTGTGCGCTGCGCTCAAGAAACGTCGAGGGACACCCGACTTCGGTTATGAGCATCATCGAGCGACATCCCTCCGGACAGCGGATGCAGTCCCCTGTCCATCGGGATCTCCTTCCCCCGGCGGGGCGGTCTGTTACGTTTCGCCTACGACGCGCGGTTTAGCCGGCGCGACTGCAACAAAGCGGCAGACATTTTGGCCCGTTCGGCGTCGCCGCTACGCTCCCCGCCAAGCGCGTCCAGGCATGTTCCGATGCCACGTGTCTTCATGTGCGTGTGTGAGTGTATGTGCCATTGTGCCCGACCGGCGGCGATACGACAGCAGGAGTTACCTTCTCCTCCCAGCCATTGTGCCCGACCGGAGGCGATACGACAGTAGGAGTTACCTTCTCCTCCCAGCCATTGTGCCCGACCGGAGGCGATACGACAGTAGGGGTCACCTTCTCCTCCCAGCCATTGTGCCCGACCGGAGGCGATACGACAGTAGGAGTTACCTTCTCCTCCCAGCCATTGTGCCCGACCGGAGGGGATACGACAGTAGGAGTTACCTTCTCCTCTTTGTGCCCGACCGGCGGCGCCACGACAGTATGCGTCACCTTATCTCATTGTACAATCACGTGCTCGTCTATTGAGGGGTTCCTTCTTGCCCTCAACTGCGAGAGTATAAAAACAGCTGCCCCCGGACGCAAGAGGAGGGCTCCGATTTCTTCTGTTGAGTAAAGTGCACTCCCGTCTCTCTACTTCGGTCAACCTGACCGCCAACTCTTTGCGATGTTAAAATAAACAAGTTGTTTTGTTGTTACCAGTCGACTCATGCTTTGCCGAGACCTTCGGATGCTTCCAGTTGTACCCCAGGCCGCCAGGCCAACGCTACCCTTGGGGCTTGCGACCCAGGTACAACCACGGGCGTCAGCGCCGAGTTCCCAACAGGTCGTACCATCGGTGCGACCACAACAACCGTTGCCATCGGTGGGATTCCAACAGGAGGCACTACACACATTATTGAAAGGGGCCAAAAACAACAACAAAAAAAAAGAAATACGTTCTTCCGCGTCCTCTGGGGCCGCGGAAGAAGGTGATGACTGTAATTGGGAGTGGGGAATAGATTGGACCAAATACAAATATAAAACAGTACATTACCAGATCTAGAGGTGTATTTATCCGTAACCGTATCAAAAATAAATAAATGGCAGTCTGCCCAGTGGCACTAGTTATAAACAAGGGCTTACTGTAATCAAGTAATGTGGAACATAATTTATCGAGATACGTACAAGAGAAACGAATGTAAGTTATGTGGCTGAAGAGCAACTCTTGAGCATATGCTGTAGGAGTGCAATGGACTGACGAGAAGCAACGGTGAGGCAGCCTCTAGGGAAAGCCTTCGCGGCCGCTGGTTGGCTGCGCTGCTCAGTTCAGGCCCTAAAGATCAAGTCTGTGCAGCCAGCGGGCCCACGACGCCGCCAGAGCCCGATGGCTCGTGGCAAACGCGTAGGCAGGGTGAAGCCCACTCTATTAACTTGCGGGACAAAAAGTAAGTTTTCACCACCACCGCCTCCAGCAGCACGTGCCTGTTACTTGCAATAGTTACTGTAATATTTTGGGTGTCCTTGCCGATGATAGCAAAACAATCTAGTTCCCATAGTTCTTGAACACAGTTTGGTATGTACCTAACCTATCCATCTATGTGGCCACTATTGTACGACATTCACTGCCACGCTACTCTTGTAGCCATTGTTGTATGAAGGATTATCCACGTGTCAGGTATTTTCTCACTTGGGTCGTTCTTTAAAAGCATGTGACTGCTGTTTCATACAAGTGGTCTTATTATGACGTTGGAAAAAAATTCTATTTTGTGCTACAAACATGTTGAGATCCTTACAGGCAAGACACATCTTTTTCGCTATGAAGTTACTGGTGAATGGTTGTGCATGAGCTTAAAAAACATCATTATGCTCATGTCACATTTTTCTGGGATTTATTACGTGCCAACGGCGTATACCCTGTAGTGAATATCGTATTCTATTTTGTCACCATTAAATCGTGCACTTAGCACTTTCAGCTGTGCACCGAAATGACTGTCATTTACTTTTATTAAAGATGACACTGAAGATGTGTTAGATTCTTTCATTTACACTGGGGACATAATTTTTACAACAATGTTACTGGCAGTTGAGATCAATGTGCACAAGGAAAGGTACAACTCGCATTTCTTCAAGTTTGCAACTATTGAAAAATGAAAACTCTTCCACGGGAGAATAATGTGCTTGACATGCACGGCAACCATTTTCAGCATGATTTGACATTTGAAAAGGAACTGTGCGGTCGGCTTGTGCGTGGGAATATACACATGGTGGAGCGAAAAGTGTTGTGCTTTGGTGTAGCCCAAACAGGAAGCCAGGAGACAAAGACCACTATCCTCCCATGCACAGTGGAGAGGGCGGCGACAGCGTCGGGTGATGCCAGTAGCAAAATGCATCAAGATGACAGTAGCAAGAGCAGCAGCAGCAGCAAATAAATCGGAAGACTCCAGCTGCCTAGAGAAGTGGCTATACCTCGTGCTGCTGAGAACAAGGTGTTCTATCCAGAGCTACTAAATAAAACGCTATCATGTAGTATTACGATGGATCGATGCAATCATCTCCAGTAGTGACAGCTCATTGGCGCAGGTCACGTGAAAACACTGATTATAATTTAACAAATTCTTCAAAAAAGCACTGATTGCAGATGCTTTTTCACGTTGGTTTCTTTTATCTATTAGGCGCATAGACAGCAGCAAGAAACATGTTCCTGCAGTGTCAGGCACAGGTTTATTGCTGCTGTGGGTGCGGCTTCCGGCGCAGTCGTCTTCGCCTCCTTCGAAGGTAATGCTGGTGTTGCTGCCGATTCGTACCGAACTATATAATATCACTGTCCCAGGCAGCACAGCTTTTGAGATGCATAATGCAAGATGCCCTCACTCGGAAAACTCCCTGTGGGAGGGGGGTCACCATTGTCATCATCACTGCTACTGTTGCTGCTGTCATCACCGACATCATTAAACACGCCGTAACCTTCATCAAGACACAAATTGTGCAACAGTGCACACGCTGCAACAATGTTGGCTGCACAGTCCGGTTCACAGTGCAGGACGCAGTACCGCTGCAGGCAATGTAAGTGGCTCTTCAGAAGCCCAATGCACCTACTACAGCGTGTGCAGCGTGTGCAGCGTAGGCAGCGTGTGCAGTGTTGTACCTGCCTTCTGCAATGCGCGTGGGAGTATCGCCTGGGATTGGAGTCAGAAACCATGGTTCCAGGGTTAGATGTTGTCACCTTCATGATCATAAAAATAGTATTAAATCTTCTGTACAAGGTGAATTAGTGAAGCATTAGTCATGTAACATATGGCCACTAAAGAGAGGTTGGAAAGAGGGAATGTACAGGCTGAGCGCCTGACGCTGCTCAGATAAGCACAGATGACAACAGCTGGTACACAGTAAAATACCAATTTGCACTATCAAGCAAGGTGGCTGTTTGGGCGAGTTGTGCGGCCTGCATTCCTAAATGAATGTCAGCATGAAAACAAGAACTTGATAAGACACGTATGCAAAATACTTCAAACTGTAAATGCATATAAATATTTACTTGGAAGTACAGAACAGAGGTGTTGTCACTTTGTTAGCGCCGATACTCATTCAAAAATTTAAGCTTCTCGCCTATGGCTGCTCTTGACGTTGCTGGCATCGCAGCATCCATATCTGCTCCGCTACCTCAAAGTCACTGCAGCCCTCCTCAGCTCAATCTCTTTGCGGGGCAGCATGGTCGGATAATTTTTCATCTTCTGTGAGGCACTTCCAGCTGAGCACTCGATCGTTGCGTTTGCTTGCTCAAATAAGCTCCTTTTGATTGTTCAATTGTTGACACTCTGGGGGCATAGAAATGAATTTGGTTCGTTGCATATTCAAGTCTACGTTGCGCCACATTAATTCAAGTTCTCGCCTGTTATCCCTGCGTATGTGGGGTACTTTTTTGACCTAATCTAGTATTTTATATCGGAATATATTCAAGGCAAAGCTTTTTTTAACGTATGCCATGATATATTCAGAGACCTGGATTGGGAAGAATTGGGGATAAGAGTTAATAGAGAATACCTTAGTAACTTGCGATTCGCTGATGATATTGCCTTGCTCAGTAACTCAGGGGACCAACTGCAATGCATGCTCACTGACCTAGAGAGGCAAAGCCGAAGGGTGGGTCTAAAAATTAATCTGCAGAAAACTAAAGTAATGTTTAACAGTCTCGGAAGGGAACAGCAGTTTTCAATAGGTAGTGAGGCATTGGAAGTGGTAAGGGAATACATCTACTTAGGACAGGTAGTGACTGCGGATCCGGATCATGAGACTGAAATAATCAGAAGAATAAGAATGGGATGGGGTGCGTTTGGCAGGCATTCTCAGATCATGAACAGCAGGTTGCCATTATCCCTCAAGAGAAAAGTGTATGATGGCTGTGTCTTACCAGTACTCACCTACGGGGCAGAAACCTGGAGGCTTACGAAAAGGGTTCTACTCAAATTGAGGACGACGCAACGAGCTATGGAAAGAAGAATGATAGGTGTTACGTTAAGGGATAAGAAAAGAGCAGATTGGGTGAGGGAACAAACGCGAGTTAATGATATCTTACTTGAAATCAAGAAAAAGAAATGGACATGGGCAGGACACGTAATGAGGAGGGAAGATAACCGATGGTCATTAAGAGTTACGGAATGGATTCCAAGGGAAGGAAAGCGTAGCAGAGGGCGGCAGAAAGTTAGGTGGGCGGATGAAATTAAGAAGTTTGCAGGGACAACATGGCCACAATTAGCACATGACCGGGGTAGTTGGAGAAGTATGGGAAAGGCCTTTGCCCTGCAGTGGGCATAACCAGGCTGATGATGATGATGATGATGATGATGATGATGATGATGATGATGATGATGATGATATATCGCATGTTCCTAAGTGTCATTTACGAATCAAATACCTTGTGATACTGCGATCGTCACCGTGAAATTTAACGTTTACACATACAGAAATAGCTTGTGTATGCTTGTTACAAACCTTATTGCTTACGCGTTTACACGTATGCGGTACTGGTGACAATAACAGCAATCACAGCAAAGAGAGACCGCCAGGATGAAAGTGTCAAAGCATTGAACATCGTACCGCATACCCTATGCGACGCCTTTGCATAAGCTGGCATCTTTATGTGAATGTCGGCTGTAAGTGCATAAGAAATAACTCCATTAACAGACACTGATGCCAAACATAAGCTGGTGACTTTCACGAGCTAATGAGGCCGTTTTGTCCTGCTAATGAAATTTGAGAAGCTGATAGCGCTATACAGCGTGATATAGGCGGTGTCGAACCCATTTACGTTTGAGGAGCAGTAAAAAGTTATATTTCTCTGAATCGCAACTGAACAGGAACAAGATCAGAGCTTTTGTTTTATTTAAATAACCTGTGAAATAAAGACATATTGAACAGATTAATGACAAGACCCTATGTAAGTCTGCCCGTATCGTGCGCAGATTACAGAGGACGTCTCGAAAGCTGCCTTATCTGCGGCTCGCAGCAGCACCGTCCCGCCCACGGGTCAGAGCGCATGGCAGAAAGCGACGGCACTCTTCAAGGCCTGCGTGACGATGTTCGACTCCAAGCGTGACGAGGTGAGCACGCCACATGCCACTTGCGTGCCTGCTGCACGTGCGAGGAAATACGACTGCTTTTTGTCACACGCACACACACACACACGACTGTTGTAGTGTGTCTAAGTGTGCTATTATTATTAAATGTATGATACTTAGTTTGGCATTCTATGGTGGTGCTTCAAGTTGTCAGTGTCAAAAGGCATACTCCTTCAGCTGGTTATTGCTTATTAACAGGTGCCTATTGAAAGGTGCGGTAAAATCCTTTTTATGTTGCCTACGTTGAGCGTGCCTCATCCCGAGCATGTTATAGTGTAAAGTGTTATGGGCTGATTCCGGCAGCCGTTTCGGTTGGCCGTGGTGTCGGCTGCTACCACTGCCGCCGGTGTCCGGTGGCTGTAGCAGCTATTGCCGGGAATAAGGAAAAAAACATAGTTCTTGCCGGGATATAACCAGTGCGCTGTGTGGGACTCAGCAAATGTACTACTGAGCAACGCCAGCGCTTCCAAGCGTGCAGCGGAAAAATGCCCTCTGGACGTGTCCTATCGCACGAGGAGACACGTGATGTCACATCCGCGCTGCGTAGGGTCGATACGTGCACGTTTTGCATTGCACTCGCATTCTGTTACTCTAGGTAGAACGCCATCTCGCAGATGGACAAGTAGCGGTGCAAGACAGTTAAAGGTTTGAGGAGGAAAAAGAAGTTTAAGGAGATGTATAGAACAATGATAGAAGGATATATAATGCATATTTGATTATGTCCACTGGCTAGGTGACTATGCCACCATCGCGCTTCAAGGATGATGCCAATGAATCACCATCAACGCCTTCATTATTGTATCGTGCTACTTGCCACATGCGCCCTTCGAACTGCAGTTACATATTAATACGCCAGGTGGCACGGCATGTAGCAGTTGCATATAGCAGTTGCACGCTGCATGTAGCCTGACTTTGCTAACGAGAGCAGGCTATGTAGCTATTTGTCGCCGCCTCGTTTCGAAGGGGATGCCAATAAACCATTATCATCATTAGCAACAAGAACAGCAACGCGGCGTGCCAGAATTCAAGGGATACGACAAGTACGCCACGTAGTGGCATACATGTGCTAACTCTTCGGCAGAGGGATGTTTTTGGGCGACATCTTGCCTGTGAACGACTGCGAGATATTGGCTCTTGACGTTGAAATTCCTTCGCCCTGTTCAGGAACCTCCGATTCAGCGACACTCACACAGGAACTTACCAAGATGATTGCACCTGATCTTCTTCTGGCAGAAGCTGCTGACGTCTACCGTCTCATGGCAACTTACCGCGTCATTTTTGACCCTGAAGACCACCCTTTAGCCCAGACATTGATGGTCACCCATTGTATTTGCACTGGAGACGCCAATTGGATACGCCGCCGGCTGTACCGTTTTTCCCATGTTCAACAACAAGTTATAGAGCGAGAAGTCGATAAGTTGTTGAATAAAGGCGTTATCGAAATATATTGCAGTCCCCGGGCCTCCCCTGTCGTCGTTGTCAAGAAGGACGTCGATTGGTGCGTTTATGTCGATTACAGATACCTCAGCGAATAATGCTAAAGATGTCTACCACTTGCCGCGTATTGATGACGCCTCGAACTGCTTGCACGGAGCCAAGTATTTTTCATCGATAAACCTCCGATCAGGCTATACCATAGCATATCCCGATCGCATATATGCAAATCTGGGTAGATGACATGGACCGTGAGAAAACTCCATTCGTAACACCTGACGGCCTCTATCTTCTCAAGATTATGCCGTTCCGTCTTTGTTATACCCCGATAACCTTCGAAAGACTAATTGACTCCTTACTTCGCGTCTAGAAATGGTCGACATGTCTGTGTTGTCTAGACGACGTCATAGTCTTCTCACCAATTTTTACACGTCATCTAATGCGCCTATCGGATATTCTTGCAGTTTTCGGACGCGCCGACCTGTAATTGAACTCATGCAAATGCTGCTTTGGACGCCGCCAAATTACCATCTTTGGCCATATCGTCAGTGGCGCTGGCTTTCAACCCGACCCTGACAGATTCGCGCTGTCCATAATTATCGTGTTCCGTCTTCCACCGCAGATGTGCAAAGATTTGTTGGACAGTGCTCGTTATTCCGTCGTTTTATCAAGAATTTCGCCGAAACCGCTCGCCCACTCACCAACTTACTCAAGAAGGACGTTGCTTTCACGTGGGGCCTTGCTCAAACCAAAGCCTTCACCGCCCTAGAACGCTTGCACACGACTCCTCAATTGCTGGCTCATTATGATCCGTTTGCCGCCACTGAACTTCACCCAGATGTGAGTGGCAATGGAATTGGGACTGTGCCCTTCAATGGGAGAGTAGCGCAGAGCTCGTAATTGCATACGCCAGCCACCTGCTGTCACCCACCGGGAGGAATTTTAATGTTACCGAACGGGAGCGCCTGGCGTTACTTTGGGCAGTTGCTAAATTCGGCCCCTACTTGTGCCGCCGCACATTTCCCGTGATTACCAATCAACACGCCTTGTGCTGGCTCTCCTCACTTAAACACTCCCCTAGACCATTGTTTAGGTGAGCACCACGGCTCAAAGAGTATCTTTTTGCTGTTTTATACAAGTCAGGCCGTTTGCCACAAGGACGCCGATTACCTCTGGTGTGATGCTGTCGACCGCCCTGAATATTATGCGCATGACACCTACTCCTGTGATCGGTCCATTTCTGGTCTGAACGACATCCGCACTGAACAAAGGCATGATGACTGCTTACATGTTCTCCTCGATGGTCTCAATCCTTATCATTCGGACCCTCCGCTGTGCATATTCTTGCTCCGCGACGACGTTTGTCTACCATCGCAGCTTACGCCCTCAAGGACCAGACTTTTTACTATTTGTACCACACCATTTCCGTACATCAGATCTTGAGAACTTGCATGACGGCCTTACTCCAGACCAACTCGGCGTTTTGCGTACTTAAGACCTCGTACGGCACCGCTTCTTCTGGCAAGGCTTCTACGGCTCTGTGCACCGCTACGTTGCAGCATGTGCGCTCTGTCAGCGCCGCAGAACAAAAAACAAGAAACCTGCCGCGCTGCCCGCTGGACGCCTTCACGCCATGTAGGTACCCTATGAAGCATTTTTTTGCGTCGGCCTCGACCTTCTCGGCTCTTTTCTGACGTTGAAATCTGGTGATAAGTGGGTCGTTGTCGCGATCGATTACGCGACTCGATACATGATCCCGCATTATTTGCGCAGAAGCTGTGCAAGTGACGTGGTAGATTTACTTTTACATGACGTCATCTTCCATCACAGCGCATCCCGGCAGCTCCTAACTGATCCCAGCCGCACCTTCTTGTCCCGAGTAGCTGAAGACCTACTTCGCTCCCGTTTTGCCGAGCACAAGCTTTCCAGCGCTTAGCACTCGCAGACATACGTGCTGACGCCTGAATCGCCTGTCGACGGAAATGCTGTCTATGTACGTTTCTGACTATCACTGAGATTGGGACAGCACGTTACCCTTCGTGACCTTCGCCTATAATTCCTCCCATCACGAGACCACTGGCTTTTGACCATTTTACCATTTGTTCGGCCGTCACATTTCTTTGCCCTTAGACACAATGCTTCCTTCCTCGATGAACACTCCTACTGAGTATCCTCAAGACGTCTTCACCCGGGCTCGTACGGCCCGCTGATTGCTGGTTCCTGGCTCACCGAGTCTCAGGCCACGAAGAAGCCTGTAGGACAGCCGACATCGGTACGTTCGATTTTCTCTGGCTCCATTGTCCTCCTATGGACACCATGTCGCCGCGTCGGCTTGTCTCAAAACCTACCGCCGTATTACAATGGGTCCTACACGATATAGCGTCAGCTTGGCGATTAGAACTACGAGATCGCTCCGCTGGACTTGCTAGTCCCCATGTACGTTGTGTCTTTGTCCCGGTTGAAGTCTTACTTTCCCACAATTTCACTTCCCTTATAGTTAGCGCAGCGACGGCGCCTTTAGAGGCGGGAGTTGTGTTACGGCGCAACTAAGAGTGGCGCCAGTCAGAAGACGATTTGACGGGTGGAGGTGGAATTGGTCGCGACCGCTATCTTCTTGATGCATTGTTGCCTAGCGCTCTTGTAAGTTTGGTAAATACATCTTTATATGTGAGTTATGCAACGCAACGATATTGGTATTTATGTTGGTTAAATTAAGGGCCTGGTTATAAATAATGAGTAGCCAGAGGTCAACATCTTCAGACTTGTTATAGCCTCAGCAGTATATTGACTATGCATTCAGTACGAAGCCTCCTAAGCGTGTCTTGCGAAGGATGCACATATTAACCTGATGTTCTGCGATTTTAATAAAGGCCACCAACATGAAATTTAGTAAACATAGCAACAAGGCTATCGCAAGCGAGTATGCGAAGTTAATGGTGGGGGATCAAATACAGCGTTTGTGAAAAAAAGCAAAAAAAAGGTTTGAGAAATTTCTAGGAACGGCTATATCTGTCAAACGGGTCAGTCAAACTAAGGCATTTTATATATATGTTTTAATTTCAAGGAACGGCGTTTCATAATGCAACTTTTCACCGCACAGTTTCTCTGCAAGCGAGGTTCTAGTTCTGGAAAATCGCACAGGTATGTTGTCATTTGGTGTCACTAAAGCTAAAGAGTTGTCAATAGTTTTTGCTTGGTCAAATCTGAATATATATTTTATAATCTTATATCTTACAAATATTTCATAATTTGTGATGTAGTGCCCTGCAGTAAAGTGTGTGTTTATATATTGCAAGGGTATTTATGAACCGGAAAGACGAAGCATTGAAACACACTAGAGGAATTCAGTGCCATATGTTTATGTTTCCCAGAATTTATGAAAATGTGCTCTGTAAGATTGCATAATTCTTGCCCCTGAGCTGCATTATTGGAAGAAGGGGAATTTAGCAGTGCGTGGAATCAAAACAATTGTTGAAATTTCCATTACATTCAGTAATTAACGTTTTTAAGTCAGCCTATGGCACATACAGCAACCTACGAATAGTAGCCGGCGAGTACGCAAGACGTATCCATTGAAATGAGTCTCCAGGATGACAGCAGTTTCGACAAATTATTTCCCTACGTGTGGACAAAAAGCAAAACAGCTACAGTTCAATTTGTTCTTCAATGTATAAAAGATTGTTTTGTTTCAAAAGTAAGTACAACAATAGTGCATTTATGTGAGCCTGATGGCGCATATTTCCCAAATGATATTATCCTGGAAGCTAATTTTAAGTGGTGTCCTGCAATCTCACCGGCTATACTTCGTTAATCGAAATGTGTGCGTAAATTTACTATCTGGGTGTTTATATTGGAGATTTTTAATTAGTTGAATATATGTTTCGATTTCTCGTGCAAGTAATGTCCACCTCTCAGAAAAATTCAGCTAACGGAATATAAATACGTTATCTGCAACAGGCAATATTTAAAAAAAATCAGGAACACTTAATAACGACGACACCGGGCTACTGAAATGTTCAAATTCAACATTTTTATAATGTGCACATCCTACTAATCACTTGATAATTGAGGAATATTTCAATAGTTTTAAAATTTACTATAACTAATTGAAGATTATGAACAGCACAAATTCTGATGGCAGCTGATCTCCAATGCTAGTAACATGTACTTTTACGACGCGGTATTCTAGCGCCAAAAAAAAAACGGGAAAGAAAGATTCTAAGTGACACACAGAAAAGAAAGAAAGACGGTGCTACTTACTTGGAGTGCATTGTTGTTACTTGGCTTTTATTCCGCAAAATGGTGCAAAGTTCTTAAGAGCTCGTTGTATGATATTTGGGACACCAAGTGTAATGAATTGACGCGCGTAGAAATAAGGCAGGGATGGAGGGTAACACTAACTGATCGTCGTTGCAGACCAAGGAGCTCACAGCGTGGATGACTTCACTAGGCCTAGATCTGAATAACCTGTCATCTTCTGACCCGTTTGACCCGGTGGACATGGTGGTGCGGTTCTCTCTCGACTTCGGCCTCCCAGTCCTGCTTACCTTCACTTTTGCAGACGTGGCGCTTGTTGGCAACAAGCGTTTGATGGTTGTGAGTACATATGTATTGCCGCTATTTCCTAATTATCTCTCAGTGCTATATGTATATATATATATATATATATATATATATATATATATATATGACCATGGCTGCCGCGCAGCCATGGTTCATGACAGAACTCCGCACATTTCCCCGCTGGCAGACGAAGCCCGCCGGGCGAGTCAGTCATCTCGTGGATTGTACCGCCCCAGACGCGCGACGTCACTTCAGCCTTGACCGAGCGTCATCCACTGCTCGTGAGACGCGCAATGCGACAGTTAAGTTCGCTGAGGCGCTCCAGAATAACGCAGGGGCCAACGTAGTGGGCGAGAAACTTCTGGCACAAGGTACGCTTCCGCAACGGCATCCAGAGCCACATAAGGTCACCAGGTTCAAAGTAAACGTGCCGGTGACGCCCGTCATAGCGTATCTTGGACCGGTCCTGCGATGCCAGTGTGCGTAGCCTAGCGAGGCGTCGCGCTTCTTCTGCTCGACATAGGATCTCATCAATTGATTCGTTGTCATGAGCGAAGCTGGGAAATATGGTGTCGAGGGTGTAGCGCGGCAGACGAGCATAAATAAGGAAAAATGTTGAGTAACCAGTAGTCTCGTGTCTCGCGGTATTGAAGGCATAGGTAATGAAAGGCAAGATACTGTCGCAATTCTTGTGTCTTGAATCGACGTACATGGATAGCATGTTGGCAAGCGTTCTGTTTGTGCACTCGACCAGACCATTATATTGTGGATGGTAGGGCGTAGAATGGCGGAAGCTACATGAACACAGACGAAGGGTATTTTCAACTACGTTCGCGGTAAACTGACGCCAACGAAGGTCCATGTCGGAGTATAACGTCAGCCAGCAAGAAGATAGAAACTTCTGTAGCTGTGGCCGATGGCAACGCGGCGGCCTTACTATAGCGGGTAAGGTGATCTACGCAAGCGATAACCCAACGATTGCCCTCGGAGGATCGCGGAAAAGGGCCCAAAAGATCTATACCAACTTGCTCATTGGGGGCGCTAGAAGGGGTAACTTGTTGAAGCAGGCCGTGTGGCGCTTGTGGCGGACGCTTGTAGCGCTGGCATTAAGAGCAACTGGCGTCATACCGTTCGATATCCTTCCGCGTCTTAGGCCAGTAGAAACGTTCTTGAGCCCGGTAGAGCCTACGTGTGTAACCAAGACCGGAAGTAGGGTCATCATGCATGGCGTACAATACTTGGTTGCGAAGGTTTTTGGGGACAACTAAAAGGTAGCGTGCACCGGTGGTCGAATAGCTCTTCTTATACGGCGCGCCGCCATCACGTAGGCGAAAGCGACTGCCTGCACGTGACTCCTGTGCTCCCGCGAACAGCGGTTGTAAGCTATCGTCCTTGTGCTGCTCGGATATGACGGTACCCATATCCGGAAATTTCGTGGACAAAAAAGCGATGTATTCATCAAAGTTGTCCGCAACACATTCAGTTGTCTGAAGTGGCATCCGAGAGATACAATCAGTGTCAGCATGTCGCCGGCCACTTTTGTAGCAAAAGCGAAATCGTATTCCTGTAGATGGAGGGCCCAGCGCACTAGTCGTCCTGAGGGATCCCGCAGATTCACAAGCCAGCATAGCGAATGATGATCTATTATCACAGTGAAGGGGTGCCTGTAGAGATACGAATCAAACCGTTGCACTGCGAAGGTGACCGCCAGACC
Organism: Dermacentor variabilis; assembly: GCF_050947875.1. Classification (NCBI taxonomy): domain Eukaryota; kingdom Metazoa; phylum Arthropoda; class Arachnida; order Ixodida; family Ixodidae; genus Dermacentor; species Dermacentor variabilis. The sequence continues at coordinate 115,692,717 of NC_134570.1, forward strand.
CTCTTGTTCGGTGACTGTGTAGTTGCACTCGAAGCGGCTCAAGGACCGGCTAGCCTGCGAGATCACGTGCTCACTGTCACCAACATGCTGATCTAGCACAGCACTGATGCCTACGCCACTGGCATCGGTGTGAATCTCAGTTGGTGATGAAGGATCAAAGTGGCGAAGAATTTGTTGGGACGTCAACATGAACTTGAGCTGGCGAAACGATGAGTCGCAATCTTCAGTCCACTTAAAGGGAACGCCTTTTTTTGAGAAGGCGTGTAAGGGGATGAGCCATGTCAGCAAACCGGGGAATGAATGGATGAAATTAGGAGCACAAGCCCAAGAAATTTCCGAACTGCTTGACAGAGTTGGGCACCTTAAACCCTTCTACAGCCGGAATCATTTGTCGATCTGGTCGGCTGCCTGCTTTAGCGACCAGATGTCCTAGCACAAGAGTTTGTCGTTCCCCAAAACGTCATTTTTTTGATTGAGCACAAGACCCGCTTTCTCGAAGCAGTTTAAGACCAAGTCCAAACGTTTGTCGTACTCACTAAACGTTCGGCCGAAGATCACAACGTCGTCAAAGTAACACATGCAAACTTCCCATTTTAAGCCGCGTAGTACTGTGTCCATGAGCCTTTCGAACATTGCGGGAGCGTTACACAACCCGAAAGGCATCACGTTAAACTCAAATAGTCCGTCAGGCGTTCCAAATGCTGTCTTTTCTCGGTCGTCCTTGTGTATAGGAATTTGCCAGTCCCCTGACCGTAAATCAATAGAGGAAAAGTAAGATGCCGCAAAGAGACAGTCGATGGCGTCGTCAATTCGTGGGAGCGGATGTACATCTTTCTTAGTAACGGCGTTTAGGTGATGATAATCAGCGCAGAACCGCCACGTACCGTCTTTCTTCTTCACTAATATCACGGGGGCTGCCCAAGGACTACATGATTCTCGAATGAGCCTTTGCATAGCATTTCTTGGACTTGATCGTTGATTATCTTGCGTTTTGACGGGGGGACACACGATAGGGTTTTTGTCGGATTGGCTGGGCGTCTCCTGTGTTGATGTGGTGACGAGTTCTGGACGCAGGAATCGATGGTGGGCCATCTTGCTGCGCAAAGTAGAATACCGAGGTGTGTTTCGTAAGCAGGGCCATCAACACTCGACGCTCGTGATCACTGAGTGATTTATCAATCATAGAAAGTATGTTCGAGCTCTCGGGGCTTGAGACATTCGTTGCTCCTCCGTCGGGTATCTCTGTAGGTACTGCCACCGATACGGGCAATTCTTCCCGAAACGTGGCAATCTTTAGGCCTTCAGGTGGAAGTGGAACAGTTTCAGTGGAGCAGTTGAGCGCCCCGCACATCCATTGGCGTCAGGCAGAAAGGCGTCAGGCAGGGAGATACGATCTCTCCAATGCTATTCACAGCGTGTTTACAGGAGGTATTCAGAGACCTAGATTGGGAAGAATTGGGGATAAGAGTTAATTGAGAATACCTTAATAACTTGCGATTCGCTGATGATATTGCCGTGCTAAGTAACTCAGGGGACCAACTGCAATGCATACTCACTGACCTGGAGAGGCAAAGCAGAAGAGTGGGTCTAAAAATTAATCTTCAGAAAACGAAATTAACGTTTAACAGTCTCGGAAGAGAACAGCAATTTACAATAGGTAGCGAGGCACAGGAAGTGGTAAGGGAATACATCTACTTAGGGCAGGTAGTGACGGCGGATCCGAATCATGAGACGGCAATAATCAGAAGAATAAGAATGAGCTGGGGTGCGTTTGGCAGGCATTCTCAGATCATGAACAGCAGGTTGCCATTATCCTTCAGAGAGAAAAGTGTATAATAGCTGTGTCTTACCACTACTCACCTACGGGGCAAAAACCTGGAGGCTTACGAAAAGGGTTCGACTTAAATTGAGGACGACGCAACGAGCTATGGAAAGAAGAATGATGGGCGTAACGTTAAGGGATAAGAAAAGAGCAGATTGGGTGACGGAAGAAACGCGAGGTAATGACATCTTAGTTGAAATCAAGAAGAAGAAATGGGGGGGGGGCATGGGCAGGACATGTAATGAGGAGGGAAGATAACCGATGGTCATTAAGGGTTACGAACTGGATTCCAAGGGAAGGGAAGCGTAGCAGAGGGTGGCAGAAAGTTAGGTGGGCGGATGAAATCAAGAAGTTGGCAGGGACAACATGGCCACAATTAGCACATGACCGGGGTAGTCGGAGAAGTATGGGAGAGGCCTTTGCCCTGCAGTGGGCTTAACCAGGCTGCTGCTGCTGCTGATGATGATGGCATCCATTGGTCACTGAGACCACGCAGTGCGGAACTAACACGTTTTTCTTGAGGCAGTTCTGATGTATAGGCTCCACTGCAGCATCGAACGGGATAATAGTCGGAGATGATCATGCGACGGTAACACGCATCGCGGATAAGGCGGGCACAACTGTATCATCTCACACGCAAAACACACACTCCGGGCAAGCTGCACCATCAAAGAGCACAGGCGAAACACTGGTGTCGACACTGAGTTCTCCCATCTGGCAGTCAACATTGGCACACACAAATGCAAAAACTCAATCTCCAGAATCACGTCATGCGAGGAGCGAGGAAGAACAGTAAACTCTCCATTAAAAGCTTTCCCACCCAACGACGCATCCACGTCACACACACCGAGCGGGTATAATGATTCACCACTGATTCCATGGAAACTTGTGCACTGGTCCCAAGGAAACATAATCTTGCATCGCAGAAGTCCTTTAAGCCCCCACTCATGACCGAGACAGTTGCTCACTTGTCGACTAAAGCCATTGTAGAGACCCCATCAACCAGTGCATGAACCTTATTTTTCAGCATGAAAATAGCTGGAGGCAGTTGAGTCGGCAGCGCACATTTTCCAGCGACCTCACCTCCATCGGCCGAGCTTGCAAGTTTCCCGGCGGGGGGACACGAAACGGCGCCGAGGCGATGGTGACGTGAATCGTGGCCGAGGGGATGATGATCGGGAGGCTCGGAAGACTGCTGGTGGCGTCAGAGTACGGTCGGAGGCAGGGGAGCGGTAGCGGTTCCGGGTTCTCTCTTCTCCAAAGTAGGTCTCCTGGGCGGTGCATCGCTCCTCTCGGAAGTGGCTTCCTGAAGTGGAGTCTCCTGGCCACTGAGTGTGCAGTGTACGACTGCTAGACCGCATAGTTGGCGCTGACGGTCCGTAGTTCGATGCTCGACATCGGCTACAGTACCTAGCTATATGGCCAGGCATGCCACAGAAGTGACACACTGGCAAAGGGCGAACTTCAGAATGTGGATTGAAGTATTCTGCCGAAGACATCGGTTGACGGTAACGAGCCTCTTCCCCATGGAAATCGTAGGTAGCCGCAAGTCTTCGTGGATGAAAGTTGCGTGGGCATGGATCAAAACGTTGAGGGGGCGAACCATTGCGTGGGGGTTCGGCCATACCGTTATGCGGTTCGTCAGTGGAGCTGTTAAGGTCCACGACGTTAACCGGATGGTTCCAAGTAGCCGAAGGGGGTTCCCAAGGAGTGTCTTAGAAAACGGAGGAGCTGCAGCGTGGCGCCGCATAACGTGCCTGTTCGTCATGCCGCTGGAGCTCCTCGTGGACTATCTGGCGGATGGCGGACGAGAGGTCTGGGTGCGGAGGACTCGTCTCAACACTTGCTACGGTCGTTACATTCGCGAGCCGTCCAAAGTTTGGTCTAATTCGGCGAGTCTTCAGCGCCTCGAACGTACGGCAGTGCCGTATCAGTTCTGATACAGTGTTCAAGTTCTCTTGACTAATGAGGAAGTTATACACGTCTTCCTCTATTCCTTTTACCACGTGCCCCATTTTATCTTCCTCGGTCATTTTAGGTTTAACGGTTCGGCACAGCTTCAAAATTTGTTGGATATAGGTAGTGCTAGTCGCGCCGGATATGTGAGCTCTCTGGGCTAGTGTGAATTCCGCATGTCATTTCTTTGCGTCCCAGTCACCGGAACACTTCTTGATCTCCTCAACGAAGCGTGTCCATGTTGTTTGCATGACCGCGTGGTTGTCATACCATACCAGCGCCATGCCGGCCAAGAAGAAAACAACGTTCCTAAGCTGAGTGGCAGCGTTCCGTTTATTGTATTGGCTTACCCTTTCGTAATGAGTTAGCCACTCATCCACATCTTCCTCTGCCTTCGCCGAGAACGTGCGTGGCTCTCGGTAGTGCTGGATAGGGACTGAGTTTGTCGAGACACTGCTGGTGAGGGTACTTTGCTCTGTGGTCATGATTGAGCGCGACGGCGAAAGTCCGGTGAGGCGACGGCTTCGGTGTGGTTCTTGAGCTGATGGCTCCGTTGTAGGTCGTGGGAGTTACCCCGCACAGCTCCACCAAATGTTACACACGAGGTGTTTAATGCAGAACCAGATGACTCTGGTTGATAGGCGCGTTTTGAGAGCGGTTCTGCGGCAGCTTGGCTACCGTCATTGTCTTCTTTCTTCCACCTGGCTGCCTGCACGGCAGCCATGGTTAGTGAGAATAGCTCGTGACAATATTATAAATATATATATATATATATATATATATATATATATGTATATATATATAGTGGTGGAAGCTGGTCGCTGCTTTTGCCAAGCGCCCACCGACATGTCCCAAGCCGAGCCAGCAGCGCCCACTCGCCCCGTTCAAGTGCCATCCACCATACGCTCGTGGTCTGTAAGCAGCAGTCACCGCGATCTTGATATGCTCGCTGGCCTGCCTGGCAATGACGTCGAAGACTGGCTAGACCACAGGGACGATGCTTCTTAATTACGGAACGTTGCCTCCTACGTCAGTGAGGTCGCCACGACATGGTTTAAGTACCGAGAGCGAAGCTTCAGTGATTCTTCTTCTTTCAAAGAGCATATTCGGCGCATTTTTGGCACGGCCACAGTACGTACTGCAGTTGCGAACAAGCTCTCTGAACACGTGCAACATTATGCCCGGTAATACACCTCATCGTTTGCCGTCACGTTGAAAATGCCATGCCAGAAACTTACCGTGTCCGCCACCTGATCGTATCTATCGCTTTGAAGGCTCTTGCGGAGCCAAATTCCACAAGTCAAACAGTTTGCAGCCCGACTCATCTGATTACCCCTCGACCAGCAGTGCTGATCTCGGAGCTCTCATTCGAGCTCTCATTCGTGAAGAGCTGGAAGCTTAAGATTTGTCTCCGTCCTCCACCGTTCACGTTCACCTTGCTGCTAACAGCCTATGTGGCATCGTTAAAGAGGCATTGGCCTTCCTGATCAGCGCCAATGATATAACCAATTCTCTTTGCCTGTCACCGCCTTCGCACGCCCAGATTGCTGCGATGCCATCCGTGTCTCCTTGCGCCACGTCGCCTGTACCGGTTGAATGTCGGCTAGCACCTTTAGTTACACGAATGCCCAAACTGCCTGACTTCTGTCTGGCGTCAGACTTGCGACTACTGCAACATACGTGGGCACATCCCTGTTTTGCAGACGCCTCCAACAAGACGAATGACGAGGCTGCGTTGGCTGTGAGCATGATGCGTTTTCTCCTTCTCTGTCATATAACCGACTCTGATAATCCTTCCTCTCACCGATCTTCTTCTCGAGCCGGCTTCTGCAACACGCACCTGAGTTCACGTACACTGGAACGCTGCTCCCCATCGCCATTCCGAAGCTTCGTTTCTCGGCTTCGCTCGGCTTCTCAACTCCCTGTCCAGCCTCCGGAAAACTAACCAATGTAGGTTTTGGAGGCAAAGCTGCAGCTTCGCGAACTGTTCTTATTTTTCCTGAGCACCCGGCAAACATTTTATCGGGGTCTGTGGAAGGCGTGCGGTTATTGGCTATGGTTGACATGGGAGCTACTATCTCTGTTATGCGTGCAGACTTGTGCTCTCGCCTGAAGGAAATGAAAACCCCTTACATTGCACCGTCCCTGCGTGGAGCTGATGACGCAATTATTCGACTCTCCGCACAATGTTCTGCACGCGTCATCATTGATGTATCCGTCACCACATTCAGTTTGCGGTTTTATTCCCGTGCGCTCACGAATTCATATTAGGGTGGGACTTTCTCTTCTCGGCGGCAGCTTTAATTTCCTGCCGTCAGTGCGTCGGGTAAATGACCGAGACCGACCATTCTACTAATGTCGACAAAGGACGAGGGCCTTTCTTCGCAGCTGCGGATCTTGTGCTGCCTCCCAACCAAGAGCAACGTCTTATCCTCTCGTCCTCCGCCTTCACCGATGGCGATGATGTATTCCTCACTTCATACGGCCGTTGTCATTACCATGGGGTTGTCTTCGCTTAAAATCTGGTGCGTTTGAAAGATGGTTGTGCGTCCATCACCGCTATGAATACAACCCAAGAGACTCTTCTGCCTCAAGGCATGACTGTCACTTACTGCTTGAACAATTAGCCATTCCCCGTTCATACCCTAGATGCTTCTCAAGCTACCCGTGGACCGGACAAATCTGGTACTCTATCTGGCCTTGCTTCCGCAATAAGCCCTGAACTTACCTCTTCGCACACTCAGGCATGAGACAAAGCACCATACATCCTTTGATGGCAATTTGTGTTTACTTGGCCAGACTTCCGTCGCCTTCTACCGCATCGACACCAATAGCAAAACTATTGTGCGTCGTTGTCCCTACCGCGTCTTCTTACTCGAACGCCAAATCATCGAGGAGAACGTCGCCGACATGCTGGAGAAGAACACCATACGGCCCTCTGGAATTTCTTTCTCATCAGCCGTTGTTTTAGTGCAAAAGAAAGACGAATCGGTGCGTTATTGTGTAGATTGCCGCGCGTTCAATAAGATGACTGCAAGCACGTCTATTTGATGCCGCGTATCGATGAAACGCCTGATTCCTTGCGAGGGGTGCGCTATTTCTCGAGCAATCTTCGGGTGCAATCTCCGTTCAGGCTATTGGCAAATTCCTATGCATGAAAAGTTGGCAAAGACTGCCTTTTCTACTCCAGATGAACTTCACGAGTTCAACGTAATGCCTTACCTTGAACTCGTTGAACGCGTTTGAAACATTGATTGACGCTGTTCTTCGTAGCCACAAGTGGAGAACTTGCCTATATTTTCTCGACGACATTGTCGTCTTTTCGTCGACTTTTCCTGAAAACTTGCAGCGCCTCGACGAAGTGCTCACGTGCTTTCCAAGTGCTGGCTTTCAACTAAACACTAAAAAATGGCGCTTAGCTAGTACAGAGATTAAAGTTCTGGGCCATGTTGTACACAAATACGGCGTTCAACCTGATCCTGACAAGATTTCTGCAGTGCAAAATTTCCACGTCCATCTCGTGCGAAAGAACTGCGTAGCTTCTTCAGGTCTCGCCTCGTACTTCCGACGTTTTATCCGGGATTTTCCACTATTGCCGCACCCCTCCATAGACTTCTTGCCAGTGCAAGTTCCTTTCACTGGTGCAATCGGTGCGAACCCGCTTTTCAGAAACTTAAGCGCGCCTTAACCTCACCATCCGTTCTTTCTCATTTCGATGGTAAGATTCTCACTCAACTGCACGCTGACGCTTGCAGCGAAGGAATTCGCCCCGTGCTGCTGCAGCGCGACCGCGCCTCTCACGAGAAAGTCGTCGCATACGCAAGGCGCTTTAGACTTCTGCGCAAAGGAATTACACCATTACCGAACAGGAGTGCCTGAATGTTGGACAGTCCGTGAGAAATTTCACCCATACCTCCATGGCCGACATTTAACTGGTGATACCGATCTTGATGCTTCATGCTGGTTGTCAACAATCAAAAATTTGTCAGGACGTCTTGGCCGCTGGATCCTCATATTACAAGCACATAATTTCGATGTCGTTTATAAGTCCGGAAGAAAGCACCAAGACGCCGGCGCATTTTCTCGCTGCCCATTACCATCATATTATGCCAACGTGCTGCGTGGAGATGGACCAACGCACAACACTTTCGCATACTTAGGCCACTCACAGAGTAGTTCCTGCGTGAATTTCTTTCAATTACAAGCACAAGAAGTAGCAGCGTGGCGGCACCCTCTCGGTTGCCACTTTTTTGCCCAACTTTTGCTCTAGAGCTAATATACAAGTAAATGCTCCAACTTCACCTAACATCGAACTTACTCGGAAAGAACTTGTTTCATCAACCTCAAGAGGAGGCTGAATCGACATTCAACTTTTTAAATTTTGTTTAATACTGTAATTTCTTTAAAGAATAAGTTTACGAAGCCAGTTGAAGCCAGAAGGACGAAGTATAAGTAAATTCATGTACTAACCATCGTTCCTATTGTGGCTGAACCATAATGTTTCCTAAACTCCGAGGTCGCGGGATCCAATCCTGGCCACGGCGTCCGCATTTCGCTTGGGGTGAAAGGCTAAAACACCCGTGTACTTAAAGAACCCTTCAGGTGGCCGACATTTCTGGAGTCCTCCACTACGGCATGCCTCATAATCAGAAAGTGGTTTCGGCACGTAAAAATCCATAATTTTGTTTCCTAAACTCCATGCACAAGGATTTGGGCGGCTGTGTGTCAGCGCCTGGCGGTTTCCTGACAAAAGATCACGTGGGACGTTCCGGCGCCTAAACGTGGATGACAACAAATGGATGACGACAAGTGTAAAAAAGTTTCTGCAGTTATATAAATTCACCTACAGAAGCCTAGACGGCGTAACGGTTGTTTTGGGACATGAAACGGAAGGACGCACTCGACGTAGCAAAATATGATCCCGCCCACCAAGACTAAGATTGTGACGCATTAAAAATCCATCTATAAAGGTCCGACTCCCGTAGTGCCGCGATGTGAGCACTCGTAGCGTCGCCTTGCCACCGAGTAGGGTAAGAACGCCTGGTAGAGCCCTTGACGCAGCCCCCAAAGCGATACTTAGAGAGCTAGAGAGACCACCCGGTACGAAAATTTGGGAGGCTGCGGCAGAGGTCAAGGAAGGCGTACTCGACGCTTTGAAGATTCTGAGAGTGTTTGTGGTGTGCCCAGCTTCCTGTGCGCGAAAGCAGGCACGCGTTTACAATGTGCTGAAGCAATCACTTCCGGGTCGAAGGGAGGTTGGAAGTCGCGGCCGGCGCGTGATAAGGAGCAGCACGGGTGCGCGCTGATGGTATGCGTCGCGAAGATGCGGGATGACGCGACTGGTATTGTGGCGAAGGTTTGCAAGACATCGTATGGAGGGGGGGGGGACTCTCGAGGACAATGCCGGAGCCTGAAGAGCCACAGTAGGTGATCCGCAGAGCCTTGTCAAGTTTGGCTCAGGAGGTGGCAGTCGCAGTTCCGTGAGCAAGCCCTCTAGAAGCTCCCATTGTTTGTGGTGGTAGTGAAGCAGTGGATCAGTCCCATAGTTAATGTAGAAGTCGCTGGCCAACGTCATAAATCAGAGTGCTGAGCGTTTATTATAAAACTCCTAAAGATCTTAGATGCGTGGGACGCGTCCCGGCACAAATTTGTTGCACTCATGGTCGCCGTCCCTGGATCTCGGGCATGGCTGGCTCGGTCATGCGGATTCACCAATTATGCGTAGGCGGGTGAGAGAAGGGCCTTTGTAGCCACGGTTCATTAGATCCGCCCCGCCATGATAGTGATGGCATCGTGGAGTGACAAGTGGATGCGAGTGTTCAGGACGGGTGCGTTGGGGTGTTCCACTCTGCTTACGAATGTCCACGTGGCGTTCTTCCTTGGCGGCTATTGTTAAGTGTCACGCCATTACAACCTTTGCGATCGGTGAGATGGAAGAAATTTCATTTATCTCTTAATCAATTTTGATGACCTGAACTCATCATGAGCGATCATGATACACTATGCACGTCGAGCTTTAACTCTCATTAGAAAAGATTATTTCCCTGTATAATCAATGTCAAAAATGGGAAACGTTTTGATACATGTAGACGCGTCTATATCGGAGCGATAACATTGTAGCAATGGTTAGTGAATCCAAAGCGGTCACCGGAAATACCGCATGCGTGTTAACGTGGACATTGAAGGCACACTCGCCCCGTTGGCGACTCTGCTCCCGTACTGTCCCGCTATTGACCTTGCAAACGTAGGCACGCGGTGAGGTTTAGAACGTCACCAGAGACGTGACAGACGACCAGTGCTCTTGTATTAGAGAAGATTAGGCTAACTTGACTTATACTTGCGCTCCGCTCAATTAGCTCTGATGCACAGCCAGGACAACGTTCTGCTTTCCTTGGATGGCACGCGCCTCCTGGGCTCACTATTGTGTTCCTTCACTGCAGCCGCTTGCTTACCGTATGAACTAGATTATAGCTAGGCTCAGAATATAGGTCATTGCCTGATATTGACTAGACCACACGATGACCCAAATGTGTTAAACACCTCTATATAAGAAGAGCTGGGACTTTTTTTTCCCTTATCTGATTTTGTCAGTGGCTGATATTTCCGTCAACGTAAAAAAGAGCTTCACTTTCTGTGAAGAATTCAATGGAATTTTAGGTAAAATACATTTTCTTTTCTCAGAAGGCAGCAAACTCACGGGTAGATATTAGCAGAGAATGTATGTAAAGAGTCTCTATAGGATATAGGATTCATTACAACCTATAAATTGTTGTTGCTGTTTCTCAGTGTTCCTTTTTGGACGTGTGTCATGGATACGTGGTGTTTAGTGATAACATAGGTGTCAGCAACAAGCTTTCTTTATCCTAATACTATCAAACTGCTTTTGCTTTTTTTTTGCTCTCCTGCAGTTACAAACAAACGACGCGGATGCAAGTTGGTCTGAATACCGACAAAAGACTTTGAGTAGATCACCGGCGAAGATTAATGACTTCTACTTGAGGATGCTCCAAAAGTATGGCGTTGATAACGAGACTATCCAAAGGCTCTCCTCCGAAATCAGCACATACGAGACTCGACGTAAGAATAAAATATTTTTAACGTTCCCTTATCCTTAACCTTAGATGTTATGAGCTGATCTGCGGTTCACAGCTTGTGTCCTTCAGAGGGCCGCCTTTGCCTCGCTCCAGTGCAGATTGAAAAAAAAAAGGTTACGACGCTAAGCACACTACGACGAAGTCATACGCAAATGACATATACGAGCACCAACTTCGTGCGGTTTATTCACCAGAAGCCACGAAATTTTATACATGAATCCTAAGTGCGAAGTAATGCCAGTAGAGAAAGACTAATAGAGGTGATAGATGCTGACACTGCTCGTAAGCCAGTGATCTGTACTGAGTTAGCATGCGGATCGTTTCCTACAACAATCGCTCCTGTATATTCCTGTGTATAAGTCAAACGATTGTATAAGACGCACACGCTACTTCTCGCGAGTTCCCAAAAAAGAGATAGTATAAAGGCACAGCAGTGTATACTACCCACCTATGTTAGCTCGGTTGGAATGGTCAAACATCATTACGTGCGATTGTAGGCTCATCGGTGAAGCTTTTATGTAAACAAAATATTTACGAACTGTAGATGCTAGGAGAGTGAAGTTTTAACCAACGCCTTAATTAGGCGCGGAAAACCAACATTTACTGCACCGCAGGCTTTACCTTCCGTCTAACTCTTCACTCACTTCAACCGGCAGAATCACTCGGCTAAAATCTTGGCATCTAAATAAGTTGTACGCGACTTTTTGAGCTTCTTGAACCACGTTGGTGGCGTTGCGTGTTGCCTTTGACGCAATCGGGCCGAACACATGAACCAGAATCGTGTGCCTGAAGGCCTGAAGCCATGTCTCAAAAGCATACAAATGCAAAATGGTGACTGGAAGCTCGAAACACTGGAACTACTGCTTGACCGCTAAACAACACTTCTCACCTAGGCGACTGCAGATGATTATAGCCAAGTGTATTTCTTAAAGGTAAATGTCGGGTGTCCCAGGGTACCAACGAAAAAAAAGATGTAATGCCCTTTTCCCATTTATTGTTATTCCAGGGTGTCTAAAGATGTCTTTAAAAAATTGCAGTTTCGCCCGTAGTTGACAGTTGCACAAAGTAAGGATAGTGATGCTAGAGCGCACACGCAAACTTGAACACATCTCGCTAGATGACTGCGGGCGCTAGTTGTCAAAACGCTGGCCTGAGCAAGCGCGGCAGCACATTCGTGTTGTCTATTGCTTCCACCAAACAGCGGCGAGAAAACAGTACGTACAAAGGTATGAGCTGTCTGCAGATCGCTTTCGAGGTACAAACGCGGGTGACCGCGTGCCGCCGTGCCAAGTACGCAGTGGCTGGCGGTGTAGAAGCCCTCCTCCCCACTCTGTCCCGCGCTGCCTCCCCGCTTTCCTCCGTTTCTCACGCGATATTGAGCCGCGATCGTCAGTTCATTCGCCCGGTCGCTGAATACGCTGTTGCTGCCGGAGCCCAACGGGACTCCCCGCTCCCTCCTTCCGATACTTCCATGGCCTTTCGAGCTTTCTCTTGCTCTCCGCCTTCCTCCCTCGCGCGCGCCAGATCGAGCCGCTATCGTTGGGTTTCCTCGCGTGGTTTCACTCGCACATACGGCATACGGCGCCCGGCGACGGCGTTATCGCCCTTGGACATTGCACGGAACATCACGATGCCGCCGACGGCAAGAATGCGGCTGCAGTGTCCACATAATTGCTATCGCAATAAAGAAAATGCATTCTAACAGCCTACCAGTACCACTTACCTCCAATTACTTAGGCAACTATGTCGAGGAGACCGTGTTCGTCCGGCTACGGTAGCCGCGCAGCCTACACGGCAAGCCCTCTCATCTGGCCTTTTTGACAAAGACCGTTGCCCGCCGTGGTTGCTCAGTGACTATGGTGTTAGGCTGCTAAGCACGAGGTCGTGGGGTCGAATTCTTGGCACGGCGGCAGCTTTGCGGCGGGCGCGATATGCGAAACCACCCGTGTACTCAGATTTAGGCGCACGTTAAAAAAGCACAGATGGTCCAAACTTACGGAGTCCCCCCACTACGGCGTACCGTATAATCAGACCGTGCTTTTGGCTTTTAAAACCACAAAATTCAATACAATGGTTGGTCCATTGTTAAAAAATGATTGGATTTCTATAGAGCTGCCGCGTACGATTTCTTCTACTCGTGAAAAAATGAGCGTCCATTGGTCGCACTAGAGCGCTTGGTTTTATGCATATCTAAGACCCGCCGTTGTATAGACCGTTGTATCGGCGAGGAGAAGCACAGCCTCGAACCAGCACGCCGCGCCACTCTCCTCCTCGCACTGGTATATGCGGATCGCCATTCTTCAACGAGTGTCATTTTGGGCACCTCCCAGCTGCCGCTTGGAACGTTAGCAGTGCCATTGCAAAATACTGCGATTCTAGGGCGCTCCGTGTGTAATTACTGTGGTGCCACATGGCTCAAGGTCGACGGGTTATTCTTGTGCTGTACTCCGCTGCACAGATAAGTTTCGGAAGAGAATTCAAATATCATTTACAGCCGCAGTGACTCTGTGGACTCCGCTGCTGCTGCAGTTGCATGCAGGTGGGAGCTTTCAATTACCAGCATTAACAGAAGGGACTTACGTCATCAATGTCATCGCCTGTATGTTCAGACGCTTGTGTTTCCAGTGCGCGTACGGCGACGAACTTGGTAGCCTTGATTAAACTGCGATATGAACGAAAACAAGATGCGCATTTGTGGCGGTCAACTGGTGTAAATGGACGAAGTGAGCTATTTCTTTGTGCACGCACAATGAAGTTATTCTTTCGGAATGTGTTCAAAGTTCACATGGGCTCTCGAGAGCTTCTGAATCTCTTCGGCAAGCTGTCCAGCCGATGTCGCCCATCGCGCGCTTTATCTCATCAGAAAACAAAGCTGCAGTTGCAAAGAGTAGTTCATTTTTCAGCTCTCCCGAGTTGCCGAGGTGACATTGCCCATGCGTCACTCGAGATCTAAGAGATCCCCATACTTTCAACGTATCGCGTGTGTCTGGTTGACGGCGTCATTATCACGCCCATTGTCACCAGATCCATTTGGCGAGTACTCCATATTAATGGCCTTTCCGGTCGCGTAATATTTCAGTTGTTTATTTTGTAAAATTTAATGCCCACATACCAAGGTAAACAATGTTTGGAAAATCGTAGCACAAGAATTGAAGCGCCACCAAACCTAGCAAAACGTGTTTACTCGTAGCTTCGCTATTACATGGATTGCCATGAACACTGCGGCACACCGCGTCACACACGAAGACACGCCGGACTGTTGTCACCTGAGGGAGACTTCAACAGTATTCAAGGTCTGATATACAGTAATAACATGTTGCACGTACAATGCGTATTATACGTACGTATCGACAATGTGGAGATTTGACCCGCCTGCTGTTTCAATCGCGGGCTGAGCTGTGGTAACTCTTGTAGGCCTGTCGCCTTTAGTTAATGTGATTATATCGAAGCTCCCAGCTTCAGTAACGCCCCGATATGAAGCTTCCCAACCGGAAAAAGTTGTAGTGACCTCTCAAGAAGACGCAAGAACTTGCCACTCGTAGTAAACAGAACGTTCTCTGAGCACCATTCATTGAAATCCCACGTAACAGCATGGCGACGGATGATAGCGGACACCGTCATCGCAAAATCGCGGCGCCCTCGACAAAAGGTCTACAGACCACATATTTTATAGCCTCGTAGCGCGGATATCAGTCACGCCGCTACTCTTGACACAAGGTGCAGACTTCTGGTCAGGACTGCGCGAGACATGAGAAAATTGCTGGACTTGCGGTGTGTGTTTGCATGTTGTGTTTTTAGACGTGTTCTTCTGAGTGGGATGTACAATGGTTGTTCGTCTGAGCGGCAGTGTGCCGTCATCGGCTGCGCCAAAAATCAGCGAACGCGGAAGCTGCTCATGCAAGAGCCGTACGATAAACGAAAGAACAAAACACCCTCCATGTATTTTTTACCAGTCGACGGGACATGTTCATAAATTTGTTTCGTAAGCATTCCTCCGCCTGTCTGTAAAATGCGGCAAGATGCACTCTATAGACTTACGTTTGGTCCTGTGGGAGAATATATAAGAATGACTTATGGCTAGGTATGAATACTATTTATGATTATGACTACATGTGGAGAGTGCGGAAAGACATTAAGACTAATTAGGGCTAACAAAATCTAGTAACGGCAATTACGGTGAAAGTAACTTTAGCTTATTGAAGAGTAAAGTGTATTTAGGCATAGTCAGGCTAAATTAAATAATTTAGGTAAAAATAACAATCAAGAGTAATTAGTTTTAATTAATTTGGTTATCGTAAGTCTGACTGATTTGCCTCAACAGAAAAAAAAAATTTCCTCTGGCATGTGTTGCCTTTTATCTGATCTTTTAACTTATGATTTCGGGTGGCGCGCAATCTAATCCGGGTTCCCTGAACAAATTCGAAACTGATGTGTTAGCCCAGGCTCTGAGCACCATACACACGCTTCAAGATGACCTTGCCGCTCTTTTAACAGAGTGAAAAATCAGTGCTGAAAAGCAGGCCGCTGCTTATAATGAAATCAAGCAACTAAACGCTAGAGTGGCGGCATTAGAAAATTCTATAGCGTCACTTGTCAGTGTGGAAACCAGGACTGATGCCCTCAGCGTCAGTTCAAAACAAATGGCGGCCGTTTCATCCAAATGTAACGACACGGAAAACAAATTGCGGAGTTCGAATCTCGTTTTTCTTCCCGCCTAGACGATGATACCAATAAGGATTGGGCATCGACCGAACAGCACATAATAGAATTTGGCTCATAAAAGCTGGGCGTTACACTAACAGGTCAACAATTTGAGCGCGTGCATCGACTTGGTTGATTTGTTGCCTGAAAACTAAGGCTTGTCATCGCCAAGCTAACTTTTTTCAAAGATGAAGAGCGCATTTTATCTTGTGGACCGAGGCTTAAGGGGACAGCTTTCTCAGTCCGAGAAGATTTTTCACAGGAACTCGGCAGTTCAGAAAGAAGCTAATTGAATGCGCCAAAAGACAGAATAAGTCCTTGAAGCTTTTGGTTGCAAACGAAGAATCGGCTCTGTAACATACGTCTATGAAAGAACGCCTAAAGCTGTCGTCGACTTAAACAGATAGCTTCCACGTCGGAAGGGGCGCCTGAAGTTAGGAAATTGGAAGTTAGACAACCCTTTCTTCTCTGCAACTATCACAACCCAGGGCACATTGCTGCGCATTGTTACAAGGCGAAGGTTGTGTTTTTATCGGTCGGTTGCAATGACGAGAACATCAAGCTGATCGAACTGTACATGCGCTAAATTGAAGTAAACGGGAAACCATGTGGCGTACTGCGTGACTCCGCGGCTGTTATGGACGCGTTTCACAGCTCTTATGTGCAAGCCGAGGTGCTCATGGCTCAACGCGCCTGGATTAAGCAAGGTCTAGAAGCTCATAGCGCATGCATTTCGCTCACAAAAGTATCTATCTATTAAAGATCCTTTCGGCACACTTGAGAGGGAAGCTGCCGTACCACCTACGCTTCCTCCGTAGGACCCCTAACTGCTCGCAAATAGGTTGGATTAGATTCAGCGCAACAAAAGGGCTAATGCTCAGGGAGGCTAGCATGTTGGCACAAATGACAGCGAATACTTGTGAGTTAACTGCAGTAGCAGTCCCATAAACGGCTCTAACTGAGGTGAATGGCTGTTCGCAACCTTGGAAAGTGGAGATCTAGAATCCTGCCGTGTTGGAACCACACGTGTTTGGATCTGCTCCTGCAGAAGCCCCGGTAGTGGAAGCAGCCGAGTTATTGGAAGACAGGTCGCCAGATTTGCTTGTAGCGCTGGGATGCAAGTTCTTTTCTTTAATTGTTGCGGATGGTTAGGCGGAGCCTCCGAAAACTCAATTGAGGACAGAGCCATTTCTTCCAAAACGCACATGACACCTTTAATGCATCGAACAAAAATAGGACACATAAAATGACCACTCAATGAAAAACTCATAACCTGAAACAAAATACAGTAAGAACTATAATGGTAGCCTCAGCACTGTAGTTAGGGGCAGGTTATGTGTGATCGTGCACGCAAACTGTTCGACGTGAAGGGGTGGAGGCGAGGCGGTGAAACAACTGGCGTTGGTCTCGCCACAATTACGATGTACTTGACCATAGAGCCAGCGGCCAGAGTGCAGCTCCAGCTTAGAGAAGGGACGCAGGCGGCTTGGTACGGACAGGTGGACGCGGTGTCTCAGCCAAGAAGCTGGGTGCAAACTGGGGCCCGTATCCCGACTGGTCGAACTCTGCCTGCGGGCGCACAAGTTTGCCGGCCTCGGGTAGAACACTTCATACTCGGCAGGAGTACACACGCCTGGCAACAGGATGGCAGGAGGTCCCGGTCGGGTGAAACGCTGAGACTCTGGTCGGGAACCCAAGAGCCCATCTTTAGTTCCCGGTTTGGTGGGCGATCTTCACTCTTGCGTCGCTTACTCGAACTCTTCCACCATGGCACTGTTTCGCGCGCTCCGCACATCACAAGCTCCTCCGTCGGAATGGCTACAGCGGCTGTTACAGATAAGCAGTTAAGTATTCAAGTCCGAGAAAAACAAGGATCCCAGCCTGCGGAACATCCGAAGCAACCTAAATGGAGGTGTTCCATGGGCAAGGCTTCCCGAAAAGATTCCGGTAGAGCTTCCGGACATTGTGTCAGTCACTAACGGATACGTTCGGGAACAACTCATTAAGAAACTAGTCTTTGAAGCGTAGCTGGAGCATGAACGGATAAGTCCTGAAATCCTTGCAGGATTTCAGGAACTATTTGGTGATTCGGGACGTTGTTCCTGCAACGCAGAGAAATTTGTAAGGATTTGCGACACATGTACGAGCGTGCGGAACTGGGTGAAAGGCAAGAGCGCCAATGAAGCTAGTGCAGATCATCACTGAGCCCTTTCGCCGTCTATTAGTAGACACACAGGTAGGCCCACTTTCAGTAACAACCTCGGGATGCTATCATATTTTGACTGCGATTTGCCCCGCTAACAAATTCCCCGAAGCGGTCCCACTTAAAGAACATAGTGCGTTGGAAATAGTTAATGCGCTTCTCTCGATATTCGTGCGATTTGGTTTTCGCACCGAAGTACAGTTTGCCAAGGCACCAAAAAATGCCAAATCCCACAAGGGGAAGTAAGTGATTGATCTCGGTAATGTAATCGGACAGAGCCGTCGCCGTCCCTCTGAGGTAGAGGAGGCTGTGACACGAGATTTCCTGCAACGTCGCACAAACACCGATATTCGATCTTTGTTAGAGGTCGCCGGGTACTATCAGCGGTATATCTCTAGGTCTTCTGAACAAGCTACTGCTCTAACTGATGCTCTTCAAAAAACGTAGCCACAGGCCTTTAGGAAGAAAAAAAAGAAATACTCTTTCAACGCCCTAAAGAGCACGTTAACGAGTCAGCCCGTTCTAAGATCGCCGGGCTACACGAAGGGATTTGTGGTTCATTGCGATGAACCACAAATGGGCAAGCGAGGCATGGGCGTCGTACTATGTCAAAAGGGAGAGAACAACGAGGAACACCCCGTCCTTTACGCAAGTCTAAAACTCACAAATCGAGAACAGTACTACAGCACTACTGAGAGAGATTTCGCATGTCTAGTATGGAGTGTTCAAAAATTGTCCTGCTACTTTGCGGGCTCGAAGTTCTTCATTGAAACGGTTCATTGTCCTTTCAAATGGTTTCAGGCAACGTCTTCCAAAAATGGTCGTGTCCTACGCTAGAATCTCGCGTTACAGCAATATCCTTTTGGGAACGCCGACGGCCACGGCGTCGGTTAAAATGCGCTTGAAGTCTCCAGATAATTACTGTCGCAATAAAGCAGAGCTTGGGTTCGGTGACGTGTGTTCGAACGAGTCCTTATGCGCGCTCAGACATGTAGTTAGGCGATGCATTTAACGTGCTCCTACATGGAGTGGGCTTCCATACGTGAAGCCCCTGTAAATCTCTAAAATGAACTCCTTTTGTATCGCTCCTACTCCTGAACGTACTCATCTCTGTGCCTTTAGGATTCGTGGCCGAAACGCTACGCCAAGCCGCAACAGGACGTATAATGCTTTTGCATAAAGAACTAAATTCGCACACGTTTGTACGCACGTTCACCGAATGCAAACAATAGCGTCGGCTACGCGTTATCTTCGTCAGGACAATGACAATTTTGGTGAGACATAATAATGTGATAGCGATTGACCAATCGGTGGTTGCTGCCTTAGTG
Organism: Dermacentor variabilis; assembly: GCF_050947875.1. Taxonomy (NCBI): domain Eukaryota; kingdom Metazoa; phylum Arthropoda; class Arachnida; order Ixodida; family Ixodidae; genus Dermacentor; species Dermacentor variabilis. The sequence continues at coordinate 115,711,821 of NC_134570.1, forward strand.
AACATGGTTTTGGTACTTTCATTAGTCCTGTGACTTTGTGGGTTGCGAGCAATCGCTTCTTTTTGGGCTTTACGCTTTCCAGTGGCACGTTGACGCTTTGTTTCTGAATTATGTTGGAGGACGGCTTTGCAGATTGCACTGGTGCGTTAACTCTTAGCCTAATGTGATTTGTGTAATCAGCCCTCCCTCACGTCCTCCCTTAAGCTTCTTCGGCACGAAGATTTTCTCTTTCACGTCTTAGGTGGAACTATGCTAGCACTGAAAGGAAGGCACTGTATGCAAGTACTTTTAGCAAATAAATGTTGCCAGGGACATTCAAAGAGAAATGTACTGCACTTTCAACTGTTGACCCTTATGCCATTTGTATATGGGTTGCTGTCTTTTTAGCACTACTGAGGTTTCTAGTATGACCGACCAAGTACTCCGAATCAATCTTTTGTCATTTGGTCGTAGGTTGCATGAGCGTGCACTGGTGTTGAGCATATTTGATTGGGAATTTACTGCGGAGTAGTAACATGGACTTTTCTATACGTAAAAGTGTAGTGCATTGTAAGCTGGAAAAGCGCGCTGGCTACCTCTTACCAGTAAATTGTTTCGATGCGGCGCCACTCACGTGCTCAGCGTCCCAAAGCACTGGCTAGCGCGATGGAAGCTGGTTCGGTGTTAGGTGAAATTGCAAGAGGCGCGTCCATGGCTAGAGCATCCGGCTGCTCTGATAGAGTCTTTGGGTTCCAGAGGAACCGTCGGGTATGTGTTGAAGCGAAACCTTTTTTTTTTGTTAGCCAAGCCAGACTTTCCTGGCCATAGTAGCTGCTGGGTTTCTTTCTATGTAGCTTGTGGCCTTGCTTTCTATGCAGTCATTCAGTGATAAAAAAGCGGACCTTATTATTCTAATTGCTGCAATATATTTACTGAAAAGCACAATTCCGTTGTCGACACCAGCCGTTATATGCATACCTTCCTAGGCTTTGGGGTCTGGCCCGTCACCTTGGTCAGACTTACACCAAGTAAAGGCAGGATCTGACCGCGTGTATTCGGCATGTTGACTCTACATACAATGTCCTAACATGGGGCGCCGATTCCGGAGACAGTATTAAGCGTGGTTACGTGGTTGACAGGTGCAGGTCGCCACGTCTTGCTGTTTTCGCTGGCTCGTAGGTAATCGCTATAGTGGAAAAGGCCGTTCCGGATGTAATCAGTTGCGTGGCATTTCTTTACCCTCTTCACCAAAGCTTCACTTCCCAGTATCTACCCTGCTGTCTGGATCAGCAAAACGTTTTACAGCGAAGCTGTTAATGGGACTAGAAGTGCTCGAAGACGTTAAGCGCAGCTTTTATCCATTGTCGGGATCCTGGTATGGGATTCGGATTTCCCACCCATGTGTCACATAAAGGATCGCTTGCCTAAGCTGTTGCGGTGCCTAAAACATGGTAGCTGGACTGCGCTATAACGGGGCCTAGAACTAAGCCAACTAAACGGACCCACGCCGTCGTCTATCTCTATCAACGAGAGTTGCTTCTTGGTGATCAGATGAGGTCGGGAGGTTGGTGGAAGCGAGAAAAGTGTTTAGATTTGCTTATATATAGCTCCCAACGCTCTAAGTATATGGGAGCACGCTTCAAATTGGAGCAAATTACAGGACTGATCATACTACATATAAGCACACTACATGTCTGAGCACACTAGGCGTATACAGATTACGTGTCTGAGCACACTCTGCACTGCAGCAAAACTCCCCTTTTTGAGTCGTCGTTTTTTCTACATTCACTAGACGGGCGATTTCGATTACTCTGTCCCGGGCAATCAGAAGGGTCGAAGTGTTCAGAACGCTCCACCCATAATTTCGCTGCAACATGTTGGACTCCGTCTCTGATGTCGTGCAGTCACTCCCGCATATGACGCAACAAATAGACAATTGGGAATATGAAGTCAACGTTGTTGCCATGGTTGTCGTCAACGCTGGTCGATGCATCAGTTAGCGGGCTCTCCATAGAGATCAGCTTGTAGTGAGTTGAGAAGTCTGGATTTGACGAATGCTACGGCTTTTGCAGAATGTGGTAATTGCTGTTACATTAATTAGAGCTTCTTTGTTGGCGCGTCAATAATGAGCGCCGGGCCCCGTCGTCGTCTTGGCGGGCACTGGTGAAGGAATCACATCGTGGGAAGCACGAAAAGAAGGCCCATTGTTGTTTTGAGACGTGACGGTGTACTCTTAAAAAAACTGCTTAACATGCCAAATTTATACATCGCTAAAATGGGGCAAATTATAGAGGCAATATGCAGGCAAATATTCAAGTGTCTCTGTTTGTATGTGTGTCAATTAGAGTCTATATAAAATTTAATAAACCCTCGCTTTCAGTCTGCCTGAAAGAGATTACATGAAACACTTCAAATTTTTGTCAACTTTTGATGCACCAAATGCGGCAGAGATTTATTAATTTCAACAAATGAGGCCGCTCTATCAGTGACGTGTACCGTAAGTTTGAGTGTGTAGATTATTATTTGTTTGAAAATAATTACTGAATACTCCTCTGCACCCGAGTTTTAAGCAGTATAACAGGCATTTCTCCTACGTCTCCTCGATGAAACATGTGAGGCAGAGTATCTACAGCTTATTGAATTCGAAAGGATGCTGGGAGGGACGAACGAGAAATGATTATTCTGTGCAACATATTTGCAGTTAATGTAGAAACTTGCTTATTCAAATGTCCCAGACTCTCACATGCACGTTATCGGCAATGTTTCCCAGTAGCATGAAACATCTGCGAAAGTCACCAGCCTCAAAGTCAGCTAAAATATGCTGAAGCTTATAGTTTGCAGTCACGCCAAAACTTCATGCTTCAGATTTAAAGAGATGCCTTGGAAATATATACATTTATTTATTCTTCTGCGTGTGATACGAGAATTTCACTTGGTTTGTCTGGTATCGTCGATGATTAGAGTAGCCACCTCCTATAAATTTTCAAAAATGATTAGATTCGCGTAACTTGTACTGAAAGTTCAATATGTCTCAATGAATTGGGTTCATTGTCATTAATTACGTGTGCAAGCGTTTCGGTGTGTTACGAGCCTGATTTACGAGACGTGCAAAGTTTAGACAGCTGCTTTGTCGTAACTCCAACTGCAAGCCCGATCTACGGGGACTTGAGGACAATACCATCAGATGTTTGTGTGTATATGTATCAACAACATCAGCTTAAGCTCATGCGGATAATATAACAGCTTTCTAATATATTTATGCAGCAAATGCTCAAAATTGTAACGCTTAGTTTCCGAATGTACTAAAAAAAGTGCGCGTTACAAAAAGTTTGCATTTCGTAGAAATGAGCGCCTTCATAAGTGCAATATTGGTGCCATAATACGTGCACTCGCCAAGAATAGATAAACATTTTTATTTTAATTTTATTCTTGGCGGGTGCGCATGCTTTATGGCACCAATATGTTTCCTCGCCAGACGAGTTTTCGTCGAGCACTTGACTATAAGGGCAATATATAGAGAAATTAAAGCTTAACAAGTAATTGTTGTACCCTATCTTTATTCCTTATTTCTTTGCGCATAACGATAATTGTAGTTTGTTTTTCTCGTGAAACTTGCGAACTACCCTAGTGAAATTGTTTATATTTATAGGAACTAAACGCGAAGACTGGGGTAACGTACATGCAAAGTTTTAAATGGGGACTTTAATTACGGTCTTTGCAATAAATTGCCTGAGAGGTGCTTCGAAGCGCTCTTAGTGTATTTCACGAGCAGCGCAAAATTTTGTTAGCTGCTCTGCCGTGACTGCGAATGTCACGAAGTTCAAGTTAACGGAAAAATTGGTAGACCGGTATGACAAATTTGTGCGGAGTTATTTGCTTATGGTAAGATTTGACCTTTGTGAAGCATTTCTTAATGAAGTGTTCGCAGGTGTAATTCGAAAGTGTCATGGGCGTTAATGGCTATGCTATCCAAGTTTTCTAAATACTTGCAGGTTGCACCATATTTTTATTTAGCAGGAAGGGAGGCAGTGGTCTGCGCAATTTTTGAAAAAATAAAGAAAACACTTTCACGTTTAATCATTCTTGATACGGGTTGCAATTCAATACTGAACCCTCGTTTTAAAGCCACACTTCATCTTCCTTCAGATATTCAACTGCGGCGACTGCTGCTCCTGCGGGCGACCCTCCAAGATCAGTAGTTTGCTCCCGTCGGCAACACGCGGTGGCATAAATTTATGCTAGCGAAGCCTTGGAAGCACCTAGCTTTCCTACAGACGGGTGCAGCTTCCCATTTGTTTTCCTTGAAGGGCCCCTAACCAGGTCTGGCCACTTTGAGCTGACAAGCGCCGTGCATACAATGCGCGCTAACGAAGCTGTCTGCTAAGTGTTACATCACTACAGCCGCGGGAAGAGCCGACATTTCAAACCTAACGCCGTCTGCCCTTCTCCTCACGGGCGCTGCGCTCCCAGCCGGAGAGTCGACGTGCATCGAACAAGTGTGCCCACGTAAATATCAGTGCTGTGGCGTCGTTCATAGTGGCACGTATTTTCGAGAATCATCCAAGGCAACATCTGTTATTTGCGTAATTGTTTGCTTCAAATGATGAATTAAAATTTAGAGAAATAATAAAACATATCAAACGAAACTCCACGCGTTTCTTTAACGTGAGGCGTTCTTTGCCTCTTCCTTCGACTTTCCCACTGCTGCTGCTGCTGTGGCTGCTGTTGTCTGGCACACCGCTCTGGGGTGGGTAGTGGGGGGTTAAGAACTTCTGTATACTTGACAGGAGTGAGTCAGAGAGGAAACGCGACACGGTAAACTCGTTGGGACCCCACCACGCCGAATGTGCACAGTGCCCTCTGGAGTACCCTAGGCGTCACCACTTCATATTTTTGACAGCTGTAATTCGCCATGACTCCACTCAAAACCATATCAGAAAGTTGAGTCCCTCCTCTTCTACTAACGTAGATAGAACTGCAGAGAGGAGGGAGGAGAAGAGGCTGCTCCCATGCAAGGGGGCGCGGAGAAGTCGGTGACGTGAGAACGCAAGCAAACCCTACTACTATACCACAGTGGTTGCGGGGAAATTAGATATGCTTAAGTTCAAGGCACGGTACAGTACGTACCTGCTATTTATAAAAAAAATAAATGCCATAAATATATCAAGCGGACAAATTATGCAGCCGCATTAAGTAAAGCAGGGTCCACGCGACACAACGAAAGTGGTCGCTCGTCAAATCAACACTTCTATTCTCGCCGCAGTATTTTTGCAGCTATGGCATTGCTAGAGGTCGCGGATTTGATCGCGACCGTGGCAGCTGCATTTAGACTGGGGCGTGATAGGAAAGGCATGGGCACTTAGATTTTCGGACACGTTAGAGAACGTCACGGTGTCAAAATTAATCCGGAGTTCGCCACTACGGCAAGCCTCATAATCCGATTGTGGTTTGGCACGTACAGAACCGTATTCAAATATAAGTTTAATACTTCTGCCATGAAGTCATGTGCCATGTGAGGCAATGACAGTGCTCAGTCGTCTCAGATGCTATGAAATATGGCTCACAATTACGCCTAAAGCAAGCACCACTTCCTGTGTGTTCTGTGTATTACGCAGACAATCAGCAGTGGTCCACGAAAGGTAACGTTAGACATCAACTCACCACTCTCGTGTTAGCCTAAACGTTGAAGAAATTAGGCTTTCGCCATCGACAATTCCGCTAATTATCGTCAGTAAAAGCAACAAGCACAGAAAGGCTCGCTTATATTGATTGCCTCAGTGCTTGGGATTTGCATAATCTTTTACTTCGCATCTCAGCAACCGAGATGTACTTCCGATTCGTGTACTTCTTCTAACGCCGTTCAGACGCGCGTGTAGACAACAAAACTATGTCATTTCCTAGCGTGTTCAAGCGCACGATCATGCTCTGTGTCCCGATTTTGTCTGTCCTATATTCGTGTGGCTACGACTTATAACGGTGGTCAAGTGTTCTCGTGCACAGCGCGCAAAATCGTGCGCTGCGCGATACGAGGCAGACAAAACAGCTCGCGTGCGACGCTGTCTGCGGAAGTGTGCCGTGCAGCAAAGAAAAAAGACAGAAAAAATGGAGGCAGTGTCCGTGATGTCCTCTAGCTTTGGTATTAGAGAACGCAGGGAAAGAATTTAAATTGCAGACACTAGACGGGGCAAGTGGAGAGAGGCCTCTCTTCGCGGTGGCGCACGCCACTTCAATTCTTCAGTTCGCGGCAATGAAATATTTCTGCATAGGGTTTTAATGAACCAATTTTAAAAATTATTGGGCAGAACGCTCCCTAGTGAGCACGTAACGACTTTAAGCGTGTAACCAACGTTTTTTTTTTTTTTTTGTGGCCTGGTGAGGGGCCCTTTAAAGATCAGGTGTAGCTGCACTAAGTTTTGCATTGTACGATCCGTAGCATGAAATTCTCTCTCTGCGAAACTTGAGCCAGAGAAAATAAGCAGTATGCGAAAAATAATATAACTATGATTTTGAGCAAGATACGTACCTCTTCGAAGGTAGACTGAAATTTTATTGAAGCGACTCATTTATTGTTGAACGACTAACGGCGACGCGTAAGCTGTGTCTATTGTCATAGTGCGCAACGTGTAATATGCTTCAACACTGACAAGATCAGAACTTAATTTCTGTATTTCTTTATAATAATGCGCTACACTCTTCCGAAACTATACTGAAGTGTAAGCACGAAATCAGGCCAATGCACAGCTTGAGACGTCTACGCAGTGATGTCCCCAGACCGAAGACATAATGTGTGTCAAAGCAAGAATGGCGGACGCAGTGAAATGGACAGAGAACTACAGTACACACCCAGCTACATATTGCCACTACAAACTTGGTGACATTCAAGTTGCGCGCCCTTTGCATTGGGCACTGTGCACGCCGTACAGTGGTGTTGTTCAACAACAAGCAGCGATCTTCGTGGCACGGGCAGCCAGTTGGACCCGGCTCGCATGCGCCACGCGCACGAGGTGTCACGCGAGGAGAAGAGGAAGACCGTTCGAGCCCAGTTTGAGAACGCGACTGCCGCGGATTTCTGCACGGCCACAGTGGCTTTTACTTGTGGGCACAAGTTCGCCTTTAATAAATATCCTTGTTTTACTAACATCGTTACAATATAAAGACTCTGTACCTCGTCTGTTATACTGGCTCCTATCCATTGCGCAGTATTGGACAGAAATGGACACATACCCTCTGATACATACCAAATAGCGAAATCAAATAAAATCGAAAATATCAATGAAGCAATTGAATATTATGCGCTAGTTCATGAAGAATTCATAAAGAGATGCCTATGAGCCGACATATGTCCAGGTTTGTGGTCGCCTTTTATTTTTTGAATACACACAAGGAAGGTGCACGTTTGCCTTTAATTTGTCAATCAAAGGGCAGTGCTACTTCAGACTATAGTCGTACCAGTAGTAGCAGCGACGGTGCCATCGCTGCTGTATGCACCGGGGTGTCAGTCAACCAAGCTCCACCTTAAAAACTTCTACACTGACACAGAAGTTCATACTAAGCCGAGCAGCACAGCCCCCGTGCAGAGTGCGTGTTCGACAAGACCAGTGCACATTCGAAGTGTTCGCTGCGTCCGACTTATAGAATTATGGTATCTTCGGCTTACTGAGCTAAGATCAACGTAGGCCAGTGCTAGTTTGTTGAATATGGGCTATTGTAGTTAGGAGCAAAGCCGAGAACATGCCAACCCTCTGTTGATTGGCTAATTGATCAACCTGTTATTTTTTATTGATTGGTTGAGTTCAAGCGATGTGTTGATTAGAACATCTTTACTTTCATTTGGATACAATGCTCGAAAATATGCTGTTTGACAACGGCGCATTCTTTCTTCCAGCGGAGCTCCATGTGCCGAGCTTTGCTGCCGTCGCAAGAACAGTGAAACAGACCAGCTTTGGGCCGTGGTGGTGTAACAAGCTTTCTTTTCTTTTGCAGTTTCTGCAATACATGAAAGCGCGCTAAAAGTAAAGGGTCAAGTTCGTGGACCCATTAAAGACATAGGCGCCTTGACAGAACCACTCATCACGGGCGGTACGTTATTTTCCATTTTCGTTGTAATTAGTTCTGCTGCAAAGGTCTGTGAGTAATGAAAGCAATATGATCGTCCTGGAAAAAAGAATGGTCTGCGCACAGCTTCAGTGCCAAGATTGCCACAGAGTGGACATGTCAAGATTTTGATATCCAAATGCCCAGCTCGGTGGTTTGTGCATTCAATTGTTCCTGGGCTTAGCCTGAGGTCGCGAGTGCGATTCACGCCTGTGGCTCCGGAGTAGTTTCGACCTTGTGTGGATCATTTTAAACTGTATTAAATCTAATTTAGGCGAGTGGTCTCACATTACAATGGGGGCGAAATACGAAACTACCCGCGTAACGTCTGATGTAGAAATTATTCCGGAGCCCGGACCCTCCTCAGTACGGTGTCTCCCCATAGCCCAAATGCTTCTTCAGAACGTTTCCCTCCATAATTATATATGTTTCATTTTGTTTGACTGCGCGTTTATCAGGCAGTGCTACTATGTTTATGAGCCTTTTGTCGAATGAGTATTCCAGAATTTAATGTTCTCCAACAATTCACCTTCACCTTGTCATCCAATCTGCAGCTTTTTACATCTGAATTAAGTCTCTTTCCCAGCCGTGTTAATATTACTAAATATCAAGGTCACCCAAGGATGCTCACTCGAACAATATATGTTGTTCTTCTCGTGACGATGCAGCAGCCTGACGCATGTCAGGTCGCCACGTCGTGTAGTATACACGTCTGTGGCGCATTACGTGGCGCTTTCATTTCCAGAAATATGGGTCGGAACAATTGCAAAGTACACGAAAAACACGTACGGAGGCAATGATATCATCACCTACCAGAAGCTCGTCCCGGTGTTTCTGGTGAAAGCGCTCGACTCCAAATACGTTGGCTCGCACGGAATACGGTGCTGCATGGCCTGGAGCCTGTTCCGCCAGCTCGTAAACTACGCGGATCCCGGTCAGTTGCCGAAGCACAGAAACCCCGAAAGCGTTTGCTACAGGCACGCCAACTGGCTAATGGGCTACGCTATCACCAGCCGGTTCTACCATTCGGGTGAGTTGACGGGCTCAATAAAAATCTTGATAAATGGTCACTATAGTATGCGCCCTAGTACAGCAATTAATTGTTGATTGAAATGGTTACCAAAAACTAGGTCTATATATATATATATATATATATTGTTACAAAGGCTCACTGCAAGTAAAAATACGCGGGAAGCGAGAATGGAGAAAGAGCAGCACGACATTGCCCCTACGATTTCGACGGGTATGTATGCCTTGGTGATCATTAAAGCAGCCCCTTAACCATCTCCGGAGAGCGTAACAGATTGGTGGAGGTGCTGGGTAAGAGGAAGATGACCGCAACGACGGAAGCTCTACTCTCTGGACTTCGCGGCAGCAGCCGCCTTGCCGCACTTCGCCTTCGCCGATCAACATGATGTCCCAAGTCGATACCACTGATGCGGTTTTGGCAACTCTTACGTGTTCCTTGCCATACTATCGAGTACCGCCGAACTTCGGCGGCACTTCAGGAGAATACGTCAATGAGTGGCTCAACAACTACAACCGGGTGAGCAGAAGCAACCGCAGGGACTAGGCAGCGCAGCTGAGTGTTGTTGTTTTTTCGTTAACACCGCCCTTATCTGGTATAAAAACTACGATTACATGTTCACAACTTGGGATCGTTTCGTTGAAGAAGCACAGAAACTCTTCGGCGATCCTAACGCGAAGAAAAAGCGAGTGGAACAGTCACTGGCTCAGAGGGCACAGCTTCCATGCGAGAGATGCACTACATATATAGAATAAATCTCGAAATTTTGCAAGATAGTGAATCCCAGGATGCCTAACGAGGCCAAGGTTGGACACGTTGTTAAAGGGATAGCCGAAGACATGTACAACTTCCTGATTGGCAAATGGAATTCGAACTCCGCGTCCTCAGTAATGCTGCACTGTCGCACATTTGAAACGCTGAAGATGCCACGAATAGCTCAGAAGTATGGCCGTCTGTCGAACGTCCCAACAGTGGCCAATGTCGATACAATGCCGCCTGCTGACCTCTTGTCGACAATACGGCAGGTTGTAAGAGAATAATTATTTCGATGTCAGAAAATCTCTCATTGCCCCGGTAGCTTTCAGGACGCCTATGCAACAGAAACAGAACGCACGCGAACATCGGCGCTCCGGTCCCATGGCAGCCGTCAGTTAATGCAGCAGATGTCGTCGACGATTATCAAGGAACAATGTGATCTGGGTTCTCACGTCGACCACTCTCCAATTACGAACGCCGTTCTCGCTCGTCACGCTTTTCTCCACGAATGTCGGCCGGCGGCCGTTGCCATGAAAATCAATACTACCATTCAGTTCCATCTGAGAGGCCTGGTGACTCCGAGCTGCCGCAGGTGTCTCTATTCCTTTCGGTGTGCTACAGCTGTTGCGTCCCAGGTCCCATCTCGTGCTTTGCAACTACCGCCCTTCATACAAGCGAGAGCTCTTGAACATGTCTCCCCAGCCTTTCGACGGCCCGTTCTCTACGCCATTGCCATCACGCACACCTTCGGGTTCACATTAACCCCCGAGCTCCCCGTGCTCCACGATTCCCATCGCCGCAGCGACGCACGCCGTCACCGCCGCCGGAAAACTAGTCGGTGCGGCCAATGGGGGTGAGGCTGCAAGATTCCACGCACTATCAGCAGATATACCCCCGTCAGTGTTTATGCTCAAGCACATTGTACACGTACTTGTTGATTACGTACCTACTATGGCACTTGTGGGTAGAGGCGCGACAATATCTGTGGCGAGTGTCAACTTTAAGAGGCTTCTTGGACTTAAAGTGATGTTTTCTTTAAGCCGTGGTGCGACATTCCGCGGTATCAACAGTGATGCGTTGTGCCCTGTGGAAATCTGTACTGTGGATGTGCCTTTGTGCGGCAAAGTGTTTCCCACAGAATGCGCGGTTATTACACGAGCCACACATGACGGTATTTTATGTATCGATTTTTTGCCGGAGTGTGGGGCAGCTGTTGACTGTAGAATTTGGCACCTTTCCATTCGCGGTAGTTTCCCAGCTGTGCTCTTGGAAATTTCATCGCCTGGTGAATTCATCTTTGTCGACTCTGAGGACACTGTCTTTCCTGCATTTCCTGCTGTGTGCATTCCAGTGACCTCTTCTAGTAAAGACCTTGCCATGTTCGATGCCACGCTGGAACCGATTAAGTTGACTTGTGTGAAAAAAAAAGACATTGTAGTTCCCCATTGCGTGGTGTCTGTAATCGAAGGACCCGCAAGTGTGTGGGACATGTACGGATGAATGGAGCCTGCAGTGTTGCCTCGTGGCATGAAACTCCCTGTATTCGAACCCGAATCATCTGCGGTGCTGGTTGCGCTTGTTGCTGCTACAGGCGAGAATGAACATCTAGATTATCAAGGTTCAGAAGATTCACAACTTCTACAAATGATCAGCAAGTCACTTAGTCAAAGCGAACGTCATAGACTGTTGAGTATTTTATCTAAGCATTTCAATGTGTTCGACTTTCCGAAAAGCAGCAAAATTCCAGCGTCTCGAATGCGTCATCGGATCAACACTGCTTCGGCGCATCCCATACGTCGGAAAACTTAGGGTGGCACCGTAAGAGTGCAGCATCATCAACGAGCAAGTGCAGGAGATGCTAGGAAAGGGAATAATTCAGGAAACGGCAAGTCCCTGGGCTGCTACCGTCATTCTGGTGAAAAAGAAAGATGGTACGTGGAGATTCTGCGTTCATTACCGCTGACTGAATTTCGTTACCAAGAAAGACTTCTCTCCGCTGCCTTGTATTGATGACGCCTTCGACTGTCTGCATTCCGCTTCCTACTTTTCTTCCGTGGATCGCAGAGCAGGTTATTGGGAATTTCCCATACACCCATCTGATCAGAAAAAGACGGCATTTGTTGCGCCTGATGAGCTGTACGAATTCAACGTCATGCCGTTCGGATTGTGCAATGTGTCGGCGACATTCGAAACATTCATGGATACTACTCTGCGCCGTTTGACATGACAAATTTGTATGTGTTACCTTGATGATGTCCTAATTTTTGGACACACATTTCAGGAGCGCAACAGTCATCTCGCTATTGTACTCGATTTTATCGAAAAGGCTTGTCTTGAGCTGAGTTCCAAAAGATGCCATTTTGGCGAGCGCCAAACTGTGGTGTTAGGACATCTCGTCGATTAAGATGGCATTAGACCTGACCCATTGCCATTGAATCAATCAAGCAACCTAAATCTATCAAACAGCTTCGTAGCTTGGTGGGGCTCTGCTCATATTTCCGGTGGATCATAGCCCGTTTTGCGGATGTCGCTCTCCTTTTGACGAGACTTCTGCTTAAGAATACTCCATTTCAGTGGATCTCTGAGCGCGAAGCCGCTTTTCGCCATCTGAAGTTTTTGTTAACTTCTCAGCCAATACTCCGGCACTTCGATCCTTCGTCACCAACATAGATTCACCCAAACGCAAGTGGCGTCGGCATCGGTACCGTCCTTGTTCAGCGCTCTCGGAACAGCTAACATGTCGTGGCATACGCAAGCCGCTCTTTGGGAGCCTGAACTAAACTACACTGTAACAGAACAAGAATGTCTAGCCGTAGTATTTGCACTGCAGCGGTTTCACTCGTACAGACGTCTATGGTCGCCAGTTCACCATCGTCACAGATCACCTTTCTTTGTGCTGGCTTGTCAATCTTCGTGACCCGTCCGGTCGCCTCGCGCGATGGGCGTTAGTCTTTAAGAATATGTGTTCACTATTTCATACAAGAGTGGCCGTCGACACGCTGATGCGGGTTGCCTTTCTAGGATGCCACTACATACGATGTATTGTGAAGCCGACAACTTTGAGCACCATATCGCTTCCCTCTCGCCTGGCCTTCCCGATGCTTTGAAAGTCGCCGCAGAGCAGCGCAAATACCCACGCTTGAATGCTCTTTTCTCTGTCTCACTTGGCCTTATAACCTCAGGTCAATTTTCAATCCGAGATGATCTTCTTTACAAGAGAAAGTTCTCAACGACGGGCGCCCGCTTTCTACTGGTGGTTCCAGAGTTTCTGTACGCACCTGTTGTGCGCGCGACGCACGATGACCCGACCTCAGATCTCTTAGGGACCAGGCGAACACTTACGTATTCGTACCAAAGAAAGGTTCTACAGGCATAAAATTCGCAAAACAATTGACACATATGTGGCAAATTGTACACAGTGTCAGAGCGGCAAGCGACCTACCTCAGCTGCAGTCAGTCACCTGCAGACAGTAAAGCACCCCAGTTCCCCTTTTGAAAAAGTCGGCATAGACCTGATCGGATCGTTTCCGCGTTCTTCAAGAGGCGACCGGTGGATCATTGTGTGTGGTTACTACCTGACGAGGTATTGTGAGACGGCAGCTCTATCCTCCGCCACTGCAGCCCAAGTTTCCCAGTTTTTGCTGCATTCAATCATACTCCCAAACGGGCCGCCTCGCGTGATAATCAGTGACCGTGGTCGAGAATTTATTGCCGATATTGTGGAAGAATTACTGCATTCGTGTGCCTCCCCGTTCCGATGCTCCACAGCTTACCATCCACCAAATAATGGGCTCACCGAGAGCACAAACCGAACACTGATAAACATGCTATCAATGTACGTTGCTTCGGACCACAGGAACTGGGATGAAGTATTACCGTTCGCGACGTACGCTTTCATCTCTGCGAAACACAATACGACCGGTTTCAGCCCTTTCTTCCTTCTTAACGTGCGCCCACCTCGTCGTACGCTGGACACTATCTTTTCTTTCGTTATCCACGATGATTTGTCTATGGCGGAGACTTTGTGTCGTGAAGAAGAGGCTCGTCGACTAGCTTGCTTACGTACATTGGCCGCGCAAGGCTACTCTGAAACACGCTGCGACGGTCACCACCAACATGTTACCTATGTTCCTGGCGACCTCGTGTTTTCTATGGACTCCAATACGCAGACGTGACTTGAGCCAAAAGCTGCTTGCCCACTGTGCGGGGCCGTTCGTTATACTCTATCGTCCAAACGAGGCGAGCTACACGATTGCACGTGTCACTTCCCATTGCCGCTGTTGACGCAAGACTGAGGTGACGCTTGTTGCCCGCCTGAAACCGTTCACACGCAGCAAGCAGGAGTGATTCGCTCGGAGCGCTTCGTCTGGGAGAGGAGAAATGTTACAACGTGGCACTGCAAGTAAAAATACGCGGGAAGCGAGAGTGGAGAAAGAGGAGGACGACGTTGCTCCTACGATTTCAGCGGTTGTTTGTGCCTTGGTAATCGTTACAGCAGTGGCTTAACCGTCTCTGGAGACCGTATAATACCGTAACAATATATATATAAATATATAAATATATATATATATATATATATATATATATATATATATATAATATATTTGCACACACTTCCGCGTTGCAGTTTCGCTCAAATTATACTTGATGCTTCCTTATATTTACCTGCCGCGTTTGGTTAGCAGCCATGGCGTTAGTTACGCTGCTTAACGCGGTGTCCACGCGCTGAATATAAATGTTACGAGCATTGTGCCTATTAAATACAACCCGTATACATTAGCCGATAGTGTCAACGTTCTTGAAAATTCGCCTTACTTTTGCGATTTGCCTTCGCTGTCCCATGACTGTGATCCTCAAACTAAAGATACCTGATGATGGTGAAGAAAGTTCCTGTTGCCAGAACGTTCACGCCAAGCTGCAGCTTCTCTCGCATCCGCATTTCTTTTCAAGACTATAAAGCTTCAGTAACGTAGCGCCCTTATCTTTGTGAAATGCTAAATGGAGCCGAAAAGCGCCCGAATCGTCAACAAATTGTTAAAAGTAGTCATGGAACCTAGTCGCTTCAAACTGGAACTTTTGAAATCACCTACAGCCCTTTGTAAAGTGCTGGGCATATATAGAGATATTTCTTCAGAATTGGTTCTCTTGCTGGGCTCCACAGATGGCTTGGTGTCCACGAGGGAATTGCGCATTTGTTGCCCGCTACGTAATTGCGTTTTGGTTCCAAACTAAGATGCTGAAATGAGCATGTGTGTAAACTGACATGCTGAGAGGGAAATAGCACGAGAATATTTCCGCCGAAGAGGGGTTATGGGAGCTCGAATTCTTGAAGAAGAATCGACTACATTGACAACGTTTACATTATCGGCTCGGGCTAAGGTTGATAGTAAGATCTCAGGAATATATTTATAAAAAGAAGATAACGACCTCATCTCAAGAGAAAGTTCACTAACATTGCATGTTGCAGAGAAGCGGTGCTGAGAACGTGTAGTCTGGAAAAATAATGCGAGTTGTTTGGGGAAGCTTGCATAAAATAGGGATAACTTTGTACAAAGACCCAAAGATTGAATAAATCGAGCGAGATTTCCATCACACTAGCGGGCCTTAATTTCTACCTCCTGAAGCGGCGAATGAATCTCACGCTCAGAAGGAATCAATGTAATGTCGCTTTTGTTTGTCTTCCTTTTATTGTGCCCAACAACCAGTGATCAGCAAGAAATCATTGATGGAGGTGAACGAAATTGCGTCCAACATTCGCAAGGCCTTTCAAGAGGCATTCCAGTCGTTAAAGTGGATGACCGGATCTGTACGCGAAACCGCCCTACGCAAAATCATGACTATGCGGCATCACATCGGTGCTGTTGGAGCAGTTCTTGATAGCGCCTACGTGGAGAAATATTACGGTAAGTGTTTCGCCTTTAAGTCATGTGGCACGCCAGCCTGTTTAAAATCCGAATCCGATAGGCACGGGGATTTTTCGCTTATTGCGCCACTTTGGTTGGTAGTCGATGAGGTATATTTTCTGACAATACCGGCTTGCTTGCGTCCGAAATTCTCAGATGTTGCCTCAGAATGAGATTGTTCATCGCACCTAAAGCCACCAGACTAGTGGGCCGGCCTTCGATACTGTGCTTCAACTTGCACCCGTTGCTCTGTCGCGTGGCCCGCTCATTCCAGCGTTCGGTAGTAACGAAATTCGCGGACGCTTTCTCTATATGTCAGTTTACTTGCCAATTTATACTTCGGATAAGGTCTGTCTTATGAGCAGCTTTTAGAAATTGTTTGCCATACGAAGCATTCTTTCAAAGCTTTTTTCTCTCATTGCTTCAGCCTCTCGCTTCATTTGGCTTTATGGTCATGTGCCTCGTCGTTTTTGGCAGCCACCTCATACAGCGCTCTACATATGCCCACTAACACAGGTGTGGCCTCATCGTAAAAGGTGCCGGAAAACACTGCCCAAATTTAAATGGACGGAGACAACGCAGACACACACCTACGCCGAATCAGCGCTATCTTCGTTCCCGTCCGTCCAAAGATGCGCGGACCAAATTGCCGAAATGTCAGCTTTCATGGTCATCGCGCATAACATGCGATTAATCAGCTTGCCCGGCAAGAACTTGTGGTTTGCCTTTTTGCAAAGCTCAATTAGGCGCTCGAAAACACAGAGCAGCATTCTGCGGCCTTCTGTAGCTTTACGAGATCACTGTCAAATAAGATGAGCTGTATTTTTTATGACAGGTGAGAGTTCGGTGCCACTATTTTGGCTTTAAATATGGCCCTTTGGGTGTTGATAGAAGCGGTCAACTTCTCATCTGAAACCCAGGCAACGTGGGTTTCCTGAGGCGTGCTGGACCGTCGCCTTGCCTCTCGGGCTTTCTTTCTCCAGTTTCAGGGGCCCGATAACGTAAAATTATTCCAATATGTTTTTTTCCCAATCTCCGGACGTAAAAGTTGCGTAATCACCGACGCATACATCGGACGGTCCCCCTCAGGGTTGTCTGAACACGCGAATAAAACGCTCTCCTCGTTCATAGGAGGTCACGTTCGTTTGCTTGAACAACGAATAACGTTGACTACACTGAGCGGCTTGTCTTACCTAACTGGCTGACAAGAGGCGAGGAGCAGGCTAACGTGGAGAGGGATTCGATGGGGCAGAGCCACTGCACTAAAAATTGATAACCGGGTGAAGAGGGTGGTCCCGGTGTCTGCGATTGGTCCGCTTTCCCTTACTCAGCTTGCGGTGGCTGGTCGAAAATTGAGGCGGGATGCAACGGAAGCTTAAGAATGACACTAAAACGGATTTTCCGCAAAGAAGAGTTGGCAGAACGAGGTTGTAAACGTGCCGAAAGTGCTCGAAAACGCTACGCAGCCACGAAAAAGTTTTATTATACGCAAATAAGCCCGTGATTTCCGGCAGGGGCGAGTAGCTAGTGCCTGAGCGATCGGCGGCAGCCATATTTTATTCCTTTCGGAACGGGGTAGCCTGCGGCTATTCAGAAGAAAATTCAGTTTTGTTCGGCATATTAATGCATCTTTAACGCGCACACGTCACTTTACCGCGGTGAGTTTTTGCGGTTTTGTGACGTCGCGTGACAGGAAGGAGAAGTGGATGCAGCCCGAAAGCTTTTGACAAATAGCCGAGGGATAATGGCTAAAAGGCGTCGAATCAGAAATGGTTACATTTTCTTTTGTTCTGTGAAATCATGCATAATCAGTGTGTAGACCTCATATCAGATGGGGAGCTGTCGCGCTTTTCGTGACGTCGCGTGACAGACAGGTGAAGTGGTGGTGGTCGAAAAAAGTTTTTGACCAATCGTGGACGGCTGATTGCAGAATTGGGATAGAATAGCTAGGAATAGTTTTACGTTATAGTACCACAGGGTTGAGAGCCACGGGTCCCTGCTGTATCGTTTCGTGATCTCTTCTTGAGTGTAAATGTGATTAGAAAAAAAAGCCAACATGCACACAGATCGTCGCCGGTGGTCTGCTTCGCTTTCGTTTCACTGTTTCTTTACTCTTTTACTGGTTCCTTATTATGTCTAAATCTGTGCGGTGGGCATGTACCTCAGTTGCCGAAGCCACATGTCTCAAACGATTTCTGACAAGGAGCATCACACACGTGCTTCTTCTCGGCATGCGAAGGGAGTTTTCTGCCCTATGTATTAGCTCCTTAACTGTTCCTAACGTACAACCTCCGTATTCCTATCTTTATAAGCCTCGCAACAGATATGCGCTCCATTGCTTGTGTTTCTGCCATACGGCAGCACCGGAAAGCCCAAGTACGTTTACTACAGGGCAGATCGTCTGGTGTGCAATCGCCTCCCTCTTGCGATCATGTGCCGCCAAAGGTCATCAAGGTTACAAATGGTGGCACTGAGGGCTAGCGCCACAGATGGAACACAAGGAGGCTGAAGAAGTTTCTGCGAACAGCTAGACTTTAATGACAAGGCTTCTTTATATACACATCAAAACCAGCACCATTTGCGTGTACAGTGGTGGTGGACTACATGGGCAATAGAAAACAATAGAGAACTGAAACTAACTATGCAAAATATTTCCCCAATAATAATCTTTAGCTTGTCAGTAAGTGTTAGCATGCTATGTTTTCCTAAAGGGCACAAATGACTCATTTACCACAAGGCGCTCGCCATATAAAAACAATTAAACAATACAAGTAAACCAAGATACAGAACTGCAATTACATTTACTCATTTATTTCAGTTAAATCAGGGCCCAAGATGTACTAAAGAGCAGAGTGTGTGCACCTTACGTAAAAAATGTGAAATACAGAATCAATAAGTACAGAACAAATAATACCAAAGCGTAACTACGAGTACATATAGAACGCTCCGGCTTATACAGTCTTAGCTAATGCATCAAAACAAATGACTACAAAAATAGTACAATTCTTTGTTAGGATTACACTCGAAATGTTCGTACTAATATTAGCTCATGCATCATAAAGATGTACATTTTTACGGATGAATAAAATATCGAATGAAAGATCGTTCCACTCTTGCGATATACGAGGCAGGAATGACAACAAATGTGTTTGTAATAGAACCATGTCTACCGGATAAGCATAATCAACGCGTGATGAGATGTAGTGCGGTGAAGGAATGAGATCACATTGCAGTGCTGGATGGCGAAAGAACTTGTGATACATGGCAATAGGTGCAATTTTACGATAAAGCGGTAGGGTAGGTTGATTGAGGCATGACTTCGTTTGTGCCATACTATCTGTACGCGAATAATTAGAGAGTATAAAGCTAACGAAATTATCCATAACAAGTTCAAGATATTTATTTAGGTTGTAGTACTAGGGTCCTATACTGAGGCAGCCTATTCAAAGGTTTTATGAAGGGGAAGTTTAGGTGAAAAAGTTGCGTTGAAAAAGTTACGACGTAAGTAACCATTGATGCGCATGGCATGGCGGATTTGCGCATGGCAAAATATATCAAGGACCGGGTTTCTGGGCCAGGGAAGCTAGGAAACCGATTCAACAAACAGGTGTGAAGGCAGGTAGGAAAATGGGCTCGTATTTCACACAGAAACAAAAATATAAGAATGTTAGCGGTCGCCGCGCCGTTTCACAAGCCACTGAAAGTTGAAGAGTGTGACCGTGACTAGCGGAAAAGAATGTTATGAAGGGTATTGGAGTGATGGATACGAAGAGGGGGGCACACGCATAAAAGGCGTCAAGAACGAAGGTGGCGGATAAATGCGGACATAGCGAGAGCGTCTCGTCACTGCCCGTTCTCTCAACACCAGACAGCCGTCGCCACCGGCCTAGCCGAGGCTCACCTACTACGTGGTCGTACGTGCTGCTTGCTGCGAAGAGCACATCTTAACTAAACATCTCGGCAATTTTCAAAATAGACGGGTGTCAGAGGACACGATGCCTTCAAATCTCTTAGATGTACTGGCCCTTATTTTACTGTGAACAATGGATGCCATAATCTTCACGAAGGTTTCTGAACGGGAAGCAGCCCAGTCTCGGACTGTCTGCCTCATCAGTTCCCGAGTGTAATAAAATAACGATATGCGTTGTGTGACGACTACAATACCATGATTACAATTTACTTCGAAACATCTCTTCAAACAAATTGTACAGCAAGTCACCGAAAATTACTGAAATCTGGATCATATGATACTAAGGTCCTAGAGCAAGGCTTCGTTCCTTTATTTTGTAATCTAGGAGATAACATGCCCACAACGCTGAAATCGCGATTGAGTGATAGCCAGGAAACTTGAAAAATATTGTCCATACTTTAAGGTACGCAGCCCCGACCGTGCCACTAACTAGGTCTGGCTGGAAAACAACGGTGATCTCCACTGTTGCCTGGGCTGTAACACGTCTGACCTGCAAACGAGAAGACACACGATAAAGCAATGTCTCTTTTACATGGCCGCACTTTTAGCGCTGTTCGTTTTCCCAAGACATGAACCGGCTAGGTCATTGACATACATTATATAAGTTCGCTAATTCGTAAATGGAATTGTAGTTTTCATATCATTTATAATAACAGCAAAAGCATGGTAGCATAATTTGATGCGAAGTGGCTGCAGAACGTGCATTCTCGTTGTTAAAGCATTTTTGTCCAAGGAATGCTAGGAGTTTCTCTTTGCGTGGTGTACAACCTACACACACACACACACACACACACACACACACACACACGTACTCACACATGGGCATGCATTTATATATATATATATATATATATATATATATATATATATATATATAGAGAGAGAGAGAGAGAGAGAGAGAGAGAGGGTGAACGAGGGGAAGGAGTGCAAGTGGGCGATGGTAGAAACCCGCTACCCGAAATAAATTTCTGGCTACACCATCGATGACAGACGCAGTTATGCTGTAGGTTGTGTAGTACGATCCGCGCGTTTCACTCGCAGGATGCAACCCACCACCTAGTTTCAATGCGTATCACACCACATATTTTCGATGGTGACACCCATCGCATCAATCGAGCCGGGGTTCCTGTGTCGACTAGGAATTGTGAGGTGGAATTGGTGGCCAGATGAAAAGAAAATCAAGAACAATTTAGTGCTAAATGGTGAATAAATGCGGGAGCATTAGGTCGCACCTGCTTGAGTTCTCAAATCCATGATTTAAATCGCGTTCACCACTTTGCAGTCTTCTTCAGAGCTCATTGGACACACAAACCTGAAGAGGAGCGAACTCACCGTGTTCCGCAAAAGACCACCGTCAATTAAGTTATGGGGTTTTACGCGCCAAAACCACCTCTGATTATGAGGCAGGTGGTCGTGGGAGACTCCAGAAATTCCGACCACCTGGGGTTCTTTAACGTGCAACGTGCATTTCGCCCCCATTGAAATGCGGACTATATATATATATATATATATATATATATATATATATATATATATATATATATATATATATATATGCTTTTAAAACGTGATCGGCTTCACGCAATACACACAGACGTACTTTTTGCCGCTTTGGCGTTCCCAATGCTTGACAATATAAGGCGACAGTGGTTGAGGCAATAACCGCTTGTTGCCCTCAGAGGTGGGCTAAGGCGCTCACCTGCCGCCAACACTGTAGCATGTAGTGGCAAGCGGCTGTACCGAAGCGACGGGTATAGAGACGCCCGGTGCGTTACCATGCTCGCGCCAGCGGCTGTGCTCGAGGCAGTTACGCGGCGAGATTGGGATGGACGTCGGAAGCAGTAATTCAACGACATGCTGTATCGGCGGTACGTCGCAGCTCTTATGTCGTCCATTCGTGCACAGATGCAATAAATGGCCGATGCTGGCGGCGAAATTAGATCGTTCTGCAGGAAGATGTCGGGGTCGTGGCAGCTGCAGCGGCGTGCAATTTAAAAGGTGCGGTGTCCATCATTTTGCTTGTTAGGGAAGCGAGATGGATCAGACTCGGGGTGATAGTTGCCTTTGGAAAACATTCGGCGGCCTAAATTAGCAATTTGCTTTCTAGAATTTCTATTATTTGCCTTTTCGACTCAAATTCAACGAATTTCACTCAGTGTGGTCCAGTGGTTGTCTCATATAAATATTCGCTCGACGCCTGTGTTTCACAAGTATCCGAATAGCTGTGCACAAATCAAAACGCCATCTACCGTTTCTACTAATTAATTTTGTAACTACTTCCGGCACATATTGACGTTTTCAAACAGAACCCTTTGAGATTTCAAAGCACGTCCACATAGAAATCATTTTGAAGCTGGCACCACTTGTGAAAAACATGCAGTGAAGTGCAATGCTACTGCCCTTCTCTTGCCTGTGTTTTCTTTCTTTTTTGCATTCAGCCAACATTACAACTGGAACGCTAATGTATTTCGGGGTGAATTTTGGGAATGTTCATGTCGAAACTGCCCTGCAAGCTAGCCATCTACATCTGGTGCATTACAACAGCTGCCGTAAAGATTTTAGTTTAAAAGCTCCTTGGCAAAGCTTTCATAATAATTCGATTATGAATTTCGATCGCCCTAATAACATCCGCCCCTTAAAGTAATTCAGGTCAGGAGTAGTGTAATTGGCCTAAATAATAGAGGCAATTTCGGAAGTTTCTGATAAGCAAACATAAAAAGAACACCTTGTACCTCTTCCTCGTCTTTCTTACGGGTCATCCATCTCTCTACACAGCGAGCTTTCCGGACTTGCCCACTGACCGGTTCTTCAAGGGTTGGCGCGAGGCCGCAGCAGCCGCCATTCGCCAAGCTTGGGCCGACACAACGATGCTGCTGCACATGGAGACCGAGGCGAACGGGTTTTACACACCCGTGCTTAACACGATGGTCATCTCTGCATCGATGCTGCTTCCCAATATATTTTTCACTGAAGGTCCTGCTGCCTTCAACTACGGTAGCTTAGGCAGGGTGAGCGTGCGCCTTGGCATGGTGGGACATCCGCTACTTCGTGCTCCTGCAGATAAAGAGCAGCTCTTCTTGTATAGGTTACCTAATGCCGAGTTCGTTACTTCACGTTTTAAACGGCCCATGGCATCACGCCGTTTCTGGAATTTCGGTGTTACTTTAGGAGCGTTGAAGTATAACATGTGCAAAAGGTGAATAAAGGATGCCATATTTCCTAAACAAACACAAAACAAAAGGAAATAGAAATGATCAATTGGAGGTCAGAATGCTTTCATCGTTTAACCTTATAATTAGCTGTAAGTGCACATTTATCACTCCGAGGGCCAGTGCTCCCGTACGAAAAGGTTCTTCGCTAGAGAGAGCAGAGGTGCTTTTGTTCATGCTCCCAAGGGAAAGGCGGAAAAGCTTTCCGAGCTACTTGCAGCTGATCAAAAATTTCAAACACCAACCTGTTGAACCACTTTCGTGACAAAGCGGATCATTCCCGAGTCTGAGTGGTAATACTCTAAATGCTCTTAGACTTCAACCACTACACAATTTTCACACTCAGTTATTCGCTTGATACCGCACTTCCAGTGCTCTCAACAGGCGAGCTTGCCAGCACACAATGCCTGCGCAACATTTACGAACTACTTGGTTAGCGAAAATTTTGGCCTGACAGCCGCGTGGCTGCTGTTCCCCATACTGCTGTGATGAGTGGTACGCGAATACTGTAACGATTGTTCACTGTTCAAAATTGTTCACCATTGCTTACGTTCTTTTTGTTCCTTGTTTTGAGGCAGATTTTGGCTCACGAGATGATGCATGGTTACGACGTCACGGGATCAGAGTTTGACGAGAACGGCGAGCAGAGGCATTGGTTCTCGCGTGAATCAACCGAGCACTACGTGAACAGGACGCTCTGCTTGCGGCACTTCCACAAGAACGTGAGTGAACTCCCTCGCAACGATGGCGAGACTACTTTAGAGTTACGCGCTTGCACTGGCCGCACTCGAAGTCGCATCCCATTTTGCAGAAGCGGCAGGGTATTTCAGGGAAATACCGTGTTGCGATGTAACTTCCGATGTAAACTGACAAAGAACTCTCTGCTCTCTGAAATAAATTTGTCGCAAGGGCCTAAAGTCTAAACATAGATATATTGAATTAAATGTTTTTTTTTGTAAATAGATGAGGTAACATGACCCGCTAAACACTGCACATGTGACCCCCAGCATTAGCTCCTGAATACAGTAATAGTTGGTAACGGTGGCTAGAAGCAAACAGGCACCACACATGCGGCGCACTAAGGCGTGCGACCTGTTACTACAACCTTAATCACTGATTCAGTGTAATGCCACCTCTTAGTTATTGTATGCGCTGGTTGGCTGAGCGAGCGTGACATGACATGACAAGAACTTTATTTGAGTCCTGAGGGACTGAGACCTCGGGGAGCCAAAACCGAAGGTTCCCGAAGATCAAGTCGGTGACTCCGCCCACGATGGAACCGGGAGATAAAGTCCCGCGGCAATGTCGCGGGCCCTCTGTACGGCCTGGAGTTGAAAGTGGAGATTGCTGCTCTTGAGAGATTCCTGCCATTGTTCTTTCGTTATGGGTGGAGAGGCGTTAAGGGCTGGGCACAGCCAGAGAATATGGTCAAAGGAGCATGAGCCATGACCACATTTGGGGCACGACTTTGAGTGTTCAGGATCTATCCTGTTAAGAGACCGAGGAGTGGGATATGAACTGGTTTGCAGGAGTCTTAGTTTGGTAGCCTGAGGTTTGTTCAATTTGGGGTGACGGGGTGGAAATGTCCTCCTGCCTAGTCGATAATGGGAAACAATTTCGTGGAATGTACTTAATGGATCTTTGTGGATGTTGACCGCGTTCCATGCCTGGCTACCCGCGACAGCGCGGTGCGTGAAATCGCGCGTCCTGCGGTGAGCCTGCTCGTTAGGATTACATCCAAGTGGGTTAGTTGAGCTATCTAGATGGGCTGGGAACCACGATATTTGGTATCCTCCTTCGGTACTCTCCCAAGTCATTTGAAGTGCTTTGATCTCAATACTGTACGCCTGTTCAGATATGAGGGCGGACGTGAAGGATCTAACCGCTGTGCGCGAGTCCGAGAAGAAGATAGCGGGAACTTTTGAGCTGTGAAAAGCGAGAGCGATCGCCGCTTCCTCCGCCGCATGGGCAAGCTTAGTATAAACAGAGGCTGCATTGACCAGGTTGCCCCCCGCATCTACGAACAAGACAGCGAACTTATCCCCACGGTCATATCTGGCAGCATCGAGCAAGAGGGCATCTAGCTTCTGCTGATTGATCTTTTTAAGGATGGACTTGGCTCTCGCGAATCTTCTACCCTGGTTATGCACTGGGTGGATGTTTCGTGGGATGGGGTCAAACATGATGCGAGCTCTGGTTTCCCGGGTCAAGCTAGCTTTGGTCGCCGGTTCATGTCTGGGTTGGATTCCTGCTTCCTCTAAAACCTTAATCCCTGGCTTAGTGGATGAAAGTCTCATTATCTGAGCCGCTGTGTGAGCTTCTATTAGCTCATCGATGGTGTTATGGAGTCGTAGCTCCAGCAGCTTCTCAGTGCTTGTGGACTGCGGAAGGCCGAGCACGCGCTTGAGGCCGGTTCTGATTAGGGAGTCGAGCGTGAACCTGTGTGTTCTCGGACTCAGCCATGGCCCACAAGAAAGACACCTCGAGGCCACAACTGCCGAAATTTCATGTTCTTACGGTGGACCCAGACGAGCTCGTACCATTATCGTTCCGAGCGTAGCCACCAGGTCGCCCAGTGGCTATGGCGTTGTGCTGCGGAGCTAGAGGCCAGCGTTCCAACTCCAGCCGCGCTGACCTCATTGAAATGAAGGCGACCTGCAAAAACAATCGTCTAGTTTGATTTAGGGGCACAGTAACGAATCCAGGCGGTCAAAATTATTACACAGTGCCACATTATTTACGGCGCACCTAGTATGATATCGTATATCTTGCCATGCATAACCACATGATTTAGCAATAAAACCTGCTAAAGCGCGCACAGGAACTGGGACATTACCGTGCAATCAACAGCAGTTTCATTCGATCCCCAATGAAAAGAGTATTACATAAGGGTTGAGAAGCTTGGACTACAGTCGAACGGACGTGTCCCTCACGCCTTTTTTAGACGATATCCTGCGCGTCAGTTATATGCCGAGCTAGACGCTGCGTCACACAAGATACAGTGTTTCCAGAAATAAAGAACATATTACGACCCTGCACCAAAAAAATGTCCTGAAGCATACTACGTGCTTGATTTTATTACCTCTAGGGCAACTCGTTTGGAACCGCGAATTGCAGCTATATGTGACTCATATACCGAGTGGAGCCCAACACTTGGCCAATACAGGCATGTATTTTTGGCACAGTAAATTACACGCAGACATGTCGCCCAGACCTCTCTTTTCTTGTACGTGGGCTTTTAGACATAGGTCAATAAATTTAACAGTAGCCGCAGCTGCGTGAACCTTACAAGCCACGGCCTCTATTTGTCGTGAGTGTTCCCCTAATCCTACGTCAGAACTTTGGCAAATAAAATAAAATAAATAAAAAATAAATGTTTGCTTGTAATAGAGCAGTACACTTTAGTGCGTGGCCGACATTGAAACAGTTATAACGGTGCAATTTATTGCCAACAAGTAACCCATCAATATAATTGCTGGAGCCTAGACGTATATAAATTTAAACCATTTGGGATTCTTTAAGATGCACCCAAATTTCCTTACACACGCATTCTCGCTCTTCCGATCCTATAGAAATGCAACTGCCGCAGCCAGAAACGTAACACGAGAGGCGATGTTCAGCAGCATAGCTCCATTGGCACTAAATCGTCGATGTGGTTCCAAAGCATTTTCCGTCACTTGTATTCTATATTGTGCACCCGTCTGGTTCGCTGGTAAAGCGGCACTGTGAAAATACCAGCCTACACACAAAGCAAATATTAGCTTTTGTATTCTCACACCATCCTCAACTCGAAGCTCTTCCTTCAGTCCAACGAGTTGTGCACGACGCGCCTTCTCGGTTGAAGAAGGTGCTGCGCTTCTCAATAATCGACGAGTTGATCACTTCTATTTAAGCGTGATCTTGCCATGAACTTCGTTGAGTCGTCTTGCGGTGTTGAGTGCAGGCACGTTCCAGAATATTGGAGTGAACACCAAATCGCTAAACTAGTGTATGCAGTGTGTCTAATACCCTGCTCTCCTTGCATGTCAGCGTTTTCTGATTGAAGCGTGTTTGTGAAGCGCTTTCTTCATTTCCTGATTGATTGATCTATCAAGGATTAGAAATAGTGGTAGGAAATAAAATATTGTTGCAGGCAGTGTTACGAAGTCATCAAACTACTGATATCGTTGCAATCGTCGTCATCTTCATCAGGGTACAATGTGATTGCTTGGTTGCGGTATGTGGCATTTATTTATTTATTTATTTATTTATTTATTTATTTATTTATTTATTGTGCACATTTTACGGTGTTGCAATGGGTTGCTGAGACTTCTTGTAGGTGATTTCGGCAATGAGAAACGAAGGGTGCTGGTTGAATCCGTTGGGAGTGGAGATTAGAGTTATGGTAGAAAGCCTTATGGAACAGGCAAATACGGGTGCACTTTTGGAGGGTATAGCTAGTGGGAGCAGGTTTAAAGACGTCGTAATTTGCGTAACACTAGCCGACTGATGATATTTAGCCACGATAAAACGAGCTGCACGATTCGGCAGTTTCCAACTACAGTGCTAGTGCGACCTGTCCATAGTCCCATACAGACGAAGCATGTTCCATTTTTGGTCGCGTATAGGTGGTGTATAATGTTTTTGGAGATGGTCTAGCAAGAAAAAACTTAGTTTGAAGGTAACGCCCTATTTTGTTTGCTTTTGATGCTATATGTTCTGTACGTAATTTCCAGGAAAGAGTGTTAGCTATACGGATGCTGAGATACCGGTAGGATGTTGCGCTTTCAAGGGGATGACTATTAAGAAAATACGTTGGACAAGTTGTATTCGAACGAGACACCCTCACAGACTTACACTTTTTAATGTTTAGTTCCATTTTGCAGTTATGACACCAATCATGTGTGCTATTGATATCGACCTGGAGTGCGTGAATGTCGGAATCGTAAGTTTTTTTACGGTAAATCGCACCATCCTCCGCAAATAAATAAATTCTAGGGGTAATAGCAGTAGGTAAGTCATTTATATAAATTAAGAATAGTAGGGGGCCAGGAACAGATCTTTGAGGAATCTCAGAACCAGCTGGTGCAGTAAAGGAACCAGCGTCATTAGTGCTGACGAATTGAAGACGGGAAGATAGAAGTGCACTAATCCAGCTAAGAACTGCAGGCTAAATTTTTAGAAGACTTAGTTTATATAAAAGCAGTGAGTGGTTAACTTTATCGAGAGCTTTAGGAAAGTCAAGAACTATGCAATCAGTTGAAAATGTACTGTCCAAATAGAAGGGCAAGTCATTAGTGAAAGAAAGTAGTTGACTATCACAAGGGAAAATCTTTTGGAAGCCATGCTGATTTAAAGAGAACAAACTGTTATCCTCCATAAAATTAACCAAATGAGCAAATATACGTTACATTAATTTGCATGGCATTGATGTGAGAACTATGGGTCGACCGTCAGATGGGTTGTGCTTACCTCTGGCTTTATGTAGTGGTATGACCACTGCGCTGCTCCTCTCTTTAGGCTGCACACCATCCTGATACGATTGTGCGAAAATGCATTTAAGAATCATAGAACCATATTTTTTTGTATTTCTTCAAAAATTTGCTGTGAATGTCATCAATTCCGCTAGAAGATGTTAGCCTGAATTTGTCGATAATGTGCACGACGCCATGCCAGTCGAACATGATGGGATCCATGGCAAAAAATGATTCCACAATTGAAACTCGGGACGTTGGATGTCTTAGGGAGAAGAAACCAACTTGACAAAAGTATCATTCCGTACAGTAGCACAAAGATGGTCGGAAACAGGGTCGCCGGTAGGTGCAAGTAATGAAACTTTATTGGTGTTGTCAGGTTTAATTATACTCCACGAATGTTGTTGATTAGTCTTGAGGATGTTCGGGAGTGTTAAATTAAAGGAGGAGGATTTGGTTTACATTAATGCTCGTGAATATGCTCAAGCAGCTATCTTGCATGCTGTCCAGTGGGCAGGTTTTATGAATGATTTGCAGTTCGAAAAACTATTTTCTTTCTGTTAGAAAGTTGGCCTAAATTATTATAGCATGGACTTTGGTTATCGGAGTACACGTGCAGAAGAGGGATATGACGCTTGATCAATTCTGACACTTTTTTGGAGCATACGCCAGTTTGTTTCAACTGAGCGCTCGAGAGAACCTGCTAAGAAAATATATAAAAAGGCGCCCAATTTATTAATAATGGCTAAAAAATTAGTTTTTTTATATTCTCTAAATTTTTTGGATCGTTTTCATGATGGTGTATGGGTCAATTTGAATGTTAAATGCAAGGCATCTTGATCGCTCAGACCAGTCATATGTATTACGGATGACGTAGTGTCTTCTGATGATGTTAGTACTAGATCTAACAGGAAAGAAGGAGTCGGAGGAACACAGGTGGGTGAAGTAACGATCTCTGCTAAACCAAAATCCAAGTAGGTGGCGATAAATTGGTGGGGTTCAGTAGTCGGTGGCTGAGATAAAGGGCACGTGTGCGACTAAACATTGTTAGGATAATTAATAATCGATAAGTATGATTTGCGTATTCGGAGAGCGAAGCATGATTTTATTTAAGCAGTCATGCAAGCTATCGCAGAAAGACGTATCACTGAAAGGGGGCGATAGCAGACACCAATAATCACTTTCTTGAAAGCTACATTCAGGCAACACCACACGGATTCAATATTCGAAATGATTGGTATGCAGTAGCAATCAAAGCGGTCGTCAATTGCGATAAAAACACCACCCCCTATTCAATCGGTGCATTCACTATGGTAGAGAACATAGTTTTTATCAGAGCGGAACAAGTAGGATTTTAGCATTTTGCCCTTGAGCCATGTTTTAGAGCAATTAACTCGGCTTTCACATCGTTAATTAGGGTGCCTCATTTATCCCTATTGCTGAAGATACTCCGAACGTTAGTATGTAAACTAGAAAATTCTGAATTTGGATGAGAAGCGTCGTTTGCTCTCGCGTATCCCTATTGGTCTTTGGATAGTAGAAGCCGCCATAGCGAAGTGCTCGAGGGGATGTTCCGTGTGAATTCGGTGTGGTGTTCGAGGAGCCGATCTCAACAAACAGTGTCAGTCATGTCATCATAAACATAAGATTTGCCGCGAACATGCAGTTTTTGTATCGAAGTTTATATGGTTTACGCAGGCTTTTACGATGCCCTCCTAGCTTTCCTTCTTGTTTTTTATGTTGTGCGCGAGTGAACAGAAGTCCTCACTTAGTGTAAAGACATTCTTTTTTTGCGAGGAACACTTAGCAAACACTGATTTTTTGTGTTTATATGTTGCAAATTTGGCAAGGATCGGCCGTATTTTCCCTTCGTTAAACCGTCCGTTCCTGGGAGTCCGTAATTGCTTGAACTGGGACTAAGTTGGGACTATTGGTAATGACGCCCAAACTTTCGTTTCAGAATTGGAATATGCTACATTTTTAACGTCTGTTATTCCATAAGAAACGAGATTGTCACGTCGAGAACGGTCCTCCGCGTCCTCTAGCCGATGGCATAGTGCGCAGGCTTCCAACTCAAGGCGGTTAACTTGATCATGTAGCTCGCTGACATCGGCCTGCCATTCCTGAAATATTTTAGCATGTCCTGCAATAGCTTCTAAGCGTATCTTTATATCGAATATGGCTTGAAAAGCGTTTTTTTGTTCGGCTTTTACTTCAGTCACCGTTTTGGCAACTGATTTTTTTTTGTACAGTTTCCATCCTGATTGATCGCTCATTTAAAACTTTGACTGCTTTAAGGACTTCTGCAAGGACCTGGGCTCATTCATTTGGACCATGATTACACTCAACATCTTCACACAAAACCAGCAGCAGTGAACAGAAAGTCTCAAACAAGGCTCCAGGGCATGGACGCACAACGATAATGGCATAGTCAGATTTGAAACAATAATAAGGTAGTTTGGACTGGTAACTGTCCTGAAGAACGAAGCAGAATGCGTGAGAGCCTCTCATTTTTTTTCCTGTGCTTCCATGCCCAATGAGTGGCGAGAGAGGGGGACTCAGTTTTAAATGGTACGTTGTTGAGACTGTCGACGTTCCTGTGGTTGTTACAGGTTGTAGTAGGGCGTGATAGAGCAGAAGACGGCGAAGCTGGTCATAACAGCAGGAATTTGATCCCTCGATTCCGGGTGAAGTGGTATTAGTAGGCACCGCTGAAGCTGTAGCGTCAATGGCGAGCGCACTGACAGCGGGCTTTTAGGCATAGCCCATGCAGCCGGCAGCTTGTAAGGCGAAATACTGCAGAACGAAGGCGAGCGCGTTTTAGCCTCTCATTTATCCTTTGCTTCCACGCCCAGTCGTTCCGAACACATTCACATGTGTTCAGATTTGTATGCGGGAAGTTAGCATTTCAGCGTTCTCTGATATAGGCCTAGCAGAAAAGAAGGTCAAAGTCGACCACAAGGGGTAACAGGTATCTTGAGAGCGAAGCACCGAGTGGGGCTGTCAGCAGGAACGGTGAGGCGTTCAAGACTTCGAATTCATGTCTTCAACGGGAGCAGCGGCTGCTGCGTTTCCCTTCCCAAAGAATTTCGTAGGTCACGTCGCTCAATTGTTGCATAACCAAACAAGGGTCAAATTAATGACTTAACCACACTGGTGGACTAGTTTGCGTCGTTCTGCTGTTGATCTTGACGATCCTCTGCGGCTCATCGGACGAAATAAATTAGTTTCCATTGCACTACTGTAGAACAAACTCGACCATCTCGGCTTCTTCACCGTCTACCCAATATCAGCATAAACAGGCGTTTCTCTGCATAACTTGGAGCAGCGAGAAGACCAGGAGAGAAAAAAAAAACACGGCAGGATGAGCACTGACCAGGACAAGTCCGATTCTCGTCGTCTTCACGCTGCTTTAAGTTAGTCAAGACGAACCAACTATCCCAAATCGACTTGCGGCACTTCTGCATTTCGCCCTCTTCGAAATGCAGCAGCCGCGGCTGGCATTGGATTCAGCAACTCCGTACTTAGCAGCGTAATGACATAGCCATGAAACGACCACGACGGGTGGCGCGTCGCAGCAACTCGGCAGCATTCGTATAATGGAGTAGGAGTGAGCGGTTAAAAGTATAGTGCTCAAAACTGTTGTAGCATGGCGCGAGTACACCCAACGGAAAGGAATGAAGCCGATGCATGCCAATACTGCAGTGATGTTAGCCAGGCGTTTGTTCGGAATGACGTCGTCCCAGCTTTCTTAGTCGATCTGAAGATACATGAGATTCTCTTTAGGTTTAGTTTTGCTTGCGCAATGTGAGGTCGTTCATTTGAAGACGGCAAGCAGTGGCTATGCCGTGTACAGTGTCACTGAGCTTTATATTACTGCCGATGAGCTGCACTGCAAATTCTGTGTCATGGTCGGTAACAACATCACTGCTCAAGAACTCTTGGTAGAGTACAAAGCTATGGACGATGATAGTTTCATCGTAACTCGTAGTGTATCGCGGAAGCACCCCGATTTCGTTGTATAGGATCAGTTAACCATTGGCAACAGTGGACCAGTGGTTAGCGTTATATTGCAAAGACAACGGCCCAGGCAAAACTAATGCAAACAAAAGCAGTAGTGATCAACACGTTGTACCCACCTAATTGGAAGCACGTGCAGTGTCTTGCGTCTTTGGCAATTGTGGCATGTTTAGGTAGTGCTTGACGTAGATGGAAATGATCAGCTGTTAATACGCATATCTTGTATGCGTGACAGCGTGCGTGTGAAGCCCAAACCTCCGGACGCGGGCCCCTCGTGAGAAGCAAGCAGAGTCTCGCCACGAAACATCAATAATGCAGCAAGCAGTCTGGTGGTTACGCAAGCATCGCAGCTTAGACTGTAGACGATGCGGTCGGGCATCAAAAACAATGTTAGAGTATAGGCGATTTCAGACGACTCCCAACAAGAGGCCTTCAAAGTAGTTGATGAGGGACCCGAGTTCAGACTCGTCGAGTGATTGCCGGTTACGTCACATGCTGTGATGACGCAAGGGAATGTGCCGTTTTCCTCCAGGTTTAATAGTGCCGTAGGGAAGTCGACCAATAACTCGGTTTAAAGTTACATCACCAAAAAAAAAAAACTCCCAACGGCTGGCTGCGCCAAACACGCAATGTCATCCGAAGACAGGTTTTCTTTCACCAACTCAGCCATTTTCTCGCACCAAGTTAAAGATTCTTTAGCAATTGTATCAACGGCTGCTAAGGAAATCCTTTGCAGTCGCGACGTCGTTGCTGAACTGTTGATTATTGCATACGTGATACGCGTAGTGATGCACACTGGGTTGCTTTTCGTATACAGAGTTATTCGGTAGACCAAAAGAGGAGGGCTACAGGCTTGCCCAAAACCGTTGGGTAGTCCGTGTAGTAAATGGTCACGGCTTTGATGTCTCCAATGAGCCTAGCTCTTCGGAAGACGAAATCTGTACAACTCTTCCCCAGCGTCGTAACCATTTTGTTAAGATTTGCAACTACCAAGTTTAGGTAGAGTGTCGCAACGTTTTTATAAAGTACGGATGTTTCTCCAGATCTTAGGTGAACTCACCGCGCACGATGAGCGACTTTCTGTGGTTGAGATTACGCACAACGCGAGGCGTACGGGAGGAGTGGCTAAGCTATGCGGCAGGCGCGCACGATTTATATAGAGCGCGGTAGAATTCCATGACGTGACGCGTGGAAGCATGTGTGACTTTCGTCCGCACAGAATGGAGGCGCAGCCGGCCGTTTCGCAGAGTAGAAGAGCGAAACGAAAGGGCGCAGGAGGGTTGCAATATGGGCTTGCTGGTAACGCATCTTGAATAGGTGCACGGCAGCGCGATGAAAAGACAGGACAAAAGAAGACACACAGGGTCACAGGACACGGTGTGTGGACACAGGACACGGTGTGTTTCCCTGTGTCTTCTTTTGTTCTGTCTTTTAATCGCGCTACCGTACACCTAAGCAAGGGCACAGTCACTTCGCCCATGTACTGCGAGCACCTGGGGCTCTATGAAGCGGCTTTATACAGACACTGGCAAAATCCAGTAACACACCGCCTGGGGAACAAGGCAATGCAACGGTGAACATAGACGACCGCTCCTAGCCATTTAAAAATCGCGCCAAAGCCGCGTACCTTTGTTCAGAAAATTACATTTCTTTGAGTTTGCATACCCTCCTAGCTGTTTTCACCAGTTTATTTCGATGTTTTGTTGAAAACGACGCTCCATTTCCAAGGTATAATCGGGGGATGACGTTTTTGGCAAATGTCACGGTTATTATATTGAGTAGGCTGCTGCAGTGCATTGTTTTGATGTAGCCAATACTTGACACTTGCCGAGTTTTACCAGCTTAATCGTTTGCTTTTATGGGCCTCAACATGCGACCGCCCCATGCAAAGTAAGCAATCGTGAAAATAGAGCACAAGAAGTTCTTCTCGGGGTTCTTGTCATTAAAGGATCGTGTATTCTATAAGGTCTATCTCGACTCCCTTGGTCAGGAGATGGTTTGCTAAAATGCAGTTTACAGCTTTGGAGTGAGCAATGACTCATAAAAAGAAAAGGAAACCTCATTAGAGGCTTTGGGAAAGATGGAAAAAGAATCCAAGAACTTCTGCGATTTATGATACCGCATTTCTAGCGCTTTTCGTAACGAGAAGTTATAAAGGTGCAATTTTGAAAACTGAGAATTTTACTATTATTTAGAACTTTGACAATAATTATGTAAAGGTACTCACCAGATTAGACTAAAGCTTATGCAGCTTGCACACTGTCTCACAAATATACGACTATGACATTGGTGGTGTTTTCTAATCAATCGCCTTCCGCCACCACGATAATTACGCACTATTTATTTGGCTAGTGTTAAGGTGCTTTATTGAGGTCGCCTAATGCCAGCGACAAACGTAGTACCAGCACCAAAGGGACAATGGTAGGGCAAACATGCTTCCGTCCTTGCGATGGCGACGGGGCTTGCGAATGGGCTCATCTGCCTTACAATCAACCCCGCCGTTGAAGAGTAGTATTCATGTCGATGTTCTGGTAGGGCGAGGTCAGCGGATCGCAATGCGGCTTCAGTCGGTCAACACACACAGTCTTTCAGCCGCGACGATGGAGATCTGAAGAAGTCATAACCGGTTCGACCATGTAGTTGACTGGGGTTGTGTGCACAACCACGCGTTAAAGACCGTGGCACTTTAAAAGGAGCTTAGATGAAATGCCAGGAGCAGTCGGGAGGAACCACAGTCACTAGAAGCAGTCGATGAAGAAAGCGTGAGCACGTTGAATTACGTGATGGTGGTGCTTAGGGCGGCGCTGGTCAGCGGGCGTCAAACAACGGGCAAGTTCTCGGCATTCTTCGGCTTCTTGAGCCACTCTGGAAACACCTGAGCACTCGTCAGGGTCAGGTCCGTTCGGAGAAGTGTGTCGACTGGTAGGGATAGTTCGTGGCCCTTTTAGCAGAAAAAAATGGTTAGAATGCGATAGTTGATTGCCTGGTGGTGTCATAGGTCTGTTTGAAAAACGGAAGCACAAGATCCCAGTTGAAGTGGTCTGACGCAACATACATTGAAATATTGTTGCTAAGAGTTCTGTTAAGCCGTTGGTCTTCCGATGATAAGCAGTAGGGGTGCGGACAATAATGTCGCATTCATAGAGGAAGGTCTGCCCAACATCTCAGAGGAATACGCAACCTCCATCTCTAAGGGGTTCGCTATGCACGCAATGGCGAAGAACAAAGTTGCGCAGCATGAATGAGGCAGTGGCCGGGATTCGATCCCGCGACCTCGTGCTCAGCAGCCCAACACCATAGCCACTGAGAAACCACGGCGGGTGGTTGGTTTAAAGGCCAGCCACCTTTATGTAATCATGTTAGTGGTTGCAGTAGCACAAGCTGGCAACGTTGCTAAAGTAAAATATCAGTTTCATTAAGCCGTCCCAATGATTGTGGGCGCTGACCTGCTCGTAGGAGGCGAATCAGTTCTCGGCGTCCTGGCATTTTGTGCTGCTGAATATTGCTGGCTCGCATCAAAGGAACGGGCGGCTAGGCAAGACCACGGAAGGCACCGTTGCAGCTGGATGTGGTCGGTTGCGAAGTTCCAGGTTTACCCGTTGCACCCTTTGCTTCCGGCAGTTGTTAGAGGGGTTTATTGAGGTTGTCTAACAGCAGCGACAAACGCAGCCCCGGCACCAAGGGCCCAGCGGATGGAATTTGGAGGGCCAGCGACAGACATGGAATAGAAACAGATAGCAAATAGGTTTATGTTATAGCGCCCTTAGTCTGATTCGTATTGTGTGCATAGTTATAAAAACACTTTCTACTTCGTAACATTAGCGCAACAAAAGTTCCTTTTAAAGTGACAAGCTGCAAGTAATTATTTGATTTCTCATCGAGTGAGAGTTCATGGAAAACCACTCAAGGTGGCAAGCACCGCGACAGGCTGTTGAGTGAAACGTGCCCAGGGGTGCTATAACTTAAAGCTATTCCAATCTTTTCAAATTCTGCAATCAGCCATCCACGATTGGTCAAAAAATTTTTGCACCACCCCACTTCGCCTTCTGTCACACGACGTCACAAAACCGCGAAAACTCATTGTGTTAAAGTGGCGTGTACGCGTTAAAGATCCATCAATCTGCCGAAAAAACATTTTTCCGAACAACTAGAGACTACTTCATTCCAACATGAATAGAAGATGGCCGCTCACCGATCGCTCAGGCACGTACTACTCGCGCCTGCCGGAGAGCATGGATTTGCGTATAATAAAACTTTTTGCCTTGCAGTACAGCACAATCGAGCCCTTTCGGCAGGTGTGCGACATCACTCTGTCAACTTTTCTTTCCTGAGGATGCGTTTTAGTGGCATTCATAACCTTCTGTTGCATGCGACCGCGGTTTCTGACCAGCCATCACAATCTATGTAAGGGGAAGAGGACCAGTCGACGATGCCGGCACTATTCTCCTCATCCGGTTATCTATATTCCCTCTTCTGGCTGGGCCCCGTCGAAACGCCCTACACTTAAACATGCTCCTCGCTTCATGTTTGTCAATTAGATAAGAACAACTGCTCAATGTAGGCCACCTAATTCGTTTTGAGAGCAAGTAAAAGGGACCTCCTATAAATGAAGGGAGCATTTGATTCGGCCGTTCAGAAGATGCTGCGGTTACCACCCTTGATTTGCCAAGTATTTCTCGTGCTTTTCTCTTATATATTCGTTGTTGTACCACAATCATTTATCTACTTATACAGAACTATCTATTCTAAGTACGACAGCGAGTGTTTACTATCACTAGGGAAGCAATGTGCGATGAAGCTCTTGTGAACTTTAGAGACAACATCTACATGCACTTCAAGAAGATATGCTAACTCTCACGTCTGTACAACTGACCATGGGCTCAGCACAAGAGCCATGCCTATAAAATTGAAAGAAGAGCGTTTATGTTTGTCACAATGTGTTTTTATGTCTTAATCTGAAATTTTAAGAATATTTTTTATGTTCTTTTCCTGAACGAACTTAAAAGCGATGGTGCGTGCTTTTTGACACAACTAGGTGGTTGTATTGGCATTGAGTATTCTGTGGCAACGCAGGGAAAGCTACAGGGGCTGAACTTCTGCACATGTGTTACCGCGCCATGAACTCCAACACTGTATGACATCGCTTTTGGCATTTGGGGCTAGATACAGATTGGGGTAGCTTCCACTCTCGACGTAGTTTCGAATTTGCCAGAATGTGGATAAAAAAGGATGAAACATAGGTCATGTTTACGACTCAGTTGTCTATTTTCTCTTATTTTGCTGTAGAAAATGACTTGTTCATGTTTTCTGTTTTGCAGATTAAACTACTGTGGATACAAAATGTGGGACTTCTGTCCGAAGCACTCTCAATTGTACACGATTAGTCTCCGCAGCTTTTCCTTTATTGCCACAGAAAGGTATCCGCGAGCATTGAGTTGAAACACAGACCACACAATTGCGTCAATTTAGAGAACTCTTTCGAAAGGAAAAAGACAAGCAGGGGTCTGTGCCTACGTGTAGTAGAATGTAACAAGCTGATTATCATCAAAATCTTCGTGGCATGACTTCTTAATATCACCACGACTAGTTCCGGAACTTGTGTCTTATCAGTTAAGCAAATTATTATGGGGCAAACAAATTGGCTGATGACCACCTGTGCATCTCGCAGGTCCTCCAGCCACGGCAAGAAGCTCCAAACGATACGATAGACTCGGAAATCCTCGCCGACTTGGGGGGAACACCGATGGCATATTACGCGTTTACGTCGCTGCCTCCCTCAAAAAGGGACACCACGCTGCCAGGCGTTGCTATGACAGCGAACCAGCTATTTTTCGTCGGCCATTGTACCGCATGGTGTGAGAAACAAACAACGGAACCACCGCCCTGGCTATCTGGCAACTCTATCTACCCACCTGGCCGCTCTCGGTGCATCGTGCCACTTATGAACATGCCCGAGTTCTCCGATGCATTTCACTGCAAGCAGGGGTCGTATATGAACCCGCCAAACAAGTGCAGCTTCTGGACTTGAAAGTGGGACGGCCAGTGCTTTCGTTGTGTAGTTCTCTGTCTGTCTCTGCATAAAAATTCCACGTTCTATCTGCAATCTAACATATAAGCTTACCATCTAAGCTTTCTTGCGCGTCTGTGCGCGTACACTCACCTCTGTTTCCTGCTACTAAGCT
Organism: Dermacentor variabilis; assembly: GCF_050947875.1. Lineage (NCBI taxonomy): Eukaryota > Metazoa > Arthropoda > Arachnida > Ixodida > Ixodidae > Dermacentor > Dermacentor variabilis. Next base: position 115,750,414 of record NC_134570.1, read on the forward strand.
GCTCGAAAAAAAAGGAGTATTGTGTTGATAACTTGCTGAGTCGTGGTAGTAGCGGCAGTACACAACTAGTCCAAGCACAGTGAAATATGCTGTCTTGTATTAAATATCTCATACAGCAATACGTCATGCTATTGTCCTGCTCGTTTTCGGAAACAAAACGTACAATTTAAGAAAAGTCTTCTTTTTGTTGTTTTGGGGGATATCGAAAGGTTGCCCGCGAAGAGACACTCACAGATTCGAAATATTTGTGCGTTCTCATATACAAAATGGCAATGCAGCAAATTGAACGGCACAAGCATGCGAAACGGAAACGTGAGAACTTAAACGTGAGGACTGCTTTTTCGAACATTTCATGACGAAAGTTTGTTCGTATATTGGGGGATGGACTAGAATTTTTAGAAGTTCCTTGTTTATGTCCCGGAAGACATTAATTTAAATCAAAAGCTAGTTCCGAATTTTTGACCGATGACGTAGTTAGGGTTTTGCTGATGCTGCGATTTCTTGTACGTACGCGATGTGCCCTTCTGAGGTGCTTATATTAGAAGCGGAAGTTTGTTACAAGTATCATCACTATTGCGCTACAACTGAACGATTTCTTTTCGGACGCCGATTTCACAAGTAGGTTTAAGCTTTCCTTATAAGCGGCTATCTCGATATAAATGATGATACTGGCGCGAGGCAGGATACTGATTTCATTGTTAAGAATATTCAAGGCGCGGTATCTGAGAGCCCTGGTCGGTGATATCGCTTGGACTAGGGACCACGTTATCAGCATGCATGTTAAGTGGATGACTGCCACGTGTTCACAGGAATTCCTCAGGATTTCGTCCCGTGAGCATTGTTGCAGGGTAACAATGGTCGCAGTGTGGGTTCCGTTATTAACTGTAACTCTCGCCGTGAAGATGTCAGACGGTCATATTAGAAGACCTCCGGCTGAACAGAGCTGAAGGCCTGTCCCGTGCAGTCTTAACGTTCTTTAAGTTCTGCGATGAAGCAACTGCTAATGACGGAGCAGTGCGCTCCTGTGTCTCCTAGAGCGGCGACATTGGGGCTTTCGAGAAGCCCATCGAGTTCGGTGGTTAATGGGTTGCGTTTCAACTCGGTTGTGGGCATTTGCTCACGGTTCCGTCGCATTGTCCCACGGTCGTTAAGTGCGTTGTCAGGTCTTCTATAGGCCAAGTGCTTTTACGCACAAGCGTAGATTTCCTGTCGGTGAAATCGGCGAAATTATGTTTGATAGTGATCTAAGAAAAGGAAATGACATTTCATTTTGCAACCCGTGAGGGAGCACGATGAGGCGTCGTAAATTCTGTTTCTTGCGGTGAGGAAAGCCACCGTCGGAGGCGCAAGGAGTCTGGAGGCAGACAAGAGGATTGTCGTGTTCGTGTTTTTGCCATTTCTGCTTCGGCGCCGCCTACTCTCTGAGCACGTTCGCTGCACCTCTTTGATGTGCAGCAGCATGAGCATTCCCGGTAGCACAGCAGGCGTTGCGCTATCCAGATCAATGTAACGTCCGCGCTCATGTCTACACCATTTTGGTTTGTGCTTCCATGCCGTGGTGCTCGCTGTGAGTGTTCGTGGCGGCTCCTTTCATGCAAACAGCTTCGTACAATAATTACTCGAGGGAACTTTGGCACTAGTGTCTACGGGAGCTGCAATGGGAGTAGTTGTGCCAGCACTGGAATTATGGGAAGTACTTGGATCTGCCTTAACTTCGCCCTTCTGGCTTCAAACGGCTTCGTGACTATCTAAACTCGTCATTTTTAACAATGTACTGCGTAATAAACAATTAAATACACCATATTAAAATTGTCCGACGGCAGGATTAGTGCACAGAATCGCTAGCACAGAAACCCGATGTGGAAACCGTTACTCCATGGACGCATGTATTGGTAAGCGATGTGAAACGCCCGGATGAATTTGCCGCTTGGCTCTTTTCAATTTGGCCACCACCACAAGCTGAATCATTGGAATTAGTAGCAATTATGCGTGTTCGCAGCGTCTGCTGCGCTTCGAAGTGTATAGATCGCTTTGAAATTTACGAAAATTAAGGCATAGAAAGCGTAATATACAAAGCCACAAGAACGTCTGAACCCACAAGAACTGAGATCAGACAAATTCATTTACTGCCCATCATTTCCATGGTGGATCAATGACGGCAGCGCCAGAGTTCCCTCTAGTATATCGTAGGAAACTGTTTGCAAGTGAATTGCTATGCGCTTGCCCTGGGGCACACCAGGCGTCCCTCCGTCGTAATCAATGTAGCGTCTGCCAACGCCTTCGCGCTCTTTCGATATAAGCTTCTACATCGTGCTGGTCGCTGGGCGTTTACAAGGCGTTCATACGCTCGCGCGTTACACGCGTTCACGATGTGAAGCGTCAGTGTAACATTTATTGCACTAGCAATTACATGGACACTCCAGGTACGTTGCTGCCGTCGCCGTCAGCGCCACCGTGAGGTGCCGTATAGTGTGCACGGGCGATAAAATTATTGTCGCGCGCCGTAGGCTGCACGTGCGAGTGAAAGCGTGAGAGGGTGAGCAGCCATCACGACTGCGTCTAGTGCACGCAATGGAGCAAAACGGCAGGAAGTGCCCCGTCTTCAGTCATTTCATTTCATTTTATTTTATTTCTTTAAAAACCCCGCAGTAGGGGTATCACATAATGTGTGGGAATACAACACATACAAACAAGTGTTATAATGCATTCAATTCTCTAAATAAAAAGTTGTTACATATTGAACAATTTCTTAAGGCCAGGTGATGGCAGCGATTTGATGAAAAAGGCCATTCCAGTCTTTAGATGCTCGATAGAAAAATGAGGCTGAAAATGTATTTGTGCGTGAATGTGGTTGTGCTACCTGCTAAGGATGGCTAATGCGTCGTGACTGGCGCGTTGGGGCAACAATGTATGGTGGTCGATTGAACCTCGAATAGTCGAACCTCTAGAAGAGGGAAAGGGTGGCAATGCGGCAACGAAGGGATAGAAGCGATAAGGACGATTCTTTTTTTTTTAAAGATATGCTGACGTTGTAAGAGTATGTGGAATGAATATACCTGGTGGGGCGATTTAGAACTGCCTCGAGGGCATTGGCGAGATATGCTTGACGCGGATTCCAGATGGCAGATGCGCATTCGAATTTCCTTCTTGCCAATGATCTATAGGCTAACAGTTTTACATGCAATGGAGCGAGGCGAAGGTGACGTCTTAGAAATCAAAATGTCTTGTTAGCCGATGAAATAATATTAGTAACATGCGCATTCCAGGTTAGATAATTAGTCTAGGTGATTGTTAGGTATTTGTGGGATTCCACTGATTCGACGGTGACGTCACCAATCCTATAAGAAAAGCGAAGAGGGTGATGACGAGACGGGTAAACGAGACAAGTTTGCATATATTAGAGTTGAGTGTCATCAGCCAAACATCACACCATTCTTGTACCCGGTTAAGGTCGGATTGAAGAGTTATTTGGTCAGTGATGGTATTGACTGCGCGGTAAATAACGCAGTCATCGACAAACATACGGATATGGCAGGACACATGCAAGGGTAAGGCATTAATTTAAATTAAGAAAAGAAGGGGGCCAAGGACAGACTCCTCTGGTATGCCTGATGTGACGAGTGTGATGTTTGAAGCGTGGTTATTAAATGAGACATACTGTGAGCGCTTATTTAAAAATTGATCAAGCCATTTTAGGATATCAGGATGCAAATGCAAATTAGAAAGTTTTAGTAACAGGCGTTGATGAGCGAATTTGTCAAACGATTTCGCGTAATCCAAAAATATGGCGTCTGTTTGTACGTTACGGTCAAGATTAGCATGAACATCATGAAGAAATAGCGCAAGCTGGGTCTCGCAAAAACGGCCCCTGCGGAACCCGGGCTGTGAAGGATGAAAGAAGTTGTCAGCGTCTAGAAAGTACATAATATGAGAGTAGATTACATGCTCTATGATCTTGCAGGGAACACTTGTCAATGAGATGGAGCAGTAATTTAGGGGATAATTTTTGTTGCCCGATTTGTAGACTGGAGTAACCTTCCCCATCTTCCACTCGTCTGGCATGGTGCCTGTGGAAAGCGGCTGTGAAAATAATAAATATAGAAACCCTGCAGAAATGTGTTTCATGTTTTTTAGTAGTTTAGAGTTAATGTCATCGATGCCAGATGATGAAGACAACCTAATATTTTCTATCACAGATAAAAGCCAACGTACTGTGAATGTGATGGCTGACATGTTGCATTGTATATTTGTGGTTGGCGGGGTTGGAAGTGCGTCCATTTCATTAGTGAAGATTGAAGAAAACGCGTTGTTGGACATATTAGCGCAGGTTAAACCTGTCACTGATTCACTGAGCATACGCGCTTCTTTGGGGTTTATCACTTGCCAGAATTTTCTTGGATTAGTAAGTAAAATGTTTGGCAGGTCATAGTGAAAAAAGGTTCGCTTGGCATGGCGAATTCCGATTAAGTACGCAGCTTCGGCAGCGTAATATTTCTCCCACGCAACTGAGCTTGCCTTAGCTTTAGCGTGGCGATAAAGGCGCTTTTTTATTCTCTAGTCGTTTTAAGGATCTCGTAAACCATGGTTTGCTAGACTTCCGCCATAATTAGAATAACCATAATTGCTAGATTTCTTAGCAAAAAAGAATACCAACCTGCGTGGCGAAGAGCAACGGGTCAGTTGTCTGCATTGCGGTACAGCAACTGAGCCCACAGAGCGGTGTCGACAATCGTGGCAGCTTTACACTTGGCGGTAGCCGTAGTCTCAGTGCCGATAGGACCATCCACAGGGAATCCAGCATCCAGATGTCGCATGGTGGCGCTGACACAGATGAGGTTGCACACTCGATTCGTATGGTGCAGGCGCCAGATGGCGTACAAGGTGACCAGGTTCCGGTTTCATTGACGAGGGGCAGCAGCGCACATTCCACTGGCGTGTTGATAACCGGAGTTATCGGTGATGACAGCTGCTCGTGGGTGACGATAGCTACGAGCACCTGCGTGGCAAAGACAAACGGGTTAGTTGTCTGCATTGTGTTACAGCAACCGAGCCCACCTCGCGCGCAAGTCGCCGAAGGGAGGGTATGGAGGGTGGTGGGTTCTACTAGTGGCAACCCGAGTCGTTGCTCGCGGCTACCCGGGGCTGCTGTATCTTGAAAGCCATCTGCGATGGGGCCGCATCCGCCACGCGCTGTGCTTTCTCGGCTTAGTACGTATTGATGTGATACGCAGCGTAAAAGTCCGCTCGTCCTCATTGAGGCGATTTTACAGCGAGTTTCCGCGGTGGTCGAGTGAGACGTGTTCCTGCTTACTTAATAATATATGGGGTTTTACGTGCCAAAACCACTTTCTGATTATGAGGCACGCCGTAGTGGGGGACTCCGGAAATTTTGACCACCTGGGGTTCTTTAACGTGCACCTAAATCTAAGTACACGGGTGTTTTCGCATTTCGCCCCCATCGAAATGCGGCCGCCGTGGCCGGGATTCGATCCCGCGACCTCGTGCTCAGCAGCCTAACACCATAGCCACTGAGCAACCACGGCGGGTTCCTGCTTACTTGTGCACGGGTGAGACCGTACTTGTTAATTTAGTTAGTATGAATGTGTTTACAATATGACCGATAAAACTACTATCTTTCTTCGTACAGATACCCACTGGTTTGCTATCGCTATCGATGCTTCACATATCTTCATGAGAATTGGAACGAGACTTTAGATTACCGCTGTCCACTTAGCCGTCTACTTTGTCGTCGAAGGCTACTATTGGGACGCAGCCAATATATACTTATCTACCAGTGCTCTGTACCTTCTAGCTAGCCTGAGTTGCCTTTGGTGCTGCCTCTCGTCAGTGTAGCGTGTCTCTGCTGACGTTGTACACAGCTCGAAGTGCCTTTGACGTTGGTGCTCTTGCAGCCCAGCTGGTGGTTTATGCCCACAGTCTAAAATTAGTGAAGAAATGGGCGGATAATTTAAGAATAAGAAACACTTTTCATGAGTGCTACAGAATAATTGTTATTGAAAGCTTAAGAAACCTGTTAAAACGAAAACAACAATAAAATCAAGAGTCGATACTCTATAATTGAAGATGATACAAAATGTTCAAGACCCAAATATAACAAGAAATTCAACTGGAATACTCAACAATTCTTTTTTTTTTACTGCAGTGAAATGAACCTCGTGGTAGAATCCCAAAGTAGAGCATTCAAACGAAGGAAGCCAAGTGCAATGATATACCTTGCAATCACCGTCAAGTCTTCACCCTTCTGGCGAAACTGCCACTTTTTGGCGTATTGAAGAGCGGTGCAATACTCGGTAATTTTTTTGCTGATAATAGTTTTCTTTGACTTCTATTCGTTTTATCTAAACAAATATAAGTACCAAATACTGGAGTCTTTATTCTCTCCTTCTTTATTAGAGCCTTTTAGCTCGCCAGGTATTCGCATAAACACAAGCGGTCTGGGCGTTGTACCGCATGAGAGGAAGTGCAAACGTGAGCTGCCTGCAACGATGCAGTCGACTGGTGCTTCACAGCTGAGTCAGACAAACACCGAGTTAAGATAGCAGTAACCAAATGTATTTGACTTTGAGGTAGGTGTAAATTTTCAACAGGAACAAGCTTACACCGCTACGAAAAATTTACACCATAAAATGCTCTCGTTTACTGTTAGAGTACTTCTGTGTTTGAGTCAGGTGGCGACATCATGCACGCCGTTCACGTTTGTGCCTCCGCTCATACGGTAAAACACCCAGTCCACATGGGCTTATCCGAATACGGGAAATGCTGAAAATCTATTACCTTAGTATGACTGCAATATTATTTCTTGCATTTGCGTCCAAGAGGGATGCAAAACCGCAATAAAGCACCGCAGCTTACAGGCGACGCTACCGGAGCAACAAAACGTCAAATCGACCGTGTTTTCCTTCCGCATTACCTTTGCTACGCTGTTGGCGAAGGTGACGTGTCCGCGGCAGCTGTATTTTTTCTTGGGCGAAATATGAAACCAGTGGCTTACTTAGGTTTAAGTGACGTTATAGAACCACATGGGGTCGATTATTGTGAGTCTGCCACTGCGGCATGCCCCGTAATCGCATTGCGGTTTTTTCAGGCAAAGCCCTAAAATTTGATTAGGGTTTAGCACTTCTGTCACAATGTGATGAGCCATGTGAGGCAATGACAGTTCGTGCCTTCTCGGAGGAAATTGAAGAATGGCGCACAACAGCGCCGCAAGAAAACGCAGTCTGGTCTGTGTACTGCGCAGCGAAACTACAGTAGTGCACGAATGGTAAAGGTTACCAACATCCCACCACTCTCGTATTGCACTAAAGGTTGAAAAAAATCGAACGATCGTCACCAACATCACCGCTAATTGGCAATCAAAGCAAACAGCGTAGAAAGTTTCACTTGATTCCCAAAGAGCGTGGGATCCGGATGATTTTTCAGACTCGTCGTTTTTCATTTCTGTTTAAGGAATATGAATTTTCCGTTTGTTACCACCTTCGCTTGTTTCTTGGTTTATACCCATTATTGGCTAACTGCAATAAATGTGGATCATCATCATCATCATCAATTGGGTTACCATCGGCAGTCAGGAAGGCAGCAGTTAAGGAAAAAGAAAGAAGTAGAAGCCAGCAAGAAATTATTAAGAAAGATTTCTAGAAATTCGGCCTGTTCCTATGGGCGGGCAACTCGCCCAGCTTCGCGTGTTAATTTATAAATTCGGCTTGTTAATGAAGGTTAATCTTATCATCAGAAATAATGCTATAGTTCGGTGTGTCAGTTTAGGGTTTTAGCCAAAAGGACGTGTTTCGTGCCGTTTGCGGTTACATACATTCAGCTAAACGAATAAGTTCTTGAAGGTTCTTTTTGTTTGGTTCTTGTATATTTTTTGTGTTTGCTTTATTCGATAATGTATTACTTCAAAACGTTACGTAAAAGTCCAAGCGCACAATACCTGGCCAATCCCCCAGTGTGGGTACGAGCCATAGAATGAGGCCGTCATCATCATCATCATCATCATTTACTGCACCGTTGGGAGGCCAGGACAGGATCAGGAGCATGAATTCAAAGCCTGTATCGCAGTCTGCCACAGCAGCAGTAAGTCTTTAGAGAAGTTGCACGGCAGCTTTATTTTTCTTTAGTTCGCGACCTTGTGGGGAAGCGTCTTTGATACTGTGAAATGATCCCACAATAAGAGCAACAACAAGCATTAGCGTTCCACTGTGCACCCTCTGATGGTGTTATAAGAATCCGTAGGGGTGACATGGCTGCCAGACAAAGCACACGCGATGTTTGCTACTGTGCCCCAGAAACAGCGTCTTGTGAACTGTGAGGTGTCTGCAGGAGCGAGTCGAGTGCCACACGCCTCTGCCGGTGCTGCAAGTCACGCACCTCTCGCGATGCACCTTAGGCGATGCACCTCAGAGAAGACAGACTGAAAACCATTAGCGTCAGCAATCATGAAGTATCCGTCCGTTCTGCACAGACCACTGTATGTACCGCGGTGCAACGTGCACAGAGCTGTTCACTATAACCGAGAATTTTCTGTGGCAGCACAGTTACAGCTACGCGCGCGAGCGCGCACCTTCGAAGCTTCCGGTCTTGTCTTACTACCGCACCTAGTGTTCACATATTGCTCTCGGTTTACAGAACCTGGAAAACCAGACATGCTAGAGATGGACACCAGAAAGCCAGAAAATTAGGAACAGCAAGAAAGGGAAATCATTTTCCTAAGTAAGCCTATTATGTCTTTTGAAGTAAATATTGAACAAAAAAATTCGTAACAGACATTCATACTGCTCTGTTGATATACGACAGCATTAAAGTCGCATTGATGGAATGTCAGTAAAAAGCGCATGCGGTGGGAGTGTCGCTGCGCTCGTTACAGTCTCCATGGACGTCAACGCACGAACTCCGCGTACATTAAGCCAGTCAGTACCGCGGAGCCGCCGTGGCGTCAAGGGTTTCTTTTATGTGTCTGTGGTGAACGTTTGTGAATTGCACGAGCTCAAAAGGAGCGGAATCTAGCGGCTAGGCGGAACGGCGATATCAAGTCAAGAGGAAAACAAGGCCTGGACTACTAACTAATTTTGCCATCAACGTCAATACATGCGTCCGTTTTGCAAAGTTTCTTTGGATGGTGACGTTGCCAACGGTGACAGCTGATCGGCGCCACGCTAGAAACTTGATCCCTGTACTGCACATATCACGAATCTTGCTGACCACCAGGAGCCTTGGTCTGCTGCGTCGCTTCCTTGACGGTTCTTCCGCTGAGGACGTCATCATGGCAAGCGGTACAAAAGCCGGCTGCCTTCACTGGACCGACACTTGGCAGCAGAGATACCTGATCAGCGCAACGCTAAAAACTTGATCCCTGTACTGCAGATATCACGAATCTTGCTGACTACCAGGAGCCTTGGTCTGCTTGCGTCGCTTCCTTGACGGTTCTACCGCTGAGGACGTCATCAGGACAAGCGGTACAGAAGCCGGCTGCCTTCACTGGATCGATATTTGGCAGCAGTGACAGCTCATCGGCGCAACGCTAAAAAGTTGATCCCTGTACTGCAGATATGACGAATCTTGCTGACCACCAGGAGCCTTGGTCTGCTTGCGTCGCTTCCTTGACGGTTCTACCGCTGAGGACGTCATCAGGACAAGCGGTACAAAAGCCGGCTGCCTTCACTGGACCGATATTTGGCAGCAGTGACAGCTGATCGGCGCAACGCTCAAAACATGATGCTTGTACTGCAGGTTGGTGTGCAAATTATAAATGCTTTGTAACTAGATAGTTAATGCTGTCGCTGCTGCCTTTCTGTATTGCTGTGTATCTCTTGTATATTTATTATACCATCTTTCCACTGGTACCGCTCCTCCTTTGCCAAGACATGACCAAATCTACAACTGAAACAAAAAGCCGATGCGAAATCTGAGAACTTCATGCTGAAATGAAAGTCTCTCACGGACAGTGTTAAATATATGAGCGATAAATTTGAGGACACGAAAATGAAGAAGACGCGCCACAAAGGATAGCGAAGCCTTGAGAAAGGCGAATGAAGAGTTATGAGCTAAGTGCAAGGAAAATGAAAACGTTATTCAACAAGTTCAAAAGAGGGTTCTTCAATCAGAGCAATACTCGCGCAGCTCCAATACAGAAATTAAGGGACTTGTGCTACAGGACAATGAACAGCGTTATTGCACTTGTTGGGAAAATTGGTGATGTGCTAGCTAAGCACATGACTCCTTCTGACATTGAAGTTTGTCACCGTGTGCACACCTGAGAAGCTGACAAACCTAATATAGTTGCCCAGTTTAAGAGCAGACAGAAGAGCTGTTGTTGAAAAAGGGTGGAAGGCTAGGTTGCGAAACAATCAGGTTGGAATTCCTGATGATACCAGAGTATTTAATAATGAACACCGCCGCCCCACCTTGAAACGTCTTCTTTCGCTGGCATTAGTTAGAAAGCGCAAATGTCAGTGGTGCTTTGTCTGGACGCGAAATGCGAATGTACTTGCGCGCAAGGCTCAGGCCAGTATTGTCGTATTCATTGTCTCAGAAACTGACCTTCAAACGATCGTCTAAATTGCAGTGTCTAAAGAAGTTCAACTTTGCTTTCTTTTGAGTACACGATGTAATCGTAAGTGTAGCTCACCAAGTGAAATTGCGCTTGAAGAAACATTTCCGCGCTTCACGTGAATTCACGTTCACTTGCCTATAAGCACGACATACTAACTATGTTTCTAGTCGAGTTTGCTTTTCCACTTGACATTATCATGTTCTCCGAAACGCGGTGTCAGGAACACAGTGAAATGCTGATCATAGTTGGTTATACGCATGTTTTATTAATCGCACCGATAAACGGGGGGGGGGGGTGCGGGCGATGTAGCATTGCATGTCCAGCATGGCATACTGTGTGATGTGCTTGAGGAATTTACCTGCGCAACGCCACATTGCGATGGGCCCAGCTTTAAATCTGGCAATATTCTGTTTGCTGTGATGTACCGGCCACCTACTGGTAATATATATAATTTCTTAGAATTTACTGAAAAGTTCCCTGAGGATGCTACTTTTCACAATTACAAAGTGCTTCTTGGTGGTGAACTTGAACATTAAGTTTCTTGATGAAAGCGCTCCAATTCGTGCTATAACTACTGTAATCAATTCTGGTTTCTGCAGCGTTATGACGACGCCTACTCGCGTGACACCATCTTGTCAATCACATCTAGACAATTTCATTCTTAACGCTGATGCAGAGATTTACACAGCCGGGGCTATCAGCTATGATATCAGTGATCGTTGTCCAATGTTCATAATATGCTCACTCTATATTCGTGACAGAACTTTACCTTATACCACGTTAAGCTACAGATGTTTGTCAGTCGAAAATATGGAACACTTTTGCGCGCTTGTTTTTCGCATAGAGTTGTCTTTCCTTATAACAATAAAGATGCTAGTGAAGCGTGCGACGAATTTCTGTTCATATTCAGGCGCCTATACAATTTGTCTTTTCCGCTTAAAACAGGAAAAGTAAAAAACCATAAAAAAGCCGTGGGGGCAGCCAAAGCCTGTTAGAATGATTAACAAAAAAAAATAGGATGTTCAATAATTTACCGCGTACGCGTCACCAAAATGACCTTGTTGCATTCAGGAAGTTAAGGAATATACTAAATAAAGAACTGCGAAAACCTAAACACTCTATTATGAGAGCTTTCTTGTAGTCGTGCAGACAAAAAATCCAGAAAAGGCTTGGACAACTATCAATGATGCAATCAGATAGGGAAATGTGAATCGCAGTTTGCGTGAAATAACCGTGAACAACTAAATAGTGTCGGGCGCCCTTTTAACCGAGTGTTTCAATAAATACTTTGTGAACATGTTGGCATCATCAAAAACCGCGATGAGTGGTGCTACTGTTAAGAGATGTAGGCATAGCATTTTTCTCAAGCCGACTGACGGTGCTGAAATTTGTCGTACATTTTTCTACCTTAAAGAGCAGCAATGCTGTTGATGCAGACAGCAATCAGATCAGACCTATAAAATGTGTAATCGATGTCATCGCAGTCCATCTCCCATTTGTGTTTACCCTGCTATGGAATCTGGCCATTTTCCAACAAGTATGAAGAAAGCGGGGGTGTCCGTTATTTTCAAAGGTGGGAACCGAAATAACCGGGGGAACTATAAGCCTATTTTCATTTTATCCGCATTTTCGAAAGGTTTAGAAAAAACTGATTTCTGCTCGCATTACTGATTTATTTGCGAGCAATGACATTCTTTCTCATTGTCAACATGGATTCCGCCCAGCAGGTCAACCGAGAGAGCTTTGTTACGCCGAAAAGAGCTAATAAATTATAATATTTATGCGAGGAAACTTACGTTCGGTATTTTTATAGATTATAGCGAGGCATTTGATTGTTCAAGTCATCAAATTTTAATAAGTAAACTACAAGTATGTGGTGTCCGTGGTGTGGCAAATCAGTTGTTTGAATCTTATCTGTCTGGGCGGACGCAGTGCGTTGCTATCGAAAAATACTGCTCTTTCTATAAGGAAATAAATCAGGTGTGCCCCAGGGTAGCGTTTTGGGCCCGATTTCGTTTATTATCTACTTAAACGATATTACTGAAGTAGTAAATGACGCATCCATTGTACTATACGCTGACGATATGAGCCTGTTTGTCTCTGGCAATGATCTTGATTTGTTACAGAGATTTTGCAGTATCCTTTCCAATTTGTTGAGTTGTTCTTGTGATTACGCTCTAAAAATTAATAACTCCAAATCAAAAGTCATATTATTCAAGGCAAGAGGCAGGCATATCCGATTTAAATCAAGAAATATTTTTGGATGGCGCGCCCATTGAGATTCTAACCAAATTCAAAGTATTGGGCATTACGCTTTCACAAGGTATCAAGCGGACATATCACATTGAACTAGTTATGAAATCATTGTTGTCTACCGCAGGTGCATTGTCACGTTGCTGCCATTTTTTTCCAGAGAAAGTAAAATTGCGGATACAGTATGCCTTGTTTGAATCGCATATTAATTATTGTGCGCTTGTATGGGCTACCACCACGAAACGTAGTCTTCATGCACTTCTTGAACATCAAAAACGAGCACTTCGACATGAAGCGAATGTATCTTATTTCCAGTCGACTGCGCAACGTTTTGAAAGCTATAACATAATACGAGTAACTAACCTTTATGAATACCGGCTACTGTATTCCTTTCCCTTCGGCTCCGAAAATGTTAAAACATTAAAAAAATACGTCACGACTTTAATATAAAAGTAGTGATGCGCGTACCAGCAGCAAAGACAGGTGGCTAGTACCATACAGACGTTCAAATTACCTCATGCAGTCTCTAAGACACACGCCACCTTGCCTGTTAAATAACTTTGGGAAGGAAAATGTTATCATAAGTACCTTGACTCGAAAACAGATTAGAGCGTATTTTTGTAAACGTGTTTCGGAAATGTGATCCTTGTAATTAATGTAAATGTGACCCATTGTATCTGTATATCCTAATAGACCAGTGTTTCCATATGACTTACTGCTGCCATGTGAGGGCCTTCAGGCACATTCAAGCTGTATGTCGCAGGTTTTCGCCTGGAGGACTCCGAACAAGTTTTGTTCGAAACAAAACATTTGATTGATTGATAAAATAAAAGCCTTACAATGCGGAATACTTTCGCGATGCTAACAAAACATTTGATTGATTGATTAAAGAAAAGCCTTACAATGCGGAATACTTTCGCGATGCTAATTACACGACTGTCTCTGATGCCCGAAGCCGGGGCATATTACCACGGACGTAGCCAGGCGCGGGCATGGGGCTTCAGCCTCCCCCCTCCCCCCCCTCAGGAATTTTTTTGTGCTGTCATGCACCGCTGACAAAAACAACCCCAGCGCCGGAAATAATTCTGGGTTTTGTTTAGAATGTCTTTTCTCCTGCTGGAAAAGTCGTTACGGGGCGAACATTGCGAACTCGGGCTAGATTTTGTGGCAACGCCCATGCACCTGGAGTCACTTAACGCAAGGAGCCTCATCCCAGCACAAAATTTCAGGAACGTTTTGATGGCGAGCGGGCTCGTCAAGGCTTCTCGCGGAGGCTGCGGAATCTACGGAGCGCATGAATTTCAATCCCGAAACTTTATGGCCATAAAGTTATAATAAACATTTGATGCGAAATGCGCATCATTTCCAAAGTCGCGCTTTAGATTATCAATTCTGGAAATCTATAGGTTTGATGTTCAGATACACATTTGATGCGAAAAGTGCATTGAGTTTTCTAACGTCGTACATAGGACCATACAACGAGACAAGCCAAATGTACACACTATCAGACAAGTTGGCAAAGCACGCTGAAAGGCGCGATCAGACGAAGCGTTGCGGTGATTTTTTGGTGCCGTCATGTCAGAGAAAAGAGTATGGGAACCTTTTTCACCTGCGTCAAAGCCCCCTCGCAAGACAATAAAGTCGGCAAAAGTATCTACGTTTTTAGGTATTTTTCTACGTTGACTTTTATTTACGAGAAGACATTGAGCGCCTTCAATTTTCTGGATCTCGCTACCCGCGTGCTGCCAGAGCCAGCCAGAGCACATGTGTTTTTCTCGTGTTACCATGACCCCCGGGAAGCGCACTTCGTTGCGCATTTATTTTTCTCTGGCCAAGCGGATTTTGGCCTGAAAGAGTTTTGGAGGCTTTCTAGGTAACACATGAGAAAAATAAACAATGGTCGCTCGCCACCATCACTCTAGAGACTCGACGGATCGCAACGCGCTCGCTTGAGGGCATTACCTTCACTTCGATGTTATCGCAACTTGTCCGTAAAGTCTTTTGTCTCGCTGGTGTACGAAACTCAGCAGTATGCATATGGGTCCCTGTGGAACAAGCTTCTCACGTTTTCGCCGAAATCCCTTCGGTAGCCACATTAGGTGGTCAAAGTAGTCGTTCGATTGTGGCAAACGTGCTTTCCTTTGTGTTGTTTTTATTTCGGCGCCCCCGCCTCACAAACGAAAAGGGGGATTGTTGCAGCATAGCAAATTGTCGCATGGCGAAAGTTATCTTCTTTTTCTTCTTCTTTTATGGAAAGTAATGCGCCACGGGGGTCTTCATTTACCGGACACTCTTATAATTCTTGCGATAGCGATTATACGAACAATCCAGGCGCATTTCGGCCGTCGCTGTCATGTTCCGTATAAACTCCAAGGGCGAAAACATCGTTAGGCGCGATTGGAAGCATAGGGGTTATTGAGGATGGGTGAGCCGACGATGGTGGCTCAGTCTTGTGTCCGAAAGGGAGAAAATTTGGCGGATGTTTAAGCGTCCCCTTTAAGAGTGGAACGCGATAGCATTCAGTGGTCTATCACTGCTTGTCACCCTTCCCGGCAATTGGAGCTTATGTAACGGTATTGTTTATTGGAAAGCGCTAGCTGCGAACGCTATGCACAAAGGCGGGATTTGTGGTAGAAACGCAGCCTCTTGTGTGGGTCGCGACACGGCGCAGGAGAGCGCCAGCTGGAGGTATTGCAAGAAACCAGGCGCGCCGCTCGGTGGCCCTCGAGACACCCGCTCACCGGCATGCGCAAATGGCGGATGCCGTGTCAGTTCTGTGAAATGAAGAAACGCTGGAAAGGGGGTTCCTTTGAGTTTTCCCGTAACAGAATTACGTTTTCTCGTGTGGTTAAATTACAAGCACGATTGCCGATTAAAGCACGATTAAAGCATGACTGCCGACCAGTTTTTGATAGTGTATCGGTAGTGGCAAGAGAACGCAGTAAATTGGATAGAGAAATTAGCGAAGCGTTCCACAGGAAAAAGTTGGGCGCGCATACATGTGTGAGTGAACCTTCGATTTGTATCAATGATAAAGAACTTATGTTTCTAGATTTATCATGTTAATCCAAGTGCTGTCGCCTTTGTCGGGAAGAGGTGTGAATTTGCTTTTGTGTACGTGTATGTTTTTTGACTACAAACCTCGTTGTTGTTCATGGGTGTATACGCATGCGTGGCGGAGATTTGTGGAATATATTCACAATGAACTTCAGTTGTAAGTCCAGCGTTGTCCTGTCCATTTCTACTCCTTGTGCTCGCGTCCGCACTTGCTGGAAATCGTTATATGTTCACTTATACGTATATTCAAATATCTGGTTGCGTGCTTTTTTGTGTAAATGCAATGAACTTCGTTTCCAGGGAGAATTTTTGCCCTTTATCAAGCTGTGTCTTCTCATTTCTTTATTCCATTGTAACTTCGCATTTACAATGTATGTTTTGCAGAACTCCTTATTTCTATATGTGCTCTCTGTTGCGACTATAGTTTTGGTAATTGCTCGCAATACACGACTCGTGACAGCTGTTCTTGCGCAATGCATTGGAACAAAGGACAGCGTTATTGTTTTTTCTCTCGCCGTTGCATCCGTTTAAAAATACGAGGGGAAGTCAAAAAGCAAAGGGACTTTTGCAATTTCTCGCATTTTGGTTTGGTAACACTGATAGTATCCTGCGCTGATTTAATGACGTATGCAATACCTGTATGCAACGTGTCACTCTTATTCCCGCGTTACAAGAGTTAGACATGGCCGCTCCATTGTTGATCTGCACCACGGAGGAAATGAGGGCAGTGATTCGTTTTTGTTTGCGGAAGGTGTTAAACCTGCGGAAATTATTCGTCCAATGGAAGCGTAGTATGGTGACAGTTGTTTAGCACAAAGCTAGATCTAGGAATGGATAGAGCTTTTCAAATAGGGAAGAACTTTACGCAACGAGGACGGAAAGGGCAGACCATCGATGTCAATGACTGACAACAATTTGAAAGTCGTTGAGGGTATGGCGATGGAGAACGCACGCATCACAAAGCACAAACTCACCAATACACTACATAACATTCATTCATGGTTTAGCATATTCCATCTTACGCGACTGGCTAAATTTTCGGAAAGTGCGTGCAAGGTGGATCCCGAAAGAATTGTCAGCGCAGTAGAAGGCACAAAGGTTGTACATCTCTCAAACATTTGGCCCGTTGTCGTAGTGAGGGAGAAGCATTATTACAGCAAGATGCTAGTGTAGATGAAACTTGGGTACATCATCACGAACCTGAAAGTAAAGCTGCGAGCATGCTTTAGAAACGCTCGTCATTACCAGAACTTCAGAAATGCAAACGTCCGCCATCAGCTCGTAAGATAATGCTAACTCTATTCTGGGACATGGAAGATGTGGAAGCCTTTTATTTAACTGGGAACAGCGAGAACAATTTTGATGTGCTGCCAATTAAACAGAAACGTGCATACAGATCTAACCGTCGTGGAGAACTGTGACAACGTGTGATGCTGCAGCAAGAGAACGCTCGGCCACATTGTGCCAAACGGACGGCCGAAACAATAAAGAATCGAGTTGGGATTCGATTGGCCCGCCATACCCGCCGTACCCCGCCATACCACTCGCCTTACAGTCCAGAGCTGGCTGCAAGAGATTTTCATATGTTTGGACCATTGCAGGTAGCGCTCAGGGGAAGAGCATTTGAAGCCGATGCAGATGTCATTGATGCGGCGCAAAATTCGTTGCAGCTGCAACGCAAATTTCTTTTTCCGACGGAATAAAAATTTGACACGTTGGGCACAGTGCGTTGAAGTGCATGGAAGTTATCTAGAAAAATAATGTATGTTTCAATTTTATATCATTAAAATAAATGTACCTTTTTTTCAAAAGTCCATTTACTTTTTTACTTCATCTCATGTAAACAAGGTTCTTGAACTACAAAGTTTCACTAAAAATTTGTCCTCAGCTTATTCATATCATGGCCTTAATGTTTTTCATAGGAGCTTCATGCACTGCTTCGCAGGTATCGAAGTGATATAGTTATAAAGTTGACGTGATGTTTTCTTTACTTATTAACTAGAGAAAAAACGTGGGAACACTGATATCGCTCATCAAATAAATAAATAAATAAATAAATAAAAGGCAACGTAATTACAAGATTAATAAGATTAATAAAGAAATATTCTAAAGTGTAAATATAGAAAATTTCTGGAAGCCACGCGCGTACCAGCGATTACACTGGCAACTTCGACGAGCCATGTATAAAATCCGACTCGCTTGACCCATAGATCAGATTTTAGTATATCGCCGGCTTTGGTCGCCGATATCGCAGTGCTTGAGTGTTACTTGTTTTGATATGCACATGTTTGCCCAGTAAAAAGTGAAAATTCTAACTCGCATTTTCGACACCATATCGTCATTCACTGTCACTACCACGTGTCAATATAAATCATATAACAAACAAGTTCTTTCGGAACAATGAGCGACGCAACCAGTATAGGTGCTTCATCTGCCGAAGATGCTTAGCGTAGCCGCCGAAAGGACCTTGTCGCTCAGAATAAAATTGTATGCCACAATATATCGTGAATTCAAAACACCTGAACAGCTGCGCTCAAAATTCGCATTAGGGAATATAGTTATCATAGGCTAATTTTCCCATTACATCACATTTGCAGGGTGTTCAATCGCTTTCTGTAGGGTGTGTAAGTCAGTGGCGATCAGCTTGGCGCATGTCTAGAGATACTATCTTGCCAAATATTCATAGATCAAAGAACCAAACAAAATTCAGTGCCCTTCCACACTGTCAGGAAGGATGACCAGCGAAACTTTGAAAGTGGGCGCCTCAACAGCGAACTGCACTTCCGTTGCGGGTCAGCCCAGTATTGCCCTATCTTTGGCATAGGCCCACGTATGAGGAGCGCTTAATGCCTGCTTCACCTCCGTCGCGGGCCGGCGCGGTATTGCACTATCTACGGGATCGGCTCACTTATCAAACATTGTTGGTCTAAGTCCACGCAGACAGTATCCGCTAGAACCTAGCCATAAACAGCTTCGCTGTAAAAAGGGAACAGCCGCACTAATCGCTCCTTCACACTAGGAAATCAGGCGTCGGATCAGCTAACGGAATTATCCTGAAATCTTTCACACTGCTTGCCCACTGCGCTGTTGAACGCGATAGAGCGCCATCTGCCTTGTAAAGGGCTAACCTCCAAGCAATCGCGGGATATCCCGCATGTTCCCGAGGCTCAAAACTGCGCAGTTATTTCAGCTTGCGTAGAGTCCGCGTGTTTTATTTTGCGCCACTTCATCAGGGCTCGCACCGACGACGATAAACCCTGAGGAAGAAGAGGCACTAGTGCTAGGCCTGCTCGCTAGCATCTTTCTGGCAATGCATGATGCGCAGAAGAAATACACCAGCGGCGGCGGGTGGTTCGTCCTGCTCTGTAAGAGCACGAAAAGCTTGGTCTGGCAACCAAACTGCTACCCCTTGTGGTGCTTGTCGTGAGGCATGATGGCGATTGTGGAGAAGGACGGGGTGGTTCCGCAACAATTCGATGACCATTTTCGATGTCGCGACTGACTTTGAGGACTGCGACTTGACGAGTGAGTCTGACTTGGCCGCCATCTTTCATGTTCCTGTCTCGCGCTTCCATTGGTCCGGGACCCATGGGAATAGGTCCGGGACCGATCGGCGCGGAAGGGGCTATTCCGGCGGATTTTTCCGCCAGCGAACTGGGTTCCGCGCCGCTCCAGACGCTGAATGTTTCACTGTGAACGCGCCATTAGCTTTCGAGCGATCGTAGTTCTGGAAGACAACTGATTAGATAAGTAGGACAACGGCGACGTGTTGGGATATTAGCATGGCGGAATATCTTGTCACGTATTCTCGAGAGTCGCGAAAAGCCTTAGTGGCACATATCGTGACAACGTCATCAATGAACTAGAGGTCGCTAGAAATGTTAATGTTTTTCTCCTGGAAAAATAATGCTATACAAAAATTTGGTCGTGAAGATTCGGTCGCTTTCAATTTTTTTACATCACCATGCAGCTGAGATACAGCCTGTAATTCGCAATAAAGGTTTGGCTTGTTTTCTGCAATTTGGGTCTCCACCAGCACCTTTTGCTCGTGTCAAATTCTTGCAATTTACGTCGTCGCTTAAACACAGCTGAGCGAAGTGTGTTTAAGTACAATTCATAACGCGCACGTTAGTGCCGCTAGTGCTCAACGGCACGATGGGTTTCGCGTGTCTTGCTACTTTCAGGCATATTGTACCGTAGACAGGCCGCTTTCAAGCCTTGAATGAAGGAAGTCGACTAACCCCAATGATTATTTGACGGTAAATTGCTTGACGTCACAGCTCTGTGAAAACCCGCAAGGTGGAGAGAGGTAATTAATAAAGTGAAAATGAGACATCCATCCATACGTAGCTAAGTGCTACAAAGGAAACCCATACGGATTCCGCGAAAGGAACGCTTCGCAGTTGGTTAGCTTCAAATTTGGCCAGCTCAGATGGTAGAGCAGCTGGTTGGGAAAGGCGGTGGTCCCGGGTTCGAGTCCCGGACCAGGAGTGTGACTGAAAAACTTTATTAGCTCTAGAATCACTGGTCTTCTGGGATCTTCAGATGGCTTCGTCCATCTTCTTCCACAAGGGTTGATTGCCCTTAGTCCAGGGCTCCGCTGGATGCTGCGGCCAGTTGTGCACACCGAATCAGACCTTCTTGGTCGACCCGGCGATCGTTGGAGAGCACTCCCTCCCATTGCTCCGCACTCGGATTTGGTATAACGGGTACCGCGTCTATTTACTTATTTATTTATTTATTTATACATACTGCAGCCTCAGTGAGGCTATTGCAGGAGTGGGCAGTGAAAAAAACAAGCAAAGCAAGAAAACGAGATACAGGCACAAAAAATATGAATGTCAAGTATAGGAAATTGTTTTCAAAAATTCTTGCGTAGGTAAAGAGCGGATGCTTCCAGGCAATGAATTCCAGAGTTCAATGGCCAATGGAAAGAAGCTGTGCTTGAACATCTCCGTTCGGCAAAAGAAAGGGATAAGATTGAGATTATGAGAACTCCTAGTGATAGAAGGTGGACTAAAGTTCAAATAATTATTTAGTGTGCCAAGGCGCTCAGAATGAATCAGCGTGTGTAAAAATTTCATGCATTCTAAGCTGCGGCGAGATGAAACAACTGTAAGACCTGTAGCTGTATATTGGGAAGAAGGGGAAGAATCTCGGCTATAGTTGCGAAAAATGAAGGGCACTGATTTCTTTTTAGACTGATTCTAACTTTTTAATATCGGATTTCTTATGAGGATTCCATATGATGCAGCCATAACCGAGAATGGGGCGGATAAGTGTTTTATACGTCATCAGTTTCGTATCATTTGGAGCCTTACGCAATGAACGATGGAGGTAACCGAGACGTCAAAAAGCTTTGTTACATATGATGTCAATGTGTTTCGACCATGACACGTCATGGGAGAAATGAAGACCAAGGTATTTAAATTCGGTTACTCTTCTGGCATGCCCACGTTATGTGATAGAGCGTTGGTGTTTCGTGGCACCAGGGGCATTTGTTATTTTATTGTGTGGGATACATTTTGCTGATTACGTTTAGGTTCGGTACGAGCCCGTTTGTAACTGCCTCCACGCGAGAGAGTCCTCTCTGCTAAGGGAGTTGTGCGGCGGTGGATACCGCTTTCCGCAGCCCTTGTAGTAATTTAGTATCGCCGAATGGTCTTGGGGTACAGATTCGGTCTCCTCGAGGTCGCCAACGTTGGATGCTCGGTAATAAGTGTACCCTCGAACTATTCTGTCAGCCTCTTGGTTCCCTGCCACTCGCGTGTGTCCCGGCGTTCATACTATTATATGCGTAATTGGTTCTTCTTTTGGTTGTCGTTGTGTTATGTGGTCTCCGGAGCGGAGTATGCGGAGCGCTCCGTGCCCTATACTGCCGCGTAGGTAGTTGCGGCAGGCCATTTGTTAGTCTGTAAGGATTGTTAGAGACCGTTTAGATCGATATCCCTCCGCTGTCGCTAGAGCGACGGCCGCTTCTTCACCCTCGACTATCGTACAGCCTTGTAGCGATGCGCTGGTGATGTCGCGTGGTTTCGCATCAATCACCGTTGCTACCGCGTTGCTGTTGCTCTGCCCCACTTCTCTGGCGTATGTGGTTGCCTCCATATATACCGTCGTTTCTTCGGGTGCTAGTGTCTTTTGTAGGTATTCAGCCCTCACCTCTCCACGTGCTTTGTGTAGGTTGGGATCCATGTTCCGGAGTATGGTGCTACATTTAGTGTGTTGTGATACTCGTCCGGAATTGTTTCGGTCCTCCGTATCTCCTGAAGTTGATCGGCGCAGCATCGTTTCTTCAGGAGCTCCCTGCCAGATGGGGTCTGCTGTAGTCTGCGCTGTTGGGAGACTAGTTGCGCCTCTTTCAATTTCTCGAAGGTGTTTTGTAGTCCTAAGGCTAGAAGCTTTTCGGTTGAGGTGTTGTGGGGAAGGTGGAGTGGGGGGGGCGGTTTTGTAGGCTTTGCGTACAATCGCGTCCACCTGTTGTACCTCACTTTCGATGAGATTATAGTATGGGAGGCTGTATGCCACTCGGCTGACCACCAGGCTTCTGACCAGCTTGAGTGTGTCCTCCTCTCGCATGCCGTGGCGTCTGTGTGAGATGCGCGTGATCATACGGGCCACTTGTAGGGTGGATGCCTTGAGTAGGGCGAGGGTGTGGGTGCAGCGTTGGTTTGACTGTATCCACATCCCCAGGATTCTGATGAGCGTCTTTTCCGGTATCGGCTTCCGCTCGAGGTAGACGTTGAGCTTTAAGTCGTCGCTGGTGGGGACTGTGCGGTTTTGCTTTCCCCTCCAAACTCTCAGAAGCTCGGACTTCTCAGTGGAGCACGCTAGCCCTCTTGCTCTGGTGTAGTCCTCTACGCAGGTGGCTGCCTCTTGTAACTTCTCTTCTTTCTCTCTGGATCAGCCTGTGTTAACCCAGATGGTGATGTCGACATACACGGCATGGTGTATGCCGTCGATTTCTTTTAACTGTTTTGCTAAGCCAATCATGGCTATGTTGAAAAGCGCTGGGGAAATGACCGACCCTTGAGGCGTCCCTTTGTTTGGAGTAAGGAAATTCTCTGATCGGAGCTCTCCCAGGCCAATCGTTGCCGTTCTGTTTGAAAGGAAGGCATCGACGTAGCCGTAGATTCTCCTCCTGCAGTTCAGGTCGTTCATGTCCGTGAGGATAGCCTCGTAGCTTACATTGTCAAAAGCCCCTTTGATATCCAATGCCATTATTATATTCTCCCCACTCATGGGGACGTTCCCGAGTACTTCTTCTTTGATTTGAAGCTGTACGTCTTGGGTCGATAATTTTGCTCTGAAGCCAAACATGCTGTGGGGACACAGTTCGTTGTCCTCCATGTACCGTTGTAGTCTCAGCGTCACCACTCCTTGGTACAATTTTCCCAGGCACGATGTGAGCGAGATCAGTCTGAGGTTCAAAATTTGCAGTTTCTTGCCCGGTTTAGGAATAATCACTACTTCCGCATGCTTCCACTCCTCGGGGATGGTCTCAGCTTCCCAGTGTTTGTTGAGGAGGTCGGTTAATTCTGCGACTAACTCTTCACTGAGGTTGCGGATGAGTGCGTTATTGATCTTGTCTGCACCCGCGGCCGTGTTTCTGTTTGTGTTTCGAATCGCTGCGTAGACCTCTTCTCGCGTGATGGGTGTGTCCAGGTTAACGTTTTCTCTTCCCCGGTAGCGCTCTGCGTAAGCTGCTGGGTTTGTGTCCCCGAAGGACTTAACGCGTACCTTCTCCAGGAGTCCCCAGTCTGGTCCCTCGAACTGGTGGATGAACCGGTAGATGGTTTTGTTGTTTTCTGCCTTGGTCTTAGTCGGATCTATGAGAGCCTTGAGGATATGCCACGTCCTCGCTGCGTTCAAAGTTCCGTTGAGGGAGTCACTGAATTGGTTCCAATTTTGCTTTGCCAATTGCGCCGCGTACTCCTCTGCTTTCGCTGTGACTTATGCGATCTTTATCGTTAGCTTCCTCTTGTATTTTTGTTTCTTCCACCTCTTGGTGAGCCCGCGTCTAGCTTCCCGCAGCTTGAGCAGCCTGGCGTCTACCTCGGGCGTCTGCGTCGTTCGCGGGAATTCTGTGGTGTACTTGCGCTGTTTTTCATTGCGCATGTTTC
This sequence comes from Dermacentor variabilis, assembly GCF_050947875.1. Taxonomy (NCBI): domain Eukaryota; kingdom Metazoa; phylum Arthropoda; class Arachnida; order Ixodida; family Ixodidae; genus Dermacentor; species Dermacentor variabilis. The sequence continues at coordinate 115,774,417 of NC_134570.1, forward strand.
CCCACTCTTCTATCGATGGGATCCCGTTCTCGGCGAGATGCCCATCGCATTCCTCTCAAAATCGCTCCTTTCCGTAATTTTTGCCGATCCCAGCTGACGCTTTAGCCTGTCCGAAGTTACTTGCGTCTTGAGTATGTAGTGGTCATTACCCAGGTTCTCTAACAAGTTCTCCTACACTGCTTGTTCTGCTCCTCGTATGAACGTGAGGTCGGGGCAGGTGTTGGTACTAACGCTGTTTCCGATTCTGGTTGGAGTGTCGCGGTCTGTGAGGGGGTTGCAGTCGGTGTTCTCTGCTGCCTCCGCTAGCGTTTTGCCTTCTGGGTTTGCTGTTTGGTATTCCCAGCTTTTGTCCCTGGCGTTAAAGTCTCCCAGGATGATTAGCGTGCTGTCTTTCGCTAGTTTGCGTGCGCCATGGAAAAGCTCGTAGAATTTTGTCTTTCTCTGTTTCGGGGGTCTGTATGCATATACAATAAAGATACTGCCCCTCTTTCTTTTCTTCTTTGGTATAATTTCTACGATCATGTGCTCTACTTCGGTGTCGGCTATCCTGTCGTGGCTTATGGCGATGAGTGCCTTGCTGACTAGGATTGCCGTTCTTCCTTTATCTTGAGTCTCGTAGCACGTGTGTCCTGCGAATGTTGGTGTGGTGCCCGTCTCTTGAAGCAATATGATGTCGGGCGTGTGAATGTATTGTTGGAGGAGGCCCTGCTTCTTACGGTAGCCTCTGCAGTTCCATTGCCATATATCTAAGGTTTATTACTTGCTTAAAGTTGTACTGGCCATGTTTAAGCCTCGGTGCTGTTTGCGGATGTGTCGGCGAGGGATACGAGCGCGGGGCTGTGGTAGGCCTTCTCTCTAATGTTCTAGGTAAACGTCTGCTTGCGGATGCTGCTCCGGAGGTCTGTGACTTGTAACGGCACTTGTTGCATTTGTTACTGTTGTTGCTGCATAATTTGCTGCATCATTCGCTGAATCTCTGCTTTAAACTTGGTGAAGTCCTCGTTGCCTGCTTGCAGTGGGGCTTGGGTTTGTACGGTTTGTGGCTGCGGAGGGCTGTTCGACCTGAGGTCTAGCACTGCCTTCGTTAGCTCTGCTATTTGGCGTTCTAGTTCTTTCTGCCTAGCGCGTGGTAGCTCTAATTCGCGTCTCAGCGCTATTTTCTCCGCGTCCTCCTGTCTAGGCTGTTCGAGGTTGCTGTTTGTGTTGTTCTTTTTGTTAGCAACCCCACACATGTGTGGAGCAAACCAGGGGTTTTCGGCTCCCCAGCTCACCTTGACGCCGCCGATCTTTCGGGTAGGCTCCTTATTCGTCTTCTTCTGCTGCTACAGCTGGCTCCCTCCCTTGATGGCCAGGGGCGGTAGGGGCGGGACGGACCGTGACCGGCTCCGAGAAAGGCTCCGCGACGTCCGGGATCTCTAACGGCTCCGCGAAGTCTCCCCCTCCGAGCTGAACCACCTCGGCTTCTTGCCGCAGTCGTCCTGGCTCTGACGTCTGCCCTCGCGTCCGCCGCCGTTGTTGCCGCCGTTGGCCTTGCCTCGCAGGTCCCTGGCTTTCTTTAGTCGGTCTTGGCACTCTCTCGATCCGGTAGCGTGGTTGCCTCCGCAGATCAGGCATCTCGGGGTACACTGGTGATCCTTTGGCAGAATCTGCATCCCGCACTGTTTGCAAGCCTTGGAGTCCGGTGTTGAGCACACGTCGGAGCGGTGGCCTTGTTGGCAGCAAACGTAGAAGATTTGTCTTGTGGGCCGGTAGGAGTAGCACTTGTAGTCGACTCCGCAGTAGATGAGATGTTTCGGTGTGATGGGTCCGTCAAAGGTGATGACGGCCGTCTTGGTTTTGCCTAGTCTTCGGAAGCTGTGGATGGTGACACCCTGTGTGCGCGTCCACAAGTCGGCTTTCAGTTCCTCCGGTGTCGCTCCGGGGTCCACTCCGTGCATCACGCCACGCCGGGTGTTTTCCGGTTTGGCCACGTAAGCGTTCACGTCGCATGAGCCTCCCTCGATTTTGAGCCTAGTGATGCGCCTCGCGAGGTGGGTAGCGTCTTCGTTCGGCGTGCTCACGATTATTATGTTGGATCCTGTGCGGAGCCTCGTGATCACGTATGTTACCTCGAACTTGTTGCTGCATGCCGCGGCTACGGCCCGGGCTACTTGAAATTGCTGGAGCGACTTGACTACGAGTCCCTTCGGTCGCAAAATAATCCTGAATTCGTCTCTGGGGAGCGGGGGTAGCCTCTGCCTAGGATGCCGCTGCGCTCCTTTACCGTCTTTTTTCAGCGCGCCGGAAGCTGGCGCGCCAGCTGTCGGCGGAGGGGCTGGGGATTCTCCTCCGAGGTCGCCTTGAGCGGCCGGGGAATTGCCGGCACTGGCGGCGTTCCGTCCGTTCTTCCTCTGTCGCTTCTTTTGGTGTTTTGTCATGGCCAATTCCCAATTTGATTCGTCTTCTTTGTAAGTGTCTTGCTGCTCCTGCATGGCAGAGGCCTCGATCTCCCCGTCCGCCGAATTCTTGGAGTCGGAGGCGCCGAGGTGGTCGTCGTTCATCTCTTGTGCTTCTAGCAAATTCTGGGCTAGACTAGTCGTCGATGGCTCAAAATTCGGATATGTCGTGGAGCGGGAGTCGGGTCTAGGCTGCATCGCTGTCGCTGAGGGGGCCTGGCTGCCCGCAAACGCCCGTAGTCGTGCTAAACCTCGGTAGACTTAGCGGCAAGCGTTTCCCGTCAAAGCCCGGTAATTTGCCAAAAACATGGTCCTACCGTCTTGAAATCGGTGTCCGGGTGATCCAGTTTGGGAGCTCTCTCAGATCCAACCCAAAAGTTGGCGGCCCAGTGGGTCGAGGTAGTCCGTGAGGGTCGGAATCTACGGAGCCCCTGCGACGCGCGTCCACACTGCGCCGCTTCTTCTTCTTCTACCCCCGGACCAGGAAGAATTTTTCTTCAATTGCAAAGTAGCGAAGTTTCCTTCGTTGCACTTAGCTACGTTTGGGTGGATGTCTCATTTTCCCTTTATTAATATATGCCTTGTAAACAGCTTTGAAAACTTGCGAATAAGAATAAATTGATGAAACAGCCAATAAAGATTTCATATTTATTGAGTAGGAACTTATCGTATACAGTGAAAACGGGAACCACCGTCTTGCGATCTTTCACAGAAGGCGCATATCTTCTTTACAGGCCGAAGGTGATCGTCAGCTGATAAAAAACCCGCCTTGCCCATGTTGTTTTAATACCACTAGAGGTCACTCTAATATGAAATTATGTTCGCAAATTTGCTTTGACGCTTTCTGTACTGCGACATATAAAAATATAACTTAAAGAATAGGAAAAGCGTGTCCTCAAAGGAAAATTCCGCAAAATTTTGGTTTGTACGTCAACCTTTGTTTGTATGTTAGCATTCTCGTGATGACACAGTAGCCTGACAGAAGTCATGTCGCCACTTTGTGTAGTCTCCGTGGCTGTGGCACATAACGAGGCGCGGCTCCCTTGCAGAAATGCGGGCTGGATCATTTGCGAAGCACACGAAAAATATGTACCGAGGCAACGAAATTATCAGCTACCAGAGGTTCGTCTTGACCTGGCTGGTGAAAGCTTTCAAGTCCAAGGAATTTGTCTGGCGCGGAATGCGGTGCTATATGGCCTGGAGCTTGTTCTGCAAGCTGGTATCCTACACGGATCGCAATCTCTTGACGCAGAACCAAAGGACCGAAGACTTCTGCTACAGTCATGCTAGCACGGTAATGGGGTTCGCTATGACCAGCCGGTTTTTTTCCATTCGGGTAAGTTAATTGGTTCCCTTTATTTTGGAATACTGGGCATGTAATTTTCGCGCCAAAGTACCTCGCCTAATTGCTGACTGAAATGGTCACTGAAGGGCACGGTATATATATATATATATATATATATATATATATATATATATATATATATATATATATATATATATATATATATATATGTATATATATATATATGTATATATATATATATGTATATATATATATATATATATATATAGTCCTATCATAGTAGAGCACCATCAGTCCTGCCTCCTGAACCTCCTCATTACAGGTCACACCGGCTTGACAATCAGTTCAATTTCATGCGTATCTACGGATAGACTAAGTTTCAAACAATGAAACGTTCCTTTCCTTCGAGCGCTTCCTATATAACCTTATGTGAGGCCTCCTTACAGCGAAGGACCGATGGAGGAAGCAAGCGCACTCTGAAAGCTCCCTTCACCCGTCCTCACGTAAGGAGCGGTTGCCGCATGCCTGGATTCGAGATTATCTCTTAAAAGCTTTACCACCATTATTCAATAAATATACACCATTATTCAATAAAAGAATGTTGTATCGTCGCACGATCTTTAAATTGAAGAGCTAATATAGAGAAGCGCGGACGCTTTCTTCTAGTTTTGTTAACTAAACATTAAAAATGTAGCGCATTACATTGCAAGACTTGACGTGCTCCATCAACGCTGGTACGCCGGCGTCGTGCAGCGCCTAGCAACGCTTTCATGCCGCACGCGTGACTGAAACGAACATGCCTGGCAAGACCGTACCGTGCTCGCGCTTCTCCGCAGGTGGGCGACAGCGCTTATGCACAAGCAAACGTCAGGTGGTTAAGCAGTGAGGTGAAGCGCTCGTTCAGGGCCAGGAGCGGCGTAAGGACGCATGAAGGTAGCTTTGGAGCTTCGTTATGCTGAGGAAGCACCAAGGAAGCCTTCACCGAGGGCCCCTCAGTAAGGAAGCTTTCAGAGTGACATAAGGTAGCCTCACCGCAATGAAGGCTTCCTTACTGAGGTAAGGAAGAGTTCATTGTTTGGCCGTAATTCATTTAGCTACTCCGCTCATCCAAGAGTCATTCACCTTTGGAACAACCTTCCTAACGCCATCGCTTATGAGAGTGACCGTAAAAAATTCCGGCAACTTCTAGCAACGTATTTTTGAAAGTCTACATAACCTAACGTGTTATTTTTTCTTGAGTTTCCTCTTATTGTTGTGCTACTAGCCCTTAATTACTGTTTTATTATAGCCAAAGGTTGTCCCGCTCACTGTGTAATTCTGTTGGTCATATTTTACTTTGTGAAAATTTCTTGTTCGCTGACCTCTCGCGTACAAAAGCATTTGGTTTGCCTCATCATACATCAATACGCAGACTGTGTCAGGTTATCCAGTGGATGAACCAGCCGCTGTCCCTGACCGAGATGCCGACGCTTGCGTTTTCTTTGTTTCGCAACTTCTCCGCATTGCCGACGGGCAACGCCTTGATGGCTCCCTGCGCGCCATCATTGATCGCTAAGAACCTTCTCCTTGCGATTTCTCCCTTCACTTCTTTGTCGTCCGGGATGGTGTATTATACCACAACAACGTTCGGTCTGATGGCCCTGTCCTACCTTTTTTGCATTCTTTAGCACTTCCGGTTAGCTGTTCTTCATGAACTTCACAACTTACCAACCGCCGGTCACCTCGGCCTCTCCTGAACTTACTACAGGATTCGCCGGCGCTTCTTCTGGTGAGGCCTTGCCCACTCCATGCGAAAATACGTTGTGGCGTGTGAGAAAGGCCAGTGCTAAAAAACACTGCCCATGCTCCCTGCCGGATGCCTTGAACCGCTGGACGTCGCGGTGGAGCCGTTCTTTCACGTTATCCTATACCTACTTGGCCCTATCTCTTTATCAAGGTTTGGCAACAAGTGGGGCGCTGTGGCGAAAGAGTACACCACGCGCTACACAATCACCACACTGCGCTAAGCAAGCTGCGAAACAGATGTCGACAATCTTTTTTTTTCTTTTACACGACGTCATTTCACATCATCGAGCTCCACACCAACTGGTCACTGACCATGGCCAGACATTCATTTCATAAGTCATCGCCGACATGCTGCATTCGCGCTCAACCGAGCACGCACTCAATACGACTTGTCTGAATTGAACCCTAACGGGCATGTTGGCACAGTTTGTCCCGTCCTGCCATACTGATTGTGACCTTACTCTACCTTTTGTAACATTTTTGTATGATTCCTCGTGTCATGACACTGCCGGTTATTCGCCGTTTATTCTGTTCTTCGGCTGACAACCAGCACTGCCACTGGACACATCCCTTCCCTCCAGCGCCGCAGAGGCCAGAGAATACGCACTGGACGCCATCACAAGGGCAGCCCAAGCAGACGAAATTGCGCGCGCTCGCCTCCTGACCTCCTAAGGAAACTGACGGCATTTGTACGATCGCCGACATAAAGACGTGGACTTTTCACCTGGATCTCTGGTGGTCTTTTCCTCCTCGAACCGTCACGTTTGGCCGTCAGAAAAACTGTTTTGGTACACATGCCCATACCAAGAGTTGCGTGCCACGACTACAGTGAAATGTGATATTTGCGCAATCGATGCCAATGCGTCTTGTGCCCCACGTTCCACTGCTCGTTGTGGATGTCGCACGCTTGAAACTCTATTTCTTTCCTATTAACACCGATATTTAGACACGCAGGGACCATGCTTCTGCCACCCGTAATAATTATACATCCATGTTCCTTGTTTCTTTTGGACAATGCGCGCAAGCACCGCCACGGACAATCCAAACTGCTCTTGAGTCTCGGGCTGTCGCTTGAACCAGCCGACGCGGCAGTTATCTTGTGAATCGAAATTGTAAACAACCTTCAGTATTTAATCCCTCGTTCAAATAACAATATGGTGAAAGGTAGGCGACGGCCTTAAGCGAGAAAAATTTCGCTAACATAGTATGTTGTAGAGAGTTGTTTGGCATAACGTGTAGGTATACCAAGCATTGCGGAATGTTTGCGAAGGCTTGCACAAAATACTGTCAATTGGACAAAGTGCCAAAGATAATAGACATGGAACGAGATTTTCGTAGCTTTAGCGGGCCTTAACTTCTACCTGCTGTGGCAATGATTGGGCCAGAGGCTCCGAATTAGCCAATGTAATCGTGGTTTTTTCTTTCTTCTTTTATTGTGCCCAACAACCAGTGATCAGCAAGGAGACATTCATGGCAGCCAATGAAATGGCTTCCAATATTGGCAAGGCCTATCAAGTGGCGTTCCAATCGTCAAGCTGGATGACCGAATCTGTACGCGAAACCAGAGAAGTATTACGGTAAGTGTGTCGCCTGTCTCTGGTGAAGAAAGGGGGTTAACCGAGGGACCCGACATTATTAATTTTAGTATAAGAAGCCAACAAAGACACAAAGGACAACAAAGGCGAAAATAGTGGTACTTACTAATTGAATTAAATAAGTGATGAATTATAGCAAATGAAGCTGGATGAAAAAACAACTTGCCGCAGGTTGGGAACGATCCCACGCCTTCGCATTACGCGTGCGATGCTCTACCAATCGATCTACCGCGTCGCCGTTCTCCCATCCACTTTCTGGGGTATTTATCTGTTAGTACTATAACTAACCGTCTGAGTGTTAGCCAGCGCCACCACTCACAAACCTTGGCGGCAGATGTGGAACATCCTTTCTGCCGCAGGCGTCACCAGTACGTGAACTTGTTTGGGGAAAGCAACTGCTCAATATACCTACACGTTCTACCTGAAGGCATCAATGTTGCCGGATTCTAGACCCTCGTTATGTAATGAACGAGAAGAAAGGGCTTTAACCGAGGGGCCCGGTTTTTATTAGTCATGAATGAGAAGCCAACAAGCACAGACACCGAGGACAACGCAGGCGAATTTACTGGTACTTAACAAATTCAATTAAAGAAATGATAAATTATAGAAAACGAACGGGAATGAAAGAACAAGTTGCCGCAGGGGGGAACTATCCCACGTCTTCGCATTAGGCCTACGAGTTTTTATCCGGTTTCATTTCCATTAATTTATCATTTTTTAAATTCATTTAGTAAGTACTAGTAATTTCCCACGTGTTCTCCTGGGTGTCGTTGTCTGTTACCGCTTGTAACTCATGTCATACGCCCAACTGATTGAAATAGAAGCCATATAGGTGCGAACCTTTCTGCGCCACTTGGTCACGTTGTTCGACATTTGATGATGCCAATTTCCTAATGTTACTGGCGCGCTTGCCATGGCTCAATTCTCAGAATTTGAATCAAAGTGAGATTGTTCATCGTACCTATAACCGCCTCACTAGCGTCCTGGCGTTCCTTTCTTTTTGCTTTCTCCCGGGACCTATTAAGACACTGTCGGTCAAACGCATGTCGGACAGTCGGTTTGACCGACAGTGTCTTAATATGCACTTTTATACAATACATCGTGAGAACTCGAGTATTAAGATGATCTGAAATTTGAATTCTCTCCCTGGTTGAAGTATCGACCTTTTATTGTGATAGCGAATAAATCGACAAATACAGGCACATGTTTTTTTTTCTATTGCTTTCTTACTGTTTCTTACTGTGACAAGAAGTGCGCCGTGCAGAGCTCCGCCGCCGGATCGCCTATGCTACTGAAGTGGGGCTCAGGCTAGACGCCGCGGTGTTCCTGGTGTGACTAGCTAAGCCTACGCTGTTGCGTCTTCTTGTCCGCGTCCCTTTTTACCTCACCTGACTGACCACCGTCCCTTTTTACCTCACCGGAATTGCCCACTTGTGGTTTCGGAACCACGAAAGCGAAGTCCCAAGCTGGACGGTGTTCACGACAAAGTTCAGCGAGGTCTTCGGCCGCCCTGCTGTTCAAAAGCTTCGTGCCGAACAGCGCCTGCAGTCGCGCTCCCAGCAGCCTGGTGAGACCTTTACCGGCTACATCGAAGATGTCATCGATCTCTGTAAACGCGTCGATGCATCCATGACTAAGAGCAATAAAATCAAGCATATAATGAAGGGTATCGACGAGGACGCATTTCAGATGCTCATTTCAAAGAGCTCCTCTACCGTTGCACAAGTTATTGAACTGTGCCAAAGCTATGAAGAGCTCCGCCGTCAACGCATCCTCACTCGCCGTCCTGTTCCCCATCAGGAATCGTTCTCCGGCTTGACCTCCCCTATTCAAGATTCCACCCTCCTCTCGAAGATCAAGGCTTTCGTCCGGGAAGAAGTAGCTCGCCAGCTCTCCCTCATCTCCAACCCGCCGGAGTGAAGTTCGTCCCTTAGTCCGACCCTACGACATGTTATAGAAATAACAAGTGTCCGAGGTCCTTCCTCTGGAACGGGCGCCTCAACTCAGCGGCCCATTGACTTACGTCGACGCCGCCACACGACCACGACCGCCGAACTTCCGGGCTCCACCTCCGATGCCTAGCCCTATTTTTACCCTCCCGCCGCCACGACCTCCAGCCCATCGAGTACTTAATCCCTGGCGCACACCGGACAATCGGCCCATCTGCTATTCGTGCGGTATTCCCGGACACGTTGCACGCCTGTGCCGCCGCCGTCCACTTCATCCAGGTGACGACCCACGCACAGCCGCGTGCGACCATCTGTTGTCTTACGCTCCAGACCGCCATTTACCCCTTCCCCGCCCAAGCCCAAGCCAGTTTCCGACCGCCGTTCTCCTTCTCCTCGTCGTCGCTCGCTCTCCCCGATGCGTCGACGTCCCTCTACCGCTGACACGGAAAACCAAGTGGCGCAGTTCCCGAGGCAAGAACTGCGTCATCGTCACAACGCTGAAGCCCTCTTCTTTCACCGCCCAACGTTATTGATCTCGCTGTTGAATGTGTATCTGTGCTTGCCCTCATTGACACAGATGCCGCCATATCTGTCATTGCCGAAAAACTATGCCGCTCAATATGAAAAGTCACGATGCCTTCCTTTCGGTCCTTTACTCCGCACGGCTACAGCACAGCACGTCCAGCCGGTGGCTGCGTGCACTGCCAGACTTGAAATTCAAGGAGTGCTCTAAACAGTCGAGTTCGTCGTTTTCCCCACTGTTCCCACGATATTATTTTAGGTTGGGACATTCTCTCCCGTCACCAAGCTGTCATTGATTGCTCCCGTGCAGAAGTCGCCTTCTCTTCGCTTGGCAATGTCATATCTGATGACGTTTCGCTTTCCTGCACCAAGTTGTCCCTCACTGACGACATACATATCCCTCCGCACGCGTCCGTTCTGGCACCTGTATCCTGTTTCGTTGCCCCCGACTCTACCGTACTCTTCACCCCTTCCACTGCTTTTGTTCACCGCCACCTCTCACCACTCCTTAGCCTTCACCTGCTTAGCCTTCAAGCTGGTGCGACTCACCTTCCTATACACAACCACTTCCCATTCCCGATCGCGTTGCTTCGCGGTGAATCTCTCGGCACTGTGTAGCCTTACGACAGCATTACTACGTCGGAACCTACTGTTGGATCATCAGAGTTCAACAGCCTCTACTGTAGTCCCGTACCTGCCACATCGCCTGAAGACGTTTTCAGCCACGTCATCGACAACGCCTTCAGCCCCACGCAACGCCATAACGCTCTCCGTCTCCTCGAGAAATTTCGCCCTGCTTTTGACAGCCACAGCACTTCGCTGGGCCGAACGACCACTGTATGTCACCGTAGTGACACCGGTTCTCACTCGCCGCTACGGCAGCGACACTACCGCGTCTCGTCGACAGAACGACGCGTCATTGATGAGTAAGTAGGTGACATGATAAATCGTCGTGACATTGAACCGTACGACAGTCCATGGGCATCGCCAGTTCGTTTAGTTAAAAAGAAGGATGGCTCGATCCGCCTTTGCGTGGATGACCGTCGCCTACAATATAACCCGCAAGGATGTTTATCCATTGCCGCGGATCGACGATGCCCTCGACAGATTACAAGGTGCAGAGTTCTTTGCCTCCCTCGATCTACGCTCTGGTTATTGGCAGGTGCCTATGGCTGCAGAAGATAAGCCTAGAACTGCTTTCAACACACCTGGTGGCATATACGAATTTCGTGTGATGTCATTCGGACTTTGCGACGCGCCCGCGACTTTTGAGCGGATGATGGGCACTATTCTTCGAGGCCTCAAATGGAACACGTGCTTGTGTTATTTGGATGATGTAGTAGTGTTCGCACCAGATTTTCCTACTCACCTTCATCGCTTGGAGCAGGTTTTACGCTGTCTCAGTGACGCTTGCCTCCAACTAAACCTCAAAAAATGTCACTTTGGGGTACGCAAGTTGACAATTCTCCTACATGTCGTGTCGAAGGACGGCGTTCTCCCTGATGCCGCTAAGCTCCGTGCGCAGTTTCATTGGCCTCTGCTCGTGCTTCCGCCGCTTTATTCGAAATTTCGCTTCGATTGTGGCACTTCTGACAGAGCTTCTTCGGGGAGACCCCGATATTTCCGCGTGGTCCCCGATTTGCGATGATGCCTTCGCGACGCTACGTCGGCTGCTCACAACACCACCGATACTGCGCCATTTCGATCCAACTGCTCCCACGGAAATCCATACGGATGCTAGCGGTGTTGGTCTTGGCGCTGCGCCCGCCCAGCGAAAGCCCGGCTGTCAAGAATATGTTGTTGCTTACGCGAGCCGCACTCTGACGAAAGCTGAAGCGAACTATTCCGTCGCGGAAAAAGAATGTCTAGCGATCATCTGGGCCATCACAAAATTTCGCCCATATCTGTACGGCCGGCCTTCGATGTCGTTACCGATCACCACGTACTTTGCTGGTTGTCATCTCTCAAGGATCCCTGCGGCCGCCTAGCCCGGTGGGCACTGAGGCTCCAAGAGTACGATATACGGGTTGTCTACCGCTCAGGCAAGAAGCACGCCGATGCCAATGCTCTTTCGCGCTCGCCTGTCCACGCCGACATTGTCAGTGTGTCCGTCCTAGACGACCCACTTCTCTCATTCGCTTCTGTCGATATGGCTTTGGAGCAGCGCAAGGACTTCTGGATTTCATCTTTGATAGATTACCTCTCTAATTCACCTACACGCCCGCCATCCCGAGCGTTGATAAAAGGAAAATCAGACATCCGTCCGTTCGTAGCAATTGCTACAAAGGAAGGAGGCAACGTCACGGGAGTTCCTACAATTGGGGGAGTTCCTACAACGTCAGGGGAGTTCCTACAATTACCTTTGTAGCAATTGCTACGAACGGGTGGCTGTCTGATTTTCCCTTTATCAATTACTTCTCTCCACCTTGCGGGTGTCCGCAGAACTACTTCGTCATCCCGAGCGTTACGCCGACAAGCTTCGCACTTCGCCATCCGCGACGGAATTGTCTATCGCTGTAACTACAGTTCCGACGACCGCGAATGGCTGCTTGTAATACCTCGGCAGCTCCGCACTGATGTATGCGCCCCTTTCCACGCCGACCCTCAGTGCACACACGCTGGTCTCTTCAAGACCTACACCAGACTACGTCATAGGTTTTATTGGCGTGGTATGTACACATTTGTGCAAAAGTACATTCGTTCTTGCACAGAATGTCAATGCCGGAAACCTGATCCTTGCCGCCGCTCTGGACCAATGCAACCTTTGCCGCGCCGTTCGCGACCCTTTGACCGGGTTGGGATAGACCAATACGGGCCCCTGCCATACACAGCTGCTGGCAATCGCTGGGTCATTGTAGCTGTAGACCATCTCACGAGGTATGCAGAAACGGCCGCTCTGCCAGCCGCGACGGCTCGTGACGCTGCCTCCTTCCTCCTTCAACGCTTGGTTCTACGTCACGGCGCTCCCCGCGAACTCCTGAGCGACGGTGGCCGCGTCTTTCTCGCCGATGTCATTCAAGAAATTCTCGCTGAATGCCGCATTATTCATCGCTGTACCATCGCATATCACCCGCAAACAAACTGATTGACAGAACGCTTTAACCGAACTCTTGGCGACATGCTTTCGATGTATGTCGCCTCCAACCACACCAACTGGGACCTCATCCTTCCCTATGTCATGTACGCCGACAATACGGCACCCCAGTCAACGACGGGATTTTCTCCCTTCTTTCTTCTATATGGCCGCAAACCATCATTTCCTATTGACACTATTCTCCCTTACCGTCCCGACTTATCAGAGCGTACACCTCTTTCCGAAGCCGCCCGGTATGCAGAAGATTGTCGGCAACTAGCTCGCTCCCTTACAACGCAAGAACAAGCCCTACAGAAATTTCGTCATGACGACGTGCGCCCCCACCACCAGTTATCGCCTGACGCTCTCGTTTGTTTGTGGGAGCCTCCTACTTCGACACCAGGTGTCTACTCCAAGTTTGTATACCGATACCATGGGCCCTACCGGGTTCTACAGCAAACTTCTCTGGTGAACTACGTCATCCAACCTCTGACGCCCCCAACGGACCTGCGTCGCCGAGGCCGCGAAACTGTGCACGTAGATCGGCTCAAGCCGTATCACGAGTCCTTCGTCCTCACGACGCCTTAGGCCTCCTATGCGGCTCCGTCTTCAGCGAGGGGGGAAGTTGTAAGGAAGAAGGAAGATATTCGATGCATATTTATGAGCATAAATCTCGAAAATGGTGTCATTTTTATTATTTATTCCAAATAGGTATATCCTACAAGTTCACCCGATGTCGTTTTTAAATTACGACAGGTGCCATAAAGAAATACTTTATTTGTAAGTGAAATTTTTGTTTTTAGCGAAAAACAAATATCGATTGTGCAAATAATCTCCGCCCCTTCATGTAACTCGTCATGGAGTCGAATTGTGTTACATGCGAGAGTAAATTTTGAAAGATTACGGTAACGCAGCAAAAAGAACGATTTATACGTCTTCCTCGTCTTTCTCACGGGTGATCCACGTCTTTACTCAGCGAACTTTCCGGACTTGCCCACTGACCGGTTCTTCAAAGCTTGGCGTGAGGCCACAGCCGCCGCCATTCACCAAGCCTGGACTGACACAACGGTGCTCTTGCATTAGGCGACCGAGGTGACCGCGCATTACAGGGCCAACACTAATACGATGGTCATCCCGGCACCGATTCTGCTTCCCAACACCTTTCTCCCTGACGGTCCCGCTGCCTTCAACTACGGTAGCATTGGCACGGTGAGCACGCGCGTTGGTACGACCGGATGTCAGATATGGCATGAGTCCTGCGTAGAAAAAACCGATGATGTTGCGTAAATTATCTAATGCCTAGTGTGATACATCACGTTTGCAAACGCCGAAGATCTGGCGCGGTTTCTCAACTTTCCGCGCGCCTTTAGAAGTGCTTAAGTATACCATACGCAAAAGGCGAAATAAATTTTGCGAAATCACAACACCAAAAATGAGCCATTTAACTATGTGAAGTTGGTTCACCAGCGAAGCTCTTTAGCATTCGACACAAAGCTCACGCAGAATTTTTAACGTAGCTGCAGACTCATTTACCGTGATTTTTATATACATTCGCGTTGATGACGGGGCCGCCGCCCGGAGAAGCCAGAGGAAACTAGAGACGCGTGACGTTTCGACGGGGCCACCACAACGGGGGACTGGGAGGAAATGAGAGGAGATACGTAAGCGCTCACAATGCCAAAAAAAAAGGGGGGGCGGTGCGAACGTACACAGGGCCGACGTGGGTCCAGTTGCATTATTTACTCATATCAGCTGAATATCGGATACGGGTTGCATTTGGACCTAAGAAATTTAGCCTATTTTTGCAGGTTGGTGGAGGGCTTTAAGCCTGCTTAATTTCCGCCGCTGGTCGGCGAAGTAGTACAGTATCTTCATGATCGGCCTGTGCTTTTGACCTTATACGGAGATCAGTCCGCTCGAATCTCGCCGTTTACAACTTTGCTGTAAAAAAAAGAAGTGAGGAAGGGCAAATAGATATCACAATGCTTTTCATCCTTTATTCTTATCAGTAGCTGCAAGTGCGGCTTTATCACTCCGAATGATAGTGATCCCCAATTAGAAGGTCTTGCGCTAGAAAGAGCAGAGGTACTGTGCTTCAAACGGCCGCAGAATATGTGCATACATTATGGACTCCTTGCGGCTGATAACAAAACTTTAAACAGTGAAGCGCTCAACTCTTTCGGGACAAGCGATCATTTCGGAGTCTTGGTGGCAGTGTTCTAAGTTCTTCGAGATTTCGAGCAGTGGACAATGTTCAAAATAAGTTATTTCCTCGATACTGCATTCCCAGCACTGTCAAGAGGCATCAGGCCAGGAAAAAGTGCGGCCGCAAAATACGCCGACTCATTGGTGTTTCTCAAAATTCGGCCTGGAAGCCACGTACCTGCTGTTCTCTATATGGCTGTAACGAGGGGCACGTAGGTGACATAACCATTGTTCAGTGTTCAAAATTGCTCACCATTGCTTATGTTCTCTTTGTTGCTCTATTTGTGCCAGATTATTGCTCATGAGATGATGCATGGCTACGACGTCAAGGGATCACAGTATGACGAGAACGCCAAGGAGAGGCATTGGCTGTCATCTGAATTGGCCAACCACTACGTGAACAGGACGCTGTGCTTGCGGCACTTGCACAAGGATGTAAGTAAACTCTCTCGCAACGCTGGCGGGAATACCATCGCATTAAGCACTTGTAGTTAATGGACTCGTAGTCGCAGCTTGTTTTCAGAAGCAGCCCAGGATGCCCGACAAATACCATGCTGCGATCTAACCTGCGATGTAACTTGAGAAAAGCCTCCCCACTGTGTTGAAACGCTAGGCCTTCTTGATGGCATCCCTGTGCCTTATATAAATCACACCGAAGTTACAGTAAGTTTTTCTGTAACCTCGGTTGCTATTCTTTTCAAATTTTCACTTAGTGTAAAATCCTAAAGTCCATATAAGTACAATCCCATATAAGTACACTCCATCAAACTATTTTCTCAGTAAATTTTGTGCATCATTTGGTTCATATTTTAGCCATAGCTCTGTAGAGCTAACCTGACCAGCTAAGCACTGCTCATAAGTAGTCCAGCATTAGCTCCTGGATTTATTGACGGTCGGTTACGTGCGCTGTATATGTGGCACGTTAAGGCGTGCGACCTCTAACTACATCCTTAATAGCTGATTTAGGTTAGGGTCGATTATTAATACGAAAGCATTATATAGCTCAACAGGCGGAAAATTCGGCCTAGTTGCAGTAGTTGGCGTGACCATCGATGGTCGAAAATGCCATCAAGCGCTCGACCTTTGGCGAGAGTCAAACCCACGACTTTTTGTGTTAATGAAGGCGAAGTTGAATAAGACATGGGTAATTCGGGTCAAGTTAATTAAGGCACTAGAATCCAAGACTATTTGTAGGAGTCGAACCCACGAGCTTGCGTTGTGGCATAATGTCTAAGAATCGAACGGTTGTGGCAATGCTCACGCATTCATCGACGTAGCAATAACTAAGTGCCCCTTGAACTTTAGTTGTAGTATGCGTTGGCTCGTTGAGCGATCTTCATCCTATGTGTTCAAGGGCTCAGGTGGCACTGAGACCACAGAATGCTGCAGTTTCATCTTACGGTAAAGCCAGCCGAGCTATGACAGCTTACCTTCAGAGCACACCCGCCGCGATACCTATGGGCTGCGCTGCTGAACTATATGTAGTAACAGCGCGATAAGAACCACAGATGCAAGAAAGGTGCACAAAGACGAGGTCTACTCACAACTGTTTATTCGAAGGATAGAACCGTACATATATATCCTCCTGTCACGCATGCGCTTACCAAGCAAAAAAGGAACAGGCACATGCACATGAAATGCGGTTGCGCAAGAAGTCCAATTCGGCATCAAGTCAAAGAAGGCTGTGTTATAACAGGTATCTGTATTTTTCTTTGGCTAAGTACAAAATACCAGAAGTTGGAAGGCAAGAAAGTGTTTCTTGTTCACGACAAGTTGCACATCGCGAGTGACGTGCTTGTCTGTGAATAGACAAAACATGAACGCCGGATAATTTCAAGATCCCCCCCAAGCGCCTCTCCCATGACCTGTTCAGGACAAGCAAGTCAGGTTTTTAACATAAATGCTCGGAGTATTGTCAACAAGATCACCCTACTTGAAGCAGCTCTCCTTGCTTATTACCCACACTTCATCGTCATTACTGAAACTTGGCTCCACAGTTCAATTAGCATCGACGATCTTATTCCTCCAGCATTCAAAATGTTTCGTAAAGATAGGCCAACCAGCAGTGGAGGACTCGCTGTCGTCATCAAATCGGACATAGAAGCCATTCTTCTTCCAGGCCTAAATGATGTTGAATGTTTATGCTGAAAGGTTAACCTATTTGGACATGTGTTCCTGTTGTACGCGGTATGCAGACCACCAGAGTCGACGCCGGATCTGCTGGCTAAGCTAAGCGATTATAAGATACATTACAACAAATATAAGTTGATTGTTGTTGGGGATTTCAAGCTTTCAAGCCTTGACTGGAACCGCTTGCTATCAGGTGCCGATTCTGTCAACGATGCCAATACCATGTTTGATATCACGCTTCATAATAACCTCGCTCAGATTTTCAGTCTACCTACAAGTTTAGGCAACTCTTGTTCTATTCTTGATTTGGATTTTCTTGACCGCTGCCTCGACGACTGTGAAGTTTCTGTATATTCCGACCTATCCTATCATAAAGTTGTGTCTGTTTGCTTTGCACTCGCTCCCAAATGTAACTCTAATACTCCAGTTGTTAAAAAAGTGAAGGATTTTTAGCGTGGCGGTGATGTTTCCAGTTTAGACTACTTGGATTCCCCAGTCAGCCGACTTCTCTGATTATGATGCTGCTGTTCTTTGGAACAAGTTTAGGAATGTGTGCTACTTTTGCTTACGTAATCTTGTACCTGATAAGACAAAGAGAGCGGCCAGATATGCACCATGGATGAAGAGGCATATAATAAATTTAAAACGGTAGACTAAACGCCTATGAAGGAAAAGAACAGCAACTCATGCTTTCAGTGAAGTTCGCGCATCACTTTCCTATGTCATTAACCGCGACAAATCTTCCAATTTTAACACGACCCTCCCGAGCTACATTTTTGAGGATCCTCAGGGCTTCTGGTACTTTATGAAGGGAAGTAAAACGCATGTCCAACAAATATCTCATAACGGTGCCGTAATAAATTATCAAAGACTATTGCGCCGCATTTTAAACACTGCTTTCACAGTGTTTTTTCCACACCTTCTGGGCAGTTATTTCAAGCATTTCCGCTGATATCTCCAATGCGACCGATTTGATTACACATGAAGGCGTACTTAACCTGCTGCTTAGACTAAAAGTTAAATCTTCACCGCGACCTGACGGCATTCCAGGCGCATTCCTTCGGCGTTTCGCTGAAGCCCTGGGCAAGTTCCTTGTCGTTATGTTTCAAGCTTCTATTAAAACTGCATCTATATCTGACTATTGGAAGATGGCATGTGTCGTTCCTGTCCTGAAGAAAGGTGACACGCTTCCTTTCTCCAACTTCCACCTCATATCTTTGTTGCGTTCTTGTTCTAAGTTCCTAGAGCACATTGTAGGCCACATAATTTCAAAATTTGTTCAGGAAAATAACGTCTTGTCGCAGCACCAGCATAGTTTAGGAAAGTTACACAATTAGACGCCTTATTTCACTTTCCTGTGTCATTCACTGACAGGGCTGGCCAGGTAGACCTATTCTTCATGGATTTCAGCAAGGCTTTCGATCTTTTGCCACATGACAAATTATTCGAGAAACTTCAGATTATAAAACTGCCCGATTATCTTATTGTCAGGGTTTCAAAGTATTTAAGCCAGCGTAACCAATGTGTATCCATAAACGCTTAAGAATCTGGTGCCCTTCCTGTCACATCCGGCGCCCGTCAGGGTAGTGTGCTTGCGCCTCTGCAATTTCTGGTATACTGTAACCACATTGTCGATGTGATTAACCAACCTGTGCAGATTCACATGTATGCGGATGAGTGCTTCATCTTCTATGAGATCCAGTCAGCTGATGATCAGGTTGCGCTCAACACAACCCTTAACAAAATCCGCACGTGGGGCAATAGATGGGGTATGAAACTAAACTTAGAAAAAACAGTTCTACTACGCGTTGCTAGAAAACTCAATCCATTTAAATGATCTTTTTCTCTGGGCTCGGGACTTATTACAGAAGTAAACAAATATAAGTATCTTGGTGTGACACTAACAGGCAACTTAAGCTGGAACACGCACATCTTATTTTTTACTTATTTATTTATTATTTACAGGTACTGCTGTCTCAAACATGAGGCATAGTAGGAGTGGATACACCAGACAGTAGATCAATACAACCTATAATGAATTTGAAACCGAATTACAACATGTGGTTAGACATTTCTTTCAAAACCTCTTCGTTAGGTTTTTCCCGCAAGGAACCAGCTAGGTTGTTCCAAATTTCAACAGTGCTTGGGAAAAACGAATACTTAAAACAATTTACAAAAGACTGGGAAGGAACCATATTAAGTAGTGGTGTGAATGGCGCGTGGCACGCCCAGTGGATGACTGAAGGAAATCGGGGCATCAATGCAACTTTGGCCGTGTACAATCTTAAGTAGCAAAGTGATACGTTCAAGTGTGCGTCCATGAGCCAATGGTTCTATTGATAATGCGCATGCGTGAGATGAGGGAGAAAAGCTGCGGTTATATCGGCGAAAAATGAACCGTATTGCTTTCTTTTTTATGGTTTCAAGCTTACTAAGGTGCAGCGCAGTGTATGGTGCCCATACCACTGAGGCGTACTCTAGTAATGGTCTGACGAGGGATTTATAAGCTGTTAGTTTGCAGTCCTTAGTTGAGGATTTCAGGGTTCGCTTTAAATATCCCAGTTTCCTAAGTGCCCTAGCGCAAGTTATTTCAATATGAAGGTGCCATTTTAAGTCTCGGGTGAAGGTAACTCCAAAATATTTGAAGGTATTCACAGAATTTAGGTAGTGCCCATTGCAACTATAACTGAAATTTAACGGCTGCTTTTTATTAGTGAGTCATTTTTACAGTTTTTTGGTAATTAATACTCATTTGCCACGCGTTGCTCCAACCACAAAAGGACGAAAATACATTGTTAAGAACCTTTTGATCTCGTCTGTTAGTTACTCTGGCATAGAGAACGCAGTCGTTAGCGTACTATCGCAGTTTCACTGGTGTGTCCCTAATGACCTGTGTGACATCATTAATATAAATAACGAACAGCAGGGGCCCAAGGACTGAGCCCTGCGGTACCCCGGAAGTGACTGCGGCCGACGATGACTGTGCGTAATTAAAAGTAACATACTGAGATCTTAACTGTAGCCAATCAGCTATCCAGCCGAGTATTTTGTCATCGTTAATAATTTTACTGAGCCTAAAAAGGAGTTGTCTGTGGTACACCATATCAAACGCTTTGCTATAATCTATAAATATGGCATCAACCTGACCTCGATTATTTAGAGCCGAAGCGATGTCATGAATGAATTCAATGAGTTGAGTAGTATAAAAACCAGAGCGGAAACCGTGTTGATTCTGCGACAATATATTTTTAGTAGTTAAATACTGAACGACATGTTTGTGAATTATGTGCTCTAAGAGTTTGCAACAAGTACATGTTAACGAGATAGGCCTGTAGTTGAAAATTAGTTGCTTATTACCCGGTTTGAACACAGCAATTACATTGGCGATTTTCCAAATGGCCGGGGCAGTATAAGTCTCTAATGATTTACAAAAATTATGTTTATGTAATGAGCATTCCATTCTGCATAGCGCTTCAAAGAGGTGTTTGGTATACTATCTGGTCCGGCACCCTTAGTAATGTCGATGTTCATGAGAAGGTTATAAATACCGGTATAGCTAATTTCAATTCTTGGAAACAGAGCCATTTCCTGGATAATACCAATGTCGGGGGTGGTACCATTGTCATTTCCAAACACAGATTTGAAATAGCCATTAAACGCCACCGAGATTGTCGAAGGGTCCGAACAGGACACATCATTTATTGCGAAGGATGACGGGAAGGAGGTAGCAGGATTGATGGTTTTCCAAAACTTAAGTGGGTTATTTTTTATAAAAGTGGATAATGTGGTATTGAAATAAAACTTTCTGGCTTCACTCATTTTGGCTTTTAGTTCAGATTTAAGTAATTTATTTAGGAACTCCACGTCATTATTGTGTGCATTCCGTCGTTTTCGCAGTCGCTTAATGCGACGTTTGAGTTGTGTAATTGGTCTGGTGTACCATGGGTGTGTCGCACGGCGTTTTATACTCTTTTCCGGAACAAATTGCGCTCTACACTCATTAACTATACTATAAAATTGGTTAGTCAACATACCAACACTGTAGTGTTCACTACAAGACACAATATCATCCAAACATGATGCAAGTTCAGCAATAATAGAAGTGTCGTCAGCACGCTCAAAATTCAGGACAGTTTTAAACGTTGGTCGTACTGGTACAAAAGCAACATTTAGATGAACAAAAACAGCCTTATGGTCGGAAATTCCGCCCACAACACGGCACTCATATCCATTCTTTACCAAGTCACCAGTGACAAAAACAAGATCTAAGACAGAATTTTCGCGCGTTGTATCGACAACCAGCTGCGATAGATCGAAAGCTACTGACATGTCAATTAACGAATCACAAATGATGCTATCACGGCCACTTGATGATAACGAATGCTAATCTATGGCGGGGGCATTAAAGTCACCGGTTAGTACCAATTTAGAACAGTTCAGCTTTTGTCGGACAATGTAATCACTGATAGCCGAAAAAATGTCAAGGGCGGAATTTGTGGGACGGTAGATAGCACCGATAACAATAGCGACACCATCAAGTTTTAGTTTACACCATATTGATTAAACATTTGGAAGTTGAGGTAGTAAAGAGAATTCGATACCACTTTTAATAAAAAGTGCTACTCCGCCACCACGGCCAGAAGGCCTGTCTTTTCTTAGAACCGTGTAACCAGGAGGCAAGAACTCATGATCAAGAATGGATTCTTTCCGCCAAGTCTCAGTCACACATGTAATTGATGGAATATGACATTCAATTAGACAGTTAAATTATTCAATTTTATTAATGAGGCTACGTGCATTTAAATGCAAAATTCATTCAAATTCATACTTGCTCCTCTGACTTACGTAAGCTCTGCTTGTTGCGCCATGAACTAAAAGAGAGACCAATCCAGGTTAATAAACCGACATACGAAATCTTTATAAGGCCTAAATTACAATATGCCTGCATTGTCTGGGACCCACATACTATCACTAACATAAAAGCACTTGACAAAATAAAAATAAAGCGGTTCGTTTATTTTTTTCGCAATACAGTCGAGGCGTTTTCGTCTCAGCACTAATGCATGCGAATTATTCCCATCGCAGCAGTCCTGCCGCAAATTTTTTCGTTTGAAGATTTTTTTATTCCTTAATTAACCAGAAACTTGAACTAAATTCCTCACTGCACATAGCATTATCGACAACTATAGACAAACCCGACATTTCCATCACCTTTCACTTGCCCCGTACTTTGCTAAGACTAATTTATTTCAGCATTCTTTCCCTACACAAGCACTGATTTTAACTCCTTGCCGGCTGACTGTGTGGATTGTATTGATCTTATCAGGGACCATGTTGGTTTTTCGTATTGTTTTTCTACTGCTAGTTTTAGTGAATTTGGATGGTACAATTTAACATCGTTATATTTTTTTATTTCACTCCTGCTTGGGCCTGATGGCCTGCAGCTTGTCATAAATAAATAAAATAAAATAAATAATAAATAAAATAAACAAGGCCTCAAGCACATGCCTAGAAGTAATGTTACCGCTCCTGCCCAGAATGGTAGTCTCAGAACATCGAACGTCACACCCACACGCGGTAACATGAGCCACCATATGTGAGATCTTATCCTCCTTTTTCTTTATTTCCTGCGTATGTTCCCTTAAACAGCCATTCACGCAACTCTCAGTTTTGCCAATGTAGAAGATCTGCCCACAAGGATGCCAGGCAATTGCATTTACATCATTCCTGGAGCGCTTAACAAAGGGCTTCTCATGCCTCGTGCGGAAGCTCCGCCTGCTCTCACGGCAAACTCGAGAGCACAGCTTCGAAAGCTTGTTGTGCATAGAAAAAAAAACGAATGTCATAGATTCAAGAAAGGGGCTGACAGATAGAATAGCACACTGTACTATGAAGTTTATAAACAGGGATAAGTCACCTAAGAAAGGCTGGCCAACGTTTCGATAGGAGGACCTATCTTCGTCAAAGGCCGCCTCGTCATCCTCGGCAGGTTGGTTTTAAAGGTTCAGTGCAGTGACGTCACGTGCGGTTGTTGTGGGTGGCGGTTGGTTAGAAAGGGAGAGACGTTCAGAGAGAATGAGCGCTGTCGCCTGACGTCTGTGAGCGTGGTTCCCAAGACGAGGGGACAAGAGCGGGAGGGGGGTGGGAAGACGGAGACAAAGAAAAAGAAAGAACGGGAGAGAAAAATACGGGGAGGGGACACCAAGAAAAAAAGGAACAATAAAAAGAGTGAAAAAAAGATGGAGGGCATGGGAGAGCGTTGGACAAGCGAGAGGTTATAGAGCATTCAGGGGTGTCGTTCGCGGCAAGTTCTTGTGGCTTTAGAAGAGCCGGTCAGGCGGTCAGTGCGCGAGTACCAGAAAAGACCACTCCAAAAAAACATGAGTTGAAAGAGTGACTTTAGTAGCATAACAGCAATGCGTCGAGTAAAATTGAAGTAGTTAAGATGGCGACAAGGAGTATGGGGTAGATTGTATGGGGGTAACTGGAAGACAACGGCATGGCCCTTAAAGGGACGTTAACCCCAGTAGCTCAGCGTAGGTGTAATTACGGCTGTATACAGAAATGGCGATACCCTGTGTGGGTGAGGCACCGAAAAATGTGTACTGACGTCTGGGACTTTAGAATGTGTTGGGGAGGGTGTTCCAAATATATATAATTAAAAACAGACATTAAAAGAAAAGAGAGGGGGGAACCGAAACCGGAATAACAAATAGGAGGGTGACGTGCGCAGAAGGGCGCGGTGGGAGGTGTATAGCAGAAAAGGGGGTCGTACAATTGATATAAACGTAAAAACAAGAAAGTGTGTATCAAATTGAGTAGTAGGCATGAAAAAATGTTTCGAAATAGATGTATAGGTGAGATTACGAATTAAGGTTAGCTGGTGGCATAATGTGTTTCGTGCCTTGGTTGACGATATGAGAATTTCAGATTTAAGTTACCGCTTTTAAGGATTCTAAGTTGCCACGTGCCAAAATAATTCTCGCCGGGTGTAAGCAATTAAACTTGTGTATGAGGTATGATGTCGTATATTTCCTTCCGCGAGGACAATGGAAATTTGTTTGTTTTATATAGAGCCTTGCTTTGTAGAATATATGACCATGTTCATTAAAGTGGCTGGATACTGCTTTATGTAAATTACATTTAGGTAAATACACATCAAAGGTGACCGCCTTTGATGTGTATGTGTCTGTTCCTTTTTTGGTTGGTATAAGCATGCGTGAGAGGAAGATCTATAAGTACGATTCTATCGTTCCATTAAAGACTTGTGAGTAGCGCTTGTTTTTGTCCACCTTTCTTGTCTCTGTGGTGTTTACCGCGCTAAGTTACTACTTCAATTATGGAACCCCCCCCCCCCCCCCCCACCTAGCCGAACAATCCACTCTTCCACTACTAGAAGTCACCACAAGTAAATGGTTCAATTCTGTCCACGGTAGCCTGATTTAATGGGGGCGTAATGAGAAAACTCCCGTGTACTTTTAGTTAGGGGCAAGTAAACGAACCACAGAGGGTCAGAAATATTACCGAGTTCCTCATTACGAGGCACCTATTATCATATCATGTTTTAGGATCGTATAACATCAGAACTTATAATGAAATTTCGAGTGCCTTGAGCAGAATTCGGACCGTACCGTGCCATCAGCAGCTGTTTCATGTAATTTCATTCTGTTTCATATATTACCCTAAAGACTCGTGATAAAGAAAGCTTTTACAATATAGGGCTTGTAAACTTGCACTAGAGCCCGCATGGCGTGCCCCGCATGTCCTTTGAGAGAGCAACCGTAGCTCCAGTCAAATACAGTGCTAGACGCGACGTCACGCGAACTCAAGAACGAAGAATACGGCTCCTGCACGTCAAAAACTATGGCTCGCGCCATAGTTCCCAGTGCCTCGTGGCCGACTCGCTGGGAACTGGGAATACAGCGACGTGCAAAGTACATAAAACGCAGACCTTCCGCTGATTACGCTAGTTTGTTGTGCATGACACTTTAAGACAAGTCTATAAATTTAACTCCAAACCGCAGACGCGTGATTGACAAAAACCAGAGCTTATGTTTCACGGGAGTTGCCCCGTAATCCTATCTCAAGAAGCTGGTGAATGGAGTACACCCCACGTTGCTCGATTGAAATAGAGCCGCATATTTCGGTTTCTTAAGGGCACTAAAACTTTATAATTATGCAATTTATGGTCAAAAAGGAACTTACCGAAACACTTACTGGAGGCTATATATGTTTATATGCAGACCATCTGGCATTCTGTAACATGCACCCAAATTACGGCACACTAGCGTTTTTGTTTTCCGCCCACATATATATACAACTGCTGTACCCCGAAGCTTAACCCGAAATGTCACGCTCAGCAGCAAAGCTCTATAGCCACTAAATTACCGATACGATATTGAAACATTTGCCACCCGCCATATTCTATTCCGTATGCAGCCGTGTCGCGGTCCTAAAACGGTGCTTTAGATATTGTTACGGTGAAGGGAACGAAGAAGTTGAATTGGATTAGACGAAGTCTGGCAGTTGCCTGAACGCTATATACGCCAGTTGTAAATGTACGCTATTTTGCACTCGTGGGCCTGCTTTCTTCCTGCAACAATACGCTAGTCAACAGTGCCGAAGCGGCTATTACCCTCGTATTCACAGACTATCATCGACTCGGAGCTGTTCCTCCACTCCTCTGAGCTCAGCATAGAGCGGCCCCTTAAATGACCAAGGTGCTACTCTTCTCAAGAACTGCTGCGATGACCACTTCAACTACCATAAACATTGCTGGGGGTGGTAGAAAGCAGGACAAATGTTTACAATTCAGACGCAGCTGCGTACCGAAGTTATTGCTGTGAACGCGCTGACAGAAATGCATCTACAAAATTTTGTGAAGCCACCTGTTATGGACTATTTCGTGTGAGAACGGTGCAACAAAATGGCTTGGTCAAAAAGCATGGATACTTAGGCATGCTAATTAAACAAAGTATGAAGTGGCAGATGGCAAGTTTGAAGCAGGAAAGGAGCATTTCCAAATTAGCGCCACACGGGAAACAAGAAACATGATGCTGGGAGCAACTTATCTATGGATAGGTAGTTATAGCAGTGATCAAAGTGATGAATCGATCGATTGCTCTTGAGCTATACCTATGAGATAAGCAAATTCGGGTAAATGAATTCAATAAAAAGAACATGAATGTGCATATGGATGATTCAAATTGATATGCTAATTACAATGCTTCTCCAGTGCTGCATCAGTCTAATGAACCCAACCTTAATGGTTAAAAGGGAGGATAAGCGAGGTGCACGGCAGGGTAACTGAGAGAGGCAAAATGAGGGAAGCCCAAAAAATTTAGCCGAATAGCGAGGGCGAAAGGGAAAACAGATTTACAACGGGAAATAAATATCTGTCATTGTTATTTTTAGCATGCATAATCACTGTGCGCACGTCTTATCGGTTGGGGAATTTTCGCGGTTGTTGTTCGTCGCATGACAGACACGCAAAGTGGTGATGTCACGAAAAATCTTTTACCCATGACAGAAAACCAGTGGTACATATAGAATAGAAACAAATAGAGTTAGCTATACGTTAGAGCGCCCCTAATCCGATTCAGGTTCAGTGAATCGGTATGAAAAAGTTTTCGACGTCTTAAGAATAGCGCAATAAGTGTTCTGTAGGAAATTAGAAGTTGCTCGTACTTGTTTAATTGAATTCTCAGCGAAATAGATCACTGGTAATACCACAAAAGACGACAGGCAGAGCGAAAGTCTGTTGAGCCAGACAGTGCCTGGTCTGCGAATTTGTTCTCCTAACTTTCCCTGATATCAACGGAGTTTCGCTAAATTATTTGCTCTCCTTATATCAACTTACCTGACTGAAATGCCACTGTGAGTTATTTTTTTTCTGTAAGTGCGACGCAATGCGCGATGACGCTCTGGCAAGCATTAGAAGGCAGAACTTCGTTGAACTTCAGCAAAACCTGCAAGTTCCCACGTGTGTATAGTTCAGGCATTAACACAATATTCATGACTATAATGTTACAATGAATACACTGCCTTTCGTCACTATTTTCTTGTAAATCCTTGCTTGGAATCATAACCTTTAGTTATTGCTGTTGTTTTAGTGATATAAATTGAACGCTATAGTGCGTCTTTTTTGTTGCAACTGGACGGTTATACTCGTGGACAATATTTTGTGGCAACGAAAGGAAAAGTTTGGGGGCTGGCCTTTTTCACACATGTTAGCGTGCCTTGAAGTCCGACAGAGTTTGAGAGCGCATTAACTATCTGCAGATACTGCCGATACTGCAATGATCAGACACTGATCCGTACAGTTTCCGCTCTCCGCGGAAACTGTACATGAGGAACCGCGTTTCCGCGGTTCCGCATGTACCCCAGAGATAGAAGAGAAAAACAGAAAAATAAGCCATGTTTAGCGCTAACTTTTCTATATCGTCTTATTTTGTTGTTGTAAAGGAGGTGTGGGCTTTTTCTTCCACCAGCCTAAATTCTCGCAGATTAAAATATGCGACTTTGTTCAGCAACTCTCAGTATTTTGCGCGCTTTGCCACCGTAGTTTTTAATTCATTGCGACAAAAAAGGTGCCCGCGAGTATGCAGCTGAAACGTGGGCATTATTTATTTGGAGCATGCATTACCAAGAAGCAACACAAGCAAGGCTTAGGGCCTACGTGCGAAATGCCACAAGGTTATTGCCATCAATACCCTGATGGTATGACTTCATACTAAACGCACTGCTAGTACCAGAGCTTGTATCTTATCAGCGGTGCGAATTATAACGGTGTAAATCAAATGGCTGATGACCACCTGTACGACTGCGCATCTCGCAGGTTCTCCAACGAAGACAAGAAGTCCTAAACGACACGGTACACTCAGAAAACCTCGCTGACTTAGGGGGAACAACGATGGCATACTCCGCTTTTAGGATGCTACCTCCCTCAAAGAGGGACATGATGCTGCCAGGCGTTGCCATGACAGCGAACCAGATATTCTTCGTCGGCCATTGCACACCGTGGTATGAAAGTGAGCTCAATAATACCTCACCGCCCTGGCTCTCCGGCCACGATCGCTACCCACC
The DNA here is from genome assembly GCF_050947875.1 of Dermacentor variabilis. Taxonomy (NCBI): domain Eukaryota; kingdom Metazoa; phylum Arthropoda; class Arachnida; order Ixodida; family Ixodidae; genus Dermacentor; species Dermacentor variabilis. Next base: position 115,802,502 of record NC_134570.1, read on the forward strand.
AGGCCGCTCCCGTTGCATCGTTCCACTCATGAACATGCCCGAGTTCTCGGATGCATTCAACTGCAAGCTGGGGTCGTACATGAACCCGCCAAACAAGTGCAAGTTCTGGACATGAAAGTAGGAAGTAGAATGTAATAATATTCCTGCTTCACTCGACAGTCTAACAGATAAGCCTACCATCCCACCTTTTCTGGCCCTCTGCGCGTGAACTCACCTGTGTGTGTGTTTCTTGCTGCATATGCGTTCGAAATAATATATTATTTCTTCAACGCTGTGTGGTGCTAATACCTACAGACCACTAGTCCTCCAAACGCAGTTCATGATGCCATGTATTTTTTAAAAGCCATCTTACAAGCATATGTCAATATTTTCCCGCTAGTTTAAAAAGAAACGTGTAACAACACCATCGGCTCGGAGTCTGGGATATCGAAAAATTGCCGTGAAGAAACTCATCTACGCAAAATGTGTGGATATTCTCATGTACCAAAGCGTGATGCAGGAAATGCACGGAAACAAACACGCAAAGTAGAAATGTGATAACCCCCCCAAAATTGACCGACGATTACGATACTCCCTAATGCAAATGCTGAACGCAGATGATCGTGTTTTAATTTTCGATATATTGCGGCAAAGAATCAGATACTGATCAACAGGGTCCTGTCGGCGACGGAGATGAGCATCTGTTCGGGCAGCTCGTTCAGCAGCAGAAGCAGACGAATAATTTCCGTCGGTTGCATCATTAATGCTCCAGAAAGAAATCGCAAACACGGGAATGTGTGGCGTGCGCGGTGCTCATTCTGAAGTTCCGGCCCAGGGGTGAATCTCCGCATGGCTGCCATTGGCTGTTTTTAAGCAGACGCTCTTTCGACGCTAGCGCCAACGTCCCCTTCAGTTTAACAGGAGGGCGATGCGTTGGCAAAATGGCGGCGCACACGATTGTTCACGCTGTCATGGCAACAAGAACAGCAGCAGCATGGTGCCTCCTCACCCTAGCGCTCTTTGTTTTTTCGCTTTGTTTTTATTATTACGACCCACTCCGCCGACTTTCCAAACATCCCCATGCCCAGATTAGCCAGGCAGCGGCACCACACTTTGCTCGGTTTTCAACATGCCGCACGGTACTGTTTGTCCACGCCAAGCAATATATTGCGAAATGACAACGCAGATAAAGCTGCACTGAAATTTCCCTTTGGGAGCATTGGAATCGTCTGTGGTTCCTTGTTGTTAATTGCATCTGCTTTAAACACTGCAGAAGCGACGCTGGTCGCTTATGCTCTTATGCATCTCAATATAGGTATTGTAACAAAGCAGTTTCCTTGCCTTGCAACCTTTGCATCCAGGGTCGTCTCTGCATATTTTACATATTATGAAGAGGAGGAACTAGCGAACAGCTTAGAACTTATACCACTGCTCCACGTATTGCAATTATTGTTTTTGTGCAAGGTGTCATGTGCTCTAATGTTAACTATGCAAATAGGCGGCATGCTATTTTTTCGTGCATGTGACGACACAGCAAAGCACCTTCTCTGCCGCTGCCCAAGTTTTCACGCTAACATTGCGCTCTGCAAGCTTTACTCCATCTGAGTAGTTGCTTGCAGCACTGGGTAAGCTGCTCGGCACCTCAGCAAACAGGGCGGCAAAATGCCCCTCAATTGTGTTCATCTGAGCTTGTCGTCTGATTAGTGTCTGCTTGCCATCCTGTCAGCACGTGCTGCATGGTTGGATTGACGCAAAAGATGTATTCGACGCCATAACCATAAGCTTTGTTTACAGGCACGTGACAGCCGAACTTCGCTTCACCTGTACGCTTTCTCTTCATTTACCTTACAGCCTCGATTGTAAGTAGTACAGATGAATGCTCTCATAAATGCATAAATGTTCACCTACGGTACAGCGTCTGCTCCGCGTCTACTTGCCGTTTGCTCGTTACCGCCATCACGTACCATGCTAGAGCGGAATATTAAATTAATAATGCATTGGGGAATCAGGCCATTATAGCGCTCCGCATCGTCATTGCATCACCAGCGTGATAACTCTCGCGCCATCTGCTACATAGAAATCAAACTAATTTTTCTGCTTGGCACAACCTCTGTAGTGCTAGCAGCGTCAAAGCAAACAGCTGATCTCTATAGTATCGACCAAAAAATACTTAATGATTTGTATTCAGCTTGTGATGAGTTTAAGCGCTGATTTATTTGTTGTGGACTGGAGAAGAATGAGCAGTAGACACTGCTTCCAGGGAGAATACGACGACTAGTTTGGTTGGAGCTGTGTGCCTGGATCACCGTGAGCTGTTACCTCTCGCTGCAAGCTGCATTAATTACCCGAGAACATGTTTTGACAATTTGGTGCAGGTTTGGTTTCGACAGCTAGTTGTTACTATATATTTGTTCTGTCGGGATGGAGAGCCAGTAACAAGCGCGAATTGGGATTGAAGCGGGTGGTTTAGACAGCATGAGGCATGTTGCTGTATAATTACGGTTAGGGCAGCTGCTAAAGTTATCGGTGCTAACCGGAATAATAATACAGGCTGCTATAATACAGGGTATATAATACATAATAATACAGGGTATATAATACATAATAATACAGGGTATACAATACATAATAATACAGGGCTGCTTCCCCCGGGACGAGGTATTCTACCGAAAAGAAAATAGATGTGGTTCCTGCAATGGCTGAGATGACTGGCAACGCTTCGTTAGCCAATTGACTGTACGCGGCTCGCCACCCAGACATACTTTCAACTAAGCCAACCTTCATAAACAACATTACGCGCTTTCGCAGAACTGGCTGAGCCCACCATCAGAGGAAGACCAAGAAGATAATCATCGAGGAAATCTTCGAAATTGGCGTTGTCGCGTAGGTAATGTTGATGCTAAAAATCAGTATCCCACAAATTGCCGATGAGTTCGGACACAGCTTCGGACCAGCCGCAAATGTGCTAAGGAAGCATAGGTTCCATTCGTAGCATGTTTGCCTTCAGCAGGACCTAACTGAAGCAGACTTTGAAAGGTGGATTGACCACTGCTATTTGGGCCTCATTAAAATTGACGAAGAAAATGAGTTCCAACAAAGGGTAATTTAAACAGATGAAGTTCGTTTTTGCCAGAATGTCGGTGTGAACGTTCACAACGCCCAGTACTGGTCCTAAGAAAATCCAAGCTGGCTGAGGCAGCACAAGCGCCAAGTTCGCTGGAGTGGGAGTGTATGGTGTACATTCTTGGGGACAGGATCATTCGACTTTACACTTTTTGAGGACAACGTGAAGGATAAGTACACGCAATTAATAGTAATTATACTTAGTATTTACGTAGAGAAATTTCTGTCCAATCTTCCCATGAATGATCCGCGCCAAGTAGGGCTCCAGCATGACGCAGCACCGCCACATTTCTCCACCTCTGCAAAGAGCTGGTTGGACCGTAATTTTTCACTAGATTGGGCGCGCAGGAGCGATTTTTTGGTCGCCGAGATTCCCTGAACTTTCTTCGCGCGACTTCTTTCTTTATGGCTACGTTAAAGACCGGGTTTACGCAACAGAGCCCACTGGCGTTATTGACATGAAGAACAGGATAATAGCTGCCTTTGCCAGCCTCGACCCATAAGCACTGGAGTTATCGAGTCAACATGAGGGCGGCTAATATTTTGTGTTGCTCTAGAAGGAAAATATTTTCAACATTGTTAAATCATTGACATCTTGATAGGTGTCGACTTTGCACAAAAAGCGAGATGTGCATCAGCACACTGAATTAAGAATATCTGAACAAAATGTTTGCTACCACGGCAAATTTTGTTAGTGTTAATTTCCAAAAAATTGAATATTTAAAAATGAGAAGTCACCCAGGCAAGAACAATGCCCGCTCATCTAATCGCTGCTACGTCAATGCAATGTCCTCCGGCTTCTCCGTTGGCTCTCTTATGGTGGCATGGCAGCAATTGTGATTGTTACTGGTTGCATACCCGCGTGTTTAAGCAACGGTTGCGTGTTCTCTGATTTTTGATTTCGCTAGCCGATAGTGAAAGGGGAACAGATATCATCTTTGCCTATACTGCCGCCCTGTTTTCACACTAAATGGCGCACACAACAGCCGCGTCATATCATGGAGCAAGCAGCTCTGCGCCGATCCTCACTGTCTTGCATGCTAATGATTTGAAAATTTGCCACCAGATATCTCGGAACACGGGCATGCTAGAAGAATTCAGCCAAGTGGAACACTGTAGTGTGGAATCACGACTGCCTCTAACTTTTCAATACAAACATGCGCGCTTACTGCAGTCACTGTAAAAGTATTTATCCAATTTTTGTAATGGTGGTCGGCAGACAATGATAATTATCATCTCACTTTGTGTCCCCCTGACCACATAACCTATTTGCATAGGGGAACTTCACGTGCATTCCAGCGCCTAACTTTAAGGAAACCGTAAAACTTAACTTTGATCCCCTTGTATATTTCATTCCGCTCAAGTTGAGTCAGATCACACCTGCGACGTTGAAATACAAAAGCTTCAACCCTTAGAAGACGCGCACTTGAAGTTTGAGCCAATGTAGAGCCTACTTAACGAAGGTAAGGCCTGGCGCCGCAGACTTAGTACACCCGCCATTGGCGGATCTGAACCGAAAAGCAGTCAGGACGAAGTAAACTGCTTTTGTAGTTCAGTTCTGACCTTAGAGATTTGAAAACAACTACCTTTCACTTTTCGCGGCGCGTATACATCAGTCGGCAAGCGGCCACGCTGCCTTGTGCCAACGTCTGTACGTCACCGTTCCCGCAAGCTGCCGGTCGGGTTCGCTATGTAGACGGGTGGGTCTGCACATGTTCTTCTGACACATTTCCTAATTCCTGAGATGCACTATTGACGTCTGCGTCAAACGGGAAACAAGAGATGGTGCATTGGGTACAGCAGCCTAAACAACCATCTTGTTCAGTATACCAATGGTGTCATCGATAGCACCCGCGTTTTCGCGAGAGAACATCGCCTATAAATATGCGCCTATGCGATAACAGTCTTCTCTAATAATAATTTGTGCCAAGCGCAAACAGTAAGATTGATTAAGGCAAAGGAAATCGAGAATCATCATTAAATTAGAAGCCCGTGATGTATGTATCTGGATCACAGTAGCCAATGTTTAGGTGGCTCGCCTGCTCACATAGTTGCGCTTGTCCTGTCTTCTTCTAGTCTTCCTCTGTGCAACTTCGCGCAAGAAACGAAGAATATGCTACCGTACAAATTCTCCTACCTTCCCATTTTTTTCTCATATTGACTCGTCTCAGGGTGGAACAACGCGGATTGTATGCGTAGATATGCATGTTATGCTGTGTTTGAAATTATTGCATAATAGCGATGCATCTCTTCCCCAATATTTGACGCTAACAATGATCTGTGGCTGTGAATGGCAATGTGCACCGCTTTGGTAAATCTCACATGGAAGGCTTCTTGAATATGCGAATTGTCTAAAGAAGGTGTACACAGAATATAAAAAGCGAGGTGCAAGTGCAGAAACCAGCCATAACAAACGGCAGCCGATTCGGCAGATGGAACTCAGCGTGTGTTTATAGGCAGCACTGTTAGCACAATCGCGGACTGAGGTCTTCTCGCCCATGCAATTGTCAGTGAAGCCTACATGGCATCTAGGAACGAAATGTTGCCCCGGAGAAGGAATCCAAATTTATTCGCGATCGGCGAACCTCACAAACGACGCTCACTCAACATGGGCGCAAGTACACAAATCTACCGGCGACAACCTTGGCAGCGGGCAGCACAGGAAAATGAAAAACACGAATTGGCAAAGGGCTTAGGACAAGAGTAACACAATACGAAGAAAAACTTTACTTTTAATCACAATTTTCTTTCCGCCCCACTTTGGAACCTTAAAACTTAGTTTTTGCTGTAGTTTTCGGACAGAACTTCGAAGTGATAGCGCGGGGTTTTTGCTAGAACAAGGCGATTATGCTTGACAACATTATTCTGTGGCAAGAAAGGGAGAACTACCGGGGCTCACCGTCTGTGCACTTGTTACCACGCCATAATTTACTGCAGCTTTCGAGAGTCCAACTCCTTTTTCGTGGTTACATTGATCCTTGCGGCTTCCGCTCTCGACGCAGTTTCGCATATACCTAGGCATGGAAAGAAACGCCGAAAAATGAGTCGTTTACCACCCAGATCCGGGTTCGGATTCCCTTGCGCGCACTTTGGCTCCATATTTTATTTATTTATATATTTATTTATTCATGAAAGCACCCACAGCGCCTTCGATGGGCATTGCATTGGGTCCCCCTACTGGAATTCTTGGATTTCTTTGATTGCCACAGAACGTTGTCTGCGACTATATAATTGAAACGCGCACCGCACAAGATTGTTAATTCCAACAATACATTCCAAAAGAGGAAATGCAAGCAGGAGTAGTGCCGACGTGGGGACGACCACAGGATGATTTCCAACAATATCTCGATAGCATGAGTTTATACAATCCACACTATTTGTCCCAAGACATGTGTCTTATCAGTCGTGCAAATTATTCGGATCTAAGCAAAGAGGCTGATGACCACCGCGACGCCTGTGCATTTCGCATGACCTCGGCCAAAGCAAGGAGTTCTAAACAATACGGCCGACTCGGAGAACCTCACCGACTTAGAAGGAACAACGACGACATATTCTGCGTTTGCGTGGCTGCCCCTCCCCCCATCAGAGAGAGCTACCAGGCTGCCAGGCGTATCCATGAGAGCAGAGCAACTATTACTTGTCACCCATTTTATCCTATGGTGTAAGACTCGCACAACGGACTCGCTGCTCTGGTACTCTGGCAAGCCTCGCTTCCCACCTGATAGCTCTCGGTGCATCGTGCCTTCTATGAACGTGCCCGAGTTCTCGGGTGAATTACAATGCGAGCAGGAGTCGTACGTGAACCCGCCAAACAAGCGCAGGTTCTTGAGTTGAAACTGGGACAGCCGAGGCGGCTGTTGTGCCATACTCTATCTGTCGCTGCATAAAAATTTCAGGTTCTGCGGCAGCCTTCCGGATAACCTTGCAATATCAGCTTTTGTGTGTCTGCGCGCATACACTCGTCTGTGTATGCTTCTTGCTACGTAGCTGCTCGGTAAAAGTAATATTGTGTTGATAAATTCCTGTGTGGTTGCGATAGCGGCAGTGCGCAAGTAGTCGAAGAGCAGTCTAAAATACCATGTCTTTTTTTTTCATATCTCTCCTAAAAATTATGTCGCATTATTTTCCCGCTCGTTATCAAAATAGAAACAGTAAAGCAGTCATAATCGTGGCGTGGGCAATATGGAAAAGATGCACGTGATTTGAAATGTTTGCGCATTCTGATATACCAGAATTACAGTGGGGCATACTCACTGACACAAACCCGCAAAATAGAAATGCGACAATTTTAAATAAACAAAAACGAAAAAATAAGAACGCGTATTATTTCGTCGTTCAGAGGTCGCAGCATTCTGTAAGGTGCGAAACAGCGCCTTTAACGTTTTCTCTTTTAGGTCTGTACGGACATGTTGCCGAGACGCACACGTTGTCGACAAGATAGTCAAGATAGATTGTCGACACACGTCTTTGCGGCCGCTGTTGTAGAAGCAACGCAAGATTATCTGCGCGTGTGATTGGGGCTGTGTTTATCAGCGTCCGCGGTGCATATGGCACAATTCACAGACTTCTTCGGCCTGAAGAGCAAGTTGTTCGGTATTCGAGACAGCTGTGTTCCAGAAACTATAGACACGGCGAAACGATACGAACGACATAGCATAAATACACGACTAGCACTCACATGGACATCGATTGCCCGTGTACCTTTTCTGTGTCGTTCGTGTCATTTCCCATTGTCGATAATTTCAGTACGGATAGCCAACGTGCCCAAAATTACTGGCTTTTGGAGCTTTGTTCTTATTCTCGCAAGGAAGAAGAGTGATGAGCACGGGGCACCTACACTAGCATAATCTAAATTTACCTGATTAGGAATGTGGCCGTTTCTCAATTCAATAATTATACGCTGCGCCTATTATATTTTCGTCCATCCGCATTGCGCAGTCCATACCTTCTTCTCGGGCTTCTTTTGTATGTCCAGAGTTTCGGTCCAGTTACGTAAGTCATGAAAGAAGACACTCACCATTCTCGTTTCATCCTCAAAAATAAGGTTAGCGTGAGTTTATGGTTTATGAATACCCGCAAGCCACGCTATAAATAATTTTTGTTCGTCTGGAGATTCCGTTGTCATGATCAGACTGCATCGGGACAACTTCGCCTAGGTCAGCCCCCGGTAGGCTCCACATATTGGTCTACCGAGAAGATTCCGTTCTGAGAGATTGATGTTTGAAACTGTCGGAGCGCGATTTGAATTTCTTTTTAGGCCTTTAGGCCCACGTCCTAGTGCAATTCCATGCGAAACGCAGTTTAATACTGCGCGAGCATGGACACGGCATTACGACCTGAACAACAGGTGTCCACGAGGATTGAAGTGCACTCTCTTATATGAGCTAGGGTTTAGTGCAGCAAACTCTACATAAAAAAATTCTGCTTCGTTCGTATCGATCTTGTATGCTTCCTCAGCCGGTCGAACACGGAGGGCAGCAGCGACTCTAGAAAATTTGCGCGCATCAGCAGAAGCATCCACGGGCGACCGAGCCCCTTCACTAAGTTCGTGCAAAGCTGAAGAAAATTTTTGCGGAACGCCCAAGAAGTGGCCAGATAAATCATGCGTATTTTCCTGGACATAATGAGAAAACCCTAAGAGGAGAAGGAAAAGCAAAAAAAAATATATGCAGATCCCACGCATTGTGGGACTCGATGAATTTTGCTTGGGGGTGAATCCAACCGAATTTACTGTTATATTGGCATATCTTCACTCTCTGTGTAATTTTCAATTATGGAATGTTGACTATTCATGTTATCGTTGCTTTGATTTTATTATTGTTGTGTACTGATATCGCGTGTCACACTTGCACTTGGACTTCTGGGCAGAATCCCAGAGTAGAGAATCAAAACGAAGGAGACCAAGCGTAATGCTGAACCTTGCAGTCGCCGTCAATACATCGCCATTTGTGCGAAAGATCCACTTTCTTGCTATATAAAATAGCGGTGTAATACTCGATAAATCTCTTATTGCATTAGACGCTGAAGAGCGTAAACACACGTCGTGAACGTCTACGCTCATTGTGTTAAATTAAAGCGAACAGTCCACATACTTTCGCTTACATTGATTCCCACCGAGCCTAAGATCCGCATGATTTTTCAAACTCTTTTAAATTTCCCTTTCTAAAATTGGAATTTCTGTTAAGTTACGCCTTCACCCGATTCTTGCTTTATCCGCCTATTTGGCTGACCGCGATAAGTGGGGATCATCATCACCATCATAAACGGAGTAACCTTATATAGTCAGCAACGAAGCAATCTAAGAAAAGAAGAAGTAGAAGCTAGGTACTGCACCGTTCAGGCAAGGACAGAATACGCAGTAGCAGTATGAGTTCAGAGCCTTCATCACAGTCTTCCACAGCGGTAAGTCATTACAGACGCAGCGCGGCGGGTTTATTTAAAGCGAAGCTTGCTCTGTTCGACTTCTTTCGACTTTTCCACTGCTACTGCTGTCGCGGCTTTGCACAGCGCAAGGCCTGTTCAGGGCCTGAACGGCTGTTCAGGCCCTGTATTTACATGGAAGGAGCATGGCAGGGAAAACAGTGACGCTCTAGTTCAGAGGGGACGTAGCTAGAAGTGAAGGTAGACAGGGGGGGGGGGGGGGGGGCGAAGAAGCAGTGAATGGGTAGTACCAAAGCAGTGCCTAGTCGCGAGTGCGTGAATAACAGCCTTGACACACTTCGCTCGCAATTTAAATACGAGGGGGCGGAGAGGAAAAAGCTGACAAGAGGCGGTTGCGGGCAAACCTAAATTGCTGTACGGTACGTTTCTGCTATTTCATAAAAATAAACCCCACAAAAGTGTGTCAAGCGGAGAAGTGACGCAGGGCGTGCATACGCAAAGTAGCAGTGAAGCAATGTAGGGTCTAGGCGACACTCCGTGGAAGCTGTCACACGTAAAATAAACACTTCCATGGAGTACACGGTGCGTTATCTTTACGGACATAGGCGCAAAGTTTTCATTTTTCTGTGTGGGGTAGGGGGGTGGGGGGCGAGGCCCGACCAGCTTTCAGAAACCCGTATATCTTTATACTGCGCGCACACACACACACACACACACACACGCACACACACACACACACACACACATATATATATATATACATCACGGAGGCGGGGTACTGAACCTTCTACACAAAGAAGGGGCCAGGTCCGGACAAAATACCAAACGCTTTCTCGAAACCATACGCACAACGATACTTAAATTTTGGGAAGAACGGCAGAGTGGGCGAGTTGGTGGTCTTCTAAATTGTTTAAAAACATCACTAACAATATAGGACACGGAAGAAAGGCTGGGAGACACATGGTGATCAAGGCAGAAAGCTGGGCTGGTTGGTGTGTACCTTCGCTCGCAGTAAAACCTCAGTTGATGTTTAGCTCTCGTCCTGTCGTCTTCTCTGTCTGTGTCCCTGTTATTTTGTGCTAGTCTTTTGAATAATGAAGACACATGGTGCTATGCGTGTTTGTGGCCCCACTTGATATTTGGGGATGGTCAAGTGAAATTTGGGTAGGCCAACTTGAAATTTGGATGGATGGATGAATAACTTTCTTGTGGTCTTGGTCCAAATTAAATTTAGGCGTGAACCAACTTGAAGTTTCGGGATGTGCCAGCCCAGATTTGGGTGTACATCAATTTAGGGGCAGGCCAGCTCAAATTTGGTACTATGCTTCCACGTACTTAGACAACTTCAGCAAAGTTTCGGCATTAAGTAAAAATGGGGTTTTACGTGCCAAAACCACTTCCTGATTATGAGCCACGCCGTAGTGGAGGACTCCGGAAATTTCGACCACCTTGCGTTCTATAACGTGCACCTAAATCTAAGCACACTGGTATTTTCGCATTTCGCCCCCATCGAAATGCGGCCGCCGTGGCCGAGATTCGATTCCGTGACCTCCCATCCTCAGCAGCCCAACACCATAGCCACTTAGAAACCACGGCGTGTTGTTTCTGAGTTATCTTTCCGTCAGACACACAAACAGAAAGTCTTTAAAGCCCACGCACCATGCTATCCTGTTGTTTGTGAATATCGCTAGTCCGCGTATTTCGCGTATATCACGTACGTTCAGTGTAGGCAATAGTAGGGATCAGTCCGCATTAATATTGTGATGGAAATTACATCGGGGTTCAAGGTGTACTTTCGCGGTCACTGGGGCCCTGTCACGCTATTAATAGGCGCGAGCAATCATGGACGAATGATTACGTCCGCGGAAACGTGACAAAGGCGGAGTTTGTCACGTCTGTGGAGCGAGAAAAAAACAGTTGTGCAGTTTCGCCCAAAAAGTGAATCACTAAAATCGCTATCGTATGGTACTCTGCGCTTATTGCTTGCATTTTCTTTGTGCTAACAATGAGCTTTTATCGACATCGGAGTTCCGTTGGTTAAGAAACCCTTCCAATCAGCGTGCGGAATATGGAGGAGCTGCTTCATTATGTTCGTAGAGTAGCGCTGTGTTCAACGAATATTGATTTATGCTGATTACTCTGACTAACGTGTCTTCCTCGCCGAATTTATGGTGTCCGAAAAATGATGCTCGTCAGAGAAAAGTGTCGTGCGGCAATTTCTCTTCCTTAGTGAAACAACTATCCCTATAATATGCACAAGGATTTTTTTTAGATAGCAGTATTTTACCTTGCAATAAGTATTCAATACTTAAATTGTTTTGAACGACGTCTCTCTGATTCAGGGGCGCACACGAAGACGCCTCTTAAAGGTAGTGCATAAGGGAGAACCACGCGACAGTAAAACAAGATAGGTGTTCATACAAAACTGGCGATTTCATGCAATCCACACCAAGGAAAAATAAAAAGATCAAAAACACGCGAAGTAGGTAGTGGAAGAACATAAAGGAAAGAAACTTGTTGCCAATATCCCATTTCTGTGTCGCACCTTGCTACATTGCATGAACTGCTTGCAGTTTTTCCAGTTTTTGCCCCCCATCCTTCACAAACCCGCTTGCAGCCGATTTGTTGAAGGATGGGGGGCAGATTGTTCTAGAAAAACTAGCCACCCTGTATACGCAATGCCTCACGACTTCGAGCGTACCGGACTCTTGGAAGAACGCTAACATAATCCTAATCCATAAGAAAGGGGTCGCCAATGACTTGAAAAATTATAAACAGCTTAATGTCCGTTGCCTTCAAAGTATTTACTAAGGTAATTGCAAATAGAATCAGGAACACCTTAGACTTCCGTCAACCAAAGGACCAGGCAGGACTCCGTTAGGCTACTCAACAATAGACCATATTCACACTACCAGTCAGGTGATAGAGAAATGTGCGGAATATAACCAACCCTCATATATATCTTTCATTGATTACGAGAAAGCGTTTGATTCAGTCGAAACCTCAGCAGTCAAGGAGGAATTACGAAATCAGGGTGTAGTCGAGCCGTATGTAAAAATACTGAAAGATATCTATAGTGGCTCCACAGCCACCGTAGTCCTCCACAAAGAAAGCAACAGTCCCAATAAAGAAATGCGTCAGGCAGGGAGATACGATCTCTCCAATGCTATTGACAGCATGTTTACAGGACGTATTCAGAGACCTGGATTGGGAAGAATTGGGGATAAGAGTTGATGGAGAATACCTTAGTAACTTGCGATTCGCTGATGATATTGCCTTGCTTAGTAGCTCAGGGGACCAACTGCAATGCATGCTAACTGACCTGGAGAGGCAAAGCAGAAGGGTTGGTCTAAAAGTTAATCTGCAGAAAGTAAAGTAAGGTTTAACAGTCTCGGAAGAGAACAGCAGTTTACGATAGGTAGCGATGCACTGGAAGTGGTAAGGATTACATCTTCTTAGGACAGATACTGACCACGGATTCGGATCATGAGACTGCAATAATCAGAAGAATGAGAACGGGCTGGGGTGCGTTTGGCAGGCATTCTCAGATCATGAAAAGCAGGTTGCCATTATCCCTCAAGGGAAAAGTCTATAACAGCTGTGTCGTACCAGTACTAACATACGGGGAAGAAAAAGGGTTCAACATAAATTGAAGACGACGCAACGAGCTATGGCGAGAAGAATGATCGGTGTAACGTTAAGAGATAAGAAAAGAGCAGATTGGGTGAGGGAACAAACGCGAGTTAATGACCTCTTAGTTGAAATCAAGAAAAACAAATGGGGGGGGGGGCGCATGGTCAGGACATGTATTGAGGAGAAAAGATAATCGATGGTCATTAATGGTTACGCACTGGATTCCAAGGGAAGGGAAGCGTAGCAGGGGGCGGCGGAAAGTCAGGTGGGCGGATGAGATTAGGAAGCTTGCAGGGACAACATGGCCACATTTAGTACATGACCGGAGTAGTTGGAGAAGTATGGGACAGGCCTTTGCTCTGCAGTGGGCGAACCATGATGATGATGATGATGATGATGATGATGCACGAGGTCATGGGATCGAATCCCGGCCACGGCGGCTGCATTTCGATGGGGCCAAAATGCGGAAACACCCGTTTACTTCAATTTAGGTGCACGTTAAAGAACCCCAGGTGGTCGAAATTTCCGGAGTCTCCCTTTATGGCTGGCCTCATAATCAGAAAGTGGTTTTGGTACGTAAAACGCCATATTTTTTTATTAACACCAAAGGTCGTAGGTTCGACTCCCACCGAAGGTGGAGTGTTCGGCGCCCACTAGACTTCGTGGGTTCGAGTGCCTTACCTCCTTCTTAATTATCTGTGTCCCAATTATCTTAGCCTTATTAACCCTTTGTGGCATGCCGTCCACTACAGTGGACAAATTTCTGCGAATTTCGAAGCAAGTTTAGTGCTTCCGAGAGGCTCTTGTGTGTAATGTCAACTTCCGTGGACAACAGAACTTTTCTACAGCAGCCCTAGAAGGCGCCACGAATCACCGTTTTACCCAATTCTGCTTCAAAGAGTCCTGCTTGTGCCAGCGGGTACATTGCGTTGTCGCACATATATTTTCCTACACCGGATACACGAGGCCCTCAGAGGAAAGGCTTGTAAATATTGTGTGAGAGCGAAGCCAAGTTCTTTCTGCTCAAGTCGTTTTCTAGTATGTCCATTATAGTGAACAACATGCATTAGAGGAACAAAACCAGCGTGGGAGCGTTTTCGCGCACAGTGTAATCCAAGCTCCTTTCTCTTTCAATGGACTTGTTTTTGTTATGTGCTTCGTATTTTCATACAGTAAGACTTCCTACATGCCATTATCCAGCGAGATATTATGAAGAAACAATTGAATGCGTACCCGCAGCTCCTACCGCAGCAAAAGGGAGAGCACCTGCACAACAAAGTTTATTTGTCGTCGCGTACATCATTGCAACACCACTCGTTCCTCCTGTCGAAAATAATGTACTTAAATATATAAAATGTCGGTCGGCAAGTGCGAAGCGACATATAATTGCGCAAATTGCAAGGTGTCAAAGGCGTAGCTAGGGGGGCAGGGGAGGACGGGGGGTTCACACCAGAGCACGTGTAACTCTCTCCTCCCCACTCTGGAATTTCTGCGAATCAGGATTTGTGCTATAAAGCAACGTGCGACAACACTCGCCAGTCCAGTCACCCCCTCGCCCCTGAAAATAAATTGTTGGCGACGTGATTGCAACGTACACTTGCGCATTACCGGCAAAAGGGACTGTTTCTTTCGTATTCCATGACGCAGGCTAACGTGCGCCGCCTCTGCGCTTTTGTTTTGAAGTACTTCGTTAATGTGGTGGCAAAAAGTTTGCCTGTTCAACCAAAACAAAGTTGTCAGCTCAGGTGTGTGCGCACACACATCTGAGCTGCTGCGCATGTTGTCCACTGCAGCGGACATTCTGTATCTTCTGAAATAAACACTTGAAAGCACACAAATTTTTTTAGGCTTTTGCTCGACGCGCACTGATAGAAAAGTAAGACAAACCACAATTTGCACGTGTACTGCTTTTTGAGAGGGTTCAACATCAAAGGTCGTGGGTTCGACTTTCCCCAGTGGTCGCGGGTCTAACTCCTATTTAAGCTCGAGGGTACGACTCCCGCAATACCTCGTGTGTTCGAGTGCCTAAATTAACTTTATCATTATTAGCTGTGTCTTAATGCACTTTCCCTTCACACCAAAGGTTGTGCGCTGTTCAGCCTGCACAGGTCGAGGGTTCTTAGCCATAATTAACACCTACCTATGGTCACGCAAGACCAGATTTTTCACCTCATGAACTATGTAGTGCTTTCGCTATAAACATCCCCTTGCCATTCTGAGACGCAACAGTGGGTGGCACGAGACGTAAGGTGAGGCGCTTTCCGTATCTCGGCCAGCGCTGAGCACAGTGACACAACTTTGACCAAGCGCAGGATGTATCAGTTGAGAGAGAGAGAGAGAGAGAGAGAGAAACTTTATTTGGTTCTTTCAAGGATTTAGCGTCTCGAGGTCTCCGTCGTCTTCTTGGGCGCCGGCGACTTGGAGCCTCTTCCAGCAAGGGTGGGCCCCTTTTCCTGGGCTCCACTGAGCCTAGCTACCTCACTAGCGTGCTGCACTAAGGCTGAGGCTCGTCCGACGCCGAAAACTATTACCATGAAGACTTCGGTCAGTTGGAGGTTCTTGGTCACGCGTTAGCAACGTTCATACGTACAAACGCAAAGTATCATTGAAAATGGTGTGTTCCGCTCCTCTGTGTACCTTTTTCACCTTCATTAACCTCTCTGCGGTCCTCTATGAACCTATTCTACCAATGTCTTCTGACAAGGTGCTTAGTAAACAATTGAGGCATAGCACCCTTCACGATGGCTGACAAAGGTAATTCGTTAGGAATGAGTCAATATAGCGACACAACGTGCTGTCACTGGCAAAACGAGGCATGTATCAGGCGTTTACCGCAGTGGGACTCCTCTTGCTCTTCCCTGACAACTCTCGGTGCCATCTAGAACCGCCGGCGCGAACCTTTCACATGGCTTTTAAATGTATGGTGTGCCGGTGCGTGTGAACGCTGGAAACGTGTCATACGTCAACTGGGCTCCTCTCTCGCGCTTCTTTATAGGCAGCCTACGCCATCTAATGGCACTGCCCCGA
The DNA here is from genome assembly GCF_050947875.1 of Dermacentor variabilis. Lineage (NCBI taxonomy): Eukaryota > Metazoa > Arthropoda > Arachnida > Ixodida > Ixodidae > Dermacentor > Dermacentor variabilis. Next base: position 115,818,645 of record NC_134570.1, read on the forward strand.
AGTCCAGGCATGGACTCCCAGACCATAAGCGTGGTGTGCCGGTACTACGAATGGCGAGAATTGTTCCCTCGCTTACCGCAAACTAAGTCGCACGTAGTGAAACACCCATGTTTGCGAGCGGTTCATTGAATAGATGTACATGCCTAACACATGCATGGCACAGCTTACAAAAGCGTTGGCGGGAAAGTTGTTCATTGGAAAGGTGCACATAGCCAGCGCATTTGTGCCACGCCTTTTAACTAGTTGGGTGGGTGTCCTTGAAAAACGCGCGTGATGTTAGTTTCTTTACAATAAGCGTCGCAGGAACGTAAGGGATATCTTCCTCGATTATATGACAGAATGTTCCCAGTGGCACATACCTAGTTGCCCAATTGGACGTCAAGGATGTTTATTGAACAGCTTCACACAACAACTAACACATACCCTGTGACCCAAGTTGGCAATAGAGTTAATTGAAGACCAACATAGACAGAGTCGGGCACATTCAGTGCTCGAAGTCCGCATAAAAATTTTCTACGAACAGCGGTACCTACCAAATGTCGAGTTCAGGGGCGTAGCCAGGGAGAGGGGGGGGGGGGCTTATGCGGTTTTACACCTCCTCCCCGAATTTTTTTTTTCGTGCTGCCATGTACAGCCAACCAACACACCCCCCGGCGCCTTACATCAGTCTCAATTTTCTCTAGAATGTCCCTTCCACGCTCGCAAAGACATTTCAGCTCAAACATTGCAACATGGAGCTCGATTTCGTGGTAACGCTCATGCACCGTGAGTCACATAACGCAAGGAGCCCCATCCGAGCACAAAGTTTCAAGGATGTTTTGATGACGAATGGGCTCATCGCGCCGTCTCGTGGAGGCCGCAAATTTACGGAGCGCATAGATTTAAATTCTAAAACTTTATCGGTATAAACTTCTCCTAATCTTTTGATGCGAAAAGTGCACTGACATTTTCAAAGTCGCGCTTTAGATATTCAATTTAGGAACATTCATGGTTTAATCGTATATACATTTGGCGACAAAAGTGCATTGACCTTTCTAAACTCGTACATCGGACGATACAACAAGGCACCCCAAGTCAACAGACTGTCAGACAAGAAAGCACGCAGCAAGGTCCGATGAAACGAAGCGTTGTGGTGGTTCATTTTTGCCGTCGTGTCAAAGAAAAAAAAAACATCAACATTTTTTTTCACCTGCGCCAGAGCATCCATGTCAAAACACTAAAGCCGGCAAAGATAACTACGTTCTTGTTTTCCTGCTCCGACTTTTATTCGCGAAGGCACGTTGAGCATATTCAAATTTTTTTTTTTTTTTTTTTTGCTCCCGCTACTCGCGGGATACCGGAGCCAGCCATAGCGCATGCGTATTTCTCGTGGTGCACTGACCGCTGCGCGGCACACTTGCGATGCGCATTCGTTTTTCTCTGGTCGAATGGATTTTCACCTGGCAGAATTTTGGACGCTTTATGGCTAGCAGACGAGAAAAAGAACGATTCATGGTCGTTCACGGCCGTCACTGCGGGGACTCGGCGGACTGCAACGCGTTCGCTTGAGCGCAACCTCTCCGGAAATTTTTGTCTCGCCGGTGTAGTCTACCTAACAGCATGCGTATAGTTCTCTTTTGACAAAGTGTCTCACGTTCTCTTCGAGATTCCTTCGGTAGCTACACTAGGTGCCCAAAGTAGGCGTTGATTGTGGCGAACATGCTTTCCTTTGCGTTTCTTCATTTCCGTGCCCCCACCCCACAAAAGAAGAAAGGACATTGCTGCGGCGCAGCAAATTGTCGCATGGTGAAAGTTCGATTTTGTTACTTCTTCGTTCGCGCAAAGTAATTGGCCATGGAATGCTAGATTTGCCGGATACTCTTATTAAATTATTCCGACAGCAATTATATCGACACTCCAGGCGCATTCCTGCCTTCACCGTCGCCCTCATGTTCCGTATAAAGTCCAAGGGAGACAACATACTGACCACGCACCGCATGCTGGGGAGCAGACGATAGCGGATCAGTCTTGTGTGCGCAAGGAAGAAAAGCGAGGAGGAAGCGCGCCGCCTCATGTCGCGCGCAATACATCAGGGGAGTGTAGGGAGGGGAGGCTGTGATACGTGAATCTGTGGTTGCGCAACACGTTGATTTGCCTTGTTTGAAGCATTAATTACACTGACTTTTTCCTAGATACGTAGATTTATTGGAAACATACGTATATTTAAATATCTTGTGGCGGGGTTTTGTGTATACGTGCAGCGAACTTCGTTTCCAGTTACACTTTTTCCAACTGTATCTTATATAGGCTGTATCTGTATCTGTATATAGGCTGGTAGGCTTCCTGGGCTGGAAGCCCAGGAAGCCTACCACCTATATACTACCGCCTCAGGCTTTTGGGCTGGCACCGTAACCGGTGGCGGCTTCTATTATATCCATTACCAGTCAAGCGCGTCTAAAGTCAGGTTAAAAGGTAAAGAAATCTTGGCTTGGAAAAACACTATGGCTTTGCGAGGAGGCATGATAATCCAAAAAAGAGGCGAGAACAAAAGAAGGGTGGAATGTCACCTTGAATTACCCGTAGAAGTCCGCCGCGACGTAATCTATTATGCTTCAATAGCAATGATGAACACTCCAAGCAAATTTTCGTCGTTGTCGTCGAATGATGCTCGCCGTATATATAGGAACATTTATTATATGTGCCCTGCCATGCTATATGATATGCTTCCTATGTGGTTCATAATGCCACACTTTTCATCACTAAAGCTGTTCATACAAGGTCCCAAATCCTCGACCAAATTATTCATCAGAATTTTGAGAATGGCAGTTCCGAAACAGGAATCATTAAACATTACACTAACGCGGAATCACTTCTTTCTTAAATGTTCTCCGGCTAAGAAATGTTAAACGTGAAAAGCAATTACAACGCTCAAATCTGGAAGTAACGCAATTTCACTGGCGTGGCAGACCGCACAATCTCCGAGGTCGGCCCACGAAAGAAGTTGAAAAATGCCGATGCGGAAAATTGGCGATAGATTCGGAAAGAGGTGTCTAGTTAACAACCATCAGTGAAATTGTGTGACTGCGGGAATAAAACAGAGGACCCCTAACACGACAGCTCGATCATCTAAACAATAGACCACGGGCGCCAGCCTCAGTAAACGGAATATAGTATCCTCAAGCTTTTCCCGCGCATAAGCCAGCGCGACTAGACGCTAGGCGCCTTTTATGAATATTCAGTGCGGTGTTTCACTGTCATCAATATTTGCACTTGACAATACTGATTACTTTAGTTGTAGTATTTCTTCTGAAGCAAATTGCTCTCCATAACTGTACGATTATATTTGCGTCATAATTTTCACGTGGTGGCGAAAGATGCTTAACGTGTTCATGTTTGGTTTGCAAAGACTGGTGCACAGATGAAGCTGCATTAGAACACCTATAGTTAGAAGACTTGGCTTGCTTGAACGAATTGTAAAACAGCCTAGGCGGACTGTGCAAACCATGCTTGCCTTGGCGGCTTGTAACATAGTTTTCCCGCCCATAGTACCCGACGTACGGTAGTTAGAGTAGTACCTGTCGGTGAGTACTTTCCGTAGCAAAGGACCACGTCCCACAGATAGTACAATCATGTCCGCACGTATTTTCAGAACGCCGGTCGAGAAGCTCCCGCGAAATGCTGATCGCGAGGAAGCTAGGCAGGCCCGCATACACACAAACACCGATCCGTTAGTTCACATACAGAAACAACGTTCTATTTCCTGCACGGTGCTCGCTGAGGCTCCACGCCGGAGCTGCACAGAGGTGGCGACGCCGGAACAAAAGGCCAAGGCTAAGCGGCAACGTCTACAAAAGCCTGCAGTTCAAAGGAGCCAAGCAGATCGCGCGCCATGAGCATGCCGCAGTACAGGAAGGCGATACCAACACAAGGTGGCAACACCGACAATGCCTGTAGTTCTAAGCAAATGCTGCCCGCGGTTCTAGAGTTTTATCTCTTCACGTCTCTGCACATGCCACATCACGGCTGTTTACTCAGTAAACTTATGTTAAAAGGAAATCATACTGCCACCACAGCTACGAGCCCCACTCTTCGTATAATACATGTATTCTTATACGGTGCTATTGCTTTCGTTGCTTTGCCCTATTGGCGAAATTGTCATATTTATGTAAATATTTCTTCATCGGCGCAGGTTATTTATCGATAAAGATTGGCTATATCACATACTAAAGCAGCCACACATCGACGTCAGCAAGTTTCGAGGACGTTTAGTGAACCACAACGAGCGTAGTAAGAGATTTAACATTGCAGCAGAACCGGTCTCACGACGAATGTCGACGTAATGCGACTAGCATGGAGAAATGTAGCGAAACATAATATTGACTCCGCAGAGGCACGTCATTTATGAGGTGTGCATGCAGCAAAACTATCCTCCCGAGTTGTGTCGTTGACAAGCCGTAATAGGCTAGCGGCACAACAGTGCCTTCGCCATGCCAGCACGAGGCCCATGCCTGATAATATATTCAGACAAGTTTGTCTGCCTATAACTAACACGGGCTCGATTGCAAGCAGCAGCAAACAAATATTAGTTTTCTTTTCATTGAAGAGCGGCACATTCCCAATGACATATAACAAGATACACAACTTGGCGTCGAATAGGTTCATTTAAGAGTGGTACCTACCCAGTGACACATACTGTAGCGCCTCAAAACGGCAATGGGCATTCCTTGGATGCTTTGAAGAAGCAACTACTTTACTAGAACCCGCATGGACGGCGATAAAGCACCCGCCACAACTGTTGACGAGTCAACAAAGAAGCTCCCTTCAAGGTAACAACGACCAGCGGATTCTGTACGACTGTAACAATCGCGAAGGCCAGGGCTCCCAGGCCGATGCATGCTGATGGCTCCTGCGAGCCCACTATTTTATGCAAGGGGCTAACATCGAAGATTTCGCTGGGAATTCCGTCGATATCATCTTCCCACTTGCTACATGGTTGTGTTGTATGCGGACGCGATCACGCAGCATTGGTGGAGGACTCCGGCGAAAGGCGCGACGTCAATGGCGGGATTTCGCGACCAGTTCGATCTATATGGCGAGGACGACCGTTTCAAAAACTGACACTTTTGAGGCAGAGTGTGTGCGCTGACCTGTGGGCTAAGAGATGTAGTGCGACACTTCAAAGTGCTGCTACACGGAGTGTGCCCTCATATCTGGAGCAAGTTGTGCAAGTCATCATCATCATCATCATCATCATCAGCCTAGTTACGCCCACTGCAGGGCAAAGGCCTCTCCCATACTTCTCCAACTACCCCGGTCATGTACTAATTGTGGCCATGTTGTCCCTGCAAACGTCTTAATGTCATCCGCCCACCTAACTTTCTGCCGCCCCCTGCTACGCATCCCTTCCCTTGGAATCCAGTCCGTAACCCTTAGTGACCATCGGTTATCTTCCCTCCTCATTACATGTCCGGCCCATGCCCATTTCTTTTTCTTGATTTCAACTAAGCTGTCGTTTACCCGCGTTTGTTGCCTCACCCAATCTGCTCTTTTCTTATCCCTTAATGTCACACCCATCATTCTTCTTTCCATAGCTCGTTGCGTCGTCCTCAATTTCAGCAGAACCCTTTTCGTAAGTCTCCAGGTTTCTGCCCCATATGTGAGTACTGGTAACACACAGCTGTTATACACTTTCCTTTTGAGGGATAGTGGTATCCTGCTGTTCATGATTTGAGAATGCCTGCCAAACGCACCCCAGCCCATTCTTATTCTTCTGGTTATTTCAGTCTCATGATCCGGATCCGTGGTCACTACCTGCCCTAAGTAGATGTAGTCCCTTACCCCTTCCAGTGCTTCGCTACCTATCGTAAACTGCTGTTCTCTTCAGAGCCTGTTAAACATTACTTTAGTTTTCTGCAGATTAATTTTCAGACCCACCCTTCTGCTTTGCCTCTCCAGGTCAGTGAGCATGCATTGCAATTGGTCTCCTGAGTTACTAAGCAAGGCAATATCATCAGCGAATCGCAAGTTGCTAAGATATTCTCCATCAACTTTTATCCCCAATTCTTCCCACTCCAGGCCTCTGAATACCTCCTGTAAACATGCTGTGAATAGCATTGGAGATATCGTATCTCCCTGTCTGACGCCTTTCTTTATAGGGATTTTGTTGCTTTCTTTGTGGAGGACTACGGTGGCTGTGGAGCCGCTATAGATATCTTCCAGTATCTTTACATATGGCTCATCTATACCCTGATTCCGTAATGCCTCCATGACTGCTGAGGTTTCGACTGAATCAAACGCTTTCTCGTAATCAATGAAAGCTATATATAACGGTTGGTTATATTCTGCACATTTCTCTATCACTTGATTGATAGTGTGAATATGGTCTATTGTTGAGTAGCCTTTACGGAATCCTGCCTGGTCCTTTGGTTGACAGAAGTCTAAGGTGTTCCTGATTCTATTTGCGATTACCTTAGTAAATACTTTGTAGGCAACGGACAGTAAGCTGATCGGTCTATAATTTTTCAAGTCTTTGGCGTCCCCTTTCTTATGGATTAAGATTATGTTAGCGTTCTTCCAAGATTCCGGTACGCTCGAGGTTATGAGGCATTGCGTATACAGGGTGGCCAGTTTCTCTAGAACAATCTGACCACCATCCTTCAACAAATCTGCTGTTACCTGATCCTCCCCGGCTGCCTTCCCCCTTTGCATAGCTCCTAAGGCTTTCTTTACTTCTTCTGGCGTTACCTGTGGGATTTCGAATTCCTCTAGGCTATTCTCTCTTCCACTATCGTCGTGGGTGCCACTGGTACTGTATAAATCTCTATAGAACTCCTCAGCCACTTGAACTATCTCATCCATATTAGTAACGATATTGCCGGCTTTGTCTCTTAACGCACACATCTGATTCTTGCCTATTCCTAGTTTCTTCTTCACTGTTTTTAGGCTTCCTCCGTTCCTGAGAGCCTGTTCAATTCTATCCATATTATAGTTCCTGATGTCCGCTGTCTTACGCTTGTTGATTAACTTAGAAAGTTCTGCCAGTTCTATTCTAGCTGTAGGGTTAGAGGCTTTCATACATTGGCGTTTCTTGATCAGATCTTTCGTCTCCTGCGATAGCTTACTGGTTTCCTGTCTAACGGAGTTACCACCGACTTCTATTGCGCACTCCTTAATGGTTCCCATGAGATAGTCGTTCATTGCTTCAACACTAAGGTCCTCTTCCTGAGTTAAAGCCGAATACCTGTTCTGTAGCTTGATCCGGAATTCCTCTAGTTTCCCTCTTACCGCTAACTCATTGATTGGCTTCTTGTGTACCAGTTTCTTCCGTTCCCTCCTCAAGTCTAGGCTAATTCGAGTTCTTACCATCCTATGGTCACTGCAGCGTACCTTGCCGAGTACGTCTACATCTTGTATGATGCCAGGGTTCGCGCAGAGTATGAAGTCGATTTCATTTCTAGTCTCACCATTCGGGCTCCTCCACGTCCACTTTCGGCTAACCCGCTTGCGGAAAAAGGTGTTCATTATCCGCATATTATTCTGTTCTGCAAACTCTACTAATAATTCTCCTCTGGTATTCCTAGAGCCTATGCCATATTCCCCCACTGACTTGTCTCCAGCCTGCTTCTTGCCTACCCTGGCATTGAAGTCGCCCATCAGTATAGTGTATTTTGTTTTGACTTTACCCATCGCCGATTCCACGTCTTCATAAAAGCTTTCGACTTCCTGGTCATCATGACTGCATGTAGGGGCATAGACTTGTACCACCTTCAATTTGTACCTCTTATTAAGTTTCACAACAAGACCTGCCACCCTCTCGTTAATGCTATAGAATTCCTGTATGTTTCCAGCTATTTCCTTATTAATCAGGAATCCGACTCCTAGTTCTCGTCTCTCCGCTAAGCCCCTGTAACACAGTACATGCCCGCTTTTTAGCACTGTATATGCTTCTTTTGTCCTCCTAACCTCACTGAGTCCTATTATATCCCATTTACTACCCTCTAATTCCTCCAATAACACTGCTAGACTCGCCTCACTAGATAGCGTTCTAACGTTAAACGTTGCCAGGTTCAGATTCCAATGGCGGCCTGTCCGGAGCCAGGTATTCTTAGCACCCTCTGCAGCGTTACAGATCTGACCGCCGCCGTGGTCAGTTGCTTCGCGGCTGCTGGGGACTGAGGGCCGGGGTTTGATTGTTGTATTCATATAGGAGGTTGTGGCCAAGTACTGCACCAGGGTGGCCAATCCTGCTCTGGTGAGAGAGTGCGTTACCGGTTCTGGTCACCGGGATCAGGCCGCACTCCAGGCCTGTTTGTGCAATTTTCTCAACACACGTTTTTTTTTTTGTATTTCCCGGTGGAGAATTGCGCGGCACCGGGATTTGAATCACGGTCCTCTTGCACTGGAGACGGATACTCTACCGTCCCCGCAGGAGTTAAATTAAAAATTGAATTATGGTGTTTTGCGTGACAAAACCACTTTCTGATTATGCACGCCGTAGTGGAGGACTCCGAAAATTTCGACCACCTGGGGTTCTTTAACGTGCACCTAATTCTAAGTACACGGGTGTTTTCGCATTTCGCCCCCATCGAAACGCGGCCGCCGTGGCCGGGGTCCGATCCCGCGACCTCGTGCTCAGCAGTCTAACACCATGACCACTGAGCAACCACGGCGGGTCCCGCAGCAGTTGTACGCCTCATTTAACCTACAGTGGTGCCCTATTTGATCAGTCAAGGTGGACCAATCTGAGCTCGGTTATACCGCATGGATGGCACTCGGCTAGAGAACCTGGTATTTATGACCTGCACATGTGTGGCCACACATAATTGAGGATATATAATTTTTTTTTTTTAGGAGGGTTTCCGTACAGTGATAAAAGGAAGGAAAATACAATAAAAGAAAAAGAAAAAAAAAGAAAAAAAAGAAAAAAAAAGGAACATAACATGTGATTTGAACTCGTGATCCTTCAATGTTGCCCGGAAAGGTAGCTCAGTCGGTTGGTTCGTCAAGCCAACGGTTACTTTCAAGCGCCAAAGCTCCTGCTCCGAGCCTCATACTTATGTGCAAAGGGACTGATGTTGTCCGCGGCAATTTAACAATTTATCATTCGAGGCGCACTTGCCAAGTTTGCCTCCAGTTAAAACTGCCTGCGATGCCTATAGTGCAGCTCTTATCTCGCTCAACATACACAGTTCTATATACGTGCATCCGGTGCAATGCTTTCCGTTGTATCAGCAATTTCAATGTCATGGCCGATCATGTAAGCAAAAGTAGCTGTTTACTATTTACAATATCCAGAATTGATCAAACGTGAAGTTGTCACCGGCATTCTGAGTGGTTGGAAGGCATAATTTCTTTGAAAAATGGCCGCCAGAGGAGCAGCGTGAACTCGAGCGGCTTTATAGACTAGGAAAACTGCCTTAATATATATTTAGACTTGAGGGGAAGCTTCGTTAACAAACTATAACACGGCAATCAGCACTCGTATACGACGAGAGAAATTATTGAGACGTGGGAAATTCCCTTGAAATAAATCTGGTTTGCGAGACAAATGCTTGTATGTATTGAATCTCTTAAAAGATGAGGGGGGAAATATGCGCTCACCGAGAGGGCATCTTCAGCACGAGACCACCGCGAGGCACCTTACTGAGATGTAGAGAGCTTCGCGGCCGGAACGAAATCTCCCCTCTCCGCCGGCCCAGGGTGGGAAACGCGCTTTCCGATCGCTCAAGGTTGCGCGGATATTGTATAACTCTAGCGTCTAGGAAAAAGCTTAAACAGGTGCGGGGGCGGCACGCATAGCGTGGGAAGCTAGCCGCCGGAATAGCTATCTCAAGTACTGCTCCTGGCGAGGGCGAAATACCTTCGTGTAATTATAATAACCCTAATAGGACTTCTTTCAAAGAGAAGAAAAAGAAAAGGGAAACGGCTCAGAAGGCTATACTACGAGAGCTATGACTGATACTTTTCTATATATATGTATTCATCTCATCTATGGGATCGCATGCGCGCGCTGTTGGTTTTAAAGCGCAACCGTGGTAGGGAAACGGAAGGCGATATAAGCATGCGTGTCCATGATACGCACACGACAAACTGCCTTACAATATTTAGAATTGATATATATATATATACACACACACAAAAGCCAATATAGGCTGCTCGACACTATCTCGCGCGTTTTTATAGCGAAGTACATCAGAACCGACTCGTCGTTCCACAACAACCATTTCCTGAGTGATCGCCAGATATATGCCGAATAACTTCCTGTCATTCAATAAGAATGTCTCTCTTTCATGCAGCCTACCAATTCGCGCTGTTTCGGTTTAGACAAAACAATTTATCATTCGAGGCGCACTTGCCAAGTTTGCCTCCAGTTAAAACTGCCTGCGATGCCTATAGTGCAGCTCTTATCTCGCTCAACATACACAGTTCTATATACGTGCATCCGGTGCAATGCTTTCCGTTGTATCAGCGATTTCAATGTCATGGCCGATCATGTAAGCAAAAGTAGCTGTTTACTATTTACAATATCCAGAATTGATCAAACGTGAAGTTGTCACCGGCATTCTGAGTGGTTGGAAGGCATAATTTCTTTGAAAAATGGCCGCCAGAGGAGCAGCGTGAACTCGAGCGGCTTTATAGACTAGGAAAACTGCCTTAATATATATTTAGACTTGAGGGGAAGCTTCGTTAACAAACTATAACACGGCAATCAGCACTCGTATACGACGAGAGAAATTATTGAGACGTGGGAAATTCCCTTGAAATAAATCTGGTTTGCGAGACAAATGCTTGTATGTATTGAATCTCTTAAAAGATGAGGGGGGAAATATGAGCTCACCGAGAGGGCATCTTCAGCACGAGACCACCGCGAGGCACCTTACTGAGATGTAGAGAGCTTCGCGGCCGGAACGAAATCTCCCCTCTCCGCCGGCCCAGGGTGGGAAACGCGCTTTCCGATCGCTCAAGGTTGCGCGGATATTGTATAACTCTAGCGTCTAGGAAAAAGCTTAAACAGGTGCGGGGGCGGCACGCATAGCGTGGGAAGCTAGCCGCCGGAATAGCTATCTCAAGTACTGCTCCTGGCGAGGGCGAAATACCTTCGTGTAATTATAATAACCCTAATAGGACTTCTTTCAAAGAGAAGAAAAAGAAAAGGGAAACGGCTCAGAAGGCTATACTACGAGAGCTATGACTGATACTTTTCTATATATATGTATTCATCTCATCTATGGGATCGCATGCGCGCGCTGTTGGTTTTAAAGCGCAACCGTGGTAGGGAAACGGAAGGCGATATAAGCATGCGTGTCCATGATACGCACACGACAAACTGCCTTACAATATTTAGAATTGATATATATATATACACACACACACAAAAGCCAATATAGGCTGCTCGACACTATCTCGCGCGTTTTTATAGCGAAGTACATCAGAACCGACTCGTCGTTCCACAACAACCATTTCCTGAGTGATCGCCAGATATATGCCGAATAACTTCCTGTCATTCAATAAGAATGTCTCTCTTTCATGCAGCCTACCAATTCGCGCTGTTTCGGTTTAGACAAAACAATTTATCATTCGAGGCGCACTTGCCAAGTTTGCCTCCAGTTAAAACTGCCTGCGATGCCTATAGTGCAGCTCTTATCTCGCTCAACATACACAGTTCTATATACGTGCATCCGGTGCAATGCTTTCCGTTGTATCAGCAATTTCAATGTCATGGCCGATCATGTAAGCAAAAGTAGCTGTTTACTATTTACAATATCCAGAATTGATCAAACGTGAAGTTGTCACCGGCATTCTGAGTGGTTGGAAGGCATAATTTCTTTGAAAAATGGCCGCCAGAGGAGCAGCGTGAACTCGAGCGGCTTTATAGACTAGGAAAACTGCCTTAATATATATTTAGACTTGAGGGGAAGCTTCGTTAACAAACTATAACACGGCAATCAGCACTCGTATACGACGAGAGAAATTATTGAGACGTGGGAAATTCCCTTGAAATAAATCTGGTTTGCGAGACAAATGCTTGTATGTATTGAATCTCTTAAAAGATGAGGGGGGAAATATGCGCTCACCGAGAGGGCATCTTCAGCACGAGACCACCGCGAGGCACCTTACTGAGATGTAGAGAGCTTCGCGGCCGGAACGAAATCTCCCCTCTCCGCCGGCCCAGGGTGGGAAACGCGCTTTCCGATCGCTCAAGGTTGCGCGGATATTGTATAACTCTAGCGTCTAGGAAAAAGCTTAAACAGGTGCGGGGGCGGCACGCATAGCGTGGGAAGCTAGCCGCCGGAATAGCTATCTCAAGTACTGCTCCTGGCGAGGGCGAAATACCTTCGTGTAATTATAATAACCCTAATAGGACTTCTTTCAAAGAGAAGAAAAAGAAAAGGGAAACGGCTCAGAAGGCTATACTACGAGAGCTATGACTGATACTTTTCTATATATATGTATTCATCTCATCTATGGGATCGCATGCGCGCGCTGTTGGTTTTAAAGCGCAACCGTGGTAGGGAAACGGAAGGCGATGTAAGCATGCGTGTCCATGATACGCACACGACAAACTGCCTTACAATATTTAGAATTGATATATATATATATATATACACACACAAAAGCCAATATAGGCTGCTCGACACTATCTCGCGCGTTTTTATAGCGAAGTACATCAGAACCGACTCGTCGTTCCACAACAACCATTTCCTGAGTGATCGCCAGATATATGCCGAATAACTTCCTGTCATTCAATAAGAATGTCTCTCTTTCATGCAGCCTACCAATTCGCGCTGTTTCGGTTTAGACAAAACAGTTTATCATTCGAGGCGCACTTGCCAAGTTTGCCTCCAGTTAAAACTGCCTGCGATGCCTATAGTGCAGCTCTTATCTCGCTCAACATACACAGTTCTATATACGTGCATCCGGTGCAATGCTTTCCGTTGTATCAGCAATTTCAATGTCATGGCCGATCATGTAAGCAAAAGTAGCTGTTTACTATTTACAATATCTAGAATTGATCAAACGTGAAGTTGTCACCGGCATTCTGAGTGGTTGGAAGGCATAATTTCTTTGAAAAATGGCCGCCAGAGGAGCAGCGTGAACTCGAGCGGCTTTATAGACTAGGAAAACTGCCTTAATATATATTTAGACTTGAGGGGAAGCTTCGTTAACAAACTATAACACGGCAATCAGCACTCGTATACGACGAGAGAAATTATTGAGACGTGGGAAATTCCCTTGAAATAAATCTGGTTTGCGAGACAAATGCTTGTATGTATTGAATCTCTTAAAAGATGAGGGGGAAATATGCGCTCACCGAGAGGGCATCTTCAGCACGAGACCACCGCGAGGCACCTTACTGAGATGTAGAGAGCTTCGCGGCCGGAACGAAATCTCCCCTCTCCGCCGGCCCAGGGTGGGAAACGCGCTTTCCGATCGCTCAAGGTTGCGCGGATATTGTATAACTCTAGCGTCTAGGAAAAAGCTTAAACAGGTGCGGGGGCGGCACGCATAGCGTGGGAAGCTAGCCGCCGGAATAGCTATCTCAAGTACTGCTCCTGGCGGGGGCGAAATACCTTCGTGTAATTATAATAACCCTAATAGGACTTCTTTCAAAGAGAAGAAAAAGAAAAGGGAAACGGCTCAGAAGGCTATACTACGAGAGCTATGACTGATACTTTTCTATATATATGTATTCATCTCATCTATGGGATCGCATGCGCGCGCTGTTGGTTTTAAAGCGCAACCGTGGTAGGGAAACGGAAGGCGATATAAGCATGCGTGTCCATGATACGCACACGACAAACTGCCTTACAATATTTAGAATTGATATATATATATATATACACACACACAAAAGCCAATATAGGCTGCTCGACACTATCTCGCGCGTTTTTATAGCGAAGTACATCAGAACCGACTCGTCGTTCCACAACAACCATTTCCTGAGTGATCGCCAGATATATGCCGAATAACTTCCTGTCATTCAATAAGAATGTCTCTCTTTCATGCAGCCTACCAATTCGCGCTGTTTCGGTTTAGACAAAACAATTTATCATTCGAGGCGCACTTGCCAAGTTTGCCTCCAGTTAAAACTGCCTGCGATGCCTATAGTGCAGCTCTTATCTCGCTCAACATACACAGTTCTATATACGTGCATCCGGTGCAATGCTTTCCGTTGTATCAGCAATTTCAATGTCATGGCCGATCATGTAAGCAAAAGTAGCTGTTTACTATTTACAATATCCAGAATTGATCAAACGTGAAGTTGTCACCGGCATTCTGAGTGGTTGGAAGGCATAATTTCTTTGAAAAATGGCCGCCAGAGGAGCAGCGTGAACTCGAGCGGCTTTATAGACTAGGAAAACTGCCTTAATATATATTTAGACTTGAGGGGAAGCTTCGTTAACAAACTATAACACGGCAATCAGCACTCGTATACGACGAGAGAAATTATTGAGACGTGGGAAATTCCCTTGAAATAAATCTGGTTTGCGAGACAAATGCTTGTATGTATTGAATCTCTTAAAAGATGAGGGGGGAAATATGCGCTCACCGAGAGGGCATCTTCAGCACGAGACCACCGCGAGGCACCTTACTGAGATGTAGAGAGCTTCGCGGCCGGAACGAAATCTCCCCTCTCCGCCGGCCCAGGGTGGGAAACGCGCTTTCCCATCGCTCAAGGTTGCGCGGATATTGTATAACTCTAGCGTCTAGGAAAAAGCTTAAACAGGTGCGGGGGCGGCACGCATAGCGTGGGAAGCTAGCCGCCGGAATAGCTATCTCAAGTACTGCTCCTGGCGAGGGCGAAATACCTTCGTGTAATTATAATAACCCTAATAGGACTTCTTTCAAAGAGAAGAAAAAGAAAAGGGAAACGGCTCAGAAGGCTATACTACGAGAGCTATGACTGATACTTTTCTATATATATGTATTCATCTCATCTATGGGATCGCATGCGCGCGCTGTTGGTTTTAAAGCGCAACCGTGGTAGGGAAACGGAAGGCGATATAAGCATGCGTGTCCATGATACGCACACGACAAACTGCCTTACAATATTTAGAATTGATATATATATATATATACACACACAAAAGCCAATATAGGCTGCTCGACACTAACTCGCGCGTTTTTATAGCGAAGTACATCAGAACCGACTCGTCGTTCCACAACAACCATTTCTTGAGTGATCGCCAGATATATGCCGAATAACTTCCTGTCATTCAATAAGAATGTCTCTCTTTCATGCAGCCTACCAATTCGCGCTGTTTCGGTTTAGACAAAACAATTTATCATTCGAGGCGCACTTGCCAAGTTTGCCTCCAGTTAAAACTGCCTGCGATGCCTATAGTGCAGCTCTTATCTCGCTCAACATACACAGTTCTATATACGTGCATCCGGTGCAATGCTTTCCGTTGTATCAGCAATTTCAATGTCATGGCCGATCATGTAAGCAAAAGTAGCTGTTTACTATTTACAATATCCAGAATTGATCAAACGTGAAGTTGTCACCGGCATTCTGAGTGGTTGGAAGGCATAATTTCTTTGAAAAATGGCCGCCAGAGGAGCAGCGTGAACTCGAGCGGCTTTATAGACTAGGAAAACTGCCTTAATATATATTTAGACTTGAGGGGAAGCTTCGTTAACAAACTATAACACGGCAATCAGCACTCGTATACGACGAGAGAAATTATTGAGACGTGGGAAATTCCCTTGAAATAAATCTGGTTTGCGAGACAAATGCTTGTATGTATTGAATCTCTTAAAAGATGAGGGGGGAAATATGCGCTCACCGAGAGGGCATCTTCAGCACGAGACCACCGCGAGGCACCTTACTGAGAGGTAGAGAGCTTCGCGGCCGGAACGAAATCTCCCCTCTCCGCCGGCCCAGGGTGGGAAACGCAAGTATGTAAAATAAACTCTCTTCTCTTTTGCTTCAACAGCCGATCTCACATCCACACCAAAAGGCAACTCTGGGTGATAGATACGGACGACGGCCTGGCTTTGCTTAGCCAATTTAGCGCGACGCGCGGGTATAGCGCCGGTCAGCTACCACGTTTTACGCGCCCCGGTATGGCGTAGGCAAGGGTGACACTCGAGCACGAATCACGAACGCCAGAAGCGGATCACAACACATGCCCAGTGATCCAACTTGGTGTCAAAGAGGTTGATTCAAGAGCGGCACTTAGTCTGTGTTCCATAACCAGTCACCCAAGTTAGTCCGTCGGTTGGCTTTGAACCTGGATCCCTCGTCAAAACAGCCCAATGGGCAAAGGAATACCCTCTTACACAAGCTGAGTTGAAAACGTTAGAGGCCCCAACGGGCAGATGGACAAGCAGAGATGTGGGCGCGGGAAAGTGCCTGACGCATGTGAATGATGACTGCACGTAATACATTGAAGTGTCCAAAGCCACTCTCAAGTAACTGGCCGGAGGTTTCGCTACGAAGCTCGTAAAGGGAATGTTTCGAATTATTTTTATTGCGGTATTAAATATGTTATCGCAAAACTCACACAAATAGCATTTTCAAGTACCCTAATGTATGTATACAGAAAAATTGGTTATCATTGGTGTTTCTTTAAAGCTGGACTTGTTCACCAGTGTCAACGTAATTGTTTCTGCTGGTACATTTCTCATTTTAGGGGTAAACAACAGAATGCTGCTGTATTATCTAGAGGTCCATATTCTCAATTCATAGACGCCACCACTTTTGGCAGTGAAACGAAGAAGTTATCAATTTTGTGTGCAGTCATGTCAAGTTTGCATGGGTACAAACCGTAGAACGCATGCCACGAACTGCGTGTACAGAAACGAGCGCAATAAAATGCATTAAAGGACGGCAGCACAGACAGCCTAGGATAGCGGCACTCAGTTACATGATTCAGCAAAATACTTGGTAGTCAAGGCTTCCGCTCTCCGCAGGGAGAATCTAACAGGAGCTCACAAAAGGAAGACCGCGTTGATGGCCGGCGCTTTGTGGTATCGCTGTTGTTCTTGTGCCTTATCGGAGTGGTGCCGGGAGCACTGGCTTCTGGACTGGTGACGGTGCTGTTTAGCCCCTCGAAGCCAGCCATCTCTCCACCGACAAACAACGTAAGTGATATTTTTTCATAAATTTAATGGAACCTGATTCTCTGTCCAGTGCACCACGTGTCATACTAAGCGTTATACTTACTTGCGAAGAGTCAATCCTTCATTCAATGACTGCTTGCTTGGTCTACGATCTTGAACGCCAAGTAACACGATATGGTACACATATTTACCTAATGGATTTATATAGCGACTTGTACTACAGACTAGTTCCGTTATTTTTCCTTCTTTCTATTCTTTTTTCTTTCGGGCACGTTCCACAGTAGAAACTGACGCGACTAATTTTGACCTCCCTTCAGAAACACGCTCGGGATTTGCGTAGAGGCCGCCCGTAAATTGAGCGCATTTTTTTTAAATAAACTGCAGGACTCGAGCTTCTGATTTTTGGATACTGCTAGTGGTTTGCTCCGTCGCCGACTGCAATAGGCGACCGTCGCATGGAGTGAAGGCTGGCGTACATATCAGTTGTCAGAACGACAGCGACGGGATGGACTTTCAGGGGGGAAGGGTAGGTCTCGTTTTAACTGGCGATCTTACTCAAAGTTTAAGTAAACGTTGCTGAAAGGAGCCGCGGGCACTCCATTAGCCGCATTAGTAGAAATGGGCGCCCGGCAGCGCCTTTATCGCGAGGCGCCGAGTTACAAACGTCTTTCCTTGAATTTGACAATGTTTTCGGAGACAGGCGCAGAGAAGTGGAAGAGAATGAGGGTCCCCCTTGCTGTTGACCAAGCCTTGTGTCAACAAGAGAAAGTTCTCGCATTCTGTGAGCGGCGCTATAAGTAAGGGTTTCACGGTTTCAGCACCCAAGGTTGAAATCATCACCTGCGCGTACGGCTGGTCGCCCCATTCGTTGGCTACATAAGCGCTGTCCAGCGGAATTCTTTAAGCATCTCAGAATAGTATGTCATTCAGCAGAAAAGGCTTCAGTAGGTTTTCGGAAAGTATCGTTCCGATGTTCCTTGGAGGTACAGCCATCCATAGATCAGCATCTGCGGGCTTCGCGTCTTGGTAACTTTGCCATACACGCTCTAAATGAAAATTCACATAGCTTGCATACCACTGCTGCTACCAAAATGTAATGAGGCGGTTGCACCACCAAGAACGACATTACATATAGCACTGAATGTGACTCTAATCCTACCCTTCCTTTATTCAGATCGTCATTCTGATCTTTGAATTTTCTTTCTTGTCTGCGTAGAATTTAGCCCTTGAAATTATGCAGCACGTTATGGAGGAATGAAGGAATTATTATGGAGGAATTGAATGAAGAAACGTTCAGTACGCTGTAGGAGGCAATGGAAGAAGTTGACCAAAGGCGGGAAACTAGCCTTTAGACGTGCTTCAGAGCTTGACGTCAACAAAAGCACGTCAGCCGATATAGAGCCTCAGCAAGTCATTTGCAAGGGTGACGCGACCATGCATGCGAACGAACAAACGTTGAAGAACTATATATTACCCGCCGTGGTTGCTTAGTGGTTATGGTGTTGGGCTGCTAAGCACGAGGTCGCGGGATTGAATCCGGCCACGGCGGCCGCACTGCGATGGGGGCGAAAACACCCCTGTACTTAGATTTAAGTGCACGGTAAAGAGCCCAAAGTGGTCCACATTTGCGCAGTCCTCCACTACGGCGTGCCTCGTAATCAGAAAGTGGTTTTTGCGCGTAATACCACATAATTTAGGAACTAAATTTATTGACGGGCCCTTCCCCTCCTCGTAGCATAATTGGTAGTGCAATACACGTGTAAAGTGGAGGCCTTGAACGGAGTCATTTCAGCCTTTTATTCATAAGGATGAAGGCGGATTCCTTTAATTTTTTGTGCGGGCGAAGATATGGTGAACTTTATAGGCATGATTGCTCTGATGCGAAGTATGAGGTGACGGCAAATGTGCGACCGGAAATGATATGTCGCTCTGATAAAGTGGCGAAAAAAAAGATAATCTAGCGACTTTTCTGCGCTTTGTAAAAGGCGGCATGTTATGATATGATGAACTTTATTTAATATCGTGAAGATCAACTCTTTGGTTGAGGCAGGCGGCTCCCGCGTCGGGACAGTGAGGTTTAACCTTACCGCCGTATCGTGGGCTTTCTGAATGGCCTGTACTTGATCGAAAAGAACTCCACTGTGTAGGACTCGCCGCCACCAGTCTCTGTCTTTGTCACAGTCTGTGAAAGTCACAGGACACTGCCAAAGCATGTAATCCAGAGTAATGATGCCACAACATTTCTCGCAATTGATTGGTACCTCTCTTTCAAGATATAGCTTATTAATAAAGTTTGAACTTGGATAAGTTCTTGTCTGCAACAATCTCAGAGTCACCGCTTGAGCTCTATTGAGCTTAGCGTGTAGCACTGGGAATTCCCTTCTGTTGATGTAGTAATGCCTCGTGATTTCATTATATGTAAGTAATTGGTCCCTGTTCTCCTCCTGTATATTATTAAGCTCCTGGTCGCGTAGTGCGCGGATAGTAGGTCCTCGTGCAGCTGCGTTAGGCATCTCGTTTAAATTCTTCCGAGATGGATCGAAGACCCCTTGTGCGCAAGAAACCAGCGTATTTCGATCCCTTGGCTGTCCAACTCACCGATCGGCTGGGCAGCCCTTTTGGTTACAAAGCCATAGGTAAAGTGTCTAATAGCCACCTTAGCGTCACTGTAAATCTTGGTCCACTTATTATTCCTAAAAGCCAATGCTATCACTACTTATTCCGCGACTGTCGTGTCTTTAGTCATGATTGTAATAGCATCCCGAGTGAGACCACCTGCATCTACTACTACTGCCGTAAAGGCTTTCTTTCCTCTCACCCATGCATCATCTACAAAAGCTGCATGTTCTGTGTCGTGTTCTATCTCTTGCAGGAGAGCTTTGGCCCTTGCCTTTCGTCTCTCCAGGTTGTGCACCAGGTGCATATTTCTGGGGAAAGGAGTCGTCTTGATTATCTCTCTTATGCTATCTTTTAGTTCTACTGTGCCTTCACCTGAAATTTTGCATTCGGTTGGGCACTACCCTACCTCTTCTAGTATTGCTCTATCTGGCCTTGTTCCAGAGAGCCGCTCTCTCTGGGCAATTTGCTGAGCTTCAATTATCACGGCTATTGTGCTGTGGAGCCCTAGTTTCATTAATTTATTATCCGGCGTGTTAATCGGTAACCCCACTGTTGTTTTGACTAGCCTTTTAATTAATCTGTTCAACTTGTTTAGCTCTGTCTTTGTCCAACTGAGCATCCCAGCTACATAGGAGAAGTGACACAAGGCGAAAGCGTGGACCAGTCTCATGGCGCTCTCCTCTCCCAGCCCTCTGTGTTTGTTGTTAGTGATTCTCCTTAGCAGTCTTATTACCTCCACAGTCTTGCTTGTGATGTGTCATATTGTCCTTCCAATTGCCCCGTTTGCCTCCAGGAATAGCCCTAAGACTAATGGATTCTGCTTGCTTAATAGATTCGCCTGCCTTCGTGGTTAGTACTAACCTGAGTTCTTGCTCGGGAACATATCCCCTCGGTTTTCAACCCCTTCTTCTGTTATTGAGTACAAGGAGTTCAGGTTAATTAGCAGAGCATTTGAGCCCAATGTCTTCTAAAATAGACTATACCTCATAAATGGTCTTCTGAAGTCTGCTTTCCGCATGTCCCATACTTCCTTCAGCGGTCCACATAGTCACATCGTCTGCATAAATGGTAAAGTGAATGCCCTCTATCCCTTTTAATCCCTTAGCCACTTTTGACATGGCCAAGTTGAGAAGCATAAGTGACAAGGCCGACCCTTGTGGCGTCCCTGTCACCTAGATCCATCTTCTTCCCAGCTGAACGATTGCCAAGTAAGGTTTTGACCACTTCATAGAGTTTTCTCCCCAATCCCAGTTCAGAAATCACTTCAAGTATTGCTCTACGCTTAATTCTGTCAAAAGCTATTTCGACATCCAACCCCAAGGAGAGCTCGAGTGTTTTTTGGTTTAGCTAATAGCAGTTGATGCTTGATTAACAACATGCCATCTTGTGTGGAGAAGCCTGATCTGAAACCAATCACATTGTACGGTAGGATGTCATTGTCCTCCGCATATTTCGTTAACCTGTTCAATATGACGTGCTCCGTTGTCCTCCCTAGACATGATGTTAACGAAATTAACCTCAGATTATCCACGTTGAGTTGCTTGCCCGGCTTTGCTATTAGGATAGTACTGGCCGTTCTCCATTCTTCTGGATATACCCCATCTTTCCATAATTCATAATTGTATGTGGTCAGATATTTCATTCATTCATCGTCCAAATTCTGAAGCAATCTGTTAGAGATGCCAACCGGGCCAGCTGCTGACCAAATATTCAGATCATACAGTGTCGTGCGTAACTCACTTTCGGTGAATTCCTGATCCATATATCTGCATTCTACCCCTAAGTAATCGGGATAACTCACATCCTGATCCTCTTTCCTGAGGGGCAGGTATTTAGTAGCCAATTGCTCCATTATGCTCTCTGCGCTTGCAGTCTGACTTTCCTGGTGTACTAGTTTCGCCACTGCTGCGCGTTTGTTCGATTTAGTGCCTTTTTCGTTGAGCAGATGCCTGAGCCGACTCCAATTTCCTCCACGTTTTATCCTTCCGTCTACACACTTACACGCCTCATCCCATTTTTGTTTCTGAAAATATCGTGTATGTTGCTCTATGTTCTTATTGAGCTGAGCAATCGTTTCCTAAGTCTCCTGTTTGAGCGTTGTGATTTCCATCTTTGTAAAATCGATTGCTTGGCTTCGATCAAATGCGCCAATCTACTATCAATTTGTTCGACCTCTTCCTCTGTCTCTATAGCCTTAGTTGCTGCATTCAAGTCGTCCCTAAGCTGAGCCACCCACTCTTGTAGTCTGATGCGCCCCTTTCTGTCTGTGTCTGCTCTGTCTTTTCTGATTTTTCTAAAGTGATCCAAGTCTATGTAAGTGAAATGCTTTACCTCCACCCCCGTCTTTTCCACCATTATGTGTAGTATATAACGGTCGCTTCCTAGATCCATACCAGAGTTGATCCAGTCTGTCCTGGGTAAGTTATAAGTGAAGGATAAGTCCGGGTAGTGTCCCTACACGTGGAACTGCCACACCTGGTAGGGAAGGCTGGGTCTGTGATAAGAGAAGGGCCTAAATCCGTGGCGAGATGCCAGATTCCGTCCCCTTTCTTACTACTCCAGCGGTAACCTCAAGATTGGTGTGGGGCATTGAAGTCCCCTCCTATTATTAGTGGCGCAGTTCTGGCTACCCTCATGACCTTATTAAAAATTGCTCTGAAGCTCTGTCTCATCTCTCTGGGACTGCTATATATGCTGAGGCAGAACAAGCTTTGCGCTTTACCTCTGTGCCTTTTAGGACCATTTCTATCAATATGTATTCAATTTTACTCGCCCCTAATTTTAGATCGTACTCTATGTAGGGAATTTTCTTGTCAATTAGGGTGGCAATTCCTCTGCCTGGTTTCTTGCCTTTGCAGACCGAGTTGAAGCCGGACAGCCCGACCTGCTCCGCTAGAGTTTCCTGCAGCATTATTAATTTCGACCTATTTTCAACCGTTTTGATTATCTGTGCTAGTGACGCTCTTTTTTGCTGAAATCCGCTGCAGTTCCACTGCCACACACGAAGAATATTTCTGTTGTCCATTATTATTGTCGTTGCCGCCTGACTCGCTACCCCCTGTCACTGTTCGCTTGACTGTACCACCTACCGCTCCTGGGGGTGTTCTAGCGCTTTCGGCTTCTGACGACACATATTCTTCATCCTCTCCTTGGGCCTCTTAACTTTTTCAACCTTTTCTCGGCTATTAACTTCAACTTCCATGTTTTGTCCACATTAAGGTTAACGCTGTCTACCGTGTCCTTTAGGTTCCTAATCGCATTCCTAATCTCCTCCAGAACCGAGCACATTGATTCTGCCTCAGGAACTACAGCTCTTTTTTTGGGCGCCGCTGTGTCTTCTTCTTCGTGGCTGTTACTTCTACACACCGGCTTAGCTATTGCCACACTGCCGCTTTCTGTACTCAACCCTTTTTTGATTTCCTGCATCTGCTGCTTAAGTTCTTCATTTGCTTTCTTTAGTGATATAACCTCTCTGATCAGCTGTTCTACTCTGGCATGATTGCTTTGTTCCTGCGAGGCTAGCGCACCTGTTACTTTCACAGTACCTTTGACTTTCTCGGCCCAGGTCGCTCCTGGCTCCTTTTTCTTGTTTGTGTTCAGCTCCTGCTCCTCGAAGCGCACCTGCGCCTCCCGAGACCTGGAACGGTTTCTTCCCCTCGATGTTGAACGCTGCCTTGATCTTGATGTGCTTCTCGAGCGTGAGCGCCTTGCGGCGCCTGGAGGGGTTTCCTTTGTCGGTTGGGCCGATTCCACCTCGGTGTCCACTTTGGAGCGTTGTCTTCTTCTTACTCTTACTAGATATGGTATTTGGTACCGCTGCTTGCAAGCCCTGTCACCTTTGGGGTGATCTTCACCGCAGAACTTGCATATCGGAGAGCAGATATGAGCCTCCCCTAGGTCTTGTATACGACATCCCCTGCACTGCACAAGATCAGGTGTTGGACAAACGTCTGATCTGTGTCCGATTCTTCCACATGCGCAACATACGTCAAATTGCTTTGTGTACAGATAGCACCTCATCAGGGTTGACCCATATTTGATGAAGTTGGGCACCCTGAATCCGTCGAAAAGCACAATAACCGAGCCCGTAGCTTTGATACGTTGTGCAGCCAACGCCGTTGGGTTGTATTCATGCACAATCTTTTTCGTCATCACACTCTGACTGTCATTGAGGTTCACTCTTCCAATAACCCCCTTGCACGTAGAGTGGGGGCTGTTTCATAAGTGCTCACTTCATATTCTGCCTCCATGATCGTAATGGACTTGATTCTCACATACCTTTCAGCATGAGAGGAGTCCGGTGTACTGACCACCACGATATTCTGTGTGAAGTTGGGGCAGATGATGTATTCCTTCGCTTGGTCTGCTGTAAGTCCGGCTGCCTCGATGATCGCTTCTCCAATAGCTGTGCCGACCTTCTTCAGGTTGAGGCCTCCCCGAGGCCTAACGATGATTTTCCTGCGCTCCTCCGGCAGTTGCGGCATTCTTGACGCCTTCACAATCCGGCGCTTGAGCTTGTCGGCCCCGGCAGTACCTTTGTTGGCGATCTCCTCTCCTTTTGATTCTTGGATCAAATTGGCGGCTCCACCAGCTCCCCAGGTCTTTTTCGCAGATCGCGATCTTCGGTTGGTGACCACCTGCCAACCCATTCTTTCGTCGTGGTCTTCCGTCTCATAGGAGAGTTCGTCGTACATGCGTATATCGGCCATGCCGGCTTGGCGGGCTTGCTAGACCTACGTGGCGTGGCGCCCACGTGCAGCGTGGCGCCCACGTGCGATGGGCACAAAAGAGGCTATAGAAGCCCAAAAAATGCTGGCCCACATTGTCCAAAGTTGTCCACCGATTCGGGTTAACCTCACGAATCTGATGATGAGCTTCAATGCGTGGTCCTGCCAAAAGTGCCTGCAGAATCATTCAAAAGACGGAACCGATGCGGGACACGTCCGCTTTCTTCTGCTTCTTCCTCTTCCCTAAAAGGCGGCATGTTGACCATTTCTTTCAGAGATGAAAGACTTTGAAATCGCGTGTAGCATGATGAGATGAATCGCACTGCCTTGTTTTGGACGGCTTCCATTATATCGGTCAGGGTAATCTGGTAGGAATGCCAAATAATTGATGCATATTTCAAGGAAGGACGCACGAGGAAAATGTGCGCTTGAACCCTGGTGTCTGTCTGACATAAACGTTGCTTCAGAAATGCCAGCTTTATTTTGCCCTTTAAACATAATATTTTCTATAAGGTAAGTACAATTTACACTAGAATTGATGAAGACGTCAAGATATTAACCGATGTTATCTAACTAGTCTACTATGCTATCGCTTAATATGTAAGTACTTTGTTCAAACTTTGAGACAGTAGTGAAGCTCAAATGTTGCGTTTTTTTCTTTCATGATTTGCATCCACCATTTCCAGCACCATTCTGCTATCCTATTAAGATCAGTTTGAAAATTTATGACGTCGTTAAAGGCGTTAAAGCGGTTTATGCGCTCATCGTCGTTAAATTATATAATCATCGGCAAGAAGGCGAACTGTCTAATTATTATTTATTGCTATGTCATTAATGTGTATCAAAAATAAAAGTGAACCTATTTGTGTGTATGCTCTAACGAAGGCTGCGCCACAGCCAAAATCGCAGCACACAAGCACTCTTTATTCGGGCCTTCCTTTCTTTCCACAGAGTGCAGCTAAGCCTCTGGCATGCACCACCAGTGACTGCAATGACCTGGCGCAGTGGCTGAGGGTGAAAATGGACCAAAAAGTGGACCCTTGCCATGACTTCTACCAGTTCGTGTGCGATGATTACAAGGGTGAACAAAGTTTACATAAAGTAAGTCATAAACGTCGCATCGTCGGCAAAAACTGCTAATGGTGCCTGGCTGCAATGTAGCGCGAAATAATGCTGAAAGAAGTGATATCACAGATAAGGCCACACTGTGCTCCCTAAAACTAAAGACTAAAGGTGTACCGAAGTATATTCATACGCATTTGTTTTAACTTTTACGTTTCCTTAATATGGGATCTGGCGATGCCTCCAGCGCAAGGGGAAAATGCCGAAATCGGGGCTATTGATATCTTAATTCGCTTATGGAATCAGTTTCCACGCCGACTTCAGCGTCACACACGAAGAAAATTCGTAGCGAGTCTGGCGCAAGGACATCTGACTTATGTAGTTTGTTTCGATTGGCTCGGCACGAAGACTACATCTTGTGTGTTTATATCATGCACAAGAGCAAAACATATGAAATAAAGTCATGTTGCAAGGTCGGTGCATGTAGGTAGCAGAGTTTCCGCCGAAAAGCGGTTCAGAACGAATGCTCACCGACATGACTAATGGGTGGTTAGGGGAGCAACGATTGAAGCGCGACTCAGTTTGAAGGGAACAAATAGTTGGGAAGAAAGAAGGCGTTCTTTTTTTTTCAAGAAAGAGACAGTAAGATTGGCTCACCGAAAATAAACTTCCTGTTCAATTTTACATCTGCATGACGAATGTACAAAAGAGAAGTTTATCTTACTTATATTATTATAAGTAAATGCATTTTTAGCGCCCATCCTAAGAGAGGGTGTGGGCGCCGCTATCACTTGCTATGCAATGCAACTCTATAATGGTGAAGAAAGGCGCTCTGGTAAAGTTCACCTGTTACAATACTCCCCCTTACACGTCGTGCTGTTATGCTTGTCGACGTTGTTCTGAATTTAGTGACGCGGGTAGCCTCATTGCTTCTGAATCTGTGAAACCAAAATTAAACGTGAAGAAAGGCGGTTAACCGAAGGGCCCGATTTTTATTAGTCATAAGAAGCCAACAAACAGTGACACAAAGGACAACACTGGGGAAATTACTTGTGCTTAAGAAATGAAATAAAAAAACGATAAATTAATGGAAATGAAAGTGGATGAAAAAAAAAACTTGCCGCATGTGGGGAATGATGCCACAACCTTAGCAAAAGTAGTGAGTCAAAAGTAGTGGGTTATGATTGTCGGTTAATTGTTTACTTCAGTGCTTTTTGTCCGATTGCGCTAGTCGACGGGCTTTGCGTCCGACGATAGGACCAGCACACTACACGTAAAGCTTTTGGCGGCCTCTGAAAAAAGTATGTAATGTGCAGGGGTGCAATTTCAGCTGGCCGTTTCCTATATCGCTTACCGCGCTGAAAGCATGAAACGCCCATCAATTCGTACACCACGGCATTCGAATATACAGCTCAAATGACAGGCCACCAAAACAAATTTCGCGCCTTCGACAACAAAATGACGTCACTTCTGTTTTTAACGGATATGACGTCACACTATTTTTTCTTCCGCCAAAAGTGTTCGCATGTCACATACATGGCGCTAAGCCTATGAACCGGCGATGAGCCGCCATGTTTTGCATTTATGGGCTTCTGTGGAAGCTTCGCTACCAGCTATGTTTCCATTGCGTGTTCTATGCATTTAAAGCTACGAATAGTGCAATGCAAATTGATTTCGTTGGTCACTACACAAGCTTAGTGCGCCGTCGAAAGGTGCACACGTAAAATATAAAGCAAATTTAATCATTTTCTCATAGCGCGTACTTATGAACAGTGTCTGGAGATCATTATGTATATTTTTGCCGAACACCCGATCGCCGATCGCTATGTATAAAAAATTGGAGGACGCTTAAGCTTCGCCTTCAAGAGTGGAACGCGACAGCGTTGCCGTCGACCCGCCAAGGGGTGTAAGACAATGCGCTCAGACAGTGATCACTTACGAGGCGCCCCGCATCGGACTCTGCGCCCACCTATCACGCGGTGAGCGTCGAGCAACGCAGCGTTCGGCGCGGCAACGAAACGCGCGCCTGAACAAACGGAACGAAGCAAAGAACTAGGTGTCTCGGAGGGGGAAACGATCTACGCCAGCCAAACGTCGTGATCGGCACGGGCAGAGAGATAGATAGATAGTAATCTAAAGAAAGGAACGGCGCTTGATTCTGCAACCCGTGTGGGAGCACGGCGAAGCGTCGTCAGGGGAGAGGGAGTCGGGGACGCGAGGCGCCTGGCACCGGTCCGCGCACAGCCCCAATGCGCGCGCGGCGCGATACCTGTCGGGGCAGCGCCGTACATTGAGAGGAGGGGGTCTATTGTTTGCCGCAAGATGGCTCTGCGTGTGTGGTAAGCGCAGAAGAAATGTAGCGGAAACGTACTTCGCTATTCGTGTAAATGCGACTTTTGTAAGTTACATGCTCATAATTACCGATATACACCGCAGTATAACTTTCTACGGCTCGTTTCTAAGGCAACACCGCATTCACTAGACGCGCTTTTGTACCGCTTTCAAGCATCGAACTCGTGGCTGAGTGGTAGCGTCTCCGCCTCACACTCCGGAGACCCTGGTTCGATTCCCACCCAGCCCATCTAAGAAGTTGCTTTTTATTTATGAAGTGCCTGCCATGATTTATCGCTCACGGCCAACGCCGCGGACGCCGACGCCGACACCCGACACCGACGCCGACGACACCGGCTTTTCTGCGACACGAGCTCCTTAACGCTATCGCGTTAATACTTACTGCACGTGAGAAGGCGCGTTTGCACCTGCCATAACTAGATGGCGCCACCATATCAAGCGAGAATGCAACGACCACAAGGACAAAAGAAAAAAAAATGTCCGGTACCGCCGCACGTAAGCCGCGTTTTGATTGGAAGGAGCCATAGTCCTCAATGGGTGAGTGAAATGCGAAAGAGTATGCCTGTTTCTGCCTTCTGCATTTCCACTGAATTTGCAAATTGAGAAAATTTTCTTTGGCCGTGTCAGTTTTCGTTATTCTTTCTGAAGTCGCCGTGGTATAGCACAATGAACGCGTTGTGATGTAGAACTTGGCGGAACTAAAATGGTCGCAGGAGCCGTTTAAGGCACTGTGCATGCGCATAGATAACCTCTGCTGGTGTATTGCCTCCACTTCTGATGTTCTGTGCAACGCAAAAGTCAAGGAATGCGCTATCAGAGCTCTAAATTAGGGAGAAACTGCTCGCGAAATCTTGTCGGCTATATTTGAGGAATTAAAAGAAAGGAAACAAAGGCCGCTAACGCCACTGGGCGGGAAGCCGGGCTAGTTTCGGTATCTGGCAGATATCGTCGCCGTGTCAGTGGCGGACAACGGAATATTAAATGCATTTTGCCTGTGTGGCACTATTTTTGGTACCTACGAATGCTGAAAGCAAAATTGCGGAGGTATATGAAAAAAACAATTTGCATCCTCGTATGTTCTTTTCTTGGCATAATATTTGTTTTTGATCACGTTATTCGTTGCGCCAAGGGGTGCTGCTCTTGCGGTTGTTGTTTCAGATATGATTCCGGGGTTCTTTTGTCGACAGTCTTGTCTGCTGCACGGCGGCCATTATACGCCATGTTGATCCTCGCATTGGCTTTCCAGAAGTCACGTGTTCTGAAATTTGAGCCGGGAAGAGGAAATTTCGCAAAAATGCAATTTTGCAAAAATTTGCCTTTTCATCAAGATGTCGAAACAAGACATGGAGCTGGAAATTTTGTCGGCTGATACTTTTTTCTGGTTCTTGTAAATCTCACTTTGACGTTGCGTGACATTGCTTGGATCGCCATTGCAGAGATTTTCCGCCATGAAATATTTTTGGTGCGACAAGACACGCGAATTATGCTGATGAGCGGCCATATGCAATGGAGTCTGAGAGGCATGCGTATTGCCGCGTTTCCCCCGTCATTTGGCACCACTAAAATATTTTGTTCATAACACGTGTTCATAGTATTTGCGTCGCTCCTGGGTGGTGTTCGTATTTGCAATTTGGGTCATCATATTATTGCGAAAGCGATAATATGGACAGCCTAGGCGGATTTTCGCCTCGTCGTGATGTTTTGTACTAAGCCCAAGGGGGATAATACAGTGGTCGCGCACCGTTCTGTACGTGCGAGTGAAAGCGCACGAGGGAGCCGACGTTCATGGTTCAATCTCGCGCGCACACAAGAGTAAAGCGGGAAGGGAAGCGCACCGTCTTCCGTCGCGCGCGAGGCACCAGGGGCAGAGGCATATCACGGGCAGTGTGGGGGGTGGGGACTTTCTACTCCGCCGGCTGGTGCGTACGGCCAGGCGCGCGGGTGCCTATATCTTGAAAGCGATCTTCGATTTGGACACAGTGTGCGGAGTTCTGGTAGCTTCGTATGCGCTGTGCTTTCGACGCCTAGTTGGCGTTGAAGCGAGAGGCAGCACAAAAGTCAGTTCGCTCGCTCCTACTGCCGCGATTCCTCATTCCAGCGTTACGGCAGCTAGTTTCCGCGGTCATCGAGTGAGATGTGCTATGTTCACCTGCGCGCCCGCGACACCGTGTTCGGTAATTTAGTTTGTTAGCGATTGTTTGCAATTTTATACAGCCGATAAATGTACTCTTCTAACTTCGTATAGCTGTCTGCTAATTTGTTATCCATAGGGATGCCGCGCCTTTCGGGCGGAACTGCGTCTTTTCTTTAAATAGTATTGGTTATTAGTAAATCGTTTCTTTAAATAGCATTGGTCGAACATTATCGACCTTTTGCAACATTTCGCGCATTTTACTGCTCCGTTTGTATTGTAATCAAGATTAATGATTTTTCGAATCATCGGAAGGTATGGCATGATTACAGATTGCAGCGGCGGCGCTTGCATCGCCCAACCAGGTACTTGTGGTGCACGCAACGCTGTCGGCGATATTCGGCGAGTCCGGTTGTGTCACTTGTGCTTGGCGAGATAGCGATAGCACAGCATATAACGTACGCTAGTCACCACTGGTATGTCGCACATGTACTAAAGTTGAAAACAAACTCGTTGGCGCAAATATACGATATCTGATTTCATTCCCTGGGGACACCCACCTTAGCTAATGAAGCAGATGAAGGCTGGTACGCAGAAGATGACAAAAGCAAGAAGCTCTCCGGGCGGACTAATCTTACAGTTTGAGCTAGCTGCTAGCTAACTGAGGAGGAAAGCTGTTTTCCTTTGTGAAAAACGTCAGCTTCAATGCCTACATTACAGTTTCTTAGGCGCGGCGTCAAATTTGCGTCACAATACGAAAGCGAATTGGAGCCATCAGTGCCATTTTGTAAGCGTCCCGCCTGCGTCACGCCCCGTATAAAATGGCGGTCCGTCCGGAATAGAGGCCCTGTTCGACTGCCCCCAGCACTTTCTGCACATGTGTGCGCCTTCGCCGTCATGCGGGGCGCAAGAATTTACTTGGGTAGTGGCCAGTGGATTCAGCAAAGAGAAACAGGAGAAGGGCTACAAGGCGCTTAACGAGGCTCTATGTTGGGCCACCACTGGCAGGTACAGCAAAATCTTTTTTTTTTCTCTTCTATAGTAATCAACCATGAGCACGCTTTTTATGCAGCCCTTATATAGCGAAAAGCCGTTAACTTTACTGAAACGGCTATAAGACGACAGGGGGGGGGGGGGGGGGGGGGAGGGGGTTTTCCGTACGCAGTATTCCGTGTGTCGAAGCTATCGTTTGGCAAGCTGTTCCACCAAAAGCCCAGTTTCGCCTGAAAGGTAAACCTTCGATTGCGAAAGCTAGTTGGTAGACAGCCATACGAACTTACGAACATGAAATGCAGCCGCCGTGGCCGGGATTCGATCGCGCAACCTCGTGCTTAGCAGCCCAATACTGTAGCCACTAAGCAACCATGGCGGGTCGCGGAAGAACGAAAGTTTGCTAAAGCATTAATTTTATGCGCTGTGAAGTTTGGCAAGGGTTACGTCAGAAATAACCGGGAGTTCAATTTGTATTACCTATGATGTAGTCAATGTGAGTATGCCGTGACAAGTCATTAGATGTGGACCCACCGAGATATTTGTATGAAATCCGCGCTACAGTTCAATGCCATTAATTAAGTACTCCAAAAACACTCAGGTATAGTGCTTCGCGAAAAAGTCATGTATGTGTGTTTACTGATGTTAAGGGTCATAACCATTTACTGCGCCATTTAGAAACTTTGTTTAGGTGAGATTGAAGGACAAGTGTTATCATTAGAATTAATTATTTCGCGACACATGACGCACTCATCTGTAAAAAACTTTATCTAAAGTTCAAATAATCTGGAAGATCATTCATGTAGATCAGGGATAGCGGTGGACCTAAAATGGAAACTTGAGGGACGCCAAATGCAACAGATTGGAGAGGATGCGTAATAATTCGCGATTACATGTTGGGTGCAGCTCGAGCCATTTGAGCATGTTCTGGTCAATATTCAAAGTGCTGATTTTTAGTCGAAGTAGTCGATGAGGCATTTTCGCGAAAGCCTTAGAAAACTCAAGGAAAAGTCCATGAGGAAGGGAGCCTCGGTCTGCAGCCGATACGATGTGATGAGTAAACAACAGAAGCTGTGTTTCGCCGGAACAGTTTTGCCGGAATTCATGTTGCAAGGAGAAAATAAGGTGTGTCATTCAAGGTATGAGACTAGATTAGAGTAAATTACGTGCTCTAAAAGTTCGCACACGGTACAAGCTAGAGAAATTGGTCGATAGTTGGGATCCTGTGTTTCCGGATTTACAGATTGGCACCACCTACCCGACCTTCCATTCTGATGGCAGCGTGCTAAATTCAGTTGACTGCGTAGAGGTATGACAGAAAAACTGAAGCGTAATCCTTCGTGTTCTTTAGAAACTCCGCGTTAATATTATCGTGCCCACATGACGAGGAAGCCTTTAATTTCTCAATTAATTTAGCTATGCGAGCAAAATTTACTACAATTGCATCGATAGGAAAGAAATGGCGATCACGCAGCTGCGGTGTGACAATGGCAGCTGACCCTGTCAACATACTCGCGAGAACGTCGTTCAGAATAGTGCAACATTGATCACTGCGGAGCGCGTTCCCAGCAGAGTGAACAAGGGAAATGACACGATTACTTGCAGGAATAGCGACTTTCCAGAATTTAGAAGTATTGATGGAAATAACAGAAGGGTGTGTACTTTCACGAAAAAGATTCTTAGCCTGCTTAGAAGCAACGCAATAGGAGTAAAAACTATCACAATATACGAGCCAGAGGTCGATATTCTTAGTAGACTTCGGTAAACGAAAAACACGCTTTCTTTTATAGAGTAGCCTTTTTAGTGTCGGTTTAAATTAAGGTGCGCGTTGTTTGCCTGAAATGTTTCTAGCGGTATGCGTTCATTAATGAGAATTGCATTCTTACTTCAAAGTGAATTCCAGTTGTTTTCCGCTGTACGATCTAAAAATGTAGGAATGCCGTCATCCGAAAATAATTCAAGTCCCTAATGATTAATCATATAATCTCCTTTTCTGTAACCTTTAAACTTCTTTGATTTCCATCACTAACGCGTGTTACAACTTGTTATACCGAAATGAATAAGGCTGTGGTCTCCTATGCCAGACATGAATGAAATCGAGAGAACTAGACCAGATGCTGCTGTCAGGATGAGATCAAGAATGTTAGCCGATGTAGGACCTATTCAAGTAGGGTGGAAAACGAACTGAGTGAAGTTAAAGTCTAAGCTCAAGGCAGCGCAATATGGTACAGAATTTCAGGTACAATTGGGTCAACCCTAGACCAGTTAACGTTACGCGTACTAATGTCACCCAAGAGAAAAATGGTGAGCGCGTAAACAGTAGAACCACATTATTCGAGACGTCAGGCAATTTTTTAGAGAGATCTGAAGCAGTATTGGTGGGCGGTGACATCCTCAAAAAGAACGCTTTTATGGTTTAAAGAAACGCGAACACAAATAAATTCCAAGTCTGAGTTCAATCAAAAGCTCTGAGCTGTCAATTCTCGCCGATACCGGGTTTCAGCATGTAGAACTACATTGGCGGAGCACGCGTCTGAAACTGATGACAGTCGTTCACGTTTATTCACAATCTTTCTAGTGTTGTTAAATAAAGAAATGCATCACAGCGAGTAGTGGGGCTTTTAGTTAGCGTAACGCATGATTGTTAAGAAGCCGACGTAAACGCAATTGATGCATCTGTCATAACGGATTCAAGCATACAAGCACTGTCGCTCGCTGTACAGAAAACGAAGCGCTTTTTCTCGATGTAACGCTTATTTGAAATACATTGAAAATTCCTTTCCACGAGATATACGGCAATCAACTTTTCTTATGGCTCTTGTCGCTGTGCAAAAGTCTTCAGTCACATCAACTCCAGATTTTGTTAGAGCACGCTTTGCCACCAGGATACCATTCCGAAGTCTCAGTGAAATAAATTTAACAATAGGTCGCCATCGTATATATTATATACAAGCTTAATGTATCTTCCTTGCCTATGATTACGTTTATGTGAGCAGGATATGCGTGAGGCCAGTGCATGCTGCTGAACTGCAATAGACTGGGAAGCGCAGTCTAACTTACTAGAGATATATCTTCCGATGCCCCAAGCTCTCTGAAGTCGTAAATATGATGATTGATTGATTTCCCGAGGACATATTTACCAACGGGGTGATCATAAGACAGGGGTCGTCACTGCTGTTCAGGTTCAGGTACATAGCGGCATTGAGTGCGGAAACAATTTTGTCTTCAGGTTGAGTCTGTCTTTCCACAGCGGCGTCAGTAACACTGTGAAATGTGATAAACATGCGGAAACAGTCCGCGAAATCATGAAATCAATAATTAAAAGCTGCTACTTCGGTTGCAGCGCTTTGTCCGACTGGAAATTCGGCCGATGGTAACCTAGTTTCAACTGCGAGATTCTGCTATGACGGAAATACGCTCCTCAAGTGATTGCTGAGCGTCCTTCAGCTCGTTGAGGGTACTCGTGAATTGATCGTGCATTTAATACATTTTTTTGTGCAGCGAGTTTATGAGAGCAAGACGCTGCCTGTATTGTTGAACAGAGGGACCTTCCTTAAGTGGCCTTGGATTAGACTCAATGTCACCAGACATACATAGCAGTTTAGCAACGTGAACGCCCTCGCAGAAAAAATAAAAGAAAGCAAAATATTTCAGCGCGGAAGTACAAGTAAGCAAAGGTCGTTTTACTTTCTACAGTAAATGTAACGGGGCCGGCCTACCTGCATCGAAAACAAAAGGGTGTTGGCATGGTATGCATTATCCCTCTGCTCCCACGCCCACTGAAGAAATCTACCGGATGGCAGTCCCTTAAAAGCGAGCTACTGAGGCGGCTTTCGGTGCGGCGGAACATTAAAGCGTCAAGTTCCAGCTGACTTTCTTCACGCAAAAAATGGCACTGGGGCTTGACAGGGAAGCAAATTCACCGTCGGTAGGTGGTGGCAAATTTCAACGCCCGAGTTTGTGCATAGTGGGCGGCAAGGCTCCACTCTGACGAAGCCGGGCAATAGATTCTAAGTGGATCGAAGTATCAGCACATACATCAAAAAGGGAAGTGTGTTTCAAGTGGTGTGTAGTGCCCTGTACTACCATGTCCACTGACGACAGCAGCTGTCTCATCTGTGCTAGGGCACTTGAAATGCGCTGTCTGCAGCCTTTCAACCGGTCTTGTTCACTTCTGTTTGCATATGTTACACTAGATAACTGTTGCGACAAACTATCTGCTTTTGCAGAATTGTCACGTGCAAAGCAAAATAAAATAGCTTTGCTTTGGTTTTGCGAAATTTGCTAATAAAAATGCTATATAAAGCAAATTTTTCTGCATAATAATGTGCAGCCGAAATGCTGTAGCTGTACGCTATGGCACGCTGGCTCTTGAATTTTTAACGGAATGGGCATAAATTGTTTAGGAGCACGGCTACCCCACTGGCACTTAACGATTACATGAAACCACACGCACAAAATAAGTTGTCAATAGAAGAAGAAAGAGGCTGAAAATGACAGCTGTTAGAACAAGACAGACGAGAGAATAAACTGGAAATTATGACACCTTTCCCATTTAACTGGGGGTGTAACAACTGACGTAACCGCGGTAAAAGGACCAATGAACTGGAAACGAGGAAAGTTGGCTAGAACGCCTACAATGCGTAATGCTCATTGCTTACTTTCTGAATATCTGACGACAAGATTCTGAGCAGATACGATCACTTTTTATGCATCTGGTAATAGCTCCCACGAAGTGAAAATAAAATGTTTTGCCCGATGTTGTGAATGACAAAACAACGTGTCCTCTGTTTCTCCTGTTTTAGTGTCATTATTTTGGGATTCCCCGTAATAGGCCGACAAATAGATATTTCCTTTCAATATGGGGAAATTCCCTTGCGAGAAACTACTGTCTACAGCTTCGTTCCGCTTTCTTCCGGTCATTAACATTCTTTCTTAAAGTCCTTTCACCTTGCTGATTTCCGCAGTCATTTTGCGATAGTGATTGCTTTGATTTTCATGTGTGCCGCATTTATTACAATGCTATAGGTAATGCTCAGAATTTTCCGCAGATAACGAAGGCAAGAAAACGGTAAACGCTGACCTTATAAGTACAGGAAGGATTACGTTGTTCATCTTTCGAGTAATCTTACATTGCCCGACCATTTGAAGCGCAATGAATTTCCGTACGGCGGGTGAAGTCGCGTACGCCCCAGGTGCGACTGGGGGATTTTATGCTTTGGATAGCTCTGGCGCGCAGCAGTGGTGCTCACCCGATATGTTTTTCAACGCCTTTTAAAAAGCATGCGCGCGTGACCAAACCTCTCACTAATCATCACTCCAAGAGTTCGATACCGCAGGCCTAAGTCGTTGCTAACGACCATATAAGTCACTTTTGGCCGTTGTCAGAAGGCGGCCGCTCAGCCGGCCATCGGACACTGGACATTGCTCTCGCGAGTAGTATGCATCGAAGTGAGGCTTGCGGTGAGTGGAACTAGTTGGTACTGCACTTGCTAATGACCCATATATATATATATATATATATATATATGTATATATATATAGGCACGATGAACAACTGGTGGGATCGGCGGTCCAGTGCCTTCAACGTTGTTTGCTGTAATGTTGTAGCTAGTTGACTAGGCTATGCTGCTTGCACGATTCCCTGTGGACAACGGCGAAACCTTCTCGGAATTGTTCTGCGCCCGTCAGAGCACCCGTCAAGCGCTTCGCGTCATTTTTGCGCAAGAGCATAAAAAGAGCAAGCTAGTTTCCTGAAACGAAGACTGCACGGATTCCATTGACGCTGCCGCCACCGCAACGTCCGGTTCTACTCTGCTACCTGAGGGTCAGTGAACCCCCCCTCCTCACCCTCTTCTTTTTGCTTGTCATTGACAGGAAATAAATTTTCTTCTTCCGTGAGGTATTTACGGCTCAGCACTCGACACTTGTTTGCCCATTATGTGCTCATTTTACTCTGCAATTGTTCAGATTGAGGTGTCATGAAAAAACAAACGTCTCTGTTTTATGTTCGAGTCTTGTTTACGTCTATTACTTGAAGATTGTCACCTCTTATTCCCTTACATGGGCGATAATACTTCAGACCTAACATACTGTTTTATTTTTTGGTATATACGCACTAGACCGCTTTTTTTTTTTTTAAAGCGTGCCGGGATATATCGGCAAGTTTCGATGTGTAATATAGCAAGAAAATTCCTTCTGATAATCTGACCATCCCAGTGAGATTCAACGTTTACAAGCACGTCTTAAAAATATAAATTCTTACACTTTTGCGCTTGCACAGTGTTGGCGACAATGAAGGCATGTGTGGGATAGAGGGAGCGCCAGGATGAAAGCGTCCATTCGCTGCAGCGCCTACGCGTATACTTTATAATATAAGGTATTCGGTACGCGCTGCTGCCAATCGTATTCTGCCGCGAACTTACGTGAAGGCACCAGTACAGTACCGCCGCTGCATACACTCGTAGTTAGTAACTGCTTAAATCGTCGCAGATAACGCGGAAAGTAGATCGAAATTTCGATGCATATAAATGCCTCACTCCAAGTGGCCTATTCCTTGCGTCCCGCAATTAAACGGCTACATCCGTTGCGGAGGCGGGTCGCTTCGAAAATATCACGCGTAACGCCAAATCTTCATTCGGTATTTCAGATCAAATCTGTCCGGCTTACTAGACGGCTCACGATTATGCGGCCTAACGGGCATTTCACATTAAAAAAGACCATAAAATTGATATTTCATGGACAGGCGCCACTCAGAGTCGTTTTGCGCGAAGTTTCTTGCACATCGCTGATAGGCACATCATAGGAAATTATACAAACACGGACACACTGAGAGTCAAACCCGGGTACATCGCCTCATAGCCGAGCACTCTAACCACTACACCACATCGCTACGCTGGCACAGATGACTCGCATTGTTATTTGCACAGACATTTGTGCTGCTGAGGGGGCCATCTTATGTCGGTTGTTCACCGTAGGCGATCGCGTGTGGTACACATATATTTTGTCTAGCTGTTGGCGGGGATGTTGTGGTGGGTGTATTTATATGAGCAGCAGTATACGACTACAGCTTTCAACAGCTGTCATGTGTGGCGGAAAGGCTAAAAAGGACAAAATTACGAAGTATCCGATCTGCACGTAAATGAAAACTGCTTCGCCAGGCAAATCTTGTTCTTTAATGTTTTGTCTTTATTCCCTACGCTAAGGATTGTTCGCTGCAGTCGCTGTTTAACCAAGAACTCAGCTTTGCCTGAGTAACTTTCAGCCTTATTGACAAGGTTCAGTCAAATATGATCCACCGCCTAGTGCACGCCAGCAGCTATAGGTAACTGCACTTGCTTCGAAGTTGCAGTGCCTCGACGGTATAACGAAAATGCGGCTCAGCTATTCTGAGACGTCGAATAAGTGGGCGGGGCATTGCCGGCACGTCTAAGTTTATATAACCGGCAAATATCTCTACTCACTTCAGCTCGCCGCAACAGGGATGCCCCATCCGTAAGACAGACAGATATAGCTTTTGTGAGTGCGAGTAAAGTGCTCTTGAACCGTGTCTTTGATCCCGCTCCGTTGTATTTATTGATTCAGTGTTTATTGTGAAGCAGCAAGGCGCGTCAGTATCTCCGTTCACGTGCATACAGTAACTGTATTGCAAATATAGGAAGCTTCACTGCTTTGCACATGCTAGCTTGTTTTCCCCTCTTTACCTACCGGGCGCGCCTGACGTTGCGACGAGTGCCGTAGAGGTTAAGAGGTGGAAGGTAGGAAAGAAATTGAGGCATGGTAAAAGAATTTATGTTGTGGGGCTTACCATCCTGAGACTGCTGTCGATTATGAGGAAGGCAGTAACGGAAAGCTCCCGAATAATTGTGGCCCCCTGGTGTTATTTAACGCGCACACAAAGAATGACACAAGTGTTTCTGCATTTCCGTCGCAATGCGTCTGGCGGGCCCGAGGCGCTATGCCATCGGTTTACCGGTCGACTGTCGTCAAAAGAACGATTCAGCTGTTTGAAAAGGTGTGCCCAGGTGTAATCTTGCCGGCGTATTGAAGCTGTCAACGGCTACACCCCTAGCCTTTCAACTCGATGGCTCCGATTCAAAATGAACCTGAAATAACCGTGCTTTGCCCACTTTATATTGTGCTACATTTGTATGATCAGCGCCACCGCAATGAGCACTTTCTGCTATCGGGAATACAATAAATTCTCCTTACGGAAGAGGAGCCGTATTCATGCAGCAATTACTTTAAATATATGTCTATGTAAAAAACGAAAAAGAAGTGCCTACTATATTAAAGTGGACGCGCTGTATTAAGCGAGCATGACGGACATTCGTGCAGCCGGCTAGGTAAGGTGTGCCAGGATGTGGTTGCAAGCAGGGCAGATGGAATGTTTGCTCACATATTTAACTTGAAAGAGAGATTGAATTCGGATTTAGGCGTCGTGTACATTACTTGAGTGTCTATGCCTTCGTTATATCAACTGCTCCCATATACAGTTATTAAAAGTACAACTTTTTCTCCTACCACCTGAAGTTTGCTTTAGCGCCATGACCACTTCACCTGTGTACCCAATCTGAAAGCATTCTTTAACAGGCTTTCACTGAACGTTTCTCATCGATTCAGTCAAGTCGAGGCGACGGGGCTTCCTTCACTCAAGGCGCCGTTGCTTTTCATGAACGCTACTCCACTTTTCCTCCGCCAAGGAACGCCTTGAAAACGCGCCCTTGACTCGAGTGAATTGCACCGACCGAGAAAAGCGTCCGATATCGAGACTATTCCTAAATGTGCTAGCCAAAAGTACAATTGTTTTAGACAAATATGTGTTTCCGTTAATTCGTCTTCCTAATCAAAAGACATCTCGGCGCTATGTACAATTTTAGCTCGGCAACGCTGCCACTGTGGGCACTTGACCGATACATCAAGCGGGAGCACTTTTTGAGCTCTGGCAACAATCGCGCCCTTACAGCTGAGAGCATGGCGCATGGCTAAAAACTAAGAAACTTCGCGACGGCATTTGTCCACTGCTTTTTGTTTCCTAGTGCTTCGTTGTTGCTTCATGTTGCGGTTGTTAATCGCGGTTATTACGGGTGATTTTGTCCGTTCGTGTATGGTGACCGAGCCGGATTGACTTCGAAGGAGGCCACAAATGAAACGGCCGATGGGAAGCTTTGTTTACCGATTGGTGCTGAAAGTTTGCTGAAAGCAACAGAGGACAGAAAATACGGGTGAGTGAACCATTTTTGCATAGAAGCACATTACGTTGATGAGGTTTTCGCGAGGTTGCTGCGGCGCGGTCGATATAACGCTTCCAATGTGCTCAAACATGACTGTTGTTTATGTTGCGGGCATTAGCACCTGAACCATATTCTAGGCAGCCTAAGCTTGCACAAAAATTTTTTTTTACTTATCGGAGCTTATGGGAGATTTGACACCAAAGTGTGTTATTGGTTCCGCTTTTTTAAACAAAAATGCCGAATTTACCAATCGGCGCCTATGCCCTACGATCGTTCCAGTTCGCGTAGGTGGAGCAGAGGAGAAGCCGTTATAGTATATATGTGGCAGAGTGCATATGTTTGAGCGCGTGGCACCCGGCAGTTTGAAGAAAAGTATTTTTGATTCCTCTTTTGTTTTAGAAACTGTGGTGCTTAGTCAGTTTGTTCAAATTGTAGCATACATAGTTAATGAACCAGCACTGGTGCCTGCATTCCCAGTGCTTCCTCACTTCACATACACGCTACACAACATTGTAATCTTTTGAAAATTCACTTGTCAGTAGTTCATCACCAGCATTAGTGTTTTTTCGCCTTACCTTTTTTAATGTGCTATGGGTTAGCATTTGATGCGTGTTCCATAAACTGTGCTTTCAAGTTGACGCTGTGGCCACATTTTTTTTAGTTGTGTTATGTCTTTCGATTTCCGTTGCCTAGGTGCACTGATGTTGCTTAGCGCGTAAACGCCCAGTGTACATAAAATTTTTGGCATTGTGGTGCAGGATGTGGGCCTTGGAAATCAACGTGTGTTCTGCACAGCGAGGCTTGTGGCAGACCTGAAAGCATCAATAGATACGGTGCCTGCCTGTTGGAATTGTACTTGCTCGCTTCCCTGAACGAACCTAGGCGCTCAAGAAGTACTTGACTGACCTACCCGGTAATTAGCCTGTGCTCATTTTCATCACCATTGTAATAATATTGATGTTACCTCTCCCTACATTGTCAAAATGGTAAAATGGACACCGTGTTATTTCGAACAATAAACATGAAACAGCTGTACCATAATGAAATGAAATTCATATTTTATTCCTGCTCAGCTGTCCTATAAACTTGTTTTGGAGAGCATGTATTCATGATTATAATCTGCGAGGTCATGAGCTGCCCATGATGTGTTGCGATTGCGATGTGACCTTTTTACTGCCCACAATTTGTGATGCAGCAGTTTCGTAGCATTTGTAGCCAGCACTGTAGCATGCTGAAGTTACTTTAGCATGAGCTAGTGCACATTAAGAAATATTCCATAATGTTCTTGTTAATAATAGCCAATCGCAGATTGTCTGAAGTAACGGTTGTGATGCACTCTATACTGCATTTTTCAGCATCGTCGTTGTAACAGTCGGCATCATAATTTGGCCTAATTTGGGATCCCACAAGACACGTTGCTGCCCTGCGTTTTGTTCCTCGGTCAGTTGCTGAAGTTCTGCAAGCCCCATGGAAGCCAGCTGTCATGTCTATCTAATGGAAGAAATTCATTGTTCCGACTCTCATAATTCATCTTAAGCTGAAGCTAGAACCAGAGCAGAAACAGCATATATTCTGCAAGGATTTGCCATTAGACGCCGTCGGGTGCCTACACCCGACAGGCTACTGTCTAGAATACAGAGGGCGTTTTATTGTAGATTATATTTGTAAGCAGTACTACTGCTATTGTTTACAGGATCAGAGGTCACGCTGTATTTGCATAGTATCAAAGTACAAAAAGGCGACCATAATAAGTTGTTGTTCTAGAAAAAAATGGCACTTGGATTGACCAGAATTTATTAAGGGGTACATACCATTTTACTAAATATGGCTGAAGAAACGAAACCTGGATAAAAAATACAATCACTTCAGCTACAACGCATGCAGCCAAACTGCTTTTAGTGGTGATATTGGAGCTGATAGAATGACAGATCCGGTAGGATAGACATCTTAGCCAGAATACTGCGACAACTATTCTAGCGCAGCAGGACACATTAACTGGAGCTCTTCTCGATTTGCACCACCAATGCAAGCGCGTTACACACACCACACTTGGAAATGCAATTGCTCTTCATACTTTTGTTGGCAGCCTGGTTCCTGCATAAGACAAGGGGTTGGTGATACATATACAATGATGTTAAGATCCGTAAAAAGATGTTTAGGTATTTTATTCGTTTTCTTTAATTTACTTTTCGCACTAATTACATTGGTTTGGGACTTTAATGTTATAGAGCGCGAGTTTTTTTATATAATAAGCTCATACTCTGTTTTTTTATATCTGCAAAGAAATATTTTTCAACTGGTTTGGCGCTCGCACAGCCAACCAGACATACAACGATCTAACACTTGCATAATGAACCCTCTAGAGAGATGGCATGTTCGATGCGAGATATATCTTTTACCATTTGCTAGCAATGTCTATATTAGGAGCTGTCGCTGCGGTGCTACAGCTTTTGTTATCGCAATAAAGATAATGTGATGTACAAAATCTATACTCTGATGTATTATCATTCTGTGTTTTTGACTGAAATACACCATTCCATTCACAGGTGTATACATGCAGGTGTAATACTGAATGCCGTTTCATAATTGGCCACTTATTCGTTGGGCGCCCATGTTCATAGGCATGGTAAGATAATTAAAGTGTAGATATTGAAATAAGGCTCACGTAATAATTAGTTACGATTTTAAGTTCCACCAACTGCACATGGTCCACAAAAATTGCACTACATTCTTTTGTCTTCCCTAGCGCAACTAGCTGCATGGAATTAAAGAAAATTGAAAAAAATGATGTGAACGCACTTGCTCGTTTATAGAGACGATCGCCTTGCTGCGGTGTGCTTCGCTGTCCTTGGATTAGAGTAGTCAGTGACGATCTAGCCTAGTGCAAACAGCGCGTATGCGAGTGACTGCCGGCGCTTGCACAAGCAATACATGCACTAATGGCAGGAATATTTGTCGTTTTCTTTTCATAGGTTCAAAATACGCCGCAGTTATGCATCGCGCCGTGCTTG
The DNA here is from genome assembly GCF_050947875.1 of Dermacentor variabilis. NCBI lineage: Eukaryota > Metazoa > Arthropoda > Arachnida > Ixodida > Ixodidae > Dermacentor > Dermacentor variabilis. The sequence continues at coordinate 115,861,816 of NC_134570.1, forward strand.
AACTCGTGCAGCTTTGTACGATCAGCCGCTAGAAACACATAACTGCTCTGGCGCCAAAAGTAGTTTCGGAGCGCTCGCACGAAGAATGCCTGTACGCAGGTCAACAACTGGCTCATGCCAGGAGTAAGACGATAGTCACTGCACTAGCTTGCAATCTTCTTGACATCAGGGCCAATCTGTTTCGTTGTCGGAGTCCGTTGTCGGAGCGCTGCAGATGATTGCACAGGTCCAAAATAATGAAGCCCTTGAAAATGCGGAGCATCGCTAACTAAACAAAAGCTACGGAGGAATCTGGCATCCATCCGAAAAAGCTGACGAGCCGAGAGACAGATAACAAGGCCGCCCTGTTTACGCACTAACTTCACTAGAGAACCGATTCAAGGTAGCTGCGAAGCTACAATGACATTCACGAGTAAAACGCTCGAGCTTTCTTTCCCTCAAGGCGCGTTTCGAGTGGAGGGCGATTTGTGAAACAAAAAACCGCTCTCAAGGAGCATATCGGATGGAGGGTCGAGTAGAGGTGCGTTTGTGAATACGGGGGTTAGACACAACACAGTTGTCAGAGAATTATTTCTTTACAGTACAACAAACTGCGTGGCACAGTTTCAAACACAGAACGAGGACTTATATACCAAACTCTAACTGTACAATCTAAAAGACAAATTGCAACAGGAAATACAAAAGCAAAGAGACAGTGTTTGCGCCAACAGCTTTTAAAGAGTGAATCTAGCATAACGCATGAACTTGCATTAATTCCATGAGGTTGTCACCAAGAAAAGTGGAGTCCATTAGTTCGTTGCCTTCTCGTTCACTAAAAAAACGTATATTTATAACCACAATGGTGTTATATAGCCGATAAGTCCAATACCAGGAACTGAACACACATGCCTCCCAAACTTAGTGCAAGGTCCCATTTTCTGTGTATAGGTTACCTTATGAAGAGCTTAGGCAGCAAAGTGCTCGCAGATAATGAAAACACAGCTATCCATAATTTGCACGAATAAAGAAAGAATGAAATTGATGCAAGAAAATGTACGTATTTGAATTGAAGAACTTTTTGGGAGTCAAACGACATAAATCGTTTGTCCTGTGGAGCATGTTGTGAACTATAGTGTGACCTGCCGATGTGACGTGCCGGTCATAGTGGTCATTGACTCGCAGGCAGCCTGTCGCCATTTTCGGGCCGGAATAATTAGCAAGAATGCACTCAACATCGTCAAGAATCAAGAAACCCTGAAACGTACATTGTCGGGACGCCGGGACATGAATCCTTGTTTGAAAACCAAGCGTATCACGCCGCCGCCTGAGAACATGTACGCCGGGGGAGCCGACCAGCAAGACATCGTCTACCGTCAGGCCAAGACGGCATGATACAAAGAAAATACTACAACATTCTAGAACATTACAAGAAGAACAGGAGAGAATATCCGCCACCACACATCAAGCTTACTAGAGAAGAAGCCGTCATACTACGCCGACTTCAAGTGGGCAATTACATTCACGGCATTCTATTACACACAATATACCCCTCAACATTTACAGTAGACTGCAAATTCTGCAATACCTCAAGTACCCTTCACCATATGGTCTAGGAATGCATCAAGAACCCGCGGACAACGCCTATCCAAGCAGCAAAAGAAGACAGCGGGAGGCACAGCTGACAAACCCAAAACCTGAGGATGAACTTCTGCTGGTGAACAGGTCCAGACTATCGGCACAGGGCCGCGGCTACCTCGAAGAGGGTGGCCGCACACCTTCGGCCATCAACAGCTTAGTCCACGAAATAAAGTTTATTCCCTCACTCAATCCTGTGGAGAACACTCCGTATGCCGTTGCAGTGTGATGTATGAAGTTTTTTTATGCATACATTGTCAATAACAGAAAACAAAAGCATTTTCCAATGTGTTTCATTTTGACATAATTCCTTTCTCATCACAAACACATCAGATATCTTTCGTGTATGTTAAGAGTTGTCTTTCCTGATGACTCATGGGTTTCTAGGCGGTCGTCGTACCTGGAAGGCAGAATAAATTCCCATGAATGTTAGACAATTACAGAAACTCTGTCACCTAGGCCCGGTTTGGGCTATATTTTCTTCAATAGTTGTACAAGCCCAGCATAGCAGTGATCTTGCACTAAACAGGTGACAATGCTGACCGTAAACTTCTGAGGCTGCGAGATAAGAATCTGAGATCGCTTATGTGACTACCCTCATAGGGGTGTGGCTATAAAACCAGACTGTACTACGCTTCTTGAGGGAGAGAGCATGTGTCCAAACTGCGCTCAACACCCTTGCCTTGCTTTGCTACTTGGCATCCGAGCTGTTGCTTTAGTTCGCTGCATCGCATTGATATGCACACATTCTTTTCATTTTTATTTTAAATCTAGACTCTCCTTTTTCTCCTTCATTCCATTTATGCCCTTTCCCCAGCAGAAAGTAGCCCGGGTTTTGCTCTGTGTGTCGTATACGGACACTGTTTCCGCAATGAAAGTATAGAAAAGCCCGTGTCGTTCTGCTGTAGTAGGAACGCTGGTTATGCCGTATTTCTTGTAGTCGCTCACGAACCGCTTCCGTGGGTATCGTCCTGGGCTCCAGGTGACAGTTGAGAACGGGACTTCTGGTGTGACGTCCATGATCCTTTGAGCTGCCGACTGCAACTGTTCGTCCCTAGGGGTGTTCCTTCATCCTAAGAACGCACTCTAAAATTAAAGGGCGGGAAACGGGCATTTATTTAGCTGAAGTTTAGCTTTCTGAACAGCATGTTCTGCAATGCTGTTGGCGCGCAGGTGGTACGGGCTAGAAGGGGTGTGGCTGATATTAAATTCACTTGTGAATGCTTGGAAAGTTGCACTGTTGAAAGGAGTGCCGTTGTCACTGCACAGTTTGGCGGGCATGCCATGTGTCGCGAAGATTTCTGCACTTTCGTTGAGTTCAGCAGCAGCGGTAGTCCGATTAGGCTTGCAAACCTCGAAGCAAAACGATTAAGGATCTACCACTATGAGGTTATCATTGCCTTCGTGGTGAAAAAGATCGACCCCAACAGCCTATCATGGCAAACTCGGTAGTTCGTCGCTCAGCATGGGCAGCCTTGCATTTCTTTTTTGTACTTGTCGCAAACAGCGCATGACTTCGCTACATCAGAATTGTTGGCAGTCATGTTTGGCCAGCACATCACCTGCCTTGCTCTCGCCTTCATTTTGTCTTCGCCACAATGTGCAGCATGGAGCTGGCTGAGAACTTCCTTGCGTTTTGAAGGAGGAATTACAAGCTTGTTGCTTCTGAGAAGCAGCCCATCCTCGACATGGAGCTCATCACGGTAGCTCAAGTACGGCTTTAAGGCATCCGGGAGCTGCTGCTTGCTTTTGGGCTACTCTGTACTTGCGTAACGATGGAGTTCGGTCATGAGGGCGTCCTTAGCATTCTCCGCTCTGGTGCTGAGCATTTGTTCATCTGAAACAGGTAATGAAAAAACAACATTGACTTGGAATTGCTCTGTTTTATCCCCTAGCTCTGTTTTGCAAGAAAAGCGCGAAAGTTCGTCCTCCAAAGAAAGCTCCTTTCCAATCTTTCAAGAGTGAGGCGCATGCTTTGAAAGTGAAGATGGCAATCGCAAAGCGGTTTCTTGAAAATCGATTCCAGTGTTCGGTGGTCGGATTCTACCATGACTAGTGGTTGTCCGAGTGTGTAGTCCTTGAATTTCATGCAGCCATGAAATATAGCTAGGGTTTCCTTTTCAATTTGTGCATACCGCTGTTGTAAGGCACTTAAGGAGCGGGACAAATAGGCATTGGGGTGGTCATCTTGCAATATGACTGCTCCGACACCGTACTGGCTAGCGTCCACGGACAGTTTCACTGGCTTGAAATGGTCAAAGTATGCTAGGACTGGTGGTGTAGCAAGACTAGCTCGTAACCTTTGGAATCTGTTTTCCTGCACTTCTGTTCACGTCCAAGCGACGTCGATCTTAAATAGCTCCCGAATAGGTGTATATGCGACCGACACGTTTGGGACGAGTCAAGAAAAAAAGGTTATCATTCCAAGATACACTTGAAGCTCCTCACGATCTTTCGGCGGGGGAACTTGCATGATGTCTTGAACTCTGTCCGGGTCTAGTGACACTCCATCAGCAGTGAGGAGGTGGCCCATGTAACGTACACTGGCCTGCACAAATTGGCAATTCTTTTTACTGAGCTTTAGATTGCGTTCCCTACAGTGTTCAAGCAAGGCGGTGGAGTTCATATCGTGCTCTTGCCTTGTCGTTCCCCAGGCCAATATATCGTCCATCATGACAGCTACACCAGCCAAGCTTCCAACCACACCGTGCGTGGCACGATGAAAAACCTCTGGTGCTGATGTGATGATGAATGGCATGCGCAGAAATCTGTACCTTCCGAAAGGCGTGCTCATGGTGCAAACGCGCGTACTTTCTTCGTCGAGGGTTATTTTCCAGAACCCTTCCGCGCCATCGAGGGTACAAAAATATTTGGCTCCTTGCAGCCGCGGCAGTACGTCTTCGAGTGTCGGCATATAGTAATGCTCCTGCAAAATCACCGTGTTTAAGTCGGAATTATCCAAGCATATCCGTAGCTAATCGTTTTTGAGTACTTCGACCATATACCTGGACCACGAGCAAGGCTCTGTCATCTTTTCAATGACGCCATCGCGTTCCATCTCGTCGGGCTTCACTTTCACGGGTGTAGCAAGGCTGAATAGGTGCTACGTCACGCTTATATGTATGCACTGCGCATGACCCACTGCGGCACTACTTTGTATATATATCCCGTTCATTCTTGCAATAAAGTTGTTCGTTGCCTGACCCCGACTAGCCTACAACGGGCTCTTAAAAGGCGACGGGATTTCTCCTCGTTGGTTTTATGGTTGGTCGTACATCGGGCTTCAGCTGCAGGCAATAAGCCATGCCCTCAAGTTGTCCTAGATCCCGGAAAATGTCTGCAAAGCGAGATATGAGGATCTCGGACACTTCGTTGAAAGCATCTATGCGTTTTATCAGACCCAGTCTCTCAGCAACGTGTCCGCCTAATGTAACTAGTACATCTTGAACAACAACGAAAAACATAACCTCGGTGCTCCGAGCCTTACTGGAGACAAGCGGGTTTATCTTTCCGATTGCTTTTTCCGTGTGGCCGAAAAACGTACGCAAGGTTGCATGACAGTTCGGCGCTGGGGCCGCTCGAAACTTTTGAAGAACCGTTTCTGGCATAACACAACAGTTCACCCCTGTGTCTATCTTGCATTTGGTGATCATACCAGCCACATTTACCACTGACACCCAGTGCTCGTCACTCGTGACCGCTTGAACTTCCAACGCTTGAAGGAAGTATGCCTCGTCGCCAGTCATTTCCACCTGTCATACGTGCCGTCCTTCTGGCCGCGATTTCGAGCTTTCTGTACGGCGTACACTTTCAAAATGGTTTCGGCCATTAGAATTGTTGCAATACCTTTCTACTGCTGGACATCTTGCCGCTTTTTCGTGTTGTAAGCCGCATTTCCGGCAGGTGGCAGTCTTTGCTTTTACAGCGTCAATGTTCCTTTCCTATTCAAAAGAAGTGCTGCCATCCTGACTGCCTCGGATTTCAGCGACCAGTTCCTTGCTCTGTTCTTTAGTACGGCAAACCTCAATCGTTTTTGCGTAGTTGGGATTTTCAGGAATAAGTCTCTGCTGCAGTTCTTTGTCTCGTATTCCAAGGATTATACTACTGCGTAGAAGTCTATCTTTAATCTCGTCAAATTCACACTGCGCAGCTAGAGTCTTTAGATCCGTGAGCCATTCGTTAAGTGACTTACCCTCCCGCTGGTTCCGGGAACCAAACCGGAACTCGTTGTAGGTGAGATTTGTAATTTGTCTGTAATTCTCTTCAAGCTTCTGCATTAAAATTTTTCGATAATTCTACTGCTCCTCGTTTTCAAGCTTGAACACGCCTTGCATCTTCACCGATAGTCATTAAAAATGTAGTGATCTGAACATCTCCCGGCTGTAGACTCAGCCCTGTCGCTGCTTCAGAAAGTTCGAACTCGCTGTTCCAGACGTTCCAGTTGTGGAAAATGGCGCCAATAACGTCGAGCGGCTTACACGGTGGTAGCGTAGTCGAAGTCATCTTCGTGGCTCGTGGTTGTCGTTCCGGATGAACCCTTGTCTCCTACATAGGAGTTGATACTGCTGTATTGCTGCTGTTAGGTTATGATCCCATGACATAACTTGCCGCACGGGCAGGCGCTAACTGCCTAACTAACTTCTGACACCATGTAAGCCAGACGAGTAGCAGGTAACAAAAAGCACTTTATTCAGACACACAGCTAAGTAGCGATAAGCAGTGCGCGTGTTGAACATGTGCACTGGTTGACTTCCAGGCAGGATCTTGCGCTCCAGTACAGTAACTGGTAGAGAAAGACAACACATCCAATACTAACAACATCCGATTATAAAATTTCTCGCACAATGCATAAAACGGCACACTGGAAATGTTGTATAAAACAGATTCATGTTATGTTCCCTATGGCAGAGGAAAAAATGGGTGCGGACGCTACCTCATCCGGGAGCAAATTCCATTCTGCAATTGTTCGCGGCAAGAATGCAACCTAAATACACCAATACGACTTTGGTAGGCCCTTATTTTCTTGGAATGGTCTCGTCTCGTAGACTGATAATGAGGTGGTTTTAAATGCATGTCCTTTCGATTCCTGTGTTACCGCTGTTAATGTCGTGCAAGAGCTTCGCCCTGATTGTTTTTCTGCGTGTGGACAGCACCATCCACCCTAGATTTTCCCTGATTTGCGAACCTCTAATTTTGTATTCGTAGATGCCCGTGGCGAATCTTGCAGCCCTTTTCTGAACACGGTCTAACTCTTCTTCAAGAACTTTTGGGAAGGGGTTCCGTGCTGCGCAATCGTATTCTAGCACCGGCCTAATATTTGTACGATACAAAGCTTCCTTCAAAGATTTGGGCGCGTACTTGAAGTTCCTCTAGAAAAGCTGCAAAAAGCAGCACGCTTTAGCGCTTCTTATGGCAATATGGTATGCCCAGTCTAATGCCGCAGTTAAAGTGACACCCAGGTATTTAACTTCGTCAACGCATTGCAGTAAAACAATGCTGCTGTATGCAATTCCTTTGCGGTGTGGTAGAAAACATATGGGCCAAAACAAGCGATGCCTGAATGATAGGCCGAGGCAGCATCAAAACAACGTTAGAAATGAGAGAGGGCCGCCCGGAAATTCATTGTACAGATTGCAAGTTTAAGCCAGATTTTGACGTCTGCACTATGGCAGCAAGAAGCTGTGAGAAATATGTTAGAATAGTAATTAAGGGGAAAAGGATAATTGAGGCACGTGATAGGAGCGTGAGTGTTGTATCACCCTGATTATCGCAAAAGTACCTGCATCACTTGAACGCGAATGTGCACGGAGCAACTGTAATAGCGCTCCTTGTGTAAAATAGGGGCGTGTTTTGAAGCGAAAAGCTTCACTACGCTAGTCGACACCGCGCTTCGCGCGAGCCGGTGTTTGTTGGAGCACGAGTGACGTCACGCACGTCGCAGGTAGCCGCCGCCGACTCCGTTGCCTGACCTTTCGCCGCTACCGCTGGTGACGTCACGCGTGGCGCATATGGCCGCTGCCGCGCGGTGTGCGTCATCGTTTGACGTTCGCCGCAAGCGCATGTTTATCGCCGAGGCCGACTATATAACCGCTTGCCAGAGAATAGGCGTGCGCATTCAACATGAAAGGAGAAGAGTGTGATAGAACCGATACAGAATTGCTACCACGAGAGTTGGCTCAAAAGGAGCGAAGAAATGAAAGCCTGAAAGCTCAACGAGCGTTCGAGACACCGGAACAAGGAGAAGGACGTCTCGCTAGACGTAAGCTAAACCGTAAGCATAACCCTAGGCTAAATCAAAAAGCATAACCATAAGCTAAACCATAAGCATCACCGAACCTTTTCGCTTCGAGATATCCAGGCTTAACCTTAGCTAAGCCCCAGCTAGTTTTTTTCCTGAATAATTGCAAGGAAAAAGGCGCATGTGTGCGCGTGTTCCTCTCTTTCGCCGTCGTCGTCTACGTGCCTACATCATGCTCAGCCAACCCCCCCCCCCCCCGCCTATCTGTCCTAACATTACAAAACTAGGTATCGATGATCTACCACAGAAAGCAGAGCATTCTATATCACACTTGAAATGTGCGTAACTCATAAGTAATTGTGAACGACATGCGAATGTGTCGAACCCTTCGAATTAGAGAACTGTATTTGACATTTCATTTGCATTATTGTCCCCAAAGTCCATCCCTACTCAATTTGAATACAATGAGCGAATGTGTAGCGTAAACAAAGTATTCTAGGCAGGACAACAGACGTACACACATAATGATCTCAGGAAGCAACTAAATCGAGCAAAATACACTCAACTGTGTTCTCCACGTTCTGCACAAACATTTCACATATACTTGTCCACTTCGAAATCAATTCAATGTGCGTGGGCTTATGGTTTATTTCACAGTCATATTTTTTACACCTTTAATTGATAACTAGCTGTTCCACATTGTGAGTTGGCACTCAGGGGCACTCATTCATGTCCCTTACACTTACTGGCATTCAGCTTCGCTTGCGTTCATTTACAATCGCCTAAACTGACTCGGTGATTTCCCACTCTTGTGAAATGAGCAGAAATGTGTGAGAGGGCTCTTTAATGTGTGTCTACTTTTAGTGATATTACAATTGGTGCAAGTGCTTCAATGTCATCTGCATGCGAGTAAAGTGGTTAGCACTTGTCTATTTTTGAGCCCAGCCGTAATTTCGTGCTGGCAAAATATCAGCTTTTTTCCGTGTGCTATATCACTAGCATATGATCTTTGCGCACTGAAGTGAGCAGCCATTCTGGGCCAGATTCTGGGCCCATTCTGGGCCAGTCCGTCACCAAAACAACGCGCAGATGCCCCAGAGGTGACGAGTCCTTTATTAGTCTGTTTGTTCTCTCATTTTGCCTTTCGCTTTTCTTTCTCCCTCCCAGGATCTCGCTCACCGCTCCTTCAGCTTTTTCTTCGTAGCACTTTCTCAACGTGTCAACGCGCTATTGCACGTTGCATAAACGTTGCATTTCCTCACTGGCCGCATATAGCCTTGAGCAGCGGATGAGCCGCGTTTTTGAGGCCTTTGCTCGCTTGAAAGAATGCTTATATGTGGTGCTCGGGGCTTAGCCGAGAACATAACCCTTATACGGATGACGTTATGCAAGACTTGACTAAAAGTGCAAGTTCACATCTTCATGGAAATGGCAGCTGTACCTTACTAGTAATTAATTCCACTAATACATACTTACGTCAAACATCAATTCCTGTCGTCCATGTGGCAGTAAGCCCGTTTTTGTGTCCTGCTTACTGAATTTGACAATTCGACAGCGCTACGCAGCATAATTTCAACCGTGCCGAACCGATTCGCGTGTTTGCGGACTGTTAAAAATTGATACTCCCCAGAAGCGGAACTGTACGGGAATGAAGTCGAAGCAAGTTGAACCCGAACCTAACCGTTATTTCCATTGTTTTCTATATCCTATTAAATAAATACATATTGAACTGATTGTAAGACAGCACCTATAGGCATCTACCCGTGTCATGCGCAGTTGACAAGGGAGATCGCACGCATTGGGAAATCTGTCGCTCGCACCACCATCGTCCCGGCCACAGGACAGACCGCCTGGCAGAAGGCGGCGGCGCTCTTCAAGGCCTGCTTAACGATGGTTGATTCCAAGCGTGACGAGGTGAGCACGGGACACTCCACAGCCATGCCTGATGTACCTGCGAGAAAATACGACTGCTTCGTGCCACACACGCGCACTCGCGACTGTTGTAGCGTGCCTTAGTCTGCTCGTAATATTACGCATGCATTATACCTTGTTTGGAATTCCATAGCGGGGCTTCATAGTTTCCAGGGTAAAGGAAAATCGGCTTTTAGGTTGTTACCAGGCCTGGAACAATGCTTTTTTAACAGGTTCACGAATGGACGGTGGGCATACACTTTGTCTATAAGCAAATAAGCAATACGGTGCGGAGTCACTACTTGTATGTAGGAATATATGGAAGTAACCTGCCTTAGATTGCATATTGGTTGCCCCTGAAATGCATTATTCGATGAGGCGGACATTACTAGCATGGCAAACCAAAACACGTATTATAATATTTAGCTACATTCCCTAAACTTTTTAGTTTGTAAGTTTACAGCACATATTGCAATCTATGAATAGTAACCGCTGTATATGCCAGGTGTATACGCTTGAAATGAATCTCCAAGATGACACTGGCTTCAAGAAATTATTTCCCAAATGTGTGTTAGAATGCATAGGCGTTGCAGTTACTTTTGTGCTTAAATGTTCAATGTTTAACAGGCAGTTTCGTTAAAGAAGGCAAGTATCTGCCGACTGGTATGACTCTGGAAATTCCTTCCAAGAGGCCCCTTGCAAGCTCACCAGCTACACTTCCATAATTTCAGTAGGTCCAGTAAATTGTTTTACTAGCAAGTCAATAATTAGATTAAAATTTAGTTGGAGATGTAGAACAATCCACATTTGGGCAAGTTGTTACTGGCGAAATAACTTTAGGGTACAACCGAAGACTACAAAAATAGAAAGCAGGACAGACACAGGATCGCGCTGAACTTGCAACTAACAAGATGAGGGAAATTTGCGGTAAGATTGATAGGAATTGGCACAGGCTGCTTCCACTTTTACTGAGAAAGGCGGCACTGTTAAGCACACATTTTTGGGCCTTCTATAATGGTAGTTTATACCAACTTCCGTTTTCTTGCGCTCACTTCTATATCGGCCAAACCGGTTGCTGCCGATCATTAGATTGTCAGGTCACGGACACTCGCTAGTGGGTGATGCCTACTTACATGTCACGTGGCATTGCTCTGAATATGGGTGTGCTCCCATCTTCGTAGATTCCAGAAATCCTTCTGCGCATAGCAATCAGACTGCCATGGGGATGATTGAGGCCTGCCATATAAAGAAAAAAAGGAACGCGTTGTGTAAGCATGCGTTCATTTGTTTTGCATGACAATGAATTAGCATTTTTAAGCCGCTCCGAAGTGTAGCATTAAATGGCAGGATTTTGCTGTTTACCTGTGCACTGATAACGACGCCATCAATGGCAGAGCGCGTTGGTGTACGCTTTCTCATAAAATGTTTTGCTAGTTAAGCATTGTCCTGTGTATTTTGTCCTTTCTGTTCTTCTCGTCTTGCGCTACCTATTCATGGAGTTGACTATGTTTGAATTCATCGTGCGAGTAATACTGGCCTCTCTTAAGTATTCAGCCAAAAGACTAGATATTTGTTTCATCAACAGGCAATGTTCAGACAGTCTTTAAAACTCAAAAACATGAGTACGGCAATTTACCGAAAAATATTCCAATTCAACGTCTCTCATATTCCGCACGACTGACTGTAAATTTGAGAATTAACAAATAATACATAAGATTTTCATTTTCCTGTAGATAATTGAATAACAGGAACAAGACAAACACTCTGACGGCAGCTGCACTTCCACTGAAAGCAACATGTATTTGATGTTAACTCCGCTAAACTATGTAATTTACTCCAGAGCTCGTTGCATGATATTCGAGACACCATGTGTATCGAACAGACGCGCGTCGAAGAGAGACAGAGATGGAAAGTGGTACAAATTAATTGTCATTGCAGACCAAGGATCTCATAACGTGGATGACTTCACTAGGCCTGGATCTGAATAATCTGACACATTCCGACCAGTTTGACCCGCTGGACGTGGTGGTGCGCCTCTCGCTCGATTTCGGCACCCCAGTCTTGCTTTCTTTCACTTTAGACTCAATCATCATGGCCAACAACAAACGTTATGTTATTGTGAGTATCTATTCCTTACCGTTATATCGTTATTATATTTGTCTGTACGTATATGTGGTGGTGGTGGTAACAACTTTATTAAGAATCCGTATGTATATGTGCTTCCTTTGTATTTATTAACCACGGCATTTCAATTTGTGCGTGTGCGATAAGAGCAGCAAAGAATATATTAAAATTTAAAATTGTTGTAGCAGTTGAAAATGAAAGACGAAATTTCAATCAAATGAAGGAAATATACGGAAAAAAGGACATGAGTTAGATAAAGAAAATAGACATGTCATACATGAATAAGTGGAATAAGAAGCAGGGTGGTCTTAGCAGCCGCTTAAAGCTCATTCACGCTAGGCCAATGCGACACCGATTTCGATCTGCCGACTTTCGCCGACAGCGTCTTTTCCTTCAAGTTGGTATTTGGGGCCACACGTTTTTCGTGTTATTTCGTGGGTCAGTATTTTCATACAATGTAAGATGATTTTGAAACACCTCAAACATGGTTCGGTCGTCTGCGCCAAATTTTTCGAAATCGGATGATAAGAATACGAGTAAACTCTTCCGTACACTTACACATGCACCATACTTCATTCCGTGAAAGAATATTTTACCTAATCACATCCGAGTGAATTTCAAAAATTTTCATCTTAGAAGCTCATATGCCTTTAACGAGAGACCCGTCTAACACGAGAAAGTTCCGTGTGTTCTCGGTACCCGTTATTGTTGCTTAGCCGGCTACTGCCTAGCGCGGCTAAACGCTATGCCGGAGGATCTATATCCCGACGCGACTGCCCATTTCGGTGGCAAGAAGTACAAAATACTATGGGCATACCTGCGTCGGGTTAACAATAAATAAGGTCGCACTTTCGCCGTAAGGGCAATTCGTCCAATGTGACAGCAACATTTAAGAATGTTACACGCAGTGTAAGGCTCATTGATGCAGTGGCAGTGTCAAATGAAGGAAACGTAATCTAAGTAAAATGGGATAACTCAAGACGACAGGATCTGGATTCCGGATAGCCTGCATAGTGTGCGTATGCTGTTTTGCAATTATTTCCAACAAGCAAGGCTGTCGAACTCGAGATCTTAGAATACAGCTTCTTCTGTGCAGAGGTCTTTGCGATCATATATACACACTGCATAATGACTTTCTCCCAAATGACTCACTCTATTACCCAATGACCCTCAGTTCCCAGCAGCTGCGGCGTAGCTGACCAAGGTGGCGTTCAGACCTGTAACGCAGCAGAGGCTGCTAAGAATCTCTGGGACTGGACAGGAGGACAATGGAAACTGACCCTTGAAACGTTTAACACCCGAACTCTATCCAGTGAGGCTAGCTTAGCAGGACTCTTTGAGGAACTGTCAGACATTGTTTCCGATATCATCAGCCTTGGTCAGATTAGAAGAACTGGTGAGGCTTATACATTTCTGAATAACAGACATATCCTCTGCTATAGAGGTCTCCTAGATAAGAGCAATACAGGGTAGGATTCCTAATCAATACGGACATAGCGGGCTACATTGACGAATTCTACAGCATTAATTTTCATAATCCATAATTTATTGCATAGCAAAATACAGATAATTACATGTGCGTACTAAACATAAGGAGGCCCCATAGTCAAAGATGGTATCGGGACCTCCTACCTCCTAATGACAGGGTAGCTGTAGTCGTAATCAAAATTAAATAAAGGTATGGATTAAAGGTATTAGAAACCTACGGTCCAACATCCAGTCACGATGATGAGGAACTAGATCATCTTTATGAAGATGTTGAATTAACGATGAGAAAAGTGCAAGCTCAGTATACTATACTAATGGGCGACTTCAATGCAAAAGCGTGGAAAAAGCAGGCTGATCAACAAGCAATTGGCACCTACGCCGTCGATTATAGGAACGCTGCACGAGAGATGATGGTAGAATTCGCAGAAAGGAATACACTTCGAATAATGAAAATCTTTTTCAAGAAGCATAGCAACAGAAATTGGACCTGGAAAAGCCCTTATGGTGAAACAAGAAATCAAATTGACTTCATAATTTCTGCTGATCCCAGTGTAGTGCAGGATGTAGAAGTGGTAGACAGGATAAAGGACGGTGATCATAGGTTAGTGAGAGCTAGGATTCACCTCAGTTTGATTAGAGAAAGAGCAAACTTGTTCAAGAAGAAACAGGTCAACCTAGAGGCAGTATGGGTAAAAGCAGACAAATTCTTGCTGGTAGTTGAAAACACATATGCCGCCTTAGAACATAGGGGACATAGAGCTAATGAATGAAACTGTAACTAGGCTGGCTTCAAACGCAGCAAATGAAGTGGGAATGAAGGCACCAAGGCCACCAGTAGGAAAGCCCTCCCAAGAAACAAAGGACCTAATAAACAAACGACAAAGAATGAAACTTATCAACAAGACTATAATAAGTGACATTCGAAACTATGACGTGAAAAAGAGTGAATAAGCCGTAAAAAATGTACGCAGCCTAAAATCAGTGAGAAATAAACTTGGCATAGTACAAATCAAGCTATACGCACTGCAAAATAAGCAGGGTAATATCATGAGCAATTTTGAAGAGATTGTAAAATAGTGGAATAATTCTATACTGACCTGTACAATAGCCAGAAGAATCAGGATATCCCCATTAAAGGAGTAATGAACAAGGTACAGAAACTCCTCCTATATTTAGCGATTAGGTGAAAAGGGTCTTGCAAGACATGAATCGAGGATGCGCGGCAGAAGATGGAATAAACGTCGATTTATTCAAAGATGGAAGAGACATATTCATTCGAAAACTGGCGGCTGTTTATACGAAGTGTCTATCAACTGCAAGGGTCCCAGAAAACTGAAAGAATGCAAACATTATACTAATCCACAGAAAAGTAGATGTTAAAAAATTTAAAAATTATAAGCCCATTAGCTTACTACCAATATTATATAAATATTTACAAGAAGTCTCCAATAGAATAAGGGCAACTCTGGACTTTAGTAAACCAAGAGAACAGGCTCGCTTCAAGAAGAGATACCATAAAATGGACCACATCCATGTCATTTATCAGGTTATTGAGGAATCTGCAGAGTACAGTAAAGCTCTCTATATGGCCTTCGTAGATTACGAAAAAGCATTTGACTCAGTAGAGATACGAGCAGTCATAGAGGCATTACGTAATCAAGAAGTACAGAACGCCTATGTAATACGTTGGGAAATATTTACAGATGTTCTACAGTTACCTTAATTCTACACAAAAAAGCAGGAAGATACCTATAAAGAAACGGGTCAGACAGGGAGACACAATCTCTCCAATGCTATTCACTGCGTGCTTGGAAGAAGTATTCAAGCTATTAAACTGGGAAGGCTTCGGAGTAAGGATCCACGGCAAATATCTTATGAACCTTCGGTTTGCTGATGTCATTGTTCAGTGCAGCAACAATGGAGATCCTCAACAAATGATTGAGGATCTTAACCGAGAGAGTGCAAGAGTAGGATTGAAGATTAATATGCAGAAGACAAGGATAATGATGAATAGCCTGGCAAAAGAACAAGAGTTGAAGATCGCCAGTCAGCCTCCAGAGTCTGCGAAGGAGTATGTCTACCTAGGCCAATTAATCACAGGGAAACCTGATCATGAGACGGAAATTCATAGGAAATCTCAAGATGGGTTGGATCGCATACGGCAGCCATTGTCAGTTCCTGACTGCAAGCTTAAATTATCATTGAAAAGGAAGGTGTGCAATCAGTGCATTTTACCAGTGCTGACATATGGGGAAGAGACTTCGAAACTGACAAATAAGCTTGAGAACAAGTGAAGGAGGAGGAGACAAAGGAGAGGAAAGACAGGGAGGTTAGCCAGTGTAAGTACCGGCTGGCTACCCTGTGCTGGGGAAAGGGGCAAAGGGAATAAAAGGAGAAAGAAGAAGAGGGGAAAAATGCAAAAAAAAAGAGAAAATTCACACAGTAACGCGAAACTACGCGCTACAACGTTCAAAGGCGGTCGCACAATTCGCAGTTCCTTAAAAACTTCAACAAAGCCCTTAAGGCCTTGAGTGCCGAAGCCCGTCTGGACCAATGTCCTAGAGCTTTTTCCTCTGTAAAGGGGCGATTGTCCAGTTTTGCGAGAGCGGTCACGAGCACTTTTCTTCGCACTGCGTAACGGGGACAGTCACATAGGAGTGAAGGAGCGCGCAAAGAACGGTGGGACGAAGATTGCTAGGTATAACGTTAAGAGACAGAAAGGGAGCGGTTTAGATCAGACAGCAACGGGTATAGACGATATTGTAATTGACATCGAGAACAAAAAAAGGGAACCGCAGAAATAACCGTTGGGCTATTAGCGTTGCAGAATAGATACCAAGATAAGGGAAACGCAGTAGAGGACGGCAGAAGGGGGAGCGATGAAATTAAGAAATAGGCGGGCGCTAGTTGGATTCGTTTGGAGTAGAAAGGGGTAATGGGCGATCGCAGGGAGAGGCCTTCATCCTGCAGTGGACATAAATCATGTTGATATGATGATTATGTATGCTACAGCTATATACTACGATTACACAGGAATATATACTTACAAGAAAGAGTCGGCAAGTTTATGTGTTATAACTGATGACTGCGAAAAAATGTTACATTGAAGCTTCACTGCGATACCGCGGGTTACGCTCCATCCTATGGACGCCGCCAAGATCCCTGGTCCGGTGACGAAAAAAATTTTTCTCTTTTGTATTCAAATATTCGCAGCGTATGCAACAAGCGGGATGATTATCTTCAGATGTCGACACGTGCAGTGCCGATATTGTTATGTTGACAGAGACTTGGCTTTCTTACAAAATTGAAGACCGTGAAAGTTTGGAATGCGAGGGTGTTCACCGTTTTTATCAACATGACCGTGATGCGCGTTATGGTAGTGGTATACTTATCGGTTTTTGTGATTCAATTACCACTGCTGCAATTTAGCTTGCCTCACCATTTGAGCTAGTGTGCACGCGCATAGGCTTCGAACGCAAATTTTTTTTTCATTTGCGTCATTTACAGGCCCCCTTCTTCACCTATCACGTTTTGTTCAAATGTTCACGATGCCCTTCCACGCCACTAATGCTCCTCGGGGAGTTTAACTTTCCTGGTATTTCCTGGTATTTACCTTTCCTGGTAACGGGCATACTGAGCCCGCTTCAACGCAAGAGTGCTAGCTGTTCTGAATATTATGAATTTATCAGCCTTTGCCTAGTTTTTAACCTGCACCAGCTTGTTCTGAAGCCTACTCGATGCTTGCATACTCGGCTAATATGCTAGATTTAATCCTAACTACATCCCCGGAATTTGTTTCACCTCTAACTTACCTACCGTGTTTAAGCGATCACAGTATAATAATAAAGTGTAACTTGCAGTTAACCATCCTGTCTGCTACCTCGTCCAAAGTTATTTGTGATTACAGAAATGCAGATTTTGCCGCAATTACTAACGAACTAGAATCTTTCATCATTGACTACATTCTAAGTTTGCACTCCCGGTCGCGTGAAGGAAACCGGTCAATATTCAAAGAAAAAGCCAACCCCTTAAATAACCGGTACATCCCGCAAAAACGTTCTTATTATAATTCTCGGGCACCTTGGTTGAACTCGCGTCTTAAACGTTTACTGAGCGAAAAGAAAAGGCTTTTCCGAGCAGTAAAAATAACTGGCAGTGATGACCGTTGGAATGCTTACACAATAGCACTGAGCGACTACAAGAATGCTGTAGCTGAGTCGAAAACAACATTTTATGAGCGCACGTTCTCTTCTTTCTTGAAAGACCACCCACATAAATTTTGGAGTGTGGTCAACGGTAAAAAATCTAGTGCCATTGAACTGTGCGATATTGAAAATGAACCTGTCGATCGCAGCGTCTGTTGTGACGTGTTGAATGACGCGTTCATCTCTGTATTTTCGGATTCTGTGCTGTGCGCAAGCGCTGTTTTTTGTGATGTGCATTATTTTACAATGCTACCTCTTACCATTGACCTTGACGGCGTTGTAAAGTAGATACAGACCTCAAAAGTTTCTGCATATACTGGAGTAGATAGTATCAACTCGAAATTTCTTAAGGGAACTATTACATATTCATCTATGATTCTAAGTGAAATTTTTGCTCGGTCACTTCAAACCACCATCATTCCGAACGGTTGGACGGCAGGGATGGTGATTCCCGTACATAACTCTGGCAATCGTTTCTCCCCACTTAATGACAGACCTATATCCCTATGCAGTGTTCCCTGCCAATTAATGGAGCATATAATTTACTCACACCTGGTTTCATTTCTCGATTCAAACTTACTTTTACCCCCCCCCCCCCACACACGGATTTAGAAAACGCTTTTCCTGCGAAACACAGCTTTTGTGATGCACTAATGATTTATTCCAGGCGATGGATGCTAACGTTGTTATTGACTGCATTTTCAGACTTTGCCAAAGCCTTCGATACTGTTTCACATGCATTATTTCTAACTAAATTAAGTAGCCACAACATTGATCCTAACGTCCTTGCTTGGATTATACGTTTTTTGTCTATCCGTTCACAATTTGTTTAAGCTAACAAATGTTTCCCTTGGACTGGCCGAGTAACCTCCGGTTTACCGCAAAGGTCAGTTTTAGGACCATTATTACCTTTACTTATATTAGTGACCTCCCAGACCAAATTAAATTATCAATTAAGTTATTCGCCGATTACTGTGTTCTCTATCGTGTCATTTCTAACCCTGGCAACTGCGATACTCTTCAATCTGACATTGGCATAGTAACATCACGGTGTTCTAGATCACAAATGGAGCTAAATTCTCATAAATGTAAGGCGATGCGTGTGTCCTGTGGTGTCAGAATTACCAGCCTTCCTACATACAGTATTAACAACATACATGTAGAAAATGTTTCATCATACAAATATCTTGGTAACCACATTACACACAATCTTACATGAGCATTATTATAAATTAGATTTACGGTAACGCTAATCGCATGCTTGGTTTTTACGCGCAATTTTGCGTCGGTAACTGCAGCTGTCAAGTTATTCCTGTACAAATCCTGAGTAAGGCCTAAACATTAATATGCACGCTCTATTTTCGACCCTTTTACTCTAAAGCTAAAAAATAGCACCGAATCCATTGAAAACTGAGGTGCTCGTTTCATTCTTTCGAATTATTCTTGTAATTCAAGTGTCTCGTCGATGAAACTAACCATTGGCTTGCCTAACCTAGAGTTACGCCGTAAATACTTTCGCCTACGCCTTTTTCATAAGATGTATTGCACTCACGAAACACTTAAGGATGAACTAATCTCCCCGCCATCATACATATTGTCACGCACGGATCATCGTTTAAGGTTCAAGTTCCAACTTGTCGCACCAACGTTTATTTTGATTCCTTTTTACCAAGAACGACGACTGACTGGAAACATCTCCCTGCCTGCATCACTGCCATTTCTGACGCCACAAACTTCAAGGACATTGTCAACGAATTTATTTGTAATAATCCCCACTCCTCTCTGTAATGCCCCCGCGCCTAGAAAGTATGAAAATAAGTAAATAAAGAAATAAATTAATCATGCGTAGTGAGCAACGCGCCGATTGTCTTCTCCGCTCGAGGCACTTTCCTCCTCCGGCGCTCACTTCGCCCGCGGGGACAGCCATAATTTTGCCTCTTCGACAGACGGGGCATCTATGCTTTCGCGTAATATCGCTGAGTGTTAATAAGACGCCCCAAGCGTCACATCGCACTTGTTTGCATTGGAATACTTAATCCATTGGCGCCCAGCGTAGTTTTAAAAGTACGGTACCATGTTCATTTATAAATGATTGATACTGTACTCCTTAGTATGCGATTCTGCTAAGAAGTCCCCTGGCGTGACGACTACATTATGGTTTTTCTTCAGCTAGATGATGTATTTGACCTATTTATCACCAAACTTGGAGAAGTTTCGGATATAGCAGGTGCTGCTATGTCCGAAATCTTCTGTATTTCTTGTCAAGAATGTCATATGCTTCTCAAAGATGAAGTTTGTGTGTACGTTAAGAAAAAGAACGGCGTAAATGATGAATTCATGACAATTTATGTGCCATACATATTTCTAGTGTCGCAAAAAAATGAACACTGGTGCACTTTGTAAAGTACAATGGGCCTATGTGTATGTGGAGGGGCATGCTTGTTCTCGAAGCACATCCGGTGGTTTTTACCTTTAATTAGACGAAATATCTTTTGCTCGCTACAAAGCCTTTAGAAACGGTTGCAGGCAATAAATACATCAAGGAGAACATCAACGTCGCTATTATTCCTCCTCCTTCCTTTCCTGCGGCCAACTAAGATGAGAATTCTCTTATCTTATCACTCAATAATAGCGAGCAGTGTTGCAATAAATTTAAATAAATAAAAGAACCAGTTAGATATAATATGAACATATCATAAAAAAAGATAATTTATGCAGGTTTTCATTAGAAACTAAACGATAGGTGGGCGGAAAGATCAAATACCACACACGATCTATGTTCCTGTGCCAATTGAAAAGAGGTAATTATGTAATGAAAGTAGGGAAACCAACTTCGCGAACCAGCCGTCAACCACATTTCTTGAAAGGTCAGAAAATTCTAACGAAAATGTTCCCCAGCGAATCATACAACAGTACTGTAATGCAATAACCGACTGTCAGTTGAGACACGCCAACAGTCTCTTGAGTGTTTCAACATCTACTGAACCAAATGCTGAACGCTTTAGTCTTGAATTCTCGCATTCATCGTAAAATATTACGTCTATATCTGCGCCAATAATATATTTTCATTGCGCGTGCCTTTGAAAGCAACACTTAAGTCTTTCCCTGGTAATTGATGACGTCACGCTACACGCTTGAATAGTCAAAACACCTCCCAGCAAAGAATATTTCCTAATAAAATGCTGATTTTTCTTCCACAAGCTTGTGCAGGCTAGCGTAAAATTTCGTTCTGCAAGTCTTTCTGGTTAAGGAAGCGGCAGAATATCACATACACCTTTGATGATCTGCATCAGGTTTTGCTCCCATAAAGACCCAGCCTAGTTTTTGAAGCACACCATCCTTAGTGCTTCAAAGGATAAAGCGCAAGTCATGAAGCTTTGACGATACAGTTGCAGTGTCAAAAGATCATCTGGTACCAAAAATCAACGAAATTTACATGGTAGATTTTTCTTGGGGATCCTAATGGGGTAAGGATGTTCGATTCTAATTAATGAGGCAAGCGTCCGTGCCCTAATGATTAGGGGATCGAGTTCTTGCGCTACGTTCTGTTCTGCTCAAATTCTGCCGCCAGAAAAATCCATCTGGGCTTAATAATTGAAAACAACGGCTTTCTTTGCGACTTTTCCGCCACTTTTCCGCATCAGGTATGTTTCAAACTTTTTTCTCTTTTATTTGTTTCAATTTGTTACACATAGATGAAACTTAAGTAAAAGTTGCATAAACACTGCTTCAGGTGCCCTTGGCCCCAAAAGCAGTCATGCAGCATATAAACAAATAGTTATGTAGCGACAACACAATATTTAAAAAATATTAAAAACTACAAGAACATCGCATATCCTGACAGGATACTGTCTATAAAGTTATGGCAACATACTTATGCCCTATATAGAAAATCACATTAGAGATCGCAGAAAGACTGCGACTTAAGATTTTATGAAGCTTTCAATGCTTCTACTTGATTGGGCGTAACCAGCCTGATTATGATGATGATGATGATGAATACTAGACAGAGCAACTAACCTGGCAAATATATACAGCGTTAGACCGTCGCATCTGCCGCGCTGCGCCGCTGTTTCCGAAGTAACGAATAACGTCCTCGTCTTGCCGGAATGCTGCAGCAGTCTGTCGTCGCCGATGGCAGCAAACACTCGTCATTAGATAAGGCATGGCGTGGGATTCAAGTGTCAGTTTACAGCGCAAACTGAAAAATCCTCCATTTCGACTGCACTGAAGCTGATAAGTCAGCCGCAGGCAGCTTGTTCATTATCCACTCGCAAACGCATGTTGATGGCCCGTGCACTTCGAATCGGGAGTAGCAACCTAGCAAGTATTAACAGCGGTAAACCGTCACATCGTGGGCCGATCCTTGACATAGTTGACAGCCACGCCTAAAAAAATTGCACGATTTTCAGGTTTCAGCTGCGTTACCGTTTCGCACTGTTATATTTAAGTGATATACAAATTAAAATACAAGGCATGCGCTGTTGCTGTTTTGTTTCGCGATATTTTTTTATGGGCTCCCAGTATCCAAGTTCGCAGGATTAAATTGGTGAAGAATTTAAGACTTTGTATAAGCAACTTTAACGATAGCATATTGTGGCGGTATAACTGACATATGAAGCATGTCATATCTTAAATATCTAAATATATTCCGAGCCTCACGGCTGCGCTAACCGTGGCAGCTCCGCCAAGGACAATGATGAAATAATTTGTTTGGAGTGTCGATATAATGGTATCGCGATAAAGAAGAAACGCAGGGGGTCAAAATTATTCCGCAGTTCCCCTTGAAGGCATGTCTCACATTGAGATTGGGGTTTTGGGACGTAAAAACTAGAATTGTTTAACGTGTTGCCGGACAAAGTGTGACAAGATGTGACCGGCGTTGTTACTGATGTTTGTGTTTACTGTAACTTGGTATTTCCGAAAGAGTAGACAAACTAAAATTATCTATTAGCGCAGGCCAAACGACACTGTCCCCGAGATGCGCCGAAACCATCACGGTACACTGTTTCCCGCAGTTGGGTGTCACAGGTGACGTCGTCATCGAGTACAAACTAAAGCACCCATGAGCTAGGTATGCGCATGCGCAAAGCGCCACATTGCACTCCATGCACGGAGCACGCCACGAAAACAAAGTAGTCGCCAGCGTAGAATTGTGTGTTCGGCTTGTTGTTCGTGATTGAAACAGGATAGAACAGCGCAATGGACAGTGGGTAGGAAAGGGGCAGAACACAGCGCCAATTAAGAAGACAACGGTTATTCTTCCACGCAACTTTAGCAGTGCGTTGGCTCAAGAAGAAAACAAAGAAAGAAACATCACAGAAGTGTGCAAGTAAGCAATGGCGCGAAACAACTTACCCAGGGATGGCGTTTCCTTCTAAAGAAAATTTTAATGCAAAAACATTACATGCCCCGCGAAGCGTACATTCCGGCCTCCGTCCGGCGTTAACATCCGATGGTACCAAAACCCACGAGATAAAGTGATTTTTTTATTTATTTATCACAGTACCCACAGCGCCAGTTTGGCATTACAGAGGGGGGGGGGGGAGAGAGAGAAGTGCATATATCATGGACAAAAAGCAGGTAATATAGAATAAATGAAAAAAAAAGTTACAGATCAGGGCAAATCAACGACAAAACAAAAAGAAGAAAAAATGAAGCAGAGCATAACTGTACATGCGCGAAGTGAAACAAAGCGGTTCTGTTGACGCAAGCACAAAGTACAGAGAAAAAAAATTGCAAATCATACGGCTGAAGCAAAGGCATTACTTGAAGATAGCGATACAACATCGCTGAGCAACTTTTTCCACTGACTGACCGTCTTAGAAAAAAATGACATCTTATAAAGCTCCGTTCTACATCTATACTCTTTAATCTTAAGGGGGTGATCGCGCCTGCCAGAAGTGTACTCCGGTGGCCTTATGTAGCTATCACGATTGAGGCCGGTTTTAGAATGATATATATTCTGCAAAAATTTTAATCTGAATGGTCTTCAACGATTTTGAAGTGTATTCCAGCCGAATTTTTCCTTTGTTTGGGGTGCGCTAAAATACCGAGTATAAGTTTGAACCACGAACGGGCTGCTAAGTTTTGTACTCTTTCTAGTTTCTTTGTCTGTCGCAGTCCACGGGTCCCAGATAGTACAAGCATATTCCAGTATTGATCTTAGGTTAGTCTTCTAAAGCAGGTTACTTGTTTCTAAAGCAAAGCATTTCGCATTTCTAGGTAGCATAGCAGGAACTCTACACGCCTTAGCAATTATATAGTTAACATGACGGTGCCAGCATAGTTGAGGGGTCAAAAACACCCCAAGATATTTATATTCACACACGGATCCAAGATTGCTCCCGTTAATGCTATATGTATATACATTTGGTGACCTTTGTCTCGTAAAGCGCATCTGCACAGTTTTATCAACATTTCTGCTCATGCCCCATTTATTACACCACTCTGCTACCATGTCTAAATCCTTCTGTAGTTCATTATACCGATAGGGACCTTTCATAACGTGATACAAAACACAGTCGTCAGCAAACAATCGGATGAGAGATGATATGCCAACGGTAATGTCATTCATGTATAACAAACAATAGCGGCCCCAAAACTGAACCTTGAGGTTCCTCGATGACACATCAACACCATGCGACAGCCTACCTACAACGACTACGCGTTGTGTCCTAGAATTTAAGTATTCTTTTATCTATTCAACAACCATTTTATTTATGTTGTACCACGACAATTTTTCAAGCAGCAAGAAATGGGGCACTAGGTCCAAATCCTTCCTGAAATCTAAAAAGAAGCAATTTACACAACACCTCTATGCCATGAGTGGATGCTAGGTCGTGCGTTATTTATGTAAGCTGTGTAACACAAGAAAAAAACACTTCGAGATGCGTGCTGCTCAGAGATCAACAGGGTAAACAAATTTAAGTGAGTCATGATATTGCTAAAAAGTACATGCTCAAAGACCTTGAAAGGTGCGCTAGTCAAGGATACCGCTTGATAATTAAACACAGATTTTCGAGGTCCTGACATCGGAATAGGAACAACATTGACAATTTTCCTGTCTGTAGGCAACATTCCGCATGTCAAGGACTTGGCAAAGTGCACATAAACGTATTTATACAACGGGCCTGCACAAGCGAAAAGCGGATAGTTCGGCAAGTCATCGTGACCGCTGGCACTAGTGGTACTTAAACGCTCAAGTTGTAGTTGAATGCCCCTCCTGTTGAAGACGATGTCATTCATTGGTTCCCCTCCGATAAGCCCGTAGTAAAGCATTGAATCAGTATTAGTTGCGCACGCAGAAAAAAGAGAACAGACTTTTCTGGGCCGTTACGAATGAAAAGAAACCTGCTTCTTGAATATGCGAAGAAACATCAGTCTGAGGCAGATAAAGGGTACATAAAGCGTGACGTACTCTACTTGCATAAAATTAAGTATCTTTATCACGAATCCATGGGGAAGGTTGTGCGAGTTTGACAAAGCCGAGAGAAAGGCGCGTTGTTATCGTTCCTTATCGTTAACTGCAGAAGCTCCGAAACAAAACAGATGAATTTATTAACTTGGTTGACATGGGAGTAAACCATATGCAGTTTTGCGCACTGAATCGTGGTTAGATGGTAACGATAGGGATTGTGATGTCTTTCCTAGCAACTATGTTGGCTATAGAAAATATGGACTGTCACGGAGGTGGTGTGTTCATTCTCGTTGATAAAAGTATACAGTCGCAGATGTTACGCAAGTCAGATGATTCTACTGAGGCTGTCTGGGTGCAACTGAGTTAAAAAATGGAAAATCAATGGCGGTCTGTTCCATTTACTGGCCTCCTGGCAGTAAGGTACAGGTTTTAACTAAGGTAGTGGAAGATGTAGAAGTGAGAAATTATGACTCCTTAGTGATTGGTGGTGATATTAATTTAAGCTAAATTAATTGGTTGCAAAATGCGACAATACCTAATGTGTCTAGTGCGTCAGCAAAGGAATTAATGAAGTTATACAACTCATTTGCGCTATCGCAGTTGGTGTGCCAACCTGCTCGTGGAAGCAATGTGTTAGACTTACTTTTTACTAATTCCATTTACATCTTCCACTAGCAGGAGACCAGTAAAAGGAACAGACCGCCAGTGATTTTCCATTCTTTAAACTCAGTTGCACCCAGACAGCCTCAGTAGAATCATCTGACTTGCGTAACATCTGCGACTGTATACCTTTATCAACGAGAATGAACACACCACCTCCGTGACAGTCTATATTTTCTATAGCCAACGTAGTTGCTAGGAAAGACATAACAATCCCTATCGTTACCATCTAACCATGATTCAGGGCCCAAAACTGCATATGGTTTACTCATGTCAACCAAGTTAAAAAATTCATCTGTTTTGTTTCGGAGGCTTCTGCAGTTAACGATAAGGAACGATAACAACGCGCTTTTCTCTCGGCTTTGTCAAACTCGCACAACCTTCCCCATGGATTCGCGATAAAGATACTTAATTTTATGCAAGTAGAGTACGTCACGCTTTATGTACCCTTTATCTGCCTCAGACTGATGTTCCTTCGCGTATTCTAGAAGCATGTTTCTTTTAATTCGTAATGGCTCAGAAAAATTTTCCGAAATGGATATTCTTGTACCTTTGAATTTCTTCGCCGCCAGCAGAATTTTCCGTTTGTCCTTATATGTACGAAATTTGACAATTATAGGGCGTTGCTTGTCAGTGTCAAATTTGCCACTTCGGTGTGCGCTTTCTATTTCCACCTCGCCGACTTGTAATACTTAAGTGCACAAATTGACAACACGCTCTTCAGATATTGTATCTGGCTCCCGTGCGTCATCTGCGTCGGCGCCAAAAGAAAATTAAGGTACACCTCCGACTACGGTTTTCAAGATCGTCCACCTTGTGTACCAACGATGCTAAGTTAGCCTGGAAGGAATCACAGCTCGACTTATACTCTGCGAGGCTACTGCGTAAACCTTTGAACCTGTCAATAGTTGCTTCAATCTTGGTCATACGCGCATTCATATTAGCCATAGCAACCTTATTGTTTGCTTGGTACTTTTCAATACCGGTTAGCTTCTGCTTGATTTAATTTTCACCATCCAAGAGTTGCTGCAGTATCGTGTCACCGGGCACAGGGCTTAGTTCAATATCGCCGCCTAATAACAACAGCAGGAAGTAAAATGTAGCGCGACGAAGCAGCAAAAAGTGAGTCTTCCTTCCACGAGAAGGTCGCCTGGCCCCTGGTCGCGAACATACACTCGCGAAAAGCACAAGGGGTGAAACCGGCAAGGCAAAAACACACGGCGCCCATATATCATCTGAACCAATCTGCATGAAGAGTAGCAAAGACGTGAATGGCACAACCATAGTTGTGCCGGGTTCACGCCCCCAATCCAGACTGAAGCTCGCCGACTTTTGCACAAGGAAGTGATGCTTGCTAACAGCCCGTGGTAGCTCGACCCGAGTTGCGCAACGTTCAAAAGCAGTGGCGCTGCAGTATTCCTCGGTGATGTTGAAGTGGTGTTTTCTCAAACAGTGTCAGCTGCGCATGATGGGTTGGTAACTTGCGACGATGGCCCTTGAACGAAGTCCACTTCGGTGATGACGGTGCAGCGGCTCCTAAGTGAGCCAGCACCAACCTGCATGAAGAGCAGCAAAGACGTTAATGGCACTGCCATAGTAGTGCCGGTTTCACGCCCCCCGATAACGTTAACGTTATAGTTAACGATAAGGAACGATAACAACGCTCCTTTCTCTCGGCTTTGTCAAACTCGCACAACCTTTCCCATGGGTTCGTCATAAGCATACTTCATTTTATGCAAGTAGAGTACGTCACGCTTTAGGTCCCTCCCAAAGCCTCGGCTGGTGAATACCGTGCGGGTGGCCATCCACGGCCTCGGCGGCGCCGCCAAGCTGACACACTGAAGGATCGACGCTGTGCCGTTGTCGATCCCCAGGACGTGCCCATTTCTGCTCCTCTGGCATAGCGGTGTTTCACACAGCGCATAATTGGTTTCAGGAAAAGTACAGACAGAGGAGAAAGAGCCCTCTTTTTCACACTATTGCTAGTTCGCTCAAACCTCCGCATTGGTATACTTTTCGCATGCTCATCAAATCTAGGCTATAGCAGGCTTTAAATATAGTTTGTTCACTGTGCGCCTCTACAAGTGTCTTCGTTGTTTCCGATTACATTGATCATGATGTGTTAATGCGAGATTCTTTAATACACGCTTCGAGCCTAGTTTCGCTTTCCCTGTGGCACAGCAGGCGTTGCACCGTCGAATGATGCATGTCTACCGAAGCCTAATCACACCCATGTGATTAGGCTTGTGATTAGGCGTGGGTAGACCGACCTAGTCACAGCGTCATACCTGGCTCAACGACGATAGTATACATACATATAATAATTAAATCTAAATAAAAGGTTAAGAAACCAAGAATTAACCATGCTTTTGCTTTGCATATCCAGGGTTAGCAGAGCTAGGCCGCAGTTATTTTTTTTATTTAAATAGCCTTAACTCGAAGCCAGACAGCTTCGCCAAACGGCTTCATGACATCATCGTATTCTCTCTATGAATTGCCTGCTCCTAGACGGCAGTCCGGAGGTGCCACAATGGGCTGGCTCCATCCCCGGCATGCTCAGTGATAGGCGAGGCCGAGACAAGTGAGCACCTTTGTTTTCTCCGCAGTTTTTACAAAGACGGCTTATCTCTACACGTAATTTACACTCCTGCGACGCTCTCCAGTCACGGCATCGCAACTGCTGCTCCCCAGCCGGCACCACTAATCCCCGTTGAGGTACCTTCTCCCGTTCCTGGAGGAGCGGGGCTGTCGTGTAAAATGTGAATGCGCCCCCTGGCTACCACTGCCTGTCAAGGGCTCCGCCAACGTCTTGAAGTTTTCTCTGCTTATTCTTCTTGATATTCTCTTCCCCTTTCAGAAAGGCCTTCAGCATATAGCGCCTCTTCTTCTTCGCAGCCAATCTCTCTCATGCAAGGAGTGACGCACAAAAGTGCGGTGCACATAGTCTGCCCCTCTGTCTAACACTGAACACGCTCTGGAAGTATTTGTCTTTCGGCAACTTCACCGAGAGGTTGAGTCGCATGCCAACTTTTTGAATATTTGTGACACAGTACTTTATTGAAAATGATGACATTACGAAGCCACTCCAAGTGAAAAGGATACAGTTTAGGCAAATCCACGTAATTACCATCATTCTTATGATGGCTGAAACATAGCTTCGTAAATTCTATTGCTCCGGGTTTGCGCGGATGTCTGCCGGCACCTGGCGGCTTTGTGAAATAATATCGCGTCGGAAGTTCGTGCGCCCTGAAGTGGGTGGTGATGGCATACAGAAATTTTTGTATTAACAGAATTTCAGGTATTGAAGCCTAGATGGCGCTATGGGTTTTTAGGGACACGAAACCGAATGACTCATGGAATAGAGGGAAAAATAAATCAGGGAGCTTAGCCAAAAAATGTTCATTGAAATACTTGTACCGTATTTACTAAATTGTAATCGCAAGTTTCTTTCATGACTTTCCTTAGTTGAGCGCGACCCGCATATTACCCTCGAATAACGGCAAAATTTGCAACTTTAAAACAAATATTGCACATTACGATAACATTCTAAATGCTCGAAAATTTCTATCAATATATATATATATATATATATATATATATATATATATATATATATATATATATATATACACATATATATATTCAATACTATCAAACGGTTTTTTAACGTTACGTTAGCAACCTGTATCTTTACGTCTCGATTCAATCCATACACAAGTTGACCTGATTCAGGGGCGCTATGCAGGATGCGCCGAGTTTCTCGTTCACCCGAGTTTTACCCGAGTTTGCTCGACCGCAGTCAGTGAACGGAGATACCGTGAAACGCGCAAAGGCTGCAGGCAAAAAATTATGTAGACAAAAAGCCGCGTATGACAACATGAGCGCACCCTGCGCGGCACGCTGCTTCCACGTTTCAAGCGCAGACGGCTGCACAACGAAACTCGCCAGCGCCGCGTATTGTTACCAACGGATTATCGCAGCTTAGCAATACCGTGACTGTCCCGCTGTCTGTCTGCACACTTGCCGTGAGCCGCTCGCCACGCCTTTCCCGGGCGCGTCAAGGGCGCGCCTCCTCTTTCGGGCACTATCTTTCTATCCTCCATCCAATGCGAACAGGGTACATGCGGCACATTCTTGCACCTACGCTTTCGCTCAAACGAATACGTTAAAATACAACAAATAAAATAACGAACATTTTTATTTCATTAAGTGTCTGTTTGTCGTTTTGAATGCTAGAAATTTCTGATGACAAAGGAAGATCGAGCAAAGTATTAAATTTTGCACTTCTTGCCGCGAGCGGCGACGGTGAGGCGAAAGCTTAGAAGCGGATACACTGAAGGGGGTCGCACGCACGAGGCAGTTCATACTGTGAGAAGTCCCCTAGGGGCGCTACAGTGCTATTCTCAATAACGTCAGTGATCACCACTCTTTCTCTATTAGGGGAATAGAAACGCAGCGCCGCGGTACGGCTGTTCATCGCAGGCGCCTTAAGACCCGCGCTTTACCAACTAAAAACGACACACTAGTCATAAATACGGGAGAAACGGCTGTCGCTGCAAAATGGCGGTCCGTAGTGCCCGTAGTGACGCAGTTCAGTGAAAATATACCAGTTCATCTATGTGCGCAAAGCCTCGGCGATGCATTGCGAAGAAGTACGTGCTTCCCAGCGACACAATTCATCGCTTGTCATCGCTTGGCCAGTGAAAGTGCCTCTGAGTGCATGTTCGCAGTATTTTAGTGTTTTGTGCACACCAAGGCGCTTGCAGATTACTTATGCTGGAGCCAGCAGCGATCGCAGAAGGATATCGTAACGACACCGCAGCAATCGCAATTTGGCAGGTGAGGGCTCTTGTGTGCGGTTATGAAATGAGACTTCGAACTGAGGAAGGTGTTGGAACTGTTGAGTGCGCAGTGCTTGTGATGAAGAAATGCCGTTGCACTGGGTCTAGAAGAGCGAGCGCTTCTCGGACGCTTATCGTGTTTACGACGTTCTGGCTCCGATACATCACCGATGACAGAGCAGCCACCTCAAACAACCGCTGCGATACGCACTCCTCAGCATCGTCGTCCCTCTCGGCGCATCGACAACTTGCAAACAGCTACAGTGACGTGCCGATAATTAGTTACTGTGCGCTATGTCGTCACAATGCAGGCAATGAAACCGTGCTGTGGGGCCATCTCAGCCCGAGAAGATATATGCATAAGCCAGCGACAGTCAACGCTTTGTTTTTGATATTAGTGCGCAGTACATCACCGATGACAGTGCGTTGTGCGTGTTTTATGTCGGTGGTGAAGATTGTTGATGCCTCTCAGCTCGGCACCGCGTCGCTGTTGCCGAAAGATAAGTTGGGCGTGGCCCAACCGTGGTGGTTGCGCGCACAAGAGTTACTTGCCTCGCGCGGGGCGTGACCTCTGGCTTTGATTGACAGGCAAACTCGTGTTAAACTCGTACATCTCGAAACCCCCGCCGTGATCAACTCCGGAACATGGCGGCGGCAGCAGCAGCCTGTGTTTTTGCATCCAGCGGCAGCAAGCGTCAGTATGACCGTCTGGACCCGTCCACCTACATGACCGCCGTGGAGTTTCAGCGTCATTTCCGCCTGTCGAAGACATCAGTGCGCTGGCTGTGTGATGAGCTAGGCGAAGACTCTCGTCTGTGGAGACAGCGTGGCCGGCTTCATTCGCTCACCGTTGAAGAGCAAGTCCTCTGCGCCCTCCGTTTCTACGGGACTGGGAGTTTTCAGGGAAGCGTTGGCGCCGAGCATTACATTGGACGTCATCAAACTACTGTGAGCGTCTGTGTCAGAGATGTCTGATGCGCTTATTGATGCGGCAGTGCGGAAGCGGTGGCTGGCTTTGCCGAAGACTGCGGCTGAGCGGGCATCTATAAAAGGACGCTTCTTACTTCACCGAAACATTACGAACGTAGCCGGGTGTGTAGACGGAACGTACGTAGGAAGTAAGGCGCCTTCAATGTCAGCGTTACTGTGATTAGCATTGAAGCAATGTCACATCACACCTGCGGCAGCCTATGATACTGACTTTTTCCCTGGTTGGTGACTTCTTACCGATTGTTCCACTTGTCTGTCAGTGTGCCTTCCAAATGGCTCACTTTCTGGGGAAAGAATTTAATGAAGTATAGATAGATAAATGCATATCACAAATTGTGTTAAGTACCCTGTGAATGCTAATCTCATAAAGAACT
Organism: Dermacentor variabilis; assembly: GCF_050947875.1. Classification (NCBI taxonomy): domain Eukaryota; kingdom Metazoa; phylum Arthropoda; class Arachnida; order Ixodida; family Ixodidae; genus Dermacentor; species Dermacentor variabilis. Next base: position 115,893,681 of record NC_134570.1, read on the forward strand.
TGGGGTTTTGTATGAGATTACTTAGTACTTAGTAAAGTTACTTAGTATGCATAATGCTGAATTTTGGTCATGCGTTATCTGTCGGCCACAATACGAAACAGCAAGGCATTGCACAATTTGTTGCAGTGCGAGATGCGGATGTCACGCCAAGCCGGTTGTGCCTATGCATTTATGGTAAAATGAAAATGCATTGAAAATCTTAGTGTACTGGCTTGCATGAAGAAAATACTTCAGGGTGTTTGCTGTGTTCACTGTTGGTGCATGTGCCAGTAGTTCAGTGTATTTTCTTTTGGGAGGGGAGCAGTGTTATTCTGTATGGACAAATCGTATATTTTCGTCTCATATAGGGGCTCTGATTCTTCAGCAGTAGAACAATGCAGATCCCATGCTCTGCAGAACTCGGCGTGCGTGAAGATATCATGAACCACGAAGGCAAAATTACATATCGGGAGAAATGTGGTGAAGATGTTAATGAAAAGTGGGTCTTTAACCCGCCATGATAACATTAAAGATTGCAGAGCGAATACACCCTTTGTACAGCTTTAGAGCAATATTATAGAAACTGTGACCTGCTCAAACATGTAAAAGCTTGCAGCACTGCCAAAGTAGGGTGAGCGATTTGCAGCATATTTTGGCATTGAACATGTCTTGTAACTGCTATTTTTATTGTAAGCCTCGCTGTCACGCCTTTCCCTCCGGCACTCCCTTTACTGAAGCGCAACACTGTCTTTCTATTGGTGTCATGATGATGATGGTAACGGCAGCAGTAAAGCTGGTTAATGCTTCCCCCTTTGAATCTTGCGAGTTTAGTGGTACAGAATATGGGCACGTGCTTACACCTGTGCAGCAAAATTTCACGCTTGTGGTGATTTGTTGGAGAGCTAATTTCTGTTGGACATTTCAAAGATGTGCGCCATTGTGGCTTAATACCCAGAGCATTGGTGAGGTTGAAGACTGTTTGTATTGGTATAGAAGCTTGAAGTTGAATTGCACAACAATTCGACGGGACACAAAGAAGAGAAATGCACACAGCAGAACGCTCTGCTGTGTGTGTTACTCTTTGTGTGCCGTCGAATTGTTGTGTGATCCAACTTCAAATAGAGCATTGGGCTTCTTTGGTGCAGGACCGAGGAAGTGTGAACTATTCCACACCATGCCAGTGCCTTGCCACAGATTATGGAAGTCTGAAGGTTTGCAAACGAAGCTTTGCTTTCAAATCAACCAGCTCATGTAATACAAGCACTGATTGAAAAACCATTATACAAAAATAATTGTGAAATGAATGGCCTTTGAAAATTTGTATGTTGACACTAATGACATAATAGGTGCCACACCGAACTCGACAATTGTACTGGACAGAGAAGTTTGTTTCCTATGTGAAGCACAAGATTCCATTACATGCTGTGCAGGTAACCAAGCTTAGTTTGTTTTAACGTGGTACACAACAATCACTGTAATTCGCTTTTGATTCTAAAGAACTGCCAAACACCACCTCTTTTTCAAAGATGTCATGGGAATATCTGGCGAGACCTTTTTACAGCCCCCCATAATGGAAGTGTCGCCAGCCAGCTTTGCTTGGGTGCCTTTATAGATTTCTGTTCCTGATCATTGTGTGCTATCAAGTTGCTAAAGTCTATGCAACCGGTGCAAGGCATTACGTGATTCTATAGTTGGACACAACTTTAGGAGGCCGCAGAATCTGCACTTCAAAGGAAGGTGAACACAAGCGTGCACCAGTGGGCACACACCCTACACTGACGTCGTGCCGCTGGACGCACTAATACCCGCTCATTGGAGAGGGACTATTTCTTTAGACGTGGAGGCAATCGGCTGCTGCGCTTTGGTCATCTGGGCGGGGCCTCTCCTGTCTTCTGAAGTTGTATCCGACTAGAGGATGCCGCTTTTCATACAACACAAAAGGACAAAGTGTACAATTATTTGGCCTATGAATTGGATACATCACAAGTGAGCTATGCATGGGCTTAAGCTGTGTGAAAATTAGTACATGCAAATATATGACATTGTTAAAGAATACGTGGTATCGAACTTGCATGTAATGGCACGTTTAAATCGGGGCGTGTTGCATTCATACGCACAGTCTATAGGTGATAGCATTATTAAGCTCATGCCGTTTCCTGTCTATTCATTGTGAAATACACACACCGTTCGTCTTGTGGCTAATCAACACCCACTGTATTTTTGCACATTGAAAGAACAAACAGCACAATGACGTACATGCTGCATTAGTATCTTTTTCATTTACATGGTTCAAGAGTGGCACTGGTTGTCTTAAGTTTTTGCCCATGTATAAGAGACATCAAGTGCACGTTACAAGTGTCCCAATATGCACAGCACAATGTATACTGCAATAATTTTATTCATGCTCTTGAATAATAAACAAAATAATAAACTGAAAGCTCCTTTATAAGGTGTGTTCTAGGGGTTCGACTGGAGAGCAGTGAGGGCACTGATGCTACTGTTAGAGAACAGCCCTCTGGACCTTGCCACACTTTCAAGAGCATGTGCCTGGCGCTCGCCTACTGCTACCAGGCGGTTGAATGCCTCCAGAATGTTTTGCTGCAAAAAAGTGGATTGTTGGAATGAATCAACCGCATATAAACCAATATTTACCAATAAAAATGCTCATTGCACTATTGGTACTAAATGCCTTTAACTGGGGAAGCCGTTAATGTATGCATAATAAAGCAATTTGTCGGGACAATGTTGCCTTATTTTTCATAATGGGTTGTTTTTTCCTGAGCCAATTGTAATGTTTATTAGTGTGCCAGCAGCTGAGGTGTCCTCGCACCTTCATGAGTCGCTACTGTCAGCACCACAAACCTATCTTTGTTCACTGCAAAACCAATGCCGCTCCCTACAATCCCGTCTTATGCGAGCTGATTGCATACTATGCCTACATATATATTTTTGTCCCATTACGCAATTGTTTACCATCGTCGGCTGCAGTTCTCTCTCCTTGACATCCATTTTGTCACGCTTACTTAATCACCTGTTATGAATTGGCAACAAGTTATTGAAGACGTGCATGGCCTGCCCGCCGATTCCATTTTTTTTCTTAATCTCAACTAGCATATCAGTTGTCACGGTTTACTACGCCACTGTCTTCCTGCCTTAATGCTATCTCCAACAATTTTTGTTACTTCGTTTTCTGCACAGTCCTGGACTTCTCAAGTTTCTTTGTTAACCTCCAGATAAAGTCTCATATTGCATAACGGGTAGAATGCAATGATTCTAAACATTTTTCAAGGATAGCGGTAACGTGGCGATCACGATTCGGTAATGCCTCCCATGTGCTGTTCCACCAATGAAATTTTTTTACGTTTCCTGCTTCATATCAGTACCTGCTAATGATATTTCACCTGCATAAAGATACTCTTCCATAGATTCTGCGGGCTCAATGTCACTGATGAATTTCTGTTATCGCACCAATTTAGTGAAGGTTAACTTTATCTTTTCCATATTTTCGCGGGCACACGTGCATGTAAAAGTACAAACACTCATTGGTTCTCAATGCCTTTCTTAAACTGCTGGACATTCAGTTCGTTCCTACGAATGTGACTTAATTCGTGCACTATTCTTATGCAAATATGAAACAGTAGAAACATACTTATCTGCAGTTTGTCGATGTCTCCTTCACTGTGTTGTTGCGAGATCCATCGTTGGGACCACCTCCTTGTCGCATCGTAGCTATATCGGCTGTCTTCCTTTTGCACACACTGCAATATTCGTGACGCTCTCAGTCACGCAGAGTGGAGGAACTCAGCGCACTCACAGAAGCAGCACCGGATAAGTTGTTTGTTCAGGATTGTGCCGTGAACAGTAGGTGCGCATTGCGATCTGTAAAATCGCCGAAGCTACTGGCAGTCTTTCGGGGTGCACGGAAAGATTGCTCACGGAGGAACAGAACTATCCAAGAAATAGTGGCCATCGTCGAGCCTGATCACTACGTCGCGCACTGAAAGCTCGTTGTACGAGTTTGTTTACATTGGGCCCCTTCGATGTTTAGCCGCCATGCTCGCCCGATGAATGTATGTGATGACGCCCCCACAGCGTTCCCTCGTGGTATAATGCGAAGCGTGCTAAATTACAAGTTAGTCCAATACACATTCAGTGTACATCTTGTAAGCTTTAAAATGCTTTTAAACCACGTTAACTAACTAATAATATTGTACTAAATGCATTTGTTTGATAACTCGCTTGCGCATGTAATGCACTCGGCGGAACGACAAACAAGTGAAAGAAGGCACGACCATGCACCGATGGCATCATCACGTGAGCCCCAGTTTGTCGACCGCCCAGAAGGCAATGCCCAAGGAGGAATGATAGCCACCCAGAGTAAATCTAGATAAACCAATGAAACTGAAGGCTTGTCGAAAGATAAACTGTGTCTGGGTACCATTTGTGCTTTAATCTTGGGGTGTCGCCAGAGCTCGGGAAGATGCCGAGTTTCGCCAAACTCGGCGCATCCTGCGTAGCACCCCAGAACTACTTTTTGGTGTTGTTGTTGTTGTTATTGGAGTCGGCGCACTTTTCGCTGTGCTTGTCACTCGTGTCGCGGCTATCGTGGCGCATTACCCTGCGGCCTTTTGCGCTTCGAATTCATTCATTTGCAACGTTATAGAGAAGCGGAGCGTTCGGCATGATGGCAGATTCCAGGGACGAGCAATTTTGATGACCGACGAGCGGAGAGACTGTCGCTGCTCGGCATCTCGACGTAAATGATTGGACGATTCTCGGATAGTGGCGCCAATAGGAGGCCCTTCGTAAAGACAGGGCCGGCCGGGAGGGCTTGTAGTGGCCTGGTATAATCCCCTAATGAATGGTTGTGCGGTCGTTTAAGGAATACTTCATCTCAAATGAGCTCAACTGCACGGATGACTTTATTCTCTGGCAATCACTTTCAGAAATAGTCTCGGTCGCGAAAGTATACACTTAAGCATAAAGCGCTCTTGGCTCTGATAACGAGGTTGGCACAACGCCAGAAACACTTGTCGGGGACGCTTTCGGTGCGGAGTGACGCGAATTTTCGCGCAGACGAAACTATGTCCCAAACCAATCGCCCGAGAGGACCGCCCAAGGGAAGCTCCGTCTCCTTCTTTGACGACGATGATAAGTGAAGAGGACTCCTTCCCCAATTGATTCCTTGAATAAAAGTGCTATTTCTCATTCCGTCCATTTGCCAGTACATTGGAGGTTTTATTTTTTATTTCTATATTTCGCGAACTGAAAAGACGATCCTCGCGTTAAAACTGTGGTCACGTTACATTCGAGTAAAAACAGCATGATGGCCGGCGTCATTAGGGCTGCGGTGCGACCGTTCGTGGTGTCGCCTTGCCATCGAAGAGGAAATTGCGCGTGGAGGTACCTGCGACGCAGCCTGCGAAGCGATTGCTAGAAAGGATGCCCGGCACGAAATTTAGGATGCTGCGTCAGAGCACAAGGGAGAAGTACTCGGGGCCTTGAAGATGCGAAGAACGTTTGTGGTTGGCCCATCTTTCTCCTTGCGAATAGCAGGCACGCAATTGCATTTGAGCTAAGGTAGCGACTCAAGAGCAGAAGGGAAGTTGCTGATGTGGGCCGGCGCTTGATGACGAGCAGCACAGGTGCACGCTGCTGCTTTGCATCGCGAAGATGCGGGATGAGACCACTACTATTATGGCGAAAGTGGCCATCACAGCGTGTTGGACTCAGGAGTACAATGTCGTGCGCCCAAAAAAGCGCAGTAAGGGATGAATGGCCAGGCGCAGGTCTTCCTGCAGGTTCGTCCCAGGAAGCGGTAGTCTTATTTCTACGAGCGGCCCTCAGGACGCTTCCGTTGTGTGTGGTGGTATAGGAGCGGTGGATCAGTTACACTGTTAGTGTAACTAACAGTGCTACACCCGTTACAAAAAATTGCTAGAGGCCATAGATGAGCGAGACGCCTGCTATCACGGAAGCGTTGATGTCATGCTCGCGATGTCTGAATCATGATGCTGACGATGTCTAGGCAATGCTCCATTTTACCCGGATGGCCGTGAGGGCGGTCGTCCTGGGGAAAGACAGGTGGTCGCTAGCGTTGAGGACATGCTGCTAGCGCGTTATACTCCGCGTGCGCATGCCGACGCAGCTTTTTTCCGCGGCGCGCTACAGTTGATTGCCACCTTTTCGATCGGTGAGGTGGAAAATTATCATTTATTCCTTAATAGATATTGATCGCCTGAGCTCGTCATGAGCGATCATCATGCACTGTGCGCGTCACACCCAACATCTCATTAGACAAGGTCATTTCGCTATAGAAGCAGTGTCAAAAATTGGGACAGTTTTGATACATGAAAGCGAATCTCGAGCCAAACGATAACATCGGAAAAGTGGTCTTGTCTATAAGATACAGTTACGGAAAATAGGCAAACGCATGTCAGTTAAATTGGGCGTTGGAAGCACACTCCCACCATCAGCGCCTCTGCTGCAGCACTGTGCCCCTATGAATGACGCATGCGCAGCCCGCGCGGGGACGTCTAGAGGATCACCAGCGACAATAGGGGCAAGCAGTGCGCTCGTCTCAGAAAGGATGTCTTCCTGTCCCGCTCAATTGGATTCATAGCTTATCCAAGACAACCTTCTGAATGTCACTGCAGGCTTGAGCACTCTGCGCACAAACTCCAAGGTTCCTTCACTGCAGCTGATTTCTTGACGCGCAATCCACACTATAAGTCGGCTGTGAATATCGCTCGTCTCCTGAAATTAACTTGGTCAAACCATGAGTTACAATGCGCTAAACCCCCCTACATAGGACGAGGCTGTATTGTGGCTCCACTGTAAGAAATTTCCGTAAATTTACGGTTGAAACTAGCGTACAATTTACGTACACCATTCTGCTTTATGAAGAACGGAGGTGTTCTACGTAAAAACAGGGACGTGAGATCTGTTTTTTTTTATTACGGAGAGGCTTCCGCAATTTCACGTGAAGGGCAAATGAACATTTTAAGAGCCAAAAATCAGTACGCAAAGAATATAAAAACACTGCGTACTCACACGGCCAGTTACATAATACTGCCGTAGATAAACTTGTGTGAAAATTATTCGCAAGCGAATAGTAAAAATGTAATAAAAAGAGAATGAATTTGAGCAGTGGAGCTGCTTACCAGCCTTCATCGCAGCTACAAGCAGGGTGCCATTTCTCCGGCTCAACAGCAAGAGTGGCAGGGAGTGCAAATGGCGGTGCGCGATGTTCGCATTCCTGGCGCACTTGGGATTTCACACTCAGAAAAAAAGGAATCGGCGCTGGATTGTTAGAGACGTAAGTGATGTAAGTGTCCTTCTTTTGCTGTTCGTGCATATCGCGCCTGCCAAATGCGGTAACGGGCTCAGATGTGTTGTGTGAGCACGCCCTGTAACGATATTCCCACTTGGTCATGAGGAAGAAAGAAGCGACATTGCGAGTCTGTGATAAAAGGGTGTAGAATTCGCTGTGTTGATTGCATGTAAAGTACATTGAGATACGTAGGCAATATCGTCGATGACATATCTACCAGCTTCTTTTTAGCCGTATGTCGCAGCTGATTTACTGACGTTAGCATTCCAGCTTAAGACTGTTGTGCTATGCCCTTGTCGTTTCAAAATAAAGTGAAATTGGTGTTTCCCTTAGCAATCTCGCTGGACGCGGTGCGACGCTATGTAACATGCGTGTCACATGCCACACTTTTGCACGCAATCAAGCCCGATCTGGGTGGAAATTGTCGGTCGCGATTGGTCCCTTTGCGCAAGCTGCGCAAAGGGGCCAATCGCGGAAGGAGCCAATCGCGGTCGAGAATTCTGATCCGTATCGGGCTTCATCGCAATCGAAAGTGGCCCTGTGACACCGGTATAAGACATATTCAGCGACACATTTCACTACATTGAAATGTGTGAGGCATTAGAATTTTACTTTAGGCTTCGGATGCAGTGCTCTGGCTAGGCGCGCATAATCGCAGAGTTTATACCTGGAATTGAAATATTCCTTGTTTATGAAGACGTGATAGAGCATGTTTGGTGTGTTCTCCTACATTACAATGAGAGGACGGTGTAGCGTGCTTGCTGCCATTACGTTGTGCCACTTGCCGTATTGGGTAACAAGGATGTCACACAATGCCCTTTAGATTGTGATCTAGGCCGAGCGATCGTGCTTGATTGCAATTTAAACCGTCCGCCTGACACACGTTAAGGGTCGTTGCAAAATAAACGAATTCGTTTGCTACCTGGCAGTCTCCATCAGATGTTTCTCGTAAATTTTTGCTTCCTCTTAAGCTACCAAGTTGCGATAAACGTTTTGACGCCAAACGTCAGCATTTCAACTATTCTGGAAATGAAGATTCCCACGTAAATTCTGCCCATATGCAGCAGTTGTCGTAAAGCGATAAGTAATTTATAATATAAGATAGCTGTGTGCAAGCGTGCATTATGGGCATTTCGATGCTACAAATGTTCCAAATTAGTGTAAAAACAAATGAAAAGATGTGTCAACACTGATGCTGAAGAATGGTTCTAACACATGCTGTCTCCAGTTGGGTAGACTAATTTCCAGTTTATATGCATCACTACAATAACTACTGCTAAATACATGTGAGTGTTGCAAGTTATGCAGAGGAAAATGTCACCTTTTCTGCTCTATAGAAGGTTTTCATTACGCTTTTTTGAGTATGAGTTGAGCGGTACCATTAGCACTTTATCAAATACTGTGATCTGTCTGGCAGCAATAACTGTATCTCAGTGATGATAATACGCAAAAGTGTATTTGTATATAAATGTGTATCTGCTTTGTATTGAATGATCGCTCGTAAAATAACCGATATCGATGGTTCAATTGCAGCTGTTGCTGCAGTGAAAGTTGTCTGTGTGTGCCGCCTTGCGTTCAGCTTCTTAGCCATGGGGCTCCTTGCAGTACCAGTGGGACAGCAATTCGTTTGATGGTGCTCTTTGCTCTGGTAAGTTGTGCGTGTCATTCTATTGCATATCGTCTCTCATAGGCACTCCTAATGACATTGACTGCAAACGTTGGTGGAATAACGAGGCCAACGCAAGCCGAATAATTGTTGCAGATGCATCCAAACGACAAATAACTGACGTTTTGTTTTTACTGCGGCAACCAATGGGTCAGCATGAGGACGTCAACGTGAAAGTAATATGGTTTCCTACTTGCCTAGGGTGCACATGTGAGCGGTGTTTAACAAGCACTAATAGCGCTGGAATTCACAATTCGAGGCAACAGATCAAACATGCACCAATAAAATAATTGTTTGTCTTGTGTTGGCTTAATGATTATGCAAAACACCTGCATACTGCCACCTGGCACTGTCAAGCATGGGCTCCATGGTAACTATGTGCAGCCACTGTCGAGCTCACTATTACCAACTGTTGAGCAAAATATATTCGGTAAAGGTGTGTCAACAGAATCAAGTGCGACATTGGAAGGCAAGATATCGATGTAAAACTACAGACTGAGCACGCAGGCGTGTCACGTGGTCAGGAGACAGCAATATATAAATATTTAGAATGGAATGAGCAGCACTACTCCCAGAACAAAGTGAAGCTGACAGACACAGAAACGTATTCACTTCGCCCTGTTTTTAGTATTATTCTATGCCTTTTAAAACATGCGCTAACCATCCCACTTCAGAACACTCAGGAAGTTAACCTGAAAAACTAGGTTAGCTGAACTGACTAAGTAATGACAGACTAGCTTATGGGAGGGGGGGGGCTATTCGGCGAGTTTTGAATTTCTTCAAAACATGTAATGACGATTGTTCATTGACTGAATTTGGTGTACAACTGCACAAAGCAAAATGTTGTGTTGAGGGTCTATGCGCGTTTAGTGCTTGAGTCGTCGTCTTGTTTGTCCTCGTAATTCCTGCTGCAGGGTGACAGGATGTTGTAAACAGCACTAACCACACTTGTGATCTTCAGCACATACTTCGACATTGATCCTAGTCTACGTCTTGTTCTGGCCCGGTTAACATTTTAGTACGTGCCTAGGTTGTTTGTCTCTGAAAATAAAGATGTAATTTCAACTCTCCCAGCAATTTGCTTCAATTTGTAACTGCAATTGTGTGCATACTGTATAACAGCGGTAGGCCTTGTCTCCCTTAATGTTCTTTGACCTTATATGTTCAAATCTCAAATGGTTGTCGGCGATGCATCCCAAAAGGTAGTGCAATCACACTGTTAAAAGCAAACGTACTTCGGTCTGGACGCTCACCTACACGTCATGGTAGCATCCATACACTTCACTGTTCAAGTGCGCTAATAGGAAAGGACAAAGCATCGTTGAGCATGGAGCATAGCTCCAGCACGATGCTCGCCACAGAACATTTCCAGGCCGAGGTATCGGAGGTTGCTTTTCAGTAACTTTGTTTAAATGAACATACCTGGCACTGTGACGGAAACATTAAAAAATGGCTCAACCTCTTGAGTAGGCATAATTGGCAAGTTTTCACGGACGACAACACTGTGAACTAATCTTAAAACACCACCTACTGTGGCACCAGTGTAATAAATATATTCGGCTACATTGGCAACTTTCTCCTCTATAATACCTGAATAGTGCTAAACGGGTGAAGCGTTTTTTTGTCTTCTCTACAGTGCTACCTGAGTTAATATATGGGAAAAGGAATTATCACTAAGCAGCGATCTTACATTTCTAGACCTCATAGTTTTCTTTGGTGAGTGTTACATGTGCTGTAGCTACGCCCCACGTTTGAAGGAGGCTATTCAACCTTCCACATCAGCACACTCGTTTGCTCTGGCACTCCTCACCGGAGCACTAAAAAGGGTCATCAACAAGTTGAGGCATCACGAAATAGAGGAGAGCTTCTAAACCCAGGTCTAACATTTGCTTACAGTGCGGTTCACTGTTATAGTCACAAAGTGAACCATAGCTTCAAAAGGCCTGTTGAGAGAAACATAACTTTGCTTTTAAAGTTTACGTCGAGTAATCAGCCTACATTATGCGAAAGGATGAGCCGGACCAAGGCTAGAAGGGAAACCTACCAAGAGGCACATACAGCTGTTCATCAACTATTTAGTTTACGATATACCGCTGTCCTGCAGCTAAGTAGGATAACTAAATCTAGTATATATATATATATATATATATATATATATATATATATATATATATATATATATATATATATATATATATATATATATATATTTAAACGAAATCTTTTGCGCGCGTTCCGGTTCTCTAGCCTTTTCCCGTCCTTTCGTGCAATCCGAAGTAAATGTAAATGTACATCCTTGCAGAGGTTGCAATTATTAGCTTCATGCTTTGAAATATATTAAGAAACTGTGCCAATCGGATGTCACAATTCATCTACACGTGTTAGTTTGAAACATAGTGACTGTGCAGTTAAAGTAGGGATTCTAATGTGCTTGTTTACGAATTTTATGCGATGCTGCTTCCAAAGCTTAAGATTCAGTGATTCAAGCTTCTTCTGTGCAAAACAGTGCAACATGTTGCAAGCAAATGTTACAACTCTCCTAGGCAATAACTCGGTATTGTGAGAGGTTGTAGAAACTTGCATTCTACTTGTTTCTTCCAAGTTATTACGCCATTTTAGAAGGATTATTCTTTAACTACCAAGAGTGGCGTGTGCATATCTCATCACAAAACTGAAAACAGGTACAAGTATTATGCCTTTATTTCACTAACGATTACATTAATGTAATAAGCGGACACCTTCCTTGAAACAATTTGTGGAAACAACATTACTACATGTCACATGAGGCTCTCCACCTTAAACTCTAACATGTACTGTTTTGTAAATAATAATGGTGACTGATTTCAATATTTTTCTGGCCAGTCTTTCGTATAATTCAAAGAAAATCAAGACGTGTAGTCTTACCTCAAGGTGAATTTTAATTCATTTATTTAGCGCACTTGAGTGATAGCGGTCATGAACTGTTTTTTATTATTATTGTATTACTTTCAATTCACCTTTGCATTGCTGAGCACAGGTAGAGGTATGCTTAGGTATTTACCAGAAAGGATCCCGAATTCTCCACCTTCTGACTATAGAATGGAAATAAACTTCTTGCGCTTTGCATGAAGTAAACTGTGGTAGCTTGAAAATATAATTTTGCTGAGAAGCTTCAGACATGTAATTTTGATTTTTTGCACTAAGATGTTTGTATTACAGCATGAATTTCATTATTCACAGGCTCCATCGAAGTACATTCTGTCATTGAATGGCTACGAGATGGTTAAGCAAGTTGACTGTATCTAGTTAGAACTCCCCATGTTCTGGGGCAGTTGCCTTTGTGTGGTTTGGTGGTGTCAGTCTAAGGTTAACATTTATTTTGTACACCAAGGAAGGGCACAAGCAGTGATGAAGAGCCATTCTACCTGCCACTACACTAATACTGCACTTCAAAGTTTCAAAGTTTATTTCTCAATACAGCATACAAATACATAAGTTCTGACCTGCCTAAGCTTGTTCTGCTTGTTGGCTGGTCAGGCAGCAGGTGGAGAATCTTGTAAAAAATAACTTCATATACATGCATTTCATGTTATACACGACAATGCCGATAAATCTGACAAGCACAACATGACATATACAAAACAAGTAAAGCTAAACACAAGGCGATAAATTTACGCACCAATCTATTAAACCAGTCATCATCTTTGTCTTGTTGCTTGCAAGACATAGATCATCGGGAATTTCATTAAACATAGCTGGTACATAGTAATTGCGCATCTATTTACCATAATTACTATAGACCCGTGGTTTACCGTAATGTTCTGTTTTCCTCAATGTAACATCTTTTTTTACAGGAGTTTTATATTCATTTCAATAATAATACCACGTCAAAACAACAAAATAAAACAGCTCACGAATCTGTAGGATGCCTAACTCAACGTATTTCGCTTTTACGTCAAACGAGTGTAATTTGGTACGGTAAGATATACTGTTCACGATTGGTTTTAGTATGACATTTATGCTTGCTCCTTATATTCCGAACAGTTTGCATATAATGTAATACCATATTTTAAAACAGGTTCCACTAATGCTGAGTACATTACTCGTCTAAGGTGAAACGGAGATTCCCCCCGAATGTGATACAACATGGCCGCAATGGCCCTAATCTTTCAAGGGAGGTAAACGATGTGCTCGTTCCAAGTGAGATGTTGGTCGAAATAGATACCCCGATATTGAACTGTTCGCTCTATTTGCATGGCTTCGCAATCACATGGGTAACAACAGGATGAATGCAAGTACAGTGGTTGCATTAAGGCAACTGTTTTGTGGGGTTTTTTAAAACATGGAAGTTTTGTTTTGTGAAGGTTTAAAAAAAATAAAATTTTGCGAGAACCAATCAATTACTTCAGTTATATCTGCCTGAAACGTTTTAACAAAAGTACAATAGTCAGTGACTTCAAGTGCGAGCACTGTATCGTCACCGCATTGAAATATTTTTGACTTAGTCTGCAATAGACCCAAATCAGACTCGGTGTGTTGTATTACAGGTTGTATGTTGTGTAGCACATGCCATAATTCTGTATAATGGGTTCAAAACTTTAGCCAGCAGGCTGGTTGACAACAGATGTTTACGAATGAATAAATATACAAGTTATTGAAGGACATTAGAAATATAATTGTTCCTCGCTGCTGCATTTCTCTGTGAGTTAAATGATGAACCATCCAGCAAGTGCGGTTCTCTTGCTTTGTACAATGCTTCAAATGCTGTTAATCCTATGTAAACTGTACATCAGTCGGAGACAGCTGTTCACAGCGGCAATTTCATGTTTACTTATATAAAAAATGAGTCAAAAGTTCGGTATACCTTTCTTATTAGGTTTTACGAAACAAGATCAGGATCACATTGCATCATTTATTAAAAAGTTTGTTGCGAAATTTTTGCTTTGAAGAACAGATCAAGTTTTAGAATGACGGCTGTTTCTAGAACGAACGTTTACTCAAGAGGCAAATCTTCATCAGACCACTTGTCTTCAGAGCACTAGCAAGAGACGTGTGTCTTGGCACCATGTCTAAGTTCATCTCACTCATCGTAGGTCTATAGAAAACATGAATGAATAGGACAAAGTGCACGGTATTCAAGAAATATCTCAATTTAGTCTAATTTACCTTGGAGTTTAAACTGACCAGTGCAAACACATTATGTAGAGTGGGAAAAGAAGATAAAACATCACTAGGGGGGGGGGGGCTTTCACATACATTATGCCAACCGCGGCACGAAGGCCTTGCCCAGACATCTACAATAATTTCTGGCTTGCATCAAGTGACTCTCACCTATGCCTGCGGACAGCCTAATTTATTCAAGGTGCCGAGTTCTTTCCCGTCCTCGGCTGCATTTTTTTAATATTAGGCGTATCATTTTTTGTTTTCCGTCATAGATTGTGAGCAGTCCTTCACATCTCAAGGTTCATTTTTATCGTACCCGGTTTCAGCCTGTTAGGTTAGGGTTAGCAGAACGCACAATGATGGTACTTTTCTACAAGAGTGATAAGCTGGTGGGCTCGACGCAGTAATAGGTACCTAAAGTGTTCCGACCGATTGTTATTCTCTAAATTTTCTTCCACTGATCCAGGGCTACTGTGTCTGATTGCCTTAGGTAACATGCACTATTCCCTTCTTATGCTACAATACATAACTGGTGCCGCTTTGCAGGCCTTTGAATTGGCAACATCTGCCCAGCAGACAGTCGGGCATGTTCAGACAAATTCAATTTGACATGTCTTCGGACCACGTTATATTGATTAAAAAAAATTTTTGTCTGCCTGAGGATGATGACAAGAAAATCAATCTCAGTTTTGTGAGAAAACAAAAGGCTATGCAAAAAAATATACAAGGACCTGTTGAATTAGAAACATTTCCCCTAGATTTTCCCGAGCCCGCATTTTGGTTAGACACTAAAGAAAGTGTGGTGGTTGGGGCCCTAAAAATATTTTGTCACAGACCACGGGCTAATATTATTAATTCCAACTAATTCTCACAAAGTATCCATGTTAGGATATGAAGTAGTAAAACTTTGAAAACGGTACACTGCACATATTGACCGAGGTTCATTTTTTCTCTCCATCTAATAATACAGAATAATAATAATAATACAGAATTTCGCCATCGTGTTGCCATGAAGGTCATAGAAATTTGGTTCAAGTAGCTCTCCTCTCATTGGCTCTCAAAATCCATGGGAAGCGCTCATGTTTCGGCATGTTGGCAAATTAGCTCTGCTTTAAGCCTTCTTACCAGGGGCTGGATTCTCAAGTACATTCACATGCAGTAAAGCAATCTGAAAAAAAAAGATGTTGCATTATTAGTTTTGTTGTGGAATTGCCAGTCAAGTAATGGACAGAATAAATGGTACTGCCTAACTTGCGTATTTCTTGCAGTTTCCTTTCCTTTACGTCGCGAAAATGCTAGAGGTTGCTTCGAAAAGCACGAAAGAGCTGGCAATTCTTTGTTGAACATAGGGCAAATTTATAACTTGCTAAGGGGAGGGGTTGGTATGTTGACGCACTGACGACTACAATATTTAATTTTTATTGCCTTAGAAAAAAGAATTTTGCAAATTGATCCCTCTTTCATGATACAACAAACCGTATCTGAGAGGGGCTGACAGGCACACACGTTAGGGTGCAAAGCATGCTTCCTTTCTATATCTACTGTTATATCAGTTTGTCATCTGGACAGTACCTCTGACTTGCTTGTTTTTCATCATAATTATACATCTTAAGTGAGTTGAGCTTGTTTCAAGAGTGCTTCATTGTTTTTAGGCACAGGGAAATCTGCAAGGTTCTTTATTAGAGCAGTGAAACTTCAATGCTATGGTCCGCAGTATGTAGTCGTGGCAGCTCTACTTAAATGCAAAAAATATCATCTCTGAACGTCATAAAGGTCACGTGACATATTTGCCTGTTCCGAGAAAACCATGAATACTTGGGTCCCTTCATTTCATGCTTTTTTGCAATAAGGCTATGAACATATTTGAACAAAGCTCCGTATGAACCATTGAACAAGAATCCTCTAAATAACATTTGTGAATTAGAAATCATTCATTGTTTATCTACCAGAGTAAGAATTATGTTGGTGGTGGTAATATTGGTCTTAATCGACTGGTGTGTTTTTTTTCCGTTTTCAGGCAAAGCAGAAGGCATGTGCAAGCAACCGGTCATTCCAGTTCTCAACCAGTCCTTGCTTTAGTCAATCCATTTGTAGTGTCTACTCACGAAAGTTTTTTTTTTAGTCAAGCACAGAAAACATGCAATTTTGTTCAGATTCAGGTGGCTTGTTGCTTTTATGCACAAATTTGTATGTATGGTTTGCACATGGCATGTACAAAATCCAAGTGCAAAATGACAACACTGACAGAAAGATGAAGTGGTGTAAAAGACAGACACAAGAAGGATATGTGCAAACAAAGAACGTTAGTATGGTGTATGTCTGCCGATGTGCATTGAATTCTGCCCGGTGTAATAAAACCAATCTTCCCATTGGCTGGAGATATAAAGCAGCATTATCATTTAACAAATGTGTAAATTCCACGAGCGCTATTTGCACCTGTTGATACGAAGGAACGCGAAGCTAAAGAAGTTTGTGTGGATTCATGGTACAGAAATGTAATCATAAAAAACGTGGACACAAGAAGGAAAAAAGACGTATTTCTCTATTGTTTGAAGTTCTTTTAGTGTGTTTTATATGAATAGCCTTCCTCACCACGGTCTGTCTGCTTTTTACAGCCTCCGTTTCTACATTAGCAAAGTACGGTCATGTATTGTTATCACAAGTACGCGGCTCCCGTTACAAAATTTCCGTTCTGCGGTGGTCACCTTCCTGTTTTGCTTGCCAAATACGCGCAATTCCTGTAATCATACCTACGGGGATCACCGTTTGCCACTTTGCGGAAGCATTTTTACAGGCTCTCCGTTGTACGGAAACCCCGTTTTTCATCCACTGCAGAGTGCATGGCAACCTTTTGCCTTTAACTTTTTCCGTGAACTGAAAAAATTTTTTTCACGGCCTGTATCTTTTGGGGGGAGGGGGTGGCGCAGGGGAACAATGTCTGCGTATATTTCTGTTTTTAGGGTATGTAAAAGCTTTATCAAATTATATATGCCCTACTACGCGCAAATCCGCTGTTGTCGGCCCCCGCTGCCGAGCAATGGTACCGAAAATAGCCCGCGGCGTAAAGAGTAAAAACCCGTCGAAAATGCTGGAATTTACGTCTAATTTATCATGCAGGTTCCAGTGAAAAAAAAATCAAGGCGTTGAAAAGAAAATTTGGCAAATTTTTGTCTGGGTAAGAATCAAATCCGAGCCTACTGGGAAGGAGTCGAACAGGTTTCCCCGACAACATGGCGGCTGCCCGGTTCTTGCTGACCAAAGATGTGCCTAGTGCATGCGCCATTGCACACTAGAGTTACTGTGTATGACTCGGGAGCCATATACAATAACTCTGTTGCATACGTCACGTCGCAGCCACCTGCTGGACTAGAGGTGTTGCGCAATGCGCGCGTCATTGAGCAGCCAATGGGGAGGCGGTGGCGGCACGTCTTGAGTGTATGATATGAGCGTATAGGCGAAAAGCATTAATGTCCAATTGAACTCCGCGGAGCTGCCCTTCGAATTATGAACTACTCGCGGACAAGCAAGTGCGTTGAGACGCTTGTAGTGTTTTCAGTTGACGTTAGGGAAGCGCACGTAAAACCAAATGGTAGAACCCGCACGAGAGCTTGCGCGGACAAGGAATGCACGCAAAAAAAATGAAAACTTGGTAGTCTTGGTTTCACTCGGTTAACGTTTGCTTTAGCTTTAATTATTATACTTAGGTGTACAATCAAATCTAAGGCAGCTATGACGGCTGTGCCTAGGTCGGTGGCTAAACATGACTATGATTAGGCTTGCGTAGACGCGCATCGTTCGACGATGCGACGCCTGTTGTGCCACAGGGAAAGCGCAAGTGCTAAACTTGGGAAGAGACGTCGCGAACATACATCGTCCAAACACGAACTGACAGGACGCGAACGAGGTTGCTACATTGATCTGGACAGTGCGATGCCTGTTGCATTCTGGACCCTCTCCAGTGAAGCATCTTGCCGGGCGATGTTCGCGGGTTGGTCGGACGCCGCTTGGTGACGACGGCTCAACAGTTCCCACTCGCAACGGTCAGAGAAGACGGCCTGGCCTCCCTCTCATCCATGGCCAAGCTCGCACTGACAATGCGAGAGGCGAGCGCGGCGTTCCTGCAAGTCACGCGGTCAGCTGGCGACCCAACAGAAGAGAGCGATGCATGCACCAAGCCGAGGGCAGCGGCGGCGGCGACGGCTAGCGCCCGCGGCGGCAGCGGAGCTCGGTGCGGCGAGTCACGTGACTCGTTGCCTAGGCTAAATAATAATAATATTTGGGGTTTTACGTGCCAACATATCCAGCTTTTCTGGACACGTACCAACTAGCGCCCCAAGCGGCCCCGGCACGAAGCTAGCGCGTTTTCAATGGAACGAGCGGGTTTTTCGCGAATAACAAAAGCTGCAGGTCGATTATCAAAAAACGCAGGTGACAGACGTGTTCTGGAAGACAATCCACGCGAGCCAAGTGCAGTGATCACTCTATGGCACGTAAGAATTTTGTTCCCACAGCGGTTAAAGATTTAGCAATGGAAGCCCATGGAAACGACGAAAATTTGTACTCCATTTTCGAGGCAAGAACCGCGGCTGTGATTACACTACGGCTTCTATCGCAATACGCAGTGCAGCGTATGTAGTCCGGAGACTCAGCTTTCGACTGATGCCTAGCTCGACTCTCCACACACGGCGTAACACTGTTCCCAAAAGCGTTTTTTGTAACACTGTCGTGAAAATTTACGTGGTGTCTATAAAAAGAAGTTCGTACGCCTACGCGAACCCTTGGAAGCCGTGGCCGAGCGGTAGAATTGCGCGCACCTTCAGTCACGCTTCGCGGTGGCCGCGGTTCGATTCTCGCTTCGGTCTTCTTTTTTTTCCGCATAGGACGTAGTTTTGTAGTCTCTCACTAGATGGCAGAAACACAAAACCCAACATTTGCTTTCGGTTCTGGTTTTTCAGCGGCGCAGTTTTTTTTTTTTACAGGCGCATAGGACTTAGTTTTATAGTCTCCCACCAGATGGAAGAAACACAAAACTCATGATTTGCTTTCGGTTCTGGTTTTCCAGTCGTTCTCTTGAAATATTATGTTTTCTATTTTTCCTTCCTAAAACACAGCAATGTCGTGTTCATTTGTTAGGTAATCGCATTTATGAAGGTTTTATTCATTGGACATCATAACTAGAAGCTTGCGCAAAGCTTTGTGCTACGCAAAAAAAAAAAAAAAACTTTCGTGCTCTGTAGCGTGGCACCTGGGAGAACAAAATGGCCATTCTTATTGCGTCCTTCTGGAAGGTGCGTTTTCTTCGACTTTCCCATGTCTTTAATACTTCGAGCGAATGAGGTCAACCTGGGCCACAATGCCACCCGGTGGCCAGTGCCATTCCTACGCAACATTCGTGCGGAACAAAGTGTCTGCTAAGCTGAGTCGCTGCCCGAACGTTAATTATTTCTAAAGATTCATCCAATTAAGAAATGCACCAAATAGGAGATGTGCAGCGTGTGGATTAATAGCTACTGGTAATGTGTCCCCTACAGCCAAGTGGTATAAATCCGTAGGTGTGGCCGTAAAAAAACAATTTGAATAAATGTCCCGTGCTGTGTCTGCCCCGGTCGCTCTACAGAGAAGCTAGCTTGGCTAGCCGTCAGCATTTAGGATCAACATACGGCGTCTCTCGTTCGGTGAATTTGCTTTTAATGCGCAGCATTCTTTGGCGAGTACCCCAGCACTTTGGTAGCAAAATCGTGCAAAATCGTGTCTGTAACGCCAAAAAACTTGACACATTTCCCATCTAAATACATAGGTCTCCACAAAAAGGGTTAGGGTGTCCAATTTGAAATTAGAAGTGGCATCAGCATAAATTTGGGCGTGATACAGGGATGGGCCAAGCTGAATTTGGTAGTGATATGGGAGTGGCCCAACCTAAATTTGGGGTGAAATGGTAGTGAGCCAAGCTGAATTTGAGACTGATAAGGGGGTGGCCCAACCTAAATTTGAGGTGATATAGGGATGGGTAAGCCTAAGTTTGGGGGAATATGGGGGGTGGGCCATCCTGGATTTGGGGAGGATACGGGGGTGGGAGAACCTAAATTTGGGAGAAATATGGGGGGTGGGCCACCCTAACCATGGGGCTGATATGGGGCTGGGTGAAGCTGAATCGGGGGTGATACGGGGGTGGGCTAAACTAAATGTGGGAGTGATTTGCGGTGGGCCATCCTAAATTTGAGGTGATAGAGGGCTGGGCTAGGCTAAGTTTGGGGCTGATATGGGGGTGGGCGAACCTGGATTTGGGGATGATATGGGGGTGGGCCAACCTAAATTTGGGGCTGACATGGGGTCGGGCTAACCTAACCATGGGGGTGATGCGCGGCTGGGCCAAGCTGAATTGGAGGGTAAAATATGGGTGGACTAACCTTAGTTGGTGGGCGATTTGCAGTGGGCCATCCTAAATTTGAGGTGATCGAGGGTTGCGCCAGCGTTAGTTTGGGGCTGATATGGGGATGGGCCAACCTACATTTTCGGGTGGTATTGGAGTGGGCCAATCTAAATTTGGTGGTGTTGTGGAGGCGGGCCAATCTATATTTGGGGGTGATCCTACCTAAATGTGGGAGCAATCTCGGGGTCGGCCAATCTGAATTTGGGGGCGATATGGGGGTGGGCCAACCTAAATTTTGGGATGCGTCGGCTCGAAATTTGAAGGACGATTTATGGAAATTCGTCTGTGGACCAACTTTAAAATTAGGGGTGGCCCAATTGAAATTCGGGTTTAAGCCAACTTGAGGTTTAAGGCTGGGCAAAAAGAAAATAGGGCGTGGCCGACTTTAAACTTGAGGGTGGGCCAAGTTAAATTTGAGGGTGTGCCAACTTGAAATTTGGGGGTGGGCCTACTTATTGTTTGGGGTGGGCCAATTGAAATTTGGGGGCCTGTTTACGAATAGTTAGACAACACCAGTGGTGTTTCTGCATATTTTTCATCATCGCAAAGTACGTACGTCAATACTTGTTACCTATATCCCTCAAGGTGAGCTATCACTCGAGCCTTCCCAGCCCACTGAGCTAATGATGTCATGGGTGTGCTTTCATCGTGACGACTGCGACGTTCAATGTGGAGATCCACAAAAACAAATCGCAGACCGAGCTGACCATTTTCACACCAATGACATCGCTAACACTACTCGCTCGTGCTAGACGCAACACAAGCTTACAACGATCATAATTAAACTTTCAATCGCACGCTAGTCGACACGTTCTCAGTGCAGAATTTCGTCAATCATCTGGATAGAAACCATGCTGGATGTTTTACTGTTATGTTGGGCCGTTTTTCACGAAAGCCTTTCCCACAAAGACAATACATTTTTGAGATTGACGAGGCAAGCTAGTACATAACTCATACGAAGCAAACGTATAAAGGGTTATAGTGATTTCTCAAAAAATATGTTAGGTAAATAAGATTTCAGATGGTATTATTTAGACCGGGCATGACAACGATTTCTTCCCGCCTGTCACAGCGCTTTCACCGAAAACCTAATCATTTTGCTCAAACGCGTTGCCCCAATACTACATGTGCTGAATGTAGAAAAGTGCGGTGCGTGGTCACAGCTTCAAAGCCAGTCTATTTTGTGTACTGTTGTTGATATTGTAGAAATGTGGAGTTTTCCTCTTCATAAGAGCACAAAAAGAAAAAAAAATATTACAGATAGTAGCTGAGCGCAAAGTACATTGGAAGATCTGAAACCAGCAATTATTTTTAATTTGCGGGTTGGTCTTCCCTGCTGGTAGATTGCTGTCCGATCACTTCAACGAAGTTTGTTTGTGTGCAACTGCAGCAAAAACAAAGATACTACCATTTCATTGCGAGGACCTTTATGCCATTCACACGCACAATAAGGACACCAGATAATTGACACTGTCAGTTTATAAACTGATTTTGTTTTGCTAATTTCAGTGTAGCGTGGTGTCTGCGAACGGAGTATTTTCTTAGTATCAGTCCAGTGTTAGCAGTGCGAAGCAGTTCGGTCTATCATCTCCGTGAGGCCATACTAGCCATTGTAGCGCTTGACTCCAGGCCAAGTGCTAAAAACTTGGTGTGCTTCGTCCTATCCGCAGGTGGTCCATCCATTCTGTTATGGTGGCCTCCTCCTCATTTTAGCTTCACCATCGCGAGAGTGCGCAGAGAAAGGAAGCTTTCTTCACTATCAGCCCCAGCGGGGTTCCACCACTCGTAACTGCTGCAATTTGCAGCAGTTACGGCTGGGCATGCTAACTACATCCTTCGTTTCACAATGGCTCATCATAATCATCATCAGCCTGGTTACGCCCACTGCAGGGCAAAGGTCTCACCCATACTTCTCCAACAACCCCGGTCATGTACTAATTGTGGCCATGCCATGCCTGCAAACTTCTTAATCTCATCCGCCCACCTAACTTTCTGCCGCCCCCTGCTACGCTTCCCTTCCCTTGGGATCCAGTCCGTAACCCTTAATGACCATCGGTTATCTTCCCTCCTCATTACATGTCCTGCCCATGCCCATTTCTTTTTCTTGATTTCAACTAAGATGTCATTAACTCGCGTTTGTTCCCTCACCCAATCTGCTCTTTTCTTATCCCTTAACGTTACACCTATCATTCTTCTTTCCATAGCTCGTTGCGTCGTCCTCAATTTGAGTAGAACCCTTTTCGTAAGCCTCCAGGTTTCTGCCCCGTAGGTGAGTACTGGTAAGACACAGCTATTATACACTTTTCTCTTGAGGGATAATGGTAACCTGCTGTTCATGATCTGAGAATGCCTGCCAAATGCACCCCAGCCCATTCTTATTCTTCTGATTATTTCCGTCTCATGATCCGGATCCGCCTGCCCTAAGTAGATGTATTCCCTTACGACTTCCAGTGCCTCGCGGCCTATTGTAAATTGCTGTTCTCTTCCGAGACTGCTAAGCATCACTTTAGTTTTCTGCAAATTAATTTTTAGACCCACTCTTCTGCTTTGCCTCTCCAGGTCAGTGAGCATGCATTGCAATTGGTCCCCTGAGTTACTATGCAAGGCAATATCATCAGCGAATGGCAAGTTACTAAGGTATTCTCCATTAACCTTTATCCCCAATTCTTCCCAATCCAGGTCTCTGAATACCTCCTGTAAACACGCTGTGAATAGCATTGGAGATATCGTATCTCCCTGCCTGACGCCTTTCTTTATTGGGATTTTGTTGCTTGCTTTATGGAGGACTATGGTGGCTGTGGAGCCGCTATAGATATCTTTCAGTATTTTTACATACGGCTCGTCTACACCCTGATTCCGTAATGCCTCCATGACTGCTGAGGTTTCGACAGAATCAAACGCTTTCTCGTAATCAATGAAAGCTATATATAAGGGTTGGTTATATTCCGCACATTTCTCTATCACCTGATTGATAGTGTGAATATGATCTATTGTTGAGTGGCCTTTACGGAATCCTGCCTGGTCCTTTCTTGACAGAAGTCTAAGGTGCTCCTGATTCTATATGCAATTACCTTAGTAAATAATTTGTACGCAACGGACAGTAAGCTGATCGGTCTATAATTTTTCAAGTCTTTGGCGTCCGCTTTCTTATGGATTAGGATTATGTTAGCGTTCTTCCAAGATTCCGGTACGCTCGAGGTCATGAGGCATTGCGTATACAGGGTGGCCAGTTTCTCTAGAACAATCTGCCCACCATCCTTTAACAAATCTGCTGTTACCTGGTCCTCCCCAGCTGCCTTCCCCCTTTGCATATCTCCCGAGGCTTTCTTTACTTCTTCCGGCATTACCTTTGGGATTTCGAATTCGTCTAGACTATTTTCTCTTCCATTATCGTCGTGGGTGCCGCTGGTACTGTATAAATCTCTATAGAACTCCTCAGCCACTTGAACTATCTCATCCATATTAGTAATGATATTGCCGGCTTTGTCTCTTAACGCATACATCTGATTCTTGCCAATTCCTAGTTTCTTTACTGTTTTTAGGCTTCTTCCGTTCCTGAGAGCATGTTCAATTCTATCCATATTATATTTCCTTATGTCAGCTGTCTTACGCTTGTTGATTAACTTCGAAAGTTCTGCCAGTTCTGCGCGTGCTGCCACAATGGCTATCGCGCGCAGAAAAAGTAGAGCTGTGGTCGCTATCACTACCACGAACCCATGTCAATGCAGATGTAAGTACCTGGAGGGGCTGGGCATGCTAACTTCTGCGCTACGACCCGCCGCCGCCACCTCAGATTTTCTATGCATACCTGCTTCTTGTTTCTATTGCACACGCGTGCAGGACAAACGCGGATAAGTAATTGGATTAGATTGGGAAAACGTCTATTGAGCCTGCAGTAATGCGCGAAGGCGCGCTTCGGACGTGACCTACGTCGTCATCGTGGTGGTGTTAGGAATGGCCGCACGGGGTGGCAACGTTCCAGCTTTCAGCCCGCAGCACCTGTTCCAATCCCACCAGACAGGGCGCACTTCAGAGAACTGCGGATGACCGGCAGCCACGTGGCGCGCGGTCAACTCAGGAATGTGGTACTCGGCTGCGCAACCCGAGACAAAGCAGAGTTCTACGAAGCCCTCTGACGTCGGCTCCGGACCCTTTTCCCCTGTGCGTGTGTGCGGCACGTGTTTGTGAGCCCTCCGCCAGAAGGGCTGGTCCACGGGGACATCGAACTATGACGTCGAGCGGAGAGCTTATAAGCAGCGTTTACCGGCTGCTAGAGCGTGCTCGTCGTCGGGAGCTGAGTGCTCGTTGTCATGCTAGAAATGTACTAGTGAGCTGTGTGCTCGTAAGCTGTTTGCTGTATGATAGTCTTGCGGGCTCCATATGGGAGTCGCGCTAAACTGGCAATGTATCTTCCTTAAAATGTTAATATGTAAATAAATCCTGCTCGCCTAGTCCTGTCGCCACAAGGTCCTCCCTACGGCTACGACTGCCGACTCTTACAGCGGGTGCTCTGCGAGGATCCCCGCTCGCCGTTGCCGGCTCACCAGGCTCCTGCCTAGCCATCGCCTCGATGACCTGCTCGACGGCCTGTAGTTGTATTTCTTGGTCTTCGCTCCACGTTGCTTCCTCAAGCTGCGGCGGTATATGTCCTGAGTTAGCTTGGCTTGGATGTTTGGAGCAATCCCATAGCATGTGCTCGAATGTGGCCTTCTCCCTGCAGCACGCTCTGCACTTGTCATGGTGGTGCGATTCTGGTTACATCCTATGCAATAGCGCCGGGCTTGGAAGTGTTCTCGTTTGTAGTTACCTGAACAGCACGGCCTGCGACCTGCTGAGCCCTTTGCAGGGCGGCGGGAGAAGTCTACGGGGCAGCCGAAAGCCTTGGTCAGTTCGTTATAGGTGGTCATCCGGTCTTTGGCGCTGAAACACAGCGGGCAGCCATTGCCTTGGGCGCGGTCGGTTAATCCTCGCGCTCGGGCGTGTGCCGTTTCGTTGCGATTGGCATGCTTCTCCGACGCTTGCCCTGCGTGCTCCGGGAACCACTTGATTCGAGTCCTCTTGTCGCGGTATGCCTGTCGGAGCAGGACGCGTGCCGACGTTGGGGCAATTCTTCCTTTGGCGTAGTTCCTCACCGCCTGTCTGGAGTCGCTGAGGATCATGTGGCATTCTCGGGTTACGATGGCCAGGGCGATGGCTATTTCTTCTGCTTCCTCCACTTGCTTGCTCGATGTGCTGGCAGTCGCCCGCACGGAGTCGACCACCGCGATCGCGAAGCAGTTGCGGCCGGCATATTCGGCTGCATCCACGTATCTGGCACCGGTGTCTTCCGCGTGCAGGTCCGTTAGTGCCTTGGCTATAGCGCGTCTTCTGCCTTCGTTGAATTCCGGATGCATGCTCTTCGGCAAGGGGTCAACCTGCGCGTTTCATCGTACGTGGTCGGGGACGGGGCATTTTGGTCCCTGCTGTTCATGATAACCGATGCCTAGACTGCACAGGATCTTTCTGCCGGCCTTTGTTGATGACAATCTTTCCAACTGAGCGGCTCTTTGCGCTTCGATGACCTCGTCGAGCGTGTTGTGTATGCCCAGCTGGAGGAGACGTTTCATGTTGGCAGTTTCAAGTAGACCGAGGGGTGTCTTGTAAGCCCTCCGGATTAGGATGTCTAGCTTGTTCTTTTCGCTTTTCACCCACTTGTGGAAGGCTGCCACGTACACTGGCAGAGTACGAAGGAGTGTATAAGCCTGATGAAGTTTTCCTCCTTCATGACTCCCTTCTTGGTGGTAACGCGCTTGAGCAGTCTGCTGGCATTGGACGCCTCACCCATGCTGAGGGTGATGGTGTCTCCGTTCCTGCCGAGCGCTTCGATCGTCATGCCCTGGACTCGGATCTTGCTGACCGTCGGTATTGTGTTACCATCCCTGGTGCGGATCTTGATCTTTTCGTGTTTCCTTTGCTTCTTGATTCTGTGCGTTTTGATCGGTTGGTAAAGCAGGAGCTCCAACTTACTTGGGGAGCAACGCAGTCCCGTACATTCCAAGCTTTCTTCGATCGTGTCGACTGCCGTCTGTGGCGTGGATTTTGTGCGGGCATCACTGCCCCCGTCCACCCACAGCGTAATGTCGTCCGCGTATATCGTGTGCTTCAGTCCTTCAAGCTGGCGTAGTCTTTTGGCAACTTGAATCATAGCAAGAATAAATAGCATGGGTGAGATGACGGAGCCTTGGGAAGTGCCCTGGCTCCCTAATGTCTTCTCGTCCGTCTTCAGGTCGCCGAGTCTGAGCTCCGCCATCTGCCGGTGAGGATGCCTTTGAAATATTCGTACGACCTCTCGCCTAGGTTTAGATGCGATACCTGCGCGAGGATGGCAGAGTGCGTAACTTTGTCGAAGGCGCTTTCTAGGTGGAGCCCGAGGACGGCTTTGGTGTCCCTAGTTTCGCCGTCGATGACCTGATGTTTGATAAGTAAAAAATCTCAGTGCCCTCCCACTCTCTGAAGAAATACGACCCGCAAAGCTGTGTATGTGGGCCCCTTAATGGCGAACTGCACCTCCGCCGTATGTCGGCACCGCGTTGCACTGTCTTCGGGATCGGCCCACGTATGGGGAGTGCTTAATGCCTGCTTCACCTCCGCCGCTGGTCGGCCTGGCATGGCGTTACATTCGGGATCAGCCCACGTATGGGGAGAGCTGAACGTTTGCTGCACCTCTGCTGCGGGTCAGGCCGGTATTATGCTATCTTCGGGATTTTGCTCTATACGCGGACGCGATAGTGGGGAAAGTAGCCCTTAAGAGGAACCTTTAGCTCTGGTGGTCCTATATAAATACATGTAAAAGGAGAACTCGTTTTTCTCCACAACCACTGCATCAAATTTTACAAGGTTTGTTGCACTTGAAAGAAATACTTAAAATCTAGTGACTGTTGGTTTAAAATCTTTTATTTGGGTCATCATTTGTTTATTCAAAATTGGCAAAAATCACAAATTTTCAGAAAACGAAACCAACTTTACAACTCTGTCTTTCGGCAATCAAAACTGATATCACAATTCTGTACATCGTATCTAACAGCACATCTAAAGCGGACAAAATTGATATAATACGCATGAATCTAAAAAAATTTAGTAATGTGGAAATGCAGCTTTTCCACAACCCTTGTTCACAACGTAACGACTTCACGTAAGATATAAATCGGCATATTGGATTTGTCCGCTTTGAATTGTCTAAAGGATTCTGTTTACATAACCGCGATATCAGTTCTTGATGCGGAGTTATTAATTTTGTAAACTTCGTGCTTCTGTATTTTTCGCACTTTTGAATTTTTGAAAATCTTTTACCAGAATTCAAGCCCTAAATAGAAATTTGCGCTTCTAATAGTCACTAGAAATTACCTTTCTGTCCCGAATCCAGCAAAATTTATTAAAATCGGCCCAGGGGTTATCTCAGAAAATCGTTTCGGCGTTTTACATTTATGTGAATAGGCCACGTCGGAATTGGGCCCGAGTTAAAGCATACTCTTAACGACTTCGTTGTAAAAAAAGTAATAAAAGAATAAAAGAAAAAAAATCGCCTCAGCCGTCAATATCGCCGCCTCAGATTTTGTCATGATGGCACCGCCACCATCGGCACGGCTTCTTGAGCAGCTACCAAGCTGTTCCCTTTCGTTATCTTCCTTCGCTCGGCGGCAGTGCACTGTCTTGATGCCGACGACACGCTAAATCTGCACCATCATTCCGTCATGCATCGCTTCTGCGACCAAGCAAGCTTTCGGAGGCACACGTTCACTGCCGTATTGACACTAAAACTTTAAAATGCTTGCCTTCGAGAAAGCAGCGTGAATAAAAATGGAACGCGACTGTGTGACCATGGGGAACATGTTCACGGGGCCATACTATTGATGACAGCACCACAAAAGGCTGGATGTGTTCAGGTTGACTTTACAGGTTTGGAAGGAAAGACTGACGGGCTAGTTGCTTCATTATCACATTAAGAACAGCACTTAATGTTAGCGCAGTTTGTGTGTGGTTCCCCCTGTGTGTGTCCCGTCGTGAAGTGCTGTTCTTTCTTTGACTTCACAGATGTTCTTTTTCTGCGTCAGTTACGTCTTCCAAGAGTGTTTACTTGGAAAATTTTTGTTCGCATTGCTCTTACAGAAGCATATTTAGTCGAAATTTGTTCGTTTGGCTGCTTAATCTCGAGGACGGGCTCCAAACTGCTCATTTTCTTTAACCACGTAAAAACCCTTACTGAAAATTTAATTACGTAGCTCTGTTAATTACGCAAACAACTTCTCAACTTACTCCGCATCTAGAGGTTACCAATCTGAACACTTGAATGATAAAATGATGTTAACATTGTTTGCATCGTTCGAATGGTTTTGTTTTGTGCAGTTAAAAGCAGCCGGCATATTGATGGTGCTGTAGACTTCTTATAAAGTAAGTGTGAAAGTTTGGACAGGTTATCTTGGCACAAATCAACTTCATGAGCTTAAGCACATGACCCAACCTTGCACGTCTGTCTTTAAAACCGATTCTCATACATTATACAAGAAGCACCTCAGCGCTACGGTACATCCCACAAGGTGTGCGAGAACATTGTGCGCGCTCCCGACTAGGTTTCTGAGCGTTGGTGGCATCAGACTCGGTTTCCTGGCATCATAAGGAATAAAAACAGCTTCCTGGAGGAAAGCATTGGGTACATTTTCAGCACTTTGTAACATATGGATCAGCACGGATATGTACGTTAGAACGAAAAGTACTGAAATATTAAGGTGAGGGTTTCGCTGCATGTATTTTGGCTGTCTAATGTTAAGATCTAAAGAAAAAATGCTTTGATTTTGTGACAAATAATGCTGACATGAAATATGAGCTCCGACACAGTACCCGTGTTGGAACTGGCCCCTGGAATACAGGGCTACAATAAACCACGATATGCTGGTTTGATAAATACCAGTAATTGTAAAGTGGTTCGCTCTTGAATTTCCTGTATGTCAATCGGCGCCGCTGTGCAGTGTTGTGGGCCCTTTTTATACCACCAGCACTATGTTTCAGCTAATATTGAAAGCAACTGTATTCCTTCTTTTAAGGGGGGGGGGGGGGTTTAGCGTCTAACCACAGTTCCAAAGTTATCAGTTAGCTCAAGATGCGCCTGCATGTGTTTCTAATATCCAGTATGTTGGCACGGATTCAATAGCGAAAGAGCGCTATCTTATCAGATTGCGCGCGTGAAGCGAATACTGGCGTACATTCTCCATCACATTTGCCGACCCGAGATTGCGCTGCGATGTACGAGCATTCCAATCTGACGAACCGACGCCTTGATCCGTAGATCGGAATCAGAGGAAGCACTTTGCGCGCAGCCATCGGTATCTTTGAGTGTTATTTTCTTTTCCAGCGCAAGCTCATCTTATAATGAGTAACATTCGTGACTGACTCTTTTGGAAGTGTTTTGTTCTTCACATCACTACAACGTGAGAGTATAGAGGTGCTCCATCTTCATTGAGAGAATACTGGGAAATGGACTAGGCCTTTTCTTGCGTATGCGTTTACACATTAACCACACCAATTTATTTTCCATAACTTACGTTTTAATTTAGGGGGCTGTAAAGCACAGCAACCTTTTACTAACAGGATGTTTTATTAACAAAGAAAATTTAAATGCTTATTAGTCGGCTTTCACTTCATGGTAAAGAATTCCAATAAAGATCTACTTACGATAATTAAAAGCCTATCTGTTTGACAGCGTTTCATCTGAGTTCCCCTTTGCAAGGTAATACAGACTTGCAGATTGTTCGTATTGGGCACCCTCGACATATGTCCAACCGCCAAAGAAAGGGTCATTCCGAATGTTTCATTTCAGGAAGGCGTGTTACCCTCCTGTCTTTCATTCCCGTTCGCAAACACGCATAAGACGAAAGTGCTGCTTGAAGAGCGTCGTTAGTCCAAGCCAACTAGCTACCTAACTCACCTCGCCTATATCGCTGTCATTTAGGCTTAGATAAGAAATATTATTATTTTAAACCGACGCATCACGAATTTAAAAAGAGCTGCGCGCGACCAGCCCAGCTAGGTTTCTTTCATTTCGTACATCGTCGTAGCGGCTAATAGTAGCTCACGAAGCAGAGCACTGAGTGTGGATATGGCAGAGAAGGTGTTCTATATAATGTCTCGTCACCCACCGAAAATTGCCCGCCGTGCTACTGGCCTTTCCTAGAAAATTGTATATGTGACGCCCAGCCATTTGGAACACAGCAACTTTGTTTTGCGATGGGAGAGTCCAGGTGAGAGACGGGGTGGTTATGGAGATAAAGACACGCTATTTTCTGCAGTAACCTAGGCATGCATGGATGAATGCCTTTATTTATTGAGAAAAAGGAGGAGCAAGACTCAGTGGAAGCACGTCTCAGCAGACTGGGAAAGAAGCGGGGGACAAAGAGGAAAAGCTGGGGCCTGGGTGGCAGGCGAAGTCGCAGCTTAGAGGCGAGAGAATATAAGCAAGAGTTGGCGAAACCAGTTGAATTCCAGTGTAGATGTGTGATGTGCCGAGTAATTGATTGGAGTCACCGCCCAGCATCCGTCCTTTGCGGCAGTATAAGCTCCCACCGTTCTTGGTAACAAACCTTTACTGAAAACCAACCTTCGCAATTACTTATTCATCAGCCATGCCTAGCCATGTATTCCTTAGTGGCAGGGTCTGTGGATTACATCTACGCTGTCCCGACAAGTTACGACCATAACGTGGCACTTGCGGTTACGGATGCCATACTCGTGACTGTTACTATACTACTACTATACTGCGCGAATACTATAAACATGGGTTTACTGCACAAATTAGTGAACAGACATTTTAGAACCGCGTTTTTCGCCTTACATACGCCCAACGCAAGCACCATTGTAGCATGTCACGGTGTGAGTCCCTTCAAGACAGAGACGCGAACGCAAACATAAGAACGTGTTAGAAGACAGGGTCTTGGGCCTCGTGCCAAACATATCCAAGCCAACAATATGTTAACAATCATGCCGTCGTTTCTATGCAAAGAGGTTGTGTATTTAAACTTCTGGAGTGACAGTCCAATCCGCCACCTACGGGAGCGCGTGAAGCCGCCGGGGGCCACATTGTTAGAGGAAAAGGAGTGCGGCCACAGTACGTGGCTGCGGTATACGCGTGACGCAACCTGTGCTTGCGGTTCTGCGATGAAAAAATAAAGTTAAACCCCTTTAGGAAGTATATCAGTCCGCCATTTGGTGTCGCAGTTGTCAAAAATAAAATGTCATGGGGGTGGCTGCCTAGTGTGCTGTGTACAATATTGTTACGAGGAGTTGCGAAGAAATGGTTTTATTTACAGGAGAATTGGACGATGATGGTAGCGTGATCGTAGTGCAGCCCGGCCTCTCTAACTCCTCGTTTTCTTCGTCCTCTCTTTCTTCTCTTCCTGTCCGTGCCTTTCGTATCTGTTAAATTTCCCCGCAAGCAGACGAAGCCCGTGGGGCGAGTCAGGATGTACAAGCAGGGTAGAAAGGCTTCAGGCGAGCAATATGAGTCAGCTGAGTTCTGCTTGATCGCCGACCATTGCACAGGAGGCGAGCTATGACGTAAGTGAGTTCGCTCAGGCGGTCCACAACTACAAATGGGCCTGAATATTGTGACAAGAACTTTTGGTACAGTCCACGCTTGCGTTGCGGTGTCCAAAGGAGGAATAAGTCACCTTTTTACAGCGATACTTGTACGTGACGGTCGTCGTATCGCTCTTTCGAATGACTTTGCGAGGCCAGAGTACGAAGACGAGCTATTCGACGCGCTTCTTCAGCGAGACACAAAGTCTTCGATACAGAATCATCACTGTGCAGAACGAAGGGTAGGAAAGTGTCCAGAGGGCTTCGCAGTAACCTTGCATACAGGAGGTAAAATGGGCTATAATTCGTGGTTTCGTGCTTCGCAGTGTTGTATGCATAAGTGATGAAGGGCAGCACGTCGTCCCAGTTCTTATGATTGGAGGAGACGTACATAGCAAGCATGTTAGTCGGCGTTCTGTTTGTCCTTTCAACGAGGCCATTGGTCTGTGGATGATATGGCATGGAATGATGGAACTGTGAAGTGCACAAACGAAGTAACTCTTCAATGGCATCAGCCGTGAACTGGCGACCACGGTGACCACGGTCGCTGATGATGACACGTGGTGGGCCATGACGAAGGACCACGGAACGGAGAAGGAAGGCCGCCACGCAAGCAGCGGTGGAAGACGGTATGGCTGCAGTTTCTGCATACCGTGTAAGATGGTCTACGCAGACAATTATCCAGCGGTTCCTGTTGTTAGATGGCGGGAATGGACCCAGAAGGTCAATGCCTACTTGCTCGAACGGCGTACTGGGCGGTGTCAATGGCCGAAGGGGACCCGGGGCTGCGGTGGTCAGTCGCTTGTGACGTTGGCACGTTTCACAACTAGCGGCATAGCGACATAGCGCTTGGTTGCTTCGTACATCTTGGGCCAGTAAAAGCGCTCCTGCGTGCGGTGCAGCGTTCGTACGAAGCCGAAATGGCCGGATGTCACATCATCATGCATGGCGCGTAGAACCTCGGAGCGGAGACTCTCGGGGACAAGAAGCAGAAAACGCGCTCCATGCCCGGAGTAATTAGTTTTGTACAGCAATTTATCACGGACAGTAAAGCGACCGCTGCCTTTAGAAGTACGGGCGGCGACAAAAAGCGGATCAAGGGTAACATCATCCCGTTGTTCTCGCTGAAAGTCTGCCGCGTCAGGGAACGTAGGAGTAACAGCAGCGAGACAGTCGTCAAAATTCTCAGCATCGCAGTCGGTAGTCGCAAGAGGAATCCGAGAGAAGCAGTCTGCGTCAGCGTGACGACGGCCACTCTTGTACCCACAAAGTCGTATTCCTGGAGGCGCAGCGTCTAACGTGCGAGGCGACCAGAGGGATCACGCACACCGACCAGCCAGCATAAAGAATGATGGTCGTTGATAATCTTGAATGGTCTACCGTAAAGATAACATCGAAACTTTTGTACGGCGAAAACGGCTGCCAGGCATTCCTGTTCCGTGACCGTATAATTGCGTTCAGATTTGCTCAGACAACGGCTGGCATATGCGACAACCTGTTCTGCACCACTGTGACGTTGTACAAGCACCGCTCCTATCCCGATTCCCCTCGCATCAGTGTGAACTTCAGTCGGGCAAGATGGATCGAAGTGACGCAAGAGGAGTGCTGACGTTAGTATAAACTTCAGTTGAGAGAATGATGCGTCACACTCTGGCGTCCAATTGAAGGATGCATTTTGTCGCAAAATACTTGTCAACGGGTAAACGATGTCGGCAAACCGGGGAAGAAAACGACGAAAATACGAACATAGGCAAATGAATGAGCGGAGTTATCGTGTTGACTGCGGTGGCTTGAAGGAGCTCACTGCTTCAATCTTACGAGGATCGGGTCTGACGCCATCCTTGTCGACTAAGTGTCCCAGGACCAGTATTTGACGTTCGTCGAACCGACACTTTTTTGAGTTTAGGACCAGTCCAGCTTTCTCAATGCAGTCGAGAACGAGGCTGAGGCGTTCGTTATGTTCTTCAAACGTGCGGCCAAAGATTACAACATCATCGAGGTAACACATGCATATCTCCCACTTTAGACCGCGTAGTACTGTGTCCATGAATCTTTCAAAGGTGGCAGGAGCATTGCAAAGGCCAAAAGGCATAACATTAAATTCGAATAGGCCATCTGGAGTCACGAAAGCGATCTTTTCCTTGTCGGCAGGGTCCATAGGTATTTGCCAGTACCCCAATCGCAAATCAAGTGTTGAGAAGTAAGAAGCAGCGTGTAAGCAATCACTGACGTCATCGATTCGCGGTAGTGGATAGACATCCTTCTTCGTCACTGCGTTTAGATGTCTGTAATCCACGCAGAATCTCCAGGAGCCATCTTTTTTTCGGACCAGGATTACTGGGGCTGCCCATGGACTAGATTACTCTTGAACGACACTTTTGTTCATCATCTCCTTGGCTTGCTCGGCAATAACTTTGCGCTCGGACGATGGCACTCGGTAGGGCTTCTGGCGGATGGGGTGTGCTGAGCCAGTATCTATTCTGTGACGAGCGCAGGACGCGGTATGACGGTAAATGAAGGGGTGCATCTCTATGCGTGAAATCAAATTCGGCCTCATGCCTGGCAAGGACTTGTACCAGTGCTTGCCGTTCCGATGTACCGAGAGCCTTGCTGATCATGCCAAGCATTAGCTCTTCAGAATGGCGATTATCGCAAGGAAAGTAAGCTGTAGAAACGTCCGTAGTTAGTGCCGCTATTGAAGTACATGCGGCTTCATCGAAAAGAGCGATTTTCATACCGCGAGGAAGGACAACCGGCGTGGCGGAAGAGTTCAGCGCCCACAATGTGGCGACTCCTTTCGTCATTCACACGACAGAGCAGGGCACAAGTATATTTTTTAGCACCGTTTATGCGGAGAGGCCTAACTACAAGGTCAACACAATCAGTATCAACAGTAGTTGTAGAAACACGAACGGGCGTCAGGCACCACGATGGTACAATCACTTCATCAAGAACACTGACTGTGTCTGTGTCCTTGTCTTCACTACCCAAGCTTTGTTCAGAATGTGCTGATATAAATAACTTGTTCAATGAGATTTCGCCACAACCACAGTCCACGGAAGCGCCGCACTGTTCAAGAAAATCGATACCAAGAATAACGTCGTGCGAACAACGAGAAAGAACAAGGAATTCCGACACAAACACTTTCCCAGCCAACAAAACACTCACAGCACAAACACCAAGGGGATGAAACCACTCGCCGCCTACTCCACGAAAGGTAATACCGTCGTTCCAAGAAAACATAACTTTGTGGCCTTGCCGGTTTTTCAAAGCGAGGCTCATCACAGACACAGTCGCCCCAGTATCAACTAACGCCATGGTCGGTATTCCGTCAATCGAGACATTCACTGTGTTTTTGAACATCACAACAGGCAGAGGTATTTCTTGCAAAGACCGTCCGGCGACCACACATCCACTGGCCGCGGATGCTAGTTTCCCGGGGGCGGTCAGGAAGAACGGCGCCGAGGGGACGCAGAGCGACGGGGACGGCTATTTGGAGGCGTGAAACTCTGCTCAGATGCTGGCGAATCGCTGCGTCTGGTCTCGTGTGAGAAGTGATCCCTTGGAAGCAAATCGGTCGTCCGCAGGTCATATGAAGTACGGGTTCTGGGTGGCGAGAACATCGATGGTGTCCTACGTGATTGACGGGCTTGGCGACAATACCGAACTATATGGCCTGTGGAACGACAGTTGTAGCACACGGGAGGGTCGCGGTTCACAGCGTCTACCTCGAAACGAATGGTAGACGGCTGCGGGCGGCGAGAAAGTTCGTGGTCATGTGGATAACGTGTCTCTGCTGCTTGCTGAAATCTGTTATATCTTTCATAAGTCGCGTCGTGGTAGTAGGGTCGGTGCTGTTCTTGTCGTGGCCTGACAGAAGTCGCAGGGCCTCGGGGGTAAAAACGCGGCTGCTCTTGTTGTGGCCGAGCGCCATAAGTAGGGCCTCTGTCGTAGAGACGTGACTGCTGTCGGGGCGCGAGTTCATAATCCTCAGTGCCCCTTGCCGCATGATACGGGGAGAAGGATGCCACGTTTGGCTCAAAATCTGGTGGTAGGCGGAAGCTACGAGTGCCTGGATATGTCACTTGCGCGTGCAGGCTGAGTTCTTCCCGAACTATTTGTCGGATCGTTGATTCAAGATCAAGGGGCTGGTTGCTGTCCACGCTTGCAACTGTCGTTACATTGGCTAGCCTGCCAAACTTCGGCGTTATGCGCCTCGTCGTTAGTTGCTCGAAAGTACGACAGTGCCGAATGATGTAAGCGACGGAAGCCAGGCTGTCTTTTGCAATGAGGAAATTGTAAACATCCTCGGCAATTCCTTTTAGGATGTGCCCGACTTTGTCTTCCTCGGACATTCCAGAGTCCACCATCCTACACAGCTTTATTACTGCCTCAATGTAGGTCGTGCAGGTTTCGCCTGGTACTTGCGCACGTTGCAGTAGCGTCTGTTCTGCCCTTTTCTTTTTCGTCGCGGAGTCACCGAATCGCTCTTTGATTTCCGAAACAGATCTTCCCCATGTTGTGAATGTTTCCTCGTGGTTGTCGAACCACACCAATGAAGTATCGGTTAGAAAGAACACGACGTTCGAAAGCTGAGAAGCGCTGTTCCACCTGTTGGCGGCACTCACCCGGTGATAATGGATGAGTCATTCCTCGATGTCTTCGTCCGATCTTCCGGCGAAGGGACGCGCATCTCTCAGTTGCAGAGCAGAACTTGGGGCAGCAGTCGGAATGGGCCGCTGTTCGTCTGCGTCGTGGGACATATTCAACTCCGGTAGATTCGGTGGGAGTCCAGCAAGGCGACGGCTCCGTCGAAGAACTTGTGGTTCAGCCTCCGTCTTCGGGTGTCGATTACGCAGCACCTTTCACCACAACTGTTACGAGGAGTTGCGAAGAAATGGTTTTATTTACAGGAGAATTGGACGATGATGGTAGCGTGATCGTAGCGCAGCCCGGCCTCTCTAACTCCTCGTTTTCTTCGTCCTCTCTTTCTTCTCTTCTTGTCCGTGCCTTTCGTGTCTGTTACAATGTGTTGCGAGAACTGAAAAACAGTCGCTTCCTGATTTCTTCATTCAGTAACCTGCCGCGTGCATCGGCATTGTGATGCCCTTTCGTCGATACGTGGTGCCGGCCCGTACTGACACAACGACATGACCCGAAATGTAGTATCCTTATGCCATTTCTTAAAAAGATCACTATTTGTGTAAATCAGCGTTTTTGGTTGAAACCAAGAAAGAAATATTCAACGGTAGGTATCATTTTTGTCCGGCATTTGAGTTCTAGCTGAAAAGAGTCGGTGAAAGCAAATTTACAATAAAGCTAAGGCGACCCACAATCTGCACACAGCCGCAAGCCTACATGCGCTCCACTGAGAATAACCTGCCAAAGTTAAGGTCATGTGTCAGCTGGCCGCTCAAGCAATCTTTACTTTTTTTTCGTTTCTGCATCCATTCTGCCTGCGTCTGCGGCAAAAACGTGAAGTGGGATGGTGGTGGTGGTGGTGGTGAATTGTAGCAGCAGGCGGGTATAGCCTGGCGAACAAGTCCGGCAATTGCTCCAGGCAGATAGATAAACAGAAATTGGTGGAGGCAGGTGGTAGCGTAATGGTTAGCGTGCCCATTTCCCAAATTGCAAGATGGAGCATTTGGGAGATGGGCTCGAATCTCGGTGGTTTGTTTGTGAAGACAGCTTTCTGTGCTCTCTGGTGACTGCGAAGCTCAGAATGATGCGGCATCCTGACGACAACGGTCGCCGTCAACGTAACAGAATAAGCGGGCGTGCAAGGTCACGTCTAAAGCCGAAAGCACATTCGGAGGAAATACACTATACTCTTGCCGACAAAAAAAAACGTGATGAGTAACGAGCGGTGTTGTTGAGCGAGGCTGTAGACGGATAATGTCACCATAGACAGGACAACGCTCCCATCCTGGTGCTCAGCGGAAATATACGTCGACAGTGTGTCAATTAGCGTGTAATTGATACTTCATTAAGGTCGTTGCGTGTTTGTGTTGTGTCTAGCAGGAGCTAGTAGCGTAAGAGATGACACTGGAGAGGAGGCGGTGAGCGAAGTCCGCGAAAAGTAATTGAGGATAGCCATATAGAACGTCGACGCCATGTTGAATAAAGCCTGCGACTTCAGTTGCTCAGCCGCCAGAAAGGCTTGTGTCGTAGCATACCGCTGGGCGTATTTGGTAACCACAGCGATAAACACACATTTTGCGGAAGTAAACAGAGGAAAGGGACGTACTGAGTTGGCCGCCCTTTTCGAGCTCTGG
Source organism: Dermacentor variabilis (assembly GCF_050947875.1). NCBI lineage: Eukaryota > Metazoa > Arthropoda > Arachnida > Ixodida > Ixodidae > Dermacentor > Dermacentor variabilis. Next base: position 115,932,110 of record NC_134570.1, read on the forward strand.
CATAGTTTGAAAAATGAATGTGGGGAAGTATGACGCACAAAATAGTATATATCAACCCAAACGAATCAGCGTGGTCATACTTGCGCGACACGCCATGGTGGCCTGCCACCAATACATCATGAACTTGCAGTGATGAGAGTTTTCATTGCATACTTGAGAATAAAAACGAGCACGTCAGAGACGTCCGAGGGACATTTCTAGGGTACAAGAGCACAACCCCCCCCCCCCCAAAAAAAATCACGAATATAAGCTTACGAATATGGGCGTCGTAAGATCGAGCACTTCGGCGCTTGTTGATCTTCTTTAGGATCACGTCAGCATTTCATTCAGCGTTTCTTTCTGAGAAAAAGAGTTGAAGGCGCCCGTTTATTTGCATCACAATGGCAGGCGTAACCAGGCAAACATTGACAGCATTTCATTAGAGAGTGCCTACGTACTCTGTGGAGATTACGCATGACAATGACATCAAACGCAGAAAGCTTTGCTTACATCGATTCGCACATACATAGGATTCGCATAATTTTTTCACTCATTGAATACAGTGCATTCTACGGTGTCATTCTTCGACAAAACAGATGGTACCTATTTTCGCGTAATGAGGATTGGAACAAATTGTCTCACCTTCCGGCTGTCACCTTTCTCCTACTGCCAACATTCCTTCCCCTCCGTAGTTGCTTAGCTTTTATTGGGTTCGGCTGCTAATCACGAGGTCTCGAGATCGAATCCCAACCACGGCAGCGGTATTTCAATGGGTGTGAAATGCGAAAACCCGCGTACTTAGGGCTAGGCACACTTTAAAAAATCCCAAGTGGTCTAAATTATTCTCGAATCCTGCACTACGGTGTGCCTCCTAATGAAATCGTGGTTTTGGCAAGTAAAACCTCATAATGTGTTATGTAACATTCGTTAAGGATGTCCTGGGCAGTCGCACAACTCTTGAGTACAATTAAGCGTCAGGAGTTGTGCGCGAGGTCTTTGAGTATGTGGATAGCCTTTATGGCGTTCGATAGCTGCTAGTCTACATTGCGGCTATATAATAAAGGCGGAACGGCAACATGGTAGAGAATGGGGAGAACACACAAATCCCGCATATATTACTGCACAATAATTTTAAATATCGTTCTTGCTTCACGCACGTGGACAACCGCCATAGGAGACTACTTTGGAAACTAACTGCAAGTACTGTATATGTCGTACCCAATGGTGTACCTGGCCTGGTGGCCAGTAAATGGAGACGTAATATTGCGAACAGCTACGGCTATAGCGTGCTAACGGACAACGACACAAACTGAAGTGACTAGTGCAAGAGTGGACAGGGAACACTAAAGACGCTACAAGGACAAGCGCCCAGTTGGATGTTTGCGCGCTTATCCTTGTCGCCTCTAGTGTCCCGGGTCCACTCTTGCGCTAGTCACTTTAGCATGGAATACCAACTAGCCCGGTCTCACAGCCTGCGACGACACAGGGACAGTTTGCTCAACTCTTGTATCGTGACTTTTGTGTTAAGGTGAAAAAGCAACTTATCCATGCATATGTCTTAATGCTTAAGCACATCTAGATTTGCAGCTGCGGCGGTGGCCCATGTGTGCGCATTGCAATGTCGCTAGTGAAATAATTTTGTGCACCTTAACGAATTCGATAGTGGAAAATCAAAATCCGTCTACGACGGCGTCTCTAGTAGGCGCTGTGCGATGTTCGGACGTTAACAATGTATGCCGACTGAAGAAAGGCTGCCCCGAAGTACTTCTGACGATTAGGCTAGCTTCTTTACTCCGTAGAATGAAAAAAGAAAAGGAAAAGAAAAAAAAAGAACCGCATCAAAAGCCCAGAATCAACCATTGCTCGTCGCGACTAAACGCTCTTAGGATGACGAGTAATTTCTAGGCGACGAGCGAATACGCTTGATCAAGAACACTGATAACACCGGCGGGACAAGCATTGTGGCGAAGTTCAATGCGCAGGGATAGCTTTTATTTTTTTTTATTTTTTTGGTTGACGTCATCACGCGTCACCGCGGGAAGTTTGAAAAGTTTAAGGTTAGTACGCCACGTGGTGGCACTCACGCGAACTAAACCCTCATGTCCAGAAAAGCTGGATACGAACCACTTTCTGATTATGAGGCACGCCGTAGTGGAGGACTCCGGAAATTTTGACCACCTGGGGTTCTTTAACGTGCACCTAAATCTAAGCACACGGGTGTTCTCGCATTTCGCCCCCATCGAAATGCGGCCGCCGTGGCCGGGATTCGATCCCGCGACCTGGTGCTCAGCAGCCCAACACCATAGCCACTGAGCAACCACGGCGGGTGCCTAGGCTAAAGCGCAGCTACGGTCAAATGAAGATCAAATTGCGGTGAAACTCGGCTCGAGTAGGTCAGTAAAGCTTTCGCTTTAAAACACATCCCGGAAGGCACGATAATGATTTCGCATGCCCGCACGTAGTCTTAGGAGGAAGCTTTAGCTCGACTGCTCCTATGTAAATACATGTAAAACGAGAATTCGTTTTTCTCGGCAGGCACCGCACCGAATTTGACGAGGTTTGTTGCATTTAAAAGAAAAACTTAAAATATAGTGACTGTTGGTTTCGAGTTTTCGTGTTAGGTTGTCGATGTTTTATTAAAAATCAGCAAAAACCGAAAATTTTCATAAAACGAGACTATCAAGTTTACAACACTCTAAGTAAACAACGAAAAAGGGTAATACAATACGGTGTATTTCATCTACTGGTACGTCTAAAGCGGACAAAATTGATATGTTACACATGAATATAAAAAAAATTAGTAATATGGAAATACAGCTTTCGCAGAACCCTTGTAACCAACGTAACAAATACACGTAAGATGTAAAATGACATCGAATTTGTCCGCTTTAAATGATCTACTGGATGTCGTTTACAGAACCGCGACAACCGTTATTAATGCAGAGCTATGAATTTGTAAACTCCATGCTTCTATTTTTTTTCAAACGTTCGAATACTTGAAAATTTTCAAACAAAATTCAAGTCCTAAATCGAATTTCCGCTACCAACAGTCACTAGAATTCAGCTTTCTCTCTCAAATGCAACAAATTTCATTAAAATCGGTCCAGAGGTGATCTCACAAAAACGTTTTGCGTTTTACCTGTAGTTGAATAGGCCGCGTCGGAGTTGGGCCCGAGCTTAAGCTTCCTCTTAAGTGTATGCGCCGATTTTTTTTTCTATTTTTGGATGCGAACGACGACCCGCCCTTGTAGATTGGTGGTTGTGGCATTCCGCTGCCGAGCTCGAGGTCGCGGCTTCGCTCCCAGCCGGAGCGGTCGCATTTCAAAACGGACGAAATACAAGCGAGCCGCTGCACTTATATTTAGGTGCACGTACCCCGTAATGCAAAAATATGGTACCTAGTGCCTGATAATTATAAAACGGTGGGTGCAGTGACCTCGTCGGTGCACCTCAAGCTACAAAGCTTGCGTTTTCCTTCGGTCCCTTTTCGAGTAACGTTGCGGTATGACTCCCGCAACGCCGTTAGCGACACTGCTCAACATGCCAGCGTTTCGAGGCGCCAACAGCTGCCGGGCACTGTTTCCTCTGCATGGTGGCCGTTGCCTCTCGTGCTGTGTCGCGCAAAATCGTCGACAAGCTGCGCCGTTTAAACGCCATCTCAGAAGCGCTAGCGTAACGCTTAATCACGCTGACACTTTCAGTACTTCACCAGTTATGCGAAACTGGTTCTATTTTTCTGTTTAAGCCACAAGGAACAACGCCGGGTTTTTGGTACAGGATCACACTGTATTAAAAGAGTGAAGCATAGAATAATAATTTAGAAAATAATCGGTATTTTCAGCACGCCATGATGCTCCTTACAGGCTTCTACACAAGTGGCCACAGATGCTCAAAAACTTGTTGCGTCGGTTCTAACGACATTTAAAGTATTCAGAGGAGACTTTACTGCATATACCCAGCAGATGAGCCAAGATCTGTCACTGCAATCCTCATGTCATTTCCGTTTGCCTCAGCATAGAAATCATTCAGAGCTATGCAGCACGATTTATTTCATCAACTATTCGCGCACAGCAACTGTCACTTTTAAGGAACCCAATCTTCATTTGCCTAACCTACCATTTCGTCCAAAGACATCGCGTCTCGCTCTATTTTGTAAAATCTGTCACTACAACCATTCTTTAAGTGGCCCTCTTTGGTTACAATCATTGTGCATTTGTTTCAGAAATCCTGACCAATTCAATATTGAGGAATGATGTCGCCAAAATAAGTGGTATTACAATTTTCACAAGCGCCACCTGCACCCGCTTCCATTTTGTTAATCGTCGAAACCAACAAATTCCCCAAAGCCTTAGTTACCATTTGGAACTAATTTGATTCTGCCGTGACTGAAGATACTGAAGATTGAAGGAGCATAAAAAGAGCTTTGTTTTCCGCCGAGTTTTCAATTAAGTGTTTGAAAAAGGATATAAAGTGAGTGGTGCTCTTGCTGTTGTTAAATACGGTGTCATTAGATGGCACCACCAGGATGTCAGTTATATTAAGGGACAGAGGATTTAAAGTGAGTGGTGTTGTTGCTGTTGTTAAATACGGTGTCAACTTGTCATGGAAAGCAAGATTGCTGAACATGAAAGTCTATTTTGAAAAATTAAAGTGAAGGAAAGTACGTTTCATCTGTGTGCAGTTTGTCGTGCTCCATATGCTGATGACAACTTCTTGAGTATACTGCATGATCGATTGCTGTTGTTACTAAACAAAATTCTTCAATGCGCTCCGAAAATTCGCTTTATTTTTGTTTTCTCACCGCCCTCTCCTCTCGATAAACACTCTGCCGTGAGAGAAAATAAATAAAAAAATTACATTTATTTACTAATTTGATTCTGCCGTCACTGAAGATACTGAAGTTTGAAGGAGCATAAGAAGGGCTTCGCTTTCCACCCAGTTTTCAATTAAGTGCTTGAAAGAGCGTTTTTCCCCAAAGGCACGAACCTCACGCTTAGTATTTCGAAGTCAAGTGGTGTAAGAAATGTCCAGGACTTGACTACAAGCTAGAAAATTTTGTTTTCTTTCCTCTGTATTTGTGCACGTGTTATTGCACCTTGGGTGTGTCGGGATGACCTGGAGGTCAGAGCCACTGATTCTTTGCTCAAAGAGTGTCACATTGCTTTTGCTTCTTCTTTCCCACAGTTAAATGTAAACGAGGCGGATATGCATAGGTTTATATACCTAGAAAAAACGTGGTTCTGGGATATCATAGGACCCACTTCGAAGCTGCTCCAAAAGTACGACGTTCATAGCAGCAGACGCGCACCACTCCTAACCAGAGTCATCGAATACGAGCAACAGCGTAAGAATAAAATACTTGCCTTATTTTCTTAGCTTCAGCGTTAGATCTAATCAGATTGTGAACAAGACAAAAACTAGAAGAATGTTTGAATACTTTAGATGTTACCACCAGGATGTCAGTTATATTGAAGCGACAAAGGACAAAGTGAGTGGTGTTGTTGATGTTAAATACGGTGTCAAGTTGTAATCGAAAGCAAGATTGCTGAACATGAAAGTCTATTTTCAAAAATTGAAGTGCAGGAATTACGTCTATCTGTGTACAGTTTATCGTGATCCAGATGGTGATGACAGCTTCTTGAGTATACTGCATGATCGATTGCTGTTGTTACTAAAAAAATCTGATTTTAACTGGGCACTTTAATTTGCTACAATAATTTGGAATAACGTGTCTTTTCAAACATTGTGCACGAGGGACATTTCTTGTACATTATGTTTGCTCTTGATCAGATAGATACTCGGGACACAACAATTATGGACCGTCTGTTCATTAGTGAAGCGTTCAGAGCATGAATTGTTATAATCTAACCCACTATAACTCACCAGGCGGCTAGCAGATTTTCAATTTCATAGCTCATTTTGCCTTTAATAATTACTTCTTTCCACCTTGCGGCTATCCGCAGAACTATTACGTCAAACTCTTGCGTTTGCTTCGAGTTGTTGATATGCTGGATTTGGCCCTGCCATCTGCTAGCCACCTGGATAGCTCAGGGAGTAGAGCAGCAGCCCCAGAAAGGCGGTGGTGTCTGGCTCGAGTCCTGGTCAAGAAAAATTTTATTTTCGACTACGAGACTTTTTTTTCGAAGAACCCGCATGGGTTTCCTCTGTAGCAATTGCTACGATTGAGTGTATGTCTAATTTTCCTTTTATTAACCAGTGTTTAAGGAAGATAAATATGAGCTGTATTCAAAAGTGAGTTTCACCCTGGCTAAATATTTTTCGTAGACTGTAGCAGAAATTTCGGCTTCACTTCAGTAAACCCACATACGAGATTAAGAAAATTATTATAAGCGTCATGACTGCACCAGGTGCTACTGAAATAGCGGATAGTTAGATTTTATGGGGTGTTCATAGCATTAGATTAATTTGAAAGAATATCAACGGCTGTAAGAAATGATGGCACTGGAAAAACTCGTGAAGGTATGCTTGCAGTATTGTTGAATATTCACAGTAAAAAGTGCACCGGAAGCGACGGTCTTCCGAATGTATTTTCGAGGCGATATGCTAAATACATAGCACAGTTTCTAAACTGTAATTATCAAATGGACTAATACCTTCATATTTGAAAATAGCGCGTGTGGTTCCTCTATGTAAAATGCGCGATCGATTGTCAGCTGCAAACTATAGAGCTGTTTCCATTTCATATAGATGCAAAATTTTGAAGCATATTGTTGCCCAATAACTGCAAAAGTTCCTGAATGATCAAAATGTTTTGTCTGGCAATCAGCACGGGTTTAGGCAACACCACCTGAACTGCACAACGCCTGTTCACTCCAATCCATGACGTCATGCTACTTGCCCGAAATTTTCATTGCCAAGGCTAGCATGACGAAAGCGGGGACGCCAAAATCACCGGGGCTTACTCGGGAGCATGCCCGTTAGATTTCATGGCAGTCGGGCCAGTAGCATCACGTCATGGATCGGAGGGAACAGGCTTTGTAGCCTCTGGGTGGTGTTGGTTTAACCAGAGATTTTCCGCACCTACTTAGACTATTTTATCTGTGCACGATTTTGCGCTTGTGATTAATATGTCCTGACAAAGAGTAGTGGTTTCTTCTTTGACTTCAAGAAGACTTGTAATAAAGAGCCACATGGCAAACAATTTGTGCAAGGTGGTATGATTGAATGTCCCTTTTCGCATCATCCGCTAGATGCAAGCCTACCTTAAAGACAGACTACAATACGTAGACGATTGAGACCCCCTTCAAGTGTGTTCAGTCTTTACTCCAAAGTTCTGCAAGGAAGTGTGCGTGGTGCGCTGTTGTTCCTAATTTACGTGAACGGTATAGTTGTAGCTGCTCCTGACGGCGTACCGGTTAAGTTATTCGCGGATTATTGTGGGGTGTTCAGAGATATTTCATCAGAGCGTGATCATAGGTGCTATTTGATCTTGCTGTTGAGAGCCGCAGTTGGCCGACGTTGAGGTGGACCTTGAGAACGGATAGTTCATTTAGATTGTGTGCAGGACTTAGGAACAAGTAAAATAAAAGTAAGAAGTCATCAACCACCGGTAGGAAATTGTACGCTGCGGCCCGTGGCAAGAAGTACGTATCTCCCTTTGCGATGGGTATGTGTCTTATAACCCTTTTAGACCATCGAGGTCACGTCATTTTCAGTCAGTCGGCGAGCCCGTACAGGTGTCCTCATGTTCGGCTAATGGGGACGCTCCCTGGGCTCTCCCCTCCGATCGCCGCATCCCTCCCGCGTGGCCTCCTGGCCTGGTCGTCCCCGAACGACCCTCTAGTGCAGCAAAGCAGCTTTTCTCTGGACGAAGGTCAACCACTTCTCAAAGCACCGAACTACGTGTACACACTTTCGGAGAATCGCCAGGCAGGGGGGAGGGGGTAGTGGTAGACGAAAGCTACCCGCGCGACACACGAGGGTACGCTAAACAGCCTGTCTGGCGGGTCTGGTAACACGGTACTCACGCACCAGCGCACCGTAATTATTATTATTATTATTAAACGTCGATTAGGAGTTGCACCCGCAAAACTGGCTGAGAAATAGTGCCGATGTCGTAAAGCGTACAAAAAGCAATTCTCACCATTGATGAGTAGTGTCTGAAAGGAGGAATGGAGCTGAGTACCGAAAGAACTGTCCTCTTACGAATAATTAGAAAAAAATCCACGAATTGGTTTCCTTATCTCCTTCATGACAATGCTATTTGGAAGTGAAAACTCTAAATATCTAGGTGTAACACTTGATAATAAGTTAAAGCGCCACTAGAAACAAATACTAAGTCAAGCTAAAGTGATAGATGAGTGATCTAAAATCTCTGAGGCGTCAATATTATCCCGAACAGAGCCTTAATAATCGAGAAATTGAGGTAAATGATCAAAGATTCCCCCGGGACATTCAAGCACTTGCCAGATGACGAAAGCACTCCTCAGTTATATTCTTTGACTAGTGCAATACTTCTTGTTGCAAAAAAACCTCGTATTGCATTATAAGATGAAATAGAAATGTCACTTGTCCAGTTCCATTTTATGTTTAGAAATACCTAAATGAAATTACCGTTGACAACGACGCGAGTGGTCCAAAGGTTTCGTTTTCACTCGACTCTGCGCCGCCCACGCTCACCCGTTTCAGTACTTTCCTGGTCGCGTAGTGCTGCGCTGGGTTTGCTGGTTCGCGAAGCTCGCACAAGCTGGAAGTAGCAGAGAATTCAACTTCCATGTGATGTTGCGGGATGTCCGAACGGTTTACGCCACTTGACCAAAAAGCAGCTGCAGTGCTGAATCCGCCGCTCTGTCTTGGATCACTGCTGCCGCCTGCCGGGTTTCGTTTTAGTCGCCGACGGCAGCAAAGGGCGCTGCTGGCATATGCAGCGCCACCACTCCCCCGGTTAGGTGGCGGGAGATTCGAATTTCGAAAAAGGTATTCGAACCCCACAGATAGAATTTTCTCGTAAACTGTCTTTTCTTCGCTCGAAACAAGCGTTGTGAGTTTTCTGGAAAGGTGTTTAAACAGTCCACGTCGACATAGTATTTGCCTTTGGTGTCCCTTTAAAGTGGTCAGTACATATTACTTATATTTGTACAGCTGCATTGGGAAAGCTATGTGCTTTACGAAGATAACTAAAAACTGCCCCGGCGCACATAACTAAATTCGCTTAAGGTACCTGTATACATACTTTGCTGAAATACGCTTCATCAATATGGGACCCGTGCACGATAATAGACATTGTACAGCTTGACAAGTCTATATGAAACCTGTTGGGTTTATATTGGGCAATATAGAAAGACTCTCTGTCACAGTTAATGCATTTACACTACCTTCTAAGACTGGAAACCCGCAGAAAAAGTGCTCGATTGACATTACGACACGGTGTCCCTGCAATAATCACGGACCGAGGAACTACGTTCGCAGCCGATTTCACGCAATCCATTATGAAACTGACCCATAGCAGCCACAGGAAAACAAGTGCCTATTACCCTCAAACAAATGGGCTCACCGAGCAACCGAGAATTCATCCACTTCAACGGCGGTTTCACTGATTAGAGAAGATGTCTCGACATATCAGGTTAGATAATCCGTCGCTACTACAATCCATCGTTTGCCTGATGACGATGTCGGAAAGGAACCGAACAAGTTCGTTACTGCTTGTTCGAACACGGCTCCTGGGAGTTCTATTGGTTGGAGGAGGCCTGCAGGTTTTAATGGAGGCGTTTTGCGTCTTTGGCTATCCCGACATGTTCGTACATAATGCTGTGTGAATTCAATAGCTTTGGCCAGTCGTACTTAGCATGAATTCCGGCGAACGTTCTGCTGATGGGTCATCATGACAGGCTTCTAACATTTCGGATCGCAAAGCTGAAGGACGACGAGTAGAAATTTCTCTGTGCTACGTTCAATTTCTTTTTTTTTTTACAGGACGCCATTTCTGGTCACATACAATGACAATCCCCGGAATAAAATTTGCTGGACATGCACTGGGTGTGTTTCGAGGTACCTGATGAGTAGGAGCAACTCGACGTCAGACTGTTGGTATTTGGCGATCTCAGATGTGGTCACGGCTCCAAGAAACAAAGTCGTGTTCATCCTTCACAGGAGCAGATTCGATCGGCACATGTGATAAACAATCAGCGTCACAGTGCTTGCGACCTGACTGGTACACGAGCGTGATGTCGTATTCCTGCCGCCTCAGACTCCATCTAGCAAGTCGTCCAGAACGATCTTTCAGGTTTGCAAGCCAGTACAATGAGTCATGGCCGCTGATTGCTCTGAACAGCCTACCTTATAAGTATGGTCGGATTTTGCCTATGGTCCATATTACTGCGAGGCATTCGTTTTCCGTGCCTGAATAGTAGGTTTCAGCACTCGAAAGAGTGCGGCTGGCGTATGCAATCACTCTTTACTCTTCGTTTTGCCATTGAACCAGGACGGCACCGAGTCCTAAATTGATGGCGTCTGTGTGGACGTCTGTTTCCGCTTCCTCATCAAATTGCGCAAGAACCGGGTGGGTTTGAAGTCGCCGTCGTAGTTCATTGGACGCATCTTTTTGTTCACTTAGCCAGACGAAAGACATATCTTCTTTCGTTAATCGCGTTAACGGCTCGGCGATCTTCGAAACATTTTTGATGAAACGCCTGTAGTAGGCACAAATTCCTAGGAACTGCTTAACGGCCTTTTTATCGGTTGGTCTAGGAAAGATTTCTACTGCTGTGGTCTTCTCAGCGTCAGGCCGGATGCCTTCGGAGCTAATCACATGGCCGAGGAAAAGGAGCTCAGGGATGCCGCCGCGAATTTTCCTGCGGCTTTATCCTCGGCCCTTGCTAAACTAATAGCTTTGAGCACCGACCTTGGTCGTTCCACGTGCTGAGCAAAGGTGGTAGAAAAAATCGGGAAATCATCAGGATAAACCACACAGGACTGCTACTTTAACCCGAAGAAGCACGTTAGCTGGCGCGACATCACATTCAACACAGGCAGCGCATCGACGCGGACCGATACAACTTGCGGCGAAGGGAAGTCGAGTATGCACCAGGCGACAGAGTATGGGTGTTGACTCCCGTGTGGACGCGCGGCCCGTCCGAAAAACTTCTGCGCCATTATTTAGGCCCTTACCGAGTGCTTCGCCGTATCAGTCCCTTGAACTACGAAGTTACGCCAGAAGGACATGTGAGCTCATCACGATGCCGGCGTCGCGCAGTAACTGTACATGTGGTCAGACTGAAGCCATATTGTGACAGGCAGTGAATATTCTACCAACCATCTATCTGTGCCATATATTACTTTAGTATGTGCAGCAGCTTCTGAACAATTTCGTCGCTTTACGCATCGGGACTATGCGTTTCGGAGGGGGGATAATGAGAAAAGGCAGAAACATTTTTAAACAACGCGCGCAAGCTCGTGCGCCCCCCCCCCCCCAGATGACAACGGCGTATCGGAGAAAAAGACGACAAACTAATGCCACGTGTTTTCGCCGCACGCACTCGCATCGTAGGTGGCCGTTGTCGGCGTGTACAAGAAGAAGATACGAAGCGACGCCCGAGAGAGAAGAAGCAGAAGGCATTCCTGATCTCCTGTTTAGAACGCGGAAGTCCTTTCCATAGTTGTCGCCTCGGAGCGGAACTAGGCGACGGTGCGTGTAGGGCTGCGAACCAAACCAGCAAAAAGCTTCTGCTTCACACCGCGCATGAGGTGCCGAAGCTTCTTGTCTTCGCTCATGCTTGGATCGGGCCAGCGGAATAAGCGGGCCATATCTTTGAGATACATTGCCACGCTTTCGTTGTTTCATTGGCTTCTTGCTTGCAAAGCGGCTTCATCTCTTTTTCGGTGGTCTGTGCTCGGATATGTGGGCAACAGCTCCTGTCGGAAGTCATCCCGTGACAGCTTCATGGTTGTCAAACCACGTTCGCGCAAAGTCTTGCAACGAGAAGTAAACGTTGCGGAGCTTCCGGTTTTCATCCGATTTATTGTAGTCCGTGACGCGCTCGAAGCCTTCCAACCAGTCCTCGGCGTCTTCGAAAGTGTCGCCGTGAATAGGCCCGGGCGTCCGTGGCTGATAAACGACGATGCGGGTTTAGGCTGTCTGGGATGTCATTTCAGTGTTGTCTGCTGCTGCTACTAGAGTTTGCTCCGGCAAAAGAGGAAATTCAGGCGGCTCAGCACGTAGGCGACGGCTCATGCGCTGGTGGACAGGGTCTGAGATGGCGTGGCTCCGGGCTGCTTTCTGCAACTCGAATTGGGCTAGAAATCATGACCCAGCACCTCCACCAGAATTGTAACGAACGGTTCAGGGAGTTCAGACAAAGGTATTTATTGTGGCTAACTTGTGCCCTGGGCGCAAATAAAAAAGGTCTGCCGCCTTCTAAACAGGAGATCAGGCATGCCTTCTTCTTCTCTCTCGAGCGTCGCTTCACGTCTTCTTCTTGTTGTACACGCCTACAACGGCCACCTACGTTGCGAGTGCGTGCGGCGAAAACTCGTGCCATTATTACGTCGTCTTTTTCTCCAATGCGCCATTGTCCTTCGGCGAGGGGGGGGGGGGGCGCACGAACCTGCGCGCGTTGTTTAAAGAGATCAATTAAGAGCTTAAAGAGCCTAGTATCAATATTAGTCCTCCTCCAGTGAGAACTCGCGTAACGTTCATGGGCATTCACTTGCCTCATTTTTTGTCAGAACTAAAGGCCAAACTACAAGCACGCATGCCGGTGCGCGAAAGTTCACGCCCACATGCATCACGTATGTGCAGACGGTGCAGGAGAGATTGTGAGCGTCATAGCGCAATGCGAGCACGGATAACCACTGTTTCCGCGCGCAAAGAATTAGCGTTGTCCAATTTAGAGGTACTCACGGCTCCCACTTCCACGTGAATTCTCGTTTTATGTAGGTTCTCACTCGTTTTGATCACCAGCAGCTATTGAAGTAAGCTCTCACTTTGTTTAATATCGCCTGCAACGTTCATTACGAGCGCATAACACGACCAGTTCATGAGATAGTTCTGCGATTCCGGCGCCCGTAGGCTTAACGAGGCGCGCCCGCATAGCAACAACAAGATCATAGTGGCTTGAGGAGTAGTCATGCCGACTGACCCATATACAAAAACATACATGATGGACCCGTCAGGAGCGTAGTTCTCCACCTGTCGGCATCATGACGCAAAAGTGGCGCTGCGCTCATTGCAACAGTTATCAGCGGCGCATGTCACCCGATATTTGTGGCTGACGGCACGCAATAAATGAAGCACGCTGAGTAAAGAACAGGCTCATGTATTGTTTGCAAGTTGATAAGATATGTTGAAGCTTCTATGGCAAAAAGGGGAGCAGCATGGTTGGCGGAAGCTCACCTCCAATGGCGAGTAAACCGAGTCCGCACCGTACAGTGGCAGTGTTTCTGCTTCACAAAAGATCAACAAGCGCACTTATTTCTTCGTTCGGAACTACAAATCACGGGTGCCTAAAGCTGCATTGTACTATCGCCGACAAGCGCAGCAGGGAAAACCGGTTGTGGGCGCAAGAACGCTTTTAGGAATAGTTCGTGAAAGGCGATTTCACCCCGGCTATGGACTAAGAAATGTTTACCAAATATACAGAAATTTGGTGCTTCCGTTTAGCTCTATAATATGATGCCCCAGAAAATAAGAGAACACTTTTTGGGACTGTGGTAACACAACGTGGTCATCATCGCAAACCATCGGAGGGATGAGAGCAATGAGCTGTGAACGAACCCTGCGGAAATTACGGCGTCAATATTTCTGTGCCGATGCTGGCGGAGCTTGTCATTGCGCACATGTTGCATCATGTTCGTTCACTAGATCTGGAAGTGGAAGGTTCCGCGGCTGTTGCATATCCCATTTTAGCGACTTTACTTTTTAGTACATTGCAGTTGAGTTGCTGTACTTTAATATAAATGTCTTGAAGGGACACTCACCAAAAGGTCCAACAAAGGTTCTTGCGTTTTATGTATGTAAGGCAACAAATGCTATTCTAAAACCCTCTGTCTTCTCTAGAAAGGTGTTGGGGCTCTGGCTGGCTCACAAAAATACGAAACGAGGCCTACCAAGGAGAAAGTGGGAGCCTAGTGCACGCGCGCTGGTGCGCATCTTGTAGGTTCAAACCGCCATTACTCGAAAGGCGCGGCAAACTCAAGGCGCGCGAGCGCGATCTTGGACGCGCCGGGAAGCGTACGTGTAGTTTGACATGTAGTCGTCGGTCGTGACGGCGTAGTTTTAGAAACGGGAGAGGTGTCTAGCTCAGGCTATGGCTATGTTGCTTGTTCGGTATTTAGTGTTCTATGTTTTCTGCATTAAAGAAGGACAGGAGACAGTGGAGGTCATCTGCAACCTATTAGGGCACAGCAAGTAGCGCACCACTTTTACCAAAGGACACATCTCAGATTTACAGAACCTCGCTGGGTTTATCTTGAAGTCTGCATCTTCACCAAGCTGGGGAGAGCGAGCTGAGAGAGTGTGAAAGCAGAGTATAAAATTAGCTTCGTGCAGCTTAAGGACGTGGCGACGGTGGTTGAAACCTAGCGGGGGAGAAGACGCGGCACGACGGGGACACAGGTGGTCTGGCGTCATTGCTCTTCGATAAAAACCCGTGCGCTAGCTTCGGCTGTCCTCTTTATTACCGTGAAAAAAAAACGATGTGGCGTTTGCTTAGCAATGGCGAAGACTACCATCAGGACTCCCGAGGAAGAAGCCGCTCGACTGGGGAGCCGTCGAAAAGCTGATCGTGAACGGAAGCGTCAAAAGAGATCGCGTCCTGAAGCGAGAGCTAGGGAAGTTGAAGCAAGGCGTCACAAGAGGAGAGAAGATTCTGAAGCTATCGAACGTGGTCGATTGAATTCTACCTGCAAATACAGTCACTGGAGTTGAGCCGAAACCTGCACAAAGGGAAGAAGTTGAGGAGATGTGTGAAGCATATATGGGGCAATGTGAAGAGGATTACCACGTAGAATAGACGGATGCAGGGGATTAAAGTAGCAGGATAAGTGAATGTGAAGAAAGTTTCAGTGCCAGTGAAGATTAGTTAAGGGGCTGAAATGGAATATAAAACGCTTGGTATACCATACTCGATTTATATATTACTGTGGCTTGCTATAACACAGAGTCCTAATATTTGCATTCTCAGTCGGCACTGACATGTACAAAACATATGCGTGGCCCTGCAATCGCAAGCACTAGAGACCAGTGGAGCTGGGGGAAGCCCAGCAAAAGTTATACTGAGTGTGCGGCTTGATACTATGGTACTGCCCTTCCCCCAGCTGCAGTGGTCTCTGGTGTTTGCGATAGCAGCGCCATGCATCATTTTTCGTATGTTCTCAAGGGTAAATCAGATGTGGAGCATCCATATAATACATCTATTCCTGACATGCATACTGCCAGGCTCCATTGAACCTTCGTTTGGAAGAACTGGCAGAAGACAAAGGATTCCTTCTTCTAGAGAATGTCCTAATAGCTCCCACTCACCTGTCCCCATTTTGGGAATGGCGGGCCATTGAATGCGGCGTCTCTTTTGTAAAAATATCAAAGCTTGCGCTTCAAGCACAAATGCACTAGCGTTTTCGTGAACTCGAACACAAGTACTCCTGCACAGATTCCTATGCAGACGCTTCCAAGTCCTCTACTGGTGTTTCTTACGCAGCTCTTGGACTTTCATTTTCAGCACCCGGCGCACTAAATCATCATACAAATATCTTTACAGCGGAAGGGTATTCTATGCTCTTGGCTATTAAAAACATAAGGTTCACAAATCTCGCTAGGGCTATGGTGCTTACAGGTTCATAAAGTGTAGCCAGAGCCCAAATTAGTCTACGAAAGCATAAGAACTTCGTATTTAGTGAGATGTGCAGCTTGTACTCCGCATGTATGAGCAATCAAGTGATTGTCTTATGCTCGGGACTTGGCCACGAAAGTATCAAAGGCAAGTAGCTGCTCATGAAGATGCTATGTCTGTAAGTTTTCGCGACGCAGATGCAGATATTTGCATCCATGACACAGACCTAAAGTCTTTTCTTCGACAAACACTGAGCAAGTATTGGCAAGGGCTGCGGAGCACCCAAGTACATACACTGGAGTTAGGGCCAATTCGTTCAGTTTTCTTTTTACTCCACCACGTGGCGTCACGACCTTAATGGCTGCGAAAATCGTGCCATGACGTTTGCCCTGACGCACAACTAATGAAAACACAATAAAAAGGAGCACACCCTCAGACTCTCACTTGCCCTCAGTACATATGAACGTTTGCACTTATGTGCCAGTTTTATCTCGAAGATGTTTAACTAATTGCTCTCCTAGCAATAAATCGATGATTTTCCTCAACGCCTGGCCAGACAGCGCGTCGGCATTCAGGAAATATGTATGGCCGAGATAACGGCTTCTGTGAAGATTCCGTTGAATATTGTGACGTAGTAGGGACGGTGAACACTACAGCTGCAAAACGTAATTAGGAAAGGCGCGTGGATCACGGGTTTGCGAGGGCGTTCGGTACATGAACGCACTAGCTCCTCCACCAGGTGTCACGTAGTAGTGACGGTGAATGATACAGCTGTAGAACTGTGGATGACAGAACTAACTTTTTCATTGGGCGAACTTGTGCCTTTAAAAGCAAGTTACACTCAAAGCACAGAAATAGCGGCGATCGCGGTCGGCGATCTTCGAAAATCTGATCAGCCCGTCAAACGCGTCCGGTTTTATACTCCAGTCATCCAAGGTTCCAAAGTAATCGCGGGTGCCCGCGTGCGTTCCAGATAGTTCTACACTATTCGCGTCGCGTATACACGAAATCAGAATACACAAGGTTCGGTTACGACAGACAGCCTACAAAACACATTGATAACATTGGAGAAACTTCCCATATATACAAGCGTGTCATGCGCTGTGCGGTAGCATTCGTTAGGCGGTGAAAGATGGTCACTCGATAAACATAAAGAAGTACAGGTGTCAATATATTTTTCTTGAGCGGTTTTTTTTTCTGCGCCACCGTGGCCAGGATTTGCGGATAGGTTAGGATTCTGTTTCATGGATTTCCGATAGCACCGGCATGACCCATTGTTGAAGAAGCTTTAGCTCGAGCCTATCTCCGACTCCGGCTACTCCAATGGATGTAAAATGCAGGAGTGTTCTTATGGGGAAACCGCCCAACCGATTTGAATGAAAGTTCCTGCATATCAGATAGAAATATAAATTGCAATGGCTGCAAAAATAGTATTGTAGGAAGACAGTAAGCTTAAAAAAAATAAATCAAGTGTGTTTACAAATTAGTAACTGAGTCAAGCAAACAAAATACGCATTTCTACAAACTACGTACGTTTTAGCATCAAAAGCGAACAAATATTATGCGCGAATTTTCAGCCTATGTGAATTCGCTACAATTTTTGGAAGGGTTTAGCAGGTACAACATTCACAAATCAGTGGTATATTTCAGGGTCGTCTAAGATGTTTCATTGCTATTCGATTTAAATGTGTTATTAAGTGCAGTTTACAGAATTGCGATACCGTTTCTAGTGTCTGCGGTATACTTCGGCACGCCAAGTTTAATTTAAGCTAAGAATGTAGAGAGCTATTTTTGGAATCGGCCCACGTATGGGGAGTGCTTAACGCTTGCTTCACTTCCACCGCGGGTCGGGCCGGTATTGCTCTACCTTCGCGATCGGCCCATGTGTGGGGAGTTTTTTTGCTTACCGCAATGACGTGAAAATTTACTTGGAGGGTAGAGGTATACACTTTCGCTGTGAAAATTATCCACTTATGTATAAACCCTATATATCATTGCACTGGCAAAGGTCATAGGCAATGCTCTATCAAAGAGGCTAAGAACATGTTGGATAGCAGTGGGGCTGCGCGCGATCCAGTACAGATTCCGTTCCGTTGAATATAGACCTGCTCTTTGTACGTCACAAATTTGTAACACAGTTTAAATTATAGGAAGGTAATAAAATTATCGCCAGAAATTCCTGCAGCCCTCTCAGAGGCGAGAACATCGTTCTCACTAATAAAGGTATTCAGAATGGTAAATTATATTCTATGCGGCACCGAATAAATTTACTATATTTACTGACAGCGCGTACCCACCCCCTTTAAAGCCTATAAAGAACTGCCTCACATGATCTGATATTTTTTGCAACAAACGGATCGTGCACCGCAAGTGACTTTAGTTGCTTAAATATAAACCGTCTTAGAAGTTGCCACGAATCTCGTACACTAAAAATACACTAGAATGGCTTCTCTGGCTTATGCGTTTTCACGCCACAAAAGAACGACAGCCCACCTAGTTCCGCAGCATTCACGGCTCTGAACAGCCTTAAAAGTTCAAGATCTCTACTCACAACGTGGTCTTGGCTTTTATCTTGTTCGCATAGATCTTTGCTGGCTTGAAGTTTGTCCCTATTGCAAGTGCAGCTTGTTCACTGTAGGCTGTGGAAAACATAACGACAAATCCAACCTCTTTGTCGGCATGCAGGATCTGAAGACTATATTGCTTAAAATAGGAAACAACTTCTCTGGTTGGATCCTCCCACTGCACATATTCACGCCGAACATATTTTGCAAGGCCATCATACCTTCCAACAGGCACCTTTCTCGGTCTTCACCTTCTACCGAGTTGCCCAAACACCTATTCAGTGCCAGCAGGCCGTGAAGTTCCTGTTCTGGGGGTGTTCAAGACTTAGGTCCTTTCTTCAGCGTGTTAGATATCTTTTCAGACAAGTACAGATATCCTATGACACACAGTTGGGCCTGTTTTACAACGTCCTTCTTGGCAGCCTTGGTCAACTGGTCCAACATCTGTAGTTGTCATTCTGAAACTTCCGTTGGTTTCGTTATGTGCGGCCTAGTCCGGTAGGATTTCACGTGGGTATGACATTCACTTGCCATATTAAGGCTCGAACATGGCGGTGTGAAGACGACTGTGGGACGTTGACGCACTAACGTCTATAGAATCACAGAAGGAATGAGGTCAATGGAAAGACAAAGGCGGTATGACGACAACGGGATGATTAAAACTTAGGCAAATTCTTAAATAATGAGGTTAGTATAAGAAATAGAGCGTGACCACTCCATCATGACGGTAACTGGATGACGATGAGTGTTCGACGACGATGGCGTGGCGATGATGGTATGACGAAAACCGCACGGCGACGATGGCATGACCAGGACGGCATGACAGCGACTGTCAGAAAACGACGCCATTACAACGATGGCACAACAGCGATGGCATAATCACGATTGAATGACGAAAGCATAACTACGGTACACTCACGAAGACAAACTTACGTCGGTGGTACCACGAAGGTCTTATGATGACGACGGCAGGACGACAATGGCATGACGTTACTGAAGTGATGACAATGGTAAAACCAGTTCATGAAGGTGACCTCATGACTGCAAAGGTATGACGACGACTGTGTGGCAACGTGGGACGACGAGAGATGGATGACGCTGTTGGAGCGATGACGATCAAGCTATGAGGGCGAATGCGTGACGACGACTGTATAACGACGACACAACGACGACGATGGCATGAAAAGGTATGAGCAGAATGAGATGACCACGGCTGTATGAAAACAATGGCGTAACGGTTACTGTATAAGGAAAACTGCATGGCGATGCTGCCTGACGATGGCGGCGTGAAGAGAGGCCGTTAACGAAGCTTGAATGACGATGTTGCCACGACCACGGCGGCATCGCCAGTGAGAGCACATACCTAGCGGCCCAAACCTATACGCAACTAAGCCCACTGGGAGGGCATAAGAGGCGTGACAACGACGACATGACTATAGTCAGATAACAAAGCTTAAATGACCATGATTGAACGACCATGATTGAACGAGACAGACAGACAGACAGACAGACGGACGGACGGACGGACGGACGGACGGACGGACGGATGGATGGACAGACAGACAGACAGACAGACAGACAGACAGACAGACAGACAGACAGACGGACGGATGGACGGACGGACGGACGGACGGACGGACGGACAGACAGACAGACAAATTTTCATTTTTCATTTCAGTTTCATTTACTGATACTCTCTGCGCAACTTTGGGCTACTACAGGAGTGGTAGGGGATTATAGAAGCAACAATATATTTACAGGATAAATAACATAAAATACATTTTGGAGAATGCCCTTATAGTAATACATTATGGTGTGCGCACCAAGGGCATTGCTCTTCACATTCCAGCTTTTAAATTTCACGCAATTTTCTCACGAAGAGGCAAAGTGCTGCTTCGTATAAAAATACAGCATGTAATTCACTACCCAGGTGAGAACAGTATTAAGATTTCACCGAGGTATGGTATGCGTACACATGTGCTTTTGACATATTCAGGAAAGTCTCGTATACATGACGTTCTTACTATTGAGTCTCATAATAGATTCCATTGTTTTATTGCTTTCGGAAAGAAGCTGGTTTTAAAACAATCATCGCGAGTAGTAGGAGGAAGGATATACATACTGTGGCGATGACGAAAATAGTTACCTGTAGAGAAGTGAAAATATTCATCTTTGTCAATTTTAATGCGGCCATGCATAATAAGAAAACAAACTTCAAACTGCATACTCAGTTCTAGAGTCTAGCAAGTTCGCATAACTGGGTAGGGGAGTGGGAACGACGATATCTGTTAAAAATAAATGGTGCAGCAAGCCGCTGACTTTTGTATAAGAAGTGTATGGGTAACACAGAATTTTTGCATACTCTATAACTGGTCGAATCCAAGTTTTATATGCGAGGAGTTTTACGTCAGGGGTAGCATTGTACACATTTCTTCTAAGTGGCCACAGCTAGATAGATGGGACCAAAATGCCTCAAGTAGGTAAAGAATGCTTTCCAGTACCGATACGTACACTTGCATTACTTTATCTTTTAGATCTTTATCAGTTAGATTATCTTTTTAGATCAGTACTGCAAAGGTGCGTCGTAAGTTTAAATTGATGTTCCTTACGCCAGGAAACAAAAGCGGTGCTTCGGAATTTAGATCACCGCACGGGCCCGGGCTGGCCCGAAAGCATGGACCCATCCCGGACCGTGGACCGGCTATATCCCGATAAGCAATTGTTGACTCGTGCCCGGGCTTGGCTCGGACCGGGCATGAACCTAGGAGCTTTGGGCTCGCGTCAGGCCCTGATTAGGCCAGGACATGCTATTTGCCACTCAACAAAACTAAAGACTGTAAAAAACGGCCCGATTAATGCTGAAGGCTATAAAAACTGTAGGCTCCAAAGATTAATGCACATTGGCGGCGCTCTTAAGCTACGGGAAAAATGGTACCATTCATCAACTGTGCCCACAGACATCCCCATTTTTATTGCGATCGACATTCTTTGCCTACTTCAGGTACTTCGTAATCTATCTATCTATCTATCTATCTATCTATCTATCTATCTATCTATCTATCTATCTATCTATCTATCTATCTATCTATCTATCTATCTATCTATCTATCGTTCGTTCGTTCAATCTATCGCGCTATCTTTCTTACGCCGTGTTAGCGAGGGAGTGATATAACGTCATTCGAGGTCCGGCGAGGACGCGAACTGCTCGAGTACCCGGGTAGTGTTACGCCGAGACCGGCAGTTCTAGTCCACCGGCCCGGTCGTGAGCGCGCCGTGCAGGCAGGATTTGCTTATCTAGAGCGGGGCTAAGCAGAAGCGAGTCCCACTCCTTGCTGAACTTGGGTATCTTGACCCACACTCCCCAAGCAAGAGTGAAAGTCGGTCCCCAGGATGGTCAGGCGTCGGGGTAAACTTCGTGTAGAACGGCCAGACACGGATATGTTCTGGTCGGTAGGTGTCTAAGATAGGTGTCTAAGGTAGGTGTCTAAGAAAAAACTGCTTGCGCCATATTTAGCGCAGGGTGAGGGGAAGGAAAGACCCGTCTGCCATGTAGAATTTCATAACCTCGTCGTGAGTAGCGGGAGCGTCCCTGTGGCCGCAGGGGTGGGGGGGGTGGGGAGGAGAGTCGGCGGTCCTAACAGAGAAAGCTGGTCGGTGAAGTCGCGTGCATTCTCGGAAGCAGACTCACTGAAGTTCGTTGGAGCACACCCGACCGACCCTACGTAAGCGGGAAACCAGCGAATCGAATGACGCGGCACAGCATACGGACTCGAGACGTTAAGACGAGCAGCTTGCTCGGCGATGCGACCTTTCTGAGGAGACGTAACTGCCGTTTTAGAATCGCTATAGATCTCGGACCCACGACCGTCTAGCACGGCTAGCGCGATAGCGGCTTGCTCGGCAACTTCGGGGTCGGTTGCGTGAATCGAGCCGCTATGGAAAATCTTGCTACTGCAGTCGACCACGACAACGGCAAAGCTCTTCCCATCGCTGTAATCCGCGCATCGACGAAGCTTGGCTGATGTCGTGTTGCTCGATCTCTTTGAGGATCGCTGCTACTCTGGCATCGCGTCCGTCCTTCTTGTGGACAGGATAGAGGTTTTGGGGCACGGGTTCGACTTCGAATTTGCCTCGAATACACCTAGGAATCGGGGTAGTGACCAACGAGAATGCCACAGCGTAGTAACCCAGGTCTTCGAGTATGCGTTTACCTGAAACTGGGGTGGTAATGCGACCAATTTGCGCGCTTTCTTGGGCTTCGGTAATCATATCGGTGGGGTTAGGTACCCCCAGCTTGAGCAGATCCTTGGTATGGGGCCTTAAGGGAGGCCCGAGAGCCCTTTTCCCTACTTTTCGGATGAAAGCGTTGAGCTTGTCTCGCTCCGCTCCGAGCCATCTGTGCATAATGATCGGGTACGTGAAGTGACATAAGACGAAGGCATTGATAAGCCATTGGAGATTGTTTTCCGCAATGCCTTAATGTCGTATAGCGATTCTAAAGGGTTGTTCTTCTTCACTTTGATCTTACGCAGAGCCGTTTTGTACTATGTCATCGGGGTTATAGTAGTTCCATCCCCGTCTTAGAGTCATGGTGATTCCGTTTTAGTAATGCAGTTCTCCTAACCCTGTCGTACGATTGTTATCATTTCAGAAACATTATTAAATCGTCAAAAGAGAAACATTATCAAATACCACCTTCACAGTTTCATCGGCGTCACTCTATCGTAATCATGCTGTCGTCATTCGATCGTGATTATGTCGCGGTTGTCATGCCATCGTTGTCGTTGCACCGTCAACATACGGTCCTAGTCATGCATTTGTTGTCATACCGTGGTTGAGATATCGTCACGGTGGTTCCATCGTCGTCATTTCAGCTTCGGCAGCTAATTCAGCTCACACTGACGTCCTTACCCCGTTTTTAGTCACAATGCCATCATCGTATACTTAATTGCCATTCCATTGTTGCCAGGCCAATGTTATCACGCTGTTGTCGCACCTTCGTGATTATTGCAGAAATGTCATCCATTCGTTTTCATGCTGCCGTTGTCGTACCGACCTGGTCTTTCTGTCAAAATGATTTCTCCTTCATTTCGTTATACTTGTGCAATCGGCACTCAATCATGATATGCCACCGTCGTAGTATCATCGTAAATGCGTCGTGGCTATTTATTGTCATCACTTCGGAATCGTCTCGTTGTCGTCATGCCGCAGTCCTCACAATGTCTTCGTCATTCTATTGTCACTATTCGTAATTACATCGTCGTGACTGCATGCGCAAATTAGAGTATGCATCTTCTTTATGAAATTCGATTAACATTATTAGCTTAATAGAACTTCTCAAGATTACTCCACTCGTTTTACAATTTTAACTTATGATCGAATAGGTACCGTAACCACAAATAGAACTAACCTCGAATTTCCAACCCTTAAACTGATATCTCCATCGCAACATCGAATCATATTGATCAGCTGTATAAAGCAGCTATCATATCTAGTCACATTGACTTTCTTAAGCACTTGTTGGCCTTTGAATGAATTCGCCTCCCCAAAGAAATTCTCAAGAATACTAATAAACGCAGGTTTCATGCAACATGAACTAGCGTACGTTGTGTAGCCTGAACTTGTCAATCACTGATTATGTTACTTTACAATTCTTTGAAATTTCAGTAAATATTGCACAACTATAAACCTGCCTTCCTGGCGCACACAGTTCTTTTCGTCATTTACCATCAGCTAAAATGATTAGTTATGTTTTGATAATTGTAATATTTCTTTATCGTTCTTAACCCACTCGCTTATGTAATGTCTTCGAGTACTGATGGCTTAAATGAGTGCATTATTAAACTGAACAAGTATTTTTGGATGAGGGGCGGTCTCCCCTGGCGATGTATTATTATGATCATCTTCATCAGCAGCAGCAGCAGCTAACTCATAATTGCTGCTCTAAGACCCTTATATTTCTCTGCATGAAAGTCTCCCGTCTGCATTACTGAAACGACAACTTAATCAACGAGCTTTTAAAATTTCTATCGCGATTGCAGAATACCTCCAAAAACAAACTGCTAAAGTGTTTCTACAGTTAGGCGCTCAAATAAAAAAGATAGCACGTTGTTCAATAAATACAGTGGATGAAATGTGCTGCGAAAAGACAAAGCAGTGTAATATATTTGAGATTTTCACTTGATGCCTGTATCCAGGTTTATGCGAACAAACGATTGCGTGTTATGACATTGTCAAGTGCCTATGGTATTTTCATACATGTGGAGAAGCCATTGTAACTTTGGTTCAAAATTTGACTTGCTTATCTTTAGACCATATATATGATGGAGAAATATCTACAACACCAATACAGACCCACATTGCAGGGGAATTTATGACGAATTTGTGCAAATATTACTTGTGTTTAACATCTGAAGAGCATAACTTCATCACTGAATAGATAAGAAATTAAAATGAATCACATGTTTTGACGATTGCCTCGCGATTATTATCAAGTACGCTTTCAGTTTTTTTCTTGTAATTGATGATATATGACAGCTGATGCGACTATGACTTCGATTTGCTGCTTTACGTGTAAACTACTGACACTGTACAGACTATATTTTTGTCATAACTATGAATACAGGCTGCGGAGTTGGTCTCATCAACACATCGGAACAATGAGATGGAATTTATGGATCAATTTCTCGCCCTGGGTAATATAGGAGGCGCTTCATCCTAAATATGTCTTGGTTCAGAACGTGTTTGTTAAAAGCGGACTGATTGTCCGCTTTTTCTACGCAGCCACCGAAGCAATTGTGAAAAACTTTCATTGTTTATAATTTTGGGCCTTTCGATGACATGCGCCAGAAATGTGCACAAAGAACGCGCTCGTTCCACACTTGAAAGCTCGCAAGCATCATGTCAAAGTTGCAATTACTTTTCTACGGGTTATTTGTGTCCTTGAGAAAAGAAACTGGAGAATGAAAAGTAATATTTGAACGATGGGCTGCCGCTCTTATCATTATAACAGATAAAGACTCGCGCCAACGTCCGGGGTTTGTCGTGAAGCTGTGATAGTTCATTCTTTAAAAGCAGTATTTATTTTTGTTCCGCGACATGATTTACGTCATCTGGGCAGATTTAAAATTGTAAAGGTCATAAGTCACGCGGTGGTAACCAGGCGAAATGAAGTATGCCCGAGAAAGGTGGACATATTCAGTCACGTTCCATTGGAAGCGATGATAACGTTGCGATTTACCACACAACAGAACTGCGGGCACAGGGCTTCTCGAAATAGCCCTGTTAAAGGCTAATAAGTCCTAATAATATTATAACTATATGTTTTCATCGGAGACACTCTCAGATCACTTTAACACTTGCAGTAAGGGGCTCTATAATTTCGACCGTGACTTAACGTAGTTTCCTTGACGCAATTCATGTTGTAATTCCAGTCAGCCTACTTACGCAGAGCGTTACTAACCACATCTACCATAGCCTTGACTACATCCCAAGGAGCAACTGCCTACCTCTTCTTATTGCTAAAAACTCGGTAGGCGTCAGACAGGCCAAAATTTGAATAGGAAAGTGCAGTACCGAAATAGTATGGAATCTTCATAATATAGAATCTGCGCAGTTCAAGCGAGTATGTAGAATATCTGACCACAGCATTCATTTATTTTGACTATTCATTCATGACCAGTGTTACATGATGTATTGTAAAAGAACTCGACTGACATGTATTACATCATTATTACCACAAATGATTGTAACAAACAAGTAAACAATTAAAGGACAGTAATATTGCCTGCAAAATTTTAATGTCAGGACTACTTCAAAACAGCCAGGTCGTCTCCTGTACCTCTCTGAGCTTTCACGGAAACTCAAAGGGCGAAACTCAAGGGCGACATTGCATATCTTGCAGCACCATGACAGAATATTAAATGTGTGGCTTAGCGGGAACATTTGAAAGGCTCAACTGCCATTCTGCTACTGAAGCACAATAAACCACACTCTTAGATCTTATATACAGGCAGTGGGGCAAATAATAAATGTTGCTGGCGTGAGTGGGCGCTGACGTGATCATAAGAAAACCACGATGCCGATGTAGATCGTAAACGATTCTATTAAGGGAAGATTTCTAGCAAACCCTCAATGCACATTCCCATGTTTTTTTTTTCATTTGTTCAAACGGGTTAAATTTATGGTGGAAGAATATTTTCACAGAATAGTAGAAGAAATGAACGAATAGTTAGGTCGTGGTGTTGTGACCTGACTCAGCAGTAAAGTGAGCGAAAAACTTAACAGCACAATGCTATAGCCTCTGTTGTGACTCTAGCCGAGGCCAATGTCTTTTTGCACAACTTTGTAGGCACAACTAAAAAATGGTCAGTGGTTGTAAACGTTCTTTCTTTCTACACGATGGGCCACACTGACATGTCCCTCTGTCTTATGGCATAAAAATTCCCATATTCCTCTGCGTGCTTTGTGGTAAAAATATATGAAGACCTTTATTATTTATGAAACTTTGTGAAGCAATATGGGACTCCTTCAAGTAATAAGACATGTCCTCTGCATACTGAGAATATAATTGTTAGCTTTCGAGGTACCCGTTTGTACTCGGGCCCGAAATACCCGTTTCTACTTGTTCGCGCGGCCTTCATTCGCTCCGAAGATAAGGTACGCAAAAATCCTGCTTTGATATAATGCGAATATACTTGAGTTTCAACTATATTGTTTTATACGAATACCCCGTCTGCGGCCCCTGGCAGTGCTGCTACTCTTGTGACTTTTATTGGCGCACGCTGGGCGCTAGTTCTTCTTTTCTGGTACATTTGAAGCAGCATAAGAGTTCCACAAACACGCCTTTCCCATGACAAAGCCGCAGAGGCAAGACTAGCTTTAGTAATATCTTCATAAATATTCGTGTTAAGAAAGAAATGGTGTTTCAGAACGTGTTTTTCAAAAATATAACTGTCCATGTCTTTAATAGCGTGATCTCAAAAGTACGTTATATCTAACGTATATCTAACATTAAATTGAGAAGTACGTTCGCCAAACCAGCCAGGTATTTTTTGTGCGAAAATGGTGCACATAGGAAAGCACTAACCAGAACCATAACTGATTGAGCTGCGTTTCCTAATATGCCATCTGGCGGAAGACTGCCAGCATAAGCAGCGACAAAGTGCTAAAGAGGGAAAGCAAGGCGCAAAAAGAAGGCTTCGAACCTGCCTACCCGCACTCACAGGTTCAGTGATATTGGGCGGCGTTGAGAGCGCTCGGCATAGCTCGGCTATTACTCCGGCCGACCCCCTAAAGCAAAAGCCAGGTTTATGTATCTACCACAATATATTCCGCGACCTTGTTATGAAAACTGCGATTTTGGAACGACTGTATTGCCATTTCAAGAAGCGCTGCTGCAAGCAGCTGAAGTATGAGTAATCTATGTTGACAAATCCACGCCACTGTACCAGTCGATGCAATCGAGTAATCGCCAATCGTTTTTTAACATCTAAAAAAGCCTCCAAAATTCGGATGTTTCGATGGACTCCCATACTTCAAACTTCGCCCGCAATTTGGAATGGGCTTTCGGCCTCAAGTAGCGAGACTGCTTGCACGACATGTCGGGCTAAGCGCATAGAGCCTATTTCCCTTGGAATGCTTTAAAAGATGGCTTCTATGATTATTTATTCGTGAAAAACAACGCTTTCCAATAAAAAAAAACGCGAACGTTTGCAGGGACGGCCGCTAGAGGTGCTGTTCAGTGATGTCCCTAAAGGCGACGCTCATAACATCCATCCATCCATACTAATTCGTGGTCATGTTGAATAAGCTACACATGATAAAACAAAAACAAGGAAACTACATGAGAGAAAACAGCACGGCACAAGGAAGTATTTGTTTTCCGATTAAGAATATGACACACTTACGGTACTCCCTCTTACCTCTTGACAGGGAGGGACGTTACGACTTGTGGTAAGTGCGGCAATTATCTCACAGTTCTCCATGTTCTCATTCAATGCCCTGCACTAGAAGCGAAGAAGAATGAGTATTTCTGCATACTGTGAAAACGTGCCTCTGCACCTGGCATTTTTTCTTAGCAATGAACCTCTTTTAAGTATGCAAATCGTCTTAGAGTTTTCATCTGGAATGGGCTCAGTGAAAATCATTTGGCCAAGCAATTTTAGCACGTGATTAACAGTCCTGGTATGCAGGAGCTCTTTTGAAGCTCTTGTATCACTTTTGTGCTTTGCTGCATTATATGTTTAATGAAACCCAGTTGCCATAGCCCAAACCACTAACTAGTCAGTGTCATTACTTTAGTAGCTATATTTTTATGCTGTTTACAGCGACAGGGTAAACAGCATACCAAAACCAAAACTATGAAACCAAAATTTATGAAAACCAAAATTTATGAAACCCAGCCAGCCTCGGTAGTCTGCACAGAAGCACATTTATATTGGTTCATCACTGAGAGAGGACCCTGATTATGACAGGGAAATTTACAGACGAATCAAAATTGGTCGGGGCGTGCATGGCAGACAGTACCGAATCCTGACAGGGGGCCTACTACTGCCGTTGATAAAAGAAGTGTGTGATCGTTGAATTCTACTGGTGCTAACATATGGGGTAGAAATATGGAGGTTAAGAAGTTCGAGAACAAGGACCGCCGAAAGAGCAATGGAACGAAAAACGTTTGGCGTAACTTTAAAAGAAAAAAGGAGAGCGTTGTGGAACAGACAGCAAACGTGGATAGTTGATATTGTAGGTCTTATTAAAAAAACTGGACCATGGGCAAGCCATGTAATACGTAGGATAGATAACCAGTGTATTGTTGGAGTTACAAAATGGGTGCCAAGGGAAGGGACGCGCAGTCGAGGACGGCAGAAAATTAGGTGGGCTGATGATATTAAAAATTATTAGGCGCAAGCTGCAGTCAGCCAGCGCAAGGCAGGAGTTATTGCAGATCGCTCAGAGATACCTTCATTCGTATCTAGCTTTTCTCGGCATCAGGGTGTCGATCACATGAGTGTCACCACGTGAAGTGTTGACCTTGAACTTTCCCCACTTCGCAGGATGACGTGGTTAAGAAGTCAAGAAAACAAAAATAAAAGAATTATAAGATATTCCTACTTTCAGAACTTCACCACAAAGCTTTTGCCGCAGGCGTTATCAGTGTTCTTCATAAAGCGTAGCCGCTTGACTTATCATCGTGAGAGTTGAGTCGCGGAGAGCGACGATTGATTCTGGCCTTTCCAGAGCATCTTTTTCTTTCTTTCTTTTTCTCTTTTTTTCACGCTACGAAATACGCAGGCTAGGGTAATTGTCGGAAGCACTCCGCGACAGCTTTTCTTAAGTAAAGACACATTCTTAGCGTCCCAACATCGCACAGCTTCTCAGGGATGCCGTGGCATGCGGCTTTTGATTGTAACCTATCAGTTTCACTGTCCTGCCCTCAATTATTTTCCTAGCGACTTTGCTATGCGCAGTCATGTGTTACCGCAGTAACAGCAAATCGATATGCTCTTAAGAGGAAGCTTCAACTCGCGTCGAACTCCGTTGCCGCCTATTCAAATACATGTAAAACACAGAAACGCTTTCCTCACAAAAACACTGGGACTCTTCTGAAGAAATTTGTTGTATTTTCAAGAAAGTTAAATTGTCGTGTCTATTGAATCGAAATTTCGATTTAGGGCCTCAGTGTTATAACAGGAATTCTTTAAAATTTGTTAGTTGAAAAAAAAGTAGAAGCAATAAATTTACAAACTTGTACCTCAGCACCTAGAACAGATATGCCCTTTCTGTAAACTGCACATATTAGCACTTTCAAAGCAGACAAATTCATCATGTTCTTTGATGTCTTTGGTTGGTAAATCTTTGAATTTGGTAAATTGCATGCAAGGATATTGCAGAAGTTCTACTCTCATATTAGTGAAAAAATTGAAAACCGTGGTATATACGTCAAGTTTATCTGCATGAGATGTACAATTAGATGTAATTTGCATAATAGTTATATCGTTTCTTATTACTGAGTTACAGTTGTAAACTTCATAGCTTCCTCTTCTCAGAATTTGTGATTTTTAGCAATCTTTACTAAAACATTGGCGCCCTAAATCGAAAATTCGCTACCAACCGTCAATAGATGTTGAATACTACAAGGGTCATCACTCATGGCGCAGTAGTTGCCGAGAAAACCGATTTCCAATGTATATAAATAGGAGCCCCCAAGCTAAACCTTCCTGTAAGATGGATATATGGATAAGTAGGTGTTTTACCTTGAGGAAAAAGGCACGACGCAAGAAGTGTGGTGTAGTGGTCCGTCAACATGCTGCTGTCGTAGCTGCTCGCAGTATTAAGCCACATTTACTGGCAACCGGGCCAGTAAATTTGAGTATAATGTACTGTCATGTTTATTTGACAGGCTACGTAGTCCGAGCCGTCGAAGGGGCAGCACAGTACGAAAAGCCCAAAGCGCGAGCTTGTGAGCCAGCACATCCTTGCCGTCTTCTGGGAGCAAGTGCCCAAAGCATGTGGCGCAAGCACGTGGCATTACTCCTCCGCTTAGAAGACCATCCACTCGATGCTAAACAAATCTTTGATGGATAGAGATAGCTGTCCCAAGACAAACGCAATGGTCCGAACGCCATGACTATTATAGTGCTTGACATGGTTCTAAACGCACAACGTGCACAATCTCGGGCCGCGGTTGTTGTCGTCGTGCTGGCAGGGTGCCATCCGGAAGAACTTCATATTTGAGGTCACCCACTCGCCGAAGCACTTTGTCAGGGCCGATGTACTGACTAAGAAGTTTTTGCGAAAGGCCTTTACGGCGTTCGGGGGTCCGAACTAACACTTGGTCACCCGGTTGGCAGTCAAAATGTCAACGGCGGCGGCAATAGTGTCGCGCGTCAATACCCAGTGTTTTCCTGATTTTGGCGCCAGTTGGGGTGCTTCCTCAGCACGCTGCACAAAACGCCTGGTATCTTCATCAAGGCTCTCAGAATTGTCACATGGCAAGATGGCTTCTAACGTTGTCTAAACTTCACAATCGTAAACTAGAGAAAACGGCGTGAAGCGTGTGGTATCTTCCGTAGCAGCATTTTACGCAAACGTAACGTACGGTAATACCTCGTCACACGTCTTATGCTGCACGTCTATGTACAGCATGCCGGTCGGTCATCGTTCTGTTAAGCCTTGCGGTCAAACCATTTGCTTGCGGATGATAGCCAGTCGTCTTTCGGTGCGTGGTGTGACTCAATTGAAAAGCTTCTTCCAACAGCCTTGCCGTAAACATCGCCCCTCGATCTGTGATGATGCAGGTTCGGGCGCCATAGCGTAGTACGATGTTCTGTACGAGAAACTGTGCAACCTAAGGAGCTGTGCCTTTAGGAAGAGACTTTATTTCAGCATAGCGGGTGAAATATTCTTTGGCGATGATGATCCACTTGTTTCCGGAATTAGACAACGGAAATGTTGGATAAGTTGGAGTCGGCATGCACCAAGAGGTCCATGCCGTCTCAAGTCGGCATCACGTCACGAATCACATCACGAATCAAGTCGGCATGGACCATGTAGCAATGGTCCATGCCGACTTGATCGAAGGGCCCTCGAGGTGGTTCGATAGGATCGCGCAGGGTTAACACTGGGTGGCTTTCGGGGCTGGCATTCGCGGCAGGCTTGGACGTATCTTCTAACGCAACTGGCGAGTTTCGGTCAATAGTAGAATTTCCGCACCCTAGTAAGGGTTCGAGTGACACCCAAGTGGCCAGACGCAGGCTCGTAGTGGCATGCGAACATAATTTCGTCATGAAGCTCTACTGGTACCACCAAAAGATAGGTTTGGTTGATGGCAGCAGAATTCTTTTTGTATAAGATTCCCTGTCGCAAACAAAACGAAGACATCCCGCGAAAAATTTGTCCGGCAGACATAAGTTGAGGCGGAACCAGTTGTTCCGCCGACCCCAGATCGTAGAAGTGCCTTCTGCTGCTCTTACAAGTTTCCTCGAGTTGTCCAATATTCCACTGCAGCGGTTGTTCCTCCCTCAACCGCGAAAAGGAGCTCTGCTGATCCCGGATCCACAAAACTCACTCTTCCATCCGCAGTGTACTTAGAGCTTGCCAAGTTCGTGTCTCCCGGAGCAATGTTCACAGGTCCGCTGATTCCAAATCGTGAGCACTCCCTTTCGCAGGTCTTCCTTAAAAAAATAAAACTTATTTGAAAAGTAAGAAAATAACAAAATTTTAAATTTCTTTATTGAATAAAATAAGGTAACAGCGAGTCGTCCAAGACCGTTACTGCGACAGTTGTGCTTCCCAGAACTACAAAGAGGGGGTCTGCTGATCCCGGATTCGCAGAATTCGCTTTTCCGTCCACGGTTCACGTCTAGCTGGCGATGGTTCCTAGGGCCACCGATCCCAGATCCTGAGGACTGCCTTTTTCATCTCGCTGCTGTCAATCAGTTTGTTGCGGCTTGATGTGGCGTTAGGACAAGGAAGCCCTCGATTCAATCGACGAGTACGTTCAGTAGTAGGAATGAACGAAAAGGTATTTTATATTATTTGCACGGCTCCAGTTACGGAATCACACTCTATGTAGGAGCACGTTAAACATCCAAGTTCACATCCGGACACATCATCCCCGCTGCATGAAAAGTCATCGCTTTAAATACTGTTGTATTCCCGGGGCGATTTCACTAGGGAATCTGCTTAATGTATCGTGGCCAACCAGAATCTTCGAATCGGTTGCGACAACAACATGGGGCCTTGCTATACGTACATGAACCCTACATCGAACCAATAGAGTGCGTGACTTCCTTCTGTTGTTATTGCTTAGCACCTCTCTGTTGCGACAACTACACTATAAGATATTGCAACAAATACATAGACATCCAACGTGTTCCCCTTCTCCGTCAAATACGGTTTCCTTACTTTGGGATCGGGATGTATGTGTCGGTGAACATCGGAGCTATGTAAAGTGTGGTAATTTTAGGGCTAATAAGCTAAATCGCGATAGATAAATTGAAATCACGGGTTTGTACATGCTACATCAGCGTGTCAGTTACATAAATTGCGATTACCCGCGCCTGCTGTACCGCGCGGGATTTTCATATCCTTCCGAAACCGAAAGTCAGACGGTCAAGTTCGCATGCAGCCACGCCTTCAAAGGGACGTCACTGGTTTTGATTAGAAGTAGCGTTTTAATAATAGCTTTAGAGCTTCATAGGCTAGACTGATAAACGGGGATGTCGGAGAATAAACAAATTACTGTAATTAAAGAAACATATTTTTTCCGACGGGAACGTACCCATTTGTCCTTTTAAAAGCTGGATGGCAAATGTCAAGGAGAAAACGTCATCGGTAAGCGTGTTTTCGGATGTAGCAAAATTTGTTGCTGAGCTAGCTGGTTCATGACTAAAAAACAAAGGTTACGGCGCTAAGAAGACGAAGACAAAGTGAGACGCAGCATGTATGAGCGCCAACGTCCAACCGTTTGCTCACGAGAACCCATGTGCACGTACGTACGTAAGCCATGAACGTGCGAGATTACGTGCGTAATCATTTTGTTTCTTTCTTTTTTCTTGCGCCCTTCTTTCGCGTGTTTTATCTTCTGCAGGAAAATCTCGCATGCACCCGTAATAATGGGGGGAGAAAATGGAGCGTCTTTGAATCGGTAAATTTGGTTGCTAAAGCCTGTAACATGATTCTGCTCGAATGGCTTCATTATAGCCGAAGTGAGGCATGCGCTAGCTATTCCCTTCCTCATCAGTTTAGAATGTGTGCTTTCAAATGGTAGAAGGCTTTACATAGTCTTTCGGTTATACATCCAGCACACGTGGGCCTTCGTCAAACTAAATTTATGTCCATAAATAGAATTGAGTTATCCTGTGGGCATTTCTCAGGTGACACCTTGACCGCAAGACCCTTTAAAGAAGGTGTTAATTCTACCACCACACCATCAAGGCTAGTCTGAATTAGACTTAAAGGCTCAAAGTAGTGATCCCCATATCTGTAAAATCTAAATACATAAAAATTGCTTGTTCTGCAAGGATGTACTTGTCAATATATGAAAGGTATGTTGTGGGCCGTTATGACAAAGGACAGATCTGGTGAGAACGGGGGAAGAAGATAGAGACCATGCTTTGGTTCTGTGCAGACGTTTCGTGGCATGCTACATTGGCGCAGTCTATGACAGGATAGAAGCCTCAATTATGTGGATAATGCTGAGTGTAGCGAAGACGTGCAACATCACGCGTATTTTTCAACGTGTAAAGTGGATGAAGACGGCGAGTATGATTTGCCCGAAAACATCAAGACTCTCAAGCTTCGCGAGTTCTTCGCCCAAAAGGCGGGGAAGACGCTGCAGGAGACTGATGTTCAAGCTTCAGTGAAGATAAGAATGAAGCACTCCGAATTTCAAGAACACATCATGTCGCCACTGGCGCAGCTGACAACAAGAACTGCACCGAGCAAGTCCGATTCTTCCATGGACTCGTGCCTGCTAGAAATGTTTCGTCTGCGGCAGCAGCACCACGAGCGACAGAAGCAACTCGTGGAAAATCTTCTCACTGTTATTCAAGCCCAACAACGACAAAGCAAGCAGATGGTAAAGCCCGACTTCTTTGATGGAGAGAGCTCAAGCCCAGAGACTTGGATCTAGTTCTACGGAGAGGCGTGTGAGGAAAACTCCAGGCAGGAACCCTACGATCGCGTCAGGAACACGCGTCCCTTTCTCAGAGGACTTGCCAAAAAGTGTTATGACATACATTACCCTGGCCACTTGACGGACACATAGAAGAAGTGGAGAACGAGCTTTTTGCCAGCTTTTGACGAAAACCTCGGTCCCATTGAACGATGGGACCGAGCTATCTTTTATAAATATCGCTCAGGAAAGCCCCTGACCTCTTCTTCAGATGAGAAACACAGAACTACCGGAGTCCGCAGTAATGCCTCTGATTGTTCATGGCTTACCCAAGGAACTTCAGAGGCAAGTGCAAGTAATGTTGCCTAAAACTATCGAGAACTCTTGTGATATTTCAGGAATATCTGTACCGATTTTATACCACAAAATGTGCGTCGGACAGCAAACTTTTGAAAGGTCTCTGTGTAGGTCTCGCGACCTCGAAAATCTTCATGACCGAAATCGAGTCGTCAACTTAATGTCCACTAACAGCAATGACGCTGAACCAGTAGCGTCTCACTTACATGAAGCGCAACCGAAAACTAATAAAAGAGGGTGTCCACCCACCCATCAACAAAAATTCAGACTATTTTTCTAACCGCCCTCAGCCTTGTCTATATTAAACTCAATATCAATGGAAATGACGTTAATGCATTGGCTGATAGTGCTGCATCTGTATCTGTAATAAATGAGGCTCTTGTCAAAAGTGACGAAATAATTAGAGGAATACCGGTGCAGGCAGAGAGCTTTGCTGGGACGCGGCAAATATTTGATGAATGGGCGAAAGTAAATGTCTCTTACCAAGACCGGAGGGCTAATATTGACGACCTTCTCGTTGTTACGTTTCGCCTACGACGCGCGGTATAGCCGGCGCGGATGCAACGGACGCCGGGGCTCCATTCAAAGCGGCGGACATTTTGGCCCGTTCAGCGCTGCCGTAACGCTTCCTGCCAAGCGCGTCCAGGCATGTTTCAATGCCACGTGTCTTCGTGTGTGTGTGTGAGTGTGTGTGCATGTTGGTGCCCACGCTTGTCAAAGCGCGGCAGCCGGGGAGAGGAGCTCCCCAACTGTGAAGCGAGGAGGTCTGAGCGGCGCCGGCCCGGCGGATGCGTCACTTCTTGTCTCAACGTGTCTCTCAGCGTGTCCGTGCCCCGCCGTCACGGGCGCCTCTCGCAAGTCATTCCTTCTTGCCCTCGACTCCGAGAGTATAAAAGCAGCTGCCCCGGACGCCGAAAGAGGCTCCGATTTCTTCCGTCGAGTAACGTGCTATCCCGTCTCTCCACTTCGGTCGACCTGACCAGCCGCTCTTTTGCGATGCTATAATAAACAAGTTGTTCTGTTAGCAGTCGACTCATCCTTTGCCAGGACCTTCGGAGGCTTCCAGCTGTGCCCCAGGCCACCAGGCCAACGCTACCCTTGGGGTTTGCGACCCAGATGCAACAACTGGCTGCTAGCGGTGAGATCGCGACAACGGAGGCCAGCAGCGAAGATATGCGGTTGACTGTATGCTGAGCAGCGCAACGACCATCCGGGAGCAGTGCAACGAGCCCTGTGTGATGACTGGTTGCCTGCAGCGGAATGACTGCGCTGAATTCCTGGCTGCAAGGTTTGGTGAGTGCGGGACTTTCTTCTTCTGAGTTTTGCCAGGCTTTTGTTAGTGTCAGAAACAGAGCTGGTAATTGTGGTTGTCGTTGCTGCCGGGTAAGTTTGCGGCAAGACAATAGTAGGCAGTTGAGAAAGCAGCATTCAGAGCAGCCATGGATTGGAAGTCGTTGCGCAAACCGAAATGCTGGAGCTTGCAAGAGAGTTGGGTCTGGATGTCTCAGAGAAACTCAGAAAGCCAGAACTGCTAATCGCTATTCTTGAGTTAGAAGCTGAGGATGACGAGCTGTCGGAATGCCTTGAGACCATTGAGGAGAGGGATACGGCAAAAAGACAGGAGCGCGAACGTAAATAACAGAAAGAGAAAGATGAGCGCGAACTTAAAGAACAGAAAGAGCGAGAGCAACAAGAGAAAGAAAAAGAGCGCGACCGTCAACACGCTTCGGAAATGAAGTGTTTCGATTAAGAGATGGAACGCGATTGTAATGGAAGTCAGGCACACGGTGCAGGAGAACGAGTATTGTTCAAAATGACTGACCTGATGCGGCCGTTTAAGCTTGGAGAGGACATTGCTTTGTTCCTGGTTAACTTTGAGCGAACGTGCGAGAAGCAGGGGTTCTTTCGGGAAATGTGGCCACAGCACTTGCTCACTTTGTTACCCGGCGAGGCGGCCGACGTAGTCGCTCGCTTCAAGAGAGAGGAGGCAAAGGATTTCGACAAAGTGAAATCGAGTCTGCTAAAAAGTACAGGCGGTCAGCGGAGGCGTTCCGTCGGAAGTTTCGGGAAAATGAGAAAGGCAGAAGTGAGTCATATACAGAGTTTGCCTACAGGCTTATGCCAAACATGCAGGAGTGGCTCAAAGAAGAGAAAGCGTTTGGTGACCACAAGAAAGTTCTGCAGTGTTTCGGGCTGGAACAGTTTTATAGTCGGTTACCTGAGAACGTGCGGTACTGGGTCTTGGATAGGCCAGACGTTAGTACGGTGGCTAAAGGCGCTGAGCTAGCTGAAGAGTTTGTGACGCGTCGGGCTCGCGGAGCTAAGGACGATCAAAAGGGTGAATTTGGCTCCAAGTTTGAGAGGCGGAAGTTCACACCCATGAGAGCAAGGGGCGACACACGTAGCGCGGATGCGAGTGAAAGCAGTCCGACCGAACGTAAGGAGACGGCGGCAGCCGAAGCCGAACGCAGAAAGCGGTTCGAGATGAGGCGAGCGCGCGTTTGTTATACGTGCCAGAAGGCGGGTCACTTCTCGGCGCAGTGTCCAGAAACAAAAACAAAAGTCGTGTTTTTCTCATTATGCAGCACTGACGAGAACATGAAGCTTCTCGAGCCTTACATGCGAGACCTCTTCGTGAACGGGAAAGAGTGCCGAGTGCTTCGTGATTCCGCAGCTGCAATGGATGTAGTTCACCCCTCTTACGTAGAACCCGATATGTTCACGGGCGAGTGCGCATGGATCAAGCAAGCCGTGGAAGCTCATAGCGTGTGTCTGCCCGTAGCAAAAGTGCTTATTGAAGGACCTTTCGAAGCACTTGAAACGGAGGCCGCAGTGTCATCTATGCTGCCCCCCCCCCCCCCAGTACCCGTACCTATTTTCGAACAGGTCCGATCACCTCCTGCGCGAGAAGGGGCTTTTGTTTGGTGAGGCTAGCGTTCAGGCCTTAACCAGATCGAGAGTTCGGGAGCTAGCTGCAAAGGCAGTAGTTGCGGGGCCGGCGTCGAACAGTGAGAAAGGGTCGGAGGCGCAGCAAGCTGATACTCAGAGCACGTCCGAACTGAATAAAATTGAGCTTGTAGCATCGAAGGCACCAGATACTGGAGAGGAAATGCCCGAGACAGGAAGGTTAGAAGAGCTATCTGCAGATTTGTTCATCGCGCCTACGTCAGACGGACTTAATAGGTTGCTAAAAGTCAGCCGGTCGGCTTTGATAGCCGAGCAAAAAAAGGATGGCAGCCTAGAAAACATGCGCTGCAATGTCAAGGAAGGTATCGCCAAGAAAAATGCTCGTTTTGTGGAAAGAGGTGGGGTCCTGTAGCGGAAGTATCTAGACCGCAGGGGAGTGGAATTCAATCAGCTGATCGTGCCTCAGTGCTACCGTCAGGATCTGTTGCGCTTGTCGCATGCAGGTTCGTGGTCCGGACACCTAGGAGTTAAGAAGACTAAGGACCGTCTCTTGCAAGAGTACTATTGGCCAGGGTGTTTTCGTGACGCAGAACACTTTGTGAGGACATGCGACACCTGTCAGCGGGTGGGCAAACCAGGGGACAAATCGAGGGCGCCGTTGAAGTTGGTACCTATCATTACGGAGCCTTTTAGACGGCTCGTTATTGATACAGTGGGACCTTT
Organism: Dermacentor variabilis; assembly: GCF_050947875.1. Taxonomy (NCBI): domain Eukaryota; kingdom Metazoa; phylum Arthropoda; class Arachnida; order Ixodida; family Ixodidae; genus Dermacentor; species Dermacentor variabilis. Next base: position 115,971,043 of record NC_134570.1, read on the forward strand.
GCCGGTAACAACCACGGGGTGCAGACACTTTTTGACTGTGATCTGCCCAGCGACAAAGTTCCCAGAAGCAGTGCCACTTAAAGAACTCAGCTCAGTTGAGATAGTCAATGCACTACTGTCCATATTTGCGCGAGATGGTTTTCCTGCGGAAATCTAGTCAGATCAGGGCACAGTGTTTACTAGCGCTTTGACGACAGCCTTTCTCGAAAGGTGCGGGGTAAAGCTGTTACACAGCTCAGTGTACCACCCACAGTCGAATTCCGTTGAGAAGCTCCACTCCGTCATGAAGCGAGTGTTGAGTGCATTGTGTTTTGAACAACAAACTGACTGGGAGCTGTGTCTGCCTGGGGTGATGTTTGCATTAAAGGGATACGGACACAAAAATTGGTGGGTGGTTTTTTGCGTCAGAACAAAAGTTGAACTGCTAAAAATGACGAATACACCAATCTGCTTAGAAAAAGAGAACGAGAAACACCTTTCTTTTGCGATTTTCTGTTGCGCCTTGCCTCCAAGCGGCCGCCGGGAGAAGCTGAAATTTGACGTCATGACACCCCGGCGCGCCCGCGCGCGCGGCCAAGGTCAGCCACAGCCGGCGCAGTCTTTCCGGAGTGTCGGTCCCTTGCAGGGTTTTTCTATCGCTGTCGGCTATGTTCGCACGTGGTCCGTCTGAAACATTATCCCTGTCAGCGCTCCATGCAGGTGGTGCGTCTTACACGCGTGTTCGCACGGTCGTCGATCGGTACTGACGCATTCGCCGCGGCGGAAGAAAATGCCCAGACATTACTGCGCCCACGGCTGTTATAACAGCATTATTGGTCGTGACACACCATCGTGCACGTTTCCCAGAGACGAGAAGGTGCGTAAACTTTGCATACGTGCCTGTCAGTCACCACATTCAGCATGGAAACTTCTAAAAAATGGCTTCATTTGCGCGGACCACTTCGTCGACGATGATTACGCGACCCACCCGGCTGTGCTCAAAAGCCTTGGCATGCCGCTCAAAAGGCTCCTGTTGAGGCAATAAAATTCAAAGAGCGGGTGCTTAGTGATGCATTCGTAACTGTTAGCTGCGCTCGCCACCTTTTGTTGTTCTGGGAACAGACCCTCTCTCTTTCTGTATGCATGTAGCTGCAGCGGTGACCGCAGGAGCGCCTGTTGAAAGAAGGGAAATTACCCTTTCATTGGCTGTGCAAGAACAGATATTCTCGGCTTGTGACAGAAATTGTTTACGATGCGGATGCATGCTTTTGTCACAAAACAAAATAGTCATGTTGCGTACACTGTCACTGCGTCTAATATTGAAGGACAGCACACGAGCACTCTTTTAATTGATGAAATATACAAAACACAGCCAGTGAATGAACGCCAGATAACAGCATACATATGTAGTAATCTAAAATGCGCAGCACATTTATCTACATTGCCTTTTCACACGTTGCTTTTTAACCTCAAGCAACAAATTACGGATTTTCATAGGTCTCTGCATGATCATGTGTCGGGTTTCATGACTTGGTTGTTCGCGCAGCATTTCCCTAGTAAATGTTACAGCCAAAGACTTTCCTTTCTCTATGACCACAGAATCGATGCAGCTAAGTGATCTGGTCGACGGGTCTCTAGCGCGGCCGCCCATCTCAACGAGTTCAACCACCTTCTAATGGCGTGAATGTGATAGTAGCCGTAAACACAGGGCTATGAGACGGCTGGGAAATTCTACACATGCCGTGCCTCGTCGCGTAAAAACGAAGTGTGCAGCGATCGAAAGCCGACAGCGTAGGTAAGCACAAAGCGACGAGCTACGCTACCTACGATTCAGCCGTAATAGCTGCCTTTCCGCCTCAACGCGGGTCATGAAACTAGGCATTTTGCATCCTACGTAACATAACTTTACGAACTGCTGCCGCTGCACTTCAAGTTTACTAGAAAAAGAAATTACCACGTTGCTGGCCCGGACTGCCTGACCTGCCTGCTTGTGTTCAAGGCCGCCTGCTCTTCTTCGCCGCTTGACGCGGAAGGCTCGTAACCGTAAGCGGTTATATTTCTTGCTAGGTTGGAACGGTGCTCGTCTACAGACGTGTACTCATTGCTGGTAGAGGCACCAGAACCCGAATCCATGCTCGCGATCGCGGCGGCGGCGCGCCTCGAATGACCGCGGCCGGCCGGCTGGCTAACCGACGGGGGTGTCGTGACGTCACGCCTTCCAACTCGCTTGGGTCGGGCGGCGTTGCGCGCGCTCACAAAAACGCCAAAAATAAGGCCATCCGCTGAAAAATGAGCGAAGTGACTACTTGTTTTCGGTGTACTCGCACACGGAGGACTAATTTTTTGTATTGTCGTAAAATGTTCAGATTTTGTGTCCGTATCCCTTTAAGGACCGCGCCGCATGCGGCTACAGGGTTTTCGCCAGCTGAGCTTGTGTACGGTCGCTCGCTCTGGTCTCCGCTTCGCATGCTTCGAGACTCGTGGGAAGGCAGGGGCGACGACCCAGTCGTGGTGGAGTACGTGCTTAGGCTCCTCGAACGCTTTAGAAGGGCACAGGAGTTGTCAGGTGAAGCAATGGCAAAGGCGCCGCAGAGGGCCAAGGTTTATTATGATCGGACAGCCAGGGCCCGTCGTTTTGAGGTGGGTGATGAGGTAATGATATTGCGCACATCGCTAAAGAACAAACTCGACGTGCAGTGGGAGGGCCCAGCACGCTTGTTCAAAAACTGTCGGACGTTAACTACGTGGTGAGTCTGCCAGGAAAGCGGAAAGCACAGCAAGTTTACCACTTTAATCTGCTCAAACCCTATAGACAACGGGAAGCAGTGGTGTGCATGATGGTAAACGTTCCCGAAGAGCTTCCGGTCGAGCTTCCGGGACTAGGCTCAGTGACGAACAGGAAAGACACCGATCAAGTCATTAGTGACTTAATTAGTGAAGCACCGCTGTCGCCTGAGCAGAAAACCGAACTACACCAGCTCTTACAAGAGTTTCAAGTTCAGTTCTCTGAGAGGCCGGGTAGGACTTCTGTCCTTACTCATGAAATAGAACTTACCTCCCCAGAGCCAGTACGATCCAAGGCGTACGGGTATCACCCCGCCAGCGCGATATTATGGAGGCGGAGGTAAAGAAAATGCTACAGCGAGGTGTTATTGAGGCGGGTGAGAGTGATTATACCTCCCCTTTGATTTTAGTTGAGGTACCGGGCAAGGAACCTCGTCCTTGCGTCGACTACCGCAGGCGTAATTCCATCACTAAGGATCAAATTTATCCGATCCCTAACATCGAGGAGCGCCTTGAGAAAGTTACTAGCGCTCAGTTTATTTCCACCCTAGATCTTGTCAGGGGTTATTGGCAGGTTCCGCTTACAAAAGAGGCTAGTAGGTATGCGGCGTTCATATCACCAATGGGAACATTCCATCCTAAAGTTTTGAGTTTTGGTTTGAACAACGCGCCATACTGCTTTTCAAGCCTCATGGATAAAGTGTTGCGGGGACAGCAAGAATTCGCTTTACCGTATTTATACGACGTAGCGATATTCTCCGCATCCTGGTCTGAGCATATGGCACACTCGCGGGCAGTGCTAACCCGCCTGCGCGAAGCGGGTTTGACAGTCAAGGCTCCCAAGTGCCAGTTAGCACAGGAGGAGGTTGTCTACCTCGGTCACGTGATTGGACGGGGTCGTCGCCGCCCCTCTGTAATAAAGGTGGCCGCTGTGCTGGACTTCCCGCAACCGCGCACGAAGACCGATATTCGGTCGTTCTTAGGTGTCGCCGGCTACTATTAGAGGTACATCCCCAGGTACTCTGCTTTCGCGGCTCCCCTGACGGATGCTCTAAGAAAAACAGAGCCCCAAACAGTCGTCTGGGACGAGACAAAGGAAAGAGCTTTTAGCGCCCTAAAGAGCGCCCTGACAAGCCAGCCTGTGCTACGATCGCCAGACTACACATAAGGGTTCGTTGTTCAGTGCGATGCTAGTGAGCGAGGCATGGGCGTTGTACTGTGCCAACGGGAAAATGGAGAAGTGGAACACCCCGTCTTGAATGCTAGTCGTAAGCTGACCAGTCGTGAGCAGGCGTAAAGCGCCACCGAGAAAGAGTGTGCGTGTCTCATGTGGGCCGTTCAGAAATTGTCATGCTACCTAGCTGGCTCGAGGTTTATCATTGAGACGGATCACTGCCCTCTCCAATGGCTGCAGATCATCTCTCCCAAAAATGGCCGCCTCCTGCGCTGGAGCCTCGCTTTGCAACAATATTCCTTTGAGGTGCGTTACAAAAAAGAGAATCTCAACGGTAACGCCGATGGCTTAAGTCGAGGCTCCTAACGTAGGAATCAGCCTCAAAGTTGTTTGTTACTGATGTTTTTCTTCCTGAGGCAGGATTTTCAACATATTGCTTTTGTTTAGTGTTTCAAAGTGATGATGTGCTTTCTAGTGCAATTTTCCAATTTGTGGACGCGTTCTGAGTGCTGCTTGACTGTAAGGAACTAGGCAGTGGTCTAAAAGGGGAAAGAGCCTGGCAGGGCTTAGTGAGGGTTGTGTCGTGGCTGCTGACTGAGCGTTTGAGTTTCGGCGTAGTTCTAACGCTTGCTGGGAACGAGAACAAAAATGGCAACTCTCCCGAAGTCACTTTGCAGTGTCCTGTGTGAACCTGAACGTGAGAACGCGGCCTTCTCTGTGCGCTGCGCTCAAGAAACGCCGAAGGACGACCGACTTCGGTTATGAGCATCATCGAGCGACATCCCTCCGGACAGCGGATGCAGTCCCCTGACCATCGGGATCTCCTTCTCCCGCCGGGACGGTCTGTTACGTTTCGCCTACAACGCGCGGTATAGCCGGCGCGGATGCAACGGACGCCGGGGCTTCATTCAAAGCGGCGGACATTTTGGCCTGTTCAGCGCTGCCGTAACGCTTCCTGCCAAGCGCGTCCAGGCATGTTTCAATGCCACGTGTCTTCGTGTGTGTGCATGTTGGTGCCCACGCTTGTCAAAGCGCGGCAGCCGGGGATAGGAGCTCCCCAATTGTGTGAGGGAGGCGAGACTCTCCGAACTGGACTTGGGAAGCCAACTGGCGACCCTCGACCAGGCCCGGCGAGCCGCGATCGCCAGTGGAGCCCTGTCAGAGGGAACCACCCAGGAATAAACCGCGCAACGGTTTCTGCAATAATAAAGTTTCTCCTCCTCCTCCTCCCCAACTGTGAAGCGAGGAGGTCTGATCGGCGCCGGCTCGGCGGATGCGTCACTTCTTGTCTCAACGTGTCTCTCAGCGTGTCCGTGCCCCGCCGCCACGGGCGCAGCTGCCCCGGACGCCGAAAGAGGCTCCGATTTCTTCCGTCGAGTAACGTGCTATCCCATCTCTCCACTTCGGTCGACCTGACCGGCCGCTCTTTTGCGATGCTATAATAAACAAGTTTTTCTGTTAGCAGTCGACTCATCCTTTGCCAGGACCTTCGGATGCTTCCAGCTGTGCCCCAGGCCGCCAGGCCAACGCTACCCTTGGGGCTTGCGACCCAGATGCAACATCGTGAAGCGATGTGACTATAAATTCTTACTTTCGAGGCGAGATACAGAGACGATGAAGTTGAACCTTTATCGGAATGATGAAGTAACTGTGGCGCAAAAGACGTGCGCGTCTTTCAACGTCGCGGATCGTCTTTTTAAGTGTGAAAAAGACGTTCGTGAAAAATTTCCTGAACTTATCTGTCTAGGCAACTATACACCGGCTACAAAAAGTTTACTGTTCCCTTTAAGCTGAGAGATGTTACACCAGTCAGAAAAAGAAGCCTTACAGTATGTCACGCGAAAACAAACTTTGGCTGAAAAGTGATATCCAGAATAAGTTAGAAACTGAAATAATACAGCCATCGGTGTCGACATTCATTCCACCTATTACTCTGGTTCCGAAAGACGCGGTTTGCTGCAACTGTATAATAATTACCGGATCTTGAATAGCCAAACAGACATTCTTTTCCTTTTCCAATTCCAATTATCAACGAGATATTTGAAGAATCCAGAGGCAGTAATATTGTGTCCCGTATAGACATTGCACAGGATTTTGGCAGATTTCGCGCGAAGAGGAATATGAAATGTATACAGCATTTGTCACTCCATTTGATGTGTACGAATATTATCGTTTGCCTTTTGGATGGCAAAGCAGTGCAGCATGGTTCCAAAAGATGATGAACAGTGTTCTCAAGACATTTCTCCGATTATTCTGTAATGTGTATGTAGACGATCTCATAGTCTGCTCAAATGATGAAAATTCACACGCCGAACACTTGACATCAATTTTAATGGCATTAAGTGACGCCAAACTAAGTGAATTTTAAGAAAAGTGATTTTTTTAAAAACATTACATTTGTCGGTCGCATTTTGGATGACTTCAATAAAAAGCACGAAAGAGCAGTCCGTGGAACGTGTACGACAGATGAAGTCAGACAATGTACACGCAGTGATAGTTTTTCTTGGCATCGCAGGACATATAGAAATTATTTAAATAATATTGCAGCACGAACTAAACCGTTCAATAACCTACTCCGTAAAAACACAGATTTCATTTGGACAGAAGACTGTGAGAAGGCTTACATAGGTTTGGTATTAGCCATATCATCAGGCCCGGTCCTCACAATACCAGACTTCACTGTTCCACTTGAACTTACAACGAATGCATCGAACTATGGAGCAGGTGGTGTACTGTACCAACGAAGAAGCACAAGTGGCAGCGAAAGAGGAAGTCAAGTGGTTGGATATTACTCTTATACTTTCACAAAATCGGAACAAGACTACCGCACAACTGAAAAGGAGGCATTGGCTGTTGTTCTGGCGATTAGGTACTTTCGATCGTACCTAGAGGGCACGAAACTCAAACTGTTCACTGAGCATCAGGCGCTTTCTCATTTGCTGAATGATAGTAAACAAAAAGGGCGTATTGCTCGCTGGATGAGTGATATTCAACTGTTTGATTTTTACGTAGCGCACAGAAGCGGACAAGATTCGTCCGATACTGATTTTGTCGACTTCCGATTGTTAGTAACTGTGGGAACGAGGAAAGCCTCAACTCAAAATGTAGGAACGCACAGAATAGCTGATGTACTTCGACGGAAAGTTTCACGTACCGGATACACTGAAAACAAAAGTTCCCGACCTTTATCGCGACAGTCAAGAGTCAGGAGGGGATGACGGCTTCTGGTGAACATACCACAAAATGAGAAGATTTACATAGCCCGGGTATGAAGAAATACATTAGTGATTACATTAGCGCTTGTCAAGAATGTCAATGGAACAAAGCAAAATATAAGCAGAATAGAGACAGCACCATTTTTACACCTCATTCAAATGTGCCATATGAAAGCGTACATGCTGATTTCGCTGAACTGAAGAAAAAAAAGCAAAGGAGTGAAGAAAACGCAGTCCTTTTTAGTGTGCACTGATGAATGCTCAAGGAAGCTCGATGCCAAGCCAGAAAAACAAAATGCTGATGCTGTCATATCTCTCTTGAATAGAGACATCTTTAAATGATTGAAATGTGTTGTATCCGATAATGGCCCTGCATTCAAGACTCAGGCATTTGCAAGTTGGGCAAACGACAGAAGCATTACCCTGAAGTTCACAGCACAATACCATCCTGCAGGTAATGGACTAGCAGAGCGAGTTATCCGATATATAAAACAATATATATATTTTGTACCCAGAATTCCCATGAGGGTGGAAGCGTTGTATACAAGCAGCTGTGTCGCACCACAATAGAACTCAAACAAGCACTCTCGGATGCAGTCCTCAATACGCCGCCTTTAAGGAGCCTGCCTATTTACCTGCGTACGATATACTTGGCATAACAGAGAAGCTTAACCTCAAGGAAACTAAGAAGAGTACAGAACAGCAAAGGAAGCACAGGGAAGCGATGAGATCATTTGACAAGCGTCATAACACAAATATTCGCGCAATTGCATTAGGCGACATGGTTCTGGTGCGGAAAAGATATGGTGGTCCTAACACAAAACTTGTGTGTCCAATTAAAGTGGTAAAATTGGCTACAAAAAACGTACTCAAGACCACCGGCTATACGACGGGAAACGATGCGATGGAAATAGCAGCAATTGCCAACATCATCCTTTATTTATAGCGGATGGTTGAAACAAAGCCCGGGAGAACGTCGTGGGCTGTGATGACAAAGGACAGATCTGGTGGGAATGGGGGGGAAGAAGAAGAAGAAGTAGAAAGAGATCATGCTTTGCTTCTGTGCACACTTGTCGTGGAATGTTACAAGATATATGTCGCATAAAATTTCAGCTGCAGACAAGCCAATGCATATACCGTATTCTTGAACATAGTTAGAACAATTAAAACAAACGATGGCGGACTCTAAATAGAAATTTAAAATCTGAAAAAACTAATCAGAAGTCATGCCTGCATTGTTCTGGAAGTCCACTTCACCTGATGCTTCAATAGTTTCTCGTACTGCGTCAAGGAGGCTACAGTGCAGTACGAAATAAAATGGATCTTGCACGTCAATTGAAAAACCAGTCGTTGCGGTAGCCAACTTGCCTTCCGCAAACTCATGCACCAGATCTGTCAAACTGCGCACCAAGGATGGGTACTGTACGCCCAGCGTGTTGAAGATACATTGCAGATAACTGCCAACCTTGTCTTGCCAAGTACCGTTCTCAAATACTATCACTCTAAGCGGGCACTCAGGCTCAGGTGTCTTACCCATGCAGATCAAAATCAAGAAAGGGGCTGACAGGTGGAATAGCAGACTGTAGTATAAAGTTTGTAAACAGGGATAAAGTCCCTCAGAAAGGATGGCCAACGTTTCGATAGGATGACCTATCTTCGTCAAAGGCGGCCTCGTCATCCTCGTCATGTTAGTTTTAAAGGGTTAGTGCAGTGACGTCGCGTGCGGGTGTTGTCGGTGGCGATGGGTTATAAAAGGAGAGACCTCAGAGGCAATGAGCGCTGTCGCCTGACTTCTGTGAGTGTCGTTCACAAGACGACGGGACAAGAGCGGGAGAGGGCAAGGCGGGGAGAAAAAAGAAAAGGAGAGGTAAACAAAAACTGGCGGACACCAAGAGAAAAAACTGAGAAAGAACAAGAAAAAAACGATGGGGGCATAGGAAGGCATTGGGTAAGCGACAAGTTAGGGAGCATTCAGATGGGTCGGTGGCAGCATGTTTTCGTGGCATTAAAAGAGCCGGTCAGGCGGTCAGTGCGTGAGTAACACAAAAGACCGAAGAAAGCGTGAGTGGAAAGAGTTACTTGTGTATCATAGCAGCAATGCGTCGAGTAATTTAGAAGTATTTAAGATGGCGACAACGAGTTTGTGGTGCAACGTATGGGGTAACTGGAAGGCGGCGGCATGGTACTGCAAGGTCCGTTAGCCCCAATCGCTCAACATAGGTGTCGTTACAGCCGTATACAGAAATGGCGATACCCTGTGTGGCTGAGGCGCCGAAAAAGGGATACTGACGTCTGGGACTTCGGAATGTGTTGGTGATGGTGTTTGAAAAAACATGAAAAAGCAGACCAAAAAGAAAAGACAGGGGGGGGGGGCAACCGAAACCGGAATAAAAAATAGGAGGGTGACGTGCACAGAAGCGGGCTGGGGCAGGTGTACATGGGAAAAGGGGGCCGTACAGTTGATATAATTGCAAAAACATGAAAGAGCATATTCAATTGAGTAGTACGCAGGAAAATAATTTCGATATGGAGAAATAGGTGAGCTTAAGAATAAAGGTTAGCTGGTGGCACAATCTGTTCTGTGACTTGGTTGTTGATATTAGAATTTCAGACTTAAGTTACTGCTTTTAAAGATTCTAGGTTGCACGTGCCAGAATAATTATCGTCGGGTGTAGGCAGTTAAACATGTGTATGAGTTATGATTCCGTATATTTCCTTTCACAAGATGTACGGAAATTTGTTTGTAGTATACAGAGCCTTTCTTTGTCAAATATATGACATGGTTCATTAAAGTGGCTGGCTACTGCTATAGGTAAATTGTGTTATGTGTCCGCGCGGAGACCGCTGAGCCTTCTATGGATTTGTTGTCCAGTCTCACCTATGTTTTGTTTGATACAGGCGGCGCATTCTAGACAGTAGACTACGTTGCTTGATATGCAGGTGAAAGCCGAAGTTATTTTGTGTGCGTAAATCGACGCTGTACTTTTTACTGTAGTAGCAGATTGAATATATTTGCATATAGAGCACCTGGGGCGGCTACAGGGACCGGTTCCCAATTTCCTCTTTATCCTTAGTTTGGCATGCACAAGAATATCTTTAAAATTAGTGTTGCATCTTTAGGCTACCCTTTGTGGGTCAAGAAAAATCTTATTAAGTTTCTGGTTGCTGGTGAGAATCGGGTAATATTTACTGAGGTTCTTATTTACGTTTGGGAGTGCGTTTGAAAATTTATTATTAAGAAGAGGTGTTGTTGTTCTTGCGATCCTTGAGCAGGGCATAGGGACCCCGGTTAGATCAAGTTTGGTTGCAGCGGTGTAGGCTTTTTGAAGGTCACTGTGTGGGTGGTTCCTGTTTGATAGGGTTCCTGTTTGCCCCCGCCCGCTTCTGCGCACGTCACCCTCCTATTTGTTATTCCGGTTTCGGTTCCCCCCTCTCTTTTCTTTTTTTCTCTGCTTTTTTATATGTCTATTTAAACAACCTCACCAACACATTCCGAAGTCCGACGTCAGTATACCTTGTTCGGCGCCTCAGCCACAGAGGGTATTGCCATTTCTGGATACCGCTGTAACGACACCTACGTTGAGCGACTGGGGCTAACGTACCTTAAAGGACAATGCCGCTGCCTTATAGCACCGCAGACTCCTTGTCGCCGTCTTAACTACGTCAAAATTACTCGACGTATTGTTGCTATGCTACTCAAGTAACTCTTTCAATTCACGCTTTTTTTGTCTTTTGTGTTACTCGCGCACTGACCGGCTCTTCAAATATCACAAAAACATGCCGCCACCGACACCCCTGAATGCTCCCTAATCTCTCGCTTCCCCAACGCCCTCCCATGCCCCCCTCCACATCCTTTTTTTCTTGTTCATTCTCCTTTTTTCCCTCTTGGTGTCCGCAAGTTTTTGTTTTCCTCTCCTTTTCGTTTTTCTCCCCGCCTTCCCACTCTCCCGCGCTTGTCCCCTCGTCTTAGGAACGCTCACAGGCGTCAGGCGACAGCGCCCATTACCTGTGTAGTCTCTCCTTTTATAACCAACCGCCACCGACAACGCCCGCACGTGACGTCACTGCACTAACCCTTTAACACTAACATAACGAGGCCGCCCTTGACGAAGGTAGGTCCTCCTATCGAAACGTTGGCCAGCCTTTCTGAGGCACCTCATCCCTGTTTACAAATATTTATTTATTTATTTATTTATTTATTTATTTATTTATTTATTTACATGTACCTTACAGGCCTTCGAGAAGCAATAGTATAAGTGGCGAAATACGGTAACATATTAGTATGGAATCGGGAAAAAATAAAGATCAGTATAATGAAAGGAGTATGCACACAACATGGAAAATTATTACATTAGCAAATACAATATGTAGAGCTATAACAATAAGCGGTAAACAATAACACAATAGCATAATAACATTGCAAAATTTTTTGCATGTTATACAGTAGTAAGTATCGTAAAAAATTGGGACCACTGAAATTGTTTTATTAACTTGTAGAAAAAACGCAGGAAAATTAAAAAAGGCAAGACGTATTTAGACCTGATCGATTAGCAGATTGCGAAATGCACTGTGTTTAGATTGGCAAGCGATGTTATCTGGTAGAACGTTCCATAAACGGACCGCACGGGACAAAGCTGAAAAATTAAAAGCGGGTGTGTTGCCATAAATTCGGGTGTAGCTGAACTGATTGTTCAGTCGTTGTGACGTAGCAGATGCTTTTTTCAGGTTTGATAAGGTTAGGCGAACTGTGTGAACTAATCTATGAAATAATAATAGAAGGGCAATATCACGGCGAGTAGTTAGTGGTTGCGACGAAAGATCGATTTTTATTTGGGTTACACTTGACTGGCTACTATAATTTTTTTAAATGAAACGGCTCGCTCTATTTTGAATGCTCTCCAGGAGTTCGATGAGGTTATATTAATGAGCACACCACATACAAGAAGCGTACTCATTTTGTGGCCGTGCAATAGTTATGTAAGCTAGTTTTCATAGTGGTGAAGGCGCATTTCTTAAGTTGCGGCGCAGAAATTTTAATGACCTGGAGGCGTTAGCTAAAATGGAGGTGATGTGTTTAGTCCACGGCAGATTGCGCATAAGGAGCACTCCTAAGTACTTATAATACAACACAGTTACCCATGAAGCAATCTTCAAGGCTATTCTTGTACGACTTGTTTACTGTCTTTCGGAGGTAAGAAGTCCGATAAGAATAGCCTTGAAACTTTCTTGGAATTCAGTCTTACCTGCCGTAAAAAAAGTATTGCAGAACACGGTATGGAACGGTTGCCAACATGAGGAAGACCGATAAGAGTAAGCGATTAAACCACTCGGCCACGGTATTCAACGCTTCCCCTGTGAAACGCCTGGGTTTTTGATGATACCACGGGAACATAAACGGACGTTTCGAAAATCGCTTTTGGGAACAGTGTTACGGCATTTCTAGAGAGTCGATATAGGCACCAAATTAAAGCTGTGCCTACGAACTACGCACGCTGTAGCCGCCATTACAATGACAGTCGTAGCTTGTCACAACGACCGTTTTTTATCGGGAACATCAGTATAAGTTTCTGAAGTTTCCGGTGGATTGCACTGCTAAATGTTCAACCGCTTTGGGAGCAAAATTCTAACTTTCTGCAGCATAGTCACTGAATTTGTAGGGTGTGCATCGTCTTCTAAAGCATGTCTGTCACGTGCCTCTTTTTATAATCGACCTGCACCTTTAATTATTCACGAAAGACCCACTCGTTCCATTCTGAACACGCTAGCTCTGTACCGCGACCGCATGGGGCGCTAGGTGGGACGTGTCTAGAAAAGCTGCATATGCATGCGCAGTGGTCATACATATTGTCTGCTGCTGATGATGATGACGATGATGGTGACGATGACCCGGCGTTATTTGACCAAGTTTTTCCGGGATTTTTTTTTAATTTAGTGAAGGCATGACCACGTATAGCACAAACTTGTCTGTCGGCGTAGAGGGCTAGTTCTAAGCATGCATAGGCCCAGCATCATCAGTAGCAGTAATGGTGGTGGCGGTGCCACCGCGGCTGTATATACCATGGCGTCCGTATAGAAAGCTTAACTTTGAAAACTTTTACAGAGTCATAGACGTACAGACTGAGCCGTGGGGCACCACGCTGCATGTGCGCAATCGACAAGCCCAGTACACGTTGCAAGTGTTCGCTGCATCCGACTTATAGACTTGTTGTAAGTGCGGTTTACTGCGCTAAGTATCAACGTAGGCTAATGCGAGTTTGCTGAATATGGGCCCTTGTAGTTAAGAGAATAGCGGCGAACTTGGCCGCACTAGACTAATTGACTGAGCGATCAAGCTATTTGTTTCATTTCATTGAGGTCAAGCAATCAACTGATTAGAACTTCTTTATTTTGATTACGATACAGCGCACCAGAATGCGTTCTTTAACGGATGTGCATTCTTTTTCGCAAGCGGAGTTCCACGCGCCGAGTTGTGCTGCAAACATAAAAACATATAAGAAGCCAACAAACACTGAAACCAAGGACATCAGTGTCAGTGTTTGTGGGCTTCTTACGATATGACTCATCAAAATCGGGCCCCTCGGTTAACCCCTTTTCTGTTTGTTTATAAACATGCAAACAGTGGCACGGAGCAGCTTTCATCATGGCTGAGTAAGGTGCTTTTTTACAGTTCTTTCAATACTTAGGTCGACCCTGCGGACGAAAGCAGTAGTGGAGGTCGTTAATGAACCCATTGAAGACATGGGCAAAGTGACAAAACCTGTCGTCAGCGGTGGTACGTATTAATTTTCCTACTTACGTTGCACTTAGTTCTACTGAAAGCGTTTGGGAGTAATGAAAGCAATATGAGCTCGCAGAAAAAAGGCGCATAAGTCCGCATTCAAAGTAAAATGGTAGAACCATCCACATCGGTGGTTTATCATTCAACTGTTTCTTTGTTGAGCATGAGGTCGTGAGTTGCATTGGTGGCTTCCGCTCCGGAATAGTTCGGCCTGTTGTTGTTCGTTACTTGCACCGAAATCTAAGTTATACGAGCGGTTTCGCCTTCCGCTGGTAAGGGAATTCAAAACCACTCGCATAACATGAAGTTGAGTGCACGTCGGGCATAGAAATAATTTAGCAGCTTCCACCCTCCTCAGCACGGTTTCCCTTTACAGCTCAAATGCTTCAGGAGCGCGTTCTCCCCGTATATATATATATATATATATATATATATATATATATATATATATATATATATATATAGAAGCAACGGTTTTACTCGAAGCTTTTATTCCAAAAGCACGAGCTGGCGCTCCGACAATCTAAATGCGAGGCGATGGTGACGGTTATGTAGAGACGAGGAAGATGAAGTTCATATTATATATTCTCACAATGATTGCCCCCGTGGACGGAAGCGGCCAGCCTGGCCACTGATTAAGCTACGTTATAGCGTCAATGAAATGGCTCGAGGTGGAAAAGATGCACAATTTATATCCCACTGCAGCATCGGTCAGTAAATATGTCAGCAGATGTAACGCGGTAGCTCATTGGGGAGGACTGTTCGTTGATTTGCAGGGGACAAGTATTCAGATTGGAGGTTTTTACATAAACCAGGCTTTCGCACAGGGGCCCAAAGCGGCATATCGTCGCCAGGGCGGTATGAAACAACATGGCGAGTGGTATCATGGCGACTATCGCTGTTTTCTTGGTTTGCCTGGGTGCTTATACGCGCACGGTGGCGACATCGGTTAAAACAAGACAGAAACTGTCCGCAAATGAATGGAGAAGCATCGACAGCGTCAGAAAAGAAAGAAACGTCGATGACAGAGGTTGGATGTCCGTCGTTGACAATGAAAAACTGGGAGTAGCTGGTGGTGCGCTGGACAACGCTGTTGCAGGCGATGGCACAAAGGGGAGAACGATATTCCAGTTACGATGGTCAGGTTGGATATACATAGACGGCATCTCGCTCAGCGGACAATCTAATCGCTCTGTCAGACCATTGGTTTGGACGCGGTAGCCTCAGTTTCCCTTGTGCACAGTACTGCAATGTCGGAGAATTTCATGAAGCGTGTTTGATAGAAGTACCTTATGCGGTCGCTCGAAAGGGCGCGAGGGACTCCGCGGCGTTAGTAGATAGCTTGAAAGAAGAGGGCAGCCACTTGCGAAGCAGGCCCTGAGCTGACAGAGGTAGCTTCCGCGTACTGCGTGAAATGATGCATAGCAGTGACGATCCATCGGTTGCCGTCTGCAGTTGCCGGAAGAGGGCCGTAAACCTCATTGGCGATGAGAGCAAAGGGTATTGCTGGACAAGGAAGTGGTTGTAGCCTCCCGACGGGTGCAGTGGTGGAAGGGCTTTAAGATCGCTTTCGCCTCTCCACTTTCATCTCCTGGAGCTGTGTTTGGGTTACTGCTCACGCTAAGTACCTACCGACATGTCCCAAGACGAGCCATCAGCGTGCACCAGCCCCGTTCAGGTGCCACCTGCCTCGCACCTCTACCATTTGAAAAGTAATGGTTTTACTCAACGCTTTTACTCAACAAGCAAGAGCTAGCGCACCGACAATGAACGTGCGAAGCGATGGTGATGGTAATCTGCAGATGAGGAAGATGGCGACCATAATATGAATTCTTACAGTATATATACGTTTGTGCGTGTAATATTTTGATTTTGTTGTATATATTGCGCGTGTAAACACCGTTCAGTGAAAACAATATTCCTGCGTTTCCAGTTCTCCGACGATTCGCCTTCACCCTATCACCAGATCTGCGTGTTCTTATTTCTGAATCAGGTGCCTTTCTATGCCACGTAATGGTTCACCTTACCCAAACCTGAAGCCACCGCTAACAGCTTACTAAGGAAATAGCAGCTGTCTCCCTCGCGCTCGGCTACGTGATCAGAGATACGCATGACATAATTGTTGATCCAAACGGCCAAGCTCAGTTTCAAACGCCCGAGCACTGGGTCTGAGGAATTTCTTTGTAGTTTAGTTTTTGTTGGATAGTTTGGTTGTATTTGTCTGAACAAAACAAACTCAATTTTGATTACTTTATGGCACATATTGCAATCTTTAATGCGTAGTGTGCGTTTGGCTGACTCACCCGTGACATGTCCAAGGGACGCTAGCTGTGGCAGACTGCGATGGAAGCGGACTTGACCCTTATCACCGATAAATATTGTCACAATAGAGAGGCAACTTCGCATGCCGAGACACTATCCCAGGCCTTTCTTTTGTGAAGAACGTACAGCAGGTCAGTGGGTCAACACCGCTGTAGACCTCGGATGTGGCCCCTACGTCATTGAGGTCCCCCTGCGATTGCCCGCTGTAGAACGAGGAAACTTAAGGTGATTGACTGGGACGTTTTCCGTGAGATCTAAGCCGAGCGCGCTCCTATGTCGGAGATAAATTCTGAAGCTTGGTGCAAAGGGATCAGGGATGACCCCGCGGCGGCAACCCAGGACTTCGTCACTGACCTCAACGTTGACAAGGTGAATAGCAGGTTGACTCACCCATTGGAGGCCAAGCAAGCTCTCCTCACGAGATCGAAAGGGCACAAGCATAACAGGAAGCTCCGCAAGAAGGTTTCTGAGGTTAGCAGGAAAATCTAACAGGGCTACAACAACCTGTGTAAACAACAATCGGGGAAATCTGCGAATCCGTCAAGGTCCACCTCAGATCCTGAAGAGCTGGAGACTGCTGAAACACCTTCTCGATGAGGGCAGTCCCATGTCCAGCCAGAGACGATCCCTTGCGCGAGCCATCCATCTCATTACCGACTCTACCCTGGACGAGTTGTTTGCCCACAGGATCATCACGAAGTACCTGCCAGTCGCGGATAGCTCCGCCTCTACCCTGTTCCCGAACTACGCGAGTGTGATGTGCCGGAGTTCCACCAGGACCTTACCGCGGCCGACATCCCACATGTTCCCTTCTCCCTTAACGGCAAACCCGCCCATTGTCCGGATGGCGTGACAAACAGGATACTCAATAATCTCCATGTTGAGTTGATCGTCTTCTTTACCGATAGAATTAATGATGTCTGACGTAGTGGACAGGTCCCCACACAATGGAAGACGGCCTGCACGGTACTCATCCCCAAACCCGGTAATGTACCAGGAATCGACAATCTAAGACTAATTTCCCTGGTGTCTTGTGTCGGTAAGGTCGCGCATTATGTCCTACTCAACTCGCTCACGGTGTACTTCAAGACAAGTGGCATGTACACCTGCAATACGGCAGCTTTCTGAGCTGGCCTCTCGATACAGGACACCATGAAGCTGATAAAACATCTGATCATCGACCGGATCACGGGAGACGAAAATATCTCACCGGAATTCAATCTCCAGTTTATTGCGGGCTTCGGGCTCGGGAAGAGCGCCTACGACTTCATCCGATCCTTTCTTAGCTAGAGAACTACCAAGCTCAATATCGAAAGATACTTCTCTCAAGAAGCACTTTCGGTTCACGCGGCACGGCTCAGGGCTCAGTCATTTCGCCAAGATTATTCAACATCGCAATGATCGGGCTTTCCAAGGAGCACAATGCGTTGGCGTGCTAGTTGGGGCGGATCCATAAATACCTTGTTCAGCGCAATACAACGTGCACAAGAAAGACAACAGGACAAGGCGCTTACACAAGGATGTTTAACAGATTAAAGGAATCAACCATACCACCTACGCAGAATACATGAACATCTGGTGCGTCGGTGGAAGCAACGGCCAAGTTGAGGACGCCGTGCAGAGCGCCATTGATTGAGACTGAGCCCTTCCTCCGCCCTACTGGGCTGAAAGGTTCTCCATCCAAGTATGAACTACTTCTCTACGACAAAAGACCTAGATAGGATTGCAACCGTGATTGGAAATCGGCATCCGAAAGCGAAATACGGCTTCTCACTGGTCTCACTGGCCCAGAGTGAACTCGCTCCGAATATTGGGGACAAATATCGAATCCAACAGTGCCAATGGAAGACCACTCAGAAAGATCACCGCCAAGACGGATAGTGCACTCGGCCTCATCTGGAATACCGTCAAAAGGTACCGGGGAATCAAGCAAAGACAAACTCATCCGCATTAAACATGCATTTGTACTCTGCCACCTTTCATACTCGGCGGCCATGCATAATTGGAATGCCGCATAGAGGAGCAAGTTGAATTTCTTCATCAGAAAGGCCTTTAAGCTTGCCGTCGGCTTACCTTTAAACATTCATACTGAAAACATGATAAAGCTCAGAGTCCACAACGCGCTAGAAGAAATTATACAGGCGCAAAAGCGCTCACAGCTGCTCAATCTATCCGGTCCCGCGATGGGCCGCAAGACACTCGACGAGATGGGCCTCAATCCTGTCGACCAATAACCCGACGCCATGCGGATTTCCAGCGGCATCAGGTCTCAACTGCACATCCCACCCATTACCTATACTCGAGTATGTCCGTAACCACACAACACTATCTGTGCTATCTGTAGACGGGTATTCCCCCTCCAGCCCCCTGCAAAGCGCGGTCGTTGACCTTTCGACATTTACAAGCCCGTGCACATCGTAACCTTGCGGTTCTTCATGCAATATACCCTGAAAGGTATCCCAGTGCGGAATGTCCTGCGTGTGGACTAACGGCAACTTTGAACTATGTGTTGTGGTAGTGTGACTCCAGGATACCATGACTCCAGAGCCTAATTGTAGGCCACTTAGGTATGTATCTCAGCTAGTTGGTAAGGTCACATCTTTGAACGACATCGCAAAAGACTGGACGCACAGGGCGGCAAACGGACACCCACAGCACTGTTTGTCTGTTTGCTACTCGTCGTACCTCATCTTATGTCCTTTTCCTTTCAAAGAGGTTGCCTAATTGTGCATGTTTGTTCCTACGACGTGACTAAATAGCCTGGTATTAATGATGTGCAACGTGTTTCTACTTTCAAGGCGGGTATCACGACCCAAGTCTAATCTATATATACTGCGTGTCCGAAAAGTAACTGTGCAGTGGAATGAGTGGTCCTAATATTTCCTGTTTTACTTATATCGTTGCATTTATCTCTCTAAGAAATGCTGGAAAAGTCCGCCATCTTTTTGAAGACAGGGGTGCTACAACGTAAAATTATTCCAAACTTTTCTATTCCAATTCTGCGATAAGCCCACCGTGATTGGCGACAAACTTTTTTGGACCACCCCCACTTCACCTGTCTCTCACGCGGCGTCACGAAAACCGCGATAGCTCCCCATCTAATATGACGTGACACACTGATTATATATCATTCGACCGAGCAAAATAAAAATAGTTATTTCTGATTCGACGCCTTTTCGCTATTAACCCTCGGCTATTGCTCAAAAGTTTTCGGGCTGCAACCACTTCACATGCCTCTCACGCGCCGTCACAAAACCGCAATAACTTACCGCGTCAAAGGGATGTCTACGCGTTAAGGATGCAATATTATGCGGAACAAAACTGCTCTGTTCCGAAAGCAATAAAAGATGGCTGCCGCCGATCGCTTCGGCACTGGCTACTCGCCCCTGCCGGAGAGCATGAATTTATTTGCGTTTAATAAAGCTGTTTACGTGGCCGTGTAACGTTTTTGAGAACTTTCGGCACGTTTGCGACCTCGTTCTGACAACTTTTCTTTGCTGATGAGCCGTTTTAGCGTCATTCTTAAGCGTCCGTTGCATGCCGCCGCGATCGTCGACGAGCCACCGCAAGCTAAATAAGAGAAAGCGGACCAATCGCAGACGCCGGCATGACCCTCTTCATCCGGTTATCGATATTCAGTGCAGTGGCTCGGCCCTATCCAATCCCTCTCCACTTGAGCATGCTCCTCGCCTCTTGTGAGCCAATCAGATAAGACAAGCCGCCCAGTGCAGGCAATGTTATTCGTTTTTCAAGCAAAGAAAAGTGACCTGTATGAATAAGGGGAGCATTTTATTGGTTTGTTCAGACAACTCTGCGCATGACCTTCCGATGCTTGCGTCGGCGGTTACGCACATGTGACGTCAGGATATTGGAATAAAATCATATTGGAATAGTTTTATGTTATACGACCCCAAATGTGAAATCAATCCTCCACGAGTGGTCAAAACACTTTCAGGACACCTCCCAACTTTGCGTGTGTGTCTTGCGACCTCAAGAAAACCGCGATAGCCCCCAAAATTATATTACGTGTGCACGCTGATTGTGCACCATTAAAGCGAACAAAAACAATTATTCCGGATTCGACGCGTTTTCGCCATTAGCCCTTTGCTATTAGTTAAAAGTTTTCGGACTGCGTCCACTTCGCCTGTCTGTCAGGAGACGTCGCAAACCCGAAAACGCATCGCGTCAAAATGTCGTGTACACGTAAAAGATGCCTTAATATGTCAAATGAAATTGAATATATTTCTGAACATTCAGTGACTGCGCCAGTACGAAGTGAATGGAAGATGGCTGCCCGCCGATACCTCTGACACTCGCTACTCGCACCTGCCGGTGAGCCTGGATTTATTTCCGTATAACAAACCGCTTTGCGTGACACTAAAATGTTATAGATACCTTTTGGCACGTACACGACATCGCTCTGCCAACTCTTCCTTGCTGAGAATCTCTTTTAGCTGAATTCCTAAACGTCCGTTGCATGCCGCCGCGATTTTTGACCAACCACCGCAGGCTAATGAAGGAAAAATGAACCAATCGTAGAGGCCGGCACTACCCTCTTCATCCGGTTATCTATTTTCCCTGCGCTGACTAAGATCCATCGAAACCTTCTTCTCTTTAGCGTACGTCTCGCCTCTTGACAGTCACTTAGACATGAAAAACCGCCCATAATAATGTTATTTGTTTTGAGTTCGAACAATGATGAACTTCTAAGAACGAGGACAGCGTTTCATCGAACTGTTCAGACAACTCTGCGGAACACTGACCGACGCTTGCGTTGGCGGTTATGTATATTTGACCTCACTAGATTGGAGTAAAAACCGACTGCAATAGTTTTACGTTATAGGGCCCCAGACCTGCACACAATGCTCCACTTGGTGGAGGCTTGCCGGAGAAGTCCCAGCAATATGAGCTTTGTAATGATTCTCTGTGCTTCCTCCATTGTCAGAGGGTTATTCTCGTACGTGTGCCATTTTAGACCACCTCACAGACTTTATTAGACAAATTACAGTTGTTGCATTAGCATATCGCACGTGAAACTGCCAGATTCAATGTTATCATTAATTTTTTTCTCAATGCACAGTTAGTTTATGAACATCCTAGTATAAGCCTGCGAAGTGTAGTTACCGCTCATATATTGCAAGGCGAGTGCTTGGTGTAGGCTTGCTGGAGAGGTCCCTGCATTATGAGCTTCGTAATAGCTGTCTGTACCTCCTGCACTGTGTGAGAGTTGGTCTTGCACATGCGTGCTCTGAGGCCACTTCCCAGACTTTTTCAGACAAATTGCAGTTGTGGCGTCAACACATTGCACGTGCACGTGAAATCGCCAGGTGATTCAAAGTTATTGCTATATTTTTGTTCAATTTCTCACTTGACAGTTACTTTTCGGACACTCTAGTATAAGCCTGGAAAGCGTAGTTAACGCTCATCTACAGCAAGGCGATTGATTGGTGGAAGCTTCTTGGAGAGGTTCCCTGCAATGTGAGCTTGGTAATGCCTGTCTCTACCTCCTGCAGTGGATGAGGGTCGCACTCGTACTTGCGACCTTTTAAGGCCACTTCACAGACATTATAAGACAAATTACAATCGTTGCGTTAACATAATGTCACGTGGTGGTGACGTTGAAGAACACAGTAGCAGTACTGTGAAAGTCAAAACTAACTTTTATTGGGCGAACCTGTGCCCACAAAAACAGGCTACACTTATAGCACAACGATAGCGGCGAACACGGTCGGCGATCGTCGAAAATCTGATCAGCGGGTCAAGCGCGTCGGCTTTTATACAGCAGCCATCGAATGTTCGAACGAAATGCGAAAACACCCGTGTGCTTAGATTTAGGTGCACGTTAAAGAACCCCAGGTGGTCAAAATTTCCGGAGTCCTCCACTACGGCGTGCCTCATAATCAGAAAGTGGTTTTTGCACGTAAAACCCCAATTATTATTATTATTATTATTATTATTATTATTATTATTATTATTATTATTATTATTATTATTATTATTATTATTATTATTATTATTATTATTATCGAATGTTCGAGACTAATCGCTGGGACCCGCATGCCTTCCACAAAGTTCTACACCATTCGAGTCACGCGATGAAATCAGATAACACAAGGTTCGGCGACAACAGACAGCGGATAGAAGCATCGATAACTTACCAGAAATTTCGGATACATGCAGGGGCGTCCCGCGCTGTGCGATTACATTTGTTAGGCGGCGAAACGTGGTCGCCCGATAAATATAAGTACATGTGTCAATATAACACGTGAAACAGGCTGGTGATCTAAAGTTAGTGTGATATTCTATTTATTTTATTTTCTGACCCCACAGTTCCTTTTTGGAGATTCTAGTATAAGCCTGGAAACCGTAGTTAACTATCATCTACAGCAAGGCAAGTGCTCTGATTCTGGGGTGAGTCGAGAAGCCTGCGCCTGTCGTACCAGTCTTTTTTTTCCACCATTGCTCCAGGTTGTTCAGTCGCATTCTCCTGTGCACATATTACCAGTGGGCTTAAGCAAAGTGCTTCTTTTTACATTGTAACTTCCCAGATATTCATCCGTCATCGAAGCTGACAAAAAGAGAACAGCCGCACCAAGGTTTGCAGCAAGGGTGCATCCGGCTGAAGGACTGTTTAGACATGTAGGGCAGTGGCGACTTGTTGTCCTACTAGGATAGTGGAATATCTGGCACTTATACAAGAGCCGCTGGGAGACCTGGTGACAAATTTTATGACACAGTCTTCAAGAAACTAGAGCTCACAAGAAAATTTCGTGCTTTTCTCTTGGCAAAATATTAGTATGCAAGCATACATTTGTGAACATCCTGCACCTTTCTATTTGTTACGTCAGCAAATAGGTCATATACACTGTGTGATTGGATATGAAGGTTTTGCTTGTTTCAAATTAACGCTACCACCGCTCGGTGTCTCTAGGAGCACTCTTGCACGCGTCCAGTTTTTACGACTGATGTCTACGCTAAAACGTGGCCTCTATACAGTCTGTATAGGTAGAATTCATAGCGCCCATCTTAGTGGCGCTAATGTTGCACGCCGTCATATGTCTCGTGGCTTGCTATCTCCAATCGTGTTGAGCCGTAAATAAACCACTGTTAAACCTTGCTTGAAGAAGTGCATTGAACCCGTTAATAATTTCATCAAACTTAGATCATCTTTAAATAGGAAACAGTCATTATACCCAAGCGAATAAGATTACAAATATTCATGAAGTAAAAAAACACTAATATTTTTCCTGTGTACGCGCTTATCAGAGTCAGATAATGAATTGTCAAGCGTGTTATGTTTTTTTGAAGCAAGTAGCAGAGTTCCTTAAAAGGCCGAAGGTGACCGTAAGTTCAGTGAAAACCCGACATGCCAATGTTGCTTTCTTATTTTACACGTATTTCCCCTTAATATTTCGTTTCATTGGGGGTGACATTACACTCGCTTTGTTGTTATGACGTTTTTTATACTTCGGCATGCATCGATATATACTGAAGGACAGCAAGTACTTCCTAAATTGAATATCGCGTACAATTTCATTTCGATAAGTGGAACTTTGTAAGTTAGTCTTCTCGTGACGGTGCTGTAACGTGAAAGATGTCAGGTCATCCCGTTGCATAGTGCTAACGGCAGTGGCGCGTAACGTGGCGCGGTACTTTTGCAGAAAAATGGGCCAGATCAATTGCAAAGTACACGAATGGATTATACCAAGGCAGTGATATGATACGCTACGTAAAATACGCGCCGCTATTTCTGGCAAATGCCCTCAAGTCCAAACACGTTGCCTCGACCGGATTGCAGTGCTATATTGCCTGGAGCCTGTTTCGCCAGATGTTAAATTACACGGATCCCGATTTATTGGCGAAGGACAAAAACCCTGAAGACGTTTGCTACGAGCATGCCAACAGGCTAATGGGGTACGCTATCACTAGCCGGTTCTTCCATTCAGGTGAGTTGACGGGCTCATTTTGTTCTGGATAAGTTGTCCGCATTCTTTTCGCCGAAAACAATCCTTAATTGGTGATTGGAATTCTAATTAAAGACTCGGCTAATATATATGTGCGTGCGTGTGTGTATTTGTAACGAACCACACAAGAACGGTCCGGCGCAATGGTATGGGAGGAGCAGGACGACGAATAAAGGCAGTGTTCGGACGACCATGTTGTTCTACGTCTGAAACCTCCTGCTCGCGTCGCACACACACGCACACACACGCACACACACACACACACACACATATATATATATATATATATATATATATATATATATATATATATATATATATATATATATATATATATATATATATATATTGAGTATCCATTCAAGTCAACTCTATTTTTGGGCAAGTTAAACATGATAACACTTCCCACCGCAGTAGCCTAGCAGCTATGGCGTTACCCTGCTCAGCGCGAGGTACGCGTCTCGAATGATTCCACGTCTATTAAATGGCAGCCCTATTCATCACGTTATTGTGTCAGTTCATCCAAATTGACCTGACTTTCAACACGCTAGATTTCTTTATTTACTTCGACCCCATTGGATGAACTTCGGCCAATCTCACTCAATAAAAGCCGTAGAGAAAGTCACCCTGGGCGAACAGCTATGGGCTGGTCGCTGTCTGGCCTTCTAGACAACTTGGGTCTCTCGTCATGCAACTGTGGGCATGTGCTCCGACAGATAACTTCGGCACTGCGTATGCGATATTGGCTTCTGCCTATATATTGACCCTCTTGTATTGATTGGTCAAGAAGACGTGAAAAAAGCTGTAGCTGTCTTTAGCTACTTGGTTCAGTTTACATGGCCATCGGCCCATGTAGGAGAAGAATAACGAGCCCAGAAAGAAAAAGCAGGCGTGAAGGAAGGAAGAGTGCATGACATTTTACTGATTGGCGCACATGACGGAGACATCATGCACTATAGGAGGAGGACGAGATCAATGCGCGCAGCTGCTGCTACTGCTCCATCCACAACGGGCGATTGCGCGGCGAATGCTGCCGCTTCTTGCAACAGGGAGGGTTGCTGTGGTGTTTCAGTAGTGATGTTGCGATGGCAATAGGTACGGCGTCGCGGTATCATTTTTCACTGTGGCTGGCAGCGATATGGTGAATTCGTGTGTTTGCTGATGTGCACTTAAGATTTCATGTTTCACGGATGAAATGGAAATATGCTAATTAATATATAGAGGGGTTTTCATTGCCTGTCATAGTAACGCTTCATGCGGACTACGTGTACGACCTCCGCTAGGTTGTGCCGCTTTGATCGCTCTTGTTCAAGAGGGATGACTTCGTAATTCAGATCACCTACTTGCCGAATGAGTTCCTAAGGATCAAAAAAACTGCGAAGGAGTTTTTCACATAATCCGCGACGAAGTAATCGTGTCCATAACCACGCTTTAGCACCTGGTTGGTACAGAACTTCTCTGTGGTGCAGGTTGTACTATCTTGCGTCCCTGCGTTGTTAGTGGCAACCGTGCCAACTGCCGGGCTTCTTCGTCTCGTTGTAGGAAGTCGTAGACGTCGTACGGGTTGTTGTTTTCATCATCTACTGGCAACATAGCATCTAATGTGGTTGTGACTATGCGGCCATAGACCATTTGAAATGGACTGACCTAAGCTGTCTCCTGTACAGGTGTATTACATGCGAAAGTGGCGCAAGGAAAGATTCTGTCTCATATCTTATGTTGGAGGTGCACATACATGGACAGCATGTCGGCGAAGATTCGGTTTAGACCTTCCGTCAGGCCGTTTGTTTGCGGGTAGTATGCAGTGATCTTTTTGTGACTTGGATGGGTCATCTTCATGAACCACTACATCAAACCAGATGTGTAACCAGATCGGTATTCAAGACCATTGGTGCACCATGTCGCACTAATATGTCACAAACGAAGAACTTGGCAACTCAAATTGTAGTTCCTCACTCGAGGCGGCCAATTTTAGAATATTGTGTGAAATAGCTCACCTATACTACGATCCATCTCTTCCCTGACGATGACGTTGGGAACAGTCTAAGAAGATTCATTCCAACTTGTTGAAATGAAATCTTCGGCGAGTGTGTGGGTTGGAGGAGGTGGGCCGGTTTCACGGGCACTGTTTTGTGCCTATGTCATTTGCGACATGTTTTCACGTAATGCTGCACTGACGCTAACAGTTTAGGCCAGAAGTATATGAGACGAATTCTGGCGAATGCCGGATGACACCTAAGAAACCCAACGATTGTTAATCATGACAAGCTTCCAAAATTTCCGGTCGCATGGCTTATGGCACGACGGGTAATAATTTTTCTTTATTGCGTTTGAAGTTTCTCTTGTAGAGCGCATTATCTCGGAGGAAAGATGACAATAACCCTCTCGTAAACATATGCGGGATTTGGACTTCATATCCTTCGAAGAGCTTGATCGGTGCGAGCGATTCTGTGTCGGTCCGTTTGTGCTAGGCGATTTCTGAAGTGGTCATTGGGGTAAGGAAAGAGAAATCTTCTGAAGAAGTAGACTCCACTGGCGAGCGGGACAACTAGTCAGCATCGTGGTGTTTTCTCACAAATTTGTTTACAACAATGGTGTATTCTTAGAGCCTGTGGCTCCACCTCGCAAGTCATCCAGATGGGTCGTTTAGGCTCTTCAGCCAGCAGAGGGAATGGTTATCCCTGACTGCAAGGAACGACCTGCCATAGAGGCATCGTCGGTGGTTGCTGATGGCCCATATGACAGCCAAGCGCCCCTTTTCGGTAGCAGAGTAGTTCCAGTTTTTGAGAGAGCGCTGCTAGCATTAACTATGACTTCGTATTCCCCGTTTTGCCATTTAACTAGAACCGCACCGAGACTAAGATTGCTTGAATATGTGTGGACTTCTGTGCCTGCCGTCTCGTCGAAGTGGGCGAGGATCGGTGGGGCTCGCAATCATTCCTTTAAATAATTGAATAAAACCTATTGCTCAGTACTCCACATGAAGGGTACGTCTTATTTAGTAAGTCCCATTAGATTTTCGGTAATTTTTCAGACGTTTAAGCACGTAGTCCAAGAAATCGACGTATTGTCTTCTTGTTTGTCGGCTTCGGAAATCGTGCAACGGCAGGAGTCTTGTAGGGACCTGGGCCCACACCTTGCGAGCAAAAAGCAAGTTCAAAAAGCTCAAAAATTACGAACAATTTCTTTTACTGAAATTTTATTCTTTTTCTATTTCCGATAGCGCTTGGGGTGGTCTCCTGATTAGCCTACTTTTAAAAAATATTTCGGCCTATTTCAATATTTCCATAAACATCGTGCAACGCATTCTTTATGCAGACAGTCAATTCTTCCATGCGTGCACCCTCCTCTTCAAAGGTGATTACATTACTATCATTCATGGATCCTGGGATGCAAGAATTTTCTTGACCATACGTCGGTAAAGGTGTGCGAATACTAATGTTGCCCAGCACTTCATTTGAGTGGTTTCATTAATATGGCAAAAGCAGGAAGGAGTGGGGTCACCTTTAGGCAACGTACGAATAATATTAATAAGCAAAGAAAGCATGCTGTACCAAAAAGTAGTGTTCTATAAACCTCGAAATGCTTTCACCTCCTTGAAGTGTGGGCACCTAAATTGTAATGACGGATGACCTCCAGCCAATAATAAAACTCATAGCACTAACAGCTGTCCTATTCTTCAGGCAAATTGAATGAAACCGAGCCTATAGCCTCTGTTAAACAAAATGCGTAATGTTCATTCAGCATATTAGAGGAAGGTCTTATAAACCATTGAAAAGGAAATTGTTCTGAGCATCTTGCCCTCACACACTGAATGCAGTCGACTCACGTTGCTTTTAGAAAATACTTCTCTATATCCCGAAGTTACGTGTTCAGTAATACGTTTCTGCATCACCCTGTATTTGGCCAACCTCTACTCACGATCAACGGCCGATTGACAAATGCTTCTCCTGCTGTTTACTGTTTACTGTTTCTTAAAAAAAGAACACACCACTATTTGTTCTGATCTTGGAAGTGTGCTATTTATGCCTAGATGCCGATATAACAAACGAAGTGCATTACAAATTTTAAGAAACATCTGCAATATGCCCGCGAGGAATTTCGTATCGATACCTTGTACGCAATGTTACATATCTGAATGAAGCTCTAGTGGTCTTAGGTGTTGTATTGCAAAAAAAAACACACATGAAAAAAGACTATAGACGTTTTCAATATAATTTTCTGGATAGTTATCGGCACGTTAGCACAAGGATAGCTATGCAGAAATTTGTCTATGTATATTCGAACTAGAAGCTACACCCGTTCTATGGAATAAAAAAAGGAAAGTTTTGTGACGGGTATGCGAAAAATGTGGATCTGCTGATCTTTATAATTTTTTTGTCATTCACATATAATTGCTGCGCAAAAAAGTGCTATGGTAGAGTTGTGCGTGGCGAACAAACATGGCATCAGTAGCAATGTTCTGTCTCTGAGGAATTGTTGGATGCTGTCTTACGTAGGTATGATCGTAGTACAGAACGCACCCATTTGTACTGTCTAATATGATATTCAGCTCTACAATTTTGTATTGTGCTTTGAATGCCTTGCTGTACGATAGGTTACTATGAAAAACGGGGAAAAAACCACATTTTGCTGCCTACGTATGTTTTGCCGAAACAAAATAGCCCCCTGCTGGGGCATGCTGCTTCGCACATATTGAACAGAAAAATATAAGTTTTCACACAGACGCGTTGCACATATGTTGAAAGTAAGGAAGAAAATTAGTAGCCGAAGGGTGCTGAAAATCAAATTTGAAAGGGGAGAACAATCTGAAAAAAGAAACCAACGCAAGTGGTGTTGGCTTCCATAGGCACCTGAAGGGAATGTCATGTGCTGGTCGAGCGCATAGCACACGATAAGGCGGATGGCGTTTGCCCCCTCATGGAATCAGCTTCATTTCTTTCTTTGTTTTTCCCTCTTGGAGTTTGGCTTGCCAAACACACGGGGAGAAATTGGCGCTCGTGACGCTATTTCGGTTTACCTGAGGGTATACCCGCTGACCTAGCCGTGGTGAAACCGCAGCAGCGAGGCTCTGAGCGAGCGCCGCTGCGACGCCTCTCCGCAGCCAATCACGTGGATTGAGGTCACACCTGCCACACATGCGCTCCGGTGGCTCAAGGTCCCTGCGACGCGATGGAATATCTTGCGAGGTATGGCATAGCGGAGCTTTCGCTCTAATACTGCCGCTGTGTAGACGAGGCTCCTGTAATCTTGACAACCAAGTATTATTCCACTGCGTATAGCCGCGTGTTCACACGTCATGTCAAAAATGGTAAAAAATCCCTTGCGCTCTCTGCGATGACGTCAGCAGCTACCTCGAAGCTGCCATTCTTGCTGTGTTGGCAAAGTTGTGTTGGTCCGTCGAGGGGGAGCTGGACAACGCTGCCTGCCATTGCCGTGTCGTGGGGTGTGTTATGGGCGTGAGCTGCGGTGCGCATGCGGAAGCGACTACCGTGTTGTAACGCCTTCCGCATAGATCGCAGTGTGGGTGTTCATTGGAATACAGCGCAGAGTGCATGGCGTGGTTTAGACTCAACCTTGGTTATGTGTTTGTGCGAAGCTCCCGTCATACCTAGGCTTCCTCTCGCTTGCGAGCATTCTGTGGTTGTGGTAGTGCTCTTCGTGAAAGGCAACAGTGCTGTAGGATGTTCGTGTAGGTTAATGGCATTGACTTTAGGCAGAACTGTTCGGTGGGTCCCTCTGGCGGCTGCTGGTGTGCCTGCGCTCGGCCGTGGCGTGTGACTGCTGATTAAAGAGTAAGGACTAATGCCCCGGAGTGCACTCGATTTTTATGCATGGCGGGAGTTTGTGCGCTCCACTCAGAATGTCATATGCGGCCCTGGACATTTTGACCTTGAAACAATTTCTACATGCCGTCTGACAGTCCGTCAAAGCTATGACATTTTTGATGCACTCCAAGTGTGGTTTGTTGTGATGGCTAACGTTATCGGTAGTTCCTCTGCCTCCGCAGCGTCCTCTCCAAAAACCGAGGACGCATTTATTGCGCTCCCGTGATTTCTCACTACGCTGGTGAAGAATGCAGTGCCTCTTGCGGGGCCGGCCGCGTCTACGCACAAACGACTGGGTTGTTTCTCATACTTATGCTTCCTTGCGAGCGTCTGCACTTCTGCTTGTCACAGTCGAATGAGGAGTATCGGGCTGCATGTTCACTGGAATCGCTGAGACGTGCATAATTTCCACTACTTGTGTGGGTATATTTTCGGCGCACTGCTGTTCCGCGCCGAGTATATAAGACGTTTCAAGACATCCCGCTACCGTGGGTTGTAGACTTTCGTTCTGGCTTACCATGTGTGCCTCTTGATATCATTTGCCTCGTTGCACACGTCTGTCGCATGCAGGCGAAGAGTAGACGTTCGCTGCGGGACTTCGAGCTCTTTCTCATATGGCTTGCCTATCAGCTAGTGGAGAGCGTCCACTGCAGCGTTGCCTAAATTTAGGGTACCGAATGCGTAAACGCCGGCTCATAATCAGTGCCTGCACTAATCAAATCAGGTCCTGTTCCTTGAATCCTCTCTTCCTGCTGGTAACCCATTGCATCACGCGCAAAACCGGCGGGATCGTGTGTTGTTGGTTTTGTATTGCGTATCATTCACCCCGTCTTTGTGCAAGCGTAACCGATGAATACGACCGCAAGCACTATCACTCAGATTGCATAGTAGGGCCAAAGCCCACCTTTAGACTTAGTGAAACATTGCTTTCGGACAGCCTGACGTTATTACATTCAGAACTTCGTCTTTGAGCTAAAAATAGATGTCTGGAATTGAGAAGTTGTGCCCACTACCAAACGTCGTGCTCCCATCAGTTGACGTTCTTCTAGATGCGTCTGTGGCCTCTGTGGGATAATGCGTTCCATCTGTTTACTGAGGCATGACGTGAAAGGAATGCGTTTAGTTTCTCCAGGATTGACCGGGAGCGACAGAGTAGACACCAGAAAACGCGGACTGCAACTGATTTATCGCAACGTATAGCGCTTCTGAGTATACAATCCGACACACAGGCACATGGGGAGAAACAAAAAAACCCAAAGTGATACGTGAAGCTCCTCCTCGATAGAGGTGATAAGGCTCGTAAGACTCAAAGCCTTGTCACACATCAAATAAAAAATATAAGCAAAACTTCTCTACGATTCTATTCTACCGACCAAGTCCCCATAGAGAAAGATATCCAACAAGAACAAACAGACACTCCCATAGAGCCCAGCGGCCGAGATGACTGTAGCGGCCCAAGCTGCCGGTTTTATTACGTGAACCACATTTCTGGTTTCGGTTTTGGGGGCGCTCATTTTGAACTCTAGCTAGAACGCGTTTCGCTGGCTGCGCTGATTATCGTGGTTTTTTTTCTTTTTTTTTTGCTTCTACTGCTCAATTGCATGCGGTCTTATGCGGAATCTTTTAATCGTTAGGTACAAATGATTGCGATCGATCTTTAGAAGCCTCATTGAATATGGTTCACGTGCAATTTCATAAAGAAAAAAATACGACGCCTCATTAAATGAGAAAATGTTTATTTTGTTCTATATATACGCTCGCTCCGGGCTTTCTGTACATTCATGCGAACGTTGGGGCGCTAGGTAAGCAGCAGTAGTTGTCGTACGAAGCTCCACCAGAAGTCGTCAGCTGAAAAATGTATATTAGAAGTACGTCTGATTTTGGCATTAGCACCTTATAGCAATACTGCGTGCAGAGGCGAAACGTGCAAAAGTAGTAAATGGGTGGCATCAGAAACAAAAGAAAACGCTTTTGGATGCACGTGTATACACGTTCTGAACGACCCCACGACGCGGCGTGCAAGACAACAGCAGCAGCAGCGCAAAAGTTACAGTAACAGGCAAAGAAACCTTTGCTTTATGTAGCCATGGCCTTATCGCAAGCGAAAGTTCGCTACCTTCAAAAGGGGTAGCATGGAAGTTGACTTGCAACTGCGTTTCAAGTCAGCGCATCTCTTATTTGGCCTTTATTTCAGCACTACTGCAGCGCTTCCTTTTTGCTAGATGTTTAACCAACAACTACGCAACAACTAATAACTAACTGGTACCTATTAACTAGCCCAAGAACTATTATAAAATTCGCAAACATTGTATATTGTAGAGAGCCGGTAGAGAGAACATGTAGGCTTAACAAGCCTTGCAAAACGTTTCGGCAAGCTTGCACAACATACGCAGAATATTGGACGCAGTTACAATGATTGACATCATCGAACAAGATTTTCATTGCACTAGCAGACCTTGATTTCTACCCCATGTAGCAGGGAATGAGTCAGATGCTCGGAAGTATTCAGCGTAAACTTGTCTTTGTTTTTCTTCCTGTTATTGTGCCATACAATCAGTGATCAGCAAGAAGACATTCGTGGAAGTCAACGAAATGGCTTCCAACATTCGCAAGGCCTATCAAGCGGCATTCCGTTCGTCAACGTGGATGACGGGATCAGTGTGGGAAACCGCCCTACAAAAAATTACGAATATGCGGCTACATATCGGTGCCATTGGAGCGCAGCTTGATGGCGCCTACGTGGAGAAATATTACGGTGAGTCTCTAGGTTTGATCACATCTGACGTGTCCATCGGATCAGAATAAAAAAGCCCGTAAATACGCACATTTATGCCCAACTGGGTCACTTTGGTTGACTTTCAATGACGTCAATGTCCTGACGTTACAGGCGTGCTTGCCTTGACAGAATTGTCAGATTCTGCCTCACAGCAAAAATGTACGTACCTAGAACTGGCTGACTAGTGGCCCGGCCTTTGAATCTTCTTGCTTTCTCTCAGAAATTAACGAGGCACCGTTGGCCAAACTGCCGTTGAATATCTAAACATCAGGAAAACACTTTCCAGAATTCTAGGATTCACGTGATTAAAATTTGAACGGAGTCCCGTATTGAAGTGTGGGCCTCTATCTAATACAGCTATGCGTTCAACGTAAAATTGAACCTTTTTTCAATCCATGCCTTAAACGTATTACTGAAGTTTCAAAGTACTGAATGTTAGTCGACGATTGCATAAGGAGCGAGTGGCTTCCACGTCTAAATCAACACTTGAGGCATCCAGGCTTGCAGCTGTAAAACGCAAGCCTTCAGACTTTTCTCATCTTGCGTGCGCTTTACGTCGAAGTCTGTCTGCTACTCTGACTATCCTGTCGAGTGAGACCGCGTTTTCTGGAAGGGATGCGGCGTTTACGCGGACGAAAGCTGAGGTTTTATTACGGCTGCTTGTTCTTGTTTCTTTTTTCTTCTAGACGTGGGACAAAGAGGCAATACGTCATGCAGTTTTCCTTTTCGCACTGTGTTGCCGTGCGATACAAGACACAATGGCACATTGGAACTTGTTTATTACCCTGCCTTACATGCTGCGCTTCATCGCAAATATTGCGCAACGCGAGCGGGGACGAAGATGCACAAGGTCGCGTGCTTTCTAACAACTTGCTTTATTATTCGAGAACATTAGACTTAAGTATCTTACAGAACTGTGGAAAACATCTCATGATTCCACTCAGGGCGCACATAGCTATCACTTAGATTGTGTAGAAATATATAGATACGACAAAAGTAGAAGCAATTCTGTATATTGCCACGTTCTATATGGTCGCCGCGGGTATGTGCCAGGCGATGAAGACGACGCTGAAGAAGCGCGCGAGTCGAAAAACAGACGACAACAACGTCGCGTTGACTGCTCTGATAAAATGCTTTCATACGTACTCTACACCGGCTTTCCCGTCTCCTACTAGGCGCTGACACTGGTGGAGGCGTTGGGTAGTGTTGCCTCATGCTCGGCACCCCTTCGCGGAGCCACACGTCGAACGCGGAATCACCTTCGTTGGTTGAAACTCCTGTTCCCCGGTACAGTCGCCGCCTGCTAGGCCTGACGCTGCAGTTCAACCCTCTGCAGGACCCTACAGGAACACATCTTCCTACTTCCACCATGGCTACTGCAACTCCATCTCAGGTGACGCTACAGAATCCTAAGATCCCAGAATGTTTCCATGCTGACGGTTTTGAAGATGTCCAAGATTGGCTGGACCAATTTGAGCGTGTCGCCAGTTCTAATGGCTGGGGGTCCCGGCAAAAGCTGGCTAATGTTGATTTTGCACTTCAAGACAGTGCGCGGACGTGGTCTGTGAAACGGGAGAGATGTTTGACCACATGGGATGTCTTCCGCACCCAGCTGCTAGATACGTTCACTAGTAGCGACAGAAAAAACAACGCGCAGCGCCTGCTCGAATCCCGTATTCAAAAATCGAATGAAAGCATTGTCATGTTTAGAGAAGACATGGCCCGCCTTTCCCGCAGAGCAGACACTGAGATGGCCGAAGAAAAGAAGTTACGCTATCGCTTGCGCGGAGTGAAGGAGGAAATGTTTGCCGGACTCGTGAGGAACGCACCGACGACAGTGGCCGAATTCACCAAGGAGGCTACCGCTATAGAACAGGTACTACAGCAACGGTACCGCCAATATGATCGGAAGGACTCACCATGAATGCTTCAATTCTACCTGGGAGCTGAGGCACGTCTCTGCGTCAAGTCATCCTAGAGAGTGGGCGAGAGAAGGTTCAGTAGCTCGGGATTTCTCCTATGGCACCAGCGGTGGCTTCTGTCGCTGATATCATTGGGGAGGAAGTTCGACAGGCCTTTTCGTCGACCGACTGGCAGGCAGTGCCGCGACGATTAACCTACGCGGAAGCTGTCAGTCGTCCACCTCCCGGAGAATCGGTGCTGCTGACACTGTCAACCACTATGGCGCAGTCATCTTCGCCACCCCCGACGCCCTATTTTCAACATTCACAGCCGCCGCCCGCTATGCCGTATCGCCTCCAGCCGATCGCTGCGCCTCGGTCTTACGGCGAATCCCGTGCCGGCTACGCGCTTCGAAAGACCAATTTGTGGCGCACCGCTGACCGCCAGCCGCTATGCTTTCATTGCGGCGAAGCAGGACATGTTTACCGCGCATGCCACTACTGCACAGCAGGGTATTCTAGGTTTCCCCAACTGCAATTACCCTGTGTTTGATGCTGCACGTACCTGGGACGAAAATTCTATAACCCGCCGTGGTTGCTCAGTGGCTATGGTGTTGGGCTGCTGAGCACGAGGTTGCGGGATCGAATCCCGGCCACGGCGGCCGCATTTCGATGGGGGCGAAATGCGAAAACACCCGTGTACTTAGATTTAGGTGCACGTTAAAGAACCCCAGGTGGTCGAAATTTCCGGAGTCCTCCATTACGGCGTGCCTCATAATCAGAAAGTGGTTTTGGCACGTAAAACACCATAATTTTAAAAAAAATTCTATAAACGTTCAGCCGGAAGGTTCAGCAACGCCTCGATCGCGTTCCCCTTCTCCGGCTCTTTACACCGCAGCGACCCGTCGCGATTTTTCTGGTGCCTCTAGGCGCAGGTCCCCTAGCCCACGCCGGGGAAACTAGAGGTAGATACCTCCGCGGGTGACGTTGCAAACCAGCTAGCTGTTAAAGTGCCCCGATCACTGATGACCGACGTTTCCAAAACTCCGACGACTCCAACCACACCCCCTGTAACCGACGTAGTCAGCGCCGATCTTGTCCTTTGCATTGACGGCCACCAAGTGGCCGCTCTCGTCGATACTGGTTCCCATTTTTTGATCATGAGTCAAAAGCTGGTCGACAGGCTGAGAAAAATTAAGGCGCTGTGAACCGCGCCCTACATCAGAACTGCCGGCGGCCACTTGTTGACGCCGATTGGAAAATGCACAGCCAGAACAGTAATCGCTGGTGCAACCTTCCTTCGCCACCCTCGTCATTTTCTTTGAGGGTTGTAAGGAACTTATAATGGGGATCAATTTCTTGAGAGGGTACGGTGCAGTGATTATTGTCTGGGACCTCGTCCTCACATTTTCTACGAGCTGAGACGACGTCGACGCCGCGGAACACCAGCGACCCCGCTTACGTATCTCCGACGACGACGTCACGCTTCCGCGGCGAAGCTGTTCCCTCGTACCTGTTATCTGCGACAACTTGAACACCGGGACTGGCGTCGCTGAACACATCAAAACACTGGTACTGGTTTAAGGCGTTTCCATCGCCAGGGCTGTAATTAACGTGCACGACGGGCGTGCTGAACGCCTGCTGGCGAAGGTTACCAGGGAACCTCGACGCTTTGTTAAAGGCACGGCTGTTGCTTACTTCGACGAGTTTACCTCAATTCCGGACTGCCTTTCAGTGGAGCACGCGACGTCCACCATGGCTATGCCTGCCCCTGTGGCTGATATCAGTCCCACCTTATCGCTCGTCGAACGCAACAGCCTTCTTGAGCTCATCGATGAGTTTAAGAACTGCTTTTCATCCACGTCACAAGTTAGCCAGACGCCGCTCACTAAGCACCGTATTGTCACCGAAGCCGATGCCAGACAAATTCGGCAGAATGCTTATCGTGTAGCATCGAAAGAGCGCGAGGCAATACAAACGCAAGTGAAGACGATGCTTTTGGGCATAGTTATTCAGCCATCTAAGAGTCCTTGGGCATCGCCTGTCGTATTGGTGAAGAAGAAGGACGGTAGCCTGCGTTTATGCGTCTACTGTCGGAAACTCAACCAGATCACAAAGAAAGACGTTTATCCGCTACCGCGTATGGACGATTCACTGGACAGGCTACGAAACGCACGTTACTTTTCGTCGATGGACTTGAAAAATGGCTACTGCAAATTGAAGTTGATGATAAAGACCGTGAGAAGACCACTTTTGTGACGCCCGACAGACTTCATGAGTTTCAAGTGCTCCCCTTCGGTTTGTGCTCTGCGCCAGCAACGTTTCAACGACTAATGGACATAGTACTCTCAGGCCTCAAATGGCAAACTTTCTGGTGTACTTCGACGACATGATTATTTTCTCCGTCACGTTCGAGGAACACTTACGGAGCCTAAAGACGGTCTTTGAAGCAATACGCTCAGCTGGTCTAACTTCAAAACCTCAAAAGTGCCATGTTGGCTATGAGGAACTTCAATTTCTCGGTCACGTTGTTAGTCGTAAAGGTGTCCGACCTGAACCTGATAAAATTTCTGCCGTTGCTAAATTCCCAACGCCATCGGATAAAAAGGTCGTGCGACGTTTTCTGGGCCTTTGCGCCTACTACCAACGGTTTATTGCGGAATTTTCGCGCATCGCATGGCCATTAACACATCTCATCAGAGAAGATGTCCCCTTCGTATAGGGTAAAGACCAGCAACGGGCATTTTACGACCTACGGCACTGGCTGCAGACGTCTGCCGTTCTCGCACACTTTGATGAAGAAGATCCTACGATTCTTCAAAGCTACGCTAGTAATATCGGCCTTGGCACAATACTTGTACAGCAGCAGGACGGCACCGAAAGATTGATTGCTTACGGCCAGCAGGACGCTATCAAGGACGGAGACTAACTACTCCACTACAGAAAACGAATGTCTCGCGCTAATGTGGGCCTCCCTGAAATTTCGGCCACATTTCTATGGTCGGTGTTTCACCGTTGTACTTTCCTAATTTAAAAGATCTAGCTGGTCGGCTTGTGCGCTGGAGACTACGACTCCAAGAGTTCAACTTCGCGGTCGTATACTAATCGGGGAAACGACACACCAATGCCAACTGCCTCTCTCGGTCTCCTGTTGAGACTGCAGCCCGCGACGATGATGACGCGGCTGTTCTAGGTGCGCTAGATACTGTTGCCGTTTCACGCGACCAACGCGAGGACGCAGAACTGGTTCCTCTTTTCGATTACTTAGACGGAAAAACAAGCAACGTGCCTAGGTTCATCGCGAGAGGGCTGCCTTCGTTTTGCTTGCGCCACGGCTTTCTCTATAAAAAGAACTTTTCACCTAATGGCAGCAACTACCCACTTGTCATTCCCGCAACTCTTCGGGACGGAGTCCTATATGCCTATCACAACGAGCTGACCGATGATCATTTGGGCTACACCCCCACATTGGCAAGAATTAGCCTAAAATGCTATTGGCCGAGACTTGCCTCGATCGCGAAATGTTACATTCAGACATGCCTAGATTGCCAGCGCCGCAAAGCCCTACCCGCCAAGCCAGCTGGACTGCTGCATCCTGTCTATATACCGCAAGCGCCATTCGAACAAAGTGGCATGAACCTTTTAGGTCCCTTTACGCTGTCTACGGCCGGAAATAGATGGATAATCGTCGTCACGGATTACCTGACTCGATACAGCGAAACAGGTGCTATCCAACGTGGAACAGCAGCCGAAGCAGCGCGATTTTTCATCGAAGCCGTCGTCCTAAGGCATGGCGCCCCCGCAGTGGTAATAACAGAGGATCTGCGTTCACGGCTGCGCTTCTGGATACCGTTTTGCGACTAGGTG
The DNA here is from genome assembly GCF_050947875.1 of Dermacentor variabilis. NCBI lineage: Eukaryota > Metazoa > Arthropoda > Arachnida > Ixodida > Ixodidae > Dermacentor > Dermacentor variabilis. The sequence goes on from NC_134570.1 coordinate 116,009,631, forward strand.
GTACCACTCACCGAAAGACCACGGCTTATCATCCCCAAACCAATAGGCTGACAGAACGCTTGAATAAGACTCTGACAGACATGATGAGTATGTACATCGACGTCGACCAGAAGAACTGTAACTAGACTTTACGATATGTTACATTTGTGCATAACTCGGCTCACCAAGAAACAACACGCATGACGCCTTTCAACCTCGTTTACGGACGGGAAGTGACAACAATGCTTGACGCAATGCTTCCACACGAGTGCGGTGACGACGAGACTGGTGCCCAGGAGTTTATGTAACGCGCAGAGGAAGCCAGGCAGCTTGCGCGCTTGCGAATCCAAGAACAACAGGAATGCGATGCCCGACACTACAATCTTCGACACAGACCCGTCACATACAACGTCGGTGACCAGGTGTGGGTCAGGACTCCGATTCGTCGGCAGGGAACCTCTGAGAAGCTCCTGCGAAAATACTTCGGCCCGTACACAGTTCTGCGCCGCATCAGCGATGTGAATTATGAAGTTGTCCCCGACAGCCATAACTGCTCCAAACGCGGGCGGCATCTGCCGAAGGTTGTGCGCGTGCTTCGTATGAAGCGATACTTTTCCTCATTACGTCAACTTTGCACCGTCTGTGCACAGCCTTCGGACGTTGGTGCGTCGGGACGATGCCTTTTTTCCAAAAGAGGGGCAAATGTCTCATCCTATATGGCCGCCACGGGTATGTGCTAGGCGATGAAAACGACACTGAAGTAGCGCGCGAGTAGAAAGACAGGGACGACAAGGACGTCGCGTTGACTGCTCTGATAGAGTGCTTTCATACGTCCTCTACACCGGCTTTCCCATCTGCTATTAGGCTGTGACAATATAACATAGCAACAGATGGTAGACTCAAACAATTTTGTTACTGTGGAATGCAAAAAAGCTTCTACGATTTCCCTAGATAAATTATTAAAGTACCTAAACAGAAATGCAGTATTGTGAAAGCAGCGCTTACACGCACACTCGTTGCAATGCTAGAACAAATGTGTGCTGAGGTGTCCTTTTAAACTCGACAACTATTTACTTAATCTTGTGTTCACGCACCTACCCTGTTTGTCCGACGTACACGTGTCCGCACATCATAGCGATCCCATGTATCCTACATATCCTGGATGATCCTGATGATCCCTCTCGTCAGGATCATCCATTTGGGTAAGACGAAACGATGAAAATTTGGCTTCGCACGAGATTTGCAAATAATTGCCTTGTGATCGAAAAAGAAAAGTATATACATATATAAATATGGGGTTTTACGTGCCAAAACCACTTTCTGATTATGAGGCAAGCAATAGTGGAGGACTCCGGAAATTTTGACCACCTGGGGTTCTTTAACGTGCACCTAAATCTAAGCACACGGGTGTTTTCGCATTTCGCCTCCATCGAAATGCGGCCGCCGTGGCCGGGATTCGATCCCGCGACCTCGTGCTCAGCAACCCAACACCATAGCCACTGAGCAACCACGGCGGGTGTACGTTGCTTTTTAACGGCGGTTGTTCACTGTCACTAAACCGTCAGATCTGGCCGAGGTAACAGCCTCCGCTGAGTAAATAGCCCCGCTACGTTAGGACATCACCGCGGTTTGCAAGTCGGAATGAAAACATTCTGATGCTGTATTTCTCGCACCCTCGTCTACATTCCCTTGCAAAGCGATGAAGACGAGGAAGCCTTCCTAGGAACAATACGCACAGAGGCATTGCGTGCAGATCCAGGATTTACGAAGTCTGTTTAAGTACTTAGAATACAACACCAACTTTGCCCCAAAGTCTATTTAGGCGTAGCGTATCTTTGTTTTTTCTAGCGAAACGACGTCCTCGTGAAGAAGTACACATCGCCACAGCGCGACAATTAGTTCGTCCATGTGTCATCTGCTCTGCGGTCCGAGGTTGCGCACTGTGTACATGACCACAAATCACTCGGATTTTCCAGCACTCTCTCGATGATTCAGAAGAAGCATTACTGACCAAGGCTCACAGCCGAGGTCGCTCACTATTTCAAGACCTGCCGAGACTAGCAGTGACGCAAGACACCACCCACAGGACCAGCATGATTGCTACAGCTAATAGAGCATGCTTTCCGACAATTGCATCAGATCTTCGATTTATCTTAGCCCTTTGCGACATTAGTTTCTGGGAATAAATGGATTATTGTGGCTGCCGCGTACTTTACCCGCTACGAAGAAACGAAAGCCCTGCCCAAAGGCAGTGCGGCAGAACTGTGGGATTCTTCGTCGGCAACATTGCGCAATGACATGGTGCTCCAGGCGTACAGATTATGAATAAAGGACCCACGTTTACATCAGGTCAAGCTAAAAGCATCCCGTTATAGAGGAAGATCATTCACTGAACTAGAATTACCTAGCACTCTCCAACAAATGGCCCTACAGAATGCCTAAATAGGACAATCGTCAGTATGTTGGCGATTTACGTCTACCTCGAACTGAAGACGTGGTGTGCCCTCTGTAAAGAGGGTTAATTCGGGTCGTAAAGCAGCAGCGACAAACGCAACACCAGCAGGTAGGGCACAGCAAGAAAGCGAACTGGGTACGAGCCACGCGATCACCACGGTACATTTCAGCCTGCCGATCTTCGTCACAATCACCCCCGCAATTGAAGAGTAGCCGTCCTGGCGACCTAGGAAGCGGTGAGCTGATCGTAATACGCCTTCAGCCGGTCAATGCACACAGTCTCTTGCCCCCGACGACGCCGATCGGGAGATGGCGAATGGGTTCGACCATGTAAATAACTGTTTATGGCTGCGAAACCACGCGTCTGAGCCAGTGGTACTTCGAAAGGAGCTTGGACTAAAGGCCAGAAGCAACAACAGGCGGGACCCAAAGCCACACGAGTCAGTCGGTGGGGAAGGGGTGAGACGGTGGGCGGAGCTTATGACGCTCTTTTCGCCGGCACTGTTCAGCAGACGTCAAATGACGGGCCAGTTGTCGACATTCCTAGGTGTACTGAGTGACCGTAGAAACAGGTGAGCATTGAGCAAGGTCCGGCCGGTACGGGAGAACCGTAGTGATTGTACTGGAGGGATGGTGGCCGTAAAACAGAAAGAATGGGGAGAATCCGGTAGTGGCTTGAGAGGCAGTGTTATGTGCGCATGTGACGAATGGAAGTACAACATCCCAACTGGAGTGGTCAGACGCAACATACACTGATAACATGGCACCAAGAGTTATGTTGAATCATTCTGTTAAGTCATTGGTCTGTTGATGATAAGTAGTTGTAGTGCGCTCAATAATTTGCGATTCAGACATTAGCGACTGCTGGACGTCCGAGAGGAATACGCGACCGCGACCTCTCAGCCGTTCCCGAGGGGCGCAATGGCGGAGAACAAAGTTTTTTTAGAATGAACGAGGCGACGTCTTTTGCTAATGTGGCAGGCAAGGTGGCGGTTTCAGCATATTGTGTCACATGATCTACGACGACAACAATCCATCGGTTTCCAGTGCCAGTAGATGGAGGAGGCCCGTATAAATCAATGCCGACACAGTCAAATGGCTGAGCTGAGCAGGGAAGTAGCTATAGAGGTGCGGTGGAGAGATGCGGGACACATTTGCGTCGTTGGCCGGCAAATCAGGAGCGTACGTATTTGTGGACGAAGTTGTACATCCCCCGCCAATAATATCGTTGGCGAAGCGGTGTATAGGTCCTTGACACTCTGCCGTGACAATACTGCTGGTCAGAGTGAAAAACGGAGTATAACTCTTTTCGAAGATGGCGGGGCACTACTATATAAGAGCTATGTGCGGCCGTCATTGTGGTAGTTGCGGCGGTATAAAAATCCATGGTGGATGGTGAAATGCTGCGCCTGACGGCGTAACGCTCGAGGTGCTGAAACTGCTGGAGGATTTGACGAAAATAGAATATCATAACGATCCATGGGTCTTTTCGTTGCTCCAAGGGCATGTCCAGCATGTCAAGTGGTCAGATATCATGCCTGTAGTTAGAAATACTGGTGTCTCGAGTAATTGGCAAGTGCGAGAGGGCATCGGCGTCAGAGCGTCTGCGTCTAGAGCGATAGACGACAGGGATTTCATATTGCTGGATTCGGAGGGCCCACCAAGCGACGCGACCCGACGGGTCTTTGAGGTGAGAGAACCATCAAAGACCGTGATGATTTGTCACCACGTGAAAGGGTCAACCGTAGTGATATGGGCGAAATTTCTGAAGAGCCTATACGGTAGCCAGGCACTCTTCTTCTGCTACTGAGTACATGTGGCCTGAGATATTCTTAGGGCACGACTAGCATAAGCAACCACGTATTCGCCATTAGTGTTCTTACGTTGTGCGAGCATTGCACCAAGGCCCACACCACCAGCGTCAATGTGAAGTTCTGTAGGTACGCTTGGATCAAAATGGCGCAAGTTTGGCGGAGACGTGATAGGGGACGAAGAGTTGTAAAGGCGTCATCTGAGGCTACCAACCAAGTAGAAGGTTCATTGTCACCTAGGATAAGTTGGTTTAATAGAGCGATCAAAGTAGCGAAATTGCGAACGAAACGTATAAAATAGGAGCATAGGCTAATGAATCTGCGTAATGCTTTGAAGTAATCATTCATAATAAATGCTTACTGAAACTCTCCATGTTTTTTTTTAAATTTTATTCAGCTTTTTTATACATTATCATGCTGTTAACAAGTGTTCTTATTACTCATATGCTATAAACATGTTTTGATATTACTCTTAGCTCTCATCTGTACTACTGTTGCTTTAAACATTGTATAACATGATAAGTGTCTTTAACAGGAGGTCCCGATACAGTCTTTGACTATGGGACCTCCTTATGTATACTACGCACATGTAATTATCTGTATTTTTTACTAATAAATAAATTATGAAATTAAATTATGAAGTGAGTGCGCTTCGGGAAATCCGATACTGCGCGAAGTTTAGCAGGATAGGGAAGAATGCCTTCTTTGGAGACAACGTGTTCTAATATAGTCAGTTTTCGAGCAGCAACTAGGCCCTTTTTTGGTTAAGCTGGAGACCAGCATTCCGGAGAGAGGACAAAACTTGATGTAAACGGCGAAGTGGGAGGGAAAATTAAGGGAAAAGACATCAACGTCGTCGAGGTAGCAGAAACAAGTATGCCACTTCAGTGCGCGTAAGATGGCGTCGATCATGCGTTCAAAGGTGGCGGGTGCGTTGCACAGACCAAATGGCATTACAGTGAATTCATACAAGCTGTCTGGTGTTACGAACGTAGTTTTATAGCAGTCAGCGTGAGCCATAGGCACCTGGCAGTAGCCAGAGTGGAGATCTAAGGAGTAAAAAACTCCGCTCCTTGCAAGCAGTCAAATGTGTCGTCGATATGTGGCAAAGGGTATACATCATTTCGGGCAATCTTGTTAATCCTTCGATAATCAACGCAAAATCGTATGGGGCCGTCTTTTTGTTTTAACTAGGACGAGTGGTGATGCCCAGGGGCTACTAGAAGGCTGGATGACACCACATTTGAGAATATCGTTCACCTGGTCATTGATAACACCTCTTTCAGTCGCCGATGCTCAGTAGGGACACTGTCGAATGGGTGCATGACTACCAGTGTCGATAGTGTTCAAAAAGTTGTTGTGCGGCCGGGTGATGTTGCTTGGCAGTCAAAGGAGGAAGAGAAGCCTTCGAGCAAGTTAAGAAGTTCGTCTCACTACGTCGTCGTAAGGTCACTGGCAATAGTTGGCGCAAACGAAGGCGGCAGGGACTGTGGAGGTTATGCCTCGAGAGCGGCAAGTCGAGTCGTCCATCATGTCAAATTTTGAAGATGAGGCCAGTGGCTCTGTTCTGCCAAGGCTTTCATGGCAGCGTAAAGTGATTGGTTCGGCCGATGGGTTTGCCACGTACATGAGAGAGGCGCCAGTTTTGAACTCGAGGACCACGAACGGCAGTGGTAGTGAACGACAGTAAACTAAGAGTTTAGACGGAGCGAAGATTACTATACCGTCATCTACAAAGTCACAAGAGGTACTGACAAGAGCGGCAGATCACGCGGAACAGCATGATTTCTATGTTATAAAGGACCTCCTGAATGACGACATGAGTGGTGCAGGCGCCGGATGGCTCGACTTGCTGCGCGTTGGCAGTCCGAAGCGACAGTCTAGAAAGCGGCGTCGTCACTTTTCCCATCTGGCGCCAAATACGGACATCTATCAGTGAAAGTGCGGCACTGGTATCGACAATTGCTATATTCAATGTTCTTTCTATTGCGACTTCAATAACGCTTTTCGGGGAAGTGTGGGGCCTTATACATTTCGCTGACACCGCAGTTCTCGCCTCCTGAACTGCGAATTTTAGTTTTCCTGGCGCAGACAGCTCCGACAGTGCATGGAGGAAAGAGAGCGGCGCCGAGGAGAAGGTTACCCGCAAGCGGAGAATGCGGTCTCGACGGTAGGAGGACATACGAAGGTGCCTGAATAGTTGTGGCGTTGTTGGAAACATGGTGCGTATGGACGCACATTGTTGCGGACGTTCGATGTAAGTAGGCGACAGTGGCGTGCCACGTGTCGAGCACGGTCAAAATAAATATATATCGGACGACTCTCTTCCGTACGCCAATGGTCTTGAGGTCGTGTGTACTGCACCACTGGCCGGGCTGGAGGAGATACATTATCATCATCACCATCATCATCATCATCATCCTGGCTACGCCTCCTCCAGGGCAAAGGCCTCTCCCATGCTTCTCCAACTACCCCGGTCATGTGCTAATTGTGGCCATGTTGTCTCTGCAAACTTCTTTATCTCATCCGCCCACCTAACCTCCTACCGCCCCCTGCTACACTTCCCTTTTCTTGGAATCCAGTCCGTAACCCTTAATAACCAGCGGTTATCTTCCCTCCTCATTACATGCCCTGCCCATGCTCATTTCTTTTTCTTCATTTCAACTAAGATGTCATTACCTCTCGTTCGTTCCCTCACCCAGTCTGCTCTCTTCTTATCCTCTTAACGTCACAGCGATCATTCTTCTTTCCGTAGCTCGTTATGTCATACTCAATTTAAGTAGAACCCTTTTAGTAAGTCTTCAGGCTCCAACACCGCTTTTATACACTTTTCTCCTCAGGGATAATGGCAACCTGGTGTTCATGATCTGAGAATGCCTGCCAAACGCACCCCAGCCTGTTCTCATTCTTCTGATTATTGCAGTCTCATGATCCGGATCCGTGGTCACTACCTGCCCTAAGTAGATGTATTCCCTTACCACTTCCAGTGCTTCGCTACCTATCGTAAACTGCTCTTCTCTTCCGAGACTGTTAAACAATACTTTAGTTTTCTGCAGATTAATTTTCAGACCCACCCTTCTGCTTTGCCTCTCCAGGTCAGTGAGCATGCATTGCAATTGGTCTCCTGAGTTACTAAGCAAGGCAATATCATCAGCGAATCGCAAGTTGCTAAGGTATTCTCCATCAACTTTTATCCCCAATTCTTCCCACTCCAGGCCTCTGAATACCTCCTGTAAAGATGCTGTGGCGTGTTTTTTTCGCAAATTATTTCGTTATGCAAACTCTACTAATAACTCTCCTCTGCCCCTTCTATTCCTAGGACCTATGCCATATTCCCCCACTGAGTTTTCTCTAGGCTGTTTCTTGCCTACCCTGGCATTGGAGATAAACTGCTTCTTTATTGGAATCTTGTTGCTTTATTTATAGACGGCTACAGTGGCTCTGGAGGCGCTATAGTTATATTTCAGTATTTACACATACGGCTCATCTACACCCTGATTCCGTAATGTCTCCATGACTGCTGATGTTTCGACTGAATCAAACGCTTTCTCGTAATCAATGAAAGCTATATATAAGGCTTCGTTATATTTCGCACATTTCTCTATCACCTGATTCATAGTGTGAATTTGGTCTATTGCTGAATACCCCTTACTAAATCCTGCCTGGGCCCTTGGTTGACAGAAGTCTAAGCTGTTCCTGATTCTATTTGCGATTACCGTAGTAAATACTTTGTAGGCAACGGACAGTTAGCTGATCGGTCTAGAATTTTTTCAAGTCTTTGCCGTACCCTTTCTTACGGATTAAGATTATATTGGCGTTCTTCCACGATTCCGGTGCGGTCGAGGTCATGATACATTGAGTATACAGGATGGCCAGTTTTTCTAGAACGTTCTACCCACATTTCAACAAATCTGCTGTTAACTGATCCTTCCCAGCTGCCTTTCCCTTTTGCATAGCTCCCAACACTTACTTTACTCCTTCCGCCGTTACTTGTGGAATGTCAAATTCCTCTAGACTATTCCCTCTTTCATTATTGTCCTGCGTGCCACTGGTACTGTATAAATCTCTATAGAACTCCTCACCTACTGCCGGCTTTGCCTTAACCGGCTTTGTCTCTTAACCCATACATCTGATTCTTGCCTATTCTTTGTTTCTTCTTCAACGCTTTTACGCGTCAATGCCTGAAAGAATGCTACATTCTATCCATATTATATTTTTATGTCAGCTATCTTACGCTTGCTCATTAACTTGGAAAGTTCTGTCAGTTCTCCAGCTGTAAGGTTACAGGCTTTCATGCATTGGCCTTTCTTAATCAGATATTTCGTCTCCTGTTAAAGCTTACCTATATCTTGTCTAACGAAGTTACCACCGACATCTATTGCATACTCGTTAATGATTTCCACAAGGTTGTCGTTCATTGCTTCAGCACTAAAGTCCTCTTCCTGAGTTAAAGAAAAATATAGGTTTGTAGCTTGATCCGGAATTGCTCTAGTTTCCCTCTTACCGCTAACTGATTGATTGGCTTCGTATCTACCAGTTTCTTCCGTTCCTACTCAAGTCTAGGCTAATTCGGGATCTTACCTCCATATGGTAACTACAGCGCACCTTGCCGAGCACGTCCACATCTTGCATGATGCCAGGGTTAGTGGAGAGCATGAAGGCTATTTCGTTTGTAGTTTCGACATTCGGGCTACTGTACGTTCACTTTCGATTACACCGCTTGCTGAGGAAGGTATTCAATTTTCGCAAATTATTCCGTTCTGCAAATTCTACTAATAACTCTCCCCTGCCCCTTCTATTCCTAGCTCCTATGCCATATTCCCCCACTGAGTTTTATCTAGCCTGCTTCTTGCCTACCCTGGCATTGAAGTCGCCCATCAGTATAGTGTATTTTATTTTGACTTCGCCCGTCGACGACTCCACATCTTCATAGAAGCTTTCAACTTGCTGGTCATCATGACTGGATGTAGGCGCGTAGACCTGTATCACCTTCAATTTGTACCTCTTATTAAGTTTCACAACAAGACCTGCCACCGCCTCGTTAACGATATAGAATATGTGTATGGTACCAGCTATATCCTCATTAATCAGGGATCCGACTGCTAGTTCGAGTCTGTCCGCTAAGCCCCGGTAGCAAAGGACTTGCCCTCTTTTTAGCACTGTATATGCTTCATTGGTCCTCCTAACCTCACTGAGCCCTATTATGTCCCATTTATTGCCCACTAATTCCTCCAATAGCTCTGCTAGACTCGCCTCACTAGATGATGTTCTAGGATTAAACGTTGCCAGCTTCAGATTCCAATGGCGGCCTGTGTGGATCCAGAGATTCTTAGCACCCTCTGCTGCGTCACAGGTCTGACCACCACCGTGGTCACTTGCTTCGCAGCTGCTGGGGACTGAGGGCCGGGGTTTGATTGTTATATTCATATGGGAGGTCGTGGCCAAGTACTGCACTACGGTGCCCAATCCTGCGCTGGTCAGAGAATGCGTTGCCGGTTCTGGTCACTGGGTGAGGCCGCACTCCAGGCCTGCTTATACAATTTTATCAACACGCAGATATTTTTTCTTTTTCTTTTTGATCTGGTGGAAAATTGTGCGTAAGCAGGATTCACATCACGGTCCTCTTGCACGCGAGGCGGATGCTGTACCTCTACGCCATCGCTGCATCCCTGAAGGGGATACGGGCGTGCGCAAAAGCGGGCGAAGGGGACACTAGGTCTGTGGTGCAGGCCTCGTAGCCACTTCGGAGTGCGTCAGGGCAGCGGCAGTCGGAGCCTGCTGGAAAGAAGGCGAAATGCGGTCGGCTACTTGCTCACTGATGACATATAGGAAAGCCAGCGCGAAGGGAGAACTCGACGGGCCGTGTGTAAGTGGAATCAGAGCAAGCTGACGAGTCACCTCTTCATGGACGAATTCCTTGATCTGAAGCAGCAGCGAAGTGTTATCCGGGGCAACAGCCAAGCTCGACATTGAAGTGGCCTGATGAGGAGATTCGCCGGCGGCTATGCGTTGTTTGCGTAGTTCGTCGAAGCTCTAACAGAGACGGACGAGTTCAGAGACTGCCGCCGGATTTTCCGCCAACAGCATCTGAAAGGCGTAGTCTTCAATGCCTTTTAAGATATTGTGGATCTTCTTGGCATCAACCATGGTGACGTCAACACTGTTAGAGAGGTCTGCAACATCTTCTATATAGCTGGTAAATGTCTCACCGCGCTGCGGGGCGCGACCACGCAAACGTTACTCGGTGCGAAGTTTGCGAATAGCCGGGCACCCGAATACATCCGCCACGTTAGTTTTGAAGGCCGTGGATCAGCTTGTGGATCTTCATCACACGTCCTTCTTTTTTAGCCTGCGTTTACAACTACGCGGCGCAAGAAACAATACATATGATGCCATTCAATCTGGTTTACTGAAAGACCGCCGTGGCAACGCTCTACGCCATTCTACCGTACGCCACCGACGACAACAAACTTGACGTCACCCCATATCTTCAGCGCGCCGACGAAGCCCGCCATCACGCTCGCATGAGCATCAAAAACCAGGAAAAGCCTCAGAGACAACACTATAACCTTAAGCGACCACATGTAGAATACCAGTGCAGTGAGTGTACTTGGGTTTGTACTCCGGTACACCAATGTGGCCTAAGTGAAAAACTTCTGCGACGTTGTTTTGCACCGTGCAGGCTGCTCCGACGTATTGGCAAAGGGGATTCGTCTTGCCGGACGGCATTACGCAATAACAAAGTCGTCGCGACCACCCTGAAGTCATCCACCGTGTGCATCGCAAGCAATTCTACGCACGCTAACAATCTTTGGAACTTTATTTTGTAGTTGTTTTGGATATTTTGCTACATGGGCGTTTATTCTTTTGCTTTTTTTTGTTATTTGCAGGATTATACCGATGCTTTTTAATGCGTGGCATCGACCCGTGTACTTATATCCATTTCCGGGGGACCGCATTTCATCCGCGAATAATATAGAGTGTTCGCCCAGCGGAACGATCACCTTCATGATTGAGAACCTGCTCAAACGTTATCGTGAATTCTATCTGGTGTCTGTCTTACGCCGAGCCTCGCCTAATCATTGTATACGCGACGCAAATAGTCTTGTACTTTATAAAAGGTAGGCATGCACCAGCAATTACGCAGGAAGCTCCTACTAGTCATGTATAAAAGCTGTAGCGTTTGACCTGCCGATACAATATCGACAATCAACGAGTGTTCTCGCGGGAACCCTGGGGGTACCTGTTTTCACGCGCACGGGCTTTCCCTTTAAACTGTTATTTTTGTGATTGGCGTTTTGCCTTTGCGGTTGTTAACCGTCACTAAAACGTATGGTTATAGTGCTGAACGAATTCGAGCGCACACTGTACAATCTTTTTATAAAATATGTTTAAATCTGAATCAACTTCCGAACTACTGAATTCTGATAGCATTACTTCGCTGGAAACAAGAGGGATGAATTCAGGACTTCAGCTTCACCTCTTATGCAACAAAATAAATGTGACTGTCTGCCTCGAAATGCGAAGTGTCGATTGGGAGAGCAATCTATTAGAAACTATACGAAGAAAGTATAGCAGTTTAATCGGCCGTATAAACTTGGAAACCTTCGCTCATTTATTAAATTAGCAAGCATCGTGTTACACTTGCACGGGCGAACATGAAGACATCTTATTCGATTACCACGGGCACTCGCAGTCGAAAAATTCCCTCTCGCGCTGCCTCTTGCTTCAAGGCCAACTCATAGCCCCGTACGATCCTATCAGCCCTCTGCGCGCCTAGACCCTACCCATCGCAAATCGCTTTCAAGACAGGGACCTCGTCAACCGCGTCCCACGCAGCAGCAAGCGCAGTAAAATTGCTTAGTGTTACTCTCGCATTGATGAGTTTTACCTTTCTTAACAATTTCTCAACATTCCATGTTTACACTGAATTATCACAGCACACAATTTTTACCATTTCCACCATAAACTCCTGGCGGATTTTGGACAGTTTTTGATTGTTTTAACGCGTCTGGTGCCATGCTCTAATTTAAATTAAATACCTTACAATGCTGAAATCACATTCTTAGGCAAGGCATGCACGACTTTTTGTATGGTTTGCTGCGTTCAAAAGCAGTCAAATCTAGTGATCTTAGGAGATATTTGTATGTTAACATTCTTTAAAAATTTTGAAATTTCATAAAGCTTGGGTAATTAGGTTTAATATTCTGTAATTCAAATATATGAAATTATATCCATTTTGTAAACTGCATCTTGTAATGCATCTAAAGCGAACAAAAGATCGTCTACACCGCTCTGAAGCATACCAATCATTTGTGGGTAGGTCTGTTGCAAGAGCGTCGTAAACATTGGAAAAGTTACGTAAGATGTAGTGTGAATTTATGCACTGAATTCGCCAGGCTCATTTATTCTTACAGATGCAAGTGACATAATTGCAATACCCGGTTCTGGTGTACTGAAAAATTTGTATGCATCGCGTACTTTAACTTTTGAGGGTACAATTACTTGGGACAACCTTTCGGAAACGTTCTCGGTCCTAAATTAACAATTTGCTTCCTAAAGTACCTGTGACTAAATTGCAACAAATTTCGCTCTGTGTGATCCAGCGCTTTTCGTATATAAAAATATTTCTGTATTTTACAGGTATCCAAATTGTTGGGCCCGAATCAAAGCATCCTCTGCCGTTCTCACAACTCACATATAGAAATAACTACTTCAGGCACATAATGACATATCCAAATAGAATCCTTTCATTTTTCAAGGCACATACACGGAGAAACAATCTTGAAACTGACGCCAGGTGCGAAAAACATATAATAAAGTATGATTTTGAGCAACTTCTCTGGAAAAATGCCTTTTTAGATTTGTGTTGAGCAAATGCAATACACGGAAAGCCAATGTATTTCGTGGCAAAGTTTGGGAACACTTATCTCGTAACATGCGTCGGTTTCAAAATTTGTTCCTGGCAGGCATGCCCTGCATACTCACCAGCTACAGCTGGTACATTACCACAGGTGCCCTAAATGTAAAGGTGTAAATACTTCTTGGCAACATTTTCGTAATTAGACGAACGTGAATTTCCTTTCCACAAATAATGTCAGCCTCTTAAAGTAAGTGAACTCAGCTAGTACATTGTGCTACCCGCCTGATTCCATTTAAAAATTTCTGTTAAGACAAAAAAAAAAATGCTACGCGTCTTCGCTGTCTGTGTTATGAATGATCCATCTCTTGACAGCGGGCATTCCAGACTTGCCCACTGACCATTTCTTCAAAGCTTGGCGGGAGGCCGCAGCAGCAGCCATTCACCAAGCTTGGGCCGACAGTACGATGTTTCTCAATAAGGAGGCTGAGGCGAACGCGTATTACATGACCAAGTACAACACGGTTTTCATCCTTCCATCGATTCTGCTTCCCAACATCCTTTTCACGGACGGTCCTGCTGCCTTCAACTATGGTAGCCTCGGCACGGTGAGCATAGCATTGGTAGGATGGGATGCTCGCTAATTTTCGAGTCCTGCGAAGAAGGAGCAGTTGTTCTTGCATGTGATAACTAATGTGAAGTCCAACACTTCATGTTTGAAAAGACGGAATACTTCGCGCGTTTATGCACTTGCCGCGTGGCTTTCGAGGTGTTCAAGTATAATACGTGTAAACGGCGAATAGGTGGTGCCACATATTCTCAATAAACACAAAACAGAAATAAATAGAATGAGTGAAATGGAGGTCACGATGCAATCATCCTTTCGTCTTGTAATTAACTGCACATGCGCCTTTATCATCACCAATGCATGTGCTCCCTTGTTGGAAGATGTGCTAAAGAGAGCAAAGGTACTGTTGCTCATACACCCCCTGAAGAGACGACAGCATTCTGGGCTCTGCGGTGGATTGAAAATCTTGAGCAGTATCGTACTGAACTGCTTTCATGACAAGCGGACCATTACAGAATCTGAATGGCTCTCCTCCAAGTGCTCCTTGATTTCAAGCACTAGATATTCTTCAGACTCAGTGATTCCCTTCACACCGCATTTCCAGCGCTGTGAACAGGTAAGCCGGCCACCAGAAAGCGCCAACGCCACATCTACCGACTCATTGGTTAGCAAAAATTCCCGCCATATCGCCACGTGGCTGCTGACCTCAATATCACTGTAATGAGCGAACCCGCGCGGTATAACCATTGTCCACTGTTCAAGAGTATTTAAAATCGGCTACGTGCTCTTTGTTTCTCTTTTTGTGCCAGATCATTGGTCACGAGATCATGCATGGCTACGACGTCGACGGATCGCGGTATGACGAGAACGCCAAGCTGAGGCGTTGGCTGTCGCCTGAGTCAACCGAGCACTACGTGAACAGTACTCTCTGCTTGCGGGACTTCCACGTAGATGTGAGTTAACTCTCGGGCAACGCTGGCCGAAGTAGCCTCGCATTGCGCGCTTTCAGTGACTGTACTCGTAGTCACAGCTTCTTTTCAGGAGTAGCACAGTATTTCTGACAAATACCGTATTGTGATGTAACTTCTAATGTAACCTTAAAAGACCTACCCACTATCTGAAACGCTTCGTCCTGCTGATTGGATCCTTACACGTTACCTGAATCTCAATCAAGTTACGCTGAACTTCTTCTCTAACCTGGATAGCCACTCTTTTCAACTTTCCACTTTTATCAAAATGTCTCCATATCTTCATCTCGACATATTGGATGAAACTTTTTTATTCGTAAGTTTCCGCATGATTTGCTTGATTATTTCAGCCTAGGCTTATAGAAGTAACACGGCCAACTAAACACAGCGCAAATGACGCCTAGCAGTAGTTTCTGGATTCTGGATGTGCGGCTACAAGCATACATGGGTCGGACATGCGGTGAGTTATGGGGCGCGACCTGTAACTACATCCGTGGTCATTGATTTAGGGAATATGTCGCTTATTACAGCATACATTGGTTTGCTGAGCTAACTTCATGTCGAAGCGTATTGAGCAAATGTTGTATTACACACTGTTCTCTTCTGATGGCAATTATTGCTTTTTCGTTTAGGGTACCACACCTTTTACTAATACCAACCGTTTGCACCTCCTTAAAAAAAGCCATTCGAAATATTGTGAATGCGCCGCGACTAGAACACACTGAGCCGATCTTTAAAGCACTTGGTATAACGCCCTTTCCTCATTTGAACGAAACTTTACTCCGCCGACTGTATAGAGCACGCATTACGAAAAATTACTGTTTTATGTTACAGCTTTCCGCATTAAAATGCAAAGATCCTAAGCACTCAACGCGAACTAGTTTGAAGTGGTTTGTACCTAAGACCTGAACTAATTATAGCTGTCAAATGTTGTGCTACACTATCCCGTATTTATTAAACAGGGAATTTCAATCGATCCACGTATGGTTAAGAATGCCAACTTTCTTATCTTGTGTTTGTTATCCGTTTTCTTTTTCATCTGAAAATGTCTTCCTTGCATGCAAAAAGCCTCCTCCTTGTATTCTGCCGGCGCACCCAACATCCCTATGATGTTAAAGAAATTTATTGTATTGTATTGCACTACTTGAACGCGCATGTGTTCTAGGGTTGATTCGTTGACTTCAATAAAGACAGCCATACCACTACTTCCGAAGTTTCCTCTCATTACGTTCAACCTACAATAGCTCTGACCGCTGACATTCCGAGCGCACCCACCGTGGTATCCGAGCAGCTATGAAGCGTTTCAATTCCAGCCGCGGTGGACTCAAGTAGATAGGGGCAAAATGCAAAACTATTGTGTAAATTGAATAAGAGTTGCAGGTAATGAAGCCCAGGCAGATTCCGTATTAAAACGCAATCTCTCATTACCAGGCCCCTCCTACCCATATCACATTTTCAGCAGGTATTACTACTAAATTTATTATTTGGTACCGAGTGCAAGCACCTCAACATCTACCGGGCCGTGCCAGCAACCGCACTTTGACGTTATTTGATTTATTACCTTAAAGACCGCTTCTCAGAAAGCTATTATACCGGGTGTCCCAGATAACATGGACCAAAATTTAAAAAAGAAAGCCAAATAGCTCTAAAGAAATCGTACCGACTACATAGTAGGCGCAGCCGTGCGTACTTACAGCCATTTTTTTTCATCACGAAGTATTCATTGAATAATGGCTTTTTATTAGTGAACATTTTTATTACGGCTTGAATCGCAAAAAAATGTCAATTTCAAATTTGTAGAGCACCTTAAATAACCTCCGAATCAAGCATTTATTCGTGCTGAAGTGTGCCTGGTTGTTTTTTTTTTTTTTGCATGAAAATACATATAGCTGCGAAATACGCGAAATGTGATATAGACGTGTGCTTGCGCGTCGCTGATCGAGCGCCTCCAAGCAACTTTCGAAAAGTATACGGCTCCATTCATTTTTCGCCGCATCGTACAAGGCATCATGCAGGATGGCTCGAGAGGCTCCGCGACCTAACTAGCGTGGTGCGATAAGCGTCAGCATCTGCAGTCACAAGAATGCGGTGCTCCATCATGAGGCACTAGGGATAGCTTTACCCTTCGCGTATCACGAAGCACAGCTAAAAAAGAAATTCAACCAATGCTAAAAAAAGTGCGCAAAAGGACACGAAAAAAGCAAGAATGCCAACACTCGGAAGAACAGAAAAGAGCTACGCAGGAGTTTATTTCAACAAAAGATAAGCGGAAAGCGCGCAAGGCGTTTCAACCGCCCGCGAAGAACCATCCAAGAAGTGCAAATAGTTCAGCCATTATTTACCCTTTCTGTCTCTTCAACTCCGCAAAAGAGCAAAAACGGTTTTTTACCTATTTCAGTCTTCGTCGCAAGCTTTCTTTGTGTAAGGATAGGCCGACTGCATGAAGGTGCATTAAACAGTCACGTTTCACACCAGTTTTGAGCGCTTGTTTCTTTACTGGCACTTATAGCACGTGATCACACAGGTCACCGTCTGGAACAATCCAGCACTTGTTTCTCTCGAACATTTGTTATGTTGAAGCTTTGACCAGCGACGTTGCAACCTCGCGGCACATATTACTTATTTTTCCCTTTAGGGCATCCGGTGTGGTACTTTCGCTGCTATTCACGCGATCTTTCACGTCGCCTCACAAGAAGTCCAGTCGTGTCATGTCCGACGAAATTGCTGGCCAGGTTACAAGTCCGTGCCGTGCAATCCACTGTCCAGGAACAATCTCGTCGAGCCACGCTCGATGCTGAATACTACTATGCGTAGGAGCACCATCGTGTTGAAACCAGATGCCCCGAAGGTGCGCAAGTGGAACGGTGAAGCAGACGTCGTTCACGGGGCCCTCGAGGATGTCCTTGACGTAGGGTTGCGTTGTTAGTGCGTTGTCAAAGAAAATGTGTTCGATGTTGTTGCCATCAAAAATACTGCACCACACCTTAAACAACCACTAGTATTGGTGTCGTTTTCGTGTGAGCAAGTGGGGATTCCTATCACTCTACTAGTGCGCGTTGTGAAGATTAACTTGTGCGTTTATCGAGAAATTCGCATCATCCGACAAAAGCACGCGAATAAGAAAGCCCGGTTCTTCTTCACATTTCGTGAAGATTCAATTGGCAAAGTCAACTCTGCTTTCAAAATTTTGCTCTTCAAATTTTCCATGAAGATGTACATAGTACGCGTGCATATGCCATTCTTTTAATATCATCCGCACTGATGACCCTTTGGTTCCGGATTCCGCACTGGCGTCGTGCACACTACTGTGAGGGTTAGCAGCGAAGAATGCCAATACATCAGTTTCCGCTTCTTCAACTGCCGTCGCAGTCCTCTGTCGCTTTCTTGTGAAGCTCGCAAATGACTTAGACGTTCTAAATATTTTTACGTACTAGGGCGTCCTCCACACTGCCACATCCGGAGTAGCCTGACTGCCTTCCTCTTGTCGCCGTGCGCCGTTCCCAAAGCCAGGATCATATTATCCTTCTTATCATTCCTGAAGGGCATAACTGTCTTCTTGAAGGGCAGGTCACTGGCCTGGTACCGTTGAGATCTCCCATTTTCATTTACGGAATGATAGGTCAAGCAGAAATAATTCACGTAATTGACAACAGCATAGGCTGGCCGTACAGATCAGCCAAAATCAATTAGATGGACATAGCCTGCGGAAGCTTTGTTTCTATTGCTAAAGGGAACAAAATGAACATACGTTCCGGGTGTGCCTATCTACAGAACCAGATGAGTGCGCAAAATGACAGTCCCAATAGCGCAGTCACAGTGTCTCAGCATCGAAATCCCGCCTCCCTCCCTATGGCTCCGCTATGCTATCAATGCGTCAGTGGCATGTTCTCGTGATGCCGCGACCAATACATAGCATGAAGCACTGTATCGAGCTGCCGCCGCTATTAACTTCAGATATCTTGAGTAGTGGCGCATGAGGGCGTATCTCTTTGGTGTCTTGGATGTTTCGCGTGCTTTTGGTTTCTTCTTGGGGGGGGGGGGAACGGACGAGGCAAAGCTGATCACGAAATAAATGCTTGATTCGGAAGTTATTTGAGGTGCCCTGCCAGTTAGTAATTGATATGTTTGCGATTCAAGCAATAATTAAAACGTTCGGTAATTAAAGTTAATTAACTCATTGATACGTTGTGATGAAAAAAAGTACTGGCTCAAAGTACACACGACTACGCTACTGTGCAGTCTGTATGATGTCTCTCGAGCACTTTGGTTTTCTTTTTTAAATCTTGGTCCAAGTTAACTGGGACACCTCGTATAAGTGGCCGTAAGTTTGAACTACAGCTAACTGGAGTTGCCCCGAAAGCCCTTTGAGAAGATATCCGGCGCTCAACGCACATCTATACAGCGCATGGCGCTACGTCATGCGAGAAAGTGTATCTCCAGAAGCAAACGACATAGAATGCGACCCCTGCACCTAAAGAAGTGGAGTCCACACATATTGCATACTTATATATTTTTGTATCGTGGGCAACTCATTTAGAACCGTGAATTCAGCGTAATACGGTGTCGAGCCCGCCTGTTGACCAACACAGGCGTGTTTTTCTGACAGAGTACAATAGACGCAGGCCTACCGCTGATACTGATATTCTGTTGTACAGGGGGCTTTGAGACAAGTCAATGAAATTAAGGCGCACCGCAGACGCGTGTTTGCTACAAGCAACAGTCTCTGTTTCACATCAGTCATCACATATTCCTGCATCAAAGCGTTGGTGAATGAGATCGGCTCCGTGTTGTTTGCTTGCAATAGAGCCGCATTCTTCAGCCTCTGGAAGGCATTGAAACTATAATTACGGTGTAATTTATAGACACAAAGAAACGCACCGATGTCTTCGCAGGAGGCTATACATGTATAAATATCAAGCATCTGGGGTGCTTTAACATGCACCCAAAGTACCGTACACTACCGTTTTCGCCTTACGCTCCTACAGAAATAAAAGTTCCGCAGCCCGAAATCCAACGCGAGGTGTCATGCCCAGTAGGAAGGCTCCAAGCTACTAAAGCACCGATGTGATTCTGAGACATTTTCCGCCGCTTGTATTCTATTTGGTGTGGAAGCTCGTTGCGGTGCTAAAGTATTCCTGTTAAAATACAAGCCAACATTGTCGAACCGAATAATTACCCTCGAATTCTCACACAATTCGTCAATCGAAGTTGTTCCTACACTCCAACGAGTTGAGCACAGTGCGGGCCGTCGACTGAAGAAGGTGCAATGCTTTTCAGGAAGCTTTTATTCAAGCGTGGTAGTGCCATCAACTTTCTTGCGTCGTCGTGGATTGTTGAGTATAGGAATGTTCCACAATACTGGAGTTAACGTTCTATAGCTAGCCCAGCGTGTGTTGGGTGTCCGCTGCCCTGCTGTTCATGTATAATTAAAATGTTCGCTAATAATTATTAATTAACTCATTGATACTTTTTGATGAAAAACAAACTGCCCTAAGTACCCACGATCTCGCTACTATGCAGTCTGTACGATTTCTCTCGAGCACTTCGATTTTTCTTTTTAAATATTCGTCCAAGTTAACTGGAATGCAGGAGATACAATATTGTCGCACGTAATTACCCAATCCCATCAAATCGCACATCCGGCTGTGTAGCCGTTGTCGTCTTTTTCATAACGGTACAACAACACCGTTGCTTGATTGTGCTGTGTAGCATTCGCGAGTGTTCAATGCTGCCCGCAGGAAGTTCGCATTCCATCGTTCTTTGAAAGCAGCGTCCTATTCCTAAGTGTGTAGGCCTAGTAGAAAATATCAGAATCGGCGACAAGGGGGAAGCAGGTAGCTGGTGAGCTAAGTGCCGAACGGTGCAGTCAGCGGGAATGGTACAGGTCGCAGTGGTTTCGGAGCAGTGGTTAGGTGACGTCGCTGAGTCGTTGCAGAACTAGATAAAGGCCAAAAATTAGTAACTACCCCGCACTGGCACATGGTTCTCTTAAGCCTTACTTTATCACCAGGGTGGTACACTGTATCTAGGTGAGGAAGGTTCCACCGGCTCATGTCGTTGTGCTGTTGACGGTAGATATGCATTCGCGCAACCGGACGAGATTGTTCGGCGCATAGGGGAAATTAAATTA
The DNA here is from genome assembly GCF_050947875.1 of Dermacentor variabilis. Classification (NCBI taxonomy): domain Eukaryota; kingdom Metazoa; phylum Arthropoda; class Arachnida; order Ixodida; family Ixodidae; genus Dermacentor; species Dermacentor variabilis. The sequence continues at coordinate 116,030,401 of NC_134570.1, forward strand.
TCGGGTTTTACGTTCCAAGGTACGATCTAGTAATGCGGCACAGTGTAACGATGCACTCGGAAGTAAAGTTGATCGCCTGGGATAACTTACCGTGAATTAAATACACAGCACACATGGACCTTTTTCAATTTCGCCCATATCGAAATGCAGCAACCGCATTTGGCATGCCGACTGCGGTTGCTGCATATCGATATGGGCGAAATTCAAAACGGTCCAGGTGCGCTGTGTATCATTTGACCTCTCGACGCTCTACTTAACAGTCTAATTCCATAGCCACTAAGCCACCACGGCGGGGGTCACGTCGAAGCAACTCGGCAGCATTCGAATGGCGTTCAACACTATTGTGCTCTCGCGTACATTTCAGCAAGCAGAGAAAACTGAAGTCGGTTGTTTCTTAAACTACAGTGATGTTAGCCGAAAATCCATAAGCATTCACGCCGTCCCTGTTCTTCAGGCCGACTTGAACATATATATAAACCACATTAGCTATGCTTTTCTGTAGACGCTATGGGAGCTGTTGCTTTGCAGATAGCAAGCTGAGGCTTTGCCGTGAGCAGTGACACTCTGCTCTACATATTTAATGAGGAACCATTATATGTCCCATGAGGCAGCAAAGCCGGCGTTGTCTTCAACGAGTGCTGCCAAAAAGCATCACCGTTGATGAAGGTTGGTACAAATTAGAGCAAGATAGATTAAGGTGGAATAACATGGTTTAAGGTGCAACAAAGTGTATTAAGATTAACTAAGGCTGGTACAAAAATACAGCAACGTCGCATGAGGTGGAATAAAGCAGAGTTGCGGAGAACGCGTGAAAACGTATGATGTTGCGTATCATGGGGAGTAACAACTAATTACAGAGAGCACAATGTTTTCGCATTGAAATCAAGTAGGGATACATTAATGACTGTCAAGTTTATAGCGGTTGATATGAGTTGCAAGTGCCGTACCAAAGTTGGTGACAACACGAGTGCTCAATCAACAGGGACAGACTATAATTCTATGGACCATGACGCAAAGTAACTCGCAGTGTCTCGCAGGAGCACCCGTATTTTGCTTTATTGCGTCAGGTAGACCAGGGGAACAGCGACACAGCGGTTACCGGTCTCGGACAGTCGGAACCGCCCAGGCAAATCCATGCCAAATTTGCTGAAACTCGATCTCTAATTCTCAACAGGGTATAACCAGCCAGTGGGACGCACGGAGACTGCCTTGCACATCTGTCAATGCGGCATCTCTTGACATATTGCGCTACGTCATCGGAAATTAAAGGCTATTAGTATATATTAGCCAACTGCACGGGCCAGGGCTTTCGCACAGCCGGTACGACTTAAGCGTTTTTCAATGGGCCCACTCATTAAAGGGTCTAGGTTATGCCTTCGAGCACACGCAAACATTATACTTCGCCTGGTCTAAGGCATTATGTCCCTAACACATGCAAGGACCTGGCTCTTAGTTTAACTTAGCAAAAAGCTGGAAAATCAGATCGATTTCTCATTTGTTTGTCTTCGACAAAATCGAGCATTGTTTCCTATTATGGCAAAATAAATTATCCAGAACCCGCTCCTCAAACTACTTCCCTCTTGCTGCTTTCGCGATTGCACTCCTACAACACTTAATACTATTACAATATTGTAGCTCTGACGCAAGTGTGGCTCTTTCTACTTGAGCGTTTATTTCGTACTGTAGGCTCGTCAATTCGCTCTACATATACGACGCGCATCGTTCCGAACCTGCGGCAAGTTCTCTTTCATCTATGTTCAATTCAAATAATTTATAATTTCTTTATTTCAGTTATAAAGTATCAAGGATTTCCCCTATGTTGTCCTTACAGACTGGTTCTTGTCATGCACACGCGGGTCCTCGCTAAGTTTAATAATATACGCCAGAACCAGGTCGGGGCCGAAAATTCAGCCCCATGCAGTGCTCTAGAAAACATATCTAGTATGCGTGCGATCTCGAGTGTATAGCACTAACATCCTGACTCGGGAACCTCGTGAGTGGCACGCAAAGTCCGGTCATGAAGCATGCATAACACAACAGGGAGGCTGGAGGTTACGTTGCAAATATAACTCAGATGGTAGAGGACGCAGTCGGCGATAAAGAAAATTGACAGTGTACAAGTGAACATTAGAGCAGGTACTTGTATGCGGCTCTAGTTTATCACTCACAGGACCTTGTACTCGTCGAGCTGTTGCTGGGTTAAGCCAACCGCTCTAACGACGCGAAGGAATGCGCCACGTTCCTCGACATCGAAAGTTCATGTAAGAAAGCCGACCATAAACTCAGTGCGGGATTTAGCGGCAAAAAAGATAGACTGCCGTGGGGACAAGGCATCGTATCTGTGAGCGTAGAGGGCTGTTCCTGTTCCAAAGCAGTTAGAGATGGCGCGAATGTCCTCTTCGTCATTCTCACAAGAGCATTTGAATTTTTATTGAAGATATCCCTATATTTTAAATGTACAACCAGGGGATGACGTATTTGTTGCCGGAAAGGCTAATATATTCAGGGGGCTGCTGTAGCATGTCGCATTGATATAACTGTTTCGATGCTGTAGAAAAATTCATGAGCCCTTACACTCTGCAAAGAAGGACGAACTGCGAAGCTGTGGTGTTTTACCTCAATCGACGCATGTATATATGTGCGATATATTATTATTATTATTATTATTATTATTATTATTATTATTATTATTATTATTATTATTATTATTATTATTATTATTATTATTATTATTATTATTATTACAAACGTGGCGCTCCCCGTTTCTCTCCCGCAGAACCCCTTGTATTGACAGCAGACGGAAATTCTGGGACGGGTACAACTTGACTGTGAACTAATTATCACAAGTAAATGGAACTCCGCATTGTGATAGCGTCGTCTTATAGGCCAATTTCGCAATAATTTTTAGAAGATGTCTACCTTAGATTGAAAGCTTCACAGCATTCGCGAGAAACTGGCGACGAATTTTGTGTCGACGGGACTTGTAGACGGAGGCATATCGACCACCGCCAGAGGGTAGCTATACACAGCTTCACTGCAAAAGATGCAGTCAAATAACTGCTGCTTGTATGTATGGGCAAAGAAAGAAAGAAGGCGTTGGAATACGTCTTACAATCAACCGCGACGTTGAAGAGTGGCTATCCTGGCCATGTAATTGGAGGACGAGGTCAGCCTATGGTAATACGACGCGGCCAACTCGTTGCAGCGCGATGAAGTCAACGCGATGCAGTCAGTCAAAGCGTAGCTTCTCGCCCGCGACGACGGAGACCTGAAGAGGGCGAAGCGGGTTCCATCCCGTAGTTCACTGGGGATAATTGTGAAACCACGTGATAAGGACCACGGTACTTCGGAAGTAGCTTGGATGGAAAGCCATGAATTAACAGTAGCCGGTAACCACAGACATATAAAGCAGTGGATGACAAAAGCTTGTTTAGTCACGTTGCGACGCTATTTTCGGTAGCACTGGCCAACGGACGTCCAAGAACGGCCCAGTTGTCAGCCATCCTCGAAGTGTTGAGCGACCGCCGAAATACCTGAGCACTCGTCAGGCTAAGGATAGTAAGGTTGAATTAGGCCATTGAGGCGGAAGGTTTCGCCGAGCTGCTGGCGGAAAGAATGGTTAGAATCCTTCAATGGCCTTGCCAGGCGGTGTTGTAGGCGTATGCGAAGAATGGAAGCACTTTATCCCTATTGGAGCGTTCTGGCGAAACATATATTGAAAGCATGTCGACAAATGTTCTGTTAACCCGTTGGTCTGCGCATCATAAGCGCCAGTGATGTGCACCCTCATAAGGCATTGGAAGAGGTGTGACTGCGCAACATTGGAGAGGAGTACGTTACCTCGATCCCTCAGGAGTTCGGGAAGCAGACCATGCACAGGATAAACGAGGCAACATCGCGCGCTGTTCCGGCAAGTAAAGCGGTGGTTTCAGCACACGGTGTGCAATGACCCATGTTGCCGACGATCCAACGGCGCCCAGCAACCTCGTACGGAAGCGGTCGTATATATCAGCGCTGTCAGGATTGGGGGCTCAATCCCATCGCTCGTAACCCGTTGTGAAGATTGGAGTCCGGCATGAATTAGAAGGTAGCTGGTCCATGCCGTCGTCCAACTTATCCATGCTGAGGACGTTGATGAAGGGAAGGACTGCTTCTCATCGTGAACGAGGAATATGGGTTTATTTACAGTATTTACATAGAGTTCATCAGCATAGCATGGCTGCGAGAGAAAGTACATCAGTCTAACATGACTGCTTGAGAAAGTGCCCAGAGCATCCACACAACAGCGGTTTATAATTTATCGGTCCCCCCTCGATTACAAGGTGACGCGAACGTTCGTCCAATCATCGTAAACAAGCCGCCTCTCTGCGGGACGGTTTACAGACACACGCTTCCGCACAGGTTCACGGTCCGAAGCCAACGTCAGACGAACTTCGTAGAACTCGGGGCTTGTGTCAGGAAAGGTGCGTTTTATTCCCCGAGCTGACCCCTGCAGCGTGGCCGGTTGCCCATTGTCTTGCGTCTTGGACGGCGCGTGGGAAGGAGCCTTGAACTACGTTCCCGCGAGCACTCCCCCACTCGCGGCAGACCAGGGCGGCGGTGGCGGCTCAGTAACAAGAGTTGGTCCGCCGAACGCATTCACTCACAACGGCGACGATGCTAGAGCGTAAGGGTGGCGTTCCACGAAAGATTGCATTTCGCTGTCGCAACTGGCTGTCAAAAGTTGCACCTCAGCTGGGCCGTTCTTAACAGCGCTAACATGGCAAAGCGGGCGAGAAGGGTCAAGGAAGCCTGTGGAGCGGGGCGGTGGGGTGGCGAGACAGATTTACGACGCCGTCATTCAACGCTGGCGCGCATGTATTTGCTTACAAAGTGGTATATAGCGCGCCTGCACTACCGTGGCCGAAGTCGCGTCAGCATTTTACAGTAAAACTTTAAACATCTACCTCGGAATGCATCTGTCGTGTCCCTGGACAAAAAACGTGGTCCCATCTCGGATATCGGGCAATGCATGGCTGACCCGCGGCGGAGGTGAAGGAGTCGTTAAGCATTTTTCATACATGGGCCGATCCCAACGATAGTGCAATACCAGGCCGATCCGCGGCGGAGATGCAGTCCGCCATTAAGGGGCCCACGGCGTCGCTGGTGATCCTTCTTCATAGAGTGGAAGGGCACTGAGTTTTTCTAACATACGCCACTGCAGTCCACATGCGCCATAAGAAAGGCGTGCAAAATAGATGTGATACAGTTGTATTGTAGCTTTCCCCGTTTTAGAGCGAAGCTGTCTACGGCCATAATCCGGGATATTATGGCGTCCGCGCGGGAAAACTCTCCCCTAAGAAGTGAAAGAGCCAATAACAAAAGTAAAAGCATATCGCCGCTCGTGTCAATGTGTCTCTGTGAATGTACGATGTATTGCGTGACGTAGTGCGCGCCTGATAAGACGACCAAGGGGAATATCACAGCGAAACTGTATACGACTAGCATCCGTGTTTTCATGGCGTCGGCGAGTAGGAATCGTCATCAGCAGCAAACAGCTTGAGCGTCGTCGCCTTCGTTGGCGCCACTCGGCGCAACCATGCGAACGCGCTCGTGCGGCTGCTCGCGTTTTCATCGCCTTCTTCTACTTCGACAGTTGGCTCCATTCTGCAAAAGAACTCTCATCATCAACAATGGCTTCTTCTGCAGCTGGCCCGTTGGTGTCGCTCGGGGCAACTACGCGAACGCCTTCGCGGCACTGCTCTCGCGTTCGTCGTCGCCGTTTTTTCCACTACTGGCTTCGTTGGGGCTCACCATTCCAGCGAAGCATTTCAGTGATCTTCTGTCGTCCTAATGGGGAGGATGCATTTAGGGGGTAGTAGCCATTGTTTAAGGGGGTAGGGGCCATTAAATTGCCTAACGAGACGGACAGATATAAATTTCATTTCCCTTGTGTCGTCGTAACGGAGAGGCTGCGTTTACGGGGGTATAGGGCATTTTTTGTCTTACATGATAGACTTATAAACTAGCAGACGTGATACGCGAATGTGTTTGCGCCCAATGACTGCCAATCAGGACAATGCATTCACACCTTTGTTCAAAATTCTGTGTCACCTCTGTCTCGTGCGCTATACAGCTTTGCTGGTCATCCACCTACACAGAGCGGAATCACTCATGAATTTTTCTTGATTATTTTCCTGTGCGTGCACACTAGAGCAGCACACGCTAAAATAGGACACAAGCCAGGGACACACGCTACTACTATCTCTTAAAATGCCGGGAAAATTGCGCTAAATTAATCTTGCCAGGGGCTGTGTCCTTCCAGTAGGAAGAGCCTGGCAGACAAAACGCGCTTCGAATGAACTTGGTGCACATGCGCTACTCTTGCTGATCTCGTCGCTTGGTGCCGTTGGAAGGCGCTGGCCCCATGGCCTGTCAATGCTCGCAAAGCACTAGTATAGAATCGGTCGACTATACAACCGGACACCCTTGACTCGAAAGGAGGAAATGCTGCCGACTGTGGAGACGTCTGCGTCGTTTCAGGGGAAGACGGAATTGTGTTATTCATTCTGTATAAATCTCCCGGCACATCCGACTGTGATATCGAGAAGTCCATGAACACGCACGTTGCATGGGCTAGCCGTGATTACAAAACCCTTGTGATCATCGTTGCAAACTTGAGTGCGGACATTTAAAAACCAGACAAGAAATGGTTCACTCAGTTCGTGCTCGAACAGTTTGGTTTGAAGTGGCACACCAATCCGAGTCACTCAGCTACTCATCAACAGTCGAGCATAGATTTAGCTTTGGCCAAGTTGCATTCTAAGGTAGTAACCCAATCAATCTGTATATCACAGTAACCTCAAATTATCGTCACTACCATTACCAAATGAGAAGAATAAATCGTGCGCCCTACTCTAAGCCTGTGTAGCGTGCTGCTGCTTCGCTAGTCATCCACCTTCACGGAATGGACTGGTTCTTCAATCATTTTTCACACTGCGCAATGGCCACTATGGGGGTGAGAGTGAAAATTAGAGCAAAAATCCTCTAAGAGTTGGGGGTGGGATACTGCTAGAACTCCTATTCTCTCGTCATAATGATAGTTTCGGTGGTACTGAAGAGCATCAAGAATAAACAAAGGCTGCGCCTCTCGGCGCAACACGCAAGGTGCCGAAGCGATTGGAGGTTCTGAGAGAAAATCGAATAACTATTCAATCCACAGATCTTTTTGTTGATAGGATTTTAAGTAGCCGACGGAGAGTGGTAAAGTCGTTATCGTACGCACCCACCTCGTGAAAAGTCCGTCGTCACCATAAAGAAGTTGGTTTATATGTACGATCCGAGTTGCGAAATTGTGAATGAAGCATCGGATATACGAGCATAGGTAAATAAACTACTTGGTGCCTGCCTCTAACGTAGCCGGCTTCGGCGGCTCCGATACGGCGGGCCATTTAGGAGGATCCGAAAGAACGGCGTTATTGCAGAAAATGAGGGCAAAGGTGTTCGGTTTTCGAGCTGTAAACGGGCACTTTTGGAAGTTAAGTTGCAAGCCCGCATTCGGCAAAAAGTTTGAAACTTGTTGCAACGGTGAAAATGGGCCATAAAATTGGAGCAAGAACACGGCAGTCCAATCGAGGTAACATAGGCAGGAGTGCACCATCATTCTTTATGCGTCCATGAGTGGTCGCCACATTCCAGAGGCTGAATGGCATTGCAGTGAACCCGTAGGAACTGTCCAGCATTACAAATGCGGTTTTATTGCGATAGAAATTATGTATAAGTATAAGGCCTAAAGTCCCGCATGAATTCCAAGGACAATACCACCGTCGCCACGCCTCGTATGCTGCATGTGCGAGTCAAAGCACGCTACACAAGCCGGCCCTCTCGGCTCAGTCTGGCGGGCCGTCTTCCTCGGAGCGAAAAACCGTCAAGGGGGGAAAGGGGTTGAGGTGTAGGAAGGAGCGGCGGCGTTGTGCTCTGGCAGCAGCTGCGTATTCTGCGAACGGGCGCAAGGGTAATTTGCTATCGCGGCTCAATATCGCGCGCGATAGGGAGGAGAGCGCGGAGGCATTGCGGAATCGAGGGGGGGGGGGGGGGGGTGTTCGGCTTCGGCTTTGCGAAGTGCAATGTTGCACGGCCAAGAGCTGTCGAGCGCGCCGTATATTGAAGGGCATCTCCACACAGCTGATGCCTTTGAGCGCACTGTGTTATATTTGCACTTGCGTTAAGGCGGAGGAAGGTCACTTCGTTCGCTGCTGCTGCCGCGCTTGCTCCCACGAGCGTTTTTACACGAACTTTGCGCACTCGTCGAGTCTGATACGTTCATGTTTGCTTCCGCGCGCTGACACCATGCTTGCTAATTCAGTTAGTAAGCAAATGCTTCCAAGTACATACGGCCCATAAAACTACCATCGCTACTTCGTATAGCCGTCTACTCTTCTGCAATCTCAATGGATGCTTCGCCTTTCGAGCGGAACTGCGAGATGTACTGAACGGCAAGCACCAGTCATGAGCACCTGCTAGTAGCCAGAGCTTCAGTCCTACGGCGCAAAGTAAATCAGCTTGTTCTAATCGCTCTAATTCACTGTCTATGTGTGGGAATGGGTAGGCATCGTATAGGGGAATCTGGCTAACCTATTAATAATGAACACAAAATCGCTTATTATTGTCTTCTATTTCAGGCTAGGATGATTCGTAATGGCCAGTAACGATTAGGAGACCCTGTAACACCACGTTTGAGCAAGTTGGACACCTGGTCACCGATAACGCTTCTATTAACGATGCTGAATCGGTGCATAGCCTTAGTTGGCGATAGCATGTGGAATAGTCATTTTACGGGCCAGTCGAGTAGCTGACACAATAGTTCTTGCCTAATGAACCGCGAGATTTAGTTTTCCTGGTGAAGAGGACTCTAGTGGGCGGACGCTGCTATACTGAAAGAGAGTGACCGAGAGGAGAGAGTCAACGGCGAGAGAAAAATCTGGACTGGGCGATGAGGGAAGAATGAAAACTGTTCGAAGAATGACGACCTTGGTGGAAGCGTGTCCTATAGGCTGACCATTTTGGACGCACGTTGTTGCAGTCGCGAGGGCGTGCAGAAGCGTCAGTCACGAGCGCCGGGTCGAAAAAGGCCGTCTTAGAAGAAAGTTGGGCGGTTATCTGTCGTGCTCCAACGGTCTTGAGTATGTTGTGCTTAATGTGAAACGTGCTGGACGGGAGGGTATATAGGAAGGTAAGAGGGTGGGGAAAGTGGGGCGTAGGTCGCCACTCAAGGCTGCAGACCTACACAGACGTACACCAGGGGAGAAGCAATCGGAGCCGGGTGGAGAGAAGGCGGAGCGCAATGAGTGATTTGCACCTTGATGACGTATTGGAGAGCGGGCATCAATGGATATGCCGACTGGCCGCGAGTTAAAGGCACCAGCAATGTTTACGACCGAAATCGTTAAGAACAATCTCATTGATATGTTGCCGCAGCGAGGTCTTGTCAAAGGGAAGGACGAATCCCGACAGGGAACTGGCATACAGACCATGCCCACGGGAGGAAACGTGCTGTTTGCGTAGTTCGTCAAAAGTTTCAAAAAAGTGGCAATTTCACCCGAAAAGCGGGGAACCGGTTGCGATAGCAAATTATTGGAGAGCTAAACGAAGTAATAATAGTCGTTTTCTGGGCCATACAATGTTGAAACATATGTACAGTAACTACAGTACAGTACAGTAAGACGGCGCGCTTCCTACCCGTTTTTCTCCATTGCATGCGCAAGATTGAGCTGCGATTGCCTGCTCACCCTCGCACGCTTTCACTCGCTCGTACAGCGTACGGTGCGTGGCGGTGATTTTATCGCAATTCAACTTTATACGGAACCTCACGGCGACGACGACACTGACGGCAGAAATGCGCCTGTAGTGTCCATATATGCATTGTCGCGATAAAAAGGTGATTTCAGACAGTGTTCCGTGTTTGGGAGCGAAGCTTGTATTGTCTCAGAAATTTCCGTGGCGTCGTCGTGGTCACGCAAAAAAACTCAGTTGCTCTCTAAGAAGAGCAGCTGCGGAAAAAAGTTGTTTGATGAGCTGACAGCTGCGCCGGCGCTGGAGCGTCGGCCATTAACAAAGATTCCAGCTGCATTTCCGTTCACGCCACGAACGGAAACAGTCAGAGCGGCTTCGCTTCCGCCGGGGAGGGAATGGGCACGAAAGAGGGGCGTGCGCGCTGCGCCGCCTTCGTTTCCGTTATTTCCGTTCACTTTATCACCATCAATAAATGCGTTTTTTCAGCGCCCACCATAAGAGCCCACCGTTTTCACCGCCCACACTTGCATCACTTCATACGTGCGGAAACGCGCGCTCGTAAAGTCCACCTGTTATACTACGCCCTGCTCAAACTTTGTGTTCTTTTTTTTTCTGGTCAACGGTTACCTGAGTTTGATCGCGCGGGTAGTTTTATTGTTTTTAAACCTGTTCAACAGAAAGTAGTATTGTTACGACCATCATATAATTGCTTAGCTGTTTTCGTGCGACTGCGCTTTGCGACGGGCTTGGTGTCCGAAGATGGGACCAGTACTCTAGAACCAAAACTTTCGTCGGCCTCCAAAGAAAGTATGTTCTGTGCATAGATACGATTTCGCACCGATATGGCTGACTTTTTACTACATTGCTTCCGGCGCTGAAAGCTCGGGAGGCCCAGGAATTCGCATGGCTTGGAGCTTGGGTATGCAGTTGTAATTGCCGAGTATAGAGCTGTAATGACCGGCCACCGAAACAAATTTGGCGCCGTTAAGAAGGAAATGACCTCACTTCTGTTTTAATAGATATGGCGTCACATTTCTTTTTTCTTCCGCCGGAAGTCTTCCCTCCTTATACACCTTATACAGATGGCACTGAACCCATGAATCGCCAATAAACCGTCATGTTTTGAACGTATTGGCTTCTATGAAAGGGTATCTACCTTGTTTTTACTCTGACTCGAAAGTAACGCGCGATGAAGCTCTTGTGAACATCAGTGACAAAACCTGCTTCCACTTCAAGAACATGCATGCACTGACGTGAGTACGATTGACAAGGGGCTGAAACAGGAGCCACGACTAAGATTTCAAAGAAGAACGTTAATGCTAGTCAAAATTTGCTTCTATGTCCTGATCTGGAATCACAAGGCTTATATTTTGCTGTTGTTTTGCTGACAGAATTTTAAAGCGATAGGCTGTGGTTTTTGTTGAAAATAGGAGTTTATACTCGTGGACAATATTACATGGCAACGCAAGAAGAACTACGGCGGCTCAGCTTCTCAACACGTGTTAGCGCGCCATTAAGTCCAACATCGTTTGACAGCGATTCTGGTATTTTGGAGGAGATACGGATTGGCGTAGCTTGCGCCCTCGATACGGTTTCGCGTTCTCATGGACGTGGAAGGTAACGTTGAAGAGAAGAAAATTTACAACTCAGTTCCGTATTTTTTCTTAGTCTGCTGTCGTAAATGATTTGTTTAGTTGTTTTTTCCCACAGCTTGAACTATGACGAATGAAAATACGGGACCTCTTTCAGAAGCACCCTAAGCTTTGTGCACTCAGCCTACGTAGATATTCCTTCATTGCGAGAAAATGATGACTGCGAGTGTTCAACTGAAATACAGACCCCAGAAGAGTATTAATTTCGCGAATGCATTCCAAAGCGAGAAAACGAGCAGTAGATATTGCCTACGTGTAGAATGTGACAAGCTGGTTATCTCAAATGTATCGATGACTTGACTTCACACTATCGGGACTGCTAGATCCATAACCTGTCTCTTGTCCGTCGTGCAACTTAATATGCGGCATACAAACTGGCTGATGACGAGCGGAACGATGTTCACATCGCAGGTCCTTCGCCGAAGGGAAGAAGTCCTAAACGATACGATGGACTCGGAAAACCTCGCCGACTTAGGGGGAGCAACGATGGCATACTCTGCGTTTAGGTCGCTGCCCCCCTCGAAGAGAGACACCAGGCTGCCTGGCGTCACCATGACAGCGAACCAGCTATTCTTCGTTGGCCATTGCACACCATGGTGTGAGGAACAAACAACGCAACCGGCGCCCTGGCTCTCTGGCGGCAATCGCTACACACCTGGCCGCTCTCGGTGCATCGTGCCTCTCATGAACATGCCCGAGTTCTCGGATGCATTCCACTGCAAGCGGGGGTCTTACATGAACCCGCCAAACAAGTGCAAGTTCTGGATTTGAAATTGCGAGCGACAGCGAGCGCGTTCGTTGCGTCATTCTGTAAGTTTCGTTTAATAAAAATTCCATGTTGTGGCGGCAATCTGACAGATTAGCTTAAAATCCAAGTGTTTGAGAGCGTCTGCTTATTCACCACCCTGCGTGTTTCTTGGTATGCAACTGCTCGAGCAAAGGAATAATGGCTTGATAAACTCCTTTGCAGTGGTAGTACCTGTAGTACACAAGCAGTCCAAACGCTGTGAAAGTTACCATGTCTTGCTTAAAAAGCTCTCTTCCCGCCCGTGCCCCTTGCGCTGCCTTGGCTACCATCCACATGGACGACCCGAACTAACGCGCTGGACGCACGGACCTCGTACCTGCCGCTACTGGACTTCATCCAGGAAAGAGAGCTACATCTCTTTATTTAATTTTGACCATGGCTTACTGCGCAAATAAAACAAATTCACGCTAAAACTACTCAGGTAGTTGTCTAAGTATATTCACAAGCAGTGTGCCACTTGCTTATCTCCCATGCAGCCCGGGGTCATTATCAACATTATGAAACTTGTTCGCTGATGACGTTCCAATCATTATCAGCCGTTATCGGTCTTTAGCGCCTTATGCATCACCGTTGAACTATCGACAAAACGTACTCGGGCGGCGGCTTCGTGTGGAAGCGCCGCGTAACGGCACTTTCAAAGCGATTTGCGATGCCATGAAGCAAGCCGACTGCTGATAGCTGCTGATAGCAAAAAAAGACTTTTGTTCATGTATGTAAGATTACATGTCATTGCTTTTTGCCTTGGATTGTAAATTTTGCTGACTGTTATGGTAGGGATTAAAAATTTCTCACATACGCTAAAGATTCAGATGGTACTATCAACCATATTGTACCACGATAATCATCATCATCATCATCAAGCTTATTTTATCTCCACTGCGAGTACAACGGCCTCTCCCTGCAATCTCTAATTACCCCTGTCCTGTGCCAACCGATTCCAGCTAGCACCTGCGAATTCCTTAATTGCATCTCTACACCTAGTCTTCTCCCGCCATCGACTGCGCTTCTCTTCTCTTTGCATCCATTCTGCAACCTTAATGGCCTACCGCTTATGTAATGTACTGTACATGTATGTACTCCCAGCTCCGTTTCTTCCTCTTATTGTCAATTTGCATATCGGCTATCCATGTTTGCTCCCTGATCCACCCCGGTCTCTTCCTGTCTCTTAACGTTACGCCTAACATTCTTCGTTCCATCGCTTTTTTCTCGGTGTTTTACTTGTTTTCAAGCATTTTTGTCTGTCTCGAAATTTCGGTCCCATATTTAAGCATCGATGGAATGCAGTGATTGTACACCTTTATTTTTAATGATAGTGCTAAGCTTCCAGTTAGGATCTGGCTATATATGCTAAATGCGCTCCAAACCATTTTTATTCTTCTCTAGATTTCCTTCTCATGCTCAGGGTAACTGACCTAGGTAAACGTACTCCTTCGCAGACTCTAGAGGCTTGCTGGCGATCGCGAATTCTTGTTCCCTTGCCTGGCTATTATTGATTATCTTTGCCTTCTGCATATTAATCTTCAACCCCACTCTTACACTCTCTCTGGTAAGGTCCTCAATCATTTGTTGTAACTCGTCCCCAGTGTTGCTGTGTAGGACAATGTCATCTGCAATTCTTCCAAGCCCACAGTGAATAGCACTGGAGAGATTATGTCACCTTGTCTGCCACCTTTCTTCATAGGTATTTTCCTACTTGTGGACTATTAAGGTAGCTGTGAGATCTCCGTAGGTACTTTCCATGATGTTTGAGAAGAAGATTAAGAGCCTTTCATGCAGGAGGCCATGTTCCAGCTCTACTCATTTTGTGGCTTTCTTAGACTTTGCCAGTGAACTGCTGTTTCCTCCTTAACTGCGATAGAGATGGAGTCTCACGCGCGTTCGCCGGACTCGGCAGTTCCCGCGGTGGCTGCCTCCAGGAAGCGCAACGGGACCGAGAGCGCCACTGACAGCGACGACATCATGCAGTACTATGTCAGTAGTGAGGATTCTTGTGACGACACCTTAGAGCTGGTGCGGAGCCGTAAAACAAAGCGAAGGTTTCTCAGCGCGTCATCGAATTCGACTGGGTCCACCGTGAGATCTTCGCGGAATATTGAGGTGCTCACCATCCTGTTCGCGCCAGTTCTCGCCACTGACAACCTGAGACGTCTCATCAGGCAAGCCGTGTCTTCCCATCTAGAGGCACTGGTTTTAAATGGACTCAAAGACATCAGAGTTAACACCCGTAAGAACGTCCTAGCGATTGACGCCTCAAGCGTCCACTGGTTTACAGACATAGAAACATATGGAAGCGACCATATTCCAACATACATAAAGATTACAGGAGTTGAGCAACGCTCCTCTACTGTCTTGCATACAGTTGATTGGTCAAAATTTAAGGATATGGATGACACATGTCGGGAAGGCCTCTCACACACTATCGAAGAAGCAATCGCAGAGGCATTGAAAACATCCATCTGCTCGCTTACAATGTCAACAAGGCGAACAGACTTGGACATGAAACTGGAGAGGCTGCGTGCGGCACGCCGACAGGCGGAGAGGAGGTATCGGCGCACGAAGTCCGTCTTGGATCTGAGGGCTTCACGACGCATACAAAAGAAAGTACAGTGTCGCATGGATAAATTGGAAGATAAGCGATGGAAAACATTCTGTCAGTCGCTTGATCCCCGAAAATCGCTTTCACACATATGGAAAACGGTTAGAGGTCTTCGCTCATCTCCGCATCAAAGGAAGCCCTTCGCTGCTCTGGCCCTCTACCAACTCCACTCGGAACTTCAAGTGGCTGAAGATTTCTGTTCGGGGGTTGCTACGTCCATGACCATCATTACTGACGCAGCATTGAATGACATCCCTGAGGCAGGTGTAACAGAAATGAACGTGCTATTTTCACTCGCAGAGATCCGTGCTGCGCTGGCGACCTGCAGGCGTTCTTCGTCACCAGGACCTGATGGCATCACGTATGCTGCCCTATGCCACCTTGAACATGACGCACGTGATGAGCTGCTCAACTGCTACAACGAGTCTTGGCAGAACGGCGCCGTTCCTAAACAATGGAAATCAAGCCGCTTGATCCCCATTCTGAAACGTGGAAAGTCTCCGCTTGAGATCTCATCATATCGTCCGATTGCGCTTTCGAGCTGCGTCGGCAAAGTGATGGAAAGAAAGATTCTTGTTCGATTGTAATGGCACCTAGAACGATTCAACATCTATCCGAACGCCATGACAGGCTTTCATTGAGGTCGCACGTCCATCGACAACGTCATTGACATCGTCACATGGGTCCAAAATCAAAAATGCCTCAAGCGCCTATCTGCGGCACTTTTTCTGCATATAAAAGGAGCATACGACAACGTCACCCATGAGGCCATACTAAACTCACTTAAGGCTGTTGGAGTTGGTGGCCGGATGTATCAATGGATTCGGGACTATTTGACTGAGAGACGTTTTTTCTTACAGACTGAAGACGGCCCAACTTCAGACTATTACATCTGCCGTGGTGTGCCGCAGGGTGGAGTGGTGAGCCCTATTTTGTTCAACCTCGTCCTGGTAGGACTAGCGGATTACCTACCGCAGGCAGTACATGTCTCAATATACGCCGACGATATTTGCATCTGGGCCTCTGCGGTGACTCGCCCTCAGCTAAGAGCCAGGCTTCAGCGGGCGGCAACAATGACGGCTTCTTATCTCCGAGAACAAGACCTCAGTGTGTCTACTGAAAAGTGCGCATTACTTGGTTTTACGCGGAAACAAATGTCATTGTATCCTGTTACCATCAATGGTCAAGCTGTATTTAATGTTAAGACGCATCGCTTTCTGGGCGTCATCATTCACCGTAACCTCTCGTCGAGCCCTCACTGCGTCTATCTGAAGAAAAAGCTAGTCACCATTGCTCAGGTCTTCAAATTTCTATGCGGGAAAAACTGGCGTACACCAGTCCATTCTATGTTGCAGCTGGAGAGGGTTTTGTTTCTCGGACTCCTACGTTACAGCCTACCAGTGTTGTCAAATGCATGCAAGACGAACGTTTGCGCCTTGGAGAGCATACAAGGTCAAGCCCTACGCACGTGTTTAGGGCTGCCTCGGTGCACCTCAACAGAAGCAACAATCGCCATCGCAGGAGACCATACAATCCAGACACATGTAACTGTCGACTCTCTCAGAGCGCACATTCGCCATCTGTCAAGGATCCCCGACAATCATTTGGCCTCCCTACCAGCCGAGAGACCTCAAGCGACCTTTTCACGAGTGATTAGCGCTCATCAAGAATACATACCGGCATCTTTTGCACCGGCGGCGAAGCCTTCCTCTCCCCTGTGGTGCCTGCGACAGCCTAGTAATTTTGCTATTCCTGGAATTACAAAAAAGTCCAATCATCCGTCGCCGGCTCTGAAGCAACTTACGCTCCTATTACTGCACCAGACGTATCATGACCGCATACATATATATACCGATGGTTCGACCTCACCTACCAGCTCAACTGCCGCATTCATCGTTCCAGCCAAGAACGTTACAGTTCAATTCAAATTGTCGCACACGACTACATCTACATCGGCAGAACTTGCAGCTCTCCATGCCGCTATGATGTACATCACCGAGGAGCCAACAGAGAAATGGGTTGTATTTTGTGACTGTAAGGCAACCCATCACAGCATCAAGTCCGCATTACGTCACAGAACTTACGAGCAAATGACATCTGAAATCACGGAACTGCGCCACCGTGCTCTGGAAAGAGGACACCACAATATATTTCAGTGGATTCCTGCTCACTGTGGCATCGTCGGCAACAACCTAGCTGACAAGGCTGCCCGGTGTGCCCACGAAGATACCAAGACGCGTCCAACACCTCTGGCGAGGTCGGTCGCTGCCAGAGAACTTCGCCTACTTGCGCGCAAGAAGTCTCAAGATCTCAGGATTTCAAGTGGCTTCAATTGCAGATTACGTAAACTGGACCCCACGCTACGGCTGCAACTGCCATCTAGCCTTTCCCGCGGTGAAGCAACCTTGTTTTGTCGCTTGTGGCTGGGAGTGGCGTTCACGAACGCATACTCCTACCGTATGGGAATGGCCGAGAGCCCGATGTGCGACTCCTGTGGGTGCGAGGAGACCATCGAGCACCTATTGTGTACCTGCCCTCGCTACGATGTACCTGCCCTGTGTACCTGTGTACCTGCCCTCGCTACCTGCCCTCGCTTGTCTGCGTAGAGTTGCCCGCTCTGCGGGCAACTTTACGCAGACTGGACTCGAGACCGTTCGCCGAGTCAAAGATACTCGGACCGTGGCCACACCCGTCACTGGCTCGAAAAGCGATTCGTGCACAAGTGCGGTAATTGAATTGCACGGGGTTAACAGACCGTTTATAGTGTCATTGTGTATGTTGTCCCTCCTACACGTACTCAGTACTTACTCTCTCCCTTTCTTCCTCTTTCTATTCCCATTTCCCCCACCCCCAGTGTAGGGTAGCAAACCGGATGCTGTTCTGGTTGACCACCCTGCATTTCCTACCCATGTTTTCTCTCTTCTCTCCAGCGATTGACGTAGAACACGCAGTTGCGTTGGATTCTTTGCGCAAGGTCACAGAACTTCAGGGAATGAAAGTCCGCCCACATATTCCGCTTGGCAAACAAGTCAGTACTGGCATAATTTTCGATGTTGACAAGACCATTATCGACTCCGATATGTCGATCTTAATCAAACCAGCTGCTTAATACACCGTCATCACAAACGCGTTGCGTCTCGGCACGTCAGGGTGTGTCAAAATCATATTTAAAGGCGAATCCCTCCCATCGCCTATAAAAGTGGGCCACTTCCGACATGCAGTTCGCCCCTTCATACCAAAAGTGCTGCAGTGCTGGAAGTTCATGAAGTTTGGGCATGTCAGTATTGTGTGCAAGAACACTACCGTCTGTTCTCGCTGCACTGGGCCCCACACTACTAACACGTGCGAGACCAGTGTGCTGAAGTGCACAAACTGCAGTGGCCCTGACGATGTATCCTCGAAGGAGTGCCCTTGGATTCTCAAGGAAATGACAATATTGAACAAAATGGATAGAGCCCACTCGTCTCTACCACCGAGAAACAGCAACATTTATTAGGCGACAACGATCAGGTCGCCGACGTCAATCACGAACCTCCAAAGCCTCTGCAGAGGGCCAGCCACGTACGTTACCACCCACTATTCCGTCCAGGCCAAACGTAGTCAGCTCAAAGGACAAAGGTGCAACGAACAGCACGGCTGCTGACGTTCGCATGCCCACCCGAGGCTACATGCTCCTACTGAGCGAATCTGACTTCTACAGCAAGGGACACTTTGACTGTTCTGATAAATTGACGGACCAAGATCAACAAATTGTTGTCATGATCAGCTCTCTGGTGAGCGCTATTCATGTTCTTATGGCCAAGATACAGACACCAACAGCTCGAAGTGCATAGCAAGTGCTGCAAGCCATCAATCCGGTTTTAGCAAGCCTTCAGAAGTCCAGTGCTTGAAAACTTCTACAGTAGAACCATGGCTCATCGACAACGGCAGCGATCGTTCCAGGATGATGTCAGAAGTGCCTCCATATTCCAATGTAATGCAGGTTACGTATTTCAGATTTTCGAACGTTCGTGTTTGACAACCACTTTCTTATACTGGAGATCTGTGAACTGAGCTCATCAGCCACCATAAGGCTTTCAGGATATGAACTTTTTGTTTCAACCACGTGTGTCCGTAATAGTAAGGTTCTAGTTTACATTCGCAAGGACCTTACGTATTATTCCCAACCGGCAGCGTCGCACGAAGGTAACCGATACGTCTGTGTTAGTTGTTAAAAATAAGAGGCTCTCTTTTATTATTATTGGCGTCCACCTATTCCTAGCAAGTCAGTTCGACAGCAAAAGACTACAAGATATTATGGCTGCTACTCCCGGTCCTTGGATAATAACAGTGGACTTCAACGCTCACCACCACATATGGGGAAGCTCCAGGATAAATTCGAGGGGCAGGTCACTAATATCCTTTGCATCAGGCCCCAACCTGTGTCTTATAAATGACGGAAGTCCGACATTTCTGCGAGGAACAACGTACAGCAGCTGCCTTGACTTGACTTTGGTGTCACGTTGCCTGACTTCGAGCGTGCAGTGGTTCACTGATATTGAAACCCATGGAAGTGATCATACTCCGACCTATGTGAGAATCGAAGGACTAGACGTCGCATTACGGGATGTACCTCGCCAAATCGACTGGTCAGTCTTTGAAGGTCGAGTAGAAGACACCTGCATGAAACATATCGCATGCAGATTAGAAGACATAATTGCAGACGCTATGCAAGATTGTACGCGCTGCTTCACACATTGGTCAAAGCGTACAAAGAATGACATTGAATTGGAAAGGCTTCGTACACTATATCACCCTGCTGGAAGGAAGCACAGGCGCAAAAAGTCAATTGCTGACCTTAGGGAAGCGCGGTGCAAGAAAAAGAAGATAAAAAGCCGAATGGATAAGCTAGCAGATCAAAGCTGCAAATGTTTTTGCTAGTCATTAGACCCCTGCAAGCCATTGTCCCGTGTGTGGCGTAGCCTACGGGGTCTTTGCTCAAGACCTCAGCAACGACACCCTTTTAACGCCCTAGCTTTGTATCCAAACCGCCGTGAGATAGACGTCGGAGAGGAATTTTGTGCGAAAGTCGCCGGCGGCACAGTTTTAGTCCCTGACATGGCTTTAAGCGACCTCCCGGTCCACGAGATACAAGTATGGGCGCTCCATTCTCTATGGAAGAGTAAGAAGCTGCTGTGGCACTCTGTAGGTGTTCGTCTTCACCAGGGCGCGATGACGTAACATATACTGCTCTGTGCCACCTAGGTCGAGAAGCACGAATAGAACTCCACAGCCTTTTTAATAGTTCATGGCAAGATGGTGTCGTCCCAAAGGAATGGAAACGCAGCCGCCTGGTACCGCTAGTAAACGTAGGAAAGTCAGCGCTCGAACTGGCATCGCATCGGCCTTCAGCACTTGCCAGCTGCGTCAGGAAGGTCATCAAACGCATGATCCTTATGGGTCTCGAATGGTACCTTGAACACCACAAAATGTACCCTGACTCTATGGCGGGATTTCGACGGAGCCGTTCATCGATTGACAATGTCATCGATCTAGCGTCATCTGTAGAACAGCAAAAATATTGGAAACGATTATCAGTAGCGCTCTGTCTGGACGTGAAAGGCGCTTACTACAACGTTTCCCATCAATCCATTCTAGACGCACTTTTGACAATCGAACTAGGAGGGCGAGTCTATCGATGGATCAGAAACTACTTGACACAAATTGTGGTCCTTGTTCGTACGTAGGGAAGATGGTCCGACTACGGACCACTACACATGCAGAGGCGTTCCCCAAGGCGGTGTTCTAAGCCCTATTCTTTCCAACCTCGCGCTTGTTGGGCTGGCTGAATCCCTACGGGAAACAGTGAGTGTCTTAATCTACACCGACGACATCTGCACCTGGTCATCAGCGGTCACTCGCCTGCAGGTTCGCGCAAGGCTACAGAAAGCAGCAACACCGGCATATGACTATCTTCACACACAAGCCCTTACCAACTCAACAAAAAATGTGCGTTAGTCGCTTTTACGTGAAAAGCGATGTCTCGTTAACAATTATGCCTCAATTGCCAGCGTAGCTCTTACAAGAGAAATCACCGGTTTTTGGGTGTCATTGTTGACCGAGACCTCTCTTGGACACCCTCAGGTGGCCCACTTGAAGAAGAAGCTCACATGTATTGTTCAAGTCTTCAAGTTCATCGCCGGAAAACATGGGGATAGGCAGTGGGCTCCATGCTACAGTTATATCGACCCCTTTTTATCGGATTGCTGCTTTATAGTTCTCCCGTGCTTTCTAAAATATGCAAGTCAAATCTTCGAGAACTTCAGAGCGTGCAAGCACAGCCACTACGTGTTGGCCTAGGCCTACAGCGGAGCGCCTCAACAGCAGGAACCATTATAATGGCTCACAACCCTCCGACCATCACCTACATTAGTAGCAACATGGTTAGGGCCTATGTTCGTCATATTTCACGCGTGCAATCAAGCTCCCTTGCCTGCCTGCCTGCCTGCCTGCCTGCCTGCCTGCCTGCCTGCCTGCCTGCCTGCCTGCCTGCCTGCCTGCCTGCCTGCCTGCCTGCCTGCCTGCCTGCCTGCCAGAACAACGACCACAGGTGTCCTTCTCTAACAAGGTCAACATCCATCGTGCCTCCCTACCATCGGGCTTCACACCGTCAGCACGTTCAACCTCAGCTTTGCGGTGTTTAAAACAACCTCAACTGCGTCTTACGGTCCCAGGGACAAGAAAGAAGACCGACCTGTCTATCACGGCCTTGAAGCAAGCAGCTCTGGATTGTTTGAACACTTTCTACTTTGACCGAGTCCAGATATATACGGATGGCTCTTCCACTCAGAGCAGCTCCACCGGCGCAGTGGCTATACCATCACGATCAATAAGCATCCGATACAAGATTTCTCACTTGACAACATCGACCGGGTCGGAGATTGTTGCCCACCGAGGTGCCGTTGATTATACTAACAACCAACCCGTTAATCGGTGGGCAATATTCTGGGATTCGAAGGCGACCTTACCGTGTCTTCTGTCATCACTTAGTCGCGGGTCCTGGGGAGAACTAGTGTCGGAGATGCGAGAAATGCACCATCGTATGATCGCGAAAGGATGCGACGTCGTGTTTCAGTGGCTGTCAGGCCATGGCGGTATCTCCGACAACGACCTCGCTGACCAAGCAGCTAGGAACGCACACGAAGAAGCCACCCTTGTTTCTGTACGTTTGTCGCGGACTGACGCAGCCCAACACTTAAGCAAGCTAGCGTACCATATGACATTATAAATGTGGCACACACCTGAATTCACACAAGATCGATTGCATTCACTCGACCCCTGTATGCAACTGAGGCTGTTACCACGGCTTCCGCGAAATGAGGAAACAATGCTGTGCCGCTTACACTTGGGCGTCGCATTCAGCAATGCTTATACGTTTTCGATTGGAATGGCTTATAGCGCCGACTGCAATGCCCGCGGTGTCGAGGAAACTAGAGAACATCTACTGTGCTACTGCTCATCTTTTGAAAACGAAAGATATGACAGCTCTCAATCAGCTAGATAGAACACCGTTCACCTTAAACAAGATCTTGGGACCATAACCTCGCATATCACAGCTACAGAGAGCCACAAAAGCGTTGCTGCAATTTTGAAAGCTACAGGATTGAGTCACCGTCTGTAATCCGGACTGAGTGACCGAATGATATCCCCAGTAGACTTTCTCTTCTTCGCTTAAACTTTCCGTCCCCTTTTCCCTTTCCCCAGTGTAGGGTAGCCAACCGGGCTCACTCCTGGTTAACCTCCCTACCTTTCATTTATCATTTGCTCTCTCTCTCTCTCTCTCCAAGATATTTACGTAAGCGTACTGTACTCGTTGATTACGCGACACCCCTATGACTGCTGGTATGTCTACTGAATGAAATGCCTTTTCGTATGTCGTAATAAAAATTTAGATCTCATCTACAGACGTTAACTAAGGTTTATGTCAGAAATAAGTTGTCGCTCGAATGTTCACCACATTATCAGCGACAGTCATCGTGAGATGAGTTCTTGTATAATTTTTGTAGAGAGGCAAAATTTGCGTATATTCACCTAGAATGGTAAAAGAAGAATATTTTTCACAGCCGACATCAGGCGAAAATGCGCTTAAAGGCTAATGTAACCTGTCTTAAGGCATCTGAAAACGTCCTTCGTGACGGCACCATATTGAGTTGGAGTTTGAAGCAGGGGTACCGTTACTCGATTCCCGTTATAAAAATTTTCCGCATTTTATTTTATGCGTACAGTAAATAAATATTATAAATAGAACATTTACCCCATTCACAAGTTGTAGCAGCTGTAGCAAGTAGCTATGTTCGCTAATGCCTACAAGATATCTTCTGAGAGTACTATAAAGACAATCGTAACGTGCGTATTCTGATATATCTACAACTTATTAAACGATTATCAAACAGAAGAAAATACGGGAAATGGATACTTCTTATTTTGTACATTGCATAAATGTTCGCAGCAATGCGGCAAATGCCCGCCAACATCCGCCTTTTTTCGCTTCACGCCGCGCAAGCCAGCCAACATTGCGTGCCATGTTTCCATCCGCCGCGCCATGTTTGTCTTGAAAAAATGCGATGTAGTCCAGGTTTAACGAGAAACGCTGCGTAGGAAAATGACGCGGCAACACGCTCCGCTCATATCCACAGGAATTAAACAACGCTTCCTTCCTCCCATGAAAGAGGCGGCACATAGCGATGTCCGCATGGGGTAATTGTTGAGAGGTAACACTGCGCCTTAAGAGGAGGGTAATGTTTTACCTTCCACTCATGTGTACCGGTTTTATTTAGAGACTTCCAAGAAATTCTTGTGAGGCAGCATTCTTTGTGAGACACCCTTTGTGCTTACGCGTACGACAAAATCTCTTCCACGGACCATTTAAGTGGCCATTTAATTAAGCAATTTAAGTAATTGGTTGTTTCAGTTAAGCTTTGTAGGTTGGACACCGAATTGGGTCGTGCAGTTTTTCCAGAATACCGACATTAAATTTTTCCACTTGTCATTATTTGTGATAAATAAAGAATTGCAGCCCTGAAATAATAGCACCCTACATTATTCGCTATACAATTTGTTTCAGAGAAATGCTTTCCGTTTTCGTTAGCAGCGCCCGGGAGCATCATCACGTCACGCCACATTGACTCGCTTCGTTTCTGGAACAGCTGCGGCTGCCACGCGCTAGCGAAATCAGATAAATTGAATCCAGTTCCATGGTTTACTTTCAACGTTAAATGTTTGCAGCCTGCCCTGTTGATACGCAAGAGCAACCGAGCTTATTCTTTGTGTGGACGTCACAAAATGTTGACGACGCCATATCCGGCATTTCGAGACCTACTTTAGTGTCGAATTCAAATTTCTCAGAAATGTTTTCGCACCTTTATACTAGCTAAGTGTGATCATCTGACGCGCGGATAGCGATGGGTAGGGTTTGAGTGACGTCGAAAATATTTGACGGCAACCTTTAATACCAGGAGACGTTTATGGGTGTGACGTATGGCAAAAACTACTAGCCTAGGCGGTCAAGAAAAAAAGATTTTCTCAGTCGATTATATCTTTTATAAACGCAGTTCTGCCATATCTCTGTTGCTGCTTTGCTCTGAGCTCTTTGGATGTACCATTTATTTATTTATTTATTTATCCTCAGGGCCTTCCAGCGTTAGAGAATGCAGTGGGTTATACAAGAAACAGGGAGGAAATATATTATGAACGTGTACAGAATATTTGCTAATTATGGAATTTCAGTTGAAAGTTTGATCTATGCAATAATAGAACATGACCTAATATAAGCAACACTTGAAAAAACAAAGAACAGTAGTCCGCACAAATGCTTGCTTTTATAAAGTGCTAACTAGTGCTTTCCGAAATTTTTCATTGTCATTAACGGACACAATATCAGGGTGAAGTTCATTCCAATCGTTTCACGTGCGTGGCAAAAATGACTAAAAATCTGTCGAGTTACATGCGCCAATTCCAACTCTATGCTGATGACCAATACGGTGAGATAAGTAATACGGTCGCGACATGAATTTCGGATGAAAAATTGAGTGGGAATACAGCTTATGAAAAATTAAAAACGAGAAATCCTTTTACTTGTGCCCAGTGGCTGAGCGCCCAGATTAGATTTCACTGAATATACGCTCGCAGCATGGTTCCGTTGTTTTGGCTTAGGTTACGACTTGCATTGTTTTGGCTTAGTTCCCAAAATGTAGTGGGTTTTCGTGAAAGGGGTCCCACATAGCTGCAGCATACGCTAGTTTTTCCATAACAGGGTTTTAAAAGAGTAGTCATTTTAAATATGATAGAGTACGAAAGAAGTTACGGCGTAAGTATCGCTGCCAGCGGTTAGCTTGGCAACTATTACATTCATTGTGATGATTCCACTTTAATTGAGATGTTATATGCACGCCTAAGTACTCATATGAGCTTGTCGTTTCTAAAGGAACGTTACTTAGACAGTACACAGGCAGGTTATCGTTACACCGCCATACTCTCACAAATTTACACTTGTTATTGGTGAGTTCCATTCGCCACAATCGGCACCAATTGCTGACACTATTAAGGTCGGCGTGAGGCACGGTGATGAGGTCATGTTTGATAGTTAGTTCTCCAAAGATTACACAGTCATCTGAAAATAAGTGTATGTCAAAATTTATTGCTGAAGGTAAGTCATTATATAGATAAGGAATAACAGAGGTCCCAGGACGGAGCCTTGTGGCACGCCCGACTGAACGTTGCTAGGGGGTTAGTTATGACCATTAGCTTTTACGAACTGGGAACAGGTAACGAGAAATGACTCAGTCCATTTTAGACCGTTCTTATCATAGTTTATATTGCTTTGTTAATAAAGTCAAAGTTTATGACACGGTTTGTCAAAAGCTTTTGTAAACTCTAAAGAGGTGCAATTGGGAAGAGAAGAACGGTAAAATAATTAGTGCAGTTGGTGAGTAAACATTAGCAATTGCGATTCGCATAAGAATGATTTTCGAAATCCGGGTTCTGATGGCGTAAAAAATCAATTAGACTAAGGAAAATCAGCAAGTTTAGTAAAAATAGTAAGTTTGTGTACTTTGCAGCAGGTACTGGTAATGATGT
Organism: Dermacentor variabilis; assembly: GCF_050947875.1. Lineage (NCBI taxonomy): Eukaryota > Metazoa > Arthropoda > Arachnida > Ixodida > Ixodidae > Dermacentor > Dermacentor variabilis. The sequence continues at coordinate 116,056,343 of NC_134570.1, forward strand.
AGTAGGATAAATTGTAGGTGACGTTCTGCTGCCAGATTTGTTCAAAGGAATAATTTTTCCTGTTTTCCATTCCAGCATTAGTGTCGTGCGTAAATAATTAGCGTAGACACTTTTATATAAAAAACGCAGGCTTGCGAAGGCTGACGAAGGCTTACGAAGGCTTACAACAGAGCACGGGTTTTCTTTTATGACAAAACTTTAGTGAATTCAAAGTAATAGCGACATTACAGCGATTGCCGATCGCTACTGATGCCATGGCGTGCCAGTATGATGGACAACGGCTAGTACCACAAGCAGTGAGGGATGCTCTTTGTTTTTTAAACGAACATTGTGGCCCAAAGCGTAAGGGAACTCGGTTCACTAATAGTGATTAAAGGTCCCGAATACAAGAGATAGACCTCAGTATGCAATTCTAGGTACTGATGAATTTAAGCCGCTTCAATGAAATAATTTACAGGCTTCAATTTGCACAGCCTGTAATAAATACGCTTTGCAAAATACAGAATGAACAGAAAGCAACGTGTATTCAGCTGAAGATACTTATTACAAGGACGTATAGCATCGGCTATAAAACTGCTAAAATTACGTCACTCTTTTGAGGTGTCTTTACTCGAATATACGAGCTGGATACGACACCTATATAATAATGAAAATTTATTGTGCGCGGCTAGCAGAAAAGGATATTTTACACTCTATAAGGATACACTCTATTATGGATATTTTACAGGGAATTGCAAGCCATGAGTTAGTATATTCTTGTGGAATTACGAATATCTCCTCAAACGAAAAACCAACTCTAATATTCTCCCTTTTTCGCATTTTGTAGGGTTATCGTTCTAGACCGTTGTATTCGGGCGTGACCATTGTGAAATGAATTTTCTCGTATTTGCGAGTCCATGTTGCCTTTCGTTACCGCGTCCCCGCGGCTCTTCTGCGCGTGTTCGTGAGGGCCGGGTATGGAGAGTCACGCTTATTATTAACGTAATTTGACCATCAGAAGAAAGTTCGCACTTTCTGAACTCTTAGATACACGCGCACTTCATTCTGTCATTGATCTTGAACTTCACACTGTACGGAATATATGGTTTATTTACTTATTTATTTATTCTTAAAACCATATGCATTCTTTTCGCAAACGTCTGCTAAGAGGTGAGTAAGCACTGGCCCGCCTACTGGCAAAAACGTCTCCTTAAGCAAAGGTAAAATAAAAAGGAAACTTAACGAAAACTACCAGCATCACCATTTCGCCGCGCCCTGCCGAGAATACAACACTGCGCCCAGAAGGATCATTTTCAAACACCATTCATTGTCTGTGACGTCATAGCTTATCGTAGACGGTAGAGTTTCATTGTCTCTGCCTCGCTTTTGTTACCTTGTTTTTCTATTCGTACTTTTCATTGCTGCGATTGAGCAATTTTTACGGCAATATTCGCGTTTTTACGCCTACTCTCTAGTGCAATGATGCTCGTGAATATTTTATTACCTCCCCGTGCGTAGATCTGGTGTTTATAGCTTGCTGTTCAATGCCATTGGCGTTGCGGGGAAAAACGATTTATTGGCTGATGTGTTTTTTGGCCTTGTTTATTAACGCTTGTTTCATGTCAATGTAATCACCATTCCAACCTTACCCAATGTCTTCCTGAGTTCCCATGTAAGGTATTTAAGAATAAATATACTTAAAAACTAAAATAAACATCTGCAAGTAGACATTTGGTAAATCGACTAGTATTTTTGTGAACGATGCAATTAGAATTTTAAATAATACTGTTTCATTTAAAGTACGGTCCCATTAGGCCGTAGCTACATATACCAATAAACTAGTGAATAAGAGTGTCATTTTACTCTCGTTTGATGCAAAATTTCTCACTCCGCCAACCGTTAAGACTATGGCACGCAGCAGGTAATAGCACGCAACATCACGCAGCACAATACACTCATGTTCTTTCTTTCGCGTAAAAAAATTATTGAAGATGGTAGCGACTTAGCTGAAAGGGGTATATTTTCGTCAGGAGTACGTGATCTTTTCTCTGTGAACGCAACTGGTCAATAAACCCACACATGCTACCTAATGCATCATTGTTGCCGGATTCGAGACCTTCGTTATTACATAACATTTGCATATCACATGCATACATTACATATCATTTCTTTAATTCAATTATTCAGTACAAGTAATTTCCCCTATGTTGTCCTTGGTTGTCCATGATATGATTAGTGAAAATAGGGCACCTCGGCTAACCCTCTTTCTTCTCGTTTCCTACATAATGAGGGTCTTGAATCCGGCAAGATTGATGCCTTCAGGTAGCATTTGTGGGTTTATTAACCCGTTGCCTTCACACAAAAAGATCATGTACTCGTGACGCCTGAGGTAGAAAGTATGTTCTACATCTACCGCCAAGGTTTGTGAGTGGTGGCACTGGCTATCACTCCCAGGGTTAGTTCTTCGAGTAAGACATAAATACCCGAGAAAGTTTATGGGAAAACGGCTGATTTCATGATAATGAGTGAAGAAATGAATCGACATCTTTTGGACTTCTAACTTATGTATGAAAGATCGTAGACCGGCCTTACCAAACTGTTCAGCGCAGGAGCAATATGGGCCTTATCGGGTTTCTCTGTGATGACTTCACTTAGCAATATTTTTTTAAAAGTAGCATTTTGAGCTGCACAAAGTTTTGTTACGTTCTTATTTGCAGGCATAAAACTCAGAATCACGGTGAGTTGTAGAATAACCTCGATAATTTTCAGTGAGCATTTCTTTTTCCGTACCATTCTCTGTTGCGCAAATTCCAGTGACATACCTGTAAGTGGGGATAAACAATTGATCTAGCAAACATTGGAAGCAACAAACCAGCGACGACAAGACAAGCATTATGTTCGCACATGCCCGCAACGTGTGACGTGTTCTTTGCTAAAGGACTATTAGTTCGATAGATCAAGCTTAACATAGAACTAACAGAGTCCGTTATGACGTCGAATATTAGGACCTACCTTGAGCAATGCCTTGGACGAGATGGCCGTAATAATGTCGCACTCATATTTTCACCATTTCATGCAAAAAAGGTGATGCCGATGTGAAAAGTTCAATTTTTTTTCCGCGTTGTGGATATGTTCGTCCATGCCTCACTGCTGACAAAGCCGTCGGACGACGTCTTTCCATTTTATGTCTACACACTGCGTCGCAAAAACTACATACATTCTTTCACATTTATTTCAATTTTGCTCAGCACCAGCAGCTAGTTGAGACTCAAAGGGGCTTCACAATGAATTTGAAGGAATATTTGAACAAGTGCTAAATCTTGTGCTCTTTAGACGTTGCCCTTATCACAGCGCCATCATCGAATGTGGCTGCCGACTTCAGCAAGCTAGTACAGCAGGCGCCGAACAATCATTCGCCGTGCTCCGAAATACAGCAAGCAAAAATATCTCTTTATTTTTAGCGTCTGTATAGAAGTGACACAAAAATAATGACGTGAAAATGCAGATAAATCTGCATTGGGCCTCTCTGCAAGTGTCGCTCACCAAATGCGCATACATCATTATGAAGACATCGTCATTTATCCAACTTTATCAGCGAAACCACCTAACATGAAGCACGCTGCAATCTGAATTTGTGAATTCGCACGTGTCACAGTTCCGCCACAGAAATCACCGTCTTTAATATGAATGCGATATTATATGCAGCGCCCTAAAAAATTGATCTAGTAAAGTACGGCCACGTTAAAATAATAGGGCAGTGAAAAGCGTTCACATATCAAATGCATAGTTCCTCTACAAAAATAAACTTCCATTTCGCGACACTGGAGTAAAAATTATGACATTTTAAAATGCCACCATTCCAGAACGACCTGTTTGCTAGAACAATTTTTGACGTCAGCAAACGCTGGCACAAACATAGCGTACCTGTCACACGCAGACGAATACAAAACGTCAAAAGCCCACAGAGCAAATTTCTCGGAACGTATAAGACATTTGATCATCTTGTGTTTTCTGCTTTTTGGTCCAAAACCTGTAAGCAGCAGACCCTTTCTGATTAGGTTTCTATCGTTGACAGCACCCTTCTTGGTTACAACACTACCGGTATTAACAGGCACCCAGAGTATAAGATTACCGTGATAACGACACTTTGGTGATAACGTCTCGTTCCAAAGACTATAATTTGCGGCACTTCTAAGGAACAGCCGCCTTTTGCCGGGAGCGGTGTAAACTAGGGAAAAGAACGTAAGAAGTGCAATAGTGTTTCGCCTGGTATTTTATGCTACCCACCATTGTTCGCTCGCCATGCCTTTGTCGTCAAGTGCCCATTATCACATTGACAGCAGCGCGTAGACTACGCTGACAGCTGGTGATTGGGCTCGAGTTCAAGTGCGCTTGGTTTCAACGCGCGTGCGAGAGTAAGAAATTCTGCTGTGTAGACGGTGAATAATTGTGCGCACTATGTTATATTTAGCTTGGTTTTCTCACTATACAGCCAACAATGACAATAAGGCAAAGAAAAAGGTTGATTGTACTTCAAATGTACTTATAGTGGCCAATTTACGCAGCCAAAAATACTAACACTGGCTTCACGATGGCACTTAAAGTTTCATATTGTTGTTCGTGCAATAAAACGCGCAATAGTGTTAGACTACTCTACATGCACAACTTGGAAAGCGGTGTGACGCCAGATCGAGCACATAACATTGGTCTTATCACTACCGATCTACCGGTCAAAAAAATATCAGTGACTGAAAATTACATTAGCTGCTTTATGATATATGACAATATATGGAGAATATTTTCTCGCACATTCCATATGTTGATACAATTTACACCTTTGCTTTAATCTTCACATCATTCCTCAAGCTTTCACCTACATTATTAAACATTTCGGCCGAAGTATGTTCCCGAACAATCTAGGAATCGCGGAACACAGTTCACTTCATATTCAATTTGGATGCATGAATATTTCATAAAGCGACTTATTGGTAAAAATGAAAACGTTTTAAGACAGCAGAGATTGTCGATGTTGTTTCAGTTAAACGAAGGCTGAAGACATCATTCACAACGGTTGGAGGACTGATTGCTCTCCTTCAGTGTAGATTTCTCTGCAGGAGGTTGTTCACGTCCGTTCTGTCTAGTGCATTCTTAAGCTTCACTTCGGAGTTAGCCCACTTGATCTGGTTGCCTGGCAACAGTGTATCGTTCATAATTGGAATAGCAGCCGGCTCGCCGGGTGGGTCACTTACCCATGTTGCTGTCCGTTTTCTTGCTTTGTTAGTTTATGTATCCGTTGTCAAGTTCATAATGCGTACCGTCAGGTCAAATGCTCTGGTCCCCTGATTAGCTGGTGTCGCTCAGCAACCAAATTTCGTTTTATTTTAATTTAATCGAAATATGGCAAAGCTAGGCAGCTTCCCTAAAGTGCGAAGCACTGAATTCGGTAGGAAGGCTGACAATGTTGAACAACATGCAGGGGTGACTTGTCCTGCGACAAAACTATTGCTGCTTCTTTTTTTTTCACAGCACGAAATGTAGTCATTGTACACCATTGTAGACTTGGAGAATCACCCAACATAGATTATTTGCATTTCTGAAGGGAAAAATGAAACGGCATTCAATACAGTAATGCATCAGAAAAGGTGACATGTTCTTTTAAGCTACTGTGTGTTGTTCCCCGTAATAATACATGATGAACAAGCTCAACTTGGAACGACCCTCAGCGTTTCACTTGCTGGAATTGAAGGTATGTAATTAATTACCTAAGGCACTGTCAGATTGGAAAGGATCCCACTCTCACCATTCCCGGAAGTTAAATAGAGTAGAATTATACGCATGTCCATGCTACAGTAATTGAGTGCGAATGGAATACAGGACCTCACACCACAATTTCACACCAATGAGACTCGTATACTGTAAAGCTGATGTGCGTAAATGTACGCAATCCGTAGCCAACCACAACTACACTCAACCTTGCAAGTGTGTTGGAGCAGTTAGAAAGCTGTTAGAAGTTAGAAATGTGAGAAACCAGGTGCCAATATTCTTAATGCCGTGCAAACCATATTCATAGTATTGCATGCGGCCCATAGCTGCAGCTTTAAGAGTGTGCTTCTGCATACCCTAGTATACTGGTTAGTACCAAGCATTCCAAAATTACATTTCGATGGTGCTATAAGTCCGCGTTTCTCAGCAGGTCAGCTGTAGATAGTACAGACATATTTATTTGTTGTTCTTTTTTCAATATAGGGTGACATAGTTTAGGTTCGTAGTAGCACGGGACCTGTAAAGTTTAGTGCACCATTTGTATGTGGATAAATATTCCTAGGTCCCTTCCCTGCGACTCGAGCAATTCCTACGTTGACAGCGCTTCCTACGTCTTCGACGCTCTGAGCTCCTGATTCTTTATAAAAACTCTATATAAAGCCGATCTCACAGGTGTGGTAGCCTTCGTAGAAACCAGAGCCTAATATTTTCCTAGTATTATGGGAGCGGTATACAGCTTGGTTGATCGCGCAGCAGCATAGGCAGTCAGCGAAAATCGCGGCACAGCCCAACTCACCATTACAGTCGAAGGTAATACGTTAGCATTGAATCACTGCACTAACGCAGCATATTGCCAGACAAACCCAGCTATGCGTTCAGTGTTATGAACGACTCCTCTTTCGTGCTTCCCTTAGAACACTCGGCGCTATCTAGTGCCACCAACACGAAGCCTGCGTTTGGCCTCAGAAATGCGCGGCGCGCCGGTGCGTGCGAGCCCTCAGACACACGCCATGCGTTAATCGGGCTCCTCCTCCGCGCTTCTTTCTGGAATGGTACACCGTGCAGTGGCACTGCCGAAAAGTCTGCGCATGGTCTCCCAGACGAGAGCCATCTGCCTCCGGCGGCTTCGAGTGCTGAGAATTGTTCCTTCCCTTACCGCACACTCCGTGGCACATACTCGGCAACCCAAGCTGGCGAGAGGTTAATTTAAGGGCGGCACATACCCAGTGTATTGTGTGGCGCAGATCGCTAAAGCGTTGCCCTGAAGGACGTTCTTTGAGAGTGGCATATACCCAGCGCGACCTGCTAACGCGTCGAGTTGCTGGCCTTGAGGAACCCCTTTGAAGTGGTTTCTATTCTGCTGTGCATCGGTGAAATGTAAGGATTTTTTCATGACCTACGTTTGCATTAAAGAGGTTCATTGAAGACCCCAATGACCGACAGGAAAATACCCAGCGCACCAAGTCGGCGTCAAAGGTTCCTTTTGTAGTGAAGAGGAGGACTAAGAAGACGGCTCTTGTGTCGGTCGTGCGCGCGATCAGCGTTCGTGTACTGTCGGTTCAACTAGACTGTGCCTAGTGTCTCGTAATAAATCCTCGTATTACATTTGGTGGAAGGTGCTGAATTCCCCGACCTCACCCTGGAACTTCGCAGCCGAACTTTGACAACTGCTCCAACCGCTACCATGAAGGAGGCTCCCAACAATCTGCTTGGAGCATCCGCCGCTCCCATCATGTGCGGCGCCGTCCAGCGGCAGCGGGACCCTCCTGTTTTTAGCGGATCAGGTGAGACTGACGTGGAAGATTGGCTTTTTACCTACGAGCGTGTCAGTGATCACAACAAGTGGGATGACCCGACAAAGCTACGTACTGTCATCTTCTATCTTGCTGACGGAGCGAACCTCTGGTTCCACAATCATGAACGGGAACTGTAAACCTGGTCCGCTGTCAAAACAGCATTCGCGGAAGTCTTCGGTCGCCCAGCCTTGCGAAAACTTCGTGCTGAACAGCACCTACGCCAGCGCACTCAACAGCCCGGCGAGACTTACACCAGCACGTAGAGGATGTCGTGGATATTTGCGCCCGCGCCGATTCCACCATAAGTGAAGTTCCACCACTGTCAGTGCAACTAGACTGTGCCTAGTGTCACTTAATAAATCCTCGTATTACACTTCAAACAGTTTTACCTACCCAATCCCGCATCTTACGGTGACCCATATCGGCATGAAAGATATTCGTTGAAGAGCGGAGCATATGTACACATTGCCTCATTCTCAGTGACAACCGTTGATCCGATATAATGGCTCTGCGGAAATCCGCAAGGTGGAGAGAAGTAAATAATAAGGGGAAAATGAGACGTCCACCCAATAGTAGCAATCGCTACAAAGGAAACGCATACCGGTTCCTCGAATGAAAAGCCTCGCAGTTGAAGAAAAATTCGTGCTGGTTTGGGATTCAGAACCGGGACCATCGCCTTTCTTGGGCAGCCGCTCTCTGCGGAAAACCGCTACCCTCCCCTCGCCCACGCGGTTAACAGAGGGTAGGGCGAAATCGAACTTCTCAACAGCTCAATGCAAAGGCAAGAGTTTGATGTAATGTTTCTGCGGAAACCTGCAAGGTGCAGAGAAGTAATTAATAAAGGAAAAATTGGATGGTTGGTTTCAGACCTTGTTACTTCAGCACAGCAGCCTTCGGCGCTATCCATTCTACCACGAGCTACCCTATGACTCAGGTAGGCTGCAAAACAGTTAAATGCATACACAGAAACAACAACGGTATGGCGAAATCGAAATGTCGGCGAAGGATATATTTAGATAAAATTTACAAAGAAAGGTAGGGCAAAAGGAGGTGGCTGATCCGCCCCATGCGTAGGCATCTTCATCGTCGTCTTCAGTGCTTGGCCAAGCATCGCATTCATGCATGTAGGGATCCACGATAGCATGCCAGGACGCATTAGAAGTCTTGAGCTTGCGCCTGGGACCAATCGGGAGTGATCATATTGTTAAGGTCATCGAGAGACGAAAGATCAAATTCGTGTAGCAAGAAGGTGGGGAAACATCTAATAACGCATGTAGCAGCTTGAGCCGGCAATCGAACGTGATGACGAGAGCATAAGTGTTGTGGTAGGTCAGCTGTAATATCGGGAAGATGGGGCAGCTCAAACTAAAGAGCGCCGGTCACGCAAAATTTAAGCTGGGCATTACGTAATGGGGGCTCTTCTCAATGACGGCAAACTGCAAGGCAGTGGAATCATCAGCAACGCAGACACGGGCGGTGAATGTCTCAAGAACGGCAGGAGTCCGTCCATTAGCGACACGAAGGAAGCGGGAGGCGGCCCGCGCGACACCTAATGAAGGCAAAGATCTGGAAAGATCTGCTCTCATTGCAGGGATGCGCGCACCAGTGTCGATGAGCGCAGAAATAGTGACGCCATCAACATCGACGTCTAACAAGCTTCGTCTCATCGGCAGCGTCAGAAGAGGATTTGTCGTGGAAGTCGTCAGTGCAGTGGCACCACCAGGCGCTGCACTGTTTCGTTGTCCTCAAAGGCACGTGCAAGGCTAGAATGGGATGAAGGGCGGCGAGTCTCAAGTGAGGGAGACGACAGCCGACGGCCTGAAGGCCAACATGTGGCGTCGGCGACAAGGAGCAATTAGTTATCCTAATGGATGGATGAATGGATGGATGGATGGATGGAAAACTTTAATGAAGGTCCTGAGGTAGGTGACTAGCGCGCTGCGGGCCGCTTCCACGTTAGGACAATGCAAGGCCATGCCCGCCGCATCGTGGGCCTTCTGGACAGCTCGTAGTTGCGCCCCAGCATCGGTGCTCTTGATAGCGGAGAGCCACTTGTCCTCATTGATTGGTTCCGTGCCCCACAACGCGTGGCAACGCCAGAGCATATACTCTAGGCAAACGAAGTCATTGCAGTGCCTGCAAGAATCGATGACTTAAGTGTCGGGATAAAGCTTGTGGAATAAAGCCGGCCTGGGATACTAGCCTGTTTGCAATTATCTGAGGGCCAATGCCTGCGCTATATCTAACTTCTTTTGAGGAAGGGAAAAGTCTCTCCTGCCGAGATAAAAGTGCAGCGTAATTTCATTGTATATGGTAGGTTGATCTCTGTTCTCTACCACTTCGGGCCGTTGAGGCAGTTCCCCGTGGTTGCGGAAAGCGAGATCTCGCGCCTTGGAGTGGGTCAGCTCCTTGAGGTTTGTGGGACCTCCCATGATGGGTCCCATGTGAGCGGGGAACCACGTGAGAGTGTGGGTGGCGATGCTTTTGCCGTCGAGGATGCGACAGGCTTCCTTATATACGCCGCCAACGCTGAAGACGCAGATGGCTGCCCTGGAGTCACTGAAGATATTGGCATGCTTGTCGCCCAGGAGGGCCAAGGCAATGGCCACTTGCTCAGCCGCACGCGATGACATGCTTCGCACCGAAGCGGCGTCAACGGTCGAATACCTGTGGTTGATTGACAGTACTGCGAAATTGTTGCGGTTGCCATAATGGGCCGCGTCAACGAAGCAGCTGCCGCCAGGTAGTTCTGTCGCGCGGCGTAGGAGGCCACCAATCAGGCCTTCCTTCTTTCTACGTTGCGCTAGAGATGCATATTGCGCGGAGTGGGGTATATGATGATGTTCTCTTTCTGCTCTTTCGAAAGGCCCTGGTTGGCGTTTTCGACCGTGGCCGGGGGAAGGCCCAGCTCCGTCAAGAGTCGTCTGCCCGCCCTGGTGCCGGACAGTCTGAGAATATGTGCCTTTCTTGTTTTTCTGCAATTTCTTCCAGGGTATTATGAATACCCAACTGCAGGAGTCGGTCGGTGCGTGTGTAGTTTAGTAGTCCGAGCGCACTCTTGATCCCCCTCCTTATCATGGCATTTAGCTTGTCTCGCTCGGCCCTCTTCCAGGCGTTCATGGCCGCTGCGTACGTGAAATGGCATAACAAGAAAGCGTGGCCTAGCCTTATCAGAATCTCTCCGCTCAGGCCTCTTCTTCTGTTAGCTACCTGCTTGATTAGACCGCGGAGACCCTCCGTCTTCTTTGCAAGTTTGCGAATGGTGATGCTCTTTGGGCCCTCCCTTTCGAGTGTCACCTGGATTCGAATGGACGCGATTTTGAGAATCCGATCTCACCACTTGGTGTAGAGATTGTGGTCGATTTCAGTGCGGGTTTTCCAATTATGTGGCTCGCGGTCTTTTCTAGTTCGGCTGTAGAGAACGAGCCCCGATTTCTTTGGGGAGCACCGGAGTCTTGTGTCTGTTAGAAAGCGCTCTGTAGTGTCGACAGCTTCACGGAGAGCGGCTGCAACTTGTCCGTCAATGCCTCCCGCGCACCAGACAGTGATGTCGTCCGCGTAGATCGTGTGACTGATGCCCTGTATCTTGTCAGTATGTTATGAGCCCTCTTGAGAGATCGCTACTTTCGCTGTATCAGGCTCTCTTGATCAGATATATTCAGTATAGTCTGCTGTTCATCTGATCATTGGCCTTTCATTGTTCACGTATATACTGAAAAACGCCCAGGCTAATATGCTGCGAGCTCATCCAGGCGACGCACAATATGCATTACAATTCGCGCAATAATAATGTTTATATATCTACAAATTTGTGCTCCTAGGCTCCGAACCTCTTCATGCATTCTTGTGCCGGCAATCCCGCCTCCGCACTTACCCCCTATTAGTACTTCCTGACAGTCGGCCGGACTACCATTCTTGAGAGTCATGAATTCAACCTACTGCGCAAATTGCTCCCGTTCAGCTTTCGAGCACGCGTCCTATGAGTCACATCGGCCCTCCTGTATGCAGCCGTCCATTCCAAGCATTTCTAATAAATCATAAATACTAATGTGTGCCTCAAGAAAATCACGGGTGAATATATAGTCAAAAATTTGACTTCTTGAGTAGAAGTATTTACACCAGCCTTGCAACGGAGAGCGCACAAGCGGTGCTTGCCGTTACGAGATCTTAACCAACTAGCTAAATAATCAACTATTTGCACACAGCTCAATGTCCTCGTCTATATCAGCTGCAGTCTTCGCTGTGCTGGCAGGTTGTGTCATGCGAAGGTTTCGCCTACATCTAAGAACACCATCATTCACTGAATTCGTGGCATACAGAACTGCTTCTCTGATTATTTCGCTGTGTTCTCCTCAAGTGTTGACAATTTTCAAAGATGCAACCTAGACTGTGCTAGTATTTACAAGCGTAGTAAAAGAAAGCCCCTGTTGGCTATTCACGCTGCCGAATTGCATTTCTAGTTGTAGAAGACAGTTTTCAGATTCTGCATCTCTGCATGCCCGTACAGTGCAGTAAGCTTTTGGGGTATAAGCAAATAGCGATCTGGATTGTCCAGAGCTCCAGTATACGACTTCGTTTTCAATATAGGAAGCCAGCTTCGTTGTTTGCGATGTTTACTAAAAGGAATAGCAAAGCACAGCAACCACACGGAATTACCACAAACGTATCCAGAAACAGGATGGGTCAAGATTCCGTAATTTAGCTCCGAAATGCCCGTCATGTTAAACGCCAATGAATCCCAAAGCAGAGGGCCCGATTAAGCTTATGTGATAACGGCGGCTGCAGCTCCGGACCCTCGACTGCCAGGCACATCCCATAAAGAATATTTTCTTGGCTGGCCCCTAAAAAGTTTTAAGCAGATCCTCAGCAGGGCCCCGTCAAAAACATGGGCTATGCAATACTAGTAGTAATGTCATGCTCAGGAAGCATTCTACCGCAACGATTCTTAGAAGAGATTTAGTAGTATCCGAAATAGACGCAAACAAGATGTGGTGCAAGTGGGCGCCTGCCCTTCGCACACAGAAGTGATCTTTCTTTGTTGGACCAGTGCCAGCAAGCGAACCTCTCTTCTTGCCTTTCCCGTGTAAGAAGCTAGAGATCCCTTTCTAACACATGCATTTTCTGGTATTAGCTTGGACTGTACGCAACATATGCCAAACAATTTAAGGCGACCATGTATGAATTAAATATATGTTGGTTTACAACGCGCGGTTCTTTTTTCCCCTGAGTTATGGTAGTGTGAGCAGTTAGTAATTTTATAATGACTTCATCGTTAAGTGATACCGAGGTTAGAAGAAAGAGGAACCCGCTTTCTCTCAGTAGAACTGTTGCAAACGTTATACATTCAATCCGCCCTTGTATCCACCCTAAGCACTTAACCTTTCTTCTCAAACCGAACTTGAAAAGTGCGGGTGAAACTGGTACCAGTGCACATATTTGTAATTTGCTACATATTTGGCAACACAGTCACTGGACCTTGTTATAGGACTGTTGAGCTATTCTCACGGCCCTTACTTTGGCGGCCGACGTAACCGTGCTGACCTGTTACTGTTTAAGCTCCTTCACGGTATCCTCGCCTGCCCTGAACTTTTAGTTGTATCACGTTTCGTATTCCACGCAAGATAACCACGGAACATATACCTTTCCATGCTGGTGCTTCTCATCACCAGCACTCAACCATTCACACAATACAGAATGTTTATACGGTTATTTTCATGGTCTCGATATTTTTCATAAATCAATTTGATTGTTTTCTCCGAGCTTTGCGTTCCGGTTTCCTTTTTATTCATTGTGTTTTTAGTAATGTTCCCTCGTAGTTTTCGTCTTTTCTTTTTTTTCTTTTTTAAAATATCTATATATGCATGGGCCAGCAAACCAAACATTAGGGTTGTTCCTGGCCACTTAATACATCATCGATTGCTTGATTGATTGGCATTTTTATTATCAATATGACTGAATATTACAACGCCTGTGTCGCATCGTCTGGTTGGCACAAATTGTTATCCATGAAAATTACGTACCATGAAATGCGGCTACAATATCCTAATAACTTTGCGGTTACCATAGACCCTTGTCTATAAATTTGCCAGCAATATTGCTGGTGAATAAAATTTTCTCGCGGTTTAACTATGCTTGGTGACCCGCACAATGCAAGGCATTGTGAATCGGCATGTGTATTTTTTTTAATTTCTTACATAAGAACCGTATCTCCTCGCACAGTGGTTCCCCGTTCGCATGCACTCCAACGCTGTAACACAGACCATGAAGCTTTATGCAATTGTTAGGTCTTTTTATTTGTTGTTTTTCGGATAGAAGGCTCGGCCAGACAGCAAAAGAAAAGAAATATGCGACACCGCTGGTCATGTTTGGCTTTTGTACTGCAAAATTTACGCATTTTACCTTCTTTTTGTATCATGCAGTAGTAACGGCCCTCTTTATGTGGGCTAGTAATGAAAAAAAAGAACATGCCATAAACCAACTGTAATTTGGCCGCATCTCGAATGCTAGCAGTGTCTGACAAAATAACTTAGTGATAACAAACATCAGGCGAAGATATCTTTACCCGCTTCAGGCACTCGAAAAAGGTTTGGCCAGTTTACTTCGGCATAGACCAGGTCTTGTCACGGCACTCTTAACGAACAATACGGCCAAAACAGGAACAAATTCCTGCCTTGGCTATGATGAGCTTAATAAAGCATCTGGAGTATTCGAAGCCACTTCTTTGTCTTCAAATACGGCAATCGGTACTATCCAACGACTACGGGTAATTATGGGCAATAAACATGTAACAAACCTCGTAATAGCAGGATAAAATAGCCGCGCACTGTCTCGTTCGCGCGAAACGATGTGACGTTATACAACCTTCCATGCAAGTACGGTTTCAGCGCCGGCGCTTCTAGTGTTGTCTGTGGCGCCCTATAAGGGGGCTGTGATGCGATTTTCATAAACTGTAGCATTTGATGTAGTTATTCCCCAATTTATCGTGTACGACAATACTAATTTTGTGTTATTGAAATATATATTTGTGTTAGGAAAAACAGCAATATGCTGGTATTTTTATATATTTGCGTATTCTGCTCCGTATTTATGCTTTCAAGTCAACACTAATGGGACGTTCCTTCTACAGTCTGTTGCTAAGAAAACTCCCTCAGTATGTGTATAACTATGGCAACCATATTATGTGCAATAGACTCAAATTGAAGCTGAAACCTAATTTTCTTGCGAACCACTGGCTAGTCCGCGCATAAATTTATCATGTAAGACGCATGGATTTCTTTCATATTAGGAGTTATTAGGCAAAATTTTATTGTAAAGACATCGCAGGTCTATTTTGGAGCCTCTATTGTATAGACAGGATGCCTGAAACACCACGAAGAGGCGTTGCAGTTTACGCAATTGCCGTATTCGCACAAGCCTAGTGAACAGGAATAGTTGGTATGTGGTTCCATTTTTTGCAGTTCTGCCGTTGTCATCGTCTGAAATGAAAAAAAAAACGACGCATTTAACGAGGATAATAACGCATTATTCTATAATCTGTCATTGTGGCCTCATCCTTGTAAAACACGGATCTGCTGGAAAACAGTTTTATTCTAAATTATTTGCGTCACTGAGAGATGAAGCTAAATGTATTAAAAAATTGCGCTGCAACTGTCTTATTTCAGCTCAGAGACAAGGGCTGTGCAATGAGTTTATTAATCAACTCAGGTTTTCAAAATTAGGTGGAGTCTTCAAAACGCTTTCTCTTTGGTACATTGAATTTAGACGCGAGTTTGTCTTTTCAAGAAGACATTACAAAAGTGAGCGTGCACACCTCATTTAAGAGGAAGCTTTAGCACCGGTCCAACTCAGATGCCGCCTATTCAAGCACTTGTAAAATACAGAACTGCTTTCCTTCAATAACCCTAGAGTGAATTTATTTAATGTGGACGCACTTGAGACAAAAGGTTAAATTCTAGTGACTGTTGGAAGCAGAATTTTGACTGAGGACCGGAGCGTTTTTACAGAAATTGCCGAAAATGTGTTAGGTTGAAAAAAATAGCTGCACGACGTATGCAACTCCCAAACACTGCATGAAAAAGAGCATCACCAGTGTCTAAACTGCAACCGTTGTAATATCTAAAGCGGGCAAATTTGGTATAATAATGCATTACCTAAGTGAATTGACTAAGTGAATGTTTACAAGTGTCTTGCAAAAGTTCTAGTCCAAATTATGAAGGTGGTTATCATGTATGTCAATTATCCCGATTTCATTGCCATTCCATCCGTCGTTAAATTCAGTTGACAGAATTATTATATCCATTCTAATTGCCGAGTTAAAGACTTGTAAAAAGCGTGGCAGTTTGGGCGAGTTGGTATGTCATAACTGTTTAAGGCTAGTAGCACCGCTCAGGACGAGCAAAAAAGGAAAGAGGTAGGGGTAATCAAAGGGAGCGGAAAACAGGGTGAGCGCTACCCTGTTTTCCGCTCCCTTTGACTACCCCTACCTCTTTCCTTTTTTACTTGTAAACTTCACAGCCTCATTTGTTTAAATGTTGCGATTTCCAACAATTCTTCAACAAAAATGTAACGGCCTAAATAACAAATCCGCTGTCTACAGTAAGTAAATTTCAACTTTTTCTTCTAAATGCAAGAAACCTCGAAAATTCGGGCGAGTGATTGCTAAGAAAAACGATTTCTCCATTCCGGTATATTGATATTGGAGACTCCGAGCGAAAGCTTCCTCTTAATGCGCGGATATATTCTAGCGTTCTACGCGGGACAGCGCACGACGAAGTCGGATACATCAGCCAGAGATGCCAGAATCTCTAAAAATTTACCCCTTTTAGTTCGGTGACTTGAATGTGGCTCGCAGCAGCAAGGCGATCAGATATTTCCGCGATGCATGCGGGAAACCACACAGCGAGCGAGCGCGTTTTGTCATTTGGCGGAGGCGCAAACTCATTGCAGTCATTGTAGTGCACCCAAACTGTAGGCCACCACGCTGCCGGCCAGCAAAAGTGGCGCGCGATGCTCTTTGGTGTAGCGGCTTTCGCATGAGATCAATCACCGTCGTCACCATCAGCCTACCTTTGTGTCCCCTGCAAGACGAACGTCTCTCCCTGGAATCTTCAATTTCCCTTGTTTTGCGCTTGATGATTCCAATTTTCGCCTGCAAATTCACTAAATTTATCACCCCTCTAAATTTTCTACCGTCCTGGTTTGCACTTCCCTTATCTTGTCAGCCATTCTGTAACTCCTTGGCTACATCGGTTATCCACCTTGCATAGCCTGCCCAACTCTATTTTGTTCTCCTAATGTTGAATAGGATCTTGGCTACCCTCGTTTGCTCTTTGATCCACACCGTTCTGTTCCTGGCTCTTAACGCTACGCCTATTTTTTTTCGTTTCATCGCCTTTTGGGCGGTCCTAACTTGTTCTCAAGATATCTGAACCTTCAAGTTCCGGCCCCAGGCGTTATCACCGGTAAAATGCTATGATTTTAGAATTTCATTGAGTAATAAGCGCCCAGTCGGGATTTTGCAATGCTTGCGGTGTGTACCCCAATCTATTGTTATTATTTTGTAAAGTTACTTCACATGATCTGGGTCTCCTATGCATAATCGACCTGTATAGACTCTAGAGGCTGACTGGCAATCCTGAATTTTTGTTCTCTTGCCAGGCTCTTGAGCATTTTCTTTGTCTTCTGCATATCAATCTCAATCAGGCCCTCAATCGCTTTTTCTAACTCGTCCCCAATGCTTCTGAACAGGACAATGTCATCTGCAAGCCAAAAGTTGTTGAGATATCTGGCGTTTCCCATAACTCCTGAGAATTCCCAGTCTAATAGTTTCAATAGTTCTAGGTAGGCAGTGAATAGGATTGCACAACTGTCTCCTTGACTGACCCCTTCTTTGATAGGCAGTTTTCTGTTTTTCTAGTAGAGAAACAATTTAGCTGTAAAATCTTGTAGATATTTCCCAACATATTCACGTGTGGCTCCTGTACCTTTGATTACCCAACGCTTCTATGACTGCTGTCATCTCTAATAATTCAGATTTAGCTGTAAAATCTTGTAGATATTTCCCAACATATTCACGTGTGGCTCCTGTACCTTTGATTACCCAATGCTTCTATGACTGCTGTCATCTCTAATAATTCAGATGTTTTTCCGTACTATATGAAAGCCATAAAGAGAGCTTGATTGTAATACGCTGAGTTCTCAATAACCTGATCGTTCTCATGGATTTTATCTATTGTAGAAAATCTCTTCCTATAGCCAGCCTTTCCCTTGGTTGATTGAAAGGAACAAGTTGTGCTGATTATATTGGAACTCATCATGGTGAATATTTTATATAATACTGAAAGCAAACCAATGGACCTATAATTCTTCAATTCTTTAACGTCTCTCTTCTAATACAACGCTCGCATCTTTCCAGCTCCCTGGTACACTTACAATCGTGAGGCACAGTTTATAAAGCAACTAAAGGTTTTGCAGCAAGTGATCTCTTGCATCTTAGTTTAAATCGACTGTTATTCGACCTTTCCCTGCTACATTTCCCATGGTCATGTCTTACAAGGCCCTTCTCACGTCATGGCATGTTATAGGATGAGCCTCTGCCTCTTGTCCGTCTCTACTACGAATGAAGGTAGCGTGGCTGCTCTGGGTACAGTACAGGTCAGTATTGAATTATTCTTATGCTTTTACTGCATCATCAAAATTATCTATGACATTACCCTGCTTATGCGTACATGTGCATACATGATACAGTGCATACATGTTGCCTTGTACAAAGCAAACTTGTTGCTCACTGATTCCATGCGGCGGTCATTTTTTGCTGCTTTTTCAATCTTTCCAGGTTATAATTTGTAATAGTCGTTACTTTCTTCTTGTTGAAAGTTTTTACAGTTCAGCCAATTCTATCTGATCTAATAGGTTAGGCACGTTCATGCGTTGTCGCTTATTTATTAGTTCTTCTTTTACTTGGCAGTGCTTACCTAATATTTGCCTTCATGCCTTATCTCCAATTTCAATTGCTCTTTCTGGAATCAGCCAAGTTAGAGTTTCATTCATGACCTCTATGTTATTTCCATCTTCCTGTTCCGTATGTGCCTGTTTGCGAGAACAAGGATGAATTCGTCTACTTTTTACCCTTACGGCTTTGGATTGGCCTGTATCTGCTTGACTGAACCTATTTTTTCTCTCCTTCAATTCAGACAAACTCATAGACCTCACTATTCTATGGCCAATGCACTTTGCCATACTTGACATTTCTACAACCTTAACTCTGCTGAAATCAGCAGATAATATAAAGTTATTGAATTTCTTTTTCTCCATTAGTGCTTTTCCAGATGTGCTTCATTTTACAGCGCTTCCTGAAGAAGGTATTAAATATTCATAGCCTATTCTTTCCTCGGGTTGTACTCTAGTGTTCCTACAATAAATGCAGTAGTTTCCAATTTCCTGTTCCCCAGCTTTCTTTTTCCCCGCTTTTGCGTTAAAATCGACTCAGTCTTCACTTTTCTCACTGCTAATTGAACCTCTTCATATAACTGTTCTATTTCTTCATGATCATGGCTGGAGGTTCGAGCGGGGGCTTGCGCCACCTTTATTTTTTATCGCCTATCCAGCTATATCACGACGACTGAAAGTCTCTCATTAATTTTGTAGAGTACATCGATGTTGCCTCCTACGCCCTTATGGATCAGAAGTCCGCCCCCGTATTATTTGTTAACTTAAAAGCATATATAGCAAAGGACGTGGCCGTTGGTCAGCATTACGTAAGCCTCACTAGTTCTTCTAACATCTCTAAGGCGAAAACATCCAAGGCAATGCCAGATAATGCCTTAAGGAGCCCTCCTAAGCTAGCCTCACTTGTGAAGGTTCGCGTGTTAATCGTTGCCACGTTCAGTTTCAACTGGCGGCCTGTCCGCATCCAGAGATACTTAGCATCCGCTGCTGCGTTGCAGGTCTGACTGCCGCCTTGGACAGGTGCTCCGCAGTCACTGGGGACCGAGGGGCATGGCTTAACTGCAGGAGTCATACGGGAGGTAATGGACAAATGTTGCACCAGGGTGGCAAATTTTTATTCTGGTGAGGAAGTGCCTTCATTGAAGTTTAGTTGATCCTCCTAACTTCGTTGCACCTGCACCCACTGACTCTCCGCTAGCTTTAGTAAGGGTGGACCAATTGAAGCTTGGGGATGGGTCAACTTGTCTCTTCGGGGTGCGTCAACGTGAAATTAGGAAGTGGTCTAACTTACATTTATAGGTAGGCCAACTTGAACGTGGGGTCGGCCAACTTAAATTAGGTGGTAGACCGACCTATAGTTCGGGGGTGGGCAAATACAAATTTGGCGGTGGGCCGACATGAAATCTGTCGATGAGCCAAGTTAAATTTTAGGGTAGTCGAATTGAAATTTCGGGGTGGGCCAATATGGTTGGGGATGGGCCAAGTTAATATGTTGGGGCGGGCCAACTTGAGACATTGCGATGGCCCAATGTTCCATTCAACGCGGTTGAGCACCTTAGGAGTTATGAACACCTCTCCAGTAAGCGAGCGCGTTGAGAAGCTGGCACAAGTCGTGCGCGCAGAAAACCACGTACAGGGTTTGAGTTCGCCGTCCGCCCGTCATCGTCCAGGGTGACACTTGCCAAGACTACCAGGGCTAGATATAGTAAACACAAATACCGGAGATATTGGCGGAATTGATAGCCGTCACCGTAGGACAATATGTATTGCTG
The DNA here is from genome assembly GCF_050947875.1 of Dermacentor variabilis. NCBI lineage: Eukaryota > Metazoa > Arthropoda > Arachnida > Ixodida > Ixodidae > Dermacentor > Dermacentor variabilis. The sequence goes on from NC_134570.1 coordinate 116,076,600, forward strand.
CGCACGCGTAATGCGGAGGTTATGGGTTCGGCTTGCATTACCGACAATTTATCTTTTTGTCCACTTTCATTTCCCTTGTCATCATTATTCTACATATTTCAATTTCAACCTCAACTAATTTCCCCTATGTTCTATTTGGCTGCATCGTTTGTTGCTTTTATATGGTCATGATTGTTAGTTAACTAAGGTGGTTAAGAAAGACGCATCATACGATAAAAAAAGGAACTTGTTCGGAAGTGCTGACTGCATTTGAAGTCATTTTATCTCCATATTTACCGAAACAACGTTCAAGATAAATCGTCGCTTCTCACCTAACTGTACTTGAGTTCCAGTCAATATATGCGTGGATGTGATAGTCAGCCACCACATCCAGTTTACCACAAAAATAATATGTATCATTAAGCGTATTTTTTCATAAACTCCAAATTGGGTCAGCAGGTCTCTCAAAGTTGCACAAAAAATTCCCAGGTGTACTTACCGCCAAGAGACGCGAAGGCGAAAACATTCCAAACCTGGTGTAATTCACCCAAATCCGCCTTTATTCACCTTCTTCCTCTTTCATCCACCTGAATCCGCTCTAGCACTCATTCGTCCACCCTAATCAACCTTAATCTATCCTAATCCACCATAATCCATGCTAATTTGTGTTTGCCCACCTGCTTCCTCCTTAATACACCCTAATCAAGCTTTATCCAACCGAATTCACCCAAATCCTCATTTATTTACCTTAATCTACATTAACGATCCTTCATCTATATGATTCTGCCCTAATCAGCTTAATACACCTAACTGACCATAATATACCGTAACCAACCTTAATCCGACCCGAGCTACCTTAATATCCACCTTAATCATCCATACAGCACGTTAGTTAATGCTAATCCACTTTAAACCTCCGTCATTAACCTTAATAGACCTAATCCACCTTAATCAACCCTAATCTACACTAATCCACCTCAATTCACCCTAATACAATTACTAATGAATCAATAATTAACTTTGCTAATTTATAATCATGTGTAATACACGGGTCGACATGCTTCGCTTCGCTTCTTGCCTTGCTTGGGTCACGTTATATTTTCGGTACTTTACAACGCGACCTTGAAAGATAGAGATCTAAGGCTTCGACCTTAATATATGAAATCTATTTTACTATTGAAATGACACTTGAAATGAATTGTGAAATGACGGAGTATGCTACGTCACGAAGCAGAGGGTGCAACGAGTATAGCCAACTGCATGGCTTCAAAGATTTACTATACCATGCATGTAGGTTGCATCGGTGCTAGCCTCCGATCTCCCGCGTGTCTGAGCGAGCCTTAAATCCGCGTCTGTCACAATTCATGTTCCTTTGTTGAGTTGGAAAACTATGAACGATGAAACAGGTGTGACAGAAAGCGTAATTTTCGACCATGAATAAATAAATTTTCGGCTTTTACGTGCCAAAACCACCATTTTTTTAGACACGTGTTTGTGGGGGACTCTAGATTAAGTTCCACCACCAGCGAATCTCTAATGTGCCCTCGATGCACAACTCACGGGCGTTTTTGCAATTCGCTCTTTGAAATGCGGCCACCGCGGCTGGGGTTTGATCCTGCAATCTCGTGCTCAGCATTGCAACTCCATCGCTGCTAAGCCAACTGGTCGGGTGAAAACAGCACTTTCGAACAGGCTTTGAAGCCGGCGAGTGCTATGAGAAGGGGTCAAAAGAAATTAAACCTTCTGACAGTATCTTATCCTTCGAAGAGTTGTTCCTGACTCGTGAATCTCACAGGGCGAAGAACTAGAAAATATAGCTTAGCGCTGACAAGGAGAAGCCCTAAATTGGCCCACTTTCTGGGACGCGAACGGATAACACTTGCTGAACATGGTGATCATTCGGCCTTCTGTATAACTGTGTTTGCCAGGCTACTTCAACTGGCACAACGCAATGGAGGTGCCAGACGTAGACACTCATTCGGGTCTTTTGAGTCTGCCTACCATTATTACGAAGGTATTGATTTCGTGGAACAATGCTAGCTTATTCACAATAAAATTGGAAAGCCGGGACCATGTCTACAAAAATCTTAGTTTAGTTTTCTTCAATGTTTTCAAGATCATAATAGAATCACTTAGGTCAAAGAAGCGCTGATGAGAAATTGTGTGACAATATAATTACTTTCCTGTCAGAGACCATACGCTTTCGCTAGTGTTGACGGTTGCAAATTGCGTGCACTTTCTTATTAACAAAGTGTGCTAGAGGAAAAGCATTTATCCTACATTGAATAAATCTATGAAGAAGTCGCAGCTTACTTACAACGCATAAGGTGCCATTCTGCAACACTTTCGCTCCTTCCTGTAGGCAGGACGCGTTGCAACCAATAGGAACCTGAGGGAAGAACACAGTTGATTTATGACAGAAAAAAAAACTGCTACTGCAAATGAGAGAGCATGTATGAAAAAAAAATAAGCTCACTGTGACAGAGGACTAAAAGCGCTTAGAATTCTTCTTCTATTTGCGCTATAACGTAGCGTTTCGCCTTAAAAGCAGGTAATTGCTTTATTATATAAACGCATCAGTAGTGCAAATACATATTAAAAGTAGTGTAATGAAAATCACGCGACAGGATATATGAGATCAGAGTTGGAAGCTGGGCTAGTTGGTAATCATCACGACAGCGCTCGGTATTCCCGAACTAGTACACGAGCACCTAGGAAGAACAGAATACACATAGGACCTACTTACAATACCGTCCCATTTTACTGTGTCCTATTCTTCTCCGTTTTTGTTTATTAGATCATACGCTGTTTCACAAAACGGAGATTGTGTTTTTAAATGAGCAACAGTTAACCAGGGAAATGGTAGGCATATGCATACATTCTCTCCTTCGCGTGTTATCGAAACGTCGATCGCCTTTAAAACAAAGAGCTGAAACGCATGAGTCGCACAATTCCCCAATGCACATTGCATATATTGCATTCACCACATGGCTTTTTATGTGTGCACACATTCCATGAGTCTAATAAAAATTTAGTAGTGAGTTAGCGCTCACGTTGTATGAGGCTATTATCCTCTTTTACATTCTAGCAGTTTCATTTCGACAAATTTTGTCTACAAACGCACTAAATGAGGTGCCAGATGGCGGATACGAAATTTATTCAGGGTTGCGATAATACAAGATGTGGGCTATGAACTATGTGCCGAGCTTTCATATTCTCCTGGATAAGTCTTGTTTAATTGATCGTTGTAATGTTTCCTTGAAACCACATATTGCTGTAGAAGCTACATCTATTCTGTGCGTCAAGAGAATTTTCGTGTGGCTGCCGCTGTCCAATTCATTCGCGCCACTTTGGCTTCAGTTAGCTTTGAGTGCGATACACACTCAAGCGCCAAAGCACGCGTCACAGTTTCTACTGCAGACTCATATTCCTGTAAAACACAATGTGTGGTAGCACCTGCTCGAAAAAAAGTGAATTTCATTACCTCAATTACAGCATGACATCCAGAAATCCCTGCACTTGCCTGCCTTCAAAATTCGTGTGGAAAGGGTCTACCCACACGGCTTCTTAATAGTTGCCAAAACCTCATCCACTGATGTTCTGTGCGTACATCACTTTGTGTTAAAACACCTCGGGGTTCTTAGTTTGTCGTTATTAATCTATATCGATGTTTCAAGCACCTGTCTCTTCAAAGGCCAGAGACAGGTGCTAAGAGCAATGCAGACAGAAGTCTTATGGTGGCAATGAGAATTAGCCCTTAAAAGTCAGATAACATGTTATACCTCTTAGTACATGGTATTTCCACGCAGTTCATGAGGCTAATCATTTATCTGGTGCCCGGCCCCTCCATACGAACCTAAAACGTATTGCTTAAGCGGTCAAGAATTACGCCCGATTGAAACAGGATAAGTTTAATACCGACAGGGTTCTTGTCCCGCCAGATATTTTTTTCAATAAAAGGCCGTTAATAAACAAAAAAGTTTCAGGTTTAAGAAAGACAGTTTCAGCTGTCCGCTCCAAAGGCCACATACTACTTGAAGCTTGCTGCCGAACCTATAGTTTACAACCACCACCTTGGCTCTGAGTCGCGCGGGCGAACACTCCTAGGCCTAATTCTTCATAGATGCACAGATACTCAAGAATGTGGATGAGAGGATGGCGCAGTGGTAGCTTATTTGCTAAAGCACTGTATGCGGAATGGAGAAACAGTGAACTCATTGTAAGCCTATTTACACACGATTTTCCTAAGGATGTCAATCAGTCAATAACTCACCCCCTTACACCTTAAGGTGCGAGGTTTACAGTGTGTCGTTGCCACTTGCGTCAAGTTATCCTTTCGTCTAATTTTATTGTCTCTCACTTTATTTTTTTCGCATTTCAGTTAAACATAACAATTATTGTCCCTCTATGCCTTTTCTTGTAATATTGTTTGTATTTTAGTATGGTTTACTCGCCGGGTACACCAATTCTCGGTCATAAGCAAATAAACCTTCAATTTAAAACAAAATCTATTGCTCAATTGTACACATACGCTATCTGTTACCTAGTTGATGGAACCATTGCATTGGTAAGTAAACCTCAAACACAGTACAACGGTGTTTCTCACCACTTTGTGGCTCGTTTTCCGCAACTGTTATTACTCTTTGTGCTTAAAAACGATGGCGGACTTTCATTGAAAGTAACTTGCTTTGCAAAAGCTAGGAGGATTAAATGGGACTTGCCCCGTCTCACCTTTTCCTTTTATTTTTTGGGGTGGAGCGGGTACGAGGTGTAGGGAGACACTGCGGAGACAGAAATATTTAAAGGAAGACCTGCTTATAGGATGACTGCAAGGTGTGAATCTTTTTAACGAACTGAATTGCTGAGAACGAATTTTATACACTTAGTGTGCAATTATCTGCTTGTGACACAAATTCAATGTCGCGAATATATTCATGACAGATAATTTTCAGCACTGGCGTTTTCTGAACTTTTACGAAAACTCACAAAAACAGTAAATATGTAACGTACCAAGCCTCGATCAGTGGTCAGGGCATGAACCAAGCAGACGTCCTCTAAACATGGAAAGAAAGTAGACAATATGACAAAAATATCTATATAATTAAATAGAGCTATGCATGTGACTAGATTCTATAAATTCAGTTTTGGACGCTCCACGCCAGGCTGCCACACTATATCCTCGGAGACGATATACTGGCTACAAACTGCTATTTTACTAGACACACAACCGAACACTAATAAGCTTGTCTTAATCGGGACACACCACAGTGATATCAGGTGTAAAACGCGTGTACAACGTATACATAAACGTCAGCGTAATCAAGTAGAAGCATACAAAAGTGATATTCAAAAACGTTTCCACTATGATTTAACCCAATATCAAACTGTTGCGTTGAAAGCGGTAAACACAGCAGCGCTGTGGTGCAGAAAGTGGTGAAGAAATTGAAAAAAAAAATCATTCACAGTTTAGCCCGTACTGTCAAGTTCTAACAGCGGTAGCGAGGTTTAACGTTCAGCTTGATATCCTCGGACGGCTCTTAAACATCATGCAGGCGCGGCGCGGCATACAAGAAAATGCCTGGTGGTCAGAAGGAACAGTGCCTTCGCAGCAACCAGGCGTCTGAGATCGCCGGTGTCATGAGCGCCACCAGTGTCACTGCAGGTGTCGCATCTCGACACTGCACGTGTTGAGAACGTTGGGAAATCAGCGGCATTAGTAAGCACCAGGTGAAATATCATGTAAGGCTAGCTTTCCGCTACTGCTCAGACCGGAGCATAGACAAGGCAGCCCCAAGTTTCCGCCTACCGTAGCAGCCCCTAAAACGCAGATTCGAACGTCACCGGTCACTTTATTTCCCTTCGGAGCAACAGCGCTCCGTCTAACGTGGTTGTGTTTGCATAGTGACAACCGTGGCCTCGTCATCTTGCAAGGTTGTAACAAAGTTATATTGAGTCGTTCAGTGCCACAACAACCTCGAAAACGCAAAACCAAAGACCGAGCCCAGTCCAGGAAACTGCATATTTAAGAGAAATTCGCACATGAGACACGCGCCACGCAGTACACAGACTCAAATCGCACATTTTTTTTTTCTGTTCACACGTGTTCCGATGATGCGTCTCATGTGGTAAATAGAGTGGTCCTTACGCACACAGCGATGACACTTACCGAGGTTCCTTATAGGGCAGCCTCAACGCTGGCCGCTTTCGGTAATAAGCGCGCTGCAGAAGCAGCTAACGAGAAACAATGCCGTGGCGGAGCACACGATGCGGAAACACAATAATTGCGACATGGTGCTTTTGCAGCAATGAAAAGAGTAAATGTCATGGGTCTTTTGAGGAACTTCTACTAGGGAGCCGCAGAAGCGGCAGCGTGACAGAACGACAGTTGTAGTAGTGACACAATTGCTGGTTGCACACTTCTTATCATACAGCACTTAGTTCATTCATAGGAAGCTCTGTGAGTGTTCGCACTAATAATTGATCGTAGTCATCACCTATACTAAGCGATCGTTCTTGAAGAACGCAAGCTCGAGAGTACCAGCTGTTTAACGCTTTCATTTCTTAAACGTGCAAATACATTTGTTAAGCACAGCGTTTGTAGGCTTCTCATCTAATGACTAATAAAATTCGGGCCCCTCGGTTAACCCCCGTCCCTCTCGTCAAATACCTTAGAGTAGCAGAGCACAAGTCTGCCTGATGCAGCGTTATCTTTAATGCGATTGCGCCTGCTGAGAAATATGACTGCCGTCTACAAACCATTGAAATCAATTGCTTAAAACAACGCGCCCATTTTCTTGAGGTGAACTAGAACAAGATTTATTCGTTTGTACAAAAATGCATCTACCACTAAAATGACTGGCACGTACGCAGCACAAGAGCAACGAGGCACAAGGAAGAGGAGGCGATGCACGAGTGCCTTGAGCAGCTGGACAGAGAGTGGACGCACAGGGCGCGCGCTCTGCGAGCTAAGAGGAACGCGCAATACGACTGAGCCCTCCGTGCAACGAGGAAGAGCAATTGTCGCGCGACTGGCCGCTCGAGGCACTTTGCGTGTATTCGCGGGCTTCTTTCACACTCGGAAAAACATTTCTATGTCGCCCGTATTGCGCAATAGAAAGCTGTATCGGGGGTTTTTCATGTTGCTGTACGATTATGTCATTGATACTTTTAATCTGATTATAATATTTGAGAATAACACTAAATAATTAAGACTAATTATGGAATCACGCGGAATGAAAAAATAAACAATTTCAGTCTCTCCGAGCGACAACAAACAACATTACCTTGGTACTGTCCAGCTACGTGGCATTCACATATTTTTGAACTCTAGCTAAATTTATCTGGACACCCTGTATATACAGCAGGTTCACTGAGGTGCACTGAGATCGCAGGATGGAATACCGGCCACGGCGGCCGCATTTCGACGGGGGCAAAATATTAAAACACCCGTGTACTTCGATTTATCTGCACGTTAAAGAACCCCAGGCGGTCCAAATTATTCTGGAGCCCCCCATTACGGCATGCCTCAAAATCAGATCGTGGTTTTGGCACTGAATACCCCCTAATTTTTTAAACCCCATCTGTACTTACGGAGTGCATCGTGCCACGTGTGACAAACAGACGGACGGGCATATTTCTGAGGGAACTATCCCTAGAATGCATGCCCGTCACAATCAAGTTCTACATGTATAAACTCTGCCTCACGGAGTGAGGAACCTACCGTCGTAGCCAGGCGCTTGGAAGCGCGAGGCAGCCAGAGAAGTTATATCTGTCTGGAACAGATACCCGCGCTCGTGCCGTCCTTAGACGCGTATGATCTGTTGCGCACCATCTGGGCAACCGTAGGCGCGATCGTAAGCGCACGAGAGTTTTAGCCATTAGAGCCAACCCACGCGCTTCTATGGACGCCTTGTAGTTATCCATGCGCGGGCCTGCGCAGGCGCCGTCAATAGCAGGAAAGCGCAACAACCCCCTATCGAACACCAACGGGAACGCTGCAAATGGGCTTCGATCGTCGGTATAATTGCCATCGCAATGAAACAATAATTTAGTCTCAAACTGCAGGACCGTAAACGCATAAGCGTCGGCGACGCAAAACGCTGTATGCGGCGTCCTGTTAATTCTACGATCTGCAACGCCCACTATTGCTTGCGACCCGCGTTTCGACCTGTATGGACGAGCAGTGATCGAGGGCGTCAAACGACGGGCATGTGCACGGTGCAATAATCTTGTTTTGCTTACGTGTCATGTTTAAAGCTTTGTATTTAAAACTCGCTCCATGGTACATTTATTTTTGAAGTATCTCGCAGGGCGCAGTGAATTCCCAAAAATCTGTTGCACGCAGATTTCTGTAAATAATGGCACCGGGCAAGACACTCCTGCTCATTCTATTCCAAGAAATATGAAGCTCTACAGAGCATTCATTCACACCGGCAACCATCACTGCCAACATAGCTGCCTTCGAACTGCAAGATTTTCGGGAGCACTCGGCCACTATGTGGTGAGCGCTGTGTAGTCCTGATAGAAACCATTTCAGTTTTCTAGAGACGGTGAAAATGTCTCCAGTATTGTAAGCTGGAGGCGCTAGTGCGGCGCCTTATGAGCAAGTTTTGTTCCTTCTTGTTGGATTGGCTATGGCTGCTTTGATAAAGTAAAGTGAAGTTTGTGCGGTGGTCAGGTTTTTGCACGCGAAGGAGCTGATGCGTGCAGGTATGTGAAGTCTACGCGAAGTTCTTAACGTGCTTCGCAAATGCTGCACTTCTGAACCCTGCCTTCATAATGTGGACATCCTGGCTAGGAGCAATGACAAAAAAGTGTGTTTCTGGAGCATTCTATATATAAAAAATAGGTGCATATATGACACCACCTTATTTTCACGTGTGTTAGAAGCTTCCACGAAAGCGCGCTAAGCTTCCTTTCTATTTCTGGTTAAGTGATACAAGCTCCAGCAGGACCAAATTTTCGCTCAGTTCAAACATTCTCACTGGGTCAAATTAAATGTTCCCGACTATGTCACTTAAATTGCACTACAAAAACAATGGCACTTATTTTAGAATATATCTCCTCGTTTGTACGTCAACACATTTCGTACTTACACATCGAAATAAGTCATAGTGTCAAAACACATTAACATCATAAAAAGCAAGGTTCATGTTTCTTGTCCAGAAAAAATTATTAAATCTACTACATATTTCAGACCTAATGAACACAAAACGAACTAAAGCTTGAAACTGTGGAAATATGTATCGGTTGTCACACTACAACATCCACTCGTCCCTTTATCTGATTAAAACCTCCAGCCTCCGCCATTCCGGGGCGTTGCCCTATCACCTGCTTATTCGCTTTTGGTTACAGCGAGGCTTGTATATATATATATATATATATATATATATATATATATATATATATATATATATAGAATTGTTCAACTTAATGCTGGAAATATACAAAGTTTCATTTTGAAGCATACCTTGACCACCTGACTAGGCACTCTTTAATTTGGATCAATAAACGTCATGGGCCAAGTAACTTACCAAATTTAGGTTATGACGGTGTTGCGCCTAGGAGTATAACTCAGAAGAATTAACGCTTTTTCTTGCAGGAATTTATCGCTTAAGTTTCATCAACCTGTGGCTCAGGTGCAGTAGCATAGTTTCCAACAGGAAACATTGTTTGTACAATGACAGACGACATTACTGTCGGCATGCCTCAATGACATGATGTACCACAAGGGTAAAGCCACAACCAAGAGACGCACAAAACACATCTCAGGCACTACTAACAACATTACTGAAAGGCATTGAGTTACACTATATATAATATCTCCAATGCACAAAAGCATCATCCACAATACACATGCCACAAAGGTCGTTTATGAAAGGCGACAAAACCCGCCGTGGTTGCTCAGTGGCTATGGTGTTAGGATGCTGAGCACGAGGTCGTGGGATCGAATCCCGGCCACGGCGGCCGCATTTCGATGGGGGCGAAATGCGAAAACACCCGTGTACTTAGATTTAGGTGCACTTTAAAGAACCCCAGGTGGTCAAAATTTCCGGAGTCCTCCACTACGGCGTGCCTCATAATCAGAAAGTGGTTTTGGCACGTAAAACCCCATAATTTAATTTTAAAGGCGACAAAATGACTTACAACACTTGAGAACTTCTTTCGGCGGTATACAAAACTGACGTGTGATTCAAAGATGTTTTATTTTTTCATTGCGATATGTATTATATGGATATTTCAACCGAACGTCCGTCGTCGTCGACGGCGTTGATGTTGCCATGATCTTCTATACGAGCTCCAAGTGTGATAATACCCGGGCCGCGCGTTGTAGGCAATAGGCGCGAGCGAAAGCGTGCGAGGTTGCGCGGATAAGAATAGTGACTGCACCATGCGCGTGCAGGGAAGGAAGGCGGGCAGCGAGGGCGCCGTCTTCCATCGTGAGCAAGGCAGCAGGAGAGGAGGGGCGGTGTTCTATACCGACTACAGCTGCGAACGGCGGGGTTGAGTGCGGTCGCGTACAGTCGAGTGGGCCCTATCTTGAAAGCGATCTGGGATGGGTACCGAGTCAAGGTATGCCAAAGGCTGGCGGATTCGTGGGTGTGGTGTTGTCACCACTTAGTTCGCGTTGAACAAATCGCAGCACCAAGCGCAGTTCTCTCGCTGCTGCTGCCGCTCTTCCTCGTGCCAGCTTTCTGACAATGAGTGGCCGTGGCGATTGAATGAGATATGATCATGTTTTCCTGTGCGCGTGACAACGTGCTTGTTAATTTAGTTAGTAAGTTATAGCACTTTATGCAGATGATAAATCAAGAACATTCTTTGGTATTGCTGCCTAATAATTTACTATCGCAATTCATGCTATGCTTTTCCGGCGAAACTGTGAGATCTTGACTATCTGAAACGCTTGCAAAACTGGGCTCGCCGTTTTGTCTTTGCTTTTAACCAGGATCTTTACATCAAGAAATCTTGGTTGACAAGCCTTACGCAAAGTGCACCACCAGGGTGGTATATGAAATGCGCCTGCCTTCTGGCAAGTCATTTGCAGTAAAAACTGGTGGATGCGTTATTGCTCGAATGAGGGAGCGCACAAACAACTTGAAAGATACTTGACTGAGCATCTTTCTGCGTGCTGTAAATCCTGCTCATGTCAACCAAGGTTTTATGATGTAAAGATCATCGGCAAAAGCAAAGACAAAACCAGGCGGTAACTTCTGAAAGGGTTTCTTGTAAAACAACAAAGGATTAAATGTATCAGCCGTCTGTTGTATAACCTAGATGAGCGCGTTTTTAAATCTTGTAAATCGTATTGCCGGCATCGATAGACGCCTTCTGTAGCATGTGGATTGTTGCTGATGCGTCTGTGCATTGAACAGAGCATATATAGTGCTACTGACAGGCTTTGCAATAAGGTTGTTAGAATGGCCTATGGCGTGTTGTGTGTGTCTCTTCTTTGTGGTTGTGGTCCTACGCTACATCATGTTGTCAAGTAAGCAACATGTCCTTCTGCGTTATCTGCATATCATTAGGCGAAAGCATGTCATGCTAAGCCATCATCATAAAAAACGTGCTCAATAAACGTTCCCCGCAGGGTTAACCTGCCTCATGGCAGCACTGAATGAGATATGGCCTCAGTTGTTGCTGCCCACAATATTTGTTGTGTCTCATTCTGCGTTTATGTCGGTGCCGTATATTTTAAAGGGTTTCAGTTACATTAAATTGCCAAGTAATGACTTTTCAGGAAACTATGTCATATCTACTAGCCAAGCCGACGACTGCTGCGGGTAATACAGAGGTTATTTAAGAAATAGCACGACATTTGCGTCTCATTGGGTTTCTCGATAGCACCGGCTGTGACTAAAGCAGATGAGTTTCCATATTTGTACATACGTAATCCTGCATATAATTTTCAAGAAATAACTCACCGTAGTCTATTTCCTTGTTATCTTCGGTAGTCATTACTGCAATAAGAGTAGGTAATAAAATAAATAATCAAAATGTCAGCTACAGTGGAGTGAAACAGCAAAAGAAAACACAAAAAGAGGGACAAATGACCTTTAGTAATTTCTGTAGAGGTTTGCCTGACGTCCAACCATATAAACTTCTTTAGGTTGTTTCGTGTGCGTGCGATTATGTCAGGGCTATTGTTATGACTGCTGTAGACGACATGCTGCTGCTCAAGCGCAAGGGTACAAAGCGAGAACCATGCTGGGAAGATAGTCGGAGGACAGTTCCCACGCGACGCTGAGTGCTGCTAATTTTCCCGTAATGAGCTGCCCTCCTCATAGAAGAAGCGAGAGGAAAGGAAGGAAGAGTTGCCACTCCAGGGGAGGCCGAGACGACGCGAAGAATTCGAGTACGACATTTGCGTCTTATTGGGCTTCTCGATATTGCCGGCTGTCACTAAAAGGTATGTGTTTCCGTATTTGTACTTAAGTCATCTTACTTCTAATTTTAAGGAAAGTAACTCACCATCGTGATAATCTCCATTTCCAGTGGTCTTTACTGTAATTAGAGTAGGTAACAAAATTAATAATGAAAAGTCAGCTACAGTGGAGCGAAACAGCAAAAAAAAAATAACTCCAAAAGAGGGTCATACGACCTTTAATAATTTCTGTAGAAATTTACCTCGCGTCCAACTGGATAATCCTCTAGGTTTTTTTTGTGTACGTGCGATTACGTCAGGGCTATTGTCATGGCTGCTGTAGACAACATGCTGTTGCGCACACACAAGGGTACAATGCGAGAACCATGCTGGGAAGATAGTTGCAGGACAGTGCCCATGCGACGCTGGGTGCTGCTAACTTTACCGTAACGAGCTGCCCTTGTCACAGAAGCAGCGCGAGGAAAGGAATAAAGAGTTGCCACTCCAGGGGAGGCCGAGACCAGGCGAAGGAGTCGAAGACGTTTTACGTAAGAAAGCCGTCACGAACTGCTGCCTGCAGTCGACTTAGAAGCAGCGAAGACCAGCTGGGAGTAAAAGATCTCTTCCATTCCCACGGCCAGACCTTCCCTCCACTGTTGCGCCCGGTGGAACTTGGAGGGAGGGGGGGGGGGGGGGACCCGCCGGTCAAATATTTAGTTGGCGACGATGTTGTGCGCGATTCTTCATTGGCTGTCGTCCTGGTGGCTGGTGACCTGCGCGTGATTCGCTACCGCCAGGAGAGAGTGTTGGAACAGAGATGTTAAATAATGGTGCGGAGATCAAACAAGGGGCCATGGAAACAATGGTCATCCAGAAGCTCGTTGCTGAATACTTTGTCTTTTTTCTGTTTGTCTATTCAACAGTATAAATGTTTGTTCAAGTGCCAATAAACCTGGTGGTTATTGTTTTTCTAACTTCAAAGCTTCTTATTCCTTTAAACTGAAGCACCCCTTATGCTGCTATATGGAGCCGGGCTCGAGACAACCTATCGCCACAACTGGTGATTAGCGGTGGCATCTGAAACTACAAGCGGCGACAACGGTCGGTCAGCGAGAGAGCAGTTGTCTCGACACATCGATCACGTGTGGGTGAGTTTTTGGTGTTTCCTTTGATGTGAACCAGGTTCTAAGAGAGGCATGATTTCAGGACTAGTAGGTAAGTTTTCTGAAAGCCTAGAGAGTAGGTATTCTCAATTTGTTGTTTTGGAAGTGGTGGGCACTCTAAAGGGTTATGGGCTTGCAGAGGCTGCAGAAGCCGAACCTGTTGCTGTTGCGTGAGGAATTGGGGATTGATACCAAAAATTTGCCCACGGGGTGGGCTGAATTTGAAGAAAGTTAGCTCTACAGCGGTGGGCAAGGCAATCGTAGAAGCGGCAGGCCTCAGTATTGAGCAGATTAGGGAAGATGTTATTTGCCGTAACTTTAGGCAAAATATCTTGGTGGCTAGTACGCCAGAAAGGAGCAACGCTGAACGATATGTGAGGCTCAAGTCAATCAGAGTGGCAGACAAGGATTTTGAGGTCAGTGCTTACGAGACGGCCCCACACACTACGTGTAAGGGGGTCATTCGCAATGTAGACGTTATGGATGGCGCCGCGACACTTCAGCGGAACATCGTTAACGATCGCAACCCGCTGGCTATGGCGGTCAAACGAATAAAAAACACAGGATCAGTCATCATTGTTTTCGACGGGTTAAAAGTGTCCGATTTCGTCAGATATGGGCCAACTCTGGTCCGGTGCTTCCTTTATCGAAAGCAGTTGGATGTGTGTTATGTGTGTGGCAAGCTTGGACATCGGGCAGATGTGTGCCCGGCTCCCGATTGTTTTGAATGCCGAGGATGCGGGGCTCGGAACCCTGAAGAGGATCACAACTGTATGCCTTGTTGCAAGATTTGTGGCGGACGACACCTGACCGCGCATAAACAATGCAGACAACGATACCAGCTTCCCTATGTCGTGCGTGTTCGACGACAGGAGAGAGCCAGGGCGGAGCTAACGGCGGAACAGGAGGCAGCCGAGATGGTGCAGCTGGTGAGCGCCCGCCAACGCTCTAAGGGACGCTCGCGCTCTAGGAGCCGCTCCATGTCGAGGCAGCGGCCATCGACTGGGACTCCAACGACCAGGAGCCGATCGGTTTCTAGGGAGGGGCGGGTGCGCTTTCCTGCAGCTGGTGGAGACGGCTGCGCAGCTGGAAGCCAGACCACCTGGGCTGACAAGGTCAAGGGCGGCATCAGCGCCCGCCAAGCGCGCGAGCAGCGTCCGGAGCATGTGAATGGTAATAGGGATAGGGATAGGAATGCGCAATTGGAGAGAGAGAATCATAGCTTAAAAGCAGCCATTGACGGGCTTATCAAAGAGATAGCTGAACTTAGGAACGGCTTGCCTTCCGGTAACAGCGGTAACTTAGGACAGGCTAGGAAACATCTTGACTCGGTTGAGGTACCAAGGTCTGTGGAGGTCGCAGAAGAGACCATGGTGGACGAGGAGACCTGCTCCGAAAAAGAGGGCCCTATCCTCGACCGTGCGGATTCAGGGCAAAGTCGGTTCCGAGCTTAAAGCAATGATGGCGACATTGCAAGAAAGTGTAAATCAGATTATTGGTAGACTGGAGCGGATAGAAGAACGGGAGAATATCACGGATCAGAGATTACGCAAAATTGAAATATATCTAAACGGGACGGTGGTCCCTGTTATGGAGCGGGAGTGCACTCGGCCGCTAGCCCAGCAGGGTAAGTCGCCGAGTGGACTTGAGCTCAAAACCTGTTCACCAAATTTCCGTGGTCAAGATGGCTCTATTAAATAGTTCATTTAGTATTTGGCAGTGTAATTTTAGGGGGTTCAATCATAAGAAGGCGTCTCTGCAGCAGTTTGTTAGAACGCATGGTGTGAAACCTCAAGTTATCATGTTACAGGAAACACTGACGTCTAACGTGACCTTAACGGATTTCAAAGAGGAAGGATAATGAACAGGGCAGAGGACTCGCTACTCTCATTAATAGGAGGTTGGCGTATATTAGACATGATATTCACATGGCGGATTGCAAGATTGAATATATTATGGTGGAGGTAATTTTAAGTCGGCAAAGGTCATGTCAGAGGAGCGTTTACCTGCTTAACCTGTACAGTAGCCCCCGCGACACGAAGCAGAGTTTCAAATCTCTCTTGACCGAGGCAACCAATCTGGCTAAGGATGCACCGTTGCTTATTGGAGGGGACTTCAATGCACCATATCATGTGTGGAAGTATGTTTATAGCACTATTAAGGGGGAGAGACTATGGCAGCAGGCACTAGACTTGAATTTAACTCTGATTACAGACCCTTCGTATGCCACCAGATGTGGCACGTCGACATGTAGAGATTCGACACCTGATCTCACTTTTGTTCGGGGGGTGGTGGATTCGTCCTGGTCCAATTCTAATATAGATTTTGGTAGCGATCATTACATACTTATGATTACTTTGGTAGTGGCTAATAAAAAGGAGCGCACATTCAGGATGGTTGACTGGGATGCATTTAGGAAACGAAGAGCGCAGAGGATCGAAGATGAGGGAAATGAGTTGACCCTGGAACAGTGGACTAGTCAGCTTAAACGTGACGTTGAGGCGTCCACTAGAGAGGTTCAGACCGATGTTGACACGGAACACATGGATAGTCGCTTGGCGTATTTGTTGGAAGCGAAGCAGTCGATGTTAGCGAGATGGAAGGGTCAGAGATTGAATAGAAGGCTTAGAAAGCGTATAGCAGTGGTTAATCAGGAAATTGAAGACCATTGTCGGGTACTGTGCAAGCAGCAATGGGATGAAGTATGCAATTCTATTGATGGTCGCATTAAGAGGGGAGACGCCTGCAGTCTGGACAGACATTTACTAGATGAGACAAACACTAAATCTAATCAGAGGACTGTGATAGGTAAGCTGGTCCATTAGGCGTGTCGGGACTCCACGGAGCAGGAGTTGCTGAAGGATTTGGCTCAGAGATACCTTCCGTTGGAGACCTGGCACAATACACCTGACGTGATTTTGGAATATAGTGGGGACGAAAATGCATCTATGGATGAGGAATTTACTGAAAGCGATATCAGGATGGCGCTGCAGAATCTTAATGGTCGATCGGCATCAGGGCCGGATGGCATTACGAATAAAATGTTACGGAATTTAGACGACGGGTCAGTTGAGTTCCTTACGCGGGAGATTAATTATCGATGGAAGGAAGGCTCTTTCCCGGAAGAGTTGAAACTTGCAACTACTGTTCTGATACCCAAACCGAGGAAGGCCATAGGGCTTGAAAACCTCAGACCCATTTCCCTGACATCGTGTTTGGGGAAAGTCGCTGAGCATGTCATTTTATATAGGCTAACGCGTTATGTTGAGGGCAATGGGATTTTTCCGCACTCGATGATAGGATTTCGGCCCGGCCTCTCGACTCAGGATGCTATGATCAGGATTAAGCATCAGCTCCTTGACCGGCGCACTAGGGATACTAAGGCACTAATTGGACTTCATGTGGAAAAAGCTTTCGATAAAATCCGATATTCTTTCATTCTACAGGCGCTATCGGACTTGAACATGGGGTAGCGGCTTTTCCATTTTGTCAAGGCTTTCCTCATGGATAGAAGGACATGTCTCAAGTTTGGGGAGATAAAGTCGGAAGTCTTTAAATTGGGTTGCTGTGGTACTCCGCAGGGATCCGTACTTTCGCCTATGTTATTCAATCTGGCGATGTCGAAGTTGGCTAATACACTGGACACTGTCCAGGATATTGGCTATTCTATCTACGCGGATGACATTACTATATGGAGTGTCGGTGGTAGTGATAGAGAGCTTGAGGCTAGGCTGCAGAAGGTGGTAACGCTTTCAGAGGAGTATCTGGGTCTCATGGGGCTCAAGTGTTCCACTAAAAAGTCGGAGTTGTTGATCTTAAAATCTAAGAAGCTAGGTCGTAGGCCGAAGGGTCGGGTACCGGAAGTTGAGCCTTGCATTAGAATTTATACTAGGGGAGGGTCGGTGATACCGAAAGTTCAAGCAATCAGGGTCCTGGGTTTTGCTTGAAGCGAACGGAACGAACATTAGAACCATTCAGCGTATCACCAAGAAGACGGGGGAGGCCATATGACTTATAAGAAGGATCTCTAATAGGCATAGGGGTTTAGGAGAAGAAGGTGCGATGCGCTTAGTTCACGCATTTATTATGTGTCATTTCTCGTATGTAGCAGCTATGCTAAATTGGAATAGGGGGAGAAAAATAAATTGGAAGCATTAATAAGAAAAGCCGTCTGCGTATGACAATGTCAAACGATATGTTGTTAGGACTCGGTTTGCATAATACTTTAGATGAAATTACCGAGGCTCAGCGTACTGCACAGAGGGAGCGGTTGCTAGGTACACCAGCGGGTAGGAATATTTTAGAGTCAATTGATGAAGCGGTGGCTGTGTCGCACGATAGGGCGCCCCTACACGAGTTCAACGTGAACCTTAGGGCAAATATCATGGTTCGTCCGTTTCCGCGGAATGTGCACCCCGTGCACAATGTAGGGAGGCGGGTCGCGAGAGCTAGGGCTTTGTTGCGCCAGGCAAAGGATCAGGAGGAGGAGTCTGCTTTTGTTGACGCCGCATGGAATATGTTAAAAATGCTTATTCGGTGGTGGTGGTAGATGGCAAAGGGAGCGTTAGAAATGCTGCTTCCATTTATACCAAAGATCCGGGGGTTGCCGAACAGGTGGCTATTGCTCTAGCACTAATTGATTCAAGAAGAGTTTTGGTGGTTAGTGACTCGCGATCTGCGATTAAAGCCTTCTCGAGAGGACTTGTTGCGGAACCGGCTAACAGACTACTGCAGGGTAGGGATATCACTTCGCATACAGTTACTTGGTTCCCGGCGCACATGGGGACAGTGGAGGGAGCCCCGCGTAACCTCAGCGAGGTGGCGCACAGGGAGGCACGAGGATTAGTGTGCCGTGTACTCCCTGAAGGGGCTCGATCTCCCGCGCCTGAGTACAGGGACCAGCTGTTAACCTACAACGAAATCACCAAGCACTATTACCGAGGGCGCAGGGCATTCCCTTTGCCACATTCTAAATTAAATAGGCCGCAGGCGGTTACATTAATGCTTCTGCAGACACGTACGTACCCTAACCCGGTCTTCATGAATAAAATTAATCCGGACTGCGGGGTTTCACTCTATTGTAGTAAGTGTGGGGGTTTGCTCGATTTAGAACACACGCTTTGGCGCTGCTTGGCGTTGGCCGGTGGTGGTTCTCGAGGTGAACAGTGGTGGCAGCGGATGCTGCACAGCGAAGTGCTGCAGACCAACTCAGGGCTGTCCAGAGGGCCCGTGTGAAGGCAAAGGGGCTCGGCCTCTCTTTACCGACTTGGGAGCGGCCCGCATCAGTCCCAGACTGATCCCCCAGGACCTAAATAAAGTTATTCATACCATACCATACCAAAAATTTCCCAGGGAAACCCATGATGAAACAAGCAATCATTGATTTGGAAGCCGATGATGAGGATCTCAGTGAAGCGTGGAGCCTCATCGAACAAAAAAATTGAAGGACAGCTCAGACAGAAGCAAGAGCGGGAAGAAGAGAAAAAAGACAGCAGCAAGAGCGAGAAAGGAAAAAAAAAGGCAGGAGCATAAGGCAGAAAGGCTGGTGCGCAAACTTGGGCTCCGCAACTTGGAACTTGAGTTCAGCAATAGCACGAGCAAGTGTCCCCACCAAGTGGTACCTCTACTCAGCAGAAAGGCAGACTTTACGATGTCTAGGTACATGCAGACATGTGTTATCAGGGGATATATGTCTGTATCTTGTAAATTTGGAACAAACTTGCGAGAAACTAGTTTGAGTGAGATACATGGTATCAGAGGCTACTCACGGTTCTGTACAGCTAGGCAGCACACGTCGTGGCGCATCTCAGGAAGGAGGACGCAGACTACTACGAGAAGGTCAAGGCTTGCCTTCTGAGATAGTACAGAGTTAGCGCCGAAGCGTTTAGACAAATTTCGGGGGGACAAGAAGTCGAGGGACGAGAGCTATCCCGAGTTTCTGTGCGATTTGAGAGTAAACTTAACCGAGTGGTTGAAAGGCACTGAGTCCTACAGTGAGAGGGACGCTGAAGTGGAGAGGATTCTGTCAGAGAAGTTTTACAACTGTCGCCCAGAGCAGAAAAGAAATTGATAACAGGACCGGTGTGACCTACCTTTTGCGACGCAAGTGGCCGATCTCGTGGGGGAGCACGCATCGCGCCGTCAGCTTAGCAGCAGTCTGGGTGTTGATAGGGACTACTGCTCCAAAATAGATGCGAATAATCATTATGTGAAGTACCTTTCTAGCCCTCGAGTTGAGAGAGACGAAAAAAAGTTCCGTTCTGGTAAAAAAAAACTAAAGAAAGAATTACAGTGCTCTGAGTTAAAATGTGACCAACACACAAAAGGTAAAGAACACTTTGGAGACTAGGAAGCTACTAGTTTGCTGCAAATGCAAGCAGCCGGTTCACATGCCGGTCAACTGCACAAAAAGAAGGTTAGGTTTTTTATGTCAATGACTGCGAAGAAAGCGTCGCGTGGTTGGAGCCATAATCCTCGACTTGGTAGTAAACGGGAAACCGCGCATAGCACTGTTTGACTCAGCGGCAACAAGGGATATTGACCATCTATCATATGTGTCACTATCCGACTACTGAGGCCAATGTGCATGGATCCGCCAGGTGGTGAAAGGACAGATTATGTGCTTGGCTATCGCGACAGTGGTCATCGAGGGTCCTTTTAATAAGCTAACAACCGAAGCTGCCATTTTAGGAAAGTTCTCTAAATGCTACCCACACTTATTCTAAAAGAGATATGTTACTGCGAAGTAAGTGCATCATTTTGGGTCACCGCGCCGTGCAAGCATTAACAGGTTCGAAGGTGCGAGAACTGGCAACTCAACTCACTTCCGAGAGTTACACTATGGGGAAACAGCCGATAAGACTGTGGCTGAAACGGATGAGCGCAGTGCAGACCACCACGATAACGAGAAAACCGAGACCGGTCAGCCGGAGAATCAGTCTCGCGAGCCGCAGAACGAGGAGGTCCTTGAGAATGAGCTATTTGTTAAGAGACAAGTAGTTCCACTACATTCCTGAGTGGGAATAGAGCATAGTTGGCTACTGAGCAGATAGAGGAGAACCTGGCTTATCTAATTGGACGGTGAAGTAGCGCTCAAGACCTCCTGAAGAGGACTGAGCAGAGAAAAGTTGTCTGATCTTGTCAAAATTATAGCATAGTTTGATGAACCCTTCGTCGACAGACCGGGTAGAACTCATTTCACTGAGCATGATATTGAACAGACGTCCGAGGAGCTAGTGCGATCAAAAAATTGTCGCCTCCTGAGGTGGAGCCTCACTCTAGAGCAATATCTGCTTGACATAAAGTACAAGGGCAAATTGAATGGAAGCGCCGATACACTTTGTCGCTGTTTCTAAGCGGCCTGGGGTCGCTCGTCAGCTTATAAGGATGGTGGTTTGGGCTAGTTGGTTTTCAATTTTAGAACTTGTGGTGCAGCGCGAAGCGGCACCACACGCAAGCACTAGTCCTCGTTTTTTCGTGTGTCCTCTGTCCCACTTCGCGCTGTACCACACAGTCCACAGTGCTGTTCATGATCACTCAAAATTGCCACTTTAGTTTTATTTGTTTGTGCGACCGTGTGTAGATGCATAACGTAGCACGTCTGGTTTATCAGCTACTAAAGAAAGATTGATCATCATCCCTCTTTTGGCCTGAATTTTTTTAGAGAGGCGGAGTGCTTTCTTATGTATCAGAGACCACTGGAGCAATCTGGTCCGCGACATATCCGACAATGTGCCAACTGACGGAGAGTTTCTGGCATTCATCTGCAGAAAATGAAGTCTTCTCTCCTTGCCGCAGTAGTTACTGCTACCGTCCGTGACTGTTTTGGCGGAGAAGGAAGCTGCCGTGTACAACATGCTGCTGTTGGTCACGCACAACATGCAACATGCCTGGCAACATGCTGTTGGTCTCGCGCAAGAGCGCAATGTGAAAGCCACGCTGGAAAGATTGTCGGAGGAAAGTTCCTACGTGATGCTGGGTGCTGGTAATTTTCCCTTAGAGAGCTCCCCTCGTCACAGAAGAAGCGCGACGAAAGGAAGAATTGCCACTCCAAGGGAGACCAAACTTATTCGTCCTCAAAACTTGTCTATCTACTTTGTACCGCTACCCATGCAACTGCTAGATCGCGTGCCATCTGGTACAATAATATGGAACTGCAATGCAAAGTGCTCACATATCGACACTACGTGGCCCGCATATCACATAGCGGGATTGCTCACGCTCAAGGACGCGTGCCTGATTCACGTTACCACAGTAGCTCGCAAGTGCTGGCGTGGCACAATGTTAGAGTAGCTGGCTCCCGCGTAGAGTGCCTGGGTTCGATCCCGGCGGGAGCTGGGTATTTTTTCTCATTCCTTGCGATAGCTGAGATGGACACCACCGTCGGTGGTGGATAACATCGCCAACAGAAATGGCTCTGTGAATGAACCCATAGCAGCTTACACTGTAAAACGAAATGGCGTACGGCTTGGCAAAAGTATTGCTAGAGTTTTCTTTCTGAACGCCATCACAAATATACGTGGTTTTATCAGCATAACCGTGTCGCCCAATGTGCTATGGCCGCAAATACAGACGATCATATTTGTCCCGTTGTAAATAATTTCCTTTGACACGGCGAATGGTATTAGCGTCTTTCTTCAGCTGTATAAATTCGGTAAGAAAAATCAAGAAAAGAGACTGCTGCTATTAGCAGCGACGAAAGGAAGCCATACAAACATATTGTGAAAATAGATACACTCCATGTCTGCTCCTTAAAGTATTCGTCCAGTGTTTTTCCATAAGTATCCCTAATAGCTAATTAAAGTTGTATATTTTTATTAATTTAGGCTTTAGACATCCGTTTAAAAGGTTCTTTGCTAACTAGTTTTCCAATGTATCATAGCGCGTTAGAATCAACAATGAATGCAGCAGCTATGAAGTATTAAAATACGGCATAGCGCAGGTAGCACATTGGGGCCAATACTTTTGAACTTTTTTGTTACGGACCTGGGCAATTTGCAACTCAATTCCAAACGATTGCAATATGCAGATGACACCACGCTTATTCTAGATACCGCAGAACATGAGAGAGGATGCACAGGCCTTTATGGACATACATATCATGTGTTGGTTTGCGAAAAAATATAATTTTTGTCAATCCTCATCAAACCAAATTTTTATGCCCTAGAAATCCACATAAACAGGTACAAATTTCGCGGCCCTTGTACTTGCATGCATCCACCTGCGGCGCTTGTGAATGTGGGCTCCTGCAGACGGATTCAGTGGTGAAATATGAACACGTAACGTGGAATATTCATGGGTAACCCTTGCGCAAAAGTTTGCGAAGCATGGCATCTTTACTATACAATCTGCCTTGGAAATGTCCCCTCATTTTACGTATTACTACATATAAAGCCTTAGTGGAGTCTGTCTTGCGCTATGGAATTACTTTATAAAACACATGCTCAGAATACAAAATGCAAACAATTAGTACACCTCTCGGAAGTATAGTAAATAGTACCTCTTATGGAACAGGCTTACACAGAGCTTCTGCAAAAGAAAAAATCCCTAAACTAAGAATTCTCATTGCAAGCGAGATGTTTCGCTTTTCAGTGGTTCTGCGCCACTATTTCACAAAATATTTCACGGTATCTGTCCAAGAAGAAGTGACGCGGTGAAAAACAGAAAGCTACGGTAAGCCAACAGTTTCCACAAACTACGGTCATAAAACTAGAAAGCATTATGGCCCTGCGATATTTAATCATTTCGGTGACGATCTATCCAATAATGAAAAAAGAAAACACTGGTGGATATTGTATGATCCATTGCGTGTTTTTTTCTTCTGTCACTCAGGACGGGATCCTGCTATCTAATCTTTGTGTTGCGGTTGCGTATCGTCGGCCACATCACCCGACAAGCGCTATGTGCTTAAGGAGACTGGCAGATTCATGTGTATGAAAAACGTGCGAATAAACTGTATTGTATGGTACTGCTTTCTGTATGCTGAAGAAATTTTGCAACCAATAAAATCTTCGAAAAAAATTGTAAAGAAAGTCTGTCATGTCTTCACAGAGCGAAGGAATCCTATCAGAACATTTCATTTTATGCTATTTTCTTTCAATTATTCCACCAAAGGAGACATGAAGGACCATGCGCATAAGATGCAAGTTTTCATTGCTGTGGCTGATGTATATTTGCGTTTGGCCGTCATCAAAGGGAGGAGAAAAGAAAAAGCTTGCCTGTATGCATTGGACAACAACGTTTGCGTACTCTCCAAGCGGAAGAGCAGCCAATAAGGAGGCATATAGACAAGAAGCGCTACAATCACTGACTTAATGTGGACACACAGGGTTCTGTATTTCGGCTTCACGCTATACTCAGGCAAATAGACTGGCAGTACGGGTGATGGCATATACGTTTCTCATGCTAAATACTTGAGCAACTGAGCCATATAGTCTTACTGTAAGGCAACCGCTCTAGGTGAAACACAGTTGGCGACTTTAAAATACCGGCAAGTTTTTTGTACGCTGACAAATTCATTCTCCACGAAAATTACTGCAGAAAAAGAGAAATTGCGCATGGATGCCACGAAAAACTAGATGGTCCCATAAACACTCACCGAGTAAGACACAAAAGCAAAAGGTTCGGGCCAGCGCTGACAGTCCCATATTGCTTCCACCTGCTATATACTTTACAGCAAGGAATAAGAAATGTGACCACTTTCCCCTTTTATTCAAGCAGTCGTGTTGTTGAACCAAAAAATAACAAAATGTGTTTTTCTAATATTTACTGACGTCAAAGTTCCTGTTTCTTTGACCTATCCATTTTACTTACGAAAATAGCATTGGGCAAGGAATTCATAAACCTATGCTTTCGTCTAGTTCGTCGCTATAATAAAGAAAATGACAAAGAACAGCAATAAACGTCATATGGAATGGGTTTTTTTAATACTCTTGCCATTGCTAAACGTAATTGCTGATGCACGCCAAGAATACCTTAAGCACAAAATACTAGGAAACTATTTCCTATTTTTGAACTAAACTCTAGCGAAGTGCTCGAAGGCAAGTGTGAGAAAAGCGTTTTGTAGATCGCATTCCATCGAGTCCTTCTTTGTATTAACTTTTATTTGCTATTTTGGTTCTTAGTTTGCATCCCGTGTCAAAGCCATTACATTATCCAAGCTCGATATCATTCCTGAATTCGCAAAAAAATGCAGATCGACATTGTTTGTTGAAATCATTGTGAAACGAATTATTAGTGAAGCGGTTAGCTGAATCCTGTAAGATCAACGGCGGTGCATACAATTGTGTTTACTTTCAACCTATAGTTTAAACCTCATACAACGATTATGTTTACGGACTTTCTCAATCTACTTCGGACGTACGCACGAAGAATCCAGTTCGTCGCCTTAAAGATATGGCGAAATGGCGGATCAATACGGACAACCCCCTTCTACCACCGCAGTCCACAAAGCTTTGCGCTACCCTCAGATTGCAGTGGGTAAAATTCGCAAAGAGCCGTTTATCACACACGCACTTCTTGCCGTCATCACATGCGTGAGCTAGGATACGGCAACGAAGAACAGATAGATAGATAGAAAGAACAAAGTACGGGCTGTAGAGCATTTCAACGACAATCCGTGCTACCGCGGCTCGGGCTCGCTATTCTAACGGCAAAAGCGTTAAGAAGGGACTTTAGGCGTTAAATACGCTATAGTACGAAAGGTTAGAGTAGAACGTGCGTAAATCGCACAAGAGTTGGTCGCCTAACGGCAAATTTATCAAAAATAATGCAGCTGGCAAACCTTGAGGCAATTTTTAATGTAACAGCTAGAAAAGTGAAGTGCCAAGCTTCAGCGTCGGTTTTGAGTTAACTTGTCTGCCTGCCGCGCTGAGGTGCAAGGTTTGATTCCCCGTCCCAATAAATTTTTCGCTGTTATTCTATTTATTTCCTTTTTCAGTGGTGTCTCTGGTGTGGCGACAACACTTTCCCCACTTAGAACTGAGAATGGCAAATGACTGCAAGCAAAGCATTCCTCACAGCCGATCGACCGCCATATCTAATGCTCCGTCAGTTCCTACGCATAAGTAAATATGTTGTATTGTTCCTACACGTGTTCGGTAGCACATGGAAGAACAGCACAAGAAACTTAAACGCCTGACCCGACGGTCCGATGCGTGTGGCAGTCCGGAAGCAGTGATGATGCACTCTTTCCAGTCGTCTTCCTTTGCCACATGTAAGTAACTACACGGCCTTCATGAAGTCATGTAAATTGCCACTGGCAGGAAAAAAGGTTTTAAAAAATTGTGAATTGGTATCTAAACCAGGTACCCAGCGTGCTGTCTCAGGTTTTACCGCAGTGATCAAAAAGCGGCTGACATCAACTATTTTCTGAAATTTCTTGAGTTCGGGTTTCTAAAAATGAGCTATGGTGCGCCTTACGTTTGCCATCTGTCATGTTTTGAACACAAACTTCCATCGCACGTTTCGTTAGGAAAGGGAGCCCTCAGCCACGTTGGCACCGATTACCATCGAAGATAGTTACTGTACCGGAATGAACAATCACGTCCCCCCTCCCCCTCTTCGCACACTTTCATCTATACAGTATACACTATTTTGCCTAGATGAGGTAGCACCAAACTAGAAGTGTTCATTTCCTACTGGTACCGTCGAAGATGCTTTTAAGCGTATGCAGAACCATGACATCATGACCAGGAATTAGGATGACTGGATGCTACGAGAGACCCCTTTGGAAGGGCTTGGTGGATGGCGCCACCAAGATCTTCCTATTGTATTGCTTCCATGTACTACCTGTGCTTAAAAAAAAGGAAAACGAAAAGAGAAAGAAACATGAAGAATTCCCACCACTAAAGTTTCTGAACCCCGACAGGGAACAATATTTTTGGACACTTCCTTTGTTTGTCATTTCCCTTCTGTTCTTCCAGAAATCTGCCAATTGCTTCTTACTTAATGACATCGCCGAACAGCGCCTCTAACGGCCGCGCCTGTACACATGCGCTAATTCTATGGGAGAGCGTTGTTTTTCGCGAATAGCGTATTATAAAAGCCATGTATGAATCTATCCCGGGGAAATAGATTCTACGTGCCTAGCCCAACATCTCTTTCAAGCGGTACCATTACTTACGACCGAAAACCCGTTCCAAATTGTGGGTGAAGTTTGCAGTATGGCAGTTTATGGATCCGTTCCATGTCTGGAGGCGCTTTTGGCCAGGAAAAAGTGATCTGCGATAAAACTATTCTAGCGATCGGTATACTCCTGTGTCAACAACAATGGCTCAGCTTTCATCTGGTTTAAGCAGCATCTGTTGAAATGCGAAATTGCAGTTTTCATAACGAGTCAAGGAATTTATAGAGCTCGAGATATAAACCAAGTTTTTGCCTGCGGCAGCGCGTCGAAGCGATGGCCGAGCGCCCTTAACGACGACAGACAAAAATCACTGATGCTACGAGTGTGCGTTAGCCGGTTCGTAGGCGGCTGCGCCTTGCTCTTTTTTATCGTTTTGTCACTGAATAGTGCAGCAGTTTCCACGAGATGGTATTCTGCGAAAGGCAGGTCATTTACTTATGGTTCTCCTCTTGTTTCCTTGTATATGGACCGACTTTCTCGTGCAAGAAGTAGCTGGCTGGTTTCGTGTACATGCTAACGTGCGTCCAGACTTCTTTGCACATTATATATAATGTGTTTTAGTGAATGAACCCAGATAACGTGTACTGAAAGTTCGTTTCATTGTGAAGGCGAATATTTATGACGATATTACTAAGAAATCGTTTTGTCTCTGCACCTATGTAATGGCAAAGGCATGCTTGGGCGACTCTTGTGATGCCTGAAACGTACCAGAAAAAGAATGGCTGCGCCCAGTCTGTGCAAATACAAGACACAAAATTAGTAAGGTCGCCAGCCGCCGCAGGTGCAGTATCCATACAAAGGAATAAAGTTCGAACCGTTTGACGGAGACCATTTGCATTATATCAAAGCAAGATTTCTGCGTACCTGGTCTTGGGTGCAAATTAAGGCTGTCCGAATTATTGCACAAGTTTGTTTGCTTAGGAAAAACCGTTGGTTCAAAACCGAAAAATCTTATCCTCAATATGCAGCACAGGTGTCTTATCATTTGAACCATTCCCACATAGCCTCGCGAAATTTCAGAAATTCTGAAGGTACTCATATCCACCACGGCGCACAAAGAGGAGCATTCGGAATTATGCAGAAAGGCGAAGAGACATATTAATGTACCTTGTCGTGTAGAAGGAAAGAATAATTCCAGCCACATACCCTTTTGGAGAAATGCCCACAAAGTTGGCTATGAAGGCCTTGTCCTCGGCTACAATCGCCACAGATACTATAGCCCTCTGCTGTTCAGTTCCTGACTCATGCTAGTGCTGAGTCAAGTCAAAGCGCCGTGGCATAATTAGTGGTACTGGTGCCATTCTTCCATAAACCTGTGAGAATATTCTTCTACGCTAAAATTGAACGTGTCTGACCGATTGAATAAAGGTGAGGAAGGTTCTTGAGTGTTTGCTAGAAAAGTTTCCTTATTAGAGTTGTTTACGCCCCATATTCGCACGGGGGTTTCGTTATGATCACACCAGCGTCCACTGAGCGCCATTTACCATTTTCTCCACTGCCTGTAAGTAAAATTTGAAAATGTCGTTTGTTGAGCGTAAGTAGCACAATGGTAGCTCAGCCTTGCATATTGTGCCCCTAAGTACCCATTCCCTCTGCGATAATTCTGCAGCAAGTGATTGAACCACATGCAGGTGTCTCGCGTGCTGCACTCAGGAGGACCTACACACGTCTTAGGAAAAAGCCTAAGGAATGACAAAATCTGGGGGGGGAGGAGCTTTTATAAAGAAAGGGCGAATATGGCGCTGTACTTTAGTGAATGGGGCCGTAGAAATAGGTACGGTTGAGATATAAAATCAAAGAGCCAAAATGTATACTTGGGTAGGAACAAAACAGGAACGTGCGCAAAGAGAAGGACTTCGAAAGAAAAGGCGACCAGCATTGAGCCGTCGACTTAAAGGCCTGGCCTTACAGAAAGGAACTTTAACAGAAAGGTGACAGAAGACAAAAAACAGAAGAAAATCATCTGAGGCTTGCGAGCTACGTCTGCGTTTTTATAGCTGTGCTGAGATTTATCTCAAGTAGTACGTGAAAGTATGGAAGTCTTGTGCAAGCACTGGTCTACTATGGATTCTAATCTTGCCATCAATTATTTCGTCTTAACTACTGCATTTATGATTCACTTCAGAATAGAGTCTCAACTTATACACATGACAAAGCCATTACGACGCATTGCTCACTATCAACTGAAACTGAATTTCAAAGTTCAGTTGCTAGTCAGCCATACTTCGTGTTTCATATTGTCATGTCTAACTTTTTGTTGTACACTGCGCTAATGTAGCCGTGCGTAGAACAAACAAACGAAAAACTGCAGCAGGATCACCATTGGCACTTTGTTAGATATTTAGGGAGCATTTCACACAACTCGCTCCTGCCATGTGATCCACAGATTGATTCACTTAGGCGCCTAAAATCCGACACTGAATTGGATCGCAGAGCTCTTGAAGGTGTACAGACATGACGTTTTTGTGTGTTTTACATTTTTTAAAATAAAAGCCCGGCGCTTCTAGCCCTTAGATAAATCATCACAAACGACACAAAACGCTTAATAATTAGTGCACTCTTTGCTTCAGCGAAAAACTTTCAGTTTTTGTATACTGTACCGTGATGCGTCATTATTCACGGTACACTGGCTCGCTTCGTTCTGTCCATATATACGCTAGCGAAGCGAAAGGCAACGCACGCAGAACTCTAGTTTACTTTGTTCGTGAGCAAGCTCTTCGTACTTAGTCTTTAAGGCACACGACGCTACCCAATTTCGCTCTGTTCCATGACGTATAGATAATGTTTTCCGCATTTCGAGAATAACGTTCATGTAGAAATAAAATAGGTAATAAATGATCCCTAACCTTCACACTTACAATATGTCACTGCTCTATGCACGTAAAGCGTGTGCTCTAAAGTCTCAACGTCACCGAAAATATTTTGCCAGTAACCTTTAAATATGATGGGAAAGTGCTGCTATACGGAGGCTTAAGAAGAATACAGGGCAAAGCGCTACTAGGAACTGGGAATCTTTATTAGGAAAAGAGGTATTATATACAGAATGAATGTACGTCACCACGAAGCCACTATCCTTGAAGACCAAAGTGCAACGTGGGATATGAAGAACGAAACACGAGTGCCTTCAAGCAACATCAAGGCACATGTACGACCCCCTTTTTAAAACTAAGACACAAAGACATCGGTCATTCCTTATCCAAAAAAGCAACTGCGCAGTTTGAAAGCAGGAAAGACGGCTCGTTGACGGAGCAACCCCCCAGCCCTTCTTGATATGGTAGCCTTCAACGATATCTCTTACGGATGGCTTAGCGCGTGTGTTAGTGATAATACTATCATCAAATTTAGGTTTCCACGCGCTTTCGCTACAGTGCATCGCTAAATACGAGTACGGTGTCGTTCTCAGAGGACTTTAATGTTCAGGCAGGCGAACTTTCAGGCATAGGCCCGTCTTCCCGACTTATTCCTTTCAACATTTGAAAGCAATACTGCATACAACTTTTTTTTTTTGCACCGGACACATTTTTTCACATGTTTGATGCCACAGCCATCCTTCATTGCGCTTCTTCTTTCGCGATGAACCTTTGCGCTGCCGCGCCTTTCCCAATTTGTTTTGGGCTCAGAACGCTAAACGCATCCCATATTTGGAGGCTACTTCCTTCAAGCGATGTAAACTGTTATGTAGGTATGGAACAACCGCTATCTTTTTTGCCCTACACACTAAACATTTTAACACCCTTATGGGTGTTAAAAAGGGTACTTTCTGCATTTACACCCATGCCTACACCCTTCTCGCACCTTTTACGGCCAAAGCACCCTATCGTAAGGGTGTATACCACACATAAGGTGTGACATTACTCGAAAAATGGCGTGAAATTGACGACTGAAGGGTGTTGAACGCATTGATGCATAAATCTGGGTAACGCGACACGTCCGCGCATTGAGCAATGCGTGTATGTATCGCATTTTTAATGCGGAAGCACTTTATGTCTTTTCAGGAAGAAAAGCTGGCGTTCTCCGCAACAACAATGCATACGATACCCGGCTCATGCCAATCTTGTCATTTCCCTTGAAAGCATTCAGAAAATATTCAGAACCGCGCCACCCGTTTTATTCTATCAAATTATTCACGTCATTCTAGCGTCACGTCCATGAACGGAACACTAGGTCCACCTCACCTTTGGTTAGGTCGTAGGTGCGTTCGTCTCTCTCTTTTTCATAGAATATGCTACTTTAACCCTTCTCTTAAAGAAAATATTTTCACCACACGAAGTTATATCTCGTCTCGCATCGACCATCAACACAAAATTGATGTGCCATTCTTCCTTTTTGCCAAGATCAGCCACTGAATGGAACCGCCTTTCCGCCTCCCCAGTCTCAATTTGTGACACCACTAATTCAAGGTCCCCGTTCACAGTATCTGACAGTTTGATCTGCTATTCTTGCGCTGCAATGCAAATATTGCATATTTTCACCACTTCTTTCTTTTGTGCCTACTAGGCCTTGAAAGTATGTATAACAAATAAATAATATGTGACGTAATCAGTGCTTGAATGAAGGCAGTTGTGATACAGAAGGTAGTAAATAGAACAAGGTTAATTATGAACAATTATAGGTAAATAATGGGAAATAATGTGAATTAGGATGGAATAAATTGGATTAAGGTTCGTACAAACTATAGCAAGGTGGATTACAGCAGATTAAGGTAGGATTGTGAAGGACACGTGACAATGTATGAAGTAATGCATGGCGGTCACGTGATAATTACAAGTTTACATCCGTGAAGTCATTAAGTTTTCGCATTCCTAAGTGACTGTCAATTTTTTTTCTGTCAATGATTCTGATGTTACTGGCATTACGACCACACCAAAATGTATCATCGAGAAGAAGTACACACTATCACTTACAATTTAATTATCAGGATATTTTGCGCTCACAGTAATATTATCATGCAATTAAACACTTCTAAGACAAACTGCAGTAGCAGAGTGAAAACACACGAGCAACTTGCACAATTCTGCATGAATATTTTGGTGCCCTTAACATCCTAAGAAAAAGTGCCAAAATTAAAGAAGCTGTCTGGATACATAGCTGAACAAACAGGGACGTGCTGTTAGACAAGCCTCTGCTGTACAATGGCATCAACGTACAATTTGCTTCGCGAAGCCATAAAGAAGACATTTATAGCGGCGAGATCATGCTGGAAGTTCTCAAACCCTAATATCCACGTACCTTGCCTAAGTTATTCAGTTTTACTAAGCTACTGATCTGTTTTCTAAGCGCATCCTCAGACACAGTTTGTAGGGCTCAGTCTATATATTAGTGGCTGGTGTCGTCAAAGCTGGAATTGCTTGTCCACAGCATACGCTCTTACCAAACGCAGTCTTCAGTCTCCTCATGAATGCTTACACTTCGCCGTCGCACGACCAAGATGTGAGCGCCATTATCGAGCCTCAATCTCGCTGAAACTACGCTGTCACCTCGCAAGGTTGCTTGGTTCGGACGCAGCGAGTATCTAATTGCACTAGCAGAAGAGCGCCGATCGTCTCCCTCACGGTCACGATTTGTGTGTTGTACACACTGTACAGTGATGCGGCACAGACTGCGCCCCCACCCAAAAAAAGAGGATGCTCGGCACGAAACGTAGTAGCAACTACCAGCTCTCCGCCCTAGTTAGCGACCCCAACGAAACAGCAGCAAACAGGCGGTCATGCGAGCAAGGAAACCTGTCAGAATAAACGGGTAGCAGCAGTTTTTTTTTATAATTCGACTGACTTCGGGGCGCAGCGCAATCTACGCGGCCGCCCCATGCCCAATGAAAAGGGACCGAAAGTGACGCGACGACGCCAACGACGCTGTAGCGTCACGGACATGGATGAAGTCACGGACAACTAGGCGCGTGGCAGGACGGGAAGGTGGAAGCTGCGCCATCATTGTATTCGCTGCTCTTGCTACATGAAATGCATTGTCTCAATTTCGCCTGTGTTCGCGTCTCGTGCTGTGCGAAGTCATTTTATACGTGTGATTAGCTTTGTGCGCGGTGTGGAAAAAGATGTGGCCCGTGCTTTGTGTATTACTCGTGCCCCAGATCAAAGCAAAGCGTTCGATCGCACAGGAAGAAGGATGCACGGAGGCTGAAATAGCAGTTGCAACGTGCCCGATGTCGGCGGTCGGTAGTACTGCCATAATGGAAAGTTTTATGCAAGTGCCCGTTTATTTCGTATTTGTTTGGCGGGTTACGTGTTTCTGTTCGCTCTAGATGTATCTTACTGTGATCTCGTAGCATAATTCACTCATGTAAGGGCATGAACAGCTGCGCTCGTAGTGGGGTAAGTTAACCTCCTCGACCGCGCCCCGTGTGACTAACGTTTGTCAAACCTACATCGGGCGTGGTGCGCCTGCATAGTTCCGCTTTGTTTCTCAGCGCTTGAACGTTCATAGATGTGATTCTCTTGTACGTTCAGCGCGGCTTGTTGTAGCACGGTCGTTCGCACTTAAGTGAAATGCGGTCGGCCATTTTTGCGTCGCGTAGAAAAAGAACAACTGGCTTTGCAACCTTTCGAAAGAACCGGCGCGGTATTGGTTCTCCCTGACGCGGTCGCGTGCTGCTGTTGCTGCTTGCCGGACGCCTTCAGCATGTTTTCGGCTCGCTTTGTGTGTGTGTGTGTCTGTGTGTGTGTGCGTGCGCATGCGCTCGGGGCGCTGTATGTGCGTGAGTGTGTGCGTGCACGCGCTCGTGTACGTGTGTGTGCGCGCGCGTACATGCCGGTTTGTATGTGCCGGCGTGTTTGCGTGTGTCCAGTGCGTACTACGTGTTTTGTGAGCGTACTTGTGTACGCGTGCGTGTGCGTGCATGTCTCTGTCTACGCGTTCGTGTGCGCGCATGTTTCTGTGTATGTCGTGTGTGTGCGTGCGTGTGTTAGCGTGTCTGCCTACATGTATGTGTGCTTGTTTGTGTTTATCAATGTGCACGTGCGCGCTTTTGTATCTACGCTTTGAGGGTACATATATTTGTGTGTGCGTGCGAGTGCGTTTTGTGTGCGTGCGTATGTATTGCGTAAGGTCGGTAGAGTTTTACTCGCAATGCAACTTCAAATTTGGTGCAGCGAGTGTTCCCGCCTGAAAGCCGAGTTTGGTTTCAAGCCACCCTGGACAACTGCTGTATGAGGCGCCGTTTCTCTGCAGGACCAGTGGGAAGGCGTTAGGTATACGCGTCCTCCTTTTTCCCTCCTCTGCCCTGATGAATCGATATCCTTGATTGTTATTGTGAAAAAACGTTACATCCAGAGCATAAATAAATGATTAAGAAATCTGGCAGTGTGTTTCGCCATTACACTAATTCTGATCTTAAAGACGTGGATTTCCCATTAGCCCACATTTCCATTGACGCAGACAACCGCTAAAATTGTGAATGGCAGACTATTCGAGACGTTCTACCTATATAGCAATTGTCTTCAGGCGCTTTAATGAATTTTGAAAATTTGAAGTGTTGTGCTTTAGAGTTATCGTCTACAAGCTTTAGGACTCTCCGGGTAGTTTCCATGCCCTTCAAGAGCTGTCGCCTATAGCCCTGTTGAAATTCGTAAATACAGTTTCGAGCTCTTAGGTAGCTAGAAGGCTTGTCCTGGATCTCGAGAAAGTGTTTAAGCTGGAAGTGTAGGTTGAGGAGTTTGGGGTTGGTCTCGCACAAAGGCTTTTTATGCCTTAGCAGTACGAGTGTCAAAGTGTAAAAAGAAGTGCACTGTGTCAAGCGTGGCAAGCTGCTCATGTGGTAGAGGCTTGTCTGTGTGTGTGTGTGTGTGTGTGTGTGTGTGCGTGTGCGTGTGCGTGTTCGTGTGCGTGTGTGCGTGTGCGTGTGTGTGTGAATATGCTCCTCAAAAGGCAGTATGTGTGTAAGTGAGCTACTTCGATGCTGGTGCTGTTTGCCAAGAATTGGCAAGAAAACACAATAATCAATATAACATGAAATAATAAACTATGCAAAGCATGCTGGCGCAGTAGCGACAGCAGCGTATGAGCATACAAACATGCAGCTGTGTGACAATCTTCATGCATGACTGCAACATCTGGAAGGAGGCTTGCTTCTTTTTCAGGAAGCAGCACAAAGTCCATATTTTTGGTTTTTCTCGTGCAGTCCCAAAATAAGGCTCATTGCCAGTGATCTCTTCTTTTTTTCTAATAGCATTTGTTTATCTTGAACTTAGAGCGTCGTTTTCGCGCAGGTCATGCAGATGATAGCAGCAGTTTCAGAATGCCCAGCCTTGGTGCCCTCCATCAAGAGCAAGCCACTTGCGTTCGTCTTCAGGCAGATGGTTGATTTCTTGGAAGCAGTTGGGAAGACAACATTGTAAGTAGATATGGGTGTGTAGTTTAATATAATAAGTCAAGTTATAATTTAAAGCTCTCAGGCTCCTTGGCGGCCTAAGCTTGATATCATGTGCAACTGTGTGTCGTTTTTAATATTGCCGATGGTGCAGTAGATACTGCAGGTGTGACTGCTGATCCAAAGTATACACTTCATTTCCTTGATGGCCTTTCATAATGAGGATTTTCTTTAGGCAAGAATATTCACTGAATGGGGCATTGCAGCATCTTATGCTTTATTGTGCATTCAGTGCTAATTTCGTATGACCTTCCTGCTACCAATTTATTTGCAGGAAAGGAATAGTTGTTTACTCTCTGAAATGACCTTCTTATTTGCTCATTACATTACACTCTTCTACCTTTAATTTATTCCCTTATAATTCTCAAAGCCTTAAAATTTGAGCTGTTTTTTTTATTTAGAATACAATATAAAAATAAATATGCGCCGGATTGCAATCTAGACTGCAAAGGATTTGAATAAATTACAAGAAACCCGGACCTCTCGAGGGCGTTAAAAACATTTCCACAGGCAATGCGCCTATTTCTTGTACTGAGCTAGCTACTAATGAAAATTGCAAGCATATTTTATTTCACGCAGTTTTGCAGGATATAGCAGGCCTATCATTGTCTCTAAGCGCAACCTTTCCTCATTTTCATGATGAAAATCTGTCTCATGCTTAATTTGGGACAAGTCTTGAAAATGAATGTTTCATAATTTTGAAACTACACAAACTCTTCGTTGGGGCTTGACAGTTTTCAGAAAACTTGACCATAGTGAACCTAGCCATTACAAACGAGAAAAAAAAACATGCACAGGAGCACTCATTTAATCAAATGCAATGCTTGTGGTCATTTTCCATGTGGCAAAATGTACTTGTAAGCGAGAGAGGGCGGGTAGCCATTTACAACCATTGCGATTCGTGCGAGTAGTGGCAACGCGGAATGAGAAATAGTTGTGGCTATGAGGTTCATTGAATAAGTGAACACTTATATACAATCCCCCCCCCCCAGTTAGGGGTAACCGTGCAATATGTTTCGGCCGGTAAAGATGATTGTTTTAGGAGACAAGAAATTGCAGGCTCTAGTTGAGAGCCTACAGAAAGAAGGACCGTGTAAATAGTCGCAGATTAACATAAACTGCGTAGGAGGGGCATCACAGCTTAGAGCATGAAGTAGAAATTGGGAGCATGAGGAAGGATCATAAGTTTATTTAAACTTATGATCTCTGGGAATACTACTTCTTAGCGTATTGCCAAGCTAACCCATTGAAAGAAGGGGGCGTGCTTTAAGGAAAATAGTTGACAACACATGCCGTTTTCCAGGAAAGTATGCCGAAATGTCAATTGTTACCAAATTAGTAAATAAAGACATACACAATAAATTTTAGGCTATAATAGCGTCTAATAAACTGCATTGGAAAGCTGCAGATCGTTGAGCTGGATACATGTATTGCAGGGCAAATGAGAATGCCAGTGGGGGTTGCCTCATCATGTTGTGTGCCCTCTGTAAAACAGTACCCTTTGTCGCCTATTGTAAAAATGTTGTGTAAAAACAGTTATTTTTTCATGTCTTGTGCATCTCAGTCTTAATGTACCATATCCTGTAAGGTTGTCAGCTGCAGTACTTATAAAGTGCAATGCACAGATGTATTGCAGATGTCATAATGTCAGTTTTATATTAAGGTCACATACACATTCCTGGACAAATGTCTGTTGTTGAGAGATGTCATTGGTAGTGTCTTTAAATTTTATTCAGTCTTATTTTCTATGGTGACAAGGCTACTGTAAATTTATTTGCTTTTGCTGCTGTATGTGCCATGTTGTATTCACAATGACATAGTGGTTTAGCGTTCACAGTAACACGCAATTCCTAAATTTGCAAAATAGAAAATCTCCTGCATTTCACTTGTCTTGCCCAGTTGCCTGAGCTGTGCATTGTGCCATCACATCAATTAAGTCTGTTACTTTCAGGAGCTTGTTGCCTTATCAAAGTTTCCGCAGTGTACGTGTGTAGTTGCACAGACTGAACTCTCATGATTCTCTTATTTTGCTAATGTAGGATGCAAGATTCCAACAATGCCATGCGCTGAATTTATTGGTCAAGATGCTTAGAGAATGGAGTCCCTGCATCTCATGGTTAACTGTGAACAGTATATTTTTTTTATGAAAGCTAAAGGCCATTTGCTGCATCAATTGCATTTTTGCAGCTCAAATGTGTACTATATTTTGAATCAATTATTATACACTGTTCAGCATGATAAAATGACGTACAGCACGAAGGAGAAGGACTGCGAGCGACGACGTGCACTGCGCTGACTTCCAACAATATTTTATTGCACTTCCACATCGTGTGTATGTATTCAAGAGGAGCCATGCGCAGAAAATGAAAGGCGGTCACAAGGGGTGTTCTAACAGCAAGTCATTGTACTAAGAACACGGTCACTTGAAAAAAAACATCACAATTTCTATCTGTTCCGATACAAGACTTCACTAGGGGTTAGCGCGATGGAGGGGGCACTAACGCACACACTACCCAGTTTTCTGGTGAAATTAGCTTCAATAATTTACTGAGTGAGCTGTGTCTCGCTAAAACTTCCGTATCTTCAATGAGGGGCATGCAGCCCCAGTCCCGGCAATGCTTGCCGAAGTGGCCTTGAACAGTGTTATGGACGTTGTTATAGTGCACTCTTAAACGATCATTTGGGTACCTAGCTGTCGCTCCAAGATATTTACTGCCTCAAAACGTTTGGACGCAAAGGAATATTTTCAGTTATTCTTTTATGGTGTAAGAACTTTTCAGAATAATTTTCTGAGCTTGATGCCCTCTCAAAGTGCTCACCAAGGGTGTTTGCTTGATCTTCTATTGTAACACTAGAGCCAGTGATGAGGTGAAAAGGATTTGGACGTTGTCCTTTTAGTTTAATTTAGTTTAGTTTAATTATATAATTTGCTAACATACGTGTATGAGTTTATTGAGGATGCGTACTGTGTCCAGCATTCTCTTTTGGATATTCGTCGGATACGGCGGCCATTTGCATTGCACCACTTAAAATTTATTAGATTTTCTGTTCTTGGGTAGTGTGAAAAGCTGCTCTATGCTTTGTTCTGGCGTTTCTTTGCAATTTCAGTCTTTGTTCCACCGCGGTTTTGGATTGACTTATCTGTGCAGGACAG
Organism: Dermacentor variabilis; assembly: GCF_050947875.1. NCBI lineage: Eukaryota > Metazoa > Arthropoda > Arachnida > Ixodida > Ixodidae > Dermacentor > Dermacentor variabilis. The sequence continues at coordinate 116,114,766 of NC_134570.1, forward strand.
AGATATGCAGCTTTCAGTAGGACAGAGGATATGTCCAGTGATGTAGCTGGTTAGTTCCTCTACACCTAGGTGGTCCACACCTTCCAGGCACAATTTCCATAGGTTTCTAAATTTCGACCAGTCTGCGCTATTAAGTCTCCAATTTTTAGAGTAAGCTGGTCCATCGTGCCACTTTGTTGTTTCTAGGAGTGTTGGGAAGTGATGGCTCTCGTATGGATTACTAATAGCTCTCCATTTCAGGTATGGAAAAAGTGACGCTTACCCTATGGCTAAATCCATACATGTATACGTGTTGTGTGTAAAACTGTAAAAAGCTGGATCTGCCTTGCTCAATAGACAGGCTTCAGATAAAAGAAAGAACTTTTCCATTACCTGTCCTCTCGCATCACATCTTGAGTCGCCCCAGAATGTGCTGTGAGCACTGAAATCTCCGATTACTATGTAGGGCTCAGGAAGCTCGTCAATGAGCTTTTCAAAGTCTGCTGAGTGAAACCGTTCATCAGGAGTTATATATATATATATATATATATATATATATATATATATATATATATATATATATATATATATATATATATATATATATATATATATGGAGCAAACACTTATAAGTTGATTGAACAATATAGCACGAATAGCCACTGCTTCAACCGAACTCTGGAGCGACACATGCTGGCATGCTACTGACTTTTGGGCTATGATTGCCGCACCACCTGAGAATTACCATTATTTCTATCTTTACGGAAAACTATGCACTTTCCTAACAAGTTCTTCTGTGTCGTCCTTAAATGTGTTTCTTGAACACAGAACAGTCGTGGCTGACATTCCTTTAGTAGATCTTTGAGATCATCTAGACTGTAGAATAGGCCCTGGCATTCCACTGAATTATTTGTGTCGCCATATTGAGGAAGATTTTTGTTGCCTGTGTTCAAGAGCACGTGGTAAAGATAGATATTGTCACAGTCGGTAATGTGAGAAGAAGAGGACGCTGATTGTGGCCGTGGAGACGACGAAGAGTTTAGTATTATCGCTGCTCTACGCTTATTGGCTCAGCCATTAAAAGGTCATCTGTAAACAGATACACGCTTCTTCATTCCCCTAACATCATTGGTGCAGGAGCCGGGTAATCATTTGCGCAAGACGGAGCTCCGCAGTGGACGTCCCCTGGCCGCCATGTCATCCGAAGGAGAGAGTTCAACTACGGCCCCGTCGTAGCCACCGACGGTCATCCTGGCCCAGCCTCGCGACCCTGGCATGTTTTCCGGGATTGACAAAGTTGATGTCGATGAATGGTTGCAGAATTACGAACGGGTCAGCGCACACTACAGGTGGAAAAACACGCTTATGCTGGCTAATATACTATTCCACTTCAACAAAACAGCGCGGGTCTGGTTCGAAACACACGAAGAAGAGATTACGGGTTGGGACCAGTGCAAACAGCAGCTTCGAGATTTGTTCGGCAAGCCCGTCAGCCGCTAACGTGCGGCGAACAAGGACCTTGGGACCCGTGCACAGACGTCCACAGAATTTGACGTGGCGCATATCCAGGACGTCCTCGCTCTCTGCCTCAAAGTGGGTAATATGGCAGAGGCAGACAAGGTCAGCCCCGATTGAAAAGGCATCGTGGACGACGCGTTTAACCTGCTTGTTCAAAACAATATAACAATGGTCAATGAGATCATTAACGAATGTCGCCGCTTTGAAGACGCGAAGAGTCGCCGCATAGTTCAACAGTTTACGCGTCTACCCAATACCGCAGCTTCATCGACGTGCGAAGGCATTTGTCCACTGCGTGAGCCCACCTCCTGTCAGAACGTCGAACATATCGTTCGGCAAGAAATCGAAGTAGCGTCTCCTGCCACGCCAGTGACGCAGTGCTTTCACGATTCCCGGCCGCTTGTGTCTCTCATTCAGTCGGTCATTCGCCCAGAACTTGCCAAGACGGGTCGTCTTCCGTCCATCTGCTCCGCCAGCAGTCCTAGCTTTTCTTCGTCTGCTGCCTCTGCCCCTGTTCACCGGAACCATTACGGTCCATATCCGGGCTATCACAACCCGGCCGAATGGCGCACACATGACGATAGACCCATCTGCTTTTACTGTGGACGCGTGGACCACATCTCTCGCCACTGTCGAAGGTCCTGGCCAGCCCACTCTCGACCAAGCTTTCCCACCTACCGCCGCTTCCCACTGAATCCTCACCCGCCATCAATCTGCGCCGAGGTTGAAGACGCATTTGACAACGCTCAAGCCACCGCTACTAGCCGCTGGCCGTCACCACATAGTCGCCGCTCCCGTTCGCCCCAGCTGCGTCGCTATCCATCCCCAGCTTACCGTCGCCGCTCTCCGGTGGGAAACTAACCGGGGCAGCTCCTGAAGGTGACACTGCTCTAGAACCCCGGCCTGAAATTCCTCTGCTGACCCTGCCTACTGATCGGAACCTTCTGGGCGTGGACGTGGATGATTGGCCCGTTACAGCACTCATCGATACTGGAGCCGAAATTCCCATCATGAGTGCGGAGTTTCGAACGCGCTTGAAGAAGGTACTTCTGCTCCGACTCGACTGCTCCAGGTCGCCGACGGTGGAACTCCGGCTGTGCTTGGAATGTGTACTGCTCGTCTCAGTGTCGCCGGTCGCCACACGTCCGGTTTGTTTAGTGTGCTCGAACGTTGCCCTCACAATGTGATCCTCGGTCACGTCTGGTCACGCTCGGCCGTGGATCGTAGGAAATAAACTTTGGCCGCCCTGCTGATAGGTATCGTAGCCTTCAGGTCTCGCTAATTTCGACTTGTTCGGGATGTTTCACTATCCTCGAAACACGTGAAGCTTAAGGCCAGACCACAGGCGTGCTTGACAGCGCTCCTTCAATCTTGGCCGCTCCTGGTTAGATGCCTTGGGACACTTCGCTTCATATTGAGATATTGATAGCGCTTCAAAATGCTCAGGTTGGATGTGGCTACTATCCTTGGGTCGAGCTGGTGCAGGACAAAGCCGGGAGGACCACGAAGCATGGCCAGACTGGAGCTTATGAGCGCGAGAGCGCGTTCAAACCCTCTCGTGCACAGAACAAACCATGCGCATAGGCGCTGCGGTCGCATGTTGCTACAGTCTGCTGCGAAACGTTGATACGGTGGTCGCCGAGGGGGGCCGCAATGAGTCCGCTGACTGAGCGCACTGTGGCTCACCGAGGAAAACCGCGTTTGGTGTTTGGCGCATCATAGGCGCCCAAATCCGGAGTAGTGGCATCAATGTGAACATCTAAAATCACATTTGAACGGCGCGCCATGGTGACGTTGAGCAGGCGGAGCGTCGTGGCACGTTCCGCTCCGCCGTAGCCTTCGCTCTGCAAGTTGTTCAAAAAGAAGCGGAGGCATCGCGAAGGGGGTGTTTGAATCTCAATAACGAGTCTGCAGGAAGCATTGAAGTAGTTTTTGCGGCAAGGTATTCCTGAATTTGTCTTTGTCAGTTGCCTTCAAACACATCTCTCCACTTCAATAAAATGTTGTTCAGCGCCCGCCTAAGTCCTTAAAATAAGTTAGCAGGAAATATATTTCTATTTGAATTGTTAAAATTACAGACGCCGCAGTTTTCACAGTTCTCCTACAGTATTTGTTTAAGAGTAAAGCAACCCTATATGCAGCACCTTTAGGACTTTAGTACAACAAATGCCAGCTATTTAGTGCCCATGTGAAAGGAATACGGGAGTAGAAGATTTTTCTAGCTGAAGTGCTTACTCATACTTTCAAAATAACCTCGGATCTGCCGCAAAAGGTTAGAATTGTGACATTTGAGAAGGTCACTATTCCGGAATGGCCTTTCGCTAGAACGTTTCCTGACGTCAGCAAAATATATTCACTAGCCTGCCATGCCTCCCACATCGAACACAAAACAAAACCCGCGATATGTACAGGTACAGCTGGCCAAACTGGTAAGACACATACACTTCGGTCATTATCTCTTTGCCGACTTCTTTCTCTGAATGTTTCATGCAGCAGATCCTTTCTGAATTTTATTCTATCGCCGCTGGCTCCATGCAGAGTTACAGCCAAAATACAGTTGAGGACTGACAACCGGGCTACTGCAAAAGCCGGAACAAAAACTGGAAACATTCGATGGCATCTACAGCAAAAAAAATTCAACCAGTTGTATTCTTGAGCATCCAACACAAAAAATGGATACAAACACGCACCACAAGCACAACACAATCGGTAGCATATTATGTATAATGTTGTAACTTGCATCCTTTTAACTTGTATAACTTTGTATAACTTACCGTTCCTTTGTAACCACTCCCCTCTACGATGCAGCTGCATTTGAGTGTATTTGGAATATGTACATAAAAATAAATAAATGAATTTGTTAAAGGTAAGGCCATCTTCAAATGACATCGCAAGTGGCCAACATATTGAAATTAATGGAACGAAAACGTACAAGTCTTCAGAGAACTAGGCTGCCGAAATATTCTATCGTAGCAGATATAAAATATTGTATATTATGGAATCCATGCAAATAAGATAGAAAAGGGAGTGAATGCGAACTAAGCTTACCTGGTGATGACTGATCAATACAGACATTGCTCTGTCCCGAAATAAGCAGGAAAGGTGAGATTTGTGCGTTTCTTGACTGGGAGTGCCCACACCCTCCGGGCTACTCCCCTATTCCTTCACCTTCACCTTCCTCCTGGGAGACTGCGCTGACCAGCTCAGACCCGCAAGAGCAGCGACGGCTGATCCGGCGGGCACGCGGAGTGGCGCGAGCCAATGGGGCCCTGAACTAAGGGCTCCACCCTGCGAGGAAGTCGCCCAAACTGATGATAAATAAATGTTTTCTCTCTCTCTCTCTCTTGACTTCGTAACTTTAGGCTCTGTTAATGCAGAACAGTTACCAAAGAGACGTCATTTAGATACCAGGAAATGTAATCACCTGCTGTAGATTCTTCGTTTATCCGTTTCTCAACATTTCTTTACTCCTTAGCAAATATACTGGCACTTTGCCTGGTGCATATAACGGTGAGCTGAAAATTTTAGGACTTCAAATCACACTCACTAAAACCCAAAAACGACGAAGGCACCTAAACACATATTTTTTATTAGTTTGCCTTCTTGAGACTATGTAGTGGCATGGAAGAAAGTCATTATCCACAAAATGCTGAAAAGCAGGAAATGCCGAAAGTATCCTCAAAAAAGAGCACGTTTTTTTTATTGGTCACAAAGCAAAAAGAGAGAGCAAACGATTGCACTCGGCGTTGAACATATCATAGTGTATCTTATGCTTCCGGCAATAAATATACACGGTGCGTTACTTTTCGCCTGGTATGAAGCAGAATAGCGATTTATAAGACACAAAAAGTGATGCACTCTTTCACATTTGCTGCTGGAATGTATTCTCTTAAGAACAATAAAAGTTATTGTTTTATGATCTTCAAGGAGGTTGCTATCTAGTTCAGTCACCTGCGACAGTGCTCTGGTTTTTATAGAGAAGGAAGTCTTTTATTACTTATTAAAACAGCACCGACTTATACTCCCGCGCACTCCGCCATCATGGAGCCTGTTCAGCCGTCATGGCAACGCATCAAACCGGCGAGCAAGATTATTCGGTCTCAACTCTGGCGACACATTCGACTTTATTGTGATTGGCTACGCATACCTTTTTGATCAAGACCCGGAGTGACTAGCTTCCAAAAGGCTGAAAAACTGCCGACGCATCATCCACTGAATCTTCGGGGAAAGCCACTTTGGTTCAGCTACTGAGGGTACATGATTGCCTATAGAACAGACAGATGTACAACAGGCTCGATGCCTTCGGCAACGCCGACGTCCCGGAAGACATCACCAATGTGCTACGAAAAGGACCTAAATATGGGCTTGAGCCAACAACTTTAGTACATGACTTGGCAGCAATTAACCGTTCCATGGCAGAAAAGCAGATTCAGGGGCGCTGTAAACTAACTATTCCAAACTTTTGTATTCCAATTCTGCAATCAGCCCTCCGCCATTGGTCAAAAACATTTTCGGACCACCCCCACTTCACCTGTCTGTCACGCGACGTCATGAAAACCGCGATAGCTCCCCATCTGATATGACGTGTACACACTGATTATGCGGGATGTCACCCAACAAAAGAAAAATACTTATTTCTGATTCAACACCTTTGCGCCATTAGCCCTCGGCTATGGGTCAAGAGTTTTCGGGCTGTACCCACTTCACCTGCGTGTCTCGCGACGTCACATAACTGCAAAAACTCACCACGCCAAAGTGATGCGTACGCGTTAAAGATGCACTAATATGCCGAACAAAACGCAATTTCCTTTTGAATAGTGGCACACTGCCCCGTTCCGAAAGGAATAAAAGAGTGATGCCGCCGATCACTCAGGCACTGGCTACTTGAACCTGCCGGAGACCATGGGCTTATTTGCGCGTAATAAAACTTCTTGCGTGGCCGTGTAACGTTTTCGAGCACTTTCGGCACGTTTACGACTTCGTTCTGCCAATTCTTTTTTGCTGAGGATCCATTTTAGCGTCATTCTTAAGCTTCCGTTGCATACCGCCACGACTGCAGACGAGCCACAGTAAGCTCTGTAAGGAAAATCGGACAAATTGCAGGCGCCGGCACCACCCTCTTCATCCGGTTATCGATTTTCAGTGCAGTGGCTCAGCCCCGTTTGATTCAGTCGAAACCTCGGCAGTCATGGAGGCATTACGGAATCAGGGTGTAGATGAGGCATATGTAAGAATACTGGAAGATATCTATAGCGGCTCCACAGCCACCGTAGTCCTCCATAAAGCAAGCAACAAAATCCCAATAAAGAAAGGCGTCAGGCAGGGAGATACGATATCTCCAATGCTATTCACAGCGTGTTTACAGGAGGTATTCAGAGACCTGGATTGGGAAGAATTGGGGATAAAAGTTAATGGAGAATACCTTAGTAACTTGCGATTCGCTGATGATATTGCCTTGCTTAGTAACTCAGGGGACCAATTGCAATGCATGCTCACCGACCTGGAGAGTCAAAGCAGAAGAGTGGGTCTAAAAATTAATATGCAGAAAACTAAAGTAATGCTTAACAGTCTCGGGAGAGAACAGGAATTTACAATAGGCAGCGAGGCACTGGAAGTCGTAAGGGAATACATCTACTTAGGGCAGGTAGTGACGGCGGATCCGGATCATGAGACGGAAATAATCAGAAGAATAAGAATGGGCTGGAGTGCGTTTGGCAGGCATTCCCAAATCATGAACAGCAGGTTGCCGTTATCCCTCAAGAGAAAAGTATATAATAGCTGTGTCTTACCAGTACTCACCTACGGGGCAGAAACCTGGAGGCTTACGAAAAGGGTTCTACTCAAATTGAGGACGACACAACGAGCTATGGAAAGAAGAATGATAGGTGTAACGTTAAGGGATAAGAAAAGAGCAGATTGGGTGAGGGAACAAACGCGAGTTAATGACATCTTAGTTGAAATCAAGAAAAAGAAATGGGCATGGGCAGGACATGTAATGAGGAGGGAAGATAACCGATGGTCATTAAGGGTTACGGACTGGTTCCCAAGGGAAAGGAAGCGTAGCAGGGGGCGGCAGAAAGTTAGATGGGCGGATGAGATTAAGAAGTTTGCAGGGACGGCATGGCCACAATTAGTACATGACCGGGGTTGTTGGAGAAATATGGGAGAGGCCTTTGCCCTGCAGTGGGCGTAACCAGGCTGATGATGATGATGATGATGATGATGATGATGATGATGGCTCAACCCCATCAAATCCCTCTCCACTTGAGCGTGCTCCTCGCCTCTTGTGAGCCAATTGTCTTGTGAAACAAGCCGCTCGGTGTTGAAAATGTTATTCGTTTTTCAAGAAAACAAAAGTGACCTCCTATGAACGAGGAGAGCATGTGATTGGTCTTTTCAGGCAACCCGCGGGTGATCGCCCGATGCATGCGTCGGCAGTCACGCAAATATGACGTCAGGAAATTGGAATAGCTTTACGTTATAGGACCCCAGAACAGCGTCCTAGGCATTTGCTTGAAGGTGCTGATTGCCTACTTAAGTTTGCCGTGAATCAAATGCAGTGATAAGATATGCCCCATGCAACGTATTGTCAGCTATTTTAAACGAAAAGATTTGTGTCTTTTGAAAACTTACAAGGAAGGCATTTTCGTCGTCATGACGAAAGATGCCTTTCAAGTAAAAGTGCGACAGGCCGTAAACCAATATTTTGCACCAAAAAAAATTCGGGTATCGCGTGTGAAAAATGTTTTTTTTTTGCGGTTTTGTCAACATAACGACCTAAATATCTTAGCAAACTCCATAGAAGAAAGCAAGTAAGATTCCCTCACAGTTTATTTTTTCACGCTTAGCGAAACCCACAGAAAAAAAGCAGGAAATCTTCCCTCACAGTTTTTGTTTTTCATTACAAAAACGCACAAGACGGATGTTCCTTTCAGGACTATCGTCAGTGAACGTGACATATGGCACCATCACGTCACTAAATTCCTGTTAAGGTGTCCTATGAATCTAGAAGTGAAATATCATTTCCTTTTTCCTAACTCGGATGCGATCACCTCCTTATTTTGTTCAAACAATATTCGCTTCGCGTTTTCCGTTGATATAGAAGGCCTGTTTTATTCTATACCGCACCGTGAATTGTTTGCTGCTTTACGTACACGTGTTGATGGCAGAGGTGAATTCGAGTTTAAGATTGCTGTTGGTCGGAGTGCTGACAATTTCTTGACCTTACTGGAAGCCTATCTGGGTAGCATTTTTATCCTTTTTGACGAACTACTGTTCTTGTAAAAGAAGGGCGTTTGTATCGGTTCGCGCGTAGCATCTCTATCATATGACCTCTTTCTTTCTGAAATGGATAAAAATCTGGGCGACAGCTATAAGGACACACACGTGTCAAAAGGTTTTCCATACGTAGAGGACTTCTTAATTACGATGAACCAATAGCACCCTCATTTATTTATTCAGCAATATTGTAGGCCTTGGCAGGCCCATACAGTGGTGGGTTACAGGGGTACTCACAGGTACGATCACTATATACAGGACATTTGCACATCAATGTAATGTTCCGCAACACATCATCCTGGCCAAGTTTCACAAGAGCACATACAACTTCCGCGTAATGGCACAGGATGAAAAAAAGATTCTAATTTGGTTACAAAGCTGGGAACAGAATCACTGTCAACAACATCCCGTGGCAAAGAATTCCGTAACTCGACGGACGACGGAAAAAAAGAGAACCTAAATGTATTGCAATGCGTGACGTATGGTCTGATGTGCTTATCGTGATTTGTTCGTTTAGTGTGGCGATGTGGTGGCTGCAGGTACTCATCTTTGTTGATGTTCACAGACCCAAGATAGAGCATGAAAAGGAACTTCATGGCGGCAACGCGACGCCGACTGGAAAGTTTGGGAATGCCTGCTTGCTTTCTAAGTGCACTGACGCTTTCGTGCCGAGAATACTTTGAGTATATAAATTGTAATGCTCTATTTTGCACCCTTTCCAGCTTATCTGCTAAGTACTGTTGATGAGGGTTCCATACTATGTTACCACACTCTAAGATGGATATGACTAAAGTTTTGTAAGCGTTCAGCTTTACTTCAGAAGGTGTCATGGCTGATTTCCTTCGTAAAAATCCTATTGTTTTAATTAAACGCTTTTGCGCAAGTGTTATTAATATGCACATCCCATTTCCAATTACGCGTGTTACTCCTAGATATTTGATGGTCTCTCTTTGTTTGAGCTCGGACCCATTAATGTGTAGTTAAACCTTAGTTGCGATTTTTTATGACTGACACTCATACATTAAGTTTTCGATACATTTATTTTCATGCCCCACTTTTCACATCACAGAGCAACGTTATTTAATGACATGTTTAGTTTCAGTTAATCATCTGGTCCCCACACAACTGTACAAATGATGCAATCGTCAGCGAAAAGACGGATTTTTACCCCATCATCGACACAAGAGCTGATATCATTAATATATACGAGGAATAATAGTGGTCCAAGCACCGATACCTGCGGTACACCGGAAACCACTTCGAGATTCTCTGATTCACTATTATTTATTATGACATGTTGTGTGCGGTTTGTTAGGTAAGCTTCTATCCATACTTTTACTGTCGAAATAATGCCGATGAGCTTTAACTAGTCAATTAATTAGCAGTGTACCACACAGTCACAAGCCTTAGAAAAGCAATAAGTATACTGTCAACTTGTTCGCTGCTATTTATTACTTTCATGAAGCCATATGTTATTTCTAATAACTGAGTTACCGTTGATAGTCCTTTCCGGAAACCGTGCTGTATCGGATTTAATAAGTAATTTGCTTCCAAATAACTCATAATCTATTTATTAAGAATGTGCATCATAAGCTTGCAGCAAACACTTGTAAGAGATATGGATCCGTAGTTGTCAACCAGCATTTTATTTCCGTCTTTGTGAATAGGGAATATCTTTGCGCAAAGCCGGTCAGTAGGAATCGTGGCAGTTTTTAGTGACTCGACAAAAAGTGTGTGTGGGAAAGGAGGTATTTGTCGCGCATAACGTTTTAAAAATACATTTGAGATGCTGTCTGAACCAGGCGACTTTTTCGAGTCAACCTGTAAAAGCAGGTTTAGCACGCCATCCTCGGTTATTGCTATGTTAGGCATCAAAGAATTAAAAGTTGTTTCGGGCATTCTTACCGCAGTTCTCGTGAAAACAGATTGGAAATATTCGTTGAAAGAAATTGCTATTTTGTGTTCATCCTCAATGACTACTCCCGCAACTTCCAATTTCTTGGTGTGGTTTTTTTTGTCTCCACCAAATAGCGCCAGAACTTTTGGGGTTCAGTTTTCAAAAAGTTTGCCAATGTTTCGGAAACAAATGTACTCCTCGCTGTCTTAATTTCCAACTTCAGCTGACACGATAATGCGAGCACCTTTCGTGTATTGCTTTTGTTATTTCTCTTTCTATGCAATCGTTTTTTCAGGCGAATTATTAAACGTGACGCCCACGGGGTTTTGCGTTTAATCCTTTTATACCTTGTTGGCATGAAGTTTCATTCGCAATGCTCAATCGGCTTTTTTAGTTTTAACCACAGGCTGTTCACGCATACCTTGCCTTGACACAATTAAATGGTTTTTGATCGTTTCAAACTCCGTGGTAATACCCTATCTTTTACGCATAAGCTTCCAACTGATAATGAGTTGCAGTTTATGGACTTCAACATGAGAGGCCGAATTTGCAAAGCTTTTTGTTCCTAAGTGCTGTTTTTCATTGGCTGATCGCGTTCTCTAATAATACGTCCTGCATCACCATTGACTGGCACGAACGCTTTAAGCCTAAGAACGTTTCGTGAATACGAGCCCAAGTTTTTAAATGAAAAAGTTTGGTTGGCGCTATTCTCTGCGAGCGGCGAAAACAACTCTTGCCCTACGGCTATGTTAACTCGAAAATTCTTAAAGGACGTGTAGCGACGCTCTGCCTAGGGTCCGCGTTTAAAACGGCGCATGTTCACAAACTTCAATCTTGTTTCGAACATCAGGTATAGCGGCTTGTATATGCCGGATTACCTCGTTCAGTCATCACTTCGGTGCCAGAAACTTTGCTGCAGAAGCTCAAACGCAAGCAGTGAACCCAATGTGGGCGAGAGATGCGAGCAGGATCCCCGAAGAACAGATCAGGTGGTACCTTATTCCCACAAGGTTAGGCACAACCTCAAGAAAATGGCGAGCAGGTATGGGGTACCCGTTCCTTTTTCAGCCCCGAACAAACTGGCTCGTCCGTGCCCCCGAATCACAGAATGTGGTCTGAAAATGTGGAAAGTGAGGCATGGAAGACGCTACGTGCAATAGTGCGCCCCTGCTGTGGTTTATCACGTATCGCTAAATTACGGAAAAACCCATGTCGGGCAGACTGGACGTTGGGTGAACGGCCGAATGAGGGAGCACGCAAACAATTTAAAAAAAGATATGAGTGCCCATCTCTCTGCTTGCAGATTGTGCTGCTGTAAACCAGATTTTTCTGAGGTTAGAATCCTGGGAAGGAGCAGAGATAAAATCGCGCGCGAACTGCTAGAGGTATATTACATTCATGTCAGTGGTCATGGATGCGTTAGTCAAACATGTGTTTCGTTATGTGGTGCAGAAATGAAATTACTAGTTTTACCAGAAGCAAGATGACTTGCCGCCCCCTAGCGCCGAGAGTGTGCGCGGTATATATGTAGAAATCTTTGTGCCTAATAAACAGTTGTGAGTGTAGCGCCGTCTTTCTTTTTCTTGTGTCTGTCGCTTAGAATCTTTCTTTTCCTGCGTTTTTGCACTAGAATGTCACGTCGTTCGACAAACACAAACTCGCCAAAGAAAAAGTTATTGAGCACTTTATTAAATGAAGAGAAATCAACATCGTTAGAATGTATAATAAATATGCATAATATATAATGTATAACAGATAATAATGTATCATGTATGTCGAATGTATAATGTATGCATAAGTGAACTTTTGCATGCACACACTCACTCTACTGCTTTCATCACATCTTCCTTTCAACATTTTCCCTTTTCTTCCCTTCGAAACGAGTCACCGACCCTGGAAAGGACGAAGCGATACAGCTCGTGGCTCCTCCCCTCCCACCTAACTATTGATTTACACTTTACCTGATCTTAAGAATTATATCAGGACACTTCTCATTTGAAGGTAATCTCAAATGCCACGCTGCAATCACATCTGGTAGAAAGGTGCTCAGACGTTGTCCTACTCAACGAAGGAAGCAAGACAACAAATGTGAATGTGATAGCATTCAAAGATGCCTGTGTGCCTGTCACGCTCCGCAGTGACTGCAGCTTATGTAACCGTAATGTTTACCGAGAAACACTGACTCTGTGAAATTTGAAGTTTCAAGTTTCAAGTTTATTGAATACTTAGTGCAGACGAGCTCGTTCCCGGTTGTGCTCGTGTTGTTGCTGATCGAAAGCTGCCAGCTCCACAGGAGTATGTATAACTAACACGTGGCTTACCGATTTAGGAGCCGTATAGAATAACTGCTGCGCCCGTGCAAGGCTGAGACAAAGAGCAACGATGTCACTACTGGCGCAGCCAATCACGCGCCTCTTTGGCTTTTCTTTTTGTGCATGCACATGGGGTTGCGCCGCAGCTGTTTTCGGCGTAAAGGCGACCGACTGATCGACGCATCGACTAGCCAGAAACAGCTTCGCTGTAATAAAACGGTTACCATAAGTATTTGCCCATACAGCTGCGGGGAGGAGGTTCTGCATACCTTTATCGTTTAACTAAACAACCTTAGTGTACTTAGACAGAGGGCGTCTGAGAGTGCTGAAGTTCGTGTATGTACGTATTTAAATTGTAAAGCATGCACCCCTAAGCCATACAAGAAGGAATTTACATAGAATACAAAGAAAAAAAATCGCAACCATGTTACCTAATTCACACTCAACTTTCCATGCTATCACACAATTATAATTACTTTTTAAATATTATAATAATTATTTATTATTTCTTTCACATGGAAACATTAAATCAATGCATTGTAATACGGCCGCCACGCCCCCATCACCTACACTAAGCGCCTTGTCTACAGTTTTCCGCACTGGATGAACGGAATTATTTCAGAAAAATGCCGGCAACGAAAACAATGTGATGATGTTCACTGTTAGACAATGCTGTTGTCACAGCAAATGAGCTCAGAGCTGAAGAAATCGGTGTAGTCTGCTGTCCTCTCCTTTTTTTTATTGCGTTAGCAATTATATAGAAAGTCCTAACGCACTTTTGGCGTCGGCGTCGCCGTGATAATCCGTATACATTAAAATAGCGGTACCACCGTCGCCTATCGTCGTATGCTGAATATGCGAATGAAAGCACGCGAGGAACGCCGACGATCGCGGCTCAATCTGGCGCGCGAACGAAGAAAGCGGAGAGCAAACGTGCAAAAGGTCTGTGAGCGGATCGGAGGAAGAGATGTGGTTTGCGTTGGTTGCCCGGGCAGCAACTGCGCATTTCTCGTCCGGGAGCAAGGGGAACTGATGGTCGCGGCTCAATCTCGCGCGCCATATATGGACCAAAGCAGACATGTAGCGGCGGCTTCGGAGGACGGCGGCTTCGCCCGGGCCAACAAGTGCGTACTTTGCACGGCCGCACGAGGTCGCGCGCGGTATCTTAAAAGGAACCTGCAGACGGCTCATACATTTTTGTGCGCTGTGTTCACGCCGCTATTGCGTTGAAACGCTAGACCGAACGAAGATCACTTCGCTCGCTGCTGCTGCCGCGCTTATCAGCGCCAGCCACCAGCCTGCAACGTTTTGCAGCGAGTGTCCGCGCTTCTCGAGTGTTATGTATTTATGTGTGTGTGTGTGCGCGCTGACACCGTGCTTATTAATTCAATTAGTAAGCGAATGTTTCTAAGTTTATATGGCCAATAAACCTGTTATTATTGCTTCCTATAGCTGTCTACTAATTTGATGTCGGAACCGATGCTTCGTCTTTCCGGCGAAACTCTTACCTTTTCTTTCATTTAATGCGATGTTTTTTTTTTGGCCACAATCCACCCACTTCGCCATATATAGGCAGGCTCCTGGCTCACCTGGTTTCGTAATAAGAAAATTCGTGTCTGAGCCATTGCATTGAATCTATGACGTCGAGGAAGAAGCCAGATACTCTGCGCGTTAGGTCGCAATCGCTGTTGTTATTTCTAGACATTGCCTAGTTGACATCACATAAAAGAACACGATCGACTTATCTTGAAAATATATACCTTAATTGGCCCCTGTAGTACAATAAAACCATTTGATATTCGCTAGCTTGTTCAACATATTCGATCACTCTAGCTTTTCATTCAATTCATTCTGCACTTCTCAAGCATATGAGGTACTTCCTCTGGTATTCGTGCGCTACAGTTTTGAATGGAAAGAGTGGTGCCACTGACGGCACGGAACGGTACTGAAATGTCGACCAGAAGAAAGATGGCGCACGGCCGAAAGCATGGCAATTGGCAGCGACTACGTTGCATAGTGGTGTACAAAGGTGTGAAGCGCCGCTTCATTTTGACCTTGAGGTTTGAAAACCAGTTATACAAACATTAAAAAGGCAATGTCACCGATCAAATTCCCTGGAAATATTGCTAGGCCTTCAACTAAAGTTCAGATATGACTTCAGCGCTGACATGTGGTTTAATTTTCTTTCTTCGTCTATCTAGTGTTACGCTGTCTTCCGCCAGGCATCTATATCCAGTAGCCCAAACATATATGCCTGGCACCAATAAGAATATTACCATCGCGCACGCTTCTGAAATCGAGGCACGTTTTCATTTCTACTATTCATGGGAAACAGCCGGTCTCCCTCCCGCAGCGAAAATAGGGTTCAGAGTTAAGGCTTCGAGCATTCATTCGTTTAGAAAATGGAGCCCACCCAAAAAATTATGCGCTTATTAGCCTGCTTAGGGGCTCGACGTTTTTAAACCGAAAGCTGTACTGACCGCGAACTTGCGATTTCGAAGTAGCGGTGCTCCGAGGAAGCACATGCTGTCACAACGCGCGCCTCGCCGCGGATATTTCTCTCTCTCTCTAGCTCTCTAGTCACTACTGCGCATGCACCACTAGTAGCACCGAGCCACAGGTGTTCCACCGGTGCGTAGCGCCGCGCCTTTCTTCCGCCGCCGTTTGGTATGACGTCACACCGCGTTCCTAGTCGTTGCGCTCGCCTCCGCTCACTTCGCCAGCTGCGTCGCATGCCTGTCGTAGGATTGAAAAGGAGATCTCGCATGCGCCGCAACCACAGTTGAGGCGGCAGTATGGCCGGCGACCATTCTAATAAGCAAGAGGAGGCCTGGAATCGACATCGGAATGAGATGAAGAGGAAACTAATAGCCGAGGAAACAGACCAACAGCGCGCCGAACGGCTGGCTAAAAGCCGCAACATAGCTAGAAAACCAGACTAACCTGGACTTGCAATCAAGATTAATCAAGGCTAACCATGCTATGCCTTAGCTTTCGCTACGTATATCCTGGCATAGGCGAGCTAAGCCGCTGCCAATTTTTACTTATGCTAAACATTAAAAAAAAGATTGCTAAACTTCAGCGCCAATAAATAATATTTGCCTCATGTGGGCATTACGAAGTGTTACAATACCTAGGCCCCCTGCCGAACAAAAGAGACAAAAGCAACATGCGCTTAGAACAACGTCAGAACCCTGCGCATCTTTGGCATGCGTCCTTGCGTAAGCTTGCATACCGCTATACCGTGGCCACTAATTGGGGACAAGACCAGATCATTGCGAAAGGAACAATTTCGGCTTCTCTTTTTGATATCAATCGCTGGGATCTGGCGGTTGTCCACAGAGAATGATGTGAAACGAATAGAAGTAGCCGAAACTATTCGCTACATATCTCTTCGTTTTCTGGCTCCCTTGATATGAGTCGGACAGTAAGCGATCGCTTTATTGTTTTCACATTTTACTGTGAACAAGGACACCTCTTCATAGCAGGAACGTTACATCGGTTGGTATTTATGTTATCACCCTCAGCCACTTTATTCAGCCACACTTTGGACTATAACGCAAACGAGCAGATAGACGAGTTCGTAACAGCTCAGGTAAGAAAATCAGAAAGTATTCTAAACGACAACGATAAATATGGCATGAACAGTGCTCAATTCAGTTTCTGAATGTTGTCATTTAGTTCGGCATTCCTTATAAACGTGGCCAATGAAGTATGCTCCTGAGCCATGGTCCCGCTTTACGAGCGCTCGTTGAAGTTTCTTTTACTTGTGCTGAAGTTTAAAAAATCTGCCAATGTACGCGTCCTTCGGCCACATGGACAATAACGATCAAGCTTTGTTGATGCCATAGTAACCGCATCCGTCTCGGAGAGACATTTCCGAGGCTTTAGAGCAGCACTTGAAAAAAGTGACAATCAGATGGCAATATGGGGCACAATGCGGCTGCGCTTCTATTTCACGATGACATCTGTAGAGATTTGGTCCTCGTCAAAGACTACCGCTTATCGTTCGCAGGTAAAGGAAAATTTTAACAACATGGGCAGACAGGGACGCCAGAGGCAAGAATTCTTGCCCCTTTTATACGAACCTACGTTGCCTGTTTCCACTGGTTGTAGCCTACAAGAACCTTACTTACTTTTGATTGGACACGGAGGCGTCATGCTCATGGATATCACGCTTTGCAAGTCGCGCTAAATGAACAGCCATGACGCATAAACGGAGCGAGGCTGGACGTCCTTCTGTGATGAATGTTTCTCTGCAGCCTATTTTCTAAAAGAAACTTATGCTTAAAAGCTCATCCGAGAACGGTTTGTCATAGCAATGCACGTTTTCCTTTCTCTACTTTTTCAGGGAAATGACCAGGAAAAGCGCTGCATAGTCACGTGCAAACGGTGGCACTACGACACCCAGAAACATAGTGAAAGTATCATCAACATGTGGAACCTGGCATGCAGCCGTAGCTGGCTCTACTCGGCTTCGAAATCCTCTCTCGGATCGGCTCCGATCACGGGAGTCGCAGCAGACCGCATGGGTCGCCAACCGGACTTATCGGCGTGCTCCATGTCCACGCTGCTCGGCAGCCTGGTGCCCGCGGCGTCGCCTTCTTTGCGCTCGTTCATCCTGTCGCGCGTTTTCACTGCTGCCATGGCCAGCGCAACCATGTGATGGCTTTGACTGTGCTCTGTGAAGTCAGTGGGAGAGTCAGTACCGGGCTCCATACATCCTGATAGCCAGCTGCATCGCCATGCTTGTGACATCTCAGCCCCTGCAACTTCTTTCGACACTCAAGCTGAGGTGGGCGCTATCACAAGCGCTCTTCGTCCAGTCACGTCAACAATGGTCAATTGGTGCTGGTACCTGGATTAGTCCCCCATTTGGCAGATTGCCGCGTGGAGGCTACGGGAGCTGAATTCACCGTACTCCGCGCAGCCCGGTTGAACGGTATGGAAGCTCGCAAGGCCACAGCAACATTCAGGGCGTTGAAACAGAAGCTTCTGATGCGGGATGCCAAGACCACATCGGTGGCTGCTGGCACCACGAGCATACTCCATTCGGCTCCCCTTTGACGGCGCGCATCGTCTCTGCTCGTGACGTGGTTTAGCGTGAGCTTTGCACTTTATGACTCAAGCTTCGGTGCCACGCTTGAATAACTGTGGGTTCTCACATCCTTTGTGTGCCGTGGGCTCATTGTCATCGTAGCCTTCTACGGCATGAAGCAACGAGGCCACCGCGTGACTCTGTCAAGCGTACTCGCTTTCCTTAGCGCCTCAAGCGTGTGCAGACGGCCCTCTCGAATTGGCCCTTTCCCGCTGCGCTTCCTCTGCAGAGGATCATGTCATTGTCATGTGCCTGAACTAAGCATACACCACGGAGGTGTTCCCCACGACGATTAGATGCGTGAAACTTTGCCTGTCGTACTCCGTCGGCCGGCTTGGCGTCATTCTGGCTACATACATTGACGCATCATTGCACCAAGAATAGCTGTTGGTCGTTGGGGCCATCACAACGGCGCTGGCATTTGCGAGTGCAGTAGCAGTTCGTCTTCCCGAAGTATTTCTTGAGAAGCCCGATGAAGTCCAACCAGCTCTGAGCGAAGACCAACGCAAGGAAGCTCTTAATACATCTTTGAGACTTATGACGCAGTCGGAGAAGCCCCTCAAGTTACACAAGCGAGCCAAGCTGCGCAAGCAGCACGGCCTGCCCAAGGACAAAGCAAGCTCTAAACGCAGTACCGTGACCAAAATTTCAACGGCAGCATCGCCAGCGAAAGCCTGCTCCCGACAGAAACGTGTCGGCTCTCCTGAGCAAGCACCCCCTCTCCACTGCCGATGTGCATGACATCATCAAAAGAACTCAATAGCAGCTAATACATACACTTATACTGGATGATTAAGGAACACGTAGCTTCTCTTTGTTTCCTCACGCGTACTCTTAGGCGTACTTATATTTAGCGAAACTAATTTCGTGGTCATTGGTTATTCGTTTATTCGGATACCTTCCGTTCTATTTCTTTTGTTTGAGGAAGTTCTTGACTTTTGCCTCATTCTCGACGCATGGGAACTGTGTACTAGTGCTTGCTTAAAGCAGCTTTGCTAGTGCAACTAATCCTTCAATCCACATTATAAAATCTGACGGATGCAATAGACACTGTGGCATATTATTTAATTTCGTTGTCGAATACGTTGATTTCATTCTCGGCTGACACATAACTGTACCCCACTGTACGCGCTTCCTGTTTAAGATTCTCAGACTGTTTTACTCCCTCAGTGACAGTAACAGCAGACCTGGAACGGACCAGAGCGGCACTTCTGTGGAACTTTCTACACCGTTCGAAAAACTGAAGTAACGGGTGCAATTACTAGACTTTAGTGTCCATTACTACTTCGTTGCCACCTGCTTACTACCTTAGATAATTCGCACTCCCGTGTCCGAATCGGATTCGGGATGGGCCGACAACGCCTGGTGTGATAACTGTAGTAACGAGGAGACTCTTCAGCACCTTCTCTGTGACTCTCCTCGCTATAATTTACAGAGACGATCGCCCGCAAACACGATAGGGCGCTTTGACCGAAGACCTCTAACAGAGGAACTTGTATTAAAATGCCACCATCACAAGCCATCACAGCAGAGTGCGACGAGGGCACTGTTGCAGTTTTTAAGAGCTACAGAATTGTACAAGCGGCTGTAGCATGAACAGATGTCCATAGTGCTGCAAGTGCTACTGTGCTGTGCGAAGACAGTGTGCGGCGACAGTGACAAACTGTGATTGTATCTATGTGCTTCTTTCTTTCTTTATCTCTGCTTTATTATCACTTTACCTCCCCCTCCCCTCTTTCCCCAGCGTAGGGTAGCAAACCGGATCTTCCCCTCTGGTTAACCTCCCTGCCTTTCCCTTTTCCTCTATCACTCTCTTTCTCGCAGTTATAATATGATATCTTTAGTAAGCTTCTACAACGCTTCTCAAAGCGGTTAGTAAAAGGTTCTTCCTCGCCCATCCATGGTTTGTTGTTCGGTGTAGTGGCTGTCTTAATGAGATCTTTTGATAAACTATAGCCATTATCATTATGTTGTATGCATAGTCATGCGTTGCGTTGTGGGGCACTTTTGTGCACAGCTTCATAAATTATTTACGTCTCCAAAAGCTATGTTTCCACTGGCGCAAACTTGCGGTCCTCGAGACCATGGGTGTATGCGGGAATCATTCTAGGCTTTCCGGAATGTCTAAAAATTACCTCTTGCAGACAGGATAATTGTGTTCCTTGAGCAGGATGGTTCAAAGACGCACATTACTAGCCCGTGAAATCGAAACACATATTTGAATAAATAAAAATGTACTAATCACCTTTTACGGTACAACTTCACCGTACATTTTGCAACTGCAACCGGTGAGATTGCACTTCGTATCCAGGATGTGCATGGATTGCATTTAAAGTATGACACCAGTTTGCAGATATGTGCCGTGAAACTCGCGGTAAGTATGCATTTACAAGTATTTTTCAACTAAACGCTTCTTTTATTCATTTAAGCACGAACTAACTCGTTCGTCCTCGTATTTCATCCCACATTTCGGGAAATATTATACCGGAACTTTTTTAATCCTCGTGATCTTTTTGAAGTGTATACTACATCTTGAAAACTCGCCGGCTAGAATTCCTAAATTCAAATAAGTTCCGACAGTAATTAGATTAATTAGTGCGTTTTTTTATTTAGCTGAATATGTGTTTTCATTTGTCGTTCAAGTAATATCCGCCTCTTCGAATACACCAGCTCTAGTACACGAATTATGGTATCCGGCGCGGGCAATTTTTAAACATTCCGGAAAACCTGAAAATGCTCACACCGTATATACTCCTAAGGTCGCTATAAGAAAGATATCGCATACGCAGTATCTAGAACATTGTACTGTGCGATGTGCTCTTTGTCGGTTTTTCTTTTCCTTTTGTGAAGTGTAGTTTATTACACGCAACCTGATCATGTTATTGGTGACCCTTTGGTGCCGTCATTTGATTGGTGTTAAATCTGATTAAACTTTGTGGTAATGCGATCCTCGTTTTCTTCTTCTCACTTGTTTTTTGTTCCTTGTTTACAAACAGGATTATATTCCACTTTGAGTAAAGAAGCGACGTCATTATTTGTTTTTTTTTTTGCAATTGCAGTGCCATTTGTAAAGAAAACAGGCCCAATAACTCACTTCCCTAGCGACTGGCACTATACCTCTGTCGTTATTATGCATGGTTCGTAAATTTACTCGACGAGGGTGGTGATAAGGACTTGTTTGTCGGTCATTATTGGCCGACAAACGCGGACGACATCGCCCTATGGGTGCGGAGTCCACCGCAACACATCTGCAAGGCACGTGCGGCCCTATAAAGAGCCCTGGACACTGCGGCTGCCTACTTGTGCAGCATTGGCCTCGTCATCTCGGCCAGGAAGACCGAGGCCTTGCTACTGCATCCCAGAGCATCAGCCCACCGCTCAGCTGCCCGGCTGCGCTTGGAAGGCGTCCAGATCCCATGGAGCTAAGCAGTCACCTACCTGGGGCTGCGCATTGACCTTCGGCTGACCTGGGTGCCGGCTACCAAGGCCCTGTGCGCCCAGACGCTTCGGGTCCGCTCGGCCATCTCACAGCTCCTTGCCCGTGGACAGGGCTGTACCACCAGGTGGGCCCTGCAGCTATTTGAAGCTGCAGCCAATTCACGGCTACTGTATGCCCTCTTGTGGCGCTGCCCCCACCCCGCCTGCGGAAACTGGAGCTGCAGCACCGGTCAGCCGTACGGCTTTGTCTTGGCGTTCCCCGAACCTCAAAAGTGGCCACCACTTTGGCTGAGGCAGTTGCCTGGCCCCTGTCACTACTCTTCCTGCAACAGGGGTTACGACACATTGATCGCCTACACCATGCCGCAGATGGTCAACCACTCCTGACCCGTCTATGCTCCCGGCCAGCATCACACATGGGACGGTTGTGTGGCCTCTATAAGGAAGTCATAGGGGACACGCCTGCAAACGCTGTACAGCATCGCCCACCACATCGGCCACCAATCCCTATCTCGACAGAGCTGCCAGGTGTCTCGAAGAACCGTTCCCCAGCATGTGCCCTACAGCAGACCGCAGCCTCTCTTCTCCAAGAGAGACTTGGGGACCACCTTCACATCTTCGCCGATGGATCCGCGGTACCAGAGACGGGCTCATACACACCAGCCTGCGTTGCACCGGCCCTACAAAAGAGCAAACTGTGCCGTCTCCCGGGACATGCAAGCTCTACCGCACCAGGGCTAGCAGGACTCCACCTTGCTGTGGACCTACTTGCAGAGGAGCTACCAGCGACCCCGGCAGCCATCTTCTGCGACTCCAAGGCAGCGCTGCTCTGCCTGCAGAACCCTGACAGGGCTAGCCTTGTGGTTGCGCTGCTCTCTTCAAGACTGACGGCCCTTCAGGCCACAGGATGCTCACTATCCCTGCATTGGCTACCGGCACACATGAGGATCCCGGGCAATGAAGAGGCGGACACTCTTGCAAAAAGTACCCACCACTCAAGCGCTCCCCTCAGCCTTGCTGTAACGGCCGCAGACTTCTCGAGACACAGGCTGCGCCGGCACATCATTGCCTGCCACTCGGACAAACGGGCATCCCTGGGCCTGCCTCCACGGCCTCTTCCACAGCACAGCCTCCTACTGAAGAATGCCTCGTTGCTGCTCCAACTGCGAATTGGCTGCTACTGGACGGCAACCCGCCAGCACCGCCTTAGGAAAGCCACCTCGCCAGCCTGTGCCTCTTGTGGTGAACCAGAGACTCTCTAGCACCTCCTGCTGGCCTGCCCGGCTCACCTGCAGCAGCGCGGCCGACTTCTGCAAGAGTTCCACCACCTGGGGCTCCCACGTTCACGCAAGGAAGATATCCTCTTCCCCTGTCGTAATCAGCTACCGGTCTTCCTAAGTGTTGTCGAGTACCTCGACTCGTCGGAGCTCTCGGCGAGACTATAGGAAATTTCTACAAAGACGGATAGCCTAACGGTCATCCCACCACCTCGGGCTTCCTGATCCGCCACTACTTCACTTCTACTGGGCCACCTCCTATACGGGCCACCTCCTAGCCTACTCCTCCGGTTGAACCCACTCGGCCCTCCCGATCGGGCTGCTCTGATGCTCCTGGGACGACCCTCTACCTTTCTCCCTCCTACCCTCTGTTTCTGTTAATCCCATATCCCCCACCCTGCTGGCGCTGAACTGTGCTCCCGCATGTGTTGCAGAAGATAGCCTTTCCTCCTTTCCCACAAGAACCACTTCTCTCATTATGGAATGATCTCTCAATAGTGCAGCGAAAGACAGACACAAGAGGAAAAGAAGACGAACACAAGTGCTAGGAATTCCGAGAAATACATAGAAAAGAGCCCGTTGTACTAGAAATGAAATCGACGAGGGTGGGGATATGGGCTTGTTTGTAGGTCATTATGGAACGGTATCAGGATAGTGCAACAAAAGACGGTCACAAGAAGAAAATAAGACGAAGACAAGTGCTAGGAACCCCGGGGAATACATCGAAAAGAGCCCGTTGTACTAGAAATGCAATCGACGAGGGTGGTGATATGGGCATGTTTTTCGGTCATTATGGAATGGTATCAGGATAGTGCAGCAAAAGACGGTTTCGATTTTCCCTCGCCTAAATTCATTTAACAAAATTTTAGATTTTTGCCTCCATTTTCTGAACACATAAGCAAAGTCTGCCCGACTCTTGGCCAATCCCCATGAGTGGGTAAGCGCCAAACTCATCAAGGACATCATCATCCTTTAATCCCGAGGAATACATAGAAAAGAGCCCGTTGTACTAGAAAGGAAATCGACGAGGGTTGTGATATGGGCTTGTTTGTCGGTCATTATGGAATGGTATCTGGATAGCGTAGGAAAAGGCGGACGCAAGAAGAAACGAAGACAAGTGCTAGATATCACGAGCAATACATAGAAAAGAGCCCGTTGTACTATAGATGAAATTGACAAGGGTGGTGATATGGGCTTGTTTGTCGGTCATTATGGAATGATATCTGGATAGCGCACCAAAAGACGGACACAAGAACAAACGAAGACGAAGACAAGTGCTAGGAATCCCGTGGAATACATAGAGAAGAGCCCGTTGTACTAGAAAGGAAATCGACGAGGGTGGGTATATGGACTTGTTTGTCGGTCACTATGGAATGGTATCTGGATAGCGAAGCAAAAGACGGACACACGAAGAATCGAAGAGGAAGACAAGTGCTAGGAAGCCCGAGGAGTACATAGAAAAGAGTCCGTTGTAATAGAAATAAAATCGACGAGGGTGTTGATATGGGCTTGTTGGTGGATCATCATGGGATGGTATCCGGATGGCTCAGCTATCCAGGTATAATTAGGTAAATTACCAGGCTTACAAGATACTTACAAAATTTACCAGATACCACATATCATTCCATGTAAACTTACTGCATGTGCTGGTCATATCTACAATCCCGTTTGCGCAGTAAATGATGCTACGTGTGCGGTTTGTTACTACCTCCGCTTATTTCGACCTTGGTAAACTTTATGACAATCCATTACTACCTTTGAGTTCGAAACTGGCACGACCCTTCTTTTAGGGGAGTGGATTTAACAGTCTTGCTCTACAACGATATGTAGAGCGCGGTCCACTGTTAAAGTTAACACCCAGTTGCTATCGAACATTGCAGGCGCCCTAGCTGCAAGTGGCTGCGGAAGCAATGTCAGTGCACTGCACATGTGCGCCGAAAGGAGTCAGAGCTACCAACCACAAGTGATATTTTTTTTTTCAAATCTAGGCGACTGCGCCCTTCCTCAATTAGAAGAATGCGGTAAAGCTCTGCACTCGCGCGTTCCCTTTAACAATACCGCGCGTTCCCTTTAACATTATGCAAGTGTTCAAAAGAGGCATTCACTTTGCCGCCTTCCCCGTGTATGGGAGATAAGTTCTCCCAAGGTATTGGTGATGATTTAATGGCAACCTCCTTGGAACGGGGCTGTGATAAACAGCAGCCTCGCCTGCTTGATTTATTCAGGTATGGCATACATCTTTTAAGTCTAGCATATTTGTATATAACTCCTTAATTTTTTTTTCTCTCGAAATCGGCCTTGTACCGCTAGCAATGACTGCAAGAGAACAGGTTGTGTAAATTTTTGCTTTTTTCACCAATGCTGTAAACGTCCCTCGCTTATCTCGACTGCTGAGCCTTTGGGCCTTCGGCCCACTTTAAACATAAGCGCTTATGGAATGTGTATGTTACCTACGGTTCTCACTGGGTGAATCCCTTCGCATTCCATTAGAATGTGCTCAGCGCTAGTGGTCTGCTGATTTTTGATGCAGCAGACATATGCCTCATCCAGCTCCAAATATTTGCTCCTGTATATTTAACGCTTGGGCAGCCGGCTCCGGAATCACATAGCAAAGCATTGCCCTTTCTGTTATCCTACAGGTTTTCCCTTCTAATTTCTTCTAATTCTTGTAAATCTCCATGCTATTTTCTCTTTCCATGCTTTACATCCAATTAACTACCACTGTTTCTCTCACTATATGATGACTCCTGATTGTCTATTTGCAGTTTCAGTTACCGTGCTCTTGGTTGCCAACTTTCTTGACCTCTCACTCCATTCCATGTCGGCGCTTTTCACGTACAGATACTTGTGCACTTTATCTGCCCCTTTATTTTTCTCCATGCTCCTGCACTTTCTTGAAAACTAGATTTGCTCTGTGATTCTCTGATATCAAAAGATGCCTAACCCATGTCCCCCTGTACTGCCTCATTTATGGTTTTACTATGGGCTCCCAAAACCAAACTGCCTACTTATCTTTGGTTTACTTCCAACCCCGACAAGATATCCAATTTTAATCATAAAATTGCATTTGCGAACGTTAGTGCTAGCGCCATTACTCCTTTTCAGATTCAACCCACAACCTCATACTTATTGTGGCCCCAGAGTCTACTGTTTTTCATTGCTGCAGCATTGCGATACCCCTTTATTTTCATATTCTTTGTGGGTGCTTGAGTAAGTCTTTCCTTCGTTTATGAATACGCCGAGGTACTTATATTGCTTGACTATGGGTACGACTTGAGGTTGAGTAAGCACCCACGTAATTAGTCGCCTCTTCAATAAGGACCATAATTCCCAATTTCTATGCGCTAAACTTGAGGCCCAGATTTGTCGCTGTGTAGCCGCAAATATTTGCAAGCGTCTGTAAATCTCTTTTATTGTCCGCTAGTATCACTACGTCGTCCGCATACATCAGTCCAAGGAGCTTTTGTTGCACTATATGTCCATTACGTATTTAGGATAATTCAAACCCTAATTCGCTATTTTCCATCCGTATTACTATGCCCTTAACATAAAGCGTGAACAACGATGTAGACAGAAGACATCCTTGTTTCAGTCCTAGGTGAATTCCCACCATTTCATTACCGTTTCGACTTTCCCACGCAATTTGTACCCGGTTTTCTTTATATGTCTCCTTCAGCAGCTCCACGAAATCGTCTTCTATGCCTTTCCATAAAAATATCCCACAACAATGCCGTGTCTACGTTGTCATAGGCACCCTTAATATCTGGAAATGCTATCCTTAATGTCTATTCTGAGCTATTAAAATATCTATGTTCTAAATTAGAACAAAAATATTATCTTCTAAGTGTCTGCCTGGTCCGAGCCCATTTAGTAGTTCCCCAATAGATTATTATTCGTCGCCCATTACGCAACTCTAATTTTATTACTTGCAGTGCCATTCTATACAGCACCGACGTTACTGTAACTAACCAGTATGGGCTGTTTTTAACCTTGTCACCTTTGTCTTTGTAGATGAAACTTGCTTTCGCGTCATCCAACCGGAATTTTCTCCGTTCTAATAATTTGTTTTATGGCTTTAGTCAGCAACACCTTGCTCTCCGGACCAAGGTTTTTTATTAGCTGTATTCAGATTTCATCGGGTCCTGCTTCCGTGTTATTACGGACATTTTAGTCGGCTTTCTTTCAGTAAAAGCTTTCTATCCTAAATTGTGATCTCGCAGGCTTCTCTGCTGTTGCTCGATCTGGTTGAGTACGACGTTCGCTTTCTTTTGTGCCCAATGTATCCCTAATGATGTCTGTGATTTATCGCAGCGCATGGTGTCCTTCATAGATGTTACGGTCTTCATCCTCTATAGCCGGTTGCGAATTTTTAGTTCGAGCTGCGAGTGCACTCATTTTGGGGCGCCTTTGTCTCTTCTGTGAGTCCTATGCACCGAACATTCACTTGACCATTTCATTTTCACGTACACAAGCACAGTCGCCACCCTTTACTTTTCTTGGTAAATCGTCCATCTAAGAACAGCCCTTTGTGTAATCCCAACTTTTCTTGGTTTCCTGATACTCCCTGGACGCCTGCTCACGCCCTTCTATAGCTTACTTTATTTTCTTTTTCCACCACTTAGGTAGCTTTCTCTTTGCAATCCAATAAATTTTTGTGTCGTGTCTGTCTTATTTCCTGCTAAATTACGTCTACCAGTTCCTCATAGTCTCAAACTTGTGTAGGGAAAGCCTCCATTTTCTTCTCGGTGTTCTTTTTACTATCTTTGTTATTTGCTGTTCATTCATTTTCAGAAATTCTGATGGTCTTGGTTCGTGCTTTGCGTTAGTATCGCTCTCAAAGTTTAGTGTTAAGTTCCTTTGATCACTACCCAAGTTGATTTTTCCATGTTCATCTGTTACGATGTGGTCCATGGTCATCTGTTACGACGTGTTCTAGATGTGTGTTGCTTAGAGAAAATGTCTGAGACTAAGGTGTAATTTGTGCATGACTGCTTCTTTCCGCATTGTCACGTTACATGTCCATGCCACTTACTCTCCCTCTTAACTGCTATAAGGTTCTGTTCGTCACTCTGATCAAACACTAGAGAACCGTTGTAATATCAGTGTATTGGCCTAAACATCGAATTAAACTTCGTGTATCTCTGCTTCCTTCCTTCCTTCCTCCCTTGCTTCCTTCCTTGTTAGCTTTG
This sequence comes from Dermacentor variabilis, assembly GCF_050947875.1. NCBI lineage: Eukaryota > Metazoa > Arthropoda > Arachnida > Ixodida > Ixodidae > Dermacentor > Dermacentor variabilis. The sequence continues at coordinate 116,142,752 of NC_134570.1, forward strand.
CTTGCTTTGCTTCGCCTGCTTTGCTTGCTTGGGCGGGTGGAAGAAGGCAATATTCCAAGAAAATGGAAACAACCAAAACAAGATGCCGATGTTCACGGTGGGGCAATCCTGCTGTCGCAGTAAATCAGTTCAGACCTGAAGAAATCGCTTGAGTCTGCTGTCATTTCCTTTTTTTAATGCCGAGGCTTTCTTGCCCACAATTCAGGCACCTCGCATTATATAGGTAAGTTCTTGCCTCGCTTCGTTTCTTAAAAAGAAAATTAAAGTTATTGATCGATTAGATTGAACCCCTGACGTCGACAACAGCAGCCTGGTACACTACCCGTTATGTCACGATCGTTTTCGTTTTTTCCTGATTGCCTAATTGTCATCACATAAAGGAACACAAGACTTCACTAATGCTAAAGATGCATACGTAAAGCGACCTGTGCAATACATCAATATCACCTGACATTCGCAAGCTTGTTTAACGTACTGTCACATGGTAGTGACGTGGAAAATCCCATTATCGAAAATTGTGAATCACGAAACTAACGCTTTAGTTGGTGAACCTGTGCCCAGAAAACAATGACACTCCTAGCGCAATGATAGTTGCGAAAACAGTTTGCGGTCATCGAAAATCTGATCTGTGGGTTTAGTGCATCAGCTTTTATATATGACTCGTCGAAGGTTCCAGCGTAATTGCTGGTGCCCGCGTGCCTTCAAGAACGTACTTCAGAATTCGTGCGGGCATACAATCTTATTACACAATGTTCGGCGAGACCACGCATAGCAGATATAGTCAAAGATATCATTCGAGTAAGTTCCAATCATACAGGCTCCTCTGGCGCTGAGTGATAACATTAAGTTGTTAGCCTGTGAACTGCAGTCCCTGAGAGAAGAATAAATAAGTACACATGTCTATACTGAACCAATCTGGATTTTCATTAAATTCATTGTACACTTTCTAAATGCATCAGGTACTTCCTTTTGTCATCATGTGGTACGGTTTCGAATGCAACAAGCGATGTCACGGACGGTGCGCCGCGGCATTAATCAGTCGACTCGAAGCAAGATTGCGCACGGCGTAAAGCATGATAAGTCATAGCGACTACGTTGCATAGTGGACAGAAATGTGAGGCGCCGCTTCATTTTGGTGTCCATGCTTGAAAAGCAGTTATAGAAACATTTCACACGTGCGGTCACCCATCAAATCTACTAGAAATATTTCTACGCCTTCACCTGAAATCTAGTTATGAGTTCAGTGCTGGCGTGCGCTTTTTCCTTCTTCGTCCATCTAATGTTACGCTGTCTTCCACCATGCATTTATATCCCACAGCCAAATATATATGTCTGGCATGAATATAATTATTTGTATCACGCAGACTTCTGAAATGGACGTGTGGTCCCGACTGTACAATTCACGTAAAACAGTCGATCCCTCTCCCGTAGATCAATAGTATTCGGAGTCGAAGCTTGGAGCATTCATTCCTTTAGACAAAGAACGGCACTCTAATGTTTTCCTTTTGAGTATGTTTTGGTGCTGGATGTTTTTACCTACAATAAAGATACAAAAGAATTGTAGAGCTCAATGTTTAGCGCCCATAAATCGCCAATAAATCTGCGCCAATAGTGCCTCAAAGGGCATTACGAAGCATGACAATACCCAGACCGCTGTAGAACAACAGAGCAAAAATTATTCAAGATCCCACGCATTCTCTGAATCGATGTAAGCGAAGTTTTTTTTTGTGCTGGATGCTTTGATTCACCATTATTAGCGGTGATGTTGACGGCCAAAGCTCAATTTCTTCAACTTTTAGGCTAAGACGAGAGTGGTGAGTCGATGTTAAACGTTACCTTGCGTGCATCACTGCTGTTTGACTGTGTAGTGCACAGAACACACAGGAAGCGGTGTTTGCTTGAGGTTTTGTTGTGCGCTATATTTTATAACCTCTGAGAGGGTTGAGCGTTGTCATTTCCTCGCATGGCACATCGCATTGTGGCAGAAGTATTGCACTTGAATTGGATTGTGGGGCTGTACGTTCCAAAACCACACTCGGATTATGAGGCAAGCCGTAGAGCCGGATTCCGGATTAATTTTGACCCCGTGATGTTCTTTGTTCCAAAATCTAAGTGCACGTATATTTTCCATTTCGCCCCAGTCGAAATGCACCCGCCGCGATTGGGATCAAATTCACAACCTCTAGCAATGCCATAGCCACAAAGCTAACGCGGCGGCCACAGAAGTGTCGATTTGACGATCGACCGCTTCCGTAGTGTCTCGTGGACCGTGCGGTGCGCTTTAATTATTGCAGCTCCGCTTCTGCACGCCCTGCGTAAGTTGTCCGCTTGATATCCTTGCATGGTGTTTATTTTTGAGAAATACCAGCAACGTACTTTACCGTATCTTGAACTTAAGCTTATCTTGTTTCCCCGCAACCACTGTCGTATAGTAGTGAAGTTTCCTTGCCTTCTCATGTCACCTCCCCCTCTCCTGTATTGTAACTGCCTCTTCTCCCTCTCCTTCTTCTCCACAATACGGTTCTATCTGCGTCCCCTCTGGTCTCGCACGTTAGTAGAAAGGCAAGCGCTGCAGGTTCTGCAATGCTTCTGAGGGAACTCACGGATAATTACAGCCGTCAAGCGGCTAATGTGGCGACAGCCAGGGATCTACAGAGGGCATTGTGCACATTCGACGTGGTGGGGCGAAAACGAGTTTTTCCCGTCGCCTTTCCACTCTTACTCGCACCTGTCATATATATACACGCTCTGAACCACCCATAGACGTGGTGTGCGAGACAGCAGCCCACAGCAGCAGCAACAGCAGCAGTGGGAATGTCAAAGGAAGCGGCAAAGAAAGCTTCGCTTTGAAAGCAACACGTCACAGAAACAGCATCAAAAACCCGTGCAAATTCGACATGTGTCTTTTAGTAAGCTTGCTCATTACTTCACCATGTAGGGACATGACATCAGCTTATGAACGTTAATTGGGAAGAGGAACGGGTCCTTACGAAAGAAGCAATTTCGTCTTCCCGTATTTATCTGAAGACGCTTTACTGAAACCAAAACTGTCGCGGGCATTCCAGACGAGAACGATACGAATTAACGGCCAGCGCTCACCATGGTCCAGATAACATATGGTTCCATTCCCGCAGGCCTTTTCGCAACCCATAAGTGGTCTCGGCTGAGCTGCGCCTGCGTAATCACCGGGATGTGGCAGTTTTCAACAAAGAATGATAACAAACAAACACAAGCCGGCTAAAGTATCCGTAAATTATCTCTTCTCAGATGTCTCGCTCATTTGCAATGTGTCGTACTGTAAGCGGTTGTTTTCTTTTCACAGTTTTACAATGAAAAGGGATATCGCGTGAAAGCCGGAACGTTACATTGGTTCACGTTTACATTACAACTTATGAACCGCCCTCATTTGGTTCATGAAGCCACACTGGACTATAACAAGAATACCGAGACCTAAGCAAGCCAATATATGAATTTTTACCCTTTCACGTAAGAAAATCAGAAATAAATCTAAAAGATGGTAAACATGATGTCAAGAGTACTTAATTTATTTTTCTGGTGTTTTAAACTACTTCAGCATTCCTTAAATACGTAGCCAGTCAACTATTATCCTGAGTCATAGCCCCGCTTGACGAGCGCTTGTTCAAGCTGCTTTTACTGCTGCTTAAGGTTGCTCAGTCTACCAATATATGCGTGCTTGAGCCACATGGACAATAACGACCACACTTTGGTTATGCCAACGTAATCATGTCCGCCACGTTCAGCAATGAAGGCAGTTACTCTTCGTTACCACGATGCCATCTGCACACACTCTGTCCTCGTCAAGGAATAACGCTTTTTATTCGGGAGTAATGAACAGACAATGGAAGACGCAAGATTTTCCCCCGTTTCATTCTCACCTATTGTCCCATCCCGCTGGTTGTACACTTCCGTCGTCCAAAACTTAACGGCCTAGCCCGAGCGTGAGCATATGGGATTTTCAATGCTGCCTACGATGCCATTACTTACATTTCATAGGACACCGGGATGCCATGGTCGAAGATATCACGGTTCTTATGCAATTCACGCTAATAGCAGAGACATGGCTCACACAGAGGGCGAGGTTCCGCGTCTGTCAGTGATCAGTATTTCTGTCGAACCTATGTTATTCCGATTCTGCGGACCTTTCTTACAATGTTGAAGAGCATTAGCTTCAATGTTCATCCGAAAAGGGTTTGTCTTGGCAGTTGTCGTTTTCCTTTCTTTCCTTTTTTTTTCAGGGAGACGACCAGAAAGAGCTTAGCACGGGCCAGCGCAAACGGTGGGCCTACGTCACCGAGAAAGGTGACGGAAGTATTGTCAGCATGTGGAAAGTGGTTTGCAGCCACAGCTGGATCTACTCCGTTTCGAAATCCATGTTCGGATGCGCCCCCATGCTAATCATACCGATTGCCGGAATCGCAGCCGACCGCATGGGTCGCAGACCGGTCTTGTCGGCGTGCGCCATCTCCACTGTCTTCGGTAGAGTGGCCCCGGCGACGTCCTCGGTGGTCATGATCTGCTTCTGGTGCCTTGTGACTGTTGCCACAGCCAGCGTGACAATGATGACGGCTTTAATTCTGCTCTAAGAAGTGGCTGTCAATCAGCACCGGGCCCCAGACATCCTACAAGTCAGCGGCCCTGCCATGATCGGGACGTCTGTGCTGGTACACCTTGTTTAGACGCATGAAGCCGAGGTGGGTACTCTCACGAGCACTCTTCGTCACTGTCACAGCGATAATGCTATTTGGGTGCTGCTACCTGGACGAGTCCCCCGTTTGGCACGTTGCAGTGTGAAGGCTTCCAGCAGCTGAGTGCACTGTACTCCGCGCTGCCCGGATCAACGGTATATAAGCTCGCAAGACAATAGCAACATTCATCCTTGGAAATGCAGCTCATCAAGCGGTAGGCCAGTACCACGTCGACGAATACTGGCACCACGAGCATACTCCGTTCTGCTTTCCTTCGCCGGCGCGCATTGTCCGCACTGATGAAGTGGTTTAGCTTGAGTTTTGTGCTTTATGCCTCAAGCTTTCTACAGAGAGGGCTCACTCTCATCAAAGTCTTCGAGGCAACGGTATGACTCTGTCAGGCGTGCTCATTTTCCTCGGCACCTGATGCGTACTCCAGATGGTCCTTTGGAAGTGGCGCTTGGACGTCCTGCTTCCTGTGCCGAAGATAACGATGCCGAGCGCGTCAGTAATTCCCATGCGCCTGAACTACGCGTTCAACGCCGAGGTGTTCCCCACGGCAATTCGTTGCGTCATATTTTGTCTATTGTCCTTCGGTAGGTTTGGCAGCCTTCTGGCTATATGCATCGAAGTATCCTTGCACGAAAAAAAGTTGTTGGTTGTTGAGGTCGTCACAACAGGGCTGCCATTTTCCATCGCATTTGCGGTCTAGTGTCTTCCCGAAGTATTTGTCGAGAAGAAGCCAGACGAAGTCCCCCAGGTTCTGAGCGAAGCCCAGCGCAAGGAAGCACTTACAGCACATTTAAAGCCCACCACGGAGTCGGACAAGCCCGTCACGTCAAGCAAACCAGCCAAGTCACTCAAGCAACGCGGCCAAGGCAATCGGGCAGCGATCTGGAAACACGGTACCATGATTGAAACTTCAGCCGTAGCATCGCCAACGGCAGCCTGTTCCCCACAGGAAAGTTCCGGCTCCCCTGAGCAAGCCTCTCTGACGCCGTTGTACAGGACGCCATCGCGACAATTCAATAGCATCTAATAAATGCGGGCTGATTAAGGAACATGTAACTTTCTTTTTCGCACACTCTCAGGCTTACTTTAGCTAAATTAGTTAAATTAAATTCCTTCTGCTCGTTTTTATTGTCAGCGCAACCTTTTCACCGTTGCTTTTTTGTTTTCAGTGAGTGTGAATTATGTCCTAGAGCTTGCGTAAGTTAGATTTTCTAGCGAAACCACTCCTTAAATCTCCACTAAAGCGTCTGACGCGTACGATAGACACTAGGACAGTTGTAATTACTGTGCCGTTTTGAATATGTTCATATAGTCCTCTGTTACCATATGACTGTCATTTGTTGTACGCGCTCTAAATGTAGGGTGTGCAGGCTGTTTTCCTTCCTCACTAATATTAACACCGAACCTGCAAGCACGCTGAGCGGGGCTTCTGTGGAACTGTCTACACTGTTCCAAAAATGCAAAAACCAGTGCAGTTACTAGAATTGAGTGCCCATTACTATTTCGTTGCAACCAGCTTGGTACCTTGGATAATGCGGACTTGGTAGGTGACACATTTACAAAGCAGTTACAAGGTTTTCCAGACCGCTTAATAAAAAGCATTTCCTGGCTCATCCATGGTTTGTTAGCTGTCTTGCGGCTGTCTTAATGTGATAGTTTGTTAAAGTATAGTCATCAATATGGTGCGTGAAAAGGCATGTGCTGCGTTGTGGCGCACTTGTGTGCAGACTATGCTTTCTACAAATATCGCTTCATGAATTTGTTGATGTGTCCAAGTTCCCACCGGTGCAACCTGTGCTCTTCATGACTATGGGTATACGGGGGACAATTCTTATGGTTTCCTGAGTTTTTAAAAATGAGTGGATGACGATGGAATACGTCCTGAAGGTGTTTCTAATATTCGGACTCATGAAGAAAAGAAGTTCGAGGAAACAGAACAAAGATCTGGAAGAACCCCAACAGTAGTTGAGCCTCAAGGAACAAGAGCGCGAAGACCGTGAACACGTGAAACAAGAGCAGTGCGACGTCGTGAGTGCGGTTCTGCCAAAAACTTGTGAGCTTGCTGAAACGCGATTCGATAAGAAAACGACGGTGTCAAGCGGCCCACATGAGTCGAAAGCGCAGCACGCTAAGATCGAAAGCGTCTACACGTAGAAGCCCATCGACCTCTTTGCGAATACAATACTTGAAACTTCCTCGCTTTCGACGTCGGATTCGCGGCGCGACACAAATTATCGACCAAACAGGCCAGTCTCTGCACGCGACTAAAATTAGTGTGAGGTTTCTGGTTGTAATTGCGCACCAGAGCAAAGGTGTTTGCCTCTCTCGGGACTACCCTCCTTTGACCTGTAGAGTTTTAAAGCTTGTTCGTATAAAACTACTCGAACGAACGCAGCCCTGGTTTGGCCAAAAAATTCTGCGGTGCCCTGTGGCGTGAGTCCTCTTGAACGCAAGTTTTGAAAGTCAGCGCGTGCATCGTTACGTCAGGCATCACGGAATTGTCGGGAGCAAAACTAGTCAGCTGCGCTGAGCTAGGCACGTGACTTGTTAACGGTTTTGCCAAGTTATTTATTTCATCATTATCATTATCCCTATCATCATCACCATGCAATGTTACAGTGTATCTTTGCATGTTCGCTGCATGCAATTTGCATGATCGTTGGCAAACATTATAAATGGTTCATACTCCCGCAAGCACTCATACACCCGCAGGCAAACAAAATAATGCAATGCCTCATAGCCCCGTAAAGGCCAGAATACATGGAGCGAACTTTCACGACGAAGTTCGGGCGGCAGAAAATCTGCCACGCCGCGACGCCGTATGTTCGTCGGGCTGCGCTACATGGAGCGAAGACACGGCGGCCGCCGCCGGTGAGTCGCTGCGTTGTTATCGGTGTGGCTAGGCAGTTTAATTCGCGCTAAGCCACTACTTCAAATATAGAGGAGGCAAATGCGCTGTAGTGAAACACATCAAACAAAAAAAAGAACTTTAACGACAACTATTATCGCTTTTGAATTGCGGAACACTCTAAAACGCGTAAAATTTTGTTTAGAAATGATTTCTAATGATGTTTATGTGTTTGAGACATTCATGTGCCGATGTAGTTTAAAGAAAGCGGCGATGCTATGCGTTGTGGCAGCACTGGGCGGGTAAACAACTTTCGCCTTTCTAACTCCGCGGCTCTGTTATGTGGCTCAACGCGCGCGCGGCCGAAGCAAGCAGACCGGAAATTAGCGCACGTGAGCTTGTCTAACCATGGCTGTTATTAACTTATTAACCGCTTTGGATGCCATGAATACGAAAAGCGGGAGACCGGCGTGAACGATAGAGCGGGATCGGGATACACGGACAAGCGGGGAAGCCTAGCCGGAAGTCGGGGCGGATAGTGAGACCTGATTGGCTCGCTTTGGGGCGCCGCTCGTTTGCCGCTTCCGGTATCGTCGCCGCCCGACGAACTTTTCTGCGCCAGCTGGATCGGCGGCGAACGACGTTTTCTTCGCCGCCGCGCGTCGCGCGTACGCCGCCGGGCGTCGAACGCCGACTATTCGTCGCATATTCGCTCCATGTATTCTGGCCTTAAGGCAGAGGCTACACGCACTCAGCAAAGTGAAGCGAAGTGTACTTACGTTCTTTCTAATCACGCATACAACATACAAAATACCGTGTCGAAAATTTTCATTAACAACGGCTCATTCCCCCGTAAGCAATGGCTCTTACCCCCGTATGGAATGGCCAACCTCCCTGTTTTTCCCTCTATTCCTGCTCCTCCCCCCTGCCCCTAAGCAATGACTTATACCCCTATAAGCAAGCCAAAAGTACAATTACTAATAGCCCCGTAATGCTCAGGGCTACTCACTTTGTGTGGGTTCGTGGCGAAGAGATTGCTCTTGTGGTCGTTGTCGGTGGTTCCAATGTAGATCTGTCGGAACCGAAAATGGAGCGGTTTACACCTTTATTGTTGCAGACATTTAACTTGCGATGCCGCACAAATCCGCCCCAACCGGCCACCTAGCTGCGTACACTTACTGATTTGACATTATCAAAGGATATGTTTGGAGTCGCAAGTATGTCTATGAGTGTATGTCAGAGTGACCACAAAGTCATTGTGACCGTCGTTACTAAGTGACAGTGAGTGCTGCAATAAATTCTTTACCACATGTTTTCTTACCACGATTTTTACAGCTCCAGTGGTCATTCGCCTTCAGAGAGCGGAATGAACTCGAACTTGTTTTTATGTCCACTGCAGGGCGAAGGCCTCTCCCTGCGATCTCGAATTACCCCTGCCTTGCGCTAGTTGATTCCAACTTGCGCCAGGAAATTTTGTAATTCCACCACGCCACCTAGCTTTCTGCCGTCCTCGACTGCGCTTCCCTTCCCTTGGCACCCATTCTGTATATATAACAGTCCACCGGTTATCCACCCTATGCATCACACGGACTGATCATATTCATTTCTTTCTCCCAATGTCAACTAGAACATCGGCTATCCACGGTTTCTCTCTCATCCACACCGCTCTCTTCCTTTTTCTCAACGTTACGCCTCAGATTTGTCGTTTCATCCATCTTTCCACGGCCCTTAACTTGGTCTCGAGCTTCCTTGGTAATCTTCATGTTTCTGCCCCATATATAAGCACTGGTAGAATGCAAGGATTGTACATTTTTCTTTTCCGCAACACTGGTAAGCTCTAATTCAGGATTTGATCATGCTTGCCTTATGCGCTCCAACCCATTTTTATTCTTGTGTCAATTTCCTTCTCATGATCAGGGTCCCCTGTCAGTAATTGGCCTAGATAAACGTAGTCCTCTGCAGACTAGAAGCTGACTGGCGATTCTCTATTCTTGTTTCCTTACCAGACATTTAAACATTATCTTTCTCTTGTGCAAATTAATATGGAAACGCACTCTTACCCTTTCTAGGTTAAGGCCCCAATTAATTGCCGTAATTCGTCATCCGTGTTGCTGAAGAAGACAATGTGAACTGCGAACCAATGTTACTGAGATATTCACTATTGACCCTCACTCTTACGTCTTCTAATCGTGCAGTGACTAGCATTATAGAGATTGTGTGTCCTTGCCTGACCCCTTTCTTGATAAGTAACTTTTTACTTTCCTTGTGGTGAACCAGGATAGCTGTGGAATCTTTGTGGGTATGTCCCAAGGTGGTCAGGTATGCCTCCTGTACTCCTTGATTACGCAATGCCTTTATGACTGCTGGTATCTCTAGGGAATGAAATACCTTTCAATAATCTATGAAGGTCATCTAGAGAGGTTGATTGTACTCCTTAAATTTCTAGATTACCTGGCTGATGACAAAAATACGATCCATTGTAGAATATCTCGTCTTGAAGCCAGTTTGTTCTCTTGGTTGATTAAAGTCAAGCGTGGCCTTGATGCCATCGGAAATTATCTTTGTGAATATTTCTACGAGGCGCTGTCAGCGATGAACATGTAGAGAGAAGATGGCGACGCTTGGTGATGTTCGCGTGGATCGGTCGCCATATTGAGAGATATGGGAAGCGCCTGTATATAACCTGTAAATATAATATGCGTCTTTTCCTCCCCGTAACATTTTAGTGGAGAGTGCTGGTTCTTCAACATTCAAGACGGTCTACGCAGGGGACTCTCCTTGGCTTCATCTGCCATGCCAGCTCACAAATATGTTGGCAGTACTTCAGGCACCACAGCAACAGTGTCCGAACCGACTACCACCAACCGCCACCTTGTGATCATACAACCACGTGACCTGGGTATATTTTCCGGCGATGACAACACTGATGTCGAAGACTGACTACAAATGTACGAACATGTCAGTGGGCGCAAGTGGGACCATGCACTCATGCTAGCCAACATAATATTTTATCTTGCGGGAACGGCACAAGTTTGGTTTGCAAACTACAAACAACAAATCACGACTTGGGATGTGTGTAAAGAAAAGCTCACCGATTTGTTTGGCAAACCAATCTGACGTCGTCGTGACGCTCAGAAAATACTTGCATGCCGGGTTCAGACCCGCACATAGTTGGACCTGACATATATTCAAGACGTTGTACGCTCTGCCGCAAATTTGATGAAGATATGCTGGAAGCTGAAAAGGTCGCCCACATCCCCAAGGGTATAGCGAACGACGCGTTTGCCTTTCTCATATTTAAGGTCTCATCCATGGTTTAAGGACCCCTCCATGGTTGAGCAAGCGCACCGTATACGAGCCCCCTCTACCGGTGAGCTAATGTCCGTTGTCACACTCAGGCGTTTCGTCCTACCTGACCCAGCTGTACCGCGTCTGCCACATTGCCATGCCTTCTTGCTTAACGCTCTCTATGAAGCAATGCAACGAGAGTGATGTATCCCGTAAAACAAGAACGACTTCCGAAATCAGCCTAAAATAAGCTCTACGCAAACCTTCACAATCTGGTTAGCTTATTACCTTCTCACAGCGCGTCAGGATGACGATAGACGGTGCGATGGCTTTTCGCGTTTAGGAAAGGCGTATTCGTGCTATCGACTGCACCTGCAATAGTTTCTTCTTTCCTGCGCGCCGAGCTTGTTCGGCATATGTTCGTTTAAAAGTAAACAGCAACATAAGAATGCTAAAAGGCAACCAGATGTGGAGAGCTTAAATTTGAAGGTCATTTGAAATTCCATGCTGCAATCATATACAGGTACACATGTGCTTACACGTTGTTATACTGAACGATGGCAGCAACATAACAAATGTGACTGTCTGACGCAAGTCCTCGAAATGTCACGTCATCTTGAAACAGATACAAAACGTCAAAATAAACACCATGCCCACCAAAATGATCAGAATAAAATATATTCAAATAGTAAAATGTTTAATCGCCTCTAACAATAAAAAAATTATCAGCGTAGGACTTTGACTATACAGCTGCCGGAAGGAGGCTCCATAACCCTATAGAGCTTAACAATACAACTTTAATCTACTTAGACGGAGCGAGTCTGAGTGTGCTCAAGTTAGTCTATGTAGATAATTTTAAATCTACAGCTTGCATTGGTATGTCATACAAGGATGAATTTATATACATCACATAGAAGAAAAAGCGGAACCTTTCACGAAGTTCACACTATTCTTAATGTGCTATCACACAATTTTATTTATTTTTGAAACAATAGAATAGTTTTTTTCCAAATCATACTTTAAATAAATGCGTTCTATTAGTGCGGTCAACATCCCCCCCCCCCCTTCCCGCTGATCACACGCCCTCAGCCGCTTGTCTCCTATCCAGTGTCTCGGAGTGAATAAACGACATTGATTCAGGCAACCAAAACAACATGATGATGTTCAGCATTGGGCAACGCTGCTTTCTCAGTAAATGAGTTCTGACCTGCAGAAATCGCTGGACTCTGCTGCCCTTTCTTTTGTTACTGGAACGAGCATCCAGTGACCTTCTTGTTTCTTGCGCAGCCCTCCCGGTTTACCTGAGACGACGGTGAACGAAATGAAAGATATATCAGAAATAAATAGAAAAAATAGCACCAGACAAAATTCATTGCTCTCATTGTAGATATGGTAACATAGCATAATTTTAGTTACAAGCTGAGTTACTGAAGTGTCTGGAATAATTCGAATTCTTTAGAGATAACAGATCACCGCACACCAAAGCACAGAATCATATACTTTCGAAACGCGCCACTTGAGCACGACTTTGGAGAAATTGCTCACAACAGCTTCTCGCGCGCGCTTATTAATGCTGTGACGTCCTCAGCGGAAAGGGCACGTTATGTGCGCTTCTTGCGTTGCTCGCTAGGGGACTACGCCCCACGAGGTGGCGCGCGCTCCCATCCCTCCTCGCCCTCTCTTTCTCCTCGCCTGCATATAATGCCAGGGGAAGGACGGTCGCGTGCTTAACCTAACGAATATCAACGCCGGGGTGCGAGTTCCACTAAGAGACAGCTAAGCCAAAGACTAGAGGTGCCTACCAGTTTTTTTTTTCTTTTTTTTATGTGAAGTCTTCTTGTCCTCACTCTAGACACTTCTCATTATATAGGTAGGTTCCTGCCTTCCCTCATTCCTTCAATAGAAAATTCCAGTGTCTGATCAGGCGGGCTTTAGCTCTGAAACCGAGCACAGGATCCTGACAGTCTACCCGTTAGGTAGCGAGTGCATTTCGACAGAAAGCTGAGCTAGTTGGTAAGGATTCATTATGCAAAAAGGTGAGGCGTGCAGACAGGACACAAGAAAAGACAAGTGGACAACACGAACGCCGACTATCAACTGAAGGGAGCACTGACGCGAAAAGAAGGCTCCCTTCAGTTGATAGTCGGCGTTCGAGCTGTCCACTGCTTCTTGTGTCCTGTCTGCATTCCTCACCTTTTTGCATAATGGATCGCTTTTCTTTTCTTTATTGCCTATTTGTCATGACAGAGAAGCACAAAACACTACACTACTGCTCAATATGCATGCCGTAATTGGCCTGCGCAGAACACAAAATTCACTTGAGATTGGGATCTGGCGGCTGTCAACAAAGAGTGATGACAAACGAACACAATCCGGCGAAAGTAATATCTATCTTATTTCTTCTCAGGTGTCTCGCTAACGTGGTATGCGTCGTACTGTACGCGATTATTTATTGTTTCCCAGTTTTACAAAGACAATCGGTACCATGTGAAAGCCAGAAAATTAGATTGGCACACATTCACATTATAGCTTATAAATCGCCCTCATTTGGTTGATTAAGCCGCACAGGACTCTAACATGAATGCCGAGAGCTATAAAGCAAGCCATTAGATGAATTTGTACCCGCTCACGTAAGGAAACCAGACAAAAATTTAACCGACGGTCATTAGCTTCACATCAAGAGTGCTGACTTTATTTTCTTAATGTTTTTATACAGTTCTCCATTGCCTGCAAACGTAACCAGAGCAGCATACTCCTGAGTCGTCGTACCACTTGAGCAGCGCTGGTCGAAGCTGCTTTTATTTAAACCTATGTTCACTCAACCTGTGAATCGACGTGCTTCAGCCACACGGACAGTAACGATCAAACTTTGTTGATGCCAACGTTCTCGTAACCGTCACTGAGAGACATTTCCGAGTTTTTCATGCATCTCTTGTAGAAATGACGGTCAGATGGCAACACAGGGAAGAAGATGGTTCCTTTTCCTTTCCAGGATACCATCTTCACACGCACTTTCTCCTTGTCAAAGACTATCGGTTTTCTTTCGGAGCTAATTGAAAACTGGAAAAACACGAGCAGAGAAGGGCCAAGGCAAGAATTCTTCCTTTTTTATTCTCGCCTATGTTGTTGGCTGATCCCGCTCGTTGTATACTTCCATCGTCAAAGATGTAACGGAGCAAGCAGAACTATAGATCGACGGTATGTTATTTGCTGCATACAAAGGCATCACTTAAATTTTATTGGACACAGGGGCGTCATGTTCACAGATATTATCATTCTCACGCACTTCACCCTAAATGAAGAGACTTGGCGGATACACGGAGTGAGGCTCCGCGTTACTCAGTGATCAATATTTATGTCGAAACAATTTTAGTCCGATTGCGAGGACTTCTAACGTCAAATAGCAACTGCTTACAAACTCATCGCATTTGTATTGCCTCTTGTCATGTCGATTGACGTTTTGTTTTCACTCCTTTCCCAGGCAGATGACCAGCAAGAGCGTAGCATAGTGCCTTGCAAAGGGTGCGACTATGACACCGAGAAAGACGGCGAAAGTATCGTCAGCATGTGGAACTTGGTGTGCAGCCACAGCTGGCTCTACTCCTTTTCTAAGTCCACGCTCGCAGTGGCCCCCATGCTATTCGTTCCGATCGCCGGAATCGCAGCAGACCGCATAGGTCGCAGACCGGTCTTATCGGCCTGTGCCGTCTCCACGTTGCTCGGCAGCCTGGTGACCGCGTCGTCGTCCTCCGTGGCCGCGTTCATCCTCTCGCGCCTTGTCACAGGTGCCATGGGCAGCGCGACCATGCTGATGGCCTTGACTGTGCTCTACGAAGTGACCGGGAATGAGCACCGGGCTACGTACATATTGGCAGCCAGCGGCATCGCCATGCTTGTGACGTCTCCGCTGGTGCACGGGCTTTCGACGTTGAAGCCGACGTGGTTGCTCTCACAATCGCTCTTAGTCACTGTCACGGCAATATTGGCCTCTTGGTGCTGCTACCTGGACGAGTCCCCCGTTTGGCAGATTGCCACGTGGAGGCTTCGCGCAGCTAAATTCCCCATACTACGCGCAGCCCGGTTGAACGGCATAGACGCTCACAAGGCCACAGCAACATTCAAAGCTTTCAAGCAGCAGCTCATGCAGCGAGAGCCCAGCACCACGCCGGTGACTGCCGACACCACGAGCATACTCCGTTCGGCTTCCCTTCGCCGGCGCGCATTGTCTGCACTCGTGGCGTGGTTTAGCTTGAGCTTTGCATTTCATGTCCCAGGCTTAGGAGCCGCGCTCGAAGAACTGTGGTTGTTGGCATCGTTTCTACTGAGAGGGCTTATTTTCATCACAGCCTTCTATGGCATCAAGCAACGAGGCCACCGTGTGACTCTATCAGGCGTAATTGCTCTCCTCGGCGCCTCAAGCGCCCTGCAGATGCTACTCTGTCACCCGCCCTTGGCTGTTGCACTTCCTGTGCCGCGTATAATGATGTCCAGCGCGTCGGCGATTGCCACATGCCTGAATTACGCGTACACCGCGGAGGTGTTCCCCACTAAGATTCGGTCCGTGGGACTATGCCTATCGTTCTCCGTCGGCCGGCTTGGCGTCATTCTGGCTGCATACAACGACGGATCCTTGCACGAACAACAGCTGTTGGTTGTTGCGGCGATCACGACTGGGCTGGCATTTGCCAGCGCATTATCGGTCCAGTGTCTTCCCGAAGTATTTGTCGAGCAGAAGCCCGCCGAAGACCATGCAGTTCTAAGTGAAAGCCTGCGCAAGGAAGCACTTATAGCGTCTTTGAGTCCCACCATGTAGTCGGAGAAGCCACTCAAATCAGCCAAGCCGCGCAAGCAACGCAATAGAAACGGAAGCTCGAAACGCGGTAACCTAACTTCAGCGGCAGCATCCGCATCCCTCGCCTGTACCCTAAATGAATGTGCCAGCTCTCCTGAGCGAATCTCACCAACGTCGATGTTCAAATCGCCATCGCGACAACTCTAGTGCATCTGATACATGTGGGCTCATTAAGGAACACGTAATTTCTGTTGTTATTTTCGCGTACTCTAGGGCTAACTTATCTTTAGCTAAACTGAATTAGCAGTCTTTCGTTTTTGCTTCATTCTGATACATTCTGCGGTATTTCTTTTGCCTACGCAAGTTTTTCACCTTTGATTTCTTATTCTCAGTGAGTGTGAATCATGTACTAGAAATTGCATGAGTCATATTTGCTAGCGCAACTCATCCTTCAATCCACATTAAAGCGTATGGCGCATACAATAGACACTAGGATACTTTTAAATACAGGGTCGTTTTGAATGTGTTGATTTGATTCTCTGTTGCACTATGACTGTCATTTATTCTACGCGATCCAAATTTAACGTGCTCAGGCTATTTTACTTCATCAGTGATGTTAACATCAAAACTGCAAGGGATCAGAGCGGGGCCTCTGTGGAACTTTCTATACTTTTCAAAAAAATGCAGTAACAGGTGCAGCTACCAAGTTTTACTTCCCATTACTACTTCATTGCCATCTGAACAATAGCTTAGATAATTCAGAATTAGTAAGTTATACATTTCCTAAGCATTTAGAAGGTTTTACAGTCCAGTAAGTAAAAGGTTCTTCTTCGGCCAAAACGATTTGTTTTCTGGCTGTCTTAATGCAATTGTCTGATAAAATATAGTCCTTATCAATACTGTGTATGAATAGTCATGCACTGTGTTGTGGCCCACTTGTGTGCAGACCGTACCTTCTAGAAATAAAGCTTCATGAATTTGTTGATATGTTCAAAGGCATAAGTTCCCACCACTGTAACCTTAGCTACTCAAGAATATTGGTATACGGGGTGATCATTTTTCAGTTATCCGGAGTTTTCTACAATGGCCTGTAGCGGACAAGTAATTTTAGTCTTTCCGCTGTATTACTCGGAGGCGCATATTACTCACACGAGAAATCCAAACACATACTCGATTAAATAAGGTCACTAACTTCTTAACGAACAACTAACATATTACAAGTTACGATTTGTTGTCGGCGAGTTTGCAAGGCCTATCTACTTGGAATAAATTTAGACTATGACACCAGTTTGGAGATATGTGTCATCACACTCTCCGAAAGAATGCACTGTTCTTCCACTAAATTTTCTCCCGAAGACATTTTCCTGATTCAGTGAAGGAAAAAAATAACTGGTACACTCACGTGGTTGGTCCCAAAGTTTGTCCAACGATGTCTCGAAATTTGCGTAATGCTTGAGATTCATTTCAAATTGATACGTCTTGTAAACTCATCGGCTACAATTCGTAAATTTCAATATGTGCCGTATATCAATTAAGTTAATTGACGCGTCTTTTTTAATTAGCTGAGTGTGGGTTTCGATTTGTGGTTCTAGAAATCTCCGCCTCCGTGTACACGCAGGGGGCACAGCGGCGACGTAACGATGGACAATGAACAGTTATTTGCATAGTTACGGAGCCGCAATGTCCTCTGCCTGGACTGCTCCGGACTCGTAAGTCTTTGCAAAGTGCAGTTAGTGACCCGTTCTGCATCATTTGCGGCCCATCTTTAACAATTGGTGCCAGTGGTGCGATACGTCATCCACTGCTTGTCTGCATGAGATGCAACGGTGCATCCGAATGGTCTGCGATGGTTTGTTCGCTGCAAGGCTTAGAAAGAGCGAGAATTTTTAGAGTTTTGCCAGGCTTTGTTCAGTGTAGGTAAGAAGGCTGGGAAAATCTCTCGTCGCCGCCTACGGTGTGTGAGCGTCAAGGCAGTAGTGGGTACAGTTGAGGAACCAGCACTTAACTCAGCCACCAATCAGAATTAGTTGCGTAAACCGTAGTTGTTGGAGCTTGCGAAGGAGTTGCGTCTGCGTGTCCGCGCTTTACTCCAAAGAAAACAGCTGGTCAATAGTATTCACACGTCGAAGGCCGACGATGTTGGGGTTTCAGAATGCCTAGAGATCATTGGAGAGAGGGAAAAAAGACAGGCAAAAGAGCGAGTACGTGAGAGGCGAGAGCGCGAGTGGGCAAACTAAAAGCGAACAAAGCGCAAAGAAAACGGATTCCCACTTGACGCGGCTTGATGACGAACTAGGACGCCTTTGAGCAGCGGTTAGGGCAACAAGGCACCTGGTGCTCGAGAAAGGTTTGAGCAACATCCAAATCAATGTGCATCGAGTTGGAAAGGTTGCGAAAGGCAGAGATGTTGCAGTTTTGTTGGTAGTTTCATCTAGATCTAGCGAAAGATATGATGGTTGCCGCTATTCGCACAATCATTTTGAAAATAAAAAATCCCTGGACAAAGATTAAAAAGTTCTTGAATGTGTTTTTAAAATCGAACACATGAAGGAAGGAAGTTCCGAGGAAATAGAAACATTCGACAAAATCCTGGAAGAACTCCTAGAGGAGTTCAGGAGCGCAGAAACGGAGCGCAAAGACCATGAACGCCAGAAACAAAAACAGTGCGACATCGAGAGTGCGGTTCCGTCAGACGCTTATGAGCTCGCTTAAACACCATTAGGCGAGCAAAGGATGGTTTCAAGCGGCGCACATGAGTCGAAGGCGCGTCCACGCGTTGAAGCCTATCAACCTATTCGCCGTGGCTTTGGCGGCGCGACAGAAATTGTCCACCATACAGGCTAGTCCTTAACTGCACCTGCAGCCGAACGGTAGAGCCTCCGCCGCGTTAGCGGGAGGCAAAAAATTCAAATCCCCACGCCGCCGGAAACTCATTGCTTTTTATAATGGGTAGAGATGTTCCCTGGCCTGGTGCTTGCCTCTCGTGGGGGTTCACAGCTTGAATATGGGGCCCAACAAAGACTTAAAGGTTGTCTTTAGTCGCCTGATTTTCGAACTAGAGAGGGCATTGTTGAGGAGCATCCACCGCGGCTGGCGTAGGAAAGTGGTGCTGCTGGGTGCCTTCCGGTAAAAAAGGTACAAGCACGCTCCCGGCCTCGTGCTCGGCCATTATAGGACCTAAACACTTGAGAAGGGTTGTTTGGCCTGACCTGAAGGCGTCTCCACCGCAATAGGTGCATTTGCGACGCCACATAGGAAATGGCTGCCATGGAAGCGGCCCAAACATAACTTTTTCTGTGGTGGTGAGGGTACCGACGAGAATTTAGGGCGCAGGCTTCTTTCCCAATTGTATTACCCCTGAAGAATGCCGAACGCCAGGCCGGGGCACACATACGATCAACTGAGGACCAGTGAGCGCACGGTGGTGGTGGCAACTGATCCCGCAACCAGCGCAGGTGCCAGTCCTCTTGAACGCAGGTCTAGAAAGCACGTGGATCATGCAGTACGTCAAGCGTCAAGGAATTAGCGGGAGCAACACTGGTCATCTATGCTGAGCTAGACTGGTTATGCGTCAACGCTTCTGTCGCTTCTTTTCATCATCAGCTGCAGCAGCCTATATAAAGGTCCATTGCAAGGCGAAGGCCTCGCCCTCTGATATCTAATTACCCCTGTCTTGCGCTAGCTGATTCCAGCTTGCGCCCGCAAATTTTCTAATTTCATCGCGCCACCAAATTTTTTGACGTAATTTACTGCGCTTCCGTTCCTTGGTATCCATTCTGTAACATTAATTACCCAAGTGCGCATTACATGGCTTGCTCAACTGCATTTCTTCTTCATGTTAAGTAGAATGTCGGCTTTCCCCATTTGCTGTCTGATCCACACCGCTGTCTCCATGTTTCTTAAAGGGCCCCTCACCAGGCTCCATAGAAAATTTTCGTTGCACGCAGGAAGTGGTTACATGTCCTCTAGAACGATTTGCCGCAAAAATTGCTTAAATCGGCTCATTAATAGCGGAGATGTAAATATTTCAGTGCCGCAAAACCATGATTTCAGCAGGCGGGCTCCACTGCATGGCGAGACACTCTCTCCACTCGCCCGGTGTTACCTCCGCAAGCGAAATTCCTTTCCTGCGTTCATCCATACCGGATCCTGAGAATTCCGTGAGGCATACGTCACAGGCCCCGCCTCCTTTTTTTTTCTCCTCGCTTTTTTTTCGGCACTACACACTTCCGCTGACGGCGTCGCGCTCAAGCTGTTGTCTCGCTCCCGTAGCGCATGATTTTCGCGCGGTGCACAATGACACATCACTAGTGGTATAATTCAGTGCTATATCAATACTGAGGCAGAACAAGCGGATCGCAGAACATGATCACGTACTGGAACACGGTAAAAAAATGGCATAGTTTCGGTACCTGCGCACTTGACTGCACGACCATGCGAACAAGCACACGAAGGGGAAGTACATCTCTCTTGCTTTGGTCTGAAGAAAAACAAAAAAAAAACACGCAGACATTCAAGTTGTGTTTTATTATTTCTCTAAACTTCAATTCATCAACTCAAGCAACACATATATCACACAAAGAACAGATGGTGCCTTGAATAATTCCCGAAGTGACGTGTGACCACGATTGACGCCACACTGCGGACAGGAGTACGTAGGCGCTGGGACGCGAGTACGTCACCGTCCAGCTTGGGAGTGCAGCAGCCGCTAAAAACCAAAACTTCGTTCGGATTGAAATTTCAGACCTTTCCACGGCACGTAGCGATGTAATTCTTTGCAGACATGATCGTTGGCGTGCATTGTATGCTCTGCGCTTGTCAGCTCAACATGGCCAGACTTGGTGAGGCGCCTTTTAACGTTACACCTAAGATTTTTCGTTCCATTGCTGTTGGCGCGGTCCCTTAAGTGTTCTCGAGCTTCCCTGTTGTCCTCCAAGTTTCTGGGCTATCTATTAGCGCCGGTAGAATGCAATGATTGCAAACTTTTGTTTTCGACAACAGTAGTAAGCTCCCAGTCAGGATTTGTTGATGTCTGCCTATGCACTTCAACGCATTTTTATTCTTCTGCAATTTCCTTTTCATTACCAGGGTTCCCTGTGAGTTTTCGGCCTAGAAAAACGTACTCCTGTACAGATTCTAGAGGCTGACTGGCATTCCTGAACTGTTGTTTCAGTGGCTATAGAAACATTATCTTTGTCTTCTGCATATTAATCTTGATCCCCACTCGTACACTTTCTGTGTTAAGGTCCCCAATCATTTGTTGTAATTCGTCTCCAGTGTTTCCGAACACGACAGTATGATCTACCAACCGAAGGTTGCTGAGATATGCACCGTTCAATCCTAAGGCTTCCCACAGTAATAGCTTGAATAGTTCTTCTAAGCACTGAATAGCATTCGTGAGATTTCGTCACCTTGGATAACGAACTTATTGGTAGGTAACTTCCTACTTTTTTGTGGAGAACCAGGGCAGCTATCGAATCTTTGCAGATAGTTCCCATGGTATGGGGACTGGTATGCTCCGCAGAAAAATCTGAACTGCTGAGAGTAGGTAGACACCCCACCCAAGCAACACTGGAAGTAACGCTTGACGGTCAAAGCATCCCGGAAAAGAACATGATCAGAATCCCGGGCATGTGGCTACAGGGCAGCCGAAAATGCAGCCACACCATCAACGTGCTGAGCAAAGTGACGGAGCAGGTTGGCCGGATGATCAACAGGGTCTCCCAAAAAAGATACGGCATGAAAGAGGAAGACACACTCAAACTCGTCGGCAGCCTGGTCGTCAGCCGAGTCACCTACTCGCTACCGTACCACGCAATGACCAAAGGAAAGAGTGAACAGGCGGACACGTTACTCAGGAAAGCATACAAGACGGCTCTCCATCTGCCAAAAAACACGTCAAACGAAAAACTGCTCCAACTGGGCATCAGCAACACTTTCAGCGAACTGGTGGAAGCCCTGCTCGAAACGCAAAAAGCCAGACTCAAAAGCACCCCTGCAGGGAGAGCGCTCCTGACTAGGCTCGGACGCGACACGAGCGGACACGTAGATAGATACGCAGACGTGCCCGACTGCTTAAGAAAAACAATAAGCGTTTAGCCAGTACCTAAGAACATGGACCCCAACCTCCACGAGAGCAGAAGGTAGGCGCGAGCCGAATACGTGGAAAAGACACTAGCGCTACTAGACAACGCGGTATAGATGGATGCTGCCGCGTACCCGCGAGAAGGGAAGCGCACCGCCACGGCAGTGGTGGTGGACGGATATAGGACAGGCAGGCCTCTAAACATCTTAACAGACTCGAAGGAAGCGTGCAGAAATTACACGAGGGGCAGGATTAGCAAAGCCGCCCTCGGAATTCTTGGCGAGCCAACTTCGCCGAGAGGAACGGTACTCACAAGTTAATCTGGATTCCGGCCCACGCAGGCATAGAGGGTAACGAGAGGGCAGACAGCCTAGCTCGAGAGACCACGTTCCGAGCAGAGGAGTCGCACGCCCCGGAGTATCACCTACACGCTTGTAAAGGAGGATACACAGAAATCTTAAACTTATACAGAGGGACGAGAGCCAAATATCACCCACCGCACAAAGCTCTAACGAAGGAGGAAGCAACGAGTTGGCGCAGATTGCAAACAAACTCCTTGCCAAATTCATACATCCTACACAAAATGTACCCAACACAATACAGAGACACCTGCCCATGGTGCGGGGCCACACCCACACTATATCATGTCATATTGGAATGGAAACACAATCGATCATTCCACCGACACAATAACCCGAGTGCGGAGCAATTGGAGAGTCGGCTTACCAGCTGCGAGCTCACGGCCCAGAGGGACTTAGTGCAGCACGCGAGTGAGGTAGCTAGGCTGAGTGGAGTCCTGGAATAGGGGCCCACCATTGCCGGAAGAGGCTCCAAGTCGCCGGCGCCCAAGAAGACAACGGAGACCTCGAGACGCTAATTCCTTGAAGGAACCAAATAAAGATTTTTTTTTCTCTCTCTCTCTCTTCCATGGTATTCACGTATGACTGCTATACTCCTTGATCACATCATACCTCTATGACTGCTGATATCTCTACCGATTCAAATGCCATTTCACCAATCTATGAAATCATATATAAAGAACTGGATTGTACTCCGCCGATTTCTACGTTACCTGATTGATGACGTGGATGCGATTCATTGTAGAATATCCCGTCTTGAAGTCTGCCTGTTCTATTCGTTCACTGGAGTCAAGTGCGGTGCTGATTCTATTGAACATTATATTTTTTAATGCTTTATACAGTACTGAAGGCAAGGTCATTGCCCCATAATTCATCATTTTTATTATCTTCCTTCTTACGGCTGGGTATCATGTTGGCATTCTTCCAACTGTCTGATATACTTAATGTCATAAGGTGTTGTGTTAAGGGACCGCAAGCATTTTAAGAATGATATCTCCTTCATTTTGAATAAATCGACTGTTATCCCAACTTCTCCTTCCGCGTTTCTCCGGGGTCATGGCTTGCAATGCACTTCCAGCTTCATCGCCACCTAAAAAACGACCGTCGGTATCGTGTTCACCGCTATTATATGAAAGCAGCGTGGCTGCTCTGGGCATTGTACAGGTATGTATAGAATTTGTTATAC
Source organism: Dermacentor variabilis (assembly GCF_050947875.1). Lineage (NCBI taxonomy): Eukaryota > Metazoa > Arthropoda > Arachnida > Ixodida > Ixodidae > Dermacentor > Dermacentor variabilis. Next base: position 116,166,028 of record NC_134570.1, read on the forward strand.
GAAAATTGCTGATGACATTACATTGCTTATCTTTGAGTGCATATATTCTTGCCTTGTCCAGTGGCAAGTTTTCTTCTCACTCATTTCATGTTGCCGCCATTCTTTTCTGCTTCCACAACTTTGCCACGTTATAATTTCGAATATTCCTTACTTTCTTATTGTTTTACTTCTTGAATTCATTAAATATTAATTTATTACCTATTTAATATTCAAACCCGCATTCGCTTCAAGAGCTTGTTAAAGGGAAGGGGGGAGATACGATAATAGGCCATATTTAATTTAGAGCTGCCTATCTCAGAGCGTCTTAATATGGGCACGAAACTACATTTTTAACTATAAAACAACTTAACAGCCTGCAAAGTCTTCCAGATCCTGCGTGAAGTGACACAGAAGGACATTCTTCAGCGTCCATAGCTTGAAAGTTACTGTCCGTTGCACTCGGACAAATCGACGGCACAGCACACTAACGCTAGTGTTTGTGAGCGCACAGCGTAGTACAGTAGCGTAATGCAGAAGGCTCAGTGTGATGGTGCGTCTACCTCTTCGTTTTTGCAGCGAAACGCACTGCGCTTATCTCGCGGCATTGAAGACCTACCCTTGCACGCGCGGGCAGCGTTTATGTAGCAATAATGTGGCCACACGGTGGCGGCTCCGACGCTATGCCCGCGCTTCGAGTGTCCATGTAATTGCTATCGCAATAAAGTGGACAACAATGGCCCCGATGATTGCGATAGGCTCTGTAGCTGTCTCCGAATCAAAACTGAAACGGTTGTACGCCGATTGTGACTTCTGCTTATGCAAACATTTCTTTGAGACGCATCTGTACCACGGCAACTGTTCGTGAAGCGGCTAGAACGTCCATGTTCAAGACATTCAGATAAGTCGATAAAAGCATACTCTTGTGTATCAGCCGAACGCCAGGGTGGAACAGACAACATTGTTTGATGAAGCAGTGCCCTTTTAATGGGTGATGAACATGTGATCCGCCGACTGCTGCTTGCGTGGCTGATAAGCGATACCCATGAGAATGCATTGTCGGTGTGACACGCGATATCAGTACACAACACTCTTTTCTCCTAAGATTCGTTACACAATTCCAACATGTCTGGTTAATCGTCAATGCCATAACGTGCGACAGGCCGTCTAACGCTTCTTGATCTTCGCGACTCGACCGGGTCTTGTGTAGCTAGGCTCGGACTTGCCCGTGTGGTTGCTTCCGTGCTGGCCGGCAGCTGTTGTGGCCATCTGGCTGTAGGAGGAAGCCTGACGTGATAGTATGCACTTGCGACTGAATCGGCTTCGAACCTCAACTGGTTTCGGTGCCTGTGATGGCGCTCGCCGTTGTCCAGCTGGACCCAGTACGACGCCGGCTTTTAACGTAGACAGCGTCACCGACAGGGAACCTCTTCATCTCCTGTCGTTGCAGTTCAGGAGCGTGTTGCCGGTCTGGATGAAGCCTGTCCAAAGCTGTCCTGAGCCTTCGTCCGATCATTAATTCTGCCGGAGGTTTTCCCGTGACCGAATGTGGCATCGTATGCTGTTTAAACAGGAACCGCGAAATCTTACACTGCGTCGAAACTTTCTGTGGGTTCTTTAACTTCTCTTACCATTCTCTCCGCCCTACCACCACTGGCGGGTATTATAAGGTGCAGTGAAAATAGCACACACCATTACACTCCAAGCTAGTGAATGCTGTGCCGTTATCTGAAGCGATAACGTCTGGCACACCATGTGTCGCAAACATATTCCTTAAGCTCGTGACGACAGCTGTAGCCTTCATGTATGACATGACTTCGACCTCAGCCCAGTTGCTGTACGCGTCCACAATGATTAAGAATACTTCTCCAGTAAATGGCCCAGCAAAATCAATATGTAGGCGACTCCAACGTTGATCTGGCAGGATCCAAAAATGCACTGGAACCTTGGGATCACATTGCCGGTTACTCTGACATGGCTGACAGTGCCCTACAAACTCTTCAATTTCGCGGTCCATTTTCGGCCACCACATCAGCCCTATAGCTCACGATGCAACGACAACTCTGACTTCCTCACCTCGTGAGGCGCGAATTTGATGTCCAGTTGTGTTGACGGCCAGCCACTAAGGATCCATTCCTTTACCGTGAATAAGACTGTCCTTGATCAGTGCAGTGATGGCCGCCACATGCAGCGGTGCGTACTCGGCCGCTTCCAACAGGAGCACGTCCCCAGGTGGCTGTGGCTCGTCTTCGTCTCCCGGAGCTGGCCGACGACCGAGTGCATCGGCGTAGGAGTTGTCTTGGCCTCGCCTGCACTAAAGGCTGTAATTATACGCATACAAACATAAAATCCACCGGAGAATTCTGGACGACACAGCTTCAGGCACTCTTGTCCGTGTTAAACAGAACCAGTCGCTGCTTGTGGTCTGTTATAACGTTAAATTCTCGCCCAGCAAGGAACTGGTGGAACTGTTTATGCCAAAGACAACAGCCAAGCCCTCTTTATCAATCTGAACATAGTTACGTTCACTGGCTCCAAACGTCCGGGGAGCATAGGCTATGGGCTATTCCTTCCCGTCAGTCGCACGATGGGCTAGCACTGCCCCTCACTCCCACAGGAAATGCGTCGCGGCACAGAATTAAAGGATGCTTCGTGTCATAGGGCACGAGTACAGAGTCGCAGCTAAGCAATTTCTTTAGTCTCTCAAACGCATGTGGGTGCTCACCTGTCCGCTTCCATTCGTGGTTATGGTAGAGTAGTCGATAGAGTGGTTCTGCCGCTTCAGTCTTGCCCTTCAGGAAACTGCTGCAAAAATTTAATAACCCTAGCAGGCTTGCAGGTCCTTTTTTTCTTGTGCGTACGGACGCTTTATGGATTGCGTCCGTCTCGCTTAGGCTCTGATGTATTGCCGTGTCGTCGGCCCTGTGACCCGATAATTCGATGCTTGGCTGGTTGAATTCGCACTTGTCCTTATTTACTCTTAACTGCGCATTCTGCAGATCAATAGCACAATCTCTAATCTCTCGGCGTGCTCTTCTGGGCTACAGCCAGAAATCAAGATATCATCAAGATAGGCTTTCACGCCGGGAATGCCTGCTAACAGAGTGTCAATGGCTCATTGAAACACCCACGGCGCCACCAAAAGTCCAAAAGGCAGCCGTTTGACTTTGTACAGTCCCTTTATCGTGTTAACTATGAGCACTTCAGTTGACTAGCAGTCTAGCGTAAGCTGTTGATAAGCTTTAATTGGATCCAGCTTTGTAAAAAATTTGCTTGAACCCAGAGCTGTGAGCATTTCGGCAGTAGTGGGCAAAGGGTACCCGCTGCTTTTAATAGCTTTGTTTTCGGCGCTACGGTAGTCCCAGCACAGGCGTAAAGTTCCGTCTTTTCTTCTTACCACTACCAGTGGTGTGGCCCAGTTGGAGTACGCGACGGGTTCCCATACCACTTGCTGCACCAAGCGATCGACTTCCTTGGCCACGTCGTCCTTGAGGGCCAGTGGAACTGGTCGGCGCTCTTGAGAAGCACTGGTTGGGCGTCGTCTTTCAGTTCGATGTGAACTGGTAGTGCGTTGAAGCCAGGGAGGTCCCTGCAAAACACCTCGGAAAAATCGTGAGGGCATGTCTTCCACGTTTACTTGCTGGGTTCCCCGCAAGCAAATGCCTAACGTCCTAAACCAGTTTCGCCCAATCAGGCTGTTGCCTCGATTCTTTACTACCAGCAAAGGCAGCTTTACCTTCTGGACCTTGAATTTTACCAAGATAGTTGCTCGACGCAGCAGCGGTAACAACTTCTTTGACCAGGTTACGAGTGCTGTTCCAGAATCTTGTATTTCACCCTGATTTCTCTCGATTACTCGAAATTGAGTCTTCACTCTCAATTGAGCACGAGGCTCCGGAATCAACCTCCATCGGTTCTTCTCGCTCTTGTATCTGCACTTGAACCATACACTTCTGTTCTTGCTCATTCACTTCGCAGAGAGAAAGTAATGTACTAATTTCGCACATGCCCTTGCTCTTTTCAACTTTCCCCTTTTGCTCAAGCGTCGTCTTCCAGGCCGCTCTACTTTCGTCTTCTGAACGACAAGCCCTCACTATACGGCCAACCCTCTTGCATTTGAAGCATGCCGTTTCTCTAAAGCTGCCTAAATGTGGAGCGTGCTTACCGTCGCAATGGTAGCAACTGGAACCTTCTGCCGTGGCGTCTTGCTACGCGCGGGTTGCTTCTATCATGCCCTGGCAGTCCTTCGTCTCCTCTTAGCCTTGCATGCGGATGTCTCGCTGTTGCTTGGCTGTCGCTTCTGCGGTGGCGGCCATGTCGTACGTAACCTTGAACTTAAGGTCGTGTTCTGCGAGAAGTCGCTGTTGAACTGCTTCGTTCTGGAGGCCGCATACGGAACGATCTCAGCTCATGATGTCCAACGGGAGCTGCTCGTCGCCAAAACCGCAGTCTTCGGCTAGCTTCCGAATCGCCGTCACTTAGTCCGCAGCCGATTCCTCGGCAGCCTGGTTTCTCTTGTAGAACGAAAACCCTGCGTACAGCTCTAAAGGTCTTGGATACAGCTGCTTATGAACCGCAGTCTTAATTTCGTCCCTGCCGTCGATCTTGCTTGCTTCACCAGAGTTACAATGAGCCCATACGCTTCCCTCCGCAATAACTCAGCCCAGGACGGCTCTTTTCTGTTCTTTCGCCATCTTGTTCGCTTCGCAGAACATTTCCAGCCACTCAACGTATTCGTCCCATGACGCGTTCGTGCCGATCCTGCCGACGACCATCGCTGTCGCTTCCTCGTCGCGAACTGTTGTGTATGAGCCGGAAGCCAGGGTGGAACAGAAGACAATGTTTAATGATGCAGTGTCCTTTTATAGGGTGATGGATATGTGATCCGCCAACTGCTGCTTGCGTCGCTGATAGGTGATACTCATGAGAATTCAGTGTCGGTGTGACACGCGATATCAGTACCCAACACATACATTCCAGAACACGCTTCGTGAATCGACGTGTGCAGGCGATCGAACAGTTGTCGCTTTCAGACCAATAGATGGGATGTTGCGTCAGCTGCAACAAGAAAAAAAGTCAAGGGCACTTAGGTTTCCCTGCTTGAGTGCACGCGAAAACATCGAGACGTTTTCCGGGTAACGAATCGTTTTACGAAGCGTATATGGTCTTGTTTTTACATTAATTTGTTTAATTTCTCGCACCACGTGCCACATCCATCAGAGAGCACGAAAGAACTCACCCAAATCACCGCAGCGACTAGCAGTATGGGTACGCTGGCATGATGTAGGGCATCGCAGCCAGCTGTGGTAGACAACGACGAACGCGCAAGCAGTGGCGCGAGAGGCAGAATGGGAACGCTGGCATGATAAGCTGCATCAGAGCCAGCTGCGGAAGGAGTGGACGACGAACGGACGAGTAGTGGGACGAGAGGGTCTCTGTTACCACGTGACTTTTTGAACCACCTCCGAGGGCGCCACCAGATTGCTCGCATCATGAGTCGTATAATGCTTTCGCATTAAGAAGCAAACACCTCCCGTGGCAGCGTCAAGCAGTTTAAGGTGTTACCTGGTAGGCACAATATTGTGTCATTGCTTTTCGCGATACCAGTCATTTAGCTGTGGCGACGAATATTGCACACATTGTTATGTTAGATCAAAGCACGGTGTAATAATCGGTAGGCATACGCGTGAATTTTGGTTAAGGCACGAAGCTATCTCACAACGACCACTCCCCTTCCCCCTGCCATATCCTTTTCTGAGTTTTGTCCAGCTCTGGGCATTTCGCGAACATTCAATAAAAAAAAGAAGACCCACGATATATTATAGAATATTGATGATTTGCGCACTAAACGCTTCTCACACTTCAATGCACTCGGCTCTTGTGCGTACAAAGAAACAATATGAACGTATTTCTCCTTTTCTAGAAGGAAATCTGCAAATTGTAGATTGTTCCACCTAAATGTCTACGTTTGTTCTCCAGACTCTGTTATAGTACAAAGACTAATTGTTTTATTTTTCTTTCAACAGTTTCCCCAACGGCATAGACTATTAAATGTCTACATGCAGACCGGTTTCAGCGATGTATACCGAATTAAAGATTTCCCCCAGAACCCATCTCACGATGAATTCCCTCGTGTTTGCAATTGCCATTGAAGCAATGCCGCGACACACTGCATTACCAACACTGAACACGACCTGTATGACGCAAGCGTACTCCCGGGATCCTCTCCCGGGCTTCAAATTGGACTCGCTACGCCATCTAGCGGCGCCGCCATCAAGTCGGGGACTAGTGCGTGTGCAAGTGCCTTTAGAAAATATTTCAAGAATATACATGACGCGGGTCCGATTCTGCCCAGCACCAAATAAATTTACAAGGACTTTTGTTTCTGTAATTTGAAATAGCCAGTGTGGCAAACTAAATCACGCATGATTCATTTACCACGTTTCTGGTGGGCGGTGCACGTACCGAGTTCCCCAAGATGGCGTCGCAGAGGTTCATTAAAGAGTGATACATAGTCAATGGTACAAAACAGTAACCCAAGTTGATCCGACGGTTGGTTTTGAACCCCGTTTCGTCAGCACAGAAACCTGATGCTCTGCCCCTTAGCCTATGGTGAACCCAGTGATACCATGTTGGTGGGCAAACGCTGACACAGAAAGACTGGCAATCCGAAAAACAGAGACACAGACAACGTAAAGTTCGTGATATAGCATTTTAAGAAAGTTAACCGCATTAAATTGAAATCTACATCTTCCGTGAACTGTAAAACGACGTCAACAAAATATTGCGCTGTGCATTTCAAAGTTGTATGCATTGACAACTAGGGGTGCTAACAAATATAGATAACTAGAGTAAAGATTCTACCACGCATGAATCCAGTCCTGATCGATTTAAAGTAAAAGAGTTCACCGTTTTCACCATTGATGAGTCATCCAGGCACATCTCACAGATAGCTCAAGTCCCTCTTCATCAAAAGGCAAAAGCAAGTATCGTAGCCTCCCATAGAAGGCGTGCGCCTTAGCCCTGTGCACTGGGTACGTGCCACTAAGACTACTGGCTAGGTTATAATTTCATGATAATAGTGTAGGCCATGATCATTAGGATAACTCTAATGAAGATGAATACTTGACTAGATAAATTTGAAAGGTTATCCAACAGCTATTTCCCGACGATCAACCGTTGTTCCTACGGCTGAGATCTCACGATAAATCGCATGCTTCATACACCCATTATTAAAATGGGATATATGAACCCAGCCCATCTAAGAAGACGCATTTCATATACTCCATCTAGACGTTGAATTGGCTTCCATAGTTTTTTGCATGCAAAGCCAAGCTAGCGATTAGCAGAATGCTGTGGAACGCGTTCCAGTCATAGAAAGGCGGCTGCAAAACGCTTGCGTTCACGCTAGTGTGGCCACATAAGAAGGCCCGCCGCCGTAGCTCTATGGAACTGTGGCTAAGGACCGCTGAGAAAGAGTTCGCGGGGCCGATCCCGGCCGCGTAAGGTTTGTGCTCTGCCTACTCGTTATCCAGGTGCTGTCGCTGGCACATATCTATTCTAACACCGTGCTCGGTTATGCCCATTATGGCTATTGTGTGACCACTTGCTGCCCACGACAGCGTCCTCGAACTCTTGGATCCCATATTCTTAAAATTTACATTGCTAAATAAAGCATTTAAGCCTACCGTCAGACAGTTCCAGAAGCTTAAAAGGGACGCCAAAGGTTACCAGAAAGTCAAGCTAAAGTGATCAAGCAATGCTCTAGAACGTCTAAGGCTTCAATATAATCGCGAACAGAGCTTTAGTAACAGACAAATTGAGCTAAATGCATGACACGATTCGTGACCCCCCAATGACATTCCGGTACTAGCCCGATGACGAAAGCACTCCTCATCATAATTTATGGCACTAGTACTCAACTAGTCGTATTAAAAAGATCATTTCATTAGATTATAAGACGGAAGAAAATGCTACTTCTCTACTTCTATTCGATTCTAAGAAAAAATAACATTTTGACGTTACCCTTGAATAGCATGGGTGATCGAAAGGTTTCGTTTTCGCGCGACTCTGCGTGCTCGACATTGCGCCGCGCGCCTTTGGAGTTTCAGTTGTTTCTTTATCGCGTCGTGCTGCGGTGGTCCTGCTGGCTCGCGAAACTTGCATTTGGAACAAGCAGCGAGAATGCCACGTCCATGTGATGTCGTAGGGTGCGCGAACGGTCCGCGGAACTTGGCCCAGGGCAGTTGCAGCGGCGAATCCAACGTTACTTATCACTGTGTGCCAACGAGTGAACCTCTCCGTTCGAAGTGGTTAAGTGCCGTACCTCTGCCACAGCGCGCTGGCAGAGAGCCGAAAAATCACGTAGTGTGCTCGCTGCACTTTCGTCCAGAGGATTACGAGTTGAACGCCTACTTACTGAAGTTGCGTGAAGTGCCTTTCAAAGCAGGCCGTCGTCGTAGTAGTACGCAACGACGCCGGCAGCGCGAGCCCTCAACAGCAGGTCACGTTCATCAGTGCTTAAATCGCTGAAATAGAGCCCAGCATCGCGAGCTAATGTGTCGTTGTCAGGGTGATCCGTTGCAACGAGCATCGATGTTGACGTCATAAAATAAAGAACCAGCTTATCGTCGTGTGCTTTCCCTTCCGCTAGCCACCATAGTTACGCTTTCGCGCTGCTGTCGGCTCTGTCTTGGCTCTGTTTCTGGCCGCGCGTTTGCGTTTTGTGCAGAAAAGCCGTAGCGCCGTCTGCGGGAGCCGTTTTACTCATCGACGGCGCAACGTCACTATGAGACCACGAAGACAATACTCCTCGATTGGAGGGCGGGTGATTTGAACTGCGCTAGAGGTACGCGGACGGTTCAGAACGCATTTTCTCTTGAAATAAGTCTCTTCTTCGCACGAAACAAGCGTTTCGAGGCTTCTGGGGTGGTATTTCAACAGTCCACGTTGACTTAATATTAACCTTTAGTGTCCCTTTAACTGCAAAAATTTCAGACAACGATGAGTACGAGATCACGCAAGCCCAGCTCAATATGGAAGGTATGGAAAACTTTACCGCTCACTTGATCTCGTTCTACTAATTAACAATATTTTCCACTTTTGGGGTTCATTTTGTTTTCACTATATTGTAACGACGTGGGATCGACGAGTATGCGTAGCAGCACCGCCAAGAAACGCACTCTATCAGTCGTCCAAGGGAACAACAACGTCTTCTTCGTAATGAAAGGGCGCGTGAGCACAATTGGGCCGTAAATAACAATGCGGGGGGCCATCTGGCAGAACACTTTAAACGTCACAATTGCCGTCCGTGTCTTCGCGACACCCGGTTTCTGGCATGGTCTAGAGATAGACTAGAACGGGAGATATTGGAAGCTATTTACATTGCAAAGGCCGAGGGCACGTGCATTAGTTGCCCTTCAGTGACGCTTACCGAAAAGGAGATAGCTTTTCTGAAGAGATAGGGAGGTCGTGATGTCACGATGGGCCGTCCTTGGTTGCATCTATTTAAAGTTCTGTTTCTTCAAAAAACCTTTAGTTGGAAGTAGCGCCTTGTCTGTCGTACATGTTGTTCTTTCGTCCTTGTCTTCGTAGCGCTCTCTTTTTTCATTAAGTATGCTCAACCAACTCGCCCACATCAAGCTTCTGCTTCTTCTTCGTTTCCCCGCTTCACCTAAAAAACCCGCGCTACTTCAGCGTCGTCCCCACTGTCGCATACCCGCTGAATTATGGTTCTGCCAAATATAGTTGCGTCATTTGCTCCCCCTTTAGAAAAGATCATCGTCCCGATGATAGAGGCTTGGAAAGCAGCGGTAAAGAACTGCGCAGTCTTGGCAGTCCTCATAGTACGGCTTCATACGCAGCACGTGAACGACCTCGGGTAAATGCCGTCGGCGCTTTGAACAGTGCGAGCTGTCTGGAACGACTTCGTAGTTGACGTCACTGATGCGTCGGAGAACTATGTAGGGCCCGAAGTATTTACGTAGGAGCTTTTCAGAGAGCCCACGCTGTCGAATAGGTGTCCAGACTCACACTTTGTCGCCGATGTCGTATGTTACGGCTTTGTGCCGAAGATTGTAGCGTCTGGCGTCAATGTCCTGCTGTTCGTGGATTCGCAGACGCGCAAGCTGCCTAGCTGCCTCTGCTCGGTGTGTTATCTGTTCAGCACCCGTCTCGTTGTCGTCAAATTCATGAGGGAGCATTGCGTCTAATGTTGTTGTAACCTCACGGCCGTATACGAGACTGAAGGGCGTCTTACGAGTGGTCTCTTGACAAGCCGTATTGTACGCGAAGGTGACATAAGATAAACCCTCGTCCCAGTTCCTATGCTCCACATCTACGTACATGCTTATCATATCAGCCAATGTCCTATTGAGTCGTTCTATCAGTCCGTTCGTTTGAGGGTGATACGCTGTTGTCTTCCGGTGGGCGGTACCACTTAGACGTAGAACGATATCTAAAACTGGGCCAGGAACGCAGTACCTCTGTCCGTGACGACTACTGCGGGAGCTCCATGCCTTAAAACGATGGAGTCCAGAAAAAATCGTGCCGCTTCATCTGCTGTTGCCCGTTGCAGGGCACTTGTCTCGGCATATCGAGTGAGATAATCCGTGGCAACGATTATCCACCTATTACCAGTAGTAGACGTTGGGAAGGGGCCCAGAAAGTCCATGCCTACTTGTGCAAATGGTGTGGCCGGTACGTCAACAGGGTGCAGTAAGCCGGCTGGTTTGACGGATGGCGGTTTACGACGTTGGCAATCCAGACATGTCTGAACGTAACGTTCAACGACCGCAGTAAGTCTCGGCCAGTAGTAATTCTGCCGAATCCGTGCCAATGTGCGAGTGTAGCCCAAGTGCCCAGCAGTCGGCTCGTTGTGGCAGGCGTGTAAGATTTCACGTCGAAGCGGTGATGGAACAACAAGTAAGAAGTTCCTGCCGCTAGGCGCGAAGTTCTTCTTGTAGAGGACGTTGCGACGCAAGCAATATGATGCCACCCCTCTTGCAAAGAGCCTCGGCACGCGGTTGGTTCGTCCTTCGAGGTAATCAATAAGCGGCAGCAATTCAATGTCATCCCGTTGCTGGCGTGAAAGATCGGCAGTATCCACGAGTCCCAGAAAAACCGTGTCGTCATTGTCTTCTGCTGCCGGCTCAACAGGAGACCGAGAAAGGCAGTCGGCGTCTGCGTGCCGTTTTCCCGACTTGTATGTAACAACAAAGTCGAACTCTTGGAGTCGAAGACTCCAGCGTGCGAGCCGGCCGGAAGGATCTTTCAAATTAATGAGCCAGCAGAGGGAATGGTGGTCACTAACGACGGTGAAAGACCGACCATACAAATACGGACGAAATTTCAGAACTGCCCATACCATTGCGAGGCATTCTTTTTCAGTGGTGCAGTAGTTAGCTTCGGCTCGGGATAGTGTCCTACTGGCGTAAGCAATCACCTTTTCGCTGTCGCCCTGCCATTGTACTAGCACCGCCCCCAGACCGACATTACTAGGGTCGGTATGCAATATCGTCGGTGCTTCCTCATCGAAGTGTGCTAATACGGGAGGCGATTGCATGCGTTGCCGGAGCTCGTGGAATGCTCGCTGCTGGTCTTCGCCCCAAGTAAAAGGCATATCTTCTCGGGTGAGCTGTGTTAACGGCCATGCGATACGCGAGAAATTCGCAATAAATCGCCGGTAATATGCACAGAGTCCCAGAAAACGTCGCACGGCTTTTTTGTCTGATGGAATCGGGAAATTAGCGACGGCGGCAATTTTATCGGGATCAGGTCGGACTCCTTGGCTACTGACGACGTGACCGAGGAACTGGAGCTCATGAAAACCAAAATGGCACTTCTCAGGCTTCAAAGTAAGACCGGCAGAGCGTATCGCTTCAAAAACAGTTTTCAGCCTTCGTAAGTGTTCGTCGAACGTTGCGGAAAAGACAATCACGTCATCCAAGTACACCAGGCATGTTTGCCATTTGAGTCCGGAGAGCACAGTGTCCATTAGACGCTGAAATGTTGCTGGCGCCGAACACAAACCGAAAGGAAGTACCTGAAATTCATAAAGTCCGTCAGGCGGCACAAAGGCTGTTTTCTCACGGTCTCTCTCGTCCACTTCGATCTGCCAATAACCGCTTTTCAAGTCCATTGAGGAAAAGTAGCACGAGTTTCGCAACCTATCCAAGGAATCATCAATACGCGGCAGTGGATAAACGTCCTTCTTTGTGACCTGATTGAGCTTCCGATAGTCGACGCAGAAGCGCAGGCTACCGTCCTTCTTCTTCACTAAAACTACAGGTGATGCCCACGGACTATTAGATGGTCGAATAACGCCATCTTCTAGCATCGTCTTCACTTGTTTTTGTATTGCTTCGCGTTCCTTTGGGGCCACACGATAAGGGTTTTGTCGGATGGGTCTGGCGTCGACATCAGTAATGATGCGGTGTTTCGTAAGTGGCGTTTGACCAACTCTTGACGCAGAGGAGAAACAGCCCTGGTACGGCTTGATGAGCTCAAGCAGACGGCTCCGCTCAACGGCCGTTAACGTCGGATTAACGTCTACAATAGGTGCAGCTGTGTGGATTGTAGAGGCCGACTCCTGCGCTAAGTGGCAGTCTCGTATTTCTGTCACTTCGTCGAAATAGGCCACAGCAGTGCCTCTAACGATGTGTCGGCGCTCCCTACTAAAATTTGTCAGCAAGAGTTCGGCGCTTCCGTCGATTACATTGATAAGTGCTCTGGCAATGGACACACCGCAATTCAGTGCTAGCGCACTGATGTGTTCAGCTACACCAGTCCCACTTTGCAGGCTGTCACAGCGCACCTGTACGAGGGAGCAACTCCGCGGCAAAAGTATGACGTCGTCCGCGGCAATACGTAAGCGAGGTTGTTGTGGCTTCGCATGGGTGACATTATCCGAACTCGTGGCAAATGTGACGCTTGTCACGGATGTTAATCACGGCGCCGTACTCCCGTAGGAAATCCATGCCCAGTATAAGTTCTTTACAACACTCAGTCAGGATGACGAGGGTGACGACGAAGGTTGAACCGGCGATTAAGAGTCGGGCCGTGCATTTCCCGACAGGTGTCATCAACTGACCTCCGGCGGTTCTTATGTTGGGCCCGTGCCATGGTGTCTTCACCTTCCTCAGTTTGTCAGCGACCTGTAAGCTAAGGATTGAAAAATGGGAGCCAGTGTCAACCAGAGCGGCTATTTCGTGGCCATCAATGCAAACGATGAGCTCGGCGCTGACGATGTCAGTTACGTCTTTCGTACTTCTATTCGTCGTATTCGTCGTTGTGCTGGGCGTCTTTTTCGTCAATGTAGTCTTCACGTCGTCGTTCGTCGATAACGGGGGATGTGGAGCAGTTAGAGTATTGGCAACCTCACCCCCGGAGGTTGCTGCGGCTAGTTTCCCCGTCGAGGGCTAGGCGATCTGCCCCTAGTGACGTCGGCAAAACTGCGACGAGTCGGCGAATTGTAGCGCGCCGGAGATGGAGAAGGAGAACGTGGTCGCGGCGTCGTCTTATTTTGTGGCTGACTGTTCACAGGAGCGTCTTTGTAAGTGCGTCGACCGTCGTACGGAGAATAAGCATAGTTGGCAGGAAAGCTTGGTTGTTGAGCGGCGCGATAGTTGTTCCATTTGCGGCAAACTCTATAGACGTGTCCAGCTTCACCACAATGGTAGCACACTGGTCGACGGTCGACGGTGCGCCACAAATCGGTTTTCCGACGCTGGTAGTTCGGCGGTAACTCTCCATGGAGCCAAGGGGTGGCGTGCGCATGTCGAAAATACGGCGTTGTTTGTGCTGGCATGATCGGCGGGGTCGGTAGAGTCAACGAGGGTGACGATGTCGGCTCTATTTGTGGCGTAGGAGGTATTGTATTAATGGGTGTCAACGGCGTTGAAGTTGCGTTGAGTGGACGGCGAACAGCTTCCGCATAAGTGAGGCGCCGCGGAACGTTGCCACAGTCTGGCGCTGAAAAAGCTTGCCGGACTTCCTCCCGGACGACATCAGCAACAAAAGATAACGCTGGCGTCGGTTCCGTAGGCGCAACCACAAAGCCGAGCTGCCGAAGCTCTTCTCGCACCACTTCGCGGACAACTTCACGCAGAGACATGTCGTTCCTCGCAGCCAGTACGGAAGTGTTTGCCGTCGAGTTGCCCATGTCATGCTGGCGGTATCGTTGATGCAGGGCCCGTTCAATGGCTGTAGCCTCTTTTTTGAACTGTGCCACTGTTGTCGGTGGATTTCTCACAAGGCCGGCAAACAGTTGCTCCTTCACTCCTCGCAGGAGATATCGCAGCTTTCTTTCCTCTGGCATGTCTGGGTCTGCCCTAAGGAAAAGACGGGCCATGTCTTCCGAGAACATAGCAACACTCTCATTGGGCTTTTGAAAGCGGATTTCAAGGAGACGCTGCGCGTTTTCCCTCCTGTCGATGCTTGAAAAGGTATCCAGCAGCTGTGCGCGGAAGTCGTCCCACGTGGCAAAGCTCCTCTCCCGGTTTACGTACCACGTACGAGCATTGTCCTTCAAATAGAAATAGACACTCGAGAGTTTGTCCGCCGAGCTGGTCTTATAGTTATACTGGGCGACGCGCTCGAATTGGTCTAGCCAATCTTGGACGTCTTCAAAGGCATCACCATGAAAGCTCTCCGGGACCATAGGATTATGTAGTGTTACTTGCGATGGAGCTGCGGTGGCCATGTTATTTGTAGGCGGCAAACGATTTCTCGAAGTTTCTTGCAGGGGACTGGACTCGGGCGCTAAGCCTAGCAGGCGACGACTGAAGCGGTGGACCGGTGTTTCGATGCGCGATGGTGATTCCGGGCTTGATCGTCGGCTCCGCGAAGGGGTGCCAAGCATGAAGAATACCCAGCACCTCCACCAGTGTAACGACGTGGGATGGACGAGTATGCGTAGCAGCACCGCCAAGAAACGCACTTTATCAGTCGTCCAAGGGAACAACAACGTCTTCTTCGTTTCCCCCGCTTCACCTAAAAAACCCGCGCTACTTCAGCGTCGTCCCCACTGGCGCATACCCGCTGAATTATGGTTCTGCCAAATATAGTTGCGCCAATATTCATGGGTCATTGCTTGTATTTACTTTTGACTTTCGGCGCCGAATGCTTCGATGTTTCGCATAAAAACGTTTTGCACCTTTTGTGGTTTATTTGGTTCTGAAAACTTCCATGGCTTATCTTGCTTGCATTTTCTTCTTTTTACTTTCGGTGCGGATTACTTCGATGTCAAAAATGTTATGTCCCACTGATACGTGCATTCCGTTGATCATGTGAGATTACCGCGGGTTCATAAAGGACTTGAATACACGAAAAATAGGTGATGTATATTTCTCCAAGACATAATAAACTCCTGGGAATGCAAATTATTCGTCGTAATTACGAGGGTGATGTACATTGAGCTGACTACAGTCGCAGAACGCCGCAAGTGGAAAATCGCCCTATTGAAAATACTCGCATGGAGATTATGTCCTTTCTGCAACAGCTTATGTAATTTTATGGGTTCCTCTATAAAACCTCGCATGTTCCATATAAACCCATATCAGCAATATGATTACAGAGTGAGGCATATGCGTCATCTTTTATATGGTAGCAATTTATACCACTCTTGAAACTACTGCTTCATTATTTAGCGCCATAGCGTTAAGGGCCCTGTGCCGCAGATACTCCGTCGTCGGCATCCGGCAACGGCGTTTCCAGGAGCGAAAATTTCCTTACATGTTTAGGTATATGTAAATGCAACCTGTTGCTATATGACTGGCTGTATATTCAGGTTATATCGCCACACCATTCTATAACTAATGTTACACATACCTTGTATTACATTGTTGACAAAGTTATTCCTCGGAATTTTCAGAAGGACAGAGCAGAAAATAATGCCATGAAACAAAACACCGAGAGCACATGCATGTTATGTCAACTCTTCTCAGATGAAATAATAAACGGGCAAAACAATAGCAGGAATGTGAAAATGATGTGATTTTATTGCACGGCTGTGCACGGCGTTACCTCAGCGATCAGCCAAAACAATAGGCCGCGTTTCCACAAGAAAGCTCACCTTTGTGTATAGCGTTCGCCATCACCATTTCCAGATAAATTTTACGGTTACATAAGCGACACTCAGCCGGAAGCGTGAAAAGCAGTCGGGGATCTTTGAATGCTACCGCGTTCCATTCAAACGGACAGACCGCTGCTGGGAACATTAATCTAGATAATCCAGCTGATGAGAAAATTCCATATCATAGAGGCTACAACGAGCCATGTTTTTCTCATTAAACGTAGATCTATACATTTAATTAATCAAGAAAAGTCGCGAAAAGTGACCTGTGGCGTCCCGCGCGCCAAAAACATGAAGCTGCATAAGAGGTCCTCCACGTGACCTTCTACTAGTGTACGCGGTTCCTGGTCTTTTTATTAGTATCGAAATGCAGTACACTTTTTATTATTATAAGTTTTTCCTGACTTCCAATGTGCAGATAAGCCTTCGTTTTCGATGACTTCGCTTGGCTTGTCTATCGACAGAACAACGACGATGGGCGCCAGCCAGCCATGACATAGGCGCGCAATGGGGTAAAAGCGCGGTACAACTATTAGACATTTTTGTACAACAAAGCGAACTTATTGTATCAGCTTTTCATTTTCAAAAGTGGTTGAAAAGGTCAAAATTCTGGTGCGTAATCAGATTACCCTTACGACAGGATGGAGTACTCACGGTCCCAGATAGCTACAGCTGCGAAGAAAACTACACTAATGAAATCGTCGTAACTGGCTCACTCACAAATTTTCGCATTATTATAATTTGAATTGGTTTATACGCCCCGTAATGGGAGTTTTATTTTCAGAGGGGGGGGGGGGGCGGACCTAGCGCCTGTACCCTCTACACGAATGCTTCGCCATGCCGTACGGGGAAATGTCGCTCCGCTATTTCGTTTGTTCATTCCCTTCGTCACTCATCTAGAAGGTGAGCTCACCGCGAACACACGCACACGCACGATTACACAGCACAGAAGCACAACTCCAAGCGCACCTGCCTAACAACGTGACCAATGCTGTCCACGCACGAAAGCAAAAGCGTAGTGGGGCCAGCATACCTTTCAACTTCCCCATGCTTGGAAAAGAAGTCTTGCGGTAGCATACAGAAAAACCTTTTCGCTGTGATTTTATTACATTACATACCCCGTTAAAGAAACCCTACTGTTAACGGCGGCTGTGTACGTGAGCAGTTGCAAGCGAAAGTAAGCACAGCAGCGCCGTTTCTGTCTCGTGCGGCGACCGTCGAAAGCTCGAAATGTGCCGTGTAGCACGGCCGCTATTCCACTGCCGTAAATCTCCATTAGGGTGTTTCATGTCAACGGATTTCGCCGGTGCCCGTGTGACAGGGGTATTACACTCACTCCTATGAAAGCCCAACAATGGGCGGCTTTCACAATTTGCCAGGCGGACTATCGGCATCGCTCTCACTTCTCAGCGTTGTTGGAGGAGGGAAGCCTGGAAGACAGCCTCAGTGGTGCTCATCCCGAAACCAGGCAAACCCCTTGCGCCGGAGAACATGCGACCCTTCTCGCTTACGTCCTGCGTGGGTAAGGTGGCCGAAGATGCCATTCACAACCGTATATCTAGGCACATAGAAACTAATGAGTTATTCCCTCACAACATGGTCGGCTTTCGGCCGGCACTCTCCACACAGGACGTCATGTTACTTATAAAGAGGCAAATCATTGATGACGACACTAGAGACACTCGGGGCCTCCTTGCTCTAGACTTGTGCAAGGCTTTTGATAACATCTCGCACCGGTTCGTGCTAGACGCCATCTCGGACCTGGGCCTGGGGCCACGATTCCATGCGTAGGTTAGCTCCTTCCTGAGGGATCGAAAGGCCACTGTCAAAATAGGGCAAATCAAATCCAAGGAATTTACATTGGGAGCGAGAGGCAACCCGCAAGGGGCGGTCATCTCTCCCCTATTGTTTAAGATCGCCATGAAGGGCCTCTCGGACAGAGTGGCCACAGTAAGAGGAATGGGTCACGCCCTCTACGCGGATGACATTACCGTGTGGTGCATGGGAGGGTGTGACGCTGCAGTTGAGAGTGCGCTCCAACAGGCGCTCGACATCACAGAACACTTCCTACTATACACAGGCCTGAGTCTGTTACCAACCAAGTCCGAACTTCTATTGTATAGGCCCACCCGACGGGTGGTTAGGTGGTCCACACCCTTAGATCAAGTTCCCATAGCCCTTTATACGAGGGATGGACAACAAATCCACAGAGTGGATACCATCAGGGTCCTCGGACTCTTGCTGGAATCTCGTGGGGGCAACTCACAGACTATAGCCCGCATTACCTCCTCGACGGAGAATATGCTTCAGCTTATCCTCAGGATCTCGAACCGCAGAGGGGGTTTAAGCGAGAGCAATCTCCTCAGACTCTACCACGCGTTTGTGATGAGCCACGTTAACTATGTAGCCTCCGCGTTGCGCTGGTCTAAACGGGATGAGGCCAAAATCGACGCCCTCATGCGCAAAAGCATCAAGCGCGTGCTGGGTTTACCACTCTCTACCAGCACCGCGCGTCTCATGCAGCTAGGCAGGCACAACACCCTATCAGAGGTGATCGAGGCTCAACGAGTGGCCCAAATAATACGACTCTCATCATCGCGAGCGGGGAGACGCATCCTCGAACCCGTTGAATGCGGTCACCAGGAAATCACGGAGCGCGACGTGACCCTATCACCCGTGGTCGGAGATTCGTTTAAGGTAGATCCCATGCCACGTAACGTCCACCCTCAATACAATGTAGGGAGCCGGGTAGACAGGGCTCGTTCCCTGTTAAAAGCGGCAGCGGCCACTCCGAATCTGGCATGTTTTGTCGACGCCGCCCAGTACGGGCGCTCTGATCACTATGCCGTAGTTTCGGTTGACTCCAGCGGTAATCTCATTAACTCAGCATCCGTGCGGAAGGTTTCTGCAACAGTAGCCGAGCAGGTTGCTATAGCTATAGCACTGAAGGACCCTCTGCGTCCCAATATCTTTACAGGCCCCAGGTCTGCAGCCCGAGCTTTCGCCTCCGGCTCTATCTCAAAGGAGGCGGCAGCCATCCTCGGCAGCGAGGGGGCGGCTGGTTTTCATAGCATCAAATGGTTCCCGGCCCATATGGGAATCAATGTGCACTCTGAGGTTGTTCACGCCAATGAGTTGGCCCATGACTGTGCGCGAGGTCTTACACACCGCGGCGGTTCAGGTGGACTCACGGGCGGCGACTTAGGACTGTACAGGGATTCACTTCTCACCTTCCATGAAATCTTGTCACACTATCAATTCGCTCGACGGGCCTTTCTGCTACCGCACCCTAAACTTAATAGACCACAATCGTCGGTATTTCACATGCTACAAACAGGGTCGTTCCCCTCCAGGGGCCGATTCAGTCACTTTGCGCCTAATGTAGAACCCCACTGTCCAGACTGTGGGGAGGCGTACTGCTCCTTATCCCATATGCTCTGGCAATGCCCTGCGTTACGCAGCTCATCGCTAATCACTCTAACCGACTGGGAGGCAGCCCTTAAAAGCGGCGACCTCTCAGAGCAGCTACGGGCTGTCCAGAGGGCATGCGACAGGGCGGAGGACCACGATCTTCCTACCCCGACGTGGGTGCGGCCCGCGACGGCTACGGGGACTCCCTGAAAAGGGAGGTACCCTAACGCTGTTCCTCAGGACCATTAGTAAAGTTGTTTGTCTGTCTGTCTGCCTCTTACTTCTTTAGAGGGTGCTCAGATGGAAAAATTCTGCTAAAAATATCCACGCGCTTTTGCAAAACACCGCTGCAGATGTAAACACTATACCGAAGGTGGACCTTGCGTTGCGCCATAAAAAGCTGGGTCCTTAATTATCGGTTGTCAGTCACATTAAAGGCGAAGCTCATGCGTCCGCCAATTTTTTTCTTCTTTCTGATATGGAATAAAAAGTTCAAGAGAAACAACACTGTTTATAATTTTCTAGCTTCTCTTCTTTCAGAAAATAGACAGTTTCCGCCGAAAGGCGAAGCATTGATATTGATAGCAAGGTGTAGCGTTTCCATTGAACTTCAAGGACGTTGTTATAACTTTACTCGAGGCCATCATGTCCGCGCGACGCCATTGGCGCGGGCACTGCTGGTGTGCAGGAGGAACAGCGTCGTTGCGGCCCCAGGCGCCCCACAATACTGGCATGTGAGGAGCGCCATCAGTGGCATTGCAGACGTCGCACCTCATGGCCCACGAGATGAGTAAGCGCCCAATAAAAAATTGCATAGCGTTACTTGGATGTTTACTATGCGTTCGGCTAATATCAGTACATACGCACGGCAACTAAGCATAAATGCTAGTGAACATACAGTGCGCATGCGCACATCGCCCATGCCGGCAGCGGAAGCCTCACCGCTGTCCTGGCTCCGCCATCGATCTTATCGGGCGCAGCGCGGGCGGCAAGTCTGGTTTGCTTTATCTTTTTTGCGGCCAAGTGTACTCGACGTGTCGAATGCAGCCTAATTCGTACAGCACAAGCCACGCACATAGCGTAAGTGGCTGCGGCGGGAATATGCCTCGAGTGTTCGTAAATAATTGCTACCGCAATAATAATCGTTTCTTGTGATTTTTTCAACCATTCTATCGATAATCATAGACTGCCTTGGCTGCACCATCATTTAACGCTGAATGATAGTGGACATTTGAACTAGTTGAAGAAGAAACGATTGGTCTCGAGTTTCGGCTGCACCTTTCACTCATTATTTCAGTGAGTAAAGCATTTAATAGCGCTTAGCAAGACTTGTTCACCATTCCTACACTCCGTTTCACACATCAGCTGCAACGCTGTGGAAGCTACGCAAGAAGTTCGGTGACCAAAATGTAACACTCCGCCCGTTCTCTCCATGCTTCGCTGCGCGCCAGCGGCGTTCGCTAGCGCGAGCGTGAACCCGAGGCTGCTGCGACGGGCTTCCGGTAGACAGTCCAAAAGTAAACACAATAAGAAATAAATTAATCTAAAACAAAGCCTTACATAATCGTATAGCACAGTTTCTTCGTTTAGAATGATTAACGCTTTATTCAGTCAATGCTGATACGTTATATATACTGCAAAGTAAAGATAAAGAATACTTTCCCATAATTACGATAAAGAACGTCGAAATGTTTCTAAAGGTTGACGCAGCCAGTCCAAAAGTAAACACAATAAGAAATAAATTAATCTAAAACAAAGCCTTACATAATCGCATAGCACAGTTTCTTCGTTTAGAATGATTAACGCTTTATTCAGTCAATGCTGATACGTTATATATACTGCAAAGTAAAGATAAAGAATACTTTCCCATAATTACGATAAAGAACGTCGAAATGTTTCTAAAGGCTGACGCAGCCACTGCAAAAAGTCCCTCTATCAACCACAGCTTTGCACCTGATGTCTGAAACCGATTATATTAATTGTCGCAGGGTGCCCTTCCGCAAATCCTTCAGCCCGAAGCTGTGGATGCATGCATCCAGTTGGGTGTAAAATTAGATGAAGAAGAGGAACAAGAAGAAGAAGTAGAAGAAGCAAACCATACCTCCGAGCGTTTGCGATTGTTTGCCGGCTGGTAGGACTTCTCGTGCTGTGTCATCAGTATCATGTCGGAAAAAGCGGCTGTTCGTGAAAACGCCACTCCCAAGACGGTGACCACTTCGCTCCTGGAAGGCTTCGCAAACGTGGACACGCGGGACTTAATCCAGCAAAACGTCTACGTCATCCTGGGTCACGGGTGGTACCAGCGGATCGTCCTGGTCTGCACCTCCGTCGCCATCACTGTGGTGCTGGTGCACTCGTTCGCCTATTACCTCATCGGCCGTCCCGTAGACCACTGGTGCCAGCCGCCCGACCACCTGCGCCACCTCGGTGTCCAGGGCTGGAAGAATGTCGCAATACCCGTGCTGGCTGACGGCAGCTTCAGCAAGTGCACCGTGTACGAGCCCCCACTACCGGTGAGCTAACGACCCTTCAGTCCCTCGCGCATTTCGGTCTACTGTATCAAGCTGTACCACGGCTGCTACCCTGGCATCATCTTGCTTAACACTTTCTGCGAGGCGACGCAAAGAGTACGAAATATTCCGTCAAACACGAGTGGACATTCCCGCAATAATCAACCTAAAATAAGCTATACGGAGGACTTGGCATTGCGGTTAGCGTACCATGTTTTCACAGGGCGACATAATTACGATGGGCGGTGCGGTGACTTTTCGCGATATGGAAGCGCGTATCCGCGGTATCGAGTTCACCTGCAATGGTTTCTTCTTTCCTGCTGTCCCGAGCTTGTGCAGCACGCATTCCTATGATAATAGACGGAAACATAACGATGGCAACACGCAACAAACAGAAGCGCATTTCCCGCGACCTTTCGACCCATTTCATTCCCGTTTCAGATTATCCGGGACATTTTCTTGCAATCAAAAACAAAGTAATGCAGTGGGCCACGGCTGCATAGTGTAAACTACACTGACATTCTTAGCAAAATGGTAGTGTTTTCCTGCAAGTTTTCGTTGTCTCGTTCTTGAAAACGGCCCTAGCAGCAAAATGAGGCGTGTATAACGATTACTTGATAAGCCTCAAGCATTGCTCATACCCACCGTGAAGGAAGCGCCTAGAATAAGGGTGATTGATGGAAAACACCGTCGGGAAGCAACAATTCCTATGCGAACAGCGACGTCGCAACAGCAACCTAATGTATTTCACATGACAGTGCACACGATTCATAACCACCTAGTGCCTTGTATAGAATTTTTTCATACGAAAGTGCGCAACTCTCATTCGTGACTGTGACGTCGAAGGCTTCTGCAATTCTTTTGCGCGAGCGTTCACGCGCAATTACCACAGCAAGGACGGCCCTATGGCGATGCGCAAGGCGTTCCCTTTGAAAAGGTTCATAGCAACAATAGAATCGTACTGAGAAAACGAAACCACTCAAATATCGTAGGCGGCGCTGTATGATTTAAAATTATATAGGACTATTCCTGAGTTTGGCGCACCATAACCACAATATGATAATGAAGTATGCCATAGGGGGCGCTGCAGAATAATTTTTACCATCTGAGGTTCTTTAACATACGCCCACGGGTGTTTTACTACGCATAACTTTACCCCGCAATGCATTGGTCGTGTGGGTGGGGGAAAACTCAACCAATCACAACAGGGGCTCCGCGCGTCTTTGGGTTCCTTGCAGCACCACTGGATGGCGCTTGTCTCCGCGCATCCACAACAGGAGCGGCGCTGTCCGTAAGGGGAAAGCAAAAAAAAAATACAGAAAGCTCCCGTTCGCGCATAGCGTTCGCCGCAAGCGTTTCCCACTTAATGTAACTGTTACATAAGCTGCAGCCGAGAGACATTTCCGAGTCTTTCAAGCATCTCTAGGAGAAAATAACGAGCAGATTGCAACACAGGGAAGAAGGCGCTTACTTTCCTATCCACCATGCCGCCTCCACACATTTTTTTTCTTGTCAAAGGTTAACGCTTTCCGTTCGCTTGTAAAGGGAAATTGGAAAAACGCGAACAAAAAAAAAAAACCAGAGGCATGAAATGTTCCCGTTTCATTCTCATCTATGTTGTTGTGGGATGTCGCCGGTTGTATATTTTCATAGGCGGGACGTTCGTTTCTGTGTACAAGACCATTACTTACGTTTGATAGCAGATGGGGACGTGATGGTCACACATATCGCGGTTCTTGTGCAATTCGCGCTAACTAAAGAGGCATGGCGTATACAGGGACCGAGCCTAGGAGTATCTCAGTGATCAATATTTCTCTCGAAGCTAATTTAATTCGATTGTTCGAACTTTTCAAGCAAGCTCAAGGAGCAATTGCTGAGAAGTTTGTCAGAAAGCGGTTCGTCCTGGCGATTCACATTTTTGTTTCTCTCTTTCTTTTTCAGGGAGACGACCAGGACGAGCGTAGCCCAGTGCCGTGCAAGCACTGGGACTACGACACCGAGAAAGACGGCGAAAGTATCGTCAGCATGTGGAACTTGGTGTGCACCCGTAGCTGGCTCTACTCCATTTCGAAATCGACATTCGGACTGGCCCCCATGCTATTCGTTCCCATCGCCGGAATCGCAGCAGACCGCGTGGGTCGCAAACCGGTCTTGTCGACGTGCGCCATCTCCACATTGCTCGGCAGCCTGGTGGCCGCGGTGTCCCCCTCCGTGGGAATGTTCATACTGTCGCGCTTGGTCACTGCGGCCATGGCCAGCGCAACCCTGCTGTTGGCTCTAACTATGCTCTACGAAGTGACCGGAAGTCAGCACCGGGCTCCGTATATCCTAACAGCCAGTGGCACCGCCATGCTTGTGACATCTCCGCTGTTGCAGCTTCTTTCGACGCTTAAGCCAAGGTGGGTGCTCTCACAAGCGCTCTTCGTCACTATCACGGCGATAATGGTCTCTTGGTGCTATTACCTTGACGAGTCCCCTGTTTGGCAGATTGCCGCGTGGAGGCTACGGGCAGCTGAATTCAATGTACTCCGAGCAGCCCGGATGAACAGCATAGAAGCTCACAAGGCCACAGCAACATTTCAGGCGTTGAAACAGCAGCTTCTGAAGCGGGATGCCAACACCACGTCGGTGACTACTGCCGCTACGAGCATACTCCGTTCGGCTCCCCTTTTGCGGCGCGTATTGTCTGCACTCGTGACGTGGTTTAGCGTGAGCTTTGCCCTTTATGCCTCAGGCTTGGGTGCCGCGCTCGAAGAACTGTGGGCTCTCGCATCCTTTCTCTGCAATGGGCTCATTCTCACCATAGCCTTCGCTTGCATGAAGAAACGAGGCCACCGCCTCACTCTGTCAGTCGTACTCGCTTTCCTCGGCGCCTCAAGCGTGCTGCAGATGGTCCTCTCAAATTTGTCCTTACGCGCCGTACTTCCTCTGCCGAGGATAATGATGTCCAGTGCGTCGGCGATTGCCATGTGTCTGAACTACGCCTACACCGCGGAGGTGTACCCTACGACGATTCGAAGCTTGGGGCTTTGCCTGTCGTACTCCTTCGGCCGGCTTGGCGTGCTTCTGGCTACATACGTCGAAGTATCCTTGCACGATGAACAGCTCTTGGTCGATGGGGCCATCACGACAGCGCTGGCATTTGCGAGTGCAATAGCGGTCCAGTGTCTTCCCGAAGTATATGTCGAGAAGAAGCCCGCCGAAGTCATCCCAGTTCTGAGCGAAGATCAGCGCAAGGAAGCACTTAAGGCATCTTTGAGACCCATCACGGAGTCCCAAAAGTCCCCAAAGGCAGCCAAACCGGGCAAGCAGCATGGCCCACGCAAGACAAAAGTAAGCTCAAAACGCGGTACCACGACCAAACATTCAGCGACAGCATCGCCGGCGGCAGCCTTGTACCAAGAGGAAAGTGTTGGCTGTCCTGAGCTATCCCCAACGATGCCGAAGTGCAGAACGCAATCGCCATAACTCCATAGCATCGAATATATGCGGACTGATTAAGGAACACGTAACTTCTTTTTTTTTCGCGTACTTCCTGGCTTTTGCTATCTTTAGCTAAGTTGATTTTGCCGTCACTGTTATTAAATAATTCGGATGCCTTCTGCTGTATTCCTTGTGAAGTACATACTAGTGGCTGCCAATGCTAGGTATGCTGGCACAGCATATCCTTAAATCCCTATTAGGGCGTCTGGCGCATTCAAAATACAAAAAGTGTTCATTTAATTCTCAGCTGCCATATGACTTTCATGTAATGTATCCACTTCATACTTAAGGTATTCGGGCTGTTTTACTTCCTCAGTAATATTAGCATACATCCTGCAAAGGAGCAGAGCCGTGTTTCTGTGAAACTTTCCACACTGTTATAAAAAATGTATTTGGCCCAGTTACTAGACTTTACTACCCAGTACAACTTCGAAACTACCTGCTTACTACCTTGGACAATTCGGACTTGGTAGGAGATAACTTTATTAAGCAGTTACAAGGTTTCCAGACCGCTTAGTAAAAGGCACTTCCTCTCCCATTCATGGTTTGTTATCTGTGTTGTGGCTGTCTTAATGGGGTGGTTTGATAAACTATAGTCCTTATAAATATGGTGCGTGAGTAGTCATATGCTGCGTTGTGGCGCACTTTTCTGCGCGCTGTACCTAATACAAATATAGCTTCGTGAATTTCTTGATGAGTCCAAAGGCAGAAATCCCCACCGTTGCAACCTGTGCTCGTCATGACTATGGGTTTACGGTGTCATCATTTTTTGTTTTCATGAATTTTCTAAAATCGCCTGTTGCAGACAAGATACTTTCATTCCTTCAGCTGCATTATTCGGAGGCGCACAGCACTGGCACCAGAAATCGAAGCACTTATCGGAATAAATAAAAAAATTGACTAGTTACCTATTTAAATAGTAACTTCATGGCACATATTGAAATTTACGAATTGTAGCCAGCGTGATTGGAAGACGTATCTACTTGGATTGGCTTTCGAGTATGACACCAGTTTTAGGATAGGTGCCATCCAACTCCCCTTAAGAATGCACTGTTTTTCAACTAGCTTATTTAAGGAAAGCTTTTTTCTTATTTATTGAAGCATAATATAACTGGTGCGCCCATTTATTTCATCCGACACTTTGGGCAATGATATCTCGAAAATATGTCTGATCCTGGAGGTTCATTTCAAGGGAATACGACAAGGGAAACTCCTCGGCTACAACTTGCAAAGTTCAATGTGTGCCGTAAAGAAAATAAGCCAAATATTCTGCACATACTGCGATCAATATTATGATAATATAAATTTAGTGTTAACAAAGGAGCTCGCAAAAAAAAAGGTTCATTAGCGAAATTTGTGCAGCGAAGCCTTTGGTGCAGTGTAGTCTAATACACGCAACCTGATCCTGCCATGCTAAATCCTTAGGTGCCGCCATTAAATTGCCGTTAAATCTAACTAAACTTTGCGTTATACCGATTCCAGTTTTCCTCTTTTTTTCTTGTTCGCAAACGGGTTTATAATCCACTTTCAGTAAACCAGCGACCTAATTATTTCTTTGCAATGGAATTGCCCTTTGTAAACAAAACAGGTCCTACTAAGTCAGTTGTCTAGCAAATGCCACTAGACAGCTGTCGTTACTATGTATGGTTCCTAAACATTCTACCGGTGCTAGTCCTATGTACAAGCGCGCTTGCGCAGTAAATGCTGCTACCAGTGCAATTACTTCCCACGGTTACCAGGATCTTCTTAAACTTTGGGACAAGCCGTTACTACCTTTGAGTTAGAAAGTGGCACGACCCTTTATTAAGGGCATGGGTTTAACAGTTTTCCGCTACAGCGATATGTTAAGTGCGGTCCATTGTTAAAGTGAGCACTCAAATGTTTCGCTCTCACTTTGCTGGCGCCCTTGCTGCATGTGGCTGCAGAGCAATACTAGTGCACTCGAAAGGTGTGCCTAAAGGAGCAACAACTACCAACCACAAGTTATGTTGCACGGTCGCTGCACTCAAGTGTCCCCTTTAACAGTATGTCCCTGTGCACAAGTGTTCGAAAGAGGCATTCATTTCGTCGACTTCCGCTAGTATGTCCTGGAGATATGTCCTCCCAAGAGGACATATCTCCCAAGAAGACTGGAGGCAGTCCTTCCAGGCTTGGAAGGACTGCCTCCTTGTGGCAGCCAACTTCCATTAGCCTTGGAACATTGAAGTGCCGCTGCAGGGCGGAGCTACGCTTTAATATTGGCGTTGTGTAGATGCCGCTTCTCGTTTAATGATCGTCGCCAAACATCACTTTTCGCGTCGTTCACGTTAACCGTCAACTTTGAATAACTTTCGTATTAGGTAATCTGTCGTCACAACTGAACGTTAGGTGCAGAGGTATGTCTTATCGGAATATAAAGACATTGAATGAATGAGGTTTATGAATGAGGTTTTATTATTAATACAGAGGATATAGTACAAGGCAGTATTATACAGTAGGAGGTCCCGAGGTCAAAGACTGTAATGGGACCTCCTGTACAGCGTATAAGTAAAAATATAAATAACAACACTTGCAACAAATAGCGTAAAATATTCAAAAGATAACAAACTTAGTATTGTTTTAGGTTCGGCCGTACTAAACAAATCAGCAGCAGACATGCGAGTAAAAAAGTATAATTATTATTACATTCGACTAATTACAGAACTATAACACCATTTTGAAAGTAAATTGATAATGAGACCTAACCAAATGAACTTTAATTTGTGTTGCGTAGCCAAATGTTTCTTTGCTGTTCACCCCTAGCACCATGTGCTAATTGAATGAGTGAGTGAGTGAGTGAGTGAGTGAGTGAGTGAGTGAGTGAGTGAGTGAGTGAGTGAGTGAGTGAGTGAGTGAGTGAGTGAGTGAGTGAGTGAGTGAGTGAGTGAGTGAGTGAGTGAGCGAGTGAGTGAGTGAGTGAGTGAGTGAGTGAGTGAGTGATTGAGTGAGTGAGTGAGTGAGTGAGTGAAACGACTGCGTTTCCCTTCTTTTGGTACCCATTCTCTAACGCTAATGGTCCAGCGGTTATCTAACCGGCGCATTACATGACCTGCCCAGTTCCATTTCTTTCTCTTGATGTCAATTAGAATATCGTCTATACCCTTTTGCTCTCTGATCCAAACCGCTCTCTTTCTGTCTCTTAACGTTATGTCTAGCAATCTTCCTTCCATCGCTCTTTGCTCGGTCCATACCTTAAAAAATTATGGGGTTTTAAGTGCCAAAAGCACTTTCTGATTATGAAGCACGCCGTAGTGGAGGACTCCGGAAATTTCCACCACCTGGGGTTCTTTAACGTGCACCTAAATCTAAGTACACGGCTGTTTTCGCATTTCGCCCCCATCGAAATGAGGCCGCCGTGGCCGGCATTCGATCCCGCGACCTCGTGCTCAGCAGCCTCACACCATAGGGCCCTTACCTTGTTCGCAAGCTTCTTTGTCACTCTCCAACTCTCTGCCGCCCGGTCGTATTGCGATAACAGTTATAGAGACACTCTGAACGCACTCCAGCCATTCCAGCTGTCGTTGGCGTCGCCGTCACCGTAAGTTTCCTTATAAAGTCCATGGGCATCATGGCTCATTCACACCGGCGACTTGAGGAGGTCGCGCGACCATTTGCGACTCACGATCAAAAAGCGAACGAAGGCAACTGATGTTCACACCGGCAAGCCCGGCTGAGCGCGGCCCGCTAGTCGCAATCCCGGAGATTATCGTTCTCAGCGAGAACTCTCGGAATCTACGCCGAATTTGCCGCGACGCGGGAGGAGGCTGGAGGTAGACACATGAAAGATCCCTTCCGGTGCACCGCTGACTGGTTTGTCAGTTTTGCGACCACGGTCGCGTGACTAAAAAATTGCGCAGCGAGCGACTGGCCCAAAATGGTCGCTTTTCGAGGAAAGCGAACATTTGCGACAATTTGCGACCGGTTGCTTTGCGACAAACTTGGTCGCGCGACCACTGTCAGTCGCCGGTGTGAATGAGCCCTTAATATTTTAGCCGCGTACCCTGTGCTCTATGTGTGAGAGAAAGCGTGCGAGGGAGAGCCGGCGAACGCGAATCAACGTCGCGCGCGCCAGTGAAGGAGGCTGGGAGGAAGCGCGCCGTCCTGCGTCGCGCGCAAGGATCCGTAAGGAATGTAGGGAGAAGAGCGGGGGGCGCGTTTTACTACCGGCGGCTCGGGTGACCGTGCGCAGTGTTTTCCCGCTTACCTCGCGTTGATGCGAGACGCAGCACGAATGTCAATTCGCACACGGCTGCTGCCAGGCTTCCCGATCGACTCCAGCGTTCTGACAGCGAGTTTCCGCGGTCATCGAATGAGAAGTGAGCACGTTTGCCTGTGTACGCGTGAGACCATGCTTGTTAATTTCATTAGTATGCCTATTTTTGCGAGTTTATAGGGGCGATAAAACTAGTATCATTACTTCGTATAACTAGCTGTGAACTAATTCACTGTAGCAATCTCGGTGCTTCGACTTCCTGGTTAAACTGCAACTTTTTTTAATCTTTCTGTAAATTTCCTTTTGGTGATCAGGGTCCCCTGTGAGTAATTGACCTAACTAGACGTACTCCTGTAAGACACTAAAGGTTGGCTGACGATCCTGAATTCTTCTTTCCTTCCCAAGTTATTGAAAATATGATTGTCTTTTCCGTATTAATCTGCAACCTTACTTTTCTACTTTCTCTGTTAAGGTTCCCAATCATTTGTTCTAATTTTTCTCCAGTGTTTCTAAACAGTACAATGTGATCTGCGAACCGAAGGCTGCTGAGATATTCGCCGTTGATCCGCACTCCTAAATCTTCCCTGCCTAATCCCTTGTATACTATTTCTAAGCATGCAATAAAAAGCATTGGCGAGATTGTGTCTCTTTGCCTGACCGCTTTCTTGATAAGTAACTTTCTACTTTTTTTGTGGAGAATCAAGCTAACTGTGTAATCTTCGTAGATATTTCCCAAGGATTATCCTCTGCCTCCCATACTCCTTGATTACGCAATGCATCTATGACTGCTAGTATTTTAACTGGATCAAATGCATTTTCATAAGCTATGAAAACCATACAGAGACATTAATTGTACTCTGCAGATTTCTCGCTTGCCTGACTGATGACATGGACGTCATCCACTGTAGAATGTCCCTTCCTGAAGCCAGCCTGTTCTCTTGTTTAATTGAAGTCAACCGTTGCCCGATTCTATTGGCAAGTATCTTTGTGAATAATCTCAACAATATTGAAAAAAAAGCAGGTTGCCTACAATTCCTTAATTCTTTATCGTATTCCTTATTTTGGGTTAGTATAATGTTGGTATTCTTCCAGCTCTTTGGCATACTTGAAGGCATGAGGCATTGCGTATGAAGGGCCCTCTTAGCTTTTCAAGCATGACATTTCCTTCATTTTTGAATAAATCGATTGTTTGCCATATTCTCATGCCGCGTTTCCGCGGCTCATATCTCCAAAGGCACTTCTAACTTCATCTCTAGTTATAGAAACAGCCTCTTTATCCAGTTCATATCTACTTCAAAAGAACATAGCATGGCTGCTCTTGGTACTGTACATGTCAATATGAAATTATTCTGTTGCTTTAATTATATCATTGAAATTGCAGATGAGTACATCCTGCTCGTCTTTCATTGGATGCATCATAGCATGTCGTATGCCAAGACTTCTTCTCACTGATTTCATGCTGCGGCCATTCTTTACTGCTTCCTCAAGTTTCCCGTGGTATAACTTACTTTCTTGTTGTCGTTGTTGTTTGTTTATTTATTCGGTATTTATTTATTTTTTATCGCATAAATCCGCATTCCATTCAATAGCATTATAGCTGAATGGGGGGGACACACTTTAGACCCACCAATGTGAGAGCGTCCCAATTTTGGTATCAGACTACATTTTTAACGTTTAAAACGACAGTACGGCGAGCAATCTCTTAGAGATCCTGCGCGATACGCCACAGAAGCGCAACCTTCAGCGTTTGTCGCTCCAAAGCCGCTGTCCGTTGCACTCGGACTACTCACCAACACACTGCACGAGCGATAGTTTTCATGAGCACGCAGCGCATTACAACAGCAGAAGGCAAAATGCTTAGCCGATTTAGCGGAGCGTGAGAATGCGTCCGCTTGGCTTCTTCGTTTTTTCAGCGAAATGCAATGCGCTTCTCACCCGTATCTGCTGACCTAACCTTCCACGCGTGGTCAGCACACCAATGTTGATAGCGTGACAACGCGGCGGTGGCGATGGCGCCTCGAGTGTGCATATAATTGCTATCACAATAAAGTGTATTAGCATGGCATAGAAGACTACGCTAACCGCTGTAGTTGTCTGCGATTCGGAACTGAAACGGCGGTCCGCCGGCTGTGATTGCTACTCAGGCAAAAAATTAATTGTGACACGTCCGTATCACGGCAAAGCGGTTCAAACTCCCAAGCCGCGTTTAGATGAATGCGACAGCATCACATCGCATTTCCCAGCGCACATGGGAAAGGCGATGGAGCTTCGTTTACATATAGCGCATTAACTCTCCTGGGAACCTAGCGCCACATGCGGGAGTCGAGTCGCGCCCGTAAATCTACCCTCACGTGGCGCATTAATGCGATGCGCCTTCCTAGGGCATTGCAGCTGTTTACATGAATGCGATGCGCTAGACAGGCGACACGACGCGCCACTAACGGCGTTTACATGACCGCGACAGAATGCTGACAGTGGCGCATCACATGTTCCACCGCATCACAATTAACGCGATGCCACAGCGTTTTCGTGTAGCACCTCCCCGCTGGTGCTATGGTGGTGTCACATCGTATCGCACATCGAAGGCAAAGCAGCGCATCAGACGCGTCCGACGCCACGCCACGCGGCAGCTTGGCGAGCGTAACGAATTTGCAACAAATTCGCACCAAATTCCACTTCTCTTAATTGCTAACACGATGCGGTCGTGGTTATGTATACATGCACTGCGAAAGTCGACTTGCTCGTCTCAATCCACCCCCGTCCCGCGCATTTACGTGGCGCGCTTTCCTAGCGCATTAGCCTCGTGTACTCGTAGACGGATGCGATGCGACTGTCCCATTCATCTAAACACGGTTCCATGTTGTGGGGATACTCTCACGCTTCCCCTGATATGTTGTTTTCTCGCATAGCTCCCTTCTCCTGTAATCCGGCTTCGCCACGGCGAGGCTTTACTGCGGCGGTCGGTATGCTTACAGGGTAGTGCGAGAGATAGCGCCAATGTGGTAACAGCGGGGTTACTTGGGCGCAGAAAGGTGAAGGCTCTTCTTCTTTGACTCGAGGGTCGGCTAGCAGCGCGGACGTTCTGTGCGTGCACCGATCCATGCTTCTGCGAGACCATCTCGTGAGGCCTATTCCGGAATGGACGAACACGATCGTTCGAACGCGCCACCGTTCGCATGACCGTACGCGCGAACGATCAGCTGGGCGCTGGTGTCCAGCATGCGGCGAACATGTTCGCTCGTTATCCGGTCGCGGTGAGTCGTACTTCCGCGATTTGTCGCGCGCCCATCGGCATGTTTTGTGGATAGCAACTCTGCTAGCAGGCATTAGTCTATGAAAGGTGCAATAAATGCCCTTGTGATTGTTTGCACTAATATGTTGTCGTTCCTTTTTCCCAAGAGCATTGGTGAGAACCCCACAATTTGTCCTACACTATAAGAAAAATCCACGGGAAAACGGGAGTAACTGGGCCGTTAGTCCTAAAAAGGGCGCTTTCGTCCTTCAGAGGACTAACTGCATGACTGTGCGTGCCGTGTGCAAATTCCGGAGAGTAAGTGTTTAGTGCCTGGTCGGAAAGAGAGCAACGGGAGGACGAGCGACAACAGTTACTTCCCATGAACTTCGCTGCTTTCATCCGTGTCATGGAGCGACGCGGCGAAAACGGTATTGTCTATAAATCATGAATAGTTCGAAGTTCCTGCACTGTCTATTGAACTACACGAAAGCCGCGACTTGCCTGTTCGTGAGAAAATTGCGTGAAGCTTAAAAGCTGGAATGTGAAGAGCCATGCCCTTCGTGCACACACCATTAGTGAGCGACACACATTTAACGCGCAAGTCATTGTAGACGTACGGCTAGATTTTCTTGTACAATAGTACCTAAGTTCCTTCCGTCCCAAGGAGGTTACGAACTTAACTGAAGCGATGCGTAGCTCAATCAGCACACGCCAAGCGACAGAGAAATTGGCCTTCTCTGTCGTCTTCGGTGCCCCGTTTGAGCTCGCTGCACGTATACATCGCGTAGTGCCTCAGTTTAAATTCCCCTAAGAATACTCGGCCTGCTTTCTTTTCGCAGTCGCTTATGGTTGCAAGTACACTCGACGTTAGACTTCCACTGCATAGGCATAGCATGCACGAAATGCTGAGTCGCTTTTCTAGTGCAGCACTTGCGTTCCGATGCTTAACCTTGTCTCAATATCCGGTCCTGTGAATTGACCACCGTGATGAACAATGTAAGTGCCTGGCATTTCGCATTCCATCTCATAAAGGTGACATAGGCTCTTAAAAGCGTTTTTTTTCTTGATTCTTGCTATAGAACGATTTCACCGATCCAATTTCTCTAGCTACTGTACGAACCTCTTGTTTAAAGAGTTTCCAAGCAGCAAATAATGGCAAGTCAGTAGAAAGAGAATTTGTAAGGGCCATGCGCACGCGATAATTAAATTCCTGATTGTTGGCATAGAAAACCGTAAATGTGAGTTACAAAAGTACAAAAGTGAGTTACAGAGGTGCGCGAATTCGATCTCGAAATAGGCGCGCTCTGCAGTCTGAGTAGCAAACACGTCAAGCTTTACTTGACGAGCGACGTCACGGTATTTACAAAGTAATTCTGGAAGTATACTCCGAAGCAAATAAAAGTGAGGCGTGCAGACAGCACACAAGTGTAGACAAGTGGACAACACGAACGCCGGAAGCTAACGAAACAGGATTGTGCAGATTAGTAGGGGAACATGGAAAAGGGCTCAGAGTACTAGAAATGAAGCTTAGAACGACAGAAAGCTGAGCTAGTTGGTAAGGATTCATTGTGCAAATAAAAGTGAGGCGTGCAGACAGGACACAGGTGTAGAGAAGGGGACAACACGAACGCCACTTCTCTGCACTTGTGTGCTGTCTGCACGCCTCACTTTTATTTGCATAATGAATCCTTACCAACTAGCTCAGCTTTCTGTAGTTCTATACTCCGAAGGTTGTCTTCTAACAAATACGAATGACATAATTTCTCAATTAGAAATTTACTACACTGTGTTGTTTAGTGCCCCTCAGGAGGATCACGATACAAAAGTTTTAGAGAGTTTTGTATTTCTTGTAACCCTCACAAAAATTTTTATAGAAAGTCCATAGACAGTCTATAGACATTTGTCTATGAAGTCTATAGACTGTCTATAGACATTTCTTTAGACTGGTCTATAGATAGTCTATAGACTTATGGCCATACACTTTTTATAGACTAGTCCATAAAAAGTCTGAGTCTATAGACTGTCTATAGACATTTCTTTAGACTAGTCTATAGACAGTCTATAGACTTATGGCCATACTTTTTATAGGCTAGTCTATAAAAAGTCTGAGTCTATAGATTGTCTATAGACTGTCTATAAACTTATGGCCATACACTTTTTATAGACTAGTCTATAAGAAGTCTGAGTCTATAGACTGTCTATAGACGGTCTATAGACTTATGGCCATACACTTTTTATAGACTAGTCTATAAAAAGTCTGAGTCTATAGACTGTCTATACACTGCCGATAGACAGTCTAGAGACTTAAGGCCATACACTTTTTATAGACTAGTCTATAAGAAGTGTGAGTCTATAGACTGTCTATAGACTGTCTATGGACAAGTGTACAGGCTTACAGTTCTACTTTTGTAGACTAAAGTCTATAGAATGTCTACAGATGAGATTTGTCTGTAGACATTTTATACACTTCAGTCTACAAAAGTAGAACTATATATACAGTTCTACTTTTGTAGACTGAAGTCTAAGGAATGTCTATATACAAATGTATATGGATAGTCTATAGACATTCTATAGACTTCAGTCTACAAAAACAGAACATTATAGTCCGATACACTTTTTTTCTATGACATTCTGCAGACATTTGTTAACAAATATGAATTCTTTTTAATCTATAGGCACTCTATATACACAGACATCTTATAGACAAGTCTACAAAGAGTGTATAAGCCGCTATGGAGTGTATACTCCATAGCGGCTATCTACTAGTTAGTTTACATTTTTGTTTACATGCCGTAGCAAAAAGTTTTGAATGTATTTATGCATGTGCACCTGTTCCTTTTCATCTGCACTTATGCATTACCGTTAGTACATTAATAATGCTTCTGAACCAGCTGCACTTTCATATATGTTGCATAAACAGAAAGAATTTTTATAGTGCTGAATCATGCAGTGCGAAAAATAAAACAAATGCACCAGCAATGCATTCACCGTTTTTATTGCTCGATATAATAGATGAATTCCTTAAATTCATGTCGTATGCTATTATGGAAACAGATTAAATATTTACACTACTCCTTGGCAAGCATGGTCGCCAGGCTGGCCTTGACCTTTGTGTCATTAGTCCCAAAGGTGCTGCAGGTGTATGCTGCAAATAAGTAGATGCAGCAATATGAAGCAAAAATAACAAGTGTATATTCTTTGTGTGTTCATTAAGCAGCTTAATATATTTGCTCAAACCATCTAAGTCAATACTTAATGCGGTTTAACTATGACTAATGGCTGCTTGTCAATACAAATCAGCACCTTTATACAATGTTTGATTGCATGGTATGGTGAACAATTAAACAGTCACAACTGCTGCTCGTGCCAGCAACAGTATGTTCCTTTTTATGACAAGTTCATATATGATGCATTATTGTACTTATCCCAAATGGTCTCTATATTTATTGCTGAAACGTTACCCAGTTGGGCTGTCTGTACATTTTTTGGGGGGGCTGGTAGTTAAGTATGCCCGTGCAGAGGGATATTTTCAGAAGAAGTGACTGGAATATTCAGAGTATCATGCCTAATATTGTAATTTATTTTGCTTAATACACATTTAAATGTCTTTCTCATACTTTTAAATGAATGGGTGATTGGCCGTAACTTCAACGGAAGGCAGATGGGCTGATTGTATCGATACGGTCACTTAATTTGTTACAGGTAATGAGGCCTCTTGGGCGTGCTAACAGGTTTCCAAGTTAGGTATACCACATGAGCACCCGAAATGCCACACGAGCAATTTGTGTCATGGCACGACAGATATGCACCTCCTAGGAAACAGAACTGATAGTATAGTTCGAATGAATTCTATTACAGTAAATTATTTAAGGTGCTTTGAAAGATGAAAATTTTTTCTAGGCTATCGAGGTTCAGGACGCTTAGTTAACGCAAAAAAAAAAACACAGATTGAGTAAGAAATGCCTTGTCAGTATGCTTGACTTTCTTTTATTTTTCAATAAATGGAACCAATTTCCTTCAATTTTTATCAGGTGAAACGTTTTAAAATATATTTAACTCAGAGATTCTCTGGAAACTTTGTATGACATATAACAAGACAGCATACCTATGTGGCCATTTTAAAATTTCCCGATCTTTTTCCAAGCCTTCCCTGGCTGTTTTCATGAAAATTATCTGGCAGTCTATGACGCCTGCAGCTTAAGTGTAATAAAAAAAAATATTGTGGTTTAATGCTTGCCAAGTACTGCCAGTCCATAATATTTATATAAAACGAATAACACGTCAGTCACTTGACATGCAGTATTAGATTCAACTGACTTGAATCCCTTGATTAATAAAGCTGACAAGGGCTTCGGCAAGTTCGTAATTGATGGCCACACGAGTACAGCACGGAAGACACAGAGACACACGTAAAGCAAATGCAACAATGTGAGGAAAAACTATACAATGAGTTATACAATTAGTTATTTTTACGGTTCAATAGTAGTTTTCAATATAATTTGCTCTCATCACTTATGCCTCTAGTTAACTTTGTTTACCTCTGACTAAAGACTACATGGCAATATTAATCAGTACCATTATGATGTTTCGTTATACTACAGTATGATAAGCAGTTAGACAACCGTAATGGTCGCCGGTGCCAGCAACGGTACGTTTCGTTTTAAGACAGGTTCATGTGACACACAGTCTACTTATAAAAATAAAAGAAATGCGAGAATCCCAAACGATTCCTATAATAATACTTGTTGAAACAAAGATACCCGGCTGGACTGTGCACATTTTTCAGGTGTTAATGCAATATGCCCGTGCCGAACGAACATGCTCAGCATACTGACTGCAGTTTTGAACAATCACGTTAAGATTTGCAATTTATTTCCGCTTAGAACAGTCTGCAATGTCTCTTTTGTCATACTTCGAGATGAATACATTTGCCACACTTTCAGTAGAATGCACATGAATGGGGGCGTACTGATCAGGTTACTTATCAACTAAAACATGTTACGATCTCTTAGGTGTGTTGATAAGGGTAGAACAAATGCAATGTCCACTGAATTATTTGAATAATCTGTGCGTTATCCGCTTAGAAAAGACCACCAAATTGATAATCTGGCTCTTTTTTCTTTTGTACAGCGCATATTGTATGCAGTCTGTCCAAGACGACGGCACTACATGCAACAGTAATGAAAACCGGAACACTTATTACGCACGACAATGGCTTCATACCATGCACGATTAGCACAATGCGAATCTGCGCCAGCAGCTGCCTTGTGATTAAGAGCACGTAAACTGCAGAACGCCGAAGCATCGGAAGCCGCTTAACGCTTTTCATATAGCTCGATAGATAACTTCTGCTGCTAAATTGTTTAAAAAAGAGACAAAAAACGAATCTTCCAACTACCGTCAAAGGCAATGCCTTCAGTTTGAAACGTGTAAAGGTGTTCCCGGAGCGACTAATTTATTGTTCTCTAATTTTTTCGGCTAAGTTGCGAAGCTGCAAGTGACTGAGCTTATCGCAGGTTTCATGCTCCAAAAGCGTTTGTGGTTGCATATAACGAGATTGGGTGAATCTAGAGATTTCTACTAGATATTTATTCAAGTCTTTAGATTGGTTGCCAGGAACCTTAAAAATACTGCTACCTTTAAACTATGCGAAAACGGCAGCGCACACACTGCTGATGCATGCCCCGCAAACACGGCCTTTCATCTGAGTACGCTAGCAGTTATTCAACTATGCCTGTCTGTTTGAAAATTCTTGATGTTAACACAATTTCGAGATATATACGTAAAGCGTGTCACGAGAATTTCACTACACATACGGTGCAGCATTCATCGCGGCCGGATCAAGCGCCACGAAATGAGATCTACCACACTGGCTGCCCAACACACACAATCCGCTTAGTGGTTGCTCAGTATCAAGTTAAAACATGGTGTACTTCCTTTTTTACGCACTTAAACTATAATGATAAAATCAACAAGCACGAGCGATCGCTCGCCGTAAAACATTCCGTATAGTAGAAGCGAGAACAAGAGCGCGTTATCAAACCATGTCAACGACAAACCGACACTATACCCGAGTCGCCTGCGCTACATGCAGCCGGTTCGCGCTACGAAATGCGCTCACATAATCATGAGGTATTGACGCAAAACGTCTTTGATAAAGCTTACCATTGAGTGTAGTTGACGTGTGATGCCACAAAGAAGACACGCATACACAGATACCAATGTTCAGGGAGACACCGCACACCGGCACAACCGTTTACGTGCCTGGCGCACTCGCTGAGACGGCGCACCGCCGCGCATGCGCAAGAGCTCCGAGCATGCGCAGGAGCTCCGCGCTGGAGGGCGTGCGCGCTCGGAGGAGTGTGAGCGCCTTTTCCTCCTTCATTTTTTTCTTTGTCTCTTTCTCTCTCTCTGCGCGCCATGCGCGCCGGAACGGGTGGCTTTTCTTTTCCGTTATGCATTTTTTTCGTGGACGAAGGATATGCGCTGGCAGGTTGTATGACAAGCGCTGTGGGCTATCGTACGAGACTGGAACGCTAACATGAATGCGCTGTTTGTAAAAGCCGTTACGGGGCCCTTCAGACGTTTTAGACGCATTATTGCCAGCGTCGATGAGTAATACAGTGTATTTGTAGCATATCTTCCAGCGTACCGCCAAATGTGATGCCCGCACGTATGTTAGTGCTAATTTTTTGTTCCGATGATAGGTCAAAGCAATCAGTACAGCATTGAGGTACTCATATGCGTGGCTGCGCAGGCATACCGCCGGCGAAATACTGGGTGGGCTCAGAGAATTTGGCACCTATCTTAAGTGAATAAGAAACTTTGATGAGTTTATAGTGCAGGATATTAGGCAACAAAAGTCGCCCGATGTTAGTGACGCAGCCGAGATATGAAGACAATGTGAAAAGTATCCGAGGATCGGACGACACACAACGCGAACACCACATGCGCGACATTGGTTCATGGCACATTCACAAAGTCCGCGTTGTCAGCTACAAACATTACGAGTGTCTTTGCTGTTAGCTTGATGCCTGTTTCGAATCCACTTGTATCTGAAGCTGGCGTTCATAACATATATTTTAACAATTGGATCGGCGTTTTGCTTCCGTTATTCTACTCCCGCAAAAGTGATGCGACAACTGTGAAGAATGTCTTGGGATTGCCGAGAGCGACTACGTAGATCATATGTGGTCAACAAATGCGGAGGTATACACTATGTGTATACTAAAGTCTACAAATAGGCTCTATAGCAATCTCAGCAGTATACAACTTTAGTGGCTTATATCAAATGCAGCTATGTATTATCCACCGGTACCTGCGCTTGGTTACAGCGTACACGGGTTGGGCCCAGGTTTACGATGTTTGCCTATTGTTAATCTATAGACATGCAAGACCACGACAACTCAGAGGTGGTGAATTCACCACCTGGTCATGCGGGCTTTCGCCACTTATTCACCCCCTTTGCCACATCTTCACCATCTGAACTTCACCACCTGGTCTTCGCGAAGTGTACGTCCGGGAAGCAGCCAGGTTTAGGGCCTTCGGGTGCCTGGAAGACCTTGGTGACTCGGACGGTGCCAGCTCCGCAGCGATCCTCGTTCGGTGCAGCTGCACCGAAC
Source organism: Dermacentor variabilis (assembly GCF_050947875.1). Lineage (NCBI taxonomy): Eukaryota > Metazoa > Arthropoda > Arachnida > Ixodida > Ixodidae > Dermacentor > Dermacentor variabilis. The sequence goes on from NC_134570.1 coordinate 116,206,568, forward strand.
GCAGACTAGCAGTCTGCACGGTTTGCCCGCCGCGCCGGGGTTGCGGTGCCGTCGTGCATGAACCAGTGCCATATCAGCGCGTTCGCACAGGGCGGGGGGTATGGGAACTCGGAATTACATATTATCGACTTTCTTCTATAGACATTCAATACACCAGGAGTAGAGAAAAAATAGAAACCTTGTCGAGTATTGTCCATAATATAAAGAGTCAATTAACAGACAAAGTATGGACAAAAATAAATGGAAACTGTATCGGCTTTCGTCTACAGGTGGTCCATATAGAGGGGAAGTAGACAAAGAAGAAACAAACTCCTTATCGAATTTTTTCTATAGACAGTCTATAGACTGCGAGTAGACAAAAAGAAATAGAAATCTTATCGACGTTCGTCTACAGAAAGTCTATATACAAAGTATATGGACAAAAATAAATAGACACTGTATCGACGTTCGTCTAAAAGTAGTCCATAGAGGGGAAATAGACAAAAAGAAACAAACACCTTATCGACTTTTTCTATAGACCGTCAACAGACAGCGAGTAGACAAAAAGAAATAGAAACCTTATCGACTTTCGTCTATAGAAGTCTATAGACAAAGTATGGACAAAAATAGATAGAGACTGTATCCGCTTTCGTCTATAGGTAGTCCATAGAGGGGAAGTAGGCAAAAAAGACACAAACACCTTATCGACTTTTTTCTATAGACCGTCTATAGACTGCGAGTAGACAAAAAGAAATAGAAACCCTATCGACTTTCGTCTATAGAAAGTCTATAGACAAAGTATGGACAAAAATAGATAGAGACTGTATCCACTTTCTTCTGTAGGTATTCTATAGAGGGGAAGCAGATAAAAAGGAAACAAACACCTTATCGACTTTTTTCTATAGACCGTCTATAGGCTGCGAATAGACAAAAATAAATAGAAACCTTATCGACTTTCGTCTATAGAAAGTCTATAGACAAAGTATGGACAAAAATAGATAGAGACTGTGTCGGCTTTCGTCTGTAGGTATTCGACAGAGGGGAAGCAGACAAAAAAGAAACAAACACCTTATCGACTTTTTTCTATAGACCGTCTATAGACTGCGAGTAGACAAAAAGAAATAGAAACCCTATCGACTTTCGTCTATAGAAAGTCTATAGACAAAGTATGGACAAAATAGATAGAGACTGTATCCACTTTCGTCTGTAGGTATTCTATAGAGGGGAAGCAGATAAAAAGGAAACAAACACCTTATCGACTTTTTTCTATAGACCGTCTATAGACTGCGAATAGACAAAAATAAATAGAAACCTTATCGACTTTCGTCTATAGAAAGTCTATAGACAAAGTATGGACAAAAATAGATAGAGACTGTGTCGGCTTTCGTCTGTAGGTATTCGACAGAGGGGAAGCAGACAAAAAAGAAACAAACACCTTATCGACTTTTTTCTATAGACCGTCTATAGACTGCGAGTAGACAAAAAGAAATAGAAACCCTATCGACTTTCGTCTATAGAAAGTCTATAGACAAAGTATGGACAAAAATAGATAGAGACTGTGTCGACTTTCGTCTGTAGGTATTCTATAGAGGGGAAGCAGACAAAAAGGAAACAAACACCTTATCGACTTTTTTCTATAGACCGTCTATAGACTGCGAATAGACAAAAAGAAATAGAAACTTTATCGACTTTCGTCTATAGACAGTCTATAGACTTTATATCAACAAAAGTCCAAATCTATAGAAAGGAAAGGTCGTCTATGAAAAGTCTATAGACTTTCTATAGACAGTCTAAAGTCATTTTTGTAAGGGAAAACCGTTACAGGATGACGACTGTGCAGTTATCAGTGGTAGCCTTACGATCCAAGAAATTGAGCTAGCTATTGATCAGCTCCCTTTGTCAAAAACACCCGGCCCCGATGGACTTTTAAGTGAATTTTATAAAGCTTCCAAATCAATTATCAGTCCCACATTATTGGACATTTTTATTATATGTTTAGAGGTGGACGCCCTTCCGCAACCTTTTTGCAAAACCCACACAGTTTTAATTCCCAAAGTTCAGATAAAGAGAAACTGCGTTCTGTTGAAAGCTACCGACCAATCGTATTGTCAAAAGTGGATTACAAAATTTTTCTAAAAGCTTTCTCTAATAGATTGCCATTTACGATGTCAATTCTAATTGGTCCCCATCAGACGTGTGGAATTAGGGGTCCATCAATTGAAACCAACATACATATCGCTCGTACACTTCTTCAATACTTTTATGGTTCCACTGAGCAGCTTGCAATGCTCCAGGTAGACGTTGCTAAAGTTTTTGATCGTGTCAGTCACTCCTATTTATTTTCTCTTCTGGAGCATGCCAATGTTGGCTCAATTGTACTTAAGGGCGTTAGCCTTTGCTACACGTGTTGTACTACTCGTTTAGTTATTAATGGCCAACTCTCCGAACCCGTTTCTATTTGCTCATCAGGTAAACAAGGATGCCTGATGTCCCCACTACTATTCGCCCTTTACCTGGAACTGCTATGCTTAAGCGTAATTCAGTCGAGTTACATACATGGCTTTAATATACTGGGTAATGAAGTAAAAGTCCTTGCTTATGCAGATGATCTTGCGTTTTTCTGAACGGATAAGTGCAGTGTTGAAAAGGTAGCATAGACAATAGAATAAATTGGCAGTGTATCAGGAGCACGAATGAACTCCTCAAAAAGTTTAGGCTTGCGGTTTGGCTCATGGTGCTATACAACAGAACAGTTTGCAGGCGTTAAATGGACTGATGTCCCGCGAAGGCACCTTGGCGTGCCGCTAGACGCATATAAATGAAGCGCACACTATTGGAAAGAACAGGTTTCAGCCCTGCAAAGTTACGCCTAGACATTCGGTCCACACCGACTTTGTATTTTTGGGAAAGCCGAAGCCTGCAACGAGTTCTTGGCAACAAACGTTTACTATGTATTGCAAGTTATTCATTGTACTAGGCTATACATACAACGCTTTCACCGTATCTTTGCAACCTTCATATGGGCTTCAACTTTTGAGCCCATGAGGCGAGACAATCTTTTTAGGCCTGTTAGTGAAGGTGAGCTGGGCTTAGTACATCTTTATGTGCGGCAAATAGTGTCTCGTTTCTTGTTTTTTCGCCATACTTCGCATCCTCTAATTCGGTCATACACGCAAGTCACACTTGTTAACGCGTTACCTCATTTAGCTGTTTCTTCAAATTTTTCTTCGCGTTTATGCTTGTGGCGGTTCATGCAAGAAGTTTGCTTGGCGGTTCGTTTCCTGACAGTTCGGTTTTCCACTGAATACTTGTTCGCGTAAAACATTATACAAAGATTTACTGTCCATGCTATTTCCGCCTCCAGTTTACCGATCGCTATACATAAAATGGTCAGGCCACAATGTAATAACGCGAGTTCGCAAAATGTATTTATCCCCTTGCTGCAAAACATTGTTTTATAAACTTTATAGTGAAACCATACCGGTAAAAACATCGCTACAAAAAGGGTGTCTTTGTATCTTCTGTTCACTGTTGATCGCCTGATGTAACAGAGACAATTGAAAATTGTTTCTACTTGCTCAACCGTGCTCATTGTTCTACTTGCTCAACCGTTGGCATGATTGTTGCGCTAAGTTACAGCTTGAAACAACAAATATGAATTCAAATGAAACTAACATGAAGTGAAACATCTTGGCGCGCTCGTCGAAGCAACATATAAACAGCGTCACAAGCGCCTGCATGAAATCACTCGATTTAAGCAACGTTATGTGTTACAAAAAAAAAGAATGAAACTGAAATTAGGGCCTCCGAGACTCGGTGGTGTGCGCGACCACGTTGGAGGCGAGCGCGTTTCCCCGATTCCGCTAGGTGCGCTTAGTGCCAAAGTCGGTCGCAGGCGCCTATGGGAGTGTCCACTCTTTACGTTGACTATGTTACTCTATGGCCCGAGCAGCAAAAGAAGGTGTGCGTAACGATTAAATTGATAAGCGTCAAGCATTGCTCATACCCACCGTGAAGGACGCGCCTAGAATAAGGGTGATTGATGGAAAACACCGTCAGAAGAAATAAATTCCTCTGCGAACAGCGACGTTGCAGCGGCAGTCGCTCGTATTTCACATGACAGCGCGCACGATTCACATCCATCTAGCACCTTGTATAGTCTTTTTTCATAGGAAAGTTCAAAGCCCTCATTCTTGAGTGTGACGCGGACGGCTTCTGCATTTCTTTTGCGCGAGCGTTCACGCGCAATTGGCACAGCAAGGACGGCCTTATGGCGATGCCCAAGGCGTTCCCTTTGAAAAGGTTCATAGCAACACTGGAATCATACTGAGACAATGAAACCACTCAAATATCGTAGGCGGCACTGTATGATCTAAAATCATATAGAACAATTCTTGAGTTTGGCGCACCCGAACCACCGTATGATTATGAGGTACGCCATAGTGGGGGCTGCGGAACAATTTTGAAAATCTGAGTTTCTTTAACATGCGCCCACTAGTGTTTTACAGTGCATACCTTTACCACGCAACGCATTTGTCGTGGCCGTGGGGGAAAACTAAACCAATCACAACAGGGGCTGCGCGCGCCCCTAGGTTCCTTGCAACACCACTAGGTGGCGCTTGTTTCCGCGCATCCACAGCAGCACCAGCGGCGCCGTCCGTAGAGGGAAAGCAACGGAGAGAACCAGAAAGCTCGGGTTCGCGCATAGCATTCGCCGCAAGCGTTTCCCGGTGAATGTAACTGTTACATACGTTGCAGCTCTGAGATAATTCCGAGTATTTCAAGCATCTCTAGAAGAAAATAACGAGCAGATGGACCCACAAGGAAGAAAGCTCTTATTTTCCTATCCACGATGCCATCTGCACACACCTTTCCCTCGTCAAATGTTAACGCTTTTCGTTCCCTTGTAATGGGAAATTGGAAAAACGCGAACAGAAAAGACCAGAGACAGGAAATATTCCCGTTTCATTCTCATATGTGTTGTTGTCGGATCCCGCCGGTTGTATATTTCCATAGGCGGCACGTTCATTTCTGCGTAGAAGACCATGACTCACCTTTGATAGCAGATGGGGACGTCATGGTCATAGATATCACTGTTCTTATGCAATTCACGGTAGCTGAAGAGGCATGGCGCATACAGAGACCAAGCCTAAGAGTCTTTCAGTGATCAATATTTCTCTCGAAGCAATTTTATTTCGATCGTGGGGACTTTTCTTTCAACGTCAAGGAGCATTTGCTAAGAAGTTCGTCAGAAAGCGGTTCGTCGCGGCAATTTACTTTCTCGTTTCTCTCCTTCTTCTTCAGGGAGAAGACCAGGACGAGCGTAGCGCAGTGACATGCAAACGGTGGGACTATGGCACCGAGAAAGACGGCGAAAATATCATCAGCATGTGGAACTTAGTGCGCACCCACAACTGGCTCTACACGCTTTCGAAATCCACGTTCGGACAGGCCCTCATGCTATGCGTTCCCATCGCCGGAATCACCGCAGATCGCATGGGTCGCAGACCTCTCTCGTCGACCTGCGCCCTTTCCACATTGGTAGGCAGGCTGGTGACCGCGGCGCCCCCCTCCGTGGGAATGTTCATCCTGTCGCGCCTTGTCACTGCTGCCATGGCCCGCGCAACCATGCTGATGGCTTTAACTATGCTCTACGAAGTGACCGGAAGTCAACACCGGGCTCCGTATATCTTGACAGCCGGTGGCATCGCCGTGCTTGTGACGTCTCCGGTGGTGCACCTTCTTCCGACGGTCATGCCAAGGTGGGTGCTCTCACAAACACTCTTCGTCACGGCTACCGCAATAATGGTCTCTTGGTGCTGGTACCTGAGGAGTCCCCTGTTTGGCAGACTGCCGCTTGATGGCTTTACGCAGGTGAATTCACCCTACTCCATGCAGCCCGGATGAACAGCATAGAAGCTCGCAAGGCCACAGCAACTTTACACGCGTTGAAACAGCAGCTCCTGAAGCGGGATGCCAACACCACGTCGGTGACTGCTGGCACCACGAGCGTACTCCGTTCGGCTTCCCTTTGGCGGCGCGCATTGTCTGCACTCGTGACGTGGTTTAGCGTGAGCTTTGCACTTTATGCCTCAGACTTGGGTGCCCCGCTGCAAGAACTGTGGGTTCTCGCATCCTTTCTATGCAGTGGGCTCATTCTCATCATAGCCTTCTATAGCATGAAGCAACGAGGCTACCGCGCAACTCTGTCAGGCATACTCGCTTTCCTCGGTGCCTCAAGCGTGCTGCAAACGGTCCTCTCAAATTGGCCCTTGCCCGCCGCACTTCCTCTGCCGAGGATAATGACGTCCAGGGCGTCAGAGATTGCCATGTGCCTGAAATACACCTACACCGCCGAGGTGTACCCTACGACGATTCGAAGCATGGGGATTTGCCTGTCGTACTCCTTCGGCCGGCTTGGCGTGCTTCTGGCTACATACATCGAAGTATCCTTTCACGAAGAACAGCTCTTGGTCGCTGGAGCCATTACAAAAGCGCTGGCATTTGCGAGCGCGGTAGCGGTGCAGTGTATTCCCGAAGCCTATGTCGAGAAGAAGCCCGCTAAAATCCGCCCAGTTCTGGGCGAAATCAGCGCAAGGAATCACTTAACACATCTTTGAGATCCACCACGGAGTCGCAGAAGTCCCTCAAGCCAGCCAAACCGGGCAAGCAGCATGGGTAACGCACGAGCAAAGCAAGCTCGAAACGCGGTACCGCGGCCGAAATTTTTGCCGCAGCATCGCCAGCGGCAGCCTGTTCCCAAGAGGTGGGTGGTGGTAACAACTTTATTGACACTCTGCTCAGTTATGACCTGGCAGGCCCGAGTCCTAGAATGGCCCCTCACGAGGAGCGACCCTTTCGGCCCAGGCAACGAGGGCTTTTTGTACTTTTTCTTCCGGCGTTCTGAGCAGCTCTTCCCACGTCTGTTGTGAGGGAGCTGGCAGGAGCGACCTGGGAGGGGGTAAGCCCTCGCACCCCCAAAGAATGTGATTTTGGGTAGCCAATGTTTGATTTGTGCAATTTTGACATATTGGGTTCCATTGCCCGTTGGTAATTATGGATAGCCAATGTGGGTTGGGGAACGATTTAGTTTGGATTCGACGCAGGATCGAGGCTTGCGCTCGCGTGAGGCTTGCGTTTGGAGGCGGGTAAATTCGCCTTTTTTGCTTGTAATAGTTTGTTATTTCCTGGTATGTCGTCGGTGCCTCATCCATGGGATCCGAGTCTGAGGGGCACATCTCCCGGTTGATTAGACCTCGGGCTACCCAGTGCGCCTCCTCATTCCCTTGATTCCCCGAATGGGCAGGGACCCATACGAGTTCAACAGTGTTTTCATTATTAAAGTCCCGTAGGACTCGCGCTGCACATACGCCTATGCTGCCTCTCGAAAAGTTGACTATTGCCCTTTTGGAGTCGCTTATGATTGTTTGCACGGAGGGATTCATGATGGCCAAAGCAATGGCAGTCTCTTCCGCTTCCACGGTGGACGCTGTTTTTATGGTCGCGGCGTTGAGGATACTTCCCTCTCCGGTCACGACGCTCACTACGTAAGTTTGGTGATTTTGCTTTGCTGCATCGACATAAGCGGTGTGCTGGTTGTTTTGGTACCTTTCCTGAAGGGCCTTGGCTCTGGCAGACCGCCTCTTGTCGTGTCTCCCAGAGAGCATGTTCTTGGGTAATGGTTTTATAACCAAACGGCTTTTGACCGCACCGAGTAATGTTGTTCTTCCTGCTGGATTCACAACGGGATTCAGCCCGAGTTTACTTAGAATAACTCTGCCAGTTGCGGTGCGGGAGAGTCGTTCACGTTGGGCTGTTTTATGGGCCTCCACGAGTTCGTCTAGGGTATTGTATATACCTAGCTCAAGTAATCGTTCAGTGTTCGCATACCTCGGGAGACCAAGGGCAGCTTTATGAGCTGTGCGAATGACGCTGTTAACCTTTTCCTTGTCAGAAAGGCGTAGGTGGTAGTAAGGGAAGGAATACACGACGCGACTGATCAGGAAAGCCTGCGTCAAATGGCAGATATCAGCCTCCTCCATACCGCGGTGTCGTGTGGCTACTCGTCTGATTAGGCCACATATTTGGCGGGCTGTCGTCCGTAATCGAACAATCGCCTCAGAATTATCGGTGTTATGTTGAATTAACATGCCCAGGACTCTTATAGTCAGTACGGGCGGAACTGGGCCGTCTTCCATACTGACTCGTATAGGGAAGGTGGCGTCCCTTTCGGTGGCGTGTTTGGTTGATTTATCACGGATGACGAGAAGCTCCGATTTCGTCGGCGAGCACGCTAGACCATTCTGTCGCACAAAATTTTGTACGGTATCCGCGGCCGCTTGTAATGCTTCCGTGATTTCTCCATCGGAACCGCTATTGGTCCAGATGGTGATATCATCTGCATAGATGGAGTGTTTGATATGCGGGATGCTTTCCAGTAATGGAGGCAGGTTTCGCATGGTCACATTGAAAAGGAAGGGGGAGAGGACCGCACCCTGAGGGGTGCCCCTTGTACCTAATTGAAATTGTCCGCTTTTAATGTCCCCAAAATGTATTTCTGCAGTGCGATCCTTGAGAAAGCTTGTAATATAGCTATAAGTGCGCTTCCCGACATTCATTTGGGCTAGATTTGTGAGTATTGAAGCATGTGACACATTGTCGAACGCTTTACTCACGTCCAGCCCTAGAATTGTACGGGTGGCTCTTATAGGGCCCGGATGTAGGATATCGTGCTGTATTTGCCACATAATGTCTTGAGTGGACAGATTTGATCTGAAGCCTATCAACGTATGGGGCAGCAGCCCATTGCTTTCAGTGTACTCGTTTAGCCTGTTAAGAATGACGTGTTCCATAAGCTTCCCCAGGCAAGAGGTTAAGAAGATAGGGCGGAGATTCTCTAGCTCCAGCTTCTTGCCTGGTTTGGGTATGAAAATTACGTTTGCATGTTTCCAGCTGGTGGGTATAGTTCCCTCTTTCCAGTGGATGTTGAAAAGATTTGTGATTTCGGTAACCGACTGATCGTCTAGGTTCCGTAGCATTTTATTGGTGATGCGGTCCTCGCCAGCCGCCGCTGTTGTCTTGATGTTGTTTAGGACAGCACGTACTTCAGATTCCATAATGTCGCTGTCTAGTTCCCTGTTTTCCTTTCCGGTATAAGCTACGGGTAGAGGAATATCGGTGCTTGTATTAAAGTAGCGGTTTTTTAGAGCTTCAAAAAGGGCATCATTATCTCCCGGGAAAGAGTGTATGATCCTCTGAAGGTTCTTTTGTGATGCTGTTTTAGTCTGACTAGGGTCAAGTAGGTGTTTAAGCAGGAACCAGGTGTTTTTGCACCCTAGCTGGCCATTAAGGCGGTCGCATAGCTGGTGCCAGTGTTCCTGACTGAGCTTTCGTGAGTATTTCTCGATATCCCGTTCCAGTTGCGCGATGCGTCTGCGTAGGCCACGGTTGTGTTTCTGCGCGAGCCAGCGCTTCTGCAAACTCCGCTGCGCAGACCATAGATGGACCAATTTAGCATCTGGAGCCGGGCCGTCCTCCTCCTGGTCTACCTCCGTGGTCGAGTTAGCTGCGTCTTTGAGAAGAGTGGATATCCATTCTTCAAGGTTTGTAATGGTTGCGGGTTCGCGTCTATTGCGAACATACCGGAAAGCGTCCCATCTAGTGTGCTTAATTTTCACCTTATTGCGCTTGTAGCCTCTGGAGGGTACCGTAATGGAAAGAATGTAATGGTCGCTACCAACGTTTAGTTCGGTATTCTCCCAGATGGCATTGTCTATGTTCCTGGTGAAATTCGTACGTTACCTGGCTTTCACGTTTGAAGTCTTCCCGTTCCGAGAACGGCCGGAGGCCTGCTGTTCCCAAGAGGAAAGTGTTGGCTCCCCTTTGCTAGCCTCACCGATGCCGATGTGCAAAACGCAATCGCAATAACTCAAGAGCATCGAATATATGCGGGCTGATTAAAGAACACGTAGCTTCGATTTTTTTTCGCCTACTCCCAGGTTTTTGCTATCTTTAGCTAAATTGATTTTGTTGTCATTGGTTATTAGTTCATTCGCATACCTTCTGCTGTATTGCTTTTGTGGGCGCAAGCTTTTCACCTTTGTTTCCTTGTTCTCAGTGCGTACGAATTATATACTAGTGGCTGCTTATGACGCACGTAATCCTTAAATCCTTGTTATTGCGTCTGGCGCATTCAAAAGACAAAAGGTGTTGATTTAATTCTCAGCTGCCACGTGACTTTCATGCAATGTACCCACCCCATAGTTAAGGTTTGCGCGCTGTTTTACTTCCTCAGTAGTATTAGCATAAATTCTGCAAGGTAGCAGGGCCGTGCTTCTGTAAAACTTTCCACAGTGTTAGAAAAAAATGTTGTATTTGGCACCGTTACCATATTTTACTACCCAGTACTACTTCGAAACTACCTGCTTACTCGCTTGGATCATTCGGACATGGAAGGAGATACCTTTATTAAACAGTTACAAGGTTTTACAGAGCGCTTAGTAAAAGGCACTTCCTGTTCCACCCATGGTTTGTTATCTGTGTTGTTGCTGTGTTAATGGGATGGTTTGATAAACTATAGTCCTTATATATATCGTCATGTGCTGTGTTGTGGCGCACTTTTGTGCAGACTGTACCTTCTACAAATATAGCTTCATGAATTTGTTGATGTGTCCAAAGACATAAGTTCCCACCGGTGCAACCTGTGACCATCATGGCTATGGAGATACGGGGTCGTCATTTTTTTGTTTTCTTGAATTTTCAAAAATCGCCTGTTGCCGATAATTTTATTCCTTCAGCTGTAATATTCGGAGGTGACAATTAGGGGCACCAGAAATTGAAGCACTTATTAGAATATAAAGAAAATGACGAGTTACCTATTTAATGTATAACTTTATGACACATATTGCAATTTGCGAATTGTAGCTGGCGCGACTGCAAGATTTATCTACTTGGATTGACATTCGAGTATGAAACCAGTTTTGGGATATGTGCCATCAAACTCTCCTCAACCCTTTACTGCACAGGTTTTTGTTTCCTCAAAATATTATCCATGGAGTTGTAGGAAAGCATAACAGTAGCTGTACTCCCATGGAAGCTAATTTTAGCGAATTTGTGTGGTTTGAATTTGCAGAAAAAGGTTTATGTTGCGTACTTACAACAACGTGCAAATGAAGTCGAAGGTGAAAGATAGACTTAGTGCGATTCATACTCATATGTTTATTTGCACGTGACAGTCATTGGTGCACCTACTATTTAGTGTGGAACAAAAAGAAACAATTGTACTAGCTTGCGTAGCAGAGGTGGTTCCCACACTTCGTGCAGTACGTCATGCAGATTCCCGTGCTGCCAGGAAACGATGCAGTGTTTTCGCGTTATTGTAAATATTAAGAACATAGAAGCACAGACGGAAGGCTGTGCCCGTGACGACGCGACACGCCTGCGTGCGGATGCTCCGCATCCTTTTGAAAAAGAAATGAAATTCGCCCAGAAAGCATCTTGCACACATATTGAATCGAAAGGGACTTACACTCGTGTATGTCGTCACTCCTGAAAAAGTCGCTGCATTGAATATGAGAAGGAATTGCTCGGCCATAAAAGGTTTGGGACCATTTTATTTTTCCGAAGAAAATAAAGCATGTACACGTTGTTGCATTTGCGCAACATAGCGACGTTCCGTCGCCAGGAAGAAACTATTCCGAGATAATGTTTTTCTTCTTTTTATCTACAGAGTCAGGAGGATGTGGAGCTTAGCGTAAGAATTTTTTTTCGTTTTGTCTTATGGAGAAATACGTTTACTATTGGCAAAACTTACCTGTATCACTGCTCGCGCACGCGCACAGAATCCGCCACGTTTATTTTGGTAGAAGATGCGAACAATGAGCACAGATGGCAGCACAAGGCCGCGCGTTTTTCAGACGAATGCTGCGAAAATGCAACAACGTGTACAGGCAGCTCCAAACGGACTTTGCTTCTGTTTTTGATGCCGTTCATCGGAATGTTGCGTAATTGCAACAAGGTGTAGTAAAGGGTTAAAATTGCACTGATTTTCACTTGCCTTTTTTACCAAAAACTTCTTTATATATTGAAGCGTGAAATAACTGATGCGCACATGTATTTCATACCACATTTTGGGCAATATATCGAAACATGTGTGATCCTGGAGATTCATTTGAAGGGGATACGGAAAGGGAAACTCACCGGCTACAATTTGTAAAGTGCTATATGTGCCGCCAAGTAAAATTAATTAGTGTCTTTTTATTTAGCTGAATATGTGTTTCGATTTTTCTTTCTAGTAATCTTCGCCTCTTCAAGTAAGCCAGCTGAAGTACAAGAATTGTGCTAGATGCGACAGGCAACTTTTGAAAATCCCGGGAAACTTAAAAGTGATCGCCCCGTGTATACACATAAGGTCGATCTCAGAATCAACATTGTACCGTGCGATGCGTCGTTCATCTTTGTCGGTTTTCCTTTTCCTTTCCTTTTTTGTGCAGTGTAGTCTATTACACGGTACCCGATCCTGCCAGGCTAAACCCTTTGGTGCCGTCATTTGATCGCCGTTAAATCTAACTATGTGTTATAGCGATTCCCGTTTTCTTGTCGTTGTTTTTTTTTTGTTCGCAAACGTGTTTGTAATCCACTTTCAGTAAACAAGCGACCTAATCCTTTCTTTGCAATGGAAGTGCCCTTTGTAAACAAAACAGCTCCCGGTAAGTTAGTTGTGTAGCAAATACCACTAGACCGCTGTCGTTGCTATGTATGGTTCATAAACATTCTACCGGTGCTAGCCGTATGTACAACCGCGTTCCCGCTGTAAATGGTGTTACCTGTGCAGTTACTGACGACGGTTACTAGGATCTTGGTAAACTTTGTCACAAGCCGTTACTATTTTTGAGTTATAAACTGGCACGACCCTTCAATTAAGCGCACGCGTTTAACAGTTTTACCCTACAGTGCGGTCCATTGCTAAAGTGAGCACTCAAATGTTACGCTCTCACTTTGCTTGCGCCCTTGCTGCATTTGGCTGCACACCAATACCATTGCACTACAAAGGTGTGTCTAAAGGAGCCACAGCTAACAACCACAAGTAATCTCGCACGTTCGCTGCACTCAAGTGTCCGCTTCAACAGTGGGCCCCTGTGTACAAGCGTTCAAAAGAGGCATTCATATTGTCGACTTCCCGCAGTATGTCCTGGAAATATGTCCTCACATGTGGGCATCTACAGGACTGCCTCCTTGTCGCAGCCAACTTCCATTAGCCTTGGAACATTGAAGTGCCGCTGTCGGACGGAGCTACGCTTCAATATTCGCATTGTGTAGAAGCCGCTTCTGGTTTAGTGATCGTCGCCAAATATGTCTTTCCGCGTCGTTCACGTTAACCGTCAAAATCGAACAACTTTTGTATAGCGTAATCTGTTGTTACAGTTGACCGTTAGGTGCAGAGGTATGTCTTATCGGAATCAAGAGACATTATCTTTCTTTGTGGTTCACGCCTAGCACCATGTGCTAATTGCCCCGTGCCTATGATGATGACATCACCTGTGTTCTCAAGCTTTATGTCTGCAAGGGAAAAATGGAAATGGCACGATTTGAAGAAGTATCAGCTATCGCCCATGCATGTGTTACTGTATGTAGCAGCTGTGTCCAGCAACAAATTAAGTGTAAAATGCTTTGATGTATGAATACATGCATGTTTACTAATGCGTAAGCTTGAAATTTCGTCGACGTGTCTCCTGTAATAATGACTTCCACCTCGTTTCTTGTTATAGTAACACTAACAGCTGCCAAACACAGTACAATGTTGCTTCACTTGATTTATATAGACCTACTGAAACAATTTTGTCCGGTGTTTGGCAGCTGTTAGTGTTTCGGCTTGGGTTCGTCAGTGACATGTAACAGAACATCGGCAGCCTTTGGTACAAATGCGGATAATTATTAAGCAGTAAATTGATATGGTTATACATTGAAGACAAACGAGCTGGAAGCATGCACGATGCGCGAGGGAACGATGCCCACGGAGTCCATCTTTAATCGCCATAAGAGCCTCAATTTGTGGGGTGCACAATTACTGTACACCGGTCGACACGTCCGACACTAAAAAAGAACGTGTTTTCACACACGTCATGTTTGTCGTGTTTGCTCTTTTGTTATATATATATATATATATATATATATATATATATATATATATATATATATATATATATATATATATATATATATATATATATTAGCGACATTTTTGAGTACGAGGAATCGCTACATTCCGCTTTTGAGCTGACGCAACCCTCTGAGCCGGAGTAGTCGCGCTGCTACTAGAGTTAGTGTGAGGTGTCTGGTAGTAACCGCATACCAAAATAAAGGTGTCGCCTCTCTCGGACCTGCCCTCCTGTGACCTGGAGAGTTTTAAAGCATGGTCGCATAATAAAAAAACTTCCGTGAATGCAGCCCCGTTTGGGCCAGGAAGTTCAGTTTTGCTCTTTGGCGGGAGTCCTCCCGGACGCAGGTCCTGAAAGTCAGCACGTGGGTCATTATGCCAGGCATCGCGGAATAGGCGGAAGGAACAGTGGTCAGCTGTGCTGAGTTAGGCAGGAGATGCGTTAAAGCTTTCTCACAATTTCTTTATTGCATCATCCCCATCGGCCCATTTTTATGTCGACTGCAGGCCGAAGGCCTCTCCGTGGGATCTGCACTTCCCTCTGTCTTGCGCTAGCCGATACCAAATTGCCCCTGCAAATTTACTAATTTCTTCACTTCACCTAGCTTTCTGCCGTCCTCGACTGCGCTTCTCTTTGCGTAGCGCCCATTCTACAACTCTAAAGGCCCACCTGTCATCCACCCTACGCATTACATGGGCTACCCTTACCGGAACTTTTTCATAATGTCAACTACAATGTCAGGTGCCCCCCTTTGCACTTTGATCTATGCCGCTATCTTCCTGTCTCTCAGCGTTATGTCTAACATTTTTCGTTCAACCGCACTTTGCGTGGTCGTTAACTTGTTCTCGAGCCTCTTTTTGTTAACCTTCAAGTTTCTACCCCATATTTTAGCACCGGTAGAATGCAATTACTGTACTTCTCTTTTGAACGACAGTTGTAAGGATTTGTTAATGCCTGCCGTATGCGCTCGAACCCGTCCCATTGCAATACCAATTACAGAGACACCTCGGGCGCCGTTGGCGTCGCCATCACCGTAGGTTTCCGTATAAACTCCATGGGCATTATTGCTGATGTGCGAGTGAAAATGCGTGCGAGGGTGAGCCGGCGAATGCGGCTCAATGTCGCGCGCTAGAGCGCAGGAAGCGGGGACGAAACGCGCCGTCCTGCGTCGCGCGCAAGGATCCGCAGGGAAGGTAGGGAGGGGAGGGGCGACCGAGTTTTAACGCGACAGCGTTAAGAGGAAGCTTTAGCTCGAGTGCTCCTATCTAAATACATGTAAAAGGAGAATTCGTTTTTCTCGGCAAGTACTGCACCAAATTTCACGAGGTTTGTTGCATTTAAAGGACAAACTTAAAATCTAGTGACTGTTGGTTTCGAATTTTTGAGTTAGATTGTCAATTTTTTATTAAAAATTGGCAAAAATCGGAAATTTTCAAAAAACAAAACTATCAAGTTTACAACTCTGTAACTCAACAACGAAAAATGATAATACAATTCTGTGAATTGCATCTAATAGTACATTTAAAGCGGACAAAATTGATATGTTACACATGAATATAAAAAAATTTAATAATAGAGAAATACAACTTTTGCAAAACCGTTGTAACCAACGTAACAAATTCACGTAAGATGTAAAATGACATATTGAATTTGTCCGCTTTGAATGATCTAATGGATGCCGTTTGCAGAACCGCGATATCGGTTCTTGATGCAGAGCTATGAATTTATAAACTTCGTGCTTCTATTTTTTTCAAACGGTCAAATACTTGAAAATCGTTTTAAGAAAATTCAAGCCCTAAATCGAAATTCCGCTTCCGACAGTCACTAGAATTTAACTTTCTCTTTCAAATGCGACACATTTCATCAAAATCGGTCCAGGGGTTATCTCATAAAAACGTTTTTGCGTTTTACATGTATTTGAATCGGCCGCGTCGGAGTTGGGCCCCAGCTAAAGCTTCCTCTTAAGGAGCTCGTGTCGCAGAAAAGCCGGTGTCGACAGAGTTGGCTGTGAGCGAAAAATAGTGGAAGGCAATTCATAAATAAAGACAACTTGCAAGATGGGCTCGGTGGGAATCGAACCAGGGTCTCCGAATTGTGAGACGAGGACGCTACCACACAGCCATGAGCTCGATGCTTCAGAGCGGGAGAAAAGCGCCTGTAGTGAATGCGGTGTTGCCTTATAAACGTGCCGTAGAAAGTTATACTGCGGTGTATACCGGTAATTATAAGCATGTAAATTACAGAAGTCGCAGTTAAAGGCGTAATGAATCACCTTTCCGCTACATTTCTTCTGCGCTTGGCGCACACGCAGTGCCATTTTGTAGCAAACACAGAAGACCCCCTCCTCGCGATGTACGGCGCTGCCCCAACAGGCGGCGCGCCACTCGCCCGCTTCTCCCCTTCGTCTCGTTTGAGTGCATTGGGGCCGTGCAGGGACCGGTGCGAGGATGCCCCAATACCTTTGCGTTTAATAAGTTTTCTCACTCTTTCCCCTTCCAACTTCCCGCGTGCGTCACTCGAACCCCCGTGTTTAGGCGACGCGGCTCCTTTTTCCGCTCCCATCGCGATTCCTAGGTGCAGCGACCGTCGCGGGACGCCTCTGACGTGATCGCTGCGCCGTAGCGCATCTGGTAGGAAGGCGTTCTCTGCGATGTGTGCCGTGCTGCTGGCGAGGAGTCTTGGGGCCCCCAGGACTTGGTGCTCCCAAGCGAGATAGAAGACGATCCCATCGAGGTGTCTGCCCCGTGATCGCGTCCGCCTTGATGGCGCGTCGCGGCCCAGCTGCCCGTGCCAATCACGACGTTTGACTCGCGTAGATCTTTTCTCGCTCCGAGACACCGAGTTCTTTGGTTCGTTCCGATTGCTCAGGCGCACGTTTCGTCTTGACTCAAGAGCATGCCGAGCGAATGAGTGGGCGGTGCGAATGGCGTGCGATAACGCTATCGCGTTCCGCTCTTGATGGCGAAGCTTAAGCATCCTCCCAATTTTTAATCCAGGTGGCGCGGGCGGCCGTGCGCTGTGTTTTCGCCGCTAAGCTAGCGTTGATGCGAGACGCAGCACAAATGTGCTGCTGCTGCCGGGCTTCATGACTCCAGCGTATTGACAGCGAGTTTTAGCGGTAAGCGAAAGAGAACTGATCATGTTTGGATGTGCACGCGTGACACCATGCTTGTCAATTTAATTAATATGCCTATTTTTACTAGTTTATATGGCCGATAAAGCTAGTATTCTTACATCATATAGCTAGATGGCAACTAATTCGCTGTCGCAATATCGAAGCATCGCCTTTCGGGCGAAACTGCAACTTTTTTTATATTCCTCTAGAAGTTTCCTTCTCGTGATCAGGGCCCCTATGAGTAATTGACCTAGCTAAATGCACTCCTGTACAAACACTAAGGCTGACTGGCGATCCTGAATTCTTGTTCCCTTCCCAAGTTATTGAAAATTATGATGGTCTTCTCCGTATTAATCTTCAATCTTGTGTTTGTACCTCCTCTGTTAAGTTTCCCAATCATTTGTTGTAGTTTGTCTCCAGTGTTGCTGCACAGTACAATGGGGTATACAAACGTAAGGTTGCCGAGATATTCGCCAATGATCCTCACTCCTAAAGCTTCCCTCTATAACCTCTTCTATACTAATTCTAAGCATGCAATGAAGAGAATTGAAGATATTGTGTGTCTTTGCCTGACCGCTTTCTTGATACATAACTTTCTAGTTGTGGAGAATCAAGGCAGCTGTGTAGTCTTCGAAGATACTTCCCAAGGGTTCTCCTATGCCTCCTATAGTCTTTGATTACGCAATGCAATTTTGACTCCTATTAACATATCACTGACTCCTATTTGACTCCTATTAACAATATCTACTGAATTAAATGCCTTTTCATAAGCTATGAAAACTATATGGGAACAATAATTGTACTCTGCAGATTTCTCGCGTACCTGATTTATGACATGGAGGTGATCCACTGTAGAATGTCCCTGCCTGAACACAGCCCTTTCTCTTGTTCCATTGAAGTCAAGTGTCGCCCTGATTCTATTGGTAAGTGTATTCGTGAATTTTTTATACAATATTGAAAGCAAGCTAATAGGCCTATAATTTCTGAATGCTTTATCGTATTTCTTATTTTGGGTAAATATAACGTTGGCATTCTTCCAGCACTCTGGTGTACTTCACGTCATGAGGAATTGCGCATAAAGCGCCACAAGCTCTTCATGCATGGCATTTCCTCCATCTTTGATTAAATAGATTGTTATGCCATGTTCTCTAGCCGCATTTCCGCGGCTCATGTCTTGAAAGGGCCTTCTAAATTCATGTCTAGTTATAGAAAGAGCCTCGGTATCCAGTTCATCGCTACTTGAAATGAAGGTAGCGTGGCCGCTCTGAGGACTGTACAGGTCAGTATAGAGTTATTCTGGTGCTTTTATTATATAATCGACACTGCCGATGACTATATCCTGCTTATCTTTCATTGTATACATCTTATCATGTCGTATGCCAAGTTTTCTTTTCGCTGATTTTATGATGTGGCCATTCTTTTCTGCTTCCTCAACTTTCCCGCGGTATAATTTCGAATGACGCTTACTTTCTTGTTGTCGGTGTTGTTCATTTATTTATTTATGAGATATTTATTAATTATGTATTTATTACATAAATCGGCGTTCTCTTTAATAGTATCATAGCGGGAGGGGGGATATAAATATACGTGTTTGCTTTTATTTTAGAGCCACCTATCTGAGAGCGTCTCAGTATTGGTATCAATCATTCTTTACCTAGAAAACTACTATACGGCCAGCAAAGTCTTATAGATGCTGTGCGAGGCGCCACAGAAGCACAACCTTCAGCTTTTGTAGCTTCAAAGGTACTGTCCGTTCTACTCGGGCTACTCACCAGCACAGTATACGAGCGATAGTGTTCGTGAGCACACAGCGCATTACAACAGCGGAAGGCAAAAAGCTTATCCGACTAGAGCGTGAGGATGCGTCTGCTTGGCTTCTTCGATTTTGCGGCGAAATGCAATGCGCGTCTCACCCGCATCTGCTGACCTAACTTTGGATGCGCTGGCAGCATGTCAGCATTGATATCATGACAACACGGCGGCGGCGATGGTGCCTGGAGTGTCCACACTATTGCTATCGCAAGAAAGAGGAAAAGCATGGCTTAGATGACTGCGATAGGCGCAGTAGCTCTGTCCCAATAGGAACTGAAACGGCGGTCCGCCGGAATAAATTATTACTCACGCAAAAATTTAATTGTGATCGTCCGTATCACGGCGAAGCGGCTCAAACAAAAGACTCCCAAGCAGCGCTTAGATGAATGCGACGGTAGCGCATCACATTTTCCAGCGCATTTGGGAAAGGCGGTGGGACGCCGTTTACATGTAGCGCGTTAACTCTCCCGGGAACGTAGCCCCACATATGCGAGTCGACGCGTGCCCGTATGTCTACCTTCACCTGGCGCATTAATCCGATAAGCCTTCCTAGCGCATTGCCGCTCTTTACATGAATGCGATGCGCTAGAAATGCGACGCGATACGCCACTGGCCGTGTTTACATGAATGCGACAGCGGAGCATCAAATATTCCAGCGCATCACAATTAATTCGATGCAACAGCGTTTTCATGTAACGCCTCACCCCTGAACGCCTCGCGCGAAGCGCGAGAAGCATTCAGAAATCTTTGATTGCTATGGCATTCCACTCTTAAAAGTGAAGTTTAAGCGTCCTCCAACTTTTTCCTTCTAATATAAGATAAAAGGTTAAAGAGATATTACACTGTTAATAATCTTCTAGCGTCTTTTCTTTGAGAAACGAGACAGTTTCGGCCGAAAGGCTAAGCATTGACATTGATGGCAAGGTGTAGCGTTCCTGTTGAACTTCAAGGACGATATTCTTTTACTCGAGGGCACCATCTCCGCGTGATGTTATTCGCGAGGGCGCTCCTGGTGGGTAGGAGAAACAGCGCCCTTGCAGTCACAGGCGCGTCACAATGGTGGCGTGTGACGAGCGCCATCACAGGTGTTCCAGACATCGCACCTCATGCCCCCCTAAATGAGAGTGATCGGAACCGGTTGGCGTCAATAAGTGCCCAATGAAAAATTGCATAACGTTACTTGGATGCTAAAGCTCTCCGTTCGGCTAAGTGCATACGCACACCAACTGAGCAGGCATGCTCTAGTGTACATACAGTGCGCATGCGCACAGCATCCATGCCAGCACCGGAACGCTGACCGGTCTCCCGGCTCCACCATCGATCCAATTCGCAGGAGCATTGGCGGTCAGTCGGGTCTGCTTTATCTTTCTTTCAACCAAGTGAACTCCGCGTCTCGAATGACAACTTAAGTCGTACAACACAAGTCACGCCCGTTCCGTCAAGAGCGCGACAGCACGCCGGGGCGGCGGGAATGAGCCTCGAGTGTTCGTACATAATTGCCATCAAAATAATAATGGTTTCTTGTGATGTATTCGCACGCTTTAGCGATAATCATAGACTGCCTTGATTGCGCCATCATTCAACACTGAATGTTGGCGGGGATTTCAGGGAGTCGAAGAAAAAACAATTGGTCTAGAGTGCCTGCTCCAGCTGTCACTCATGGTTTCACCAAGTAAAGCATTCTGTCGCGCCTATAGTGTGATTTATTCACCATTCCTACACTACGTCTCGGGCATCAGGTGCAACGCTGTGGAACCTACACAAGAAGCTCGGTAACGAATGTGTGTGTGTGTGTCAGTGCGCGCGTTCTATGCATGCTTCGCTACGCGCCAGCGGAGTTCGCTAGCTCGAGCGTGCACGTGAGAATGCCGCGACGGGCTGCCAATAGAAAGGTGAAAAAGAAACGCAATGAAAAACAAATTGGTCTAAAACAACGCCTTACATAGCCGTATACCACAGATTGTTTCTAATGATTAACACTTTCAATACTGAGCGTATACAAAGAACACTTTCCCACAATTGCGTTAAAGAACATCGACTTATTTCCAAGGGCTGACGCAGCCACTGCAAAAAGTCCGTCTAGTCTCCACAGCGTTGCACCTGATGTGTGAAACAAGAATATAATAATCGTCGCAGAGATCCCTTCCACAAATCCTTCAACTCGCAGCTGTGGATGCATGCATGACACTAGAAGTAAAATTAGACGAAGAAGTGGAACACGAAGAAGAAGAAGAAGAAGAAGAAGACCATACCTCCAAACGCTTCTGATTCTTTGCCGGCTGATAGGACTTTTCATGCTGTGTGATCAGTATCATGTCGGCGAAAGCGGCTGCTCATGAAGAGGCCACTCCCAAGACGGTGTCCACTTCGCTCCTGGAAGGCTTCGCACACGTGGACACGCGGGACTTAATCCAGCAGAACGTCTACGTCATCCTGGGTCACGGGCGGTACCAGCGGATCATCCTGGTCAGCACCTCCGTCGCTGTCACTGTGGTGCTGCTGCAGTCGTTCGCCTATTACCTCATCGGCCGTCCCGTAGACCACTGGTGCCAGCCGCCCGACGACCTGCGTAACCTCGGTGTCCAGGGCTGGAAGGACGTCGCAATACCCGTGCTGGCCGGCGGCAGCTTCAGCAAGTGCACCGTGTACGAGCCCCCTCTACCGATGAGCTGTTCAGTCCCTCGCGCATTTCGTCCTACCTGACCCGGCTGTACCACGGCTGCTACATTGACGTCTTCTTGCTTAACACTTTTCCGAGGTGACGCAACGATTATGAGGCATCCTGTAAAGCACGAGTGGACATTTCCGACCTAATCTACCTAAAATAATCTATACGGAGAATTTGGCATTGAAGTTACCTTACTATCTTTTCACAGGGCGACAGGATTAAGATAGACGGTGCGGTGGCTTTTCGGGATATGTAAATGCGTATCCGTGGTATCGAGTTCACCTGGAACAGTTTCTTCTTTCGTGCTGCCCCGAGCTTGTTGAGCTTGTGTTCCCTGAAAAATAAACGCCTACATAAGGATGGTAACATGCAACCATATGAAGCGCAGTTCCCGCGGCCTTTCGGCGCATTTCTTCTGCGTTTTAGATTTTCCATGTATTTGTAATTGCAATGAAAAAACTACTGCGGTTGGCCACGACAACATAATGTAAGCTACACTGACAGTGTTAGCAAGACGGTGTTTTGCTGCAAGTGTTCATTGTCACGTTCCCGAAAACAGCGTCGGCAGCAAAAGGAGGCGTGCCTAACAATGACGTTGATAAGCCTCAAGCATTGATCATACCCATCGTGAAGGACGCGCCTATACGATGGTGTCGGCGGCGGCGATGTTGCCCGTAAGAAAACCACGCATTCCGATCCACGCATACCCTCCGCTTGGCGCATACATGGACGTTACTGAAGTAAGTTAATTTATGAAAGCAAGATGCTTCAGAAAATTCGTAAAGTATGAATTGCACACGAACTCGAGATATGATAGCGTCGTATTGTCATGTGAATATACGAGAAAACTCCATCCTCATACGCGGAAACTCAACCGCAAACTCCTTTTCCACCTGCCGTTTGAGGTCAGTCTTTAGTAGGCAGAATTCGCAGGCGGAATCACGCAGAATTCTGAGCTGGATGTGCGTCTTCAACTGCACGATTGACGTAAAACAGTCAATCTCTCTCCCGTAGCTCAAATAGTGTTCGGAGGGCAATCTGGGAGCATTGATTCGTTTAGACAATGGGGTCCACACAAGAATGCGCACGTTCTAGACTGTTTTCCTGCTGGATGTTTTCAATTACACTAACGATGCAAAAAAAGAATGTCGGAGTAAAATTTCTAGCGGCAATTGATAACGTGTGCCTCAAAGGGCACTACGACGCATTGCAATACCCAATCCCCTGTAGAACAATACAGGAACATCCAACAGACATTATAAACAGCGTCACAACGACGTGCAAACTCGATGTGTCTTTCAACAAGCTTGCTCATCACTCAACCGTGTACAGACATGACGTCCGCCTAGAGCCGTTAATTGGGAACATGACCGGGGTGTTAAGACAGATACAATTTTGACTTCTCGTCTTGATCTCAAAACATTTTACTTAAACCAAAACTCTCGCGGGCATTCCTGACCGGAACGACATGCATTCAGCGCTAGCGTAACCCATGGTCTAGATAACGTAGCGATTCCATTCGAATTCGATTACTGCATAATCGCCGAAATCTTACAGTTGTCAACAGAGAATCATAGAAACGAAGAGAAAGCAGCGAAACTAATCTTTGCATAATTTCTTCTCAGGTTTCTGGCTCAGTGGATATTCGTCTTACTGTAAGCGATTGTTTTTTTTTCTTTTTTTTCGCAGTTTTACTGCAAAATATTGATACCGTGTGAAAGCGGGAACGGTACATTGGTTGGTGCTTAGCTTATAATTTATGAATCGCACTCATTTAGTGAATTCAGCCACACTTTTGGTTATAACACGAATGCTGAGACCTAAGCAGGCTGATAGATTAGTTTGAACAAGTTCACCTAAGAAAATCAGAGATAAATCAAAACGGCGACGATGGACGACAAATATGAGGTCAAGATTGGTCAATTTATTTTCTTAATATTTTCCTCTACTTCTGCATTCCTTATTAATGAAGCTAGTGCAGCATACTCCTGAACAATGGTCCCCCTTAATGAGCACTAGTAGTAGCTGCTTTTACTACAGCTTACGTTTACTCAGTTTGGCAATCTATCCATCCTTCAGCCACATGGTCAACAACGATCAAAATTTCTGGATGCCAATGTAATTGTATCTGTCTCCGAGAGACATTTCCGAGTCTTTCGAGCATCTCTAGCAGAAAATGACGAGAAGATGGCAACACAGGGAAGAAGGCACTTACTTTCCTATCCACGATGCCCTCTGCACACACATTTTGCTTGTCAAATGTTAACGCTCTTCGTTCGCTGATAATTTAAAAGTGGAAAAACGGGAACTGAAAAAACCTGAGGCAGGAAATCTGTGCATATAATGTATATTTCCATATGCAGGACGTTCATTTCTGCATACAAGACCATTACTTATCTTTGAAAGCACATGAGGACGTCATGGTCCTAGGTATCACGGTTCTTATGCAATTCACGCTAACTCAAGAAGCATGACGCATACAGAGACCCAGCCTACGAGTCTCTCAGTGATCAATATTTCTCTCGAAGCTATTTTATTTCGATTGTGCAGACTTTTCTAAAAACGTCAAGGAGTATTTGCTAAGAAGTTAATCAGAAGACGGTTCGTCGGGGCGATTGACGTTTTCGTTTATCTCCTTCTTTTCAGGGAGAAGACCAGGACGAGCGTAGCATAGTACCGTGCAATCGGTGGGACTACGACACCGAGAAAGACGGTGAAAGCATCGTCAGCATCTGGGACTTGGTGTGCACTCGCGACTGGCTCTACTCCGTTTCGAAATCCACGTTCGGACTGGCCCCCATGCTATTCGTTCCCATCGCCGGAATCGCAGCAGACCGCGTGGGTCGCAGACCAGTCTTGTCGACGTGCGCCATCTCCACATTGCTCGGCAGCCTGGTGGCCGCGGCGTCCTCCTCCGCGGGAATGTTCATCCTGTCGCGCCTTGTCACTGCTGCCATGGCAAGCGCAACCATGCTGATGGCCTTGACTGTGCTCTACGAAGTGACCGGGAATGAGCACCGGGCTACGTACATATTGGCAGCCAGCGGTATCGCCATACTTGTGACGTCTCCGCTGGTGCAGCTTCTTTCGACGCTCAAGCCAAGGTGGGTGCTCTCACAAGCCCTGCTCGTCACGGTCACGGCGATAATGGTCTCTTGGTGTTATTACCTTGATGAGTCCCCCGTTTGGCAGATTGCCGCGTGGAGGCTACGGGCAGCTGAATTCACCGTACTCCGAGTAGCCCGGGTGAACAGGATAGAAGCTCGCAAGGCCACAGCAACGTTTTAGGCGTTGAAACAGCAGCTCCTGAAGCGGGATGCCAACACCACGTCGGTGACTGCTGGTACCACGAGCATAGTCCGTACGGCTTTCCTTCGGCGGCGCGCATTTTCTGCACTCTTGACGTGGTTTAGCGTGAGCTTTGCCCTTTATGCCTCAGGCTTGGGTGCCCCGCTCCAAGAACTGTGGGCTCTCGCATCCTTTCCATGCAATGGGCTCGTTCTCATCATAGCCTTCTATGGCATGAAGGAACGAGGCCACCGCGTGACTCTGTCAGGCTTACTAGCTTTCCTTGGCGCCTCAAGCGTGCTGCAGACGGTCCTCTCGCATTGGCCTTGGGCCGCCGTACTTCCTCTGCCGAGGATAATGATGTCCAGCGCGTCGGGGATTGCCATGTGTCTGAACTACGCCTACACCGCGGAGGTGTACCCTACGACGACTCAAAGCTTGGGGCTTTGCCTGTCGTACTCCTTCGGTCGGCTTGGCGTGCTTCTGGCTACAGGCCTCCAAGCATCCTTGCACGAAGAACAGCTCTTGGTCGTTGGGGCCATCACGACAGCGCTGGCATTTGCGAGCGCAGTAGCGGTCCAGTGTCTTCCCGAAGTATATGTCGAGAAGAAGCCCGCCGAAGTCCGCCCAGTTATGAGCGAAGAGCAGCGCAAGGAAGCACTTAAAACATCTTTGACATCCACCACGGAGTCGCAGAAGTCCCTCAAGCCAGACAAACCGGGCAAGCATCATGGCCGACGCAAAAGGAAAGCAAGCTCAACACGCGGTACCGCGACCGAAATTTTAGCGGCAGCATCGGCAGGGGCAACATCGCCAGCGGCAGCCTGTTCCCTCGAGGAAAGTGTTGGCCCTCCTGAGCTAGCCTCAACGATGTCGGTGCGCAAAACGCCATCGAATAGAGCATCGAATATATAAACTCAAGAGCATCGAATATATGCGGGCTGATTAAGGAACACGTAACTTCGATTTTTTTTTATTTTCGCGTACTCCAAGCTTTTACTATTTTTAGCTAAATTGATTTTGCGGTCAAGGGTTATTAGTGAATTCGGATACCTTATGCTGCATTTTTTTTTGTGGGCGCAAGTTTTTCACCTTTCCTTTCTTGTTCTCAGTGCGTGTGAATTATATACCCGTGGCTGCTTAAGGCAGATTTGCTGGCGCAGCTAATCGTTAAATCCCTATTATAGCGTCTGACGCATTCAAAAGGTAAAAGGTGTTAATTTGATTCTCAGCTGCCATATGAGTCTCATTCAATGTACCCACTCCATGCTTAAGGTTTGCGGGTTTTTTTACTTCCTCAGTAATATTAGCATAAATAGTACAAGGTAGCAGAGCCGTGCTTCGGTGAAACTTCCCACACTGTTAGAAAAAATGTATCGGGTGTTTAGACTAGACGCTATACCAAGTACTACTTCGAAACTACCTGTTTGCTACCTTGGACAATTCGGACTTAGTAGGAGATACATTTATTAAGCAGTTACAAGGCTTTACGAACCGCTAACTAAAAATCCCGAGCAAGTGCCCCTACCCATGCAAGCGCCCCGTCTCCACTTTTTAGTGATTTGGAATAAGTACACACTATCGAGCAGCTATTGCCAGCTGTGTTGATGGGGATGATAATGATGATGATGATCGGGCAACTGCCCTTTCTTTTCTTCACCCTGTTTACCACTTTATGCGTTCTCACCGGACCGCTTGGCTGCAGTCTTTTTGTGAACATTTATGAAATTGCATATTAAATTACTTAAACTGATGCAATTATTGAGAAAGAAATTGTTTAAGCGCACTTCTGCCGAAGCCCAATTGCTCACCGTAGCGAGGTATATGCATAGCCATTGCTTTCGTCAGTCGCCACTTTCGTCAAATGTGCGAAGTGCAGTGCTTTGGAATATACGCGACGTAGCAGGCAAGAATGCATTCGTATACAGTGAAAAAGAAAGGTTGAGGTTGTGGAATAGTATCGGCAAACTGGGAGAAATGTGCGCGCAACTGCGCACCGTTTGGGAAGAAATATGCCATCACAAATGGGGAGGGTTATGGCTGGCACCCCTGCCTCCTCGTCATTTGCGTCGGCCATCAACCTTTCAATTTTTCGGCAATCAGTGTCCGAAAAATAGCGAAGAGCAAGATGTGGGTAGGGTGGCTAGAATGGGGAGGTGTGAAGAATGGCACCTGGAGGCTGGCCCCAAAACGCGTTCCTGCTGCATGACCGCGCTGCGGGCAGGGGCGCTGTAGTTTCTCGCGGCGTGTGCATACCTCCAGGCGCGCAAATGATTTGTCGTGCTTGGTTTTTACGCTTGAATGCTCTTGATGCTGACAAGTATATTTCTTTCAGCATTGTAGATTCCAAGATAATTTAATGGAGTGTTTCACTGCTCTCATTGCACGTAGAAGCTGCAAGCACCGCCCACGCAGCCGATACAGAGAGGAGGGCTCTTGCATCCACCTTTGGCCGAGGTTGGCGCGCCTATGTCTTGCCGAAAGTACAGTTCATAGGAATCACCATGGAAGGCCAGTGCGTTGGAACACCTTTGAATGTGTTGCGCGCACATTAGCCGCATATTTGCGATTGTAATAGCACTTTAAAGGGAGGAAGTTAATGCAATATATCAGCAATGTCGTAGAAAAAGAAATTCTAGAAAGTACAAAAAGCTGATTACTTAATAAGAGTTTATTGCATATAGCACAGTCAATGAAGAGCATCACATTTTTTACAAAGCACCCAGTTTAACCCTCTTGACTTTGTTGTGAGGAGCACACTTGTTTAACCCTTTGAGCAAAAGCGAACATGTGATGCATTAAAACCTAGCCATCGATCATGTTAGAGCAGTGGAATACTCCGTGCACCCAATCTGTGGCACATTGGCTGCTAGAAACAAGAAATCCTTGACCACTTTTGCATGCAGTCATGTTAGTGCTGTATGCACTATTGAGTCTGTCCTCGAGGGTCTGAATAAGGTTGTACAAACAGGCTGATGGGTTCAGAAGACTCCCCCACCCCATGTCCCGCTGTTTGCAAGCTTCTGCTGGCAATTGGTGGGGTACTTTCTCTTATCACAAACCAGGCATCCCTACATGCCTTGCGATCAGTCAAAACGATGCACTTCCTGGCTACATAGCCCGCAATGTAATAAACCAGGCGTGCATCACTGCGTTTCTCCACATAGTCCACATGGTGCACGGCAACTTCTGCCGCTTCTGTTGCTTCAGCCAGTAGTGCACTGTCGTCCAAGGCTGTTTATTTTCTGAGGGCAGCTGCTACTCCGACAGCAGCAACTCTAAAACTACAGGGGACACATTTTCTCCTGTGGTGCTCTTTGCCAAGCTGTAAAAGCTCACGAACTACTGTAAAAGCTTAACAGAGCTGCACTACATAGACCACGAGAGCTACCTTGCACAGCGCTATGGCCTACGAGACTGACAGGCTGACGGCGCCCTCGATGGAAGCGCCAAATTTTCCCCCAGTGGCAGGAACGCGCAGTGGGGCCTAGCTAGGCAATGGTGGCGGTGCCACGGTCTTCACACCTCCCCATTCTAGCCACCCTATTGTGGAGCCGCATAATACTGGTACGATTACCGGGTAATTAGTACTCGTTGCTAACAAATGCCAAGGTTAGCATCGAGGAGCCAGCCAGCCAGCTTCCTGCCGTGCCGACCGCCCAGCCCGATCATGTCACCGCCGCCGGTGACACAAACATTGCCTATAGTATGTATTGCGATAGCAATTATATGGCACTCCAGGTGCGTTTCTGCCGTCGGCGTGATGCTTCGTATGAGGTCCCAGTACGGTAACATCGTCGCCACGTGCCGTATATGTGAGTGAAAGCATGCAAGCGTGAGCCGATGGTGGTGGCTCAATCTCGCACAATGCAAGGGAGGAAAGCGGGTAGAAAGCTGGCCGTCTTTCATCGCCCGCAAGGCACTATGTGAAGGGGAAGGAAGGGGGGTTTACTCCAGCGGCAGCTGCATAATGCCACGACTGCGCAGGTCCTATCTTTAAAGTAATATGTGATAGGGACAGAGTCTAGGTTTCTCTCGATGGCTCATAGCTTCGTGTGCATTGGGTTCTCACTGCTGTTTGCATTGAAGCAATAGGTAGCACGAAGGTCACCTCGCACACTGCTGCTGCCGTGCTTCCTTGCACCAGCATTTTGATAGCGAGCGTTAGCGGTCATCAAGTGTGACGTGTTCATGTTTGCCTGTGCGTGCGTGGCAACATGCTTGTTAATTTAGTTGGTAAGCGAATGTTCGCATGCTTATACGGCCGAAAAGCTACTATCCCTACTTCATATAGCTCTCTAATAATTTGCTATCGCTTATGATGCTTCGCTTTACGGGCGAAACTGCGACTTTTTTACATAAAGCAGTTGCCGGCAGAATAAACTCTTGTCTTAATATAATCTTTCATGAAAAATGACGACGATTATCAAGCCAGAGTACAAACGAGAACTGCAGTACAGTCGAACCCGGCTATATCTAACTCGCAAAAAAATGCCTACCAGTGCGGTATAGAGCATAATTCGATATAGGCCTGCTAAATAATTGGATGTCATAAAAGCACATACCATATACAAGATCACTTTCTTGATGAAACTAGCTGAGTTTCGCATGAGATAGTACTGCATTTTCTTCTGCTTGGGCAATTTCGCTGCCTATGTGTGTGTGTGTGTGTGTGTGTGTGTGTATGTGTGTGTGTGTGTGTGTGTGTGTGTGTGTGTGTGTGTGTGTGTGTGTGTGTGTGTGTGTGTGTGTGTGTGTGTGTGTGTGTGTGTGTGTGTGTGTGTGTGTGTGTGTGTGTGTGTGTGTGTGTGTGTGTGTGTGTAAAGTGATTTTAGAGAGAATGGAAGAGATAAGTGCAGTGCCGTAACTCTCTCACAGGAGGACACCTCAACAGCACTGCACGGGGAAAGGGGTGTGGGGAGAAAAAGATGAGAGAGGAAAGGAGGATGCGGCAAAAAAGAAAAAAGAAACTAAGCGAATGCGGGGCTCAGAGCCGCGCTCTTAGTTGTGTCTAACTGCAAAATTCAAGTAGTGCCGCAAGCGCACTCTTGACGATAGACGAGTGGGCAACAGGAAAAAGCAGCGCGTTGGTCGTGTCGCAAGGCAGTCGCAAACGCCGATACGAAGAACACAAGTCCGTGCGCTCCACACTGAAAGCAGGACAGTGAAGTAGGAGGTGCCCAAGCGTCTCGACATCGGCACAGTTGCTGCACACGGGGCTGCCCTTTCCCTGCAGTCTATGTAGTCTGGCGGCCGTCATGTAGCAGCGGACACGTAGGCGAAGGAGGAACGAACGGTCCTCGCGGGAGAGTCCGGCACGGGGGAGGAGGCGAGGGGGCGTACCTGCCGCAACGCGCGGGTCCGGGTGCTGCGCGCTGAGCGTGCGCAGGATCGTCGTCTTGGCCACGTCGAAAGGGGTGACGGTGGTAGCGAGGGAGTCGGCCGCCTCGTTTCCCGGTAAGCCGATGTGCGCGGGGACCCACTGCAAGGCCAAATCGCAGCCCCGCCCGACGAGATGGCGGAGTTTTGAACCGACCCGCTGCACAAGCGGAAGACCGACATAGTCCTTCGCAAGCATGCACAGCGACGCACGCGAGTCAGATAAGATCGCAGCGGAAACGACACCGCTCCGCTGTAAAAGTAGGTCAACCGCAAGGTCGATCGCAGCGAGCTCGGCCACCGTGGAGGACGAAGCAAACCGAAGGCGGCACTGTCGCGTAGCGGAAATGTCCGGCGCCGTGCACGCAGCAGCACCGGAGCCATCACTCTACACAGAGCCGTCGGTGTAAAAGAGCAGCCGGTGCCCTAGGCGCTCGTAAAGAAGTGCAGCCGTCTTCTGCTGCATGGCACATACGGCTGTTCGGCGCTTTGACTTGACACCTGGCACAGTGGTGGCGACGTCGAATAGCGCGGAGTCGTGCGGCGAGAGCGGCAGAGGGAGAAGTTGCGGCAGCGACGCGATGAGTACGCTGAACTCGGTGGCACGCTGGCCTCGCTCCCTGCGACGCACGCACTTTTTCACATTATCTAAGGATTCGGAGCAGCTGAGGCTGCAACCATCCGCATTCGTGCAGAAGCACCGGACTAGTGCGGGCGCACCAATCACTTCGGAGGATGTGGGGCAAGGACCGTCACTGCTTTCCTCATTGTGCCCACTTTCACTTGTGCTCGGTACGGTGTCTGCAATGTAGTCTTTGTTTTAGGGCTCTACCGTGGACGCGACACCATCATTTACACTCACGAACTCGTCCACCGTTGATTCGTCAACAGCTTCCGGAAATTCTGACAGCTCGCTCCAAACTTCGGCAACACCAGCAACGGCTTCGTTGCATTCATCAGAATTTACAATCATCACCGAGCATGCGGAAGCAATTTCGGATTAACCACTCGTACACGGCCGTAACGTAATACATGTCGGGCACCAGGGGCACCGTGTCGCGAGTTTGGCCGCTTTAGCCCTAATCTCCCCCTTATTCTTCGAGATTGTGCAGGGAGTGCTCCTCGGAATCTTGCACGCTACGGGGACATCCGACTTCTCACCACGTTCGACCCGATTTATTATCTCGAGCTTCACGACGAAAGGCGAATTCTGCCGCTTCATCACGGCAACACTGCGGGAGAAGGCCCACAAGACACACACACAAACACAATGAACCAGAAAAGCAGCAAGACAACTCGCACTTTCACTATCTTGCGCGACGAGGGCACAAGAGCCCCTGATTGGCTGTCCGAGCAAGCGCTGCGGGCGGGCCAGGATCATATTTTGCAGGGTGTGTCGGAGCGGTTAGATGGAGCCTGAAATAGGGGCCCTGACCATAAGTGGTTTTTCTTATTATTCTTTTCATAAAGTTTGGCCTATCGTTCTCTTAACTACTACACGCAGAAACAAAGCCACAGCTCTCACATTCGACCCATAAATGAGGAAACTATATATATATATATATATATATATATATATATATATATATATATATATATATATCGGAAGTTATCAGTCATAGCACTCGTAGTACAGCCCTCCAGGCCGTTAACTTTTCGAAAGTCGTCTTATGACGGTTATTATAATTACAGAAAGGACTTTCGCTCTCGTGAGCAGCAGTCCTTGGGATAGTTACTCGGGCTAGCTTCCCACGCTAAGCGTGCCGCGCTCGGACCTGCTTACGCTTTTCCTATTCTCTAGAGCCGCTCGAGTTCCCTCGATTCAAACTAAACAATGTCCGCGCAACCTTGGGCGATCGGAACGCACGTTATCTACGCCCGGCCGGCAGAGAAAGGGGCTTTGTGCCGGCCACAGAGCTCCATGCCTCAGTGAGGTGCCTGGTGTCGTCTCGCGCAAACGCCATCCCCTCGGTAAGCGCGGAGACTTTATATTCCCTCATCTTTTAAAATGTTCAATACTTACAGCATTTCTCTCGCAAACCACACTTACTTCAAGGGCATTTTCCGGGTCTCAATTATTGCTCTCGTCATATTCGAGTGCTGCTTGCCATGTTATCGGTTGTTAACGAAACTCTTTCTCAAGTCTCTAAATTTATTAAAGCAGTTATTCGCATGCGTACCATGGACACGCACGTTGATATTTCCTTCTGTTTCTCTACCGCGGGTGCGCTTTAGAACCACGGCGCTGCAATTTTGCTTCAGTAATTTTCCTTTTCTTTTTTTTTCTCCTCCCTTAAACACGTTCTCTTAACTACTACACGCAGAAACAAAGCAACAGCGCTCGCATTCGATCCCATAAATGAGAAGGAAAATATATATATATATATATATATATATATATATATATATATATATATATATATATATATATATATATATATATATATATTGAATCGAAATTTATATAGAAATCGACCATCGCGGACAACATCAGTCTCTTTCAACGTAAGTACGAGGCTCTGGACAGGAGCTATGGCGCTTCATTGTCACCTGGGGTCTGACGGACCAAACGACTGCGCTATCTCTCTGGGCAACCTCCAAGGATCACGAGTTCAAATCCCCAGCTCTCTTCTTTTTTTTTCTTCCTTACCCCCCTTTTTTATCACTTTTCTTCTAGTTTATCACTATACCAGGGAATTGCATTTCTTCGCCGCTGCCGTCCACACGGGCACCCTCTTAAAAAAAAACTTCTCCTTATTATGTATGACCACTCATGGGAGGTCATAAACTAGCAGGTTTCTCCAGTTGAGTGCCATCTGTGCTGCTTAACCAAGCTCAGATTGGGCCACCTTGAGTGAACGAAGAAGGCACCACTGAAGGTTAAATGAGGCGTACAACTCATGCGGTGGCGAAGAGGTAGAGTATCCGCCTCGCGTGCATGAGGACCGTGGTTCGAATCCCGGCGCCGCGTAATTTTCCACCGGAAAAAAAATCCGCTTTTTGAGAAAACTGCATGAACAGGTCTGGAGTGCGGCCTGATCCCGGTGACCAGAACCGGTAACGCAATCACTCACCAGAGCAGGATTGGCCACCCTGGTGCAGTACTTCGCCACAACCTCCTATATGAATACAACAATCAAACCCAGTCCCTCAGTCCCCAGCAGCCGCGAAGCAACTGACCACGGCGGCGGTCAGATCTGTGACGCAGCAGAGGGTGCTAAGAATCGCTGGCTCCCCACAGGCCTCCATTGGAATCTGAACCTGGCAACGTTTAACGTTAGAACGTTATCTAGTGAGGCGAGTCTAGGAGTGTTAATGGAGGAATTAGAGGCTAGTAAATGCGATATAATAGGGCTCAGTGTGGTTAGGAGGACAAAAGAAGCATATACAGTGCTAAAAAGCGGGCACGTCCTGTGCTACCGGGGCTTAGCGGACAGAGTAAGGATATAGCTGGTAATATTCAGGAATTCTATAACATTAACGAGATGGTGGCAGGTCTTGTGAAACTTAATAACAGGTACAAATTGAAAGTCGTACAGGTCTACGCCCCTACATCCAGTCATGACCACCAAGAAGTCGAAAGCTTTTATGAGGACGTGGAATCGGCGATGGGTAAAGTCAAAACAAAATACACTATACTGATGGGCGACTTCAATGCCAAGGTAGGCAAGAAGCAGGCTGGAGACAAGTCAATGGGGGAATATGGCATAGGCTCTGGGAATAGCAGGGGAAAGTTATTAGTAGAGTTTGCGGAACAGAATAATATGCGGATAATGAATACCTTCTTCCGCAAGCGGGATAGCCGAAAGTGGACGTGGGCCAGCCCGAATGGCGAGACTAGAAATGAAATAGACCTCATACTCCGCGCTAACCCTGGCATCATACAAGATGTGGACGTGCTCGGCAAGGTGCGCTGCAGTGACCATTGGATGGTAAGAACTCGAATTAGCCTAGACCTGAGGAGGGAACGGAAGAAACTGGTACATAAGAAGCCGATCAATGAGTTAGCGGTAAGACGGAAACTAGACAAATTCCGGATCAAGCTACAGAACAGGTATTCGGCTTTAACTCAGGAAGAGGACCTATGTGTTTAAGCAATAAATGACAATCTTATGGGCCTCATTAAGCAGTGTGCAATAGAAGTCGGAGGTAACTCCGTTAGACAGGATACCAGTAAACTATCGCAGGAGACGAAAAATCTGATCAAGAAACACCAATGTATGAAAGCAACTAACCCTACAGCTAGAATAAAACTGGCAGAACTTTCTAAATGAATCAACAAGCGTAAGACAACTGACATAAGGAACTATAATATGGATAGAATTGAACAAGCTCTCAGGAAAGGAGGAAGCCTAAAATCAATGAAGAAGAAACTAAGAATAGGCAAGAATCAGATGTATGCGTTAAGAGAAAAAGCCGGCAATATCATTACTGATATGCATGAGATGGTTCAAGTGGCTCAGGAGTTCTATAGAGATTTATACAGTACCAGTAGCACGCACGACAATTATGTGAGAGAGAATAGTCTAGAGGAATTTGAAATCGCACAAGTAACGCCGGAAGAAGTAAAGAAAGCCTTGGGAGATATGCAAAGGGGGAAGGCAGCTGGGGAGGATCAGGTAACAGCAGATTTATTGAAGGATGGTGGGAACATTGTTCTAGAAAGACTGGCCACCCTATATACACAATGCCCCATGTCCTTGAGAGTACCGGAATCTTGAAAGAGCGCTAACATAATCCTAATCCATAAGAAAGGGGACACCAAAGACTTGAAAAATTATAGACCGATCAGCTTATTGTAGGTTGCCTACAAAATATTTGCTAAGGTAATCGGAAATAGAATCAGGAACACCTTAGACTTCTGTCAACCAAAGGACCAGGCAGGATTCCGTAAGGGCTACTCAACAATAGACCAAATTCTCACTATCAATCATGTGATAGAGAAATGTGCGGAATATAACCAACCCTTATATATAGCTTTCATTGATTGCGAAAAAGCGTTTGATTCAGTCGAAACCTCAGCAATCATGGAGGCATAACGGAATCAGGGTCTAGACGAGCTATATGTAAAAATACTGAAAGATATCTTAAGCGGCTCCACAGCTAACGTAGTCCTCCGTAAAGAAAGCAACAAAAGCCCAATAAAGAAAGGCGTCAGACAAGGAGATACGATCTCTCCAATGCTATTCACAGCGTGTTTACAGGAGGTATTCAGAGACCTGGAGTGGTATGAATTAGGGATAAAAGTTGACGGAGAATACCTTAGTAACTTGCGATTCGCTGATGATATTGCCTTGCTTAGTAACTCAGGGGACCAAATGCAATGCATGCTCACTGACCTGGAGAGACAAAGCAGAAGGGTGGGTCTAAAAATTAATCTGCAGAAAACTAAAGTAATGTTCAACAGTCTGGGAAGAGAACAGCAGTTTACGATAGGTAACGAGGCACTGGAAGTGGTAAGGGAATACATCTACTTAGGCCAGGTAGTGACCACGGATCCGGACCATGAGACTGAAATAATCAGAAGAATAAGAATGGGCAGGGGTGCGTTTGGCAGGCATTCTCAAATCATGAACAGCAGGTTGCCACTATCCCTCAAGAGAAACGTGTATAACAGCTGTGTCTTACCAGTACCCACGTATGCGGCAGAAACGTGGAGGCTTACGAAAAGGGTTCTGCTTAAATTGAGGACGACGCAGCGAGCTATGGAAAGAAGAATGATGGGTGTAACGTTAAAGAATAACAAGATAGCAGATTGAATGAGGGAACAAACGTGGGTTAATGGCATCTTAGTTGAAATCAAGAAAAAGAAATGGGGCATGGGCAGGACATGTAATGAGGAGAGAAGATAACCGATGGTCATTAAGGGTTACGGACTGGATTCCATGGGAAGAAAAGCGTAGCAGGGGGCGGCAGAAAGTTAGGTGGGCGGATGACATTAAGAAATTTGCAGGGACAACATGGTCACAATTAGTACATGACCTGGGTAGTTGGAGAAGTATGGGAGAGGCCTTTGCCCTGCTGTGGGCGTAAGCAGGATGATGAAGACGATAATGATGATGATGATGATGAACTAAAGGTACTTCCTCTCCCATTCATGATTTATTATCCGTGTTGTGGCTGTCTTAATGGTATGGTTTGATAAACTATAGTCCTTATCAATATGGTGTGTGAATATTCATATGCTGAGTTGTGGCGCACTCGTGTGCAGACTGTACCTTCTACAAATAAAGCTTCATGAATTTGTTGATGCGTCCAATGGCATAAGTTCCGCCGGTGCAACCTGTGCTCCTCATCTGTTTGGGCATACGGGGTGGTCATTCTTTTTTCGTGAATTTTCAAAAATCGCCTCTTGCGCAGAAGATAATCTTATTCCTTCAGCTGTATGGAGGGGGAAGAAGAAGACGCAAAGTGCGGATGTGTGTCGCGTCGGCTCCGCAGATTTTCAATGATTCGCGGCGTACATTCGAAGAATTCACCGACGCCTTATTATCGAGAAGGAAGTGCAAGTTCCACGGACCACCCTGATATCATTCTCAAGTAGGTGGACCGTTTATTTTCCGCACATCGACCACTTTCTATTGCGCCACGCCGACACCGCCGCTAAGCCTGACCCAACGAAGCTGGTGGCTGGAGCCCCGGTGGCTGGAGCCCCGCCTCTTTTCGGGTTAGAGCATCAAGATGGCAGCGGTGAGCGTCGAAGGGGATGATATAACGAGAGAAGAGTATGAGGACGAAGCAGGTTGGCGTGTTGTGAAGAGAGGAGGATGTGCCAATGAGCGGACGAAATCGCACGGAACCAAGGATCAGGCAGCGCGCTTCTCCAGCGAGAACGCATTCAATAATAGGTGGAACAAGAGACAAAAAGCAAGACAAATCATGGCGGCAAGCAGGATGGCCAGTTTGCCGAAGGCAGAGTACAAGATAATAGTGCGCCCACGTGACAGCTTCAAGGTCACCGACTATGGGATAAATCGCCTAGAATGCTGAGTCGCCAACGCCGCGGGAATCCCCAGGAAGGAATCGGAAGATGACACGGTGTGTGCCAACTACAAACAGAACATTCTAGTGATCAGCACGCCATCGGAGGAGCGCGCCGAAAAATACAGGACTATCACTCGACAGAGGATGGGAGACAAGGAGTTCGAAGCCAACGCGTGCGAGTCGGCTCTGGAGGATACATCTAAGGGAGTGATAAGAGGAGTAACGCACGAGGTGTCTCCTAGAGAAATAGTGGATATGCTTGTAACACCAAGGAATCCGACGGTCCTCATGGCCAAAAGGATGGGAAACACCACGAACGTCATCATCCTTTTCGACGAGCATCACGTCCCACACTACGTGAGATACGGAAGGGCACTTGTCAAGTGATCACTATACCGGAAGCAAATAGACATATGCTACCAGTGCGGACGCCTCGGGCACAGAGCCGATGTCTGCCCGAACCTGAACAGCAGGATATGCAGAGGCTGCGGGATGGAGAACCCGCCACAGGACCACGAGTTCGAAGCAAAGTGCCAGCTCTGCGGCAAAGACCACCCTACGGCGGATCGCCGATGTAATGCCAGATACAAGTTACCGTACTTGGTAAAGAGGCGCCGCTGGGAGCGAGTCAGACGAGAGGAAGAAGAAGCGATGTACCACGAAAGGGAAGCTCAAAGACTGTACAAGCCAGGACGGGAAGACCGGAGACAGCGGTCGGAACATCGGACAAGGGACGGATCTGGACTAGATTTCCCCAAGCTCCAGGCAAGGGAAAGGGGCCGCTCGACGTCCAACAACAGAACCATATCGAGATCGCGGTCCAGATCGAGATCCAGACCCAAGACCAGTAATACCGGATCTCCCAGAGCCCAAAAGGAATGAGCAACGTCAACGGCGCCGCGGGACCTTTGCAGGTGAGCTGGGCGGACGCGGCTTCCGGGGCGCGTGCGGAGGCAGAGGCTGCTTTTCAAAATAGAGTTAAGACGCTAGAGAAAGAATTCGCGCAGATCAGGCAGAGCAATGTTGCGTTTATGGATGAAATTAAAAAACTCAGGG
Source organism: Dermacentor variabilis (assembly GCF_050947875.1). Lineage (NCBI taxonomy): Eukaryota > Metazoa > Arthropoda > Arachnida > Ixodida > Ixodidae > Dermacentor > Dermacentor variabilis. Next base: position 116,245,005 of record NC_134570.1, read on the forward strand.
AAGAGAACGACCGTTTGAGGAGCGGGGAAGTGCCACGCAACGAGGAAACCTCGCGAATTATAAGGGAGGAAAGAGGCACAGCAATGGAAGAAGGCGTAGCAGTCACCGCCATTAAACGTAAAACTAAGAACGCTCCGATTGAAACCGGAGTAAAGAAACCCAAGCCAGCAACGACACTCCAAGGAAGACAGGAGGAATTTGAACAGAACATCGAAAGCAGCATCAAACAGAGCGAAACAAAATTTGAAAGTAAACTAGAACAACTGGAAGTGAGGCTTGAGACAAAGAGGCAAAGATAGAGGCGCTAGGAAAGGCGATACTACAGCAAGTGCAACAAATGATGGCTGACTTCGAAGCGAAACTAGCAATATGGGGACCGCAAACAAGTAGGGGGGGGGGGGGATCAGTTAAGACGGCCATTAAGCCGTACACTAGGCCCCCGGTACCCGCCGAGGGATTGGAGAACCTGTAACGCCGCCATGGACAGACGAATTAGATACACGATTTGGCAATGGAATTGTAGAGGACACGATCGAAAACGATAAATTTTGCAACAACACCTTAAAGACAAAGAAAACCCGGAGGATATTATAATGATGCAGGAAACAAATGGGCTGGCAAAATTGTCGGGTTACAAGTCGTTTGGTACTGCCGAAGGGGAGACGAAGCCGCTAACGACGTTGGTAAAGCGAAATCACTCAGTCGTTCAACATGACAAGGAAGTTAAGTCAATCGATCACATTCTTTTAGAACTCATACCCATGCCGAAAACGAAGGACAGTCTCTTTGTATTAAATATTTATAGCAGTCCAAAGTCCAGACACCACAAATTTCGATCGCTCTTTAAAAAAAACCCTAGCCATAGCGGACAACCGAGCGGTAGTGATCGCAGGCGATGTTAACGCCCAACACGCGGCATGCGGTTACAAAATCGAAACTCAGAAAAGGCAGGAACCTATGGCTAGACGCGCAACAGGAAGGCCTGACCCTCGTGACCGACCCATCGGTTCCCACGAGAATAGGTACCAGCGTTTGCGCGGATACTACGGCAGATTTAACATTCACCAAGAACATATGGGACACGCAGTGGACAAATACGCAGCACGACTTTGGGAGCGATCACAATATACCAGAAATAACGGTAAGGGCAGGACCGCGCAAGACAAAGGGTAGACCACTTAAGATTGTCGACTGGGACAAATTCAGGACAATAAGGGAGGAGGCCGACGACACGACACAAGGTATTGAGGAATAGACCGAAAAACTAAAGGAAGATGTGGCGGCAGCTACGAAAACGGTCCCTCCAGAGGCGCATATAGAGAACGTAGACAGTAAGCTTCTACACATGTGGGAAGCTAAGGCAGGGTTGCAACGGAGATAGAAAAAACAAAAACACAGCGGCACGCTTCGTAGAAAGATAGCCAAATTGAACAGGGGCATAGAACAGTACGCCTAGCAGCTATGCAAACAACAGTGGGAGGAAAAATGCAACAACATGGACAGTCAGATAGGAATGACAAAAACGTGGAACATCCTTCGATACTTGTTAGACTCGGACGGGACAAAGTCGGCACATAGGCAAAATATAAATCGGGTATACAAACGTACCGAGGGAAAGAACAGGACTTCCTCAAGGAAATCGAGAAAAGATACATCTCGCAAGCGCTTCCCGTCATACACCCTGACTACACAGGGCAGGTAAATGACGAATTAGCAAAATCGGCGAGTCAGAGGTCAGGAAAGCCCTACAGAAACTCAATACCAAGTCGGCACACAGACAAGGCGGTGTAACGAATAAAACGCTAAGAAACTTGGACGATGAGTCTATAGCTAAGTTAACCGAATATATTAACGAAAGCTGGGAGGCAGGGCAGATTCCGCAGCAATGGAAGACGGCACAAATCGTGTTAATACCTAAACCGTGCAAGCGACTGCAAATTGAGAACTTGAGACCCATATCTCTCACTTCTTGCGTGGGGAAACTCATGGAGCACGTGGTCCTAGCGAGGATAACCACCTACCTCGAAGACTGCGACGCGCTCCCGCCCACGATGATAGGATTCATCAGAAACCTCTCAGCGCATGACCCTCTGTTACAACTAAAACATCAGATCATAGACGATTCGGGCAGATCGACAAAGGCAATTCTCGGGTTGGACCTAAAAAAGGCCTTCGATAACGTTACACATGCAACGATACTAGATAGAGTAGGCGAACTAGGACTGGGAAAACGCACGTACGATAATGTACGCAATTTTCTAACAGGCAGAAAGGCAAAGATCACGATAGCGGACCTAGTTTCGGAGGAGATCGAGATAGGCAGCTCAGTTAGGACACAGGGCTCGGTCTTATCACCGATGCTATTCAATCTGGCGCTAATCGGGCTGCCAGCCACCTAGGCGGGGCCTTTGGCCCTCCCCACCAACTCGCAGGGCACACAATAAAGTTCTTTCCTCCTCCTCCTCCTCAGCTGTATTATTCGGAGGGGCACATTACTGGTACCAGAAATCGAAGTATTCATTCGAATAAATAAAATATAACTAATTATCTATTTAATAAATAACACTATGGTGCATACTGCAATTTAAGAATTGTAGCCAGCGTGATTGCAAGGCGTGTCTACTTGGATTGACATTCGAGTATTACACCAGTTTCGACATATGTGCCACCAAACTCACCTTAGCAATGCACTGTTCTTCCACTTGCTTTTTCTAGCAAAAACTTTATTTTATTTATTGAATCATGAAATAATTGGTGCGCACATTTATTTCATCCGACACTTTGGGCAATGATATCTCGAAACATGTGTAATCCTGGAGATTCATTTCAAGAGGACACGGCAAGGCAAACTCCCCGGCTACGATTTGTAAAATGCGATATGCGCCGCAAAGTCAAGTTAATTAGTTTCTTTTTCAGTTAGCTGAATGTGTGTTTCGATTTCTCTTATTCATAATCTCCGCCTCCTCAATAGACCAGCTCAAATACAAGAATTGAGCTATCTGTGACAGGCAATTTTTAAAAATCCCGGGAACCTTAAAAGCAATCATCCCCGTATGTTACGGGGAACGACCTTATGGTCGTTCCCCGTAACATATCGCGTACGTAGCACGTCGAACATTGTACCGTTCGGTGCACTGTGCATCTTCGTCAGGTTTCTTTTGTGCAGTGTAGTCTATTACGCGCAACCTGATCCGGCCACGCTAAACCCTTTCGTCCCATCATTTTATCGCCGTTAAATCTAACTAAACTCTGTGTTATAGCGATTCCCGTTTTCTTGTTGCGTTTTTTCTTCTTCGCACACGTGTTTATAATGCACTTTCCGTGAACAAGCGACCAAATTGTTTCTTTGCAATGGAAGTGCCATTTGTGAACAAAACAGGTCCCACTAAGTTGGTTGTGTAGCAAATTCCACTAGACCGCTGTCGTTGCTATGTATGGTTCGTAAACATTCTACCGGTGCTAGTCGTATGTACAAGCGCGTTCGCGCAGTGAATGGCGCTACCTGTGCCGCTACTGCCCACAGTTACTAGAATCTTGGTCAACTTTGTGACAAGCCGTTACTACCTTTCACTTAGAAACTCGCACGACCCTTCACTTAAGGGCATGGGTTTAAGAGCCTTGCGCTACAGCGATATGTACAGTGCGGTTCATTGTTAAAGTGAGCACTGAAATGTTTCGCTCTCACTTTGCGGGCGCCCTAGCTGCATGTGGCTGTAGAGCAATACCAGTGTACTGCAAATGTGTGTCTAAAGGGGGGTGTGTCTAATGTGTGGCTAACCACCCACAAGTTATCTCGCACGTTATCTGCACTCAAGAGTCCCCTTTAACAGTAGACCGCTGTGAGTCCAAAAGAGGCATTCATTTTGTCGACTTCCCGGAATATCTGAGATGTGTTCGCCCAAGAGGACTACAGGACTGCCTCGTTATGGTAGCCAACTTCCATTAGCCTTGGAACATTGAAGAGCTCCTGTCGAATGGAGCTACGCTTTAGTATTCGCGTTGTGTAGAACCCAGTTCTGGTTTAATAATCGTCGCCAAATATGTATTTTCGCGTCGTTCTCGTTAACCATCAAATTCGAATAACTTTTATATTAGGTAACCTGTTGTCACTATTGACCATTAGGTGCAGAGGTATACCCTTATTGGATTCTAAAGACATCCATCTTTCATTGCGGTTCACGCCCAGCACCATGCCCTCATTGAGTGAGTCAGTAAATACACTTTTATTGAGTCCAGCTAAACACGATCAAACGCGCACCCGACTAATCCCACGAAGGGACTGACAGATCTAGACTGCCGGCCCGATAGTGGGTGCGCTGTACGGCCAGGCTTTCCTCCTCAAAAAACGGTACTGCGCAGGAACACGTCCCACTCTTCCTTGGTGAACTTCAGGCCCAAGGACCCACACTCCCACAACATGTGGGACAAAGTAGCAGCCTCACCACAGGCCACGCAAGAGCAATTCGAGTAAAACTCTGATATATGCTGTAAAGGGACGCCGGATTTGGGCAGGAGTTAGTTTTCAAGAATCTTAGCGTGACCGCCTGTGACCTGCTTAGCTTGGAATGAGGCGGCGTGAAAACCCTTCTCTCTAAGTAAAAAAATTTAGTAATTTCATTGTGCGTGATAGGAGCGTCTCTGTGTCCAGGGATAGAGTCGCCTGATCCGAGGGCAGCATGGTCGGTAAAGCCACGTGCAGCCCATATGCAGACTCGTAGAGGTTCAGAGGAGCCCCCTCAAACGCCCCAACGTGGGCAGGGAACCAAAGTATGGGGCGTATGGAGCTGTCGCCAATTTGGCGCCTTTAAGAATTTGAACTACCTGCCGGGCACCCGGCCTTTCTGGAATGACCTGACGGCCGTTTTCGAATCGCTATACACCCTGTCTCTCCAATCGTCTTGCATGGCGAGTGCAATGGCCACTTGCTCGGCCCCCGCGGAGTCCTTCGTCCGGACCGAAGCACGGTTGATGATTTTTCCCAGCGTGTCCACGACGGAAACCGCAAAAGCCTTGCCGTCTCGGTACGCGGCGGTGTACACGAAGCTTGCTTCCATCTTGTCCTTGTATATTTGCTTCAGTATATACGATGCTCTTGCTTTGCGACGACCTTCGTTGTGAACAGGATGAACGCTGCGGGGCAACGGGGATCTTCCCTATTTTCCCGATCTTCTCCCCTATTTCTCTGGGGATTTCGGTGTTGTCAGCCCAGTTCTTGGTGAGGGCGGGTCCGATCTCCTCGAGGATACGCCTGCTGGCCGGCGTGGTGGAGAGCCCAGTTAGCTGGGCCCGTTCCGGAGCCTCGGCAATCTCCTCCATGGTGTCGTGTATGCCGAATAGGAGGAGGTCCTCGGTATGCGTTCGGAAGGACAGCCCGGGGGCCCTCTTGACCAATTTACTAATGAGGGCGTTGAGCTTGTCCTGCTCGGCTCTGAGCCAGTTGTGCAGGGTCACCTTGTAGGTGAAGTGACACAGCACAAAGGCGTTGATGAGCCGAAGCAGGTTGTCCTCCTTGAGACCACGATGTCTGTTTGTGACCCTTTGCACGAAGTGAAAAGCGTTGTCGGTCTTCGAAATGATCTTGCGCAACGCAGTCCCGTTGCCGCCATTTGATTCGATGAACATACCCAGGACTCTGATAGTGTCGACCTTGGGTATCAAGTCGCCGCTCCCAGCCAGCAGGTGAATGTCACTTTCCGAGACCGGTTTCGAGCCCTTGGGTCTGCCTCCACTTTCTTGTCTGTAAAGCATAAGCTCTGATTTGGTCGGGGAGCACCTGAGCGCGGTGGGTAGCAGGTACTGCTCCGTGACGTCTACGGCCTCTTGCATGGCGCTTCCCACTTTCCCTTCGCTACCGCCGGTGCACCAGATCGTGATATCGTCGGCGTAAATGGTGTGTGTGTTTGATACCTTTAACTTGAGACAGCTTTCTCGAGAGGCCGACCATGCAGATGTTGAATGGAGTAGGCGAAATGACCGACCCTTGCAACGTGCCCCGTGGGTCCAGGAGCACCTCGTCGGAGGCAAAGTCAACAATTCGCAGCTTCGCTTTCCTCCCCGTCAGAAACCATCTGCTAATTATCCCATGCCTACGGTGATGACATCACCTGTATTCTAAAGCTTCATATGGAAAGAGAAAAAATGGAAATAGCGCGATTTGAACAAGCATCAGCTAATCACCCGTGCCTTTGTCACTGTGTCTAGTAACTGTTTCCAGCAATAAATTAAATGTAACATCATTCAATGTATATACTCTAATATGCATTAACGACCTCCCAACAAACATATCATCTACAATACGTCTATTCGCCGATGACTGGGTTATTACCGTCGTGTCACGACTAACACTGACCAATCCATTTGCAAAATCACCTAAATTCTATTGACAAGTGGTGCTCACGCTGGATGATGGAACTAAACGTTTCGAAATGCAAGTTAATGCATGTATTACGTAAACGCTCTATATCCAACTTTTCATACTCTTTAGGCTCTGTGAATTTATCTGAGCTCGACAGTTACCGCTGCCTTAGCGTTATCATTACTAACACACTAAATTGGTCGAACCATGTTCCACAAATAGCAGCCGATGCTTCACGATCACTTAACTATATTAAAACATCCCTATCTTTGTCTCTTCTGTAAATTCGTAAACTAGCATATGAAATTTTCATCCCTAGCAAATTAGAATACACGCCTATCGAATTATGACAAAAATATCAGCGTTACTAACTTGAAATCATCTATTACTCGGCCCCTTTCGGCATCAAGACGTGAAGTTTCACAACTCTGTCTATTTAATAAATTGTATTATAACTTTCCTGACCTTCGTTCCTCGCTTTTATTTCCACACGTGCGCTCATCACATCGTCTGTTCAATTCTTTAAGTATCCAACGCCTTCACGGTTCTACTAACGCTTTCAACAAATCTTTCCTTCCCGCTGCAATAGAACAATGGAACTCGTTTTCGGAATCCATTGTTGTAGAGCAAAACCCTTCGAAATTTCGAGAGTTACAAAGCGCCCATATCTTCAACTAATCATGCAAAAACCAGTTTGTTTACGGGTATTTTAGTGTCTTTCAGTTGTTAGCTTTTTGTTGCTGCGTACATGACCATTCCTTCGATGCTTGTATTATTGTTGTGCTCCCACCGCCCTTATGTAATAGCCCACATCGGGCCCTTAAGGGAATAATAAATTATGATGATCATGATGATGTTGACGTGCATTTCTTAATGTGTAAGCTTTAAATTTCGTCGACGTGGCTCCTTTAATAATGACTCCAACCCTGATTCGTGTTATGATAGCACAAATAGCTGCCAAGGACAGTACAAAATTGTTTCACTTGGTATATATATATATATATATATATATATATATATATATATATATATATATATATATATATATATATATATATATATATATATATATATATATATATATATATATATATATATATATAGTTTTCTTTTTCTTTTTTGCATGAAATTATCAGCAGTGCAGTGTCAAAGCAATACAGTTACATTACTTATGAACATACATGAGAAACAAATTCACACATGGTATGCAGTCCAATGACAGCTCAAAATTCTGGCAAACACACCCAAACGTCCAGACGCGAAATCAAATCAGTTACGGAATCAAGTGTAGCCACCACACTACGGTCTTGAGCAGTTTCTTTTCGGAAGATAGACCTTGTCGTGCGAGGTGGCTCGGCATGTCTGTCGATCATTCGACTTCTCCATAATGAACAAAGTCCTAATAACATAAACAAATCGTATGGTGTATTACTGTCTGCCTTTTGGAAGGAAGGAACCGGATACCATAATATGTGAGAGGAAAGTCTTTTTTGATAATTCTTTGTAACGTGTCCCAAAACTGAAATGGGTCGCGACAAAGTATAAAGCAATGTTCTATTGTCTCGAGTTGATTGCAAAGTCTGCAATTTGTCTTCCAGGGTACATGCAGTCCTTTATCATGAAGCCACCTTTTAACTGGCAGTGTGGAGGCGTGCAGCTTAAAGAAAAACGTTTTCGCTGCTGACGCAATGCACATTCTACGGACGCGGCAAAGAACATCTTGGCCAAGTAGAAACAGATACGGCTTTCGGTACAGAAGTTGAGGGAAAAGGTTATTTATAAGTGCTACATTTAGCGGCGTGCGATTAACAGTAAGCAAATATTCAAGGGTGAATCTGGCTTTTAAGAATGAAGTTGTGTCGACAAGTTACTTTAGGAAGACGCCCCATAACGGTATTTCTTGAGCAAAGTTTGTCGTGACGAAAAGAAAAGGGAGGTGTGACGCAAAACGCGCTCGATTTAGTGCGAGAAGGAATGGATGATGGACATTTTTAAGGTAAATTAAGCGCATTACCAATCATCGCTCAAACAAATGCACAACACCCAGACCTCCCTTATCAAGCGGAAGAAAAAGTTGTCTCTTCTCATGGCTTCCCATGATGAATGCCAAATACAACATGCAAATATTCTATGAAATGCTTGGACATGGACACGTGAGCAGTGCAAGACCTGCAGAACATAAAGAACCTTAGAAGCGAGAAATGTATTGCATGCCTTAGCTCTCGAAAAAATGGAGAGATCACGTCCCTGCCAGGTTGTCAACTTTCGACGGATAGTGGTTATCGTCGACGTCCAATGAGGTCCACTATTACAGAAGTTATCTAGAGGCACGCCAAGATATCGCAACGGAGACTGATTCCAATGAATATTCACAAATACAGAGGGAGTGAGCGTCCACATGCCTAGCCAAAAGCCTCTACTTTTGTCAAAATTTGCACTAGCTCCTGCTGTCTCACAGAAACGCAGGATAGCGTTTATTGCCTTGGTAATGCTTGGCTTATCGACGCAAGAGAAGGCAATGTCATCTGCACAAGGTAGCACTTTAATTTCCTCATCGGCATACCTGTATCCTTTAATGCTCGAGTCGCAAATCACGCTTAAGCAAAGCGGTTCTAAGTATATGACGAAGAGTAAAGTGGAGAGCGGACAACCCAGACGAACGGATGACTGTGCATGTATTATATCTGAGAGAGTACGGTTCACAATTAACTTTGTAGTGCAATGTTTATAACAAAGTGTTATACCATTGTATAATACATCCCCTAACTGAAGATGTCGCAGTAGTTGGAACAAAAAATCGTGTTGAACCTTATCGAAGGCTTCGGGGAGGTCAATCTGGAGGAGAGCTACTGTATCCGTACTACCCTCTATGCACTAATGTACTGAACGTGCGATATGGACATTTGTCTGTATAGAGCGGCCTCGAATTCCGCATGTTTGATGCTCACCTACTAATTTAGTAATGACTGGCTGCAACCTATTTGTCAGTACTTTTGCAAATATATTGTAATCGACGCTACATAACGATATCGGCCTATATCTGTTTACCCTCTTTATTACTTCATTATCAGTTCTCTTTGGTATTAAGGTTGTGTGGCGCTGATAGAAAGATGGAGGAAGCTTATCATATTGATAGGCTTCCTTGAAAAGCTGCTCAAGAAAAGGACACAGGAATTCCTGAAATTTTATATAAAATTCAGCATTAAGGCCATCAGGGCCAGGCGTCTTGTCTTTCTGCAGCGTTTCGGCGGCAAAATTAATTTCTTCTCGAGTTATTGGCCCATCAACGCTGAGTCGATGATCTTCTTCTAAGTTTGTCATAACGAAATAAACTGATCAGCTTTTTCTTCGTATCCATTCTGCAGTGAAAAGATCTTTATAATGAGCTTCAACTAGGGTTATTATTTGGGACGTTTCTGTGCATATAGATTCACCAGACTCAATTTCCAATAATTGCTTGGAAAGCGCGTATCGCTTTTCATCACCTTGAGGCCTTTTTGTAGGCTGCTCCTCTGTGAAGCGAGTTGTGCGTGAACGCACCATTGCTCCTTTGTACAGTTCCGTATCATATTTCTGTATTTGTGCGCGAACAGTATTTATTTCATCACTATACAACTCTGGTTCGTGGCTTTTGAAAGCATGCAGCTTCTGAAGGAGATCATAAAGGTAATGCTTTTCAGCTTTTTTTCTTTCAGACAGCTCACATGAAATGGCAATAGCCTCATTTTTTACTCTATTTTTGAACATTTCCCATTCAGCAAACATGGAAGCTCTCTGTGTGATTTCCAGCAATAATTCTTTCACTTTGTTTGCAAAACTTTCCTCTAGTAAAAGTTGTGTATTAAGTTTCCGCAGTTCCCAGTTTGGAGCAAACTTGCGAAACTTTCGAGGACCCCAAGAAACAGCTATAAGAGTGCTCTGTGAAAAATGCAGGCTTCACGGCGCATATATTGTGAATGTGAGACCAGAGATTCGTCGAAACATACACACGATCAAGTCGAGCATGGGAGACGCCATGAAAGTGCGTGAACCGCACCCAAGAAGGAGTGTAGACTCCCACGTCTATTAGATTGTGATCTTCCGTTAACTGATGCAGGAAAGTAGCCCTTGCATCATAACGATTAGTTAGGTATGAGCGATCTCTGGAATGACAAACACAGTTCAAGTCTCCCAACAGTACCAAATCTCTGTCAGTATCTAGGAGCGGAGCAAGTGAGAAGTAGAAAGCCTTCCTGTCACTCACTTTTGAGGGAGCATAAACGTAAGTAAACCGCCAATTACGTTCGGTGCTTCAATGCGGGACAAAAGCGCCTCTAGTAGATGCGGTGTTGTCTTAGAAATGAGCCGTAGAAAGTTATACTGCGGTGTATTTAGGTAATTAGGAGCTTGTAAATTAGATAAGTCGCAGTTCAACGAGTAGCGAAGTACGTTTCGGCTACATTTGTTCTGCGCTTGACGCACACGCACAGCCATATTGCGGCAAACACAGAAGACCCCCTCCTCGCAATGTACGGCGCTGCCCCGACAGGTGGCGCGCCACTCGCCCGCTTCCGGTTCTTCTTTGGATTTTGTGGCGAATGGACGTGTTTTTCGGGGCTCCGTGGCGGCGACAAAAATCATAAGTTTATGTGCATGCTTAGAGCTTGCCTCTGTTTTTATTTGCTGGTTTTATGCCTTTAAATAGTAATTGGCTGGTTTTCTTTTTCTTTCCTTTTTTCTGTCTCTCGTATTTCGGGGGCGCGGGTGTGCTTCGTGTACATTTGTTTTGCAGGGTGGTTAGAGCGTCCTTTCGTGCCACGTGCTCCAACATGTGCAGCCGGGTGGGACGTTGAGTGTTTGTAGCCATTAAATGGTAGCTTGGAAGTGGCAAGACAAATAGCTATTAGTGGTTTTACTGAGCGTGTTTGGGTAGAAAAGTGAGAGCGTGGCCGCGTGGTTGAGCGCGTGCGAGAGCGTGTCATACCTTCGGTTTCCGCGGCATTGATTGTTTTTGAAACAGTCGTGAGAGTTGCTTTGCGGCATTTTGAGGATTTGGATCCTGTGCGTATCGCTTTTTGCTGAAAGGCACGTGCTCTGCATTGATATAGTATTATAGTATTTGCATCAGTAGTAGCATTATTACAGTGTTATAGTATTTGCAAAAATTCGTGCAATACATGGCGAGAAAGCAGGCAGTACACGGGGGGTCCCTCAAGGCAGATGAGGAAACGGATGAGAATGGAGAGGGCGTCGAATGAACCGGCACACAATGTGATGTCGATGCTAGGCTCCAGAAAATGGAGGCTTTCCAGGAAGGGCTTCTGAAACAGGTGCAAGAGCTCAAAAATAAGCTAAACAGGGAGCGTGATGCACGGAAGGTAGTTGAAGAGAGACTTGAAGCAGCCGAGGAAAAGCTGAACAGGGGCCACCATTGTGACCGAGAATGTGCGTGACAATGGAACGGAGACCCCCGACGCGAAAGGCGAGGAAGGGTGAGCGAAATACGTGGAACGTATGCAGGGTAATGAAGGCTTAGCTGGAAAGAGCGGCACCTGCCTTGAGGCGGCCATGCTGAAAAAGCAGGAGCCCAGGGGACAATGCCCCTTGTCGAGTCCGAATCACGGGGAAAAGGGAAGCAGGGAGAGGTAGGAGAGAGTGAAAGGGTGATTATCGCTGGCCACTCAAACCTGGCTGGGCGCTCAAAAGCAATTGTGGAAAGGGTGAAAGACGACAAAAGAGTGGTGGTACGGACATATCCAGGGCGGACACTGGGTTCTGTCATGCAGCGAGCAAAAGAAAAGCTGTTGACTTTTTTTATACAGCGAAGCTGTATACCTCTGCCGTCCAAGGAATTTTCGTGTCGTTGGCGTGGTAAGCAAAAAAACTCCCATACGAGGGCCGATCCCGGAGATAGTGCAATGCAGGACCGACTCGCGGAGGAGGTGAAGCAGGCGTTAAGCACTCCCCGTACGTGGGCCGATCCCGAAGCTAGTGCAGTACCGGCACGACCTGCGTCAGAGGAGGAGCCGAAGGGGGGAGACAAGGCTTCGAAGGCCGGAAACCGTGACGGTGCTCTTGGGAAAGTAATTTTACGCACTCACCTTGTTCTGTAGATAGGCGCGCCCGCAACGTATGTTCCTTTAGTTGACTTTAGCAAAACAAACCTTGTGTAGGCTATGTCCATCTAATGCGTTTTGGCTGATCTGTACGGCCAGCATATGCTGTTGTCGATTATGTAAATAATTTTTGCGCGACGTGTCAGCGCGCACATAATGACGGGAGATCTCAATGGTACCACGCCAGTGATCTGCTCTTCAAGAAGACAGTCGTGCCGTTCGCGAATGGTCCGAATTCTAAAATGATCCTGGTTCTGCGGCTGGCGCACGGAATTAGGAGGAAGGCAGCCAAGCTATTACGGATGCGGCATTGTGGAGGACGCCCTAGTCAGTCAACATTAATTAGAACGTACGAAGCCCTTTGCGAGGCAGGTAGCTTTTTTTTTGGGGGGGGGGGGGGGTTTACGTGCCAAAACCACTTTCTGATTATGAGGCACGCCGTAGTGGAGGACTCCGGAAATTTTGACCACCTGGGGTTCTTTAACGTGCACCTAAATCTAAGCACACGGGTGTTTTCGCATTTCGCCCCCATCGAAATGCCGCCGCCGTGGCCGGGATTCGATCCCGCGACCTCGTGCTCAGCAGCCCAACACCATAGCCACTGAGCAACCACGGCGGGTGCAGGTAGCTTAAGAACGCGACAGAGGACTGCGACGGTAGTTCAAGAAGCGGAAACGGATGTATTGGCATTCTCTCCTGCTAGCCCTCGTGGTAATGAGCGCAACGCCTGTGTGGAGGCCGGAACTTCAAGATAATCTCTGTGGAGGATTTTAAAAATAATATATGCACCCGTACCATGCATCGAAAACTTGAAGGCCTTCATCGAAAACTTGAAGACTGAAATATTGAAAACATATTTCCCTTTGCCATTTGGATTTTCACGCAATGTGAAAAAAGAACCGGGCTTTCTCACTCGCGTGCTTTGGACGGATGAGGCTAATTTCTCGAGAAACGCCCAAGTTAATCTTCTCAATGCGCACTACTAGAATGATAGGAATCCCCACTGGCTGGCACAAACACGACACCAATACTAGAGGTCGTTTAAGGTGTGGTGTGGTATTTTTGATGACAAAACATACCGTCGGACCCATCTTTTTTGACAACACATTAACGACGCAACGCTACGTCATCGACAACCTCGAGGGCTCTGTGAACGACGTCTGTTGCAGCGTTCCACTTGCGCACCTTCGGAACATCCGGTTTGAACATGACGGTGCTCCTGCACATAGTAGTAGTTAGTGTGGAACGTGGCCTGATAAGCTTTTTCCTGGACAGCGGATTGGCCGGCATAGACCTGTACCCTGGCCTTCAAGGTAGCCGGACGTGACACCGCTGGACTTCTTTTTGAGGGGCTACGTGAAAGACCGCGTGTATAGCGAAACTAGCGCACCGGACACCTTAAAAGCCGCAATAGTCAATCTGCCGCGAGATTCAAACGTCGTTAGGTCGTTGGTCAAAGCTGCCACAGCACAAGTATTGGAAAGAAGGAAGTACTGTATTGCCTTGAGACGGTGACCTGTTTGAGCAAGTGCTATAAGTTCCAGTGGAAAGAACCGCTCAAGACTGGTGTAAACCGTGAATGTCTAACGCACCTTCATGATGTCCACCTATCGTTACATAAGGAAAGATTGCGACAAAGATAGAAATAGGCAATAAACTGCTTTGTTTTGCCTATTTGCCGGAGTTCAAGAGAGAGAAAGGGTAAATGGGTAAACCAGTCGCACATTTGAATGGTTCTAGGTGGGCGGCTGAGACGCCTTACGTGCTCTTGGTTGATTTTTTTATTGAAATGAACTTCTGAGCAACTCTTTTCTGTTCTTCCAAAAGCTGCCTTCTCTTTCTTTTTTTTGCGCTCTCTTGCGGATTCTTTTTTTAACATTGGTTGAATTTCTTCTTTAGCTTTATTTCGTGATACGCGAAGGTTAAAGCTATCTCGAGTGCCTCATGATCGAACAGAACATTCTTGCGTCCGAGAAGCTGACGCTTACCGCACCACGCTAGTTAGGTCGCAAAACCTCTCGAGCCATTCTATACATGACGATGCCTTGTGTGTATAAGGGTCTTCACGGCGGTAGTTATAGACGTTAACTGTCAGCTTACGCACTCGTGTAGTGTGTCAGCACGAGTACCCAGAAACCCCGTAGGAGGTTGCGATTGCGCTTTCGCTTACATACCCCCTCCGAAAGCGACTCACAATCCGCAGTTCGTAAGTACACGCGCAGGCGCATTTCCTCCGAAGCTCTCCAGATCCTAAGCAAAGCTAGTCGACAGCACGGCGGTCACACCGCGATCATGTGGCTCCCAGCGTCCATCGCCACCCCCACTGAAGAGGGACCCCCTAAGTTGAACGAGGTAGCACACCGCTCTGCGCGAGAAATTACCGCCGCGCAGAATCGGAGGTACTTCGAGTTCGGGCCTCGTGGTGCTAAACACGCGAGAACGCTTAGTCAGATACAACGACATCACCAGGCACTACCAGCTAGGAAGGTGGATATTGGCCCCTACCTCAACCCAAACTGATACGAGTGCAGGCAGTCGCGGCGGCAATTGCAGACACACGCCTTCTGGAATCCGGTGCGATTGCGGCACATTTCCTCCTCGAAATACGCGAGTTCTCTTTGCAGGTTATGCCAGGTAACTATAGCGAGGCTCTCGCACGTGTTGTGGGAGTGTCCTCTTGCAGTAGCTAAAATGGCAGTAGCTCCAGAGGCTCTTGCGTCGAAGTGGCCCGTCGCTCTGCTCAGCTCCAACCTCAACACACAAGAGTGTGCTGTCCAGCGGGCCCGAGAGGCGGTGACCAGGTAAGGCCTCGAAGTCCCCTCGTGGTACACCTGAGCCAGGGCGGTTAAATTTTGTTGGATTTTCTATGGAGTTATATCCAGGATGAAGCCTTGTACGATGCGACGGTAAACGAATCCAGCCCTATATCTTTCAAAGGTTACCTGGAGGCGCTTGAGTAGCGACGCGGGAGCGCGCATCTATTTCATATGTCTCGTATATCGCGGGCCTTTATTTTTTTCTTCTAAAGCACAGCCAGGCAAATTTCAGCACGAAATTATTGCTTGATTCGGACGTTATTTAAGGTGGACTACAACGTTGTAATTGACATGTTTCCGATTCAAGCGATAATTAAAAAGTTCGCAAATAAAAGCAATTAATACACTGATACTTCGTGATGAGACAATAAATACTGGCTGTAAGTACACACGACTGCCGCTACTATATCAGTGCGATTTCTCTAGAAGTCTCGAGCTTTCTTTTTTAATCTTAGTCCAAGTTAACTTGGACACCCGGTATGTACAGGGTGTCGCAGGCAACTTGAGGCAATATTTTAAAAATGAAAGGCGCGTTGGAAGCCAATTGAACTGAACGCATACATTCGCACTGGCTTATAGTAACTCAGGCATTTTTTTCCCCTGACTCACTCTTTACTTAAGTTGAATCACCCAACTTTCTAATTATTGGCTGAGAACCCCCCAAGTATGATACGTAGGTTTGTACAGCACCTTCAAAAACCACCGATTGAGTTGTTTTCTGTACGATACGTCTGACGTAGTGCTTATTTCCAGGCTGCAAAGAAAGGCCGCGAAATAAGAAAAAAGCCACGTGCCGGAGCGCTTGCACAGTGATATCGTGATGCCCTTGAGCGTGTGTTCGGTGAACAAAGTAGGCTGCATCTCGGACGCTTGGATAGGCACGCGCGGCGGGGTTGCTACGGCCGTCCTGTACGGACGGAGAGGTTGCGTGGCCGCTCCTTTCGCCCCAATGCGGCGCGCACCTCGTACCCCTCGACTCCCTTGCTATGGCTGCATGAAGGAGGATGTGCGCCACATTTCAAATATCGCTTTATCAGAAACCGCGTGATGTTGTGCTGAACAAGAAGCCCCACAAAAGCACGAATGGCTCCTGCCACTTTTTTCGTGTTTTTTTTTGTTTTGTTTTTGTTTTTCGCGCTCCAGCCTCTGTCGGAATAATGGCGCTCTGAGAGAGTATACTCGAGAGCCAAAGTTTGCTGGGAAATTACATCCGCGCGATCAAGCGCTGCGTGCCAAAGGAAAGCACACAAGCGAGATAAGGCATTCGAGATCTATCTGCTAGAAGCCATGCCATGTGGCTGACAAGGCAACGCATATCTTTTTTTTTTTCGAGAATTCGCATCCCGCGAACTCTATGACTTTTTGTCTTGGCGGACTAGGAACTGTAGTCGGTGCTCAAGAAGTGTAATGAGCAGACGACGCTACTGGCGGAAATGTCATTGGGAAAGAAATATTTTCTGGATATGACTTTAAGCCACGTTTGGCAACGAGTTTGATCTACTGGAAACTCTTGAAGGGTTAGACCAAGATTATTCTTGGTGCTCGACTTGCAGCATGGCCCGCGCGGTACGGCATGTTTCTGAAAAATACTGTACATTACACGCGGAATCTCCGGCCAGATTATAAATACAAATCCTTTGCCGCAAGTCAATGTGGTATCATAAGTGAAAATGCATATGAAAACATATATCCCAGTCCCACAGTGCCTTCAAAAGCAACACTTCCAAGGAACAAGAGTAGATAGAGGCTTCAAAGAGAAGTCGCTCCAGAAGCCCTGGTGCATCGCGGGAACTTCAGTATGTAAAAGCGACGCGCGTACAAGCACCCTGAATAATTGGCCAGTACATTAGGCCGGAGAAAATGTACTGCAAAATTAGTATTACCACAGCGATGTCGTTATATGAAGAAACATAGCGAACGTAGCCATGCGAAGCCAGAGAATGTAGCCATGCAGTAATGATGAAATATGTTTATTTTCGAAAGGAAAAGTGAGCGAAAAAAAGAATGCAAGGGTGGTAAAGGAAAGCGCTTAGGCACAGCGGTAACTCACTCGCCGGAATACCATGTCTCAAGCAATATCGAATGCGCCACACAAAGTCGCGCGAGAAATCTTGCCTGTGCCTTTTGTTGCATCTCGATCGTATTACGCTACAGACAACAACCCTGACTGTGTAAAGCCAACTTAAACATATATAACCCCGCACCTTGATTCTCCTGCAGTTTCCTGCTGCTGTCAATGCACTTCTGGGCCAACGATCAACTCATCTCCACGTGCACGATTTCAAATGCGTATCTCTCCAAGCATCTCTACGACCGCAACGCCGGCATCAGGGGAGTTGGGAGCACAGCGCAGTGTCGCAGCACGCGGAGGAGCTTCCTAAATTGCATTACTTTTTTCAAAAAGCTCGACCCTACTCCGCAATTCCGGCATGCCTACGCAACAAACTCATACAACATGCGCTAAGAAGCCTCCTCCATAGTGTATAGGGCGAGTCACACAAACAAACTCAACCCTACTCCGCAATGCCGGCATGCCTAGGCGACAAACGCATACAACGGCCGCCATGAATCCTCCTCTAGGGAGAGTCATACAAACAAACCCGACCCTACTCCGCTGTGCCGGCATTCCTAGGTGACAAACGCATTCAACAGGCGCTATGAAGCCTCCTCCATAGTCTCTAGGGAGAGTCATACAAACAAACTCGGCCCTACTCCGCCATGCCAGCATGCCTAAGGGACAAAAGCATAAAAAGGGCGCTAAGAAGCCTCCTCCATAGTCTCTAGAGAGAGTCACACATTCAAGGAGCAAAAGCCCCCACATTTTCTCTCTCGCGCCCGCTCTTACTCGGGCCTGCGCACAAACGTCGTGCGATCCCTGAAATCAACATCTCGTGCCGCTTCCCCGTCGCCAGTCATGAGGCAGCCGACCTTGTTCACCGAACGCACGCTTGAGAGCAGCACGATACCGCTGCGCAAGCGCTCCGCTACTTGCTCGTTCTTTTCGCGGGTTCTCTTTTTCAACCTGGAAAAAAGGACTACGTGAGGGGTATCGCGCAGGAAACAACTAGATCGGTGGTTCCTGAAGGTACTCTACAAGTCTACTTATCATACTTAGGGTCATCATCGAATAATTAAAAAGTTAGGCAATTAACGTAATTAGTGAGCTATGTGAGAAACAAAAATTGCTTCAGTTACTACAGGCTATTGCACAAAAGTATGCGTTCGGAGGACGCCATATATATATATATATATATATATATATATATATATATATATATATATATATATATATATATATATATATGTATATACATATATATGGTGTCCTAGTCCTGCATATATATATATATATATATATATATATATATATTCAGGAGCAACACCCGTTCACCGTGTCGGCTGTTCTATTCTGAGCCCCTCTTCGTGTTCCTCGCGCTCCCAGTGCCAGCGCCCGAGTTCTGTTGCCGCTCTTCGTCACTGCACTCCGCCACGCTGCGACTGCTATACCCCTGGTATACACGGTGCCGCTTTAGAATTATCGACGGACGCAGTTCCTAAGGCGCGACATATATGCACGGCAAAGTTATTCCGCTTTCGTTTGCCTCTGGTCTAGTCAGAAGCCGAGGACCGCATATGCCAAGTGTTCTCGCGCAGGCGTCCAGCAGTAAAAAGGGTGCCTCCAATTTTGCGCAGAATTTGTTTGAAGAAGATGGTGTACCCTGTTATACCCACACCTCGCCACCGATATTGTGTTGTGGTGCCAGACGGCGGCGGCGGTGGCAATACTACTTTTTGCCCGGTTGAGCATGTACAATTTACTGGCGCGCCTCTGTTCAGACGTTGCGGAGAAGCGTCTGTCGGGTGTGCGTGTGTCGGGCGTCTAACTTTTATAGGCGTGTGCAAGCCGGATGTATCACCTCGTTTTAATAGTTGGCCGTACAAATTCCCGTATGGGGATATTCCTGTAGAGCTGTGCAACACCGTGTTAATTGCATGTGCAAGCCGCTTGAAGATGCTCATCCCGATCTGCTTCACCTGGCGTGTTTTTACAATACGGTGCTAGTGGACCTTGAATGGTCCGGTTCGACCTCTCCGTCAGACCGTTCTCTTGTGGGTGGTAGGCTAAGGCGAAGTGATGCTCAATGCCCGCTAGTCGTAGGTAAGTACGGAGCTCGAGTCTGCGGAAAGTGGTCGACCTATCGGAGATGAGGTTGTTAGGGAGACCGTATCTCCATTTGAGGCGGGCCGGTAGCAATATTGTGACGTAACTTGTGTCAAGTGAAGGCGTGGCGGCGACCTCTATGAGCTTGGACAAGTATTCCATGTAGTGTTATCGGTTATCTCTGATCTGACCAAGCACTTGTGTGCACAGGCTCTGTGACGTCATTGAGGAAAAGGGATAAAAAGCGGCTCTCTAATAAACACGGGGCTTTTTGGGCACGTGGCAACATCGGATGTGAGTCTTTCGCTCGCCCCGGAAAGGCGGTGGTCCCTGGTTCGAGTGCCGTACCAGGATGAATTTTTTTTTCAACTGCGATGCTTTTCTTTCGAGGAACCCGTATGGGTTTCTTTTGTAGCAATCGCTACGAACGGGTATGTCTGATTTTCTCTTCATTAATTACTTCTCTCCACCTTGCGGGTTTCCAAAGAACGTTTATGTCAAAAGAAAGGAATAACCAACATAGCACCTTTGAATATAATACTTATAAATTATACAATAATCGCTTATCAGACTTCAAACGATAGTCTGTTGTCTGGTGCAGAGAAACTATTAATTGATTGTCTTGTTGTACGACAAAATCTACAATGTGTTGGTTGTTATGAAATAATACGAAGGTTTAGTCTCTAAACTCTCCTTATAGCACAACGACCCTTAAAAATCGCATCTACATGTTCCTAGAAATTGAAAACGACTTCTACAATATATTACATTGTTTTTTTTCAACGCAATGCGCTTTAACAACTCAGAATGATAACAAACATAGATAATAGCTGCAAAGGTTCTACCACTTGCACATCCCGTCGGCACATTTTCAAAGCAAAAGCGAGCAATATTCTGACCAATGCTGCATAACCAAAGCATGGCTCGTAGACACTCCTGTTTACCAAAACGTAAAACCGATCATTAAAGGGGACCGTGAGAAGTAGAACTAATGACTGTGTACTCGATTTGCACCCTCACCACCTCCACCAAGCAGGCCCAGGGGTGTGGGGTGGCATGGAACTTTGGGATCCCCCGTGGTCATGCCTACGATTATGCGCCTAGAGGAAGATATGGGGCACTAGGGAATTTAACTCTGCAACCAATGGATAACTCTGTCCTATAATTTATTCATGAATTGAGTACTGTTGAGTGAAGTGCCTTGTAGTAATTATTTATGTGTTCTCGTAAACATAACCGAGGTGTCACATATGATATTTTTATAGCGGGTGTCTGATTGTATAAACTCTTTATAAAACGTGTACGAGCATAGCGAGCGCGACGTTTGTGCAGAGGGGTTGAAAGAAGAGGCGGACAACTTTTGCTTGCGAATAGGGTCTGTTTAGAAGAGAGGCAGGAAACATCCACGGTCAGATTTCTCATTAGAATCTCGGGGTACTTGTCGCTATGCTAAATTTGAAGCCAGTCACGTTTAAATGCATCATCAATTTCGAATAATCTTCTAAATCCAAGATATCTATCACTGAATTTTAACCCTCACTCCAGCCATTATCGAAACTGAGCGCATTGGTAGCGCTGAAAAGGTTGCCTAGATAAAACATCGGACGAAAACGCCACGTGGCGAAGTGCGTGAAGAAGTTTGAACGATGGCATATCGGAGCAAATAGTGATATGGACGTCGCGGCAGTCATTGGTCAGGCAAAAGGTGCTGCGTCCCTGTCTGCGCCGACTGGTCCCGAAGGTTCAGTTTCCAACTTTGTCACGCTTTTCGTCAAGAGGCGTTTCCGTCGCGTCTGATGTGATAGCGGGACTGTATTTTCCGAGCTGCTGACGCGCTATGGTTTTGATAGTGGCGGGACTGAGCGTTGAAACCTAATAATGAATATTTCGGATCAGACGTGAGTGTCAAATTTTTCGCCAACTTTTTTTGCCGTCAAGGTGTGACTGCCTCCAAAGTGGCCACATAAAACTGCCTCAAATTTGTAAGACAGGTGTGTGAATTCAAACAAATCTTGCTAATTCTTTCTTTGTGAAACTGATATTATTCTTTCCAAAGCATGCCGCCTCGCCTCGGCATTCCTCGCAAGAATGACAAGCGCGCTAAGTTCATAGCCGTTTCATAAAAAAAAATATGTACAATCTAATAGAAAGCACCCTGTGCGTATTGCGATAATATAGTGAGCTGGGAGAAACAATCTCTCTGAAAAATGTGGGTTATGAATCTAACTTTTTATCGGGAGAGGTTGTTCCCAGAGAACTAGCCCACTCGAATCACAGCGATAGTGGCAACCACAATGGTCGGTCCTCGAACCTAAACTCATGCGTCTGGTCCATCCACTATTCACGCATCTATCACCGAATTCGCTAGTGTTGTATTGTACATTGTGTATTATGGATGTTTTGTACGTTCAAATATGTGCAACACTATTCGCGTCCCCTGCGCAATCTAAGTAGGCAAGTTCCTTTCGCTATTGAAAAGGTTACAACATTACAGAAATTTCGTACAGCGCGCCTTGTGGCTAGGAATAACTTGATCGCCGTGATAACTCGACGAAAAGCCGTTAGAGTAGTTCAACTCCGTTCGCCTGAATATACGCCCTGTGCGGTTACAGCTGCGAACAAGTGTTGCGTCATTCATCAAATCAGCTTAATTGAACCTATTTTTCTTGAACGACAAGGGCTAAATATTACTTGCGTTTTTCAATACTCTGTTGCCCTCAGTGCATACAACTGCAACTACACGACGCCAGAAGGCAATGGAGTTTAGAAAAGCTTAGGGGGCAGTTAACTGTTTATTTAGGTGAAATGTAGACTTTACAAATTAAATGTATATAAAAGTACATCACCCCCCCCCCCCCACCGCTGAAAGATATATAGTAACAATAATGCCTAAGGTGAAATATCTCCCTGTGAAATCAAGCATCCAGAATTCAGGAATCTCAATATGTGTGTCCGGTACGCTGCTGAAGCAATTCTTTCTTTCCTGTTGTTTTCTTTTTGGGAGTGGTGGCTCTGTCTGACACTTCCAGATCAGCACCTAATATTGAGACAAATTCCCAAGGAATTAAACGGGAGAACGGCCGGCGAAATGGTTGAATAGGCAAGGCCACCGAACTCGTAATGCGAAAGAGGTCGGTATGCTGTTCCCAACTGGGTCAAGCTGTTTTGTTTGCTTGCTTTGATATCCCATTTCTTCATCATTCTTACGCTTTAAGTAAATAAATAGTTATGTTTCGCAGTGCCTTCTTTTCATCCAATGTGCGCTTCACGTCGTTTTTCTCAAGAAATCATTTAGTGTTTTTTTTTTTTACATCGCAATTTTACTTCTCGGTCATTGCTTAGCGAAGGTCCCCACTTCCGCCACATTCAATAACATCCACGTGATCGTACAACCCAAGGACGTGTCGCGAGCTTTCGGTATATTGCTGGGCTCAACGTGCACATTTGTTGCCCATACATGTGAGGCGAACCCAAACTTGAGGCTTGTGTGCTTGGTTTTACTAGTCCTCGTTTTGGAATTAGTGGTTGAACTTACACAGTTGGAACTGAGGCGGAGCTTATGGCGGAATTCGAGTCAGATACTGTAAATATTGACGAAACCTATTCAACCAATTTGATTAAATGTCATTTGTTGAAACAGGTTACCTAAACCCAGCATTTATAGAAATAAGGCAATCAGGGAAATGATAGTAGTCCGCGCTCTTCTGCCCATTAAGTTTATACGTTGTATCAAGACTTACAGTTACTGAACTAGGATGATTACACTAAATCTCGCGTATCAATAAAAAAAGAAAACGCTACGTGTTTTCGAGCACGTGAAGCTTTATTCTTTTCGTTTCATCTTTAGTTCGTTGAAATCAGGCGTCCAGAATTCACGAATCTAACTGCAGTTTCTAATAAACATTTCCGCCTCATTCTCCAGCTCTGTCACCGTCGTGCTGGAGATTTCGGAATTTCGCTGGAACATTTCGCAGCCGATCAATGTCAAAGCAGGCATCCTCTCGCCTCTCTCTCCGCTTCAACGCCGGCTTGCGGAGAAACTGGCTGAATACACACGGGAGCGATGGATCCCACTACTTTTCCTGTCATCTCCGCTATGTCAGCAGCCCTGAAACGCCGACGCTCTCGCTCGTCAGTCTCGTCGCCACGCGTGCTGGGCGAGCTGCTCAAACACGAAATATATTCGGTACATACCCATCGCTTTTCGAATGTCATTACCAAGAAAAAAATTGAAAAAATTTAAAAGGAGTGCTCCAGGTACCTTGCACGAAGCAGGAACAGTGCGCGATTCTGCGAACTATTTTGTACTTCTTTTGTTTTTATGGGCATCATCCTACCTGCCTGTCAAGGCCAAGTTTCGTCATGGATTCGGCCTTCGTTACGATATAAACAGCGTCGTATCTGTTGCTTCGCTTCAGTATTCGCGTGACCGTCATTAGTCGCTGCTCTGGTCGTGGTAACCGTTGGTCTTTACGTCCATGCCAGCCGCCATGTTGGTAGTGCCCACGGCCTTCTGCATCTTCTTCGCGGCTGCTTTCGCCGAAGAGTGCAGCAAAATTGAAGTTGGTAAGCATAAAGGCTTTAGCCATCCAAATCGTCTGTATGTAATCGCCGATTTTCAGTGGACATGTACTGAACCAACAAAAGGTGAATGCAAAGTGGATTCGATCAACTACTCCCCGTGTTGGCTAGTTTCCGCAACATCTGCATAACTTGCGCTGGTGTCTTGAGCTTTGTGGGGACATTTATAATAATTTGTGCTGTTAAATCTTTGCGACTATAAAGTAGCCTCGAGCAAGGCGCGAGAGTGCCTTTGTCCATTCGTGTAGTTACTTGTAAGTCTTTTAGCACTCAGTAAAAGAAAAGTACTGACAGCTCCCTATATTTTTGTGGACATTTTTCAATTAGTCGCGCCGAAAAGATGTTGAGCATCTGAGGCGAATGTTACCAATAACTTTTGGGCAGTAGTTTGTTCGTTTCATATATGTTTATACTATCTTGATTGCGCACCGGTGATTAAAGGGACACTAAAGCGAAACAATAAATCTGTTTAGACAAATAAAGCTTTGTTTGAGAATCCTGCAGGCCGTCATTTCAAAATAATAGTGTGATTATTACCTGAGAAAACAAGGTCAAAGTATGAATATTTGAATTTCGCGCCGAAACACCGCCGCCGGTACGTCAGTGTCACGTCAGGGATACCAAAGTATGTTCTCGCATTTGGGCCGCTTTGGCTGAGTAAAGGTTCCCGAAACTTGCCAGGTTTAATATTCGGTTCCTTTAGAACACAATGTAGTCAGTCTGCACCGCTGTATAATTAAGTAGGCCCGAGAAGGTGCTCTCAAAATCCATGACGTTCCAGGAACCAGGCGCGGGAACTTCAAAGAGGCGTCGCCACCCCTCTTTCGTTCTTGGCCTTTTTATGGCTTACCAAGAGTCTTATCGTTGTAAGAGTGGTGTTATTGGTGTTGTAGAAAGGTAATTTACTGATACAGAATAAATGATTTTTCTCTTTAGTGTCCGTTTAAGATGTGAACGCTATAATGGCCATATGTCTATCCTGGATCGTTCGTTGTTTCACGACAGCCTCTGACAGCGTTTTTCTCCTTAATCTTATCTGCGTTCATCCATCCTCCTGGTATTTCTTCTCATTCAATAGATGCTTCCGTGCGCCCTATATTTCTGAGCATTTGATGACGTCTAACGATACCCACTGCCCTCATATTATGGTACACATTCTAACGGCGCGTGTTATCCTTTATTCAGTTTAGTATAAAATCTTATTTGTCTGTTGCGTATAGCATCTATTTCTCGCTCTTCTAATCTATTGTAAACCATCATACTCAATGCCTTGAACAGGCAAGGCATGTTAAATAAATGAACAAATACCTGTCTTTCTATAGACGTAATGAGACGCATCTCTTCTAAGTCGTCCCGTGAGTCCCAATCTAGTATTACTGGAGTCTCTTGAATAGGCTATGCTTTTCTGAAATGCGCATAGAAAAGATCCTGTGAGCGTGTTGGTGCTAATTTTCTTCATTTGAAGTTCAACGGCGAGGTGCAATAACCACTTACACATCTGGATTTATGGATGCCTGTAAAATTATTGTTATGCCCATCATCCTGATGCTCGCCGTCATAACATCTACTATATAGGAAACCTGCTTCTATTATGATTAGTTACTATCAGTTAGTTGAAATGCATTGAAACCTTGTTATTTGTATTGCTTTGTTTGCAGAATTGTGTTTATGAGCATCAAAGCTCCACCATGTGTTAGAACTCATATTACACATACATACATACATACATACATACATACATACATACATACATACATACATACATACATACATACATACATACATACATACATACATACATACATACATACATACATACATACATACATACATACATACATACATACATACATACATACATACATACATACATACATACATACATACATACATACATACAATAACATGCTCCCAAATCCCTGTCCACCGTCAATGTGTCATTACACATACCTGAACGCAGGTGTGAAAGAAGCACTTTTTCTGCAGATGATGCAACGATGAAAGAAGCTGGAGAAGTAGCCACTAACCTGATGAAAGAATGCGTCCACCTCCTCGACAAGTACCCTGCGCCCCTCAGCACAATCGCTGACGTGAGTTGACTTTACCACTCTGAAGCACGGTGAGAAAAACTTGTCAGCGACGTAATCACGTAGCCATCGAAGTGCTCTGCTGCGGCCGTAAAAAAACGCTGACAGTATACATTTCACAGCCGACATGGTCGGTGGGTGACCTCCGGTGCGAAATTAGAGCACGATCTACGATGAAGTGACAATTTATTTACTCAAAATATTTTCTTAAAGCTATTTTGCTTCGATGTTCCGCAGACTTAGACTTCAATGCAGCAGACGCTACCACTAAATCTCTAATTGGTGAAGAGCTTAATCAGAACCACTGGGCGAACCTTTTAACAAATGCAGGCGGCACTTCTTGAAGGACACACATGTGGCATCTACTAAAGCATGGTAAACAAAAACACCTTGTTAGAGAAAACGATAACAGTGCTACGTCCTCGCTACCCCTTTTAGTAATCATTCACGCCGGACACCACAATGGTGGGGTGACAGTATCATTGTATCCAAACCAATTCGATATCCTAACAATATCTTAAGGACTGTCACGCTCTGATCACCTTGCTTTCGATCTCACGAGGTCAAAGGTGAGCCATGAATAATGCAAGCGCCAAACACCGTGTATTTGTCTCCAACAGGGAATGAAGATGCTGTGCAACGACTACGCTGATTGCCATGACAAGCACGAGTCTCTGACATCGGTACGAACACAGTTCTTCCTTCCAAGAGTATATTCCGATGACGCGTGTAGAACCCGTCGGCAGCCACAACATTTATTGAGCGCTTATTTGCAAACGTGCACAACAACACACAATGAAGTATTTCCAATCTACGGGTTCAGGAAACATGGTGAACCACTTCCATTGAACATTTATTGCTTTATAATGGCCAGAAATACTCTTACTACACTACTTGAGCTCGGATGCTCATACTTTCAAGGTAGCTAAGTTTAAGGAGTGTTTCTGATGGATAAAGAATTTAAAGAAATCGCATGTGGCCATGATGCTTGAAGGTGAAACTTGGTTCATGAACCAGCTGTCTGTGAGCGCATGTGAGCTGTGCTTTCTTTGGGCACAACAGTCATTTTTTGTTATTTCAATCTTGCGACACTCTGCATGCAGAAGCCAGACGAATACAGGAAGGAGCTCATCAAGTGTGTCCAGCCACATTTCCTGAAGTTCTACGTAAGTAACCCAAGCTGGTGCCACTACACATAATGGAATGTCGCTATTTGTGGGCAGAAACCATGGGACCTGATTGCTTGGCGCGAGCCAGATATATCGAAAGGACAGTTAGTGACGCCGTGTTCGAGTTGTTTATAAGAATTACCCATTACTGAAGCCAATCTCCTTCTGCTGTAGATATGCTACAATGCTGTAACTTTATCAGAGACACATATGTGTAAGTGTAGCCGACATTTTTACGATCACCATTGCTCTTGGCGAAGTCTCACTGCAAACAGGTATTTGAATATATGCAAAGGACGTATTGAAGCAAACTTTAAGCAATAGGTTTGTGTACATGCCGTAGCCCTACAGACAGACACAAAGAAGAGCCTACAGGCCTTGGAAAACACACTATTTGTTGCGTTCCGTTTTCTTAGTGCGAAAGTCGACTAATAAAAGGTTCGCAAGTCTAAGCAGTAGGGCAAGTCCTAGAATAAGAAAGATTTAGAGCTAAGAATCGCGTGATTCAGCACTCTAAGCAGTAATGCTTTCCGCCTCCTCAGAAATGACTGCGAGAGCGTAAATACCCGCTTGCATGCCCAGATTGCAGTTCTCTCATACTTACCACGCACACCCGAACGACGCATTCAGCTGCCACTGAACAAATGACATGGCAGCGAAGATTTCATGCTAATTGTTGTCTTGAGTCGCCACATCTGTCAGTTAGAACAGCGCAAAGGAGACTTGGGGTGAGGCCCGCTGCCAAAGCCTTACCACTTCCTTTATGAAGTGTAGAAAATTATATAGTAAAACTTAACCAAGCGTTGAATCGGACGCGTCATCGGACCCTGTACAACTTCCTCATCAAAATTATCGCACTGAATTTAGAACTTTTGAGGACCATTAGTCAATCATTACTAATCATGGAAATATATTTCACTTAGGAATAGTGTAATTTGCTTTGATAGAGGGGACAGTCAAATGTCTTTATTTACGTCCTCTTAAAGAGCAGCGTCATAACTACAATACTTGGATTAAGCTATGTGAGGTGCAGGCAAAAGCTACTTTCACGTTAACACAGCTGTTATGCTAGCAGGGAATCAATATTTCCTAGCGGTGCCGTCGTAGAGTTTGCATAGTTAGGGATGGTTGTGAACACACTTCAAAATCACCATAGTAATGAACAGAACCAACAGCGAGATTCTACAACAGTGCAATGTTTCCGCGTGAAGTAGCCAGGACCGTAATAATGAGACAGAAAGCAAATCGTGAAGACTGGTGTACAATATGCTCAGATTTTCTTCGTACTAAACAGTTGCATGCACCAATGTGGCAAACAACAAGATAAATTGCCGTCACTGATGTTCGTGTTTCCTGTACAGAAATCGAGACCCGAGCTGAAACACGACCCCGAGAAGGTTGGAAAGGAAGTAAGCGTAAGTAAGCAGCTATCTGGGCTATCTCTCGTATCTCTGAAAACACCGCAGTGAGTAAAATAGAATTGCAAAACCATCAGCTTTTTTTTTACGCTAAACCTTGCATGTATTACTAAAAGTGAATTTTCTTATTACCAACAGCTGAAGTCGCACTGTTCTAGTAAAAAGCTAAGTGAACTTATTAGATGCGAATCTCATTCTGTTTTATGCTGAACTGTATGACACGGCTGTGCGTAAAAAAAAGGCGGACTAAGAAGGGACCCCACAAGACGTACAGACAGATTGGTGCGATGTCCGTTCTTTGTCCGCATTTCCACGCCCAACCCTGTCCGTAGTCTCGAAGCAAATCAGCTAGCACAACTTTATGATCAGTTTTAAGTTTTATGATCAGTTCTCGTCAAGCTAGAGCTTCGCATTTAGCGTTTCCGGCTTCAATTTCTACATCCCACCAACTTTCTGGCTTGCTATCTGCCACTGTAGTAGTAACCTGCCCAAACGAAATGATTAGAAAGTCGGTTACGCCATTACACTCTTCCCTCACTTAGGCTCCGCACAATGCCGAGCAAAATTTGCGTTTGCAAGAGAAACTCAACATAACGAATGAACCATTCAAAACTTTTGTAACTATAGAAACACAAAGGAAAGAATAATTGTTTATGTGCACATGAACACAGTAGAAGTAAAGGCTCAGCACCTTTCCATCTGACGGTGGAGGCTTCAGAAGAGACAACTTTTCTTTTGCGCGAAGCTTTCCGGTATGCGCTTAAACCTGCTACCTTCAGACAGACGGGCACGGAGTCACATGACTACTTACAGGAAGTTACCTTTTAAGTTTTCAACCTTTGCGAATTCTCGATGTAAATTAATTCCAAACTTTATTTCTTCATAATGCTACGAGCGCGCAAATAGCGCTGCTTAACCCCTTTGCTTGGAGCTTCCAGCTAGCACTCTGTCATCATTTTTTTGTCGCCTGACACTTTTGTATGGTAGTTCGAGCAGTGCAGGCGCTACACGGCATGGCTTGCTGTTCACTCACTCTACTGCTGCTTCCAACTGGGCTTGCTTGACTCTATGCCCATGGGTGAAGTAAGGTGAACCGAACGCACACATGGATGGATGGATGCAAAACTTTAATGAAGGTCCTGAGGTACGCGACTCAGCGCGCTGCGGGCCGCTCCCACGTTGGGACCGTCAAGCCATGCCCGACCGCCGTATCGTGGGCCCTCTGGACAGCCCATAGTTGCGCTCCGGCATCGGGGCTCTTGATAGCGGAGAGCCACTTGTCCTCATTAATTTGTTCTGTACCTCGTAACGAGGGGCAACGCCAGAGCATATGGTCTCGGCTAGCGATGTCATTGCAGTGCCTGCAAGAATCAGTGGCATAGGTGTCAGGATAAAGCTTGTAGAATAAAGCTGGGCTGGGATACGAGTCTGTTTGCAATAATCTGAGGGTCAATGCCTGCGCTCTATTTAACTTTTTGTGTGGAAGGGGAAAGTCTCTCCTGCCGAGATAAAAGTGCTGCGCAATTTCATTGTATGTGGTCGGTTGATCTCTGTTCTCCACCACTGCGGGCCGGCGTTGGAGTTCTCCATGGTCGCGGAAAGCGAGACCTCGCGCCTTGGAGTGGGCCAGCTCGTTGAGGTTTGTGGGGCCTCCCACGATCGATCCCATGTGAGCGGGGAACCACGTGAGGGTGTGGGTAGCGATGCTTTTGCCGTCGAGGATGCAGCAGGCTTCCTTACACACAGCGCCAACGCTGAAGGCGCGGATGGCTGCCCTGGAGTCGCTGAAGATATGGGCATGTTTGTCGTCCAAGAGGGCCAAGGCAATGGCCACTTGCTCGGCCGCACGCGACAACGTGCTTCGTACCGAAGCGGCGTTAACGGTCGAAACCCTGTGGTTGATCGACACTACTGTGAAATTGTTGCTGTTGCCATACTGGGCCGCGTCAACGAAGCAGCTGCCGCCAGGAAGTTCTGTCGCGCGGCTTAGGAGCGCCAACGCCCTGGCCTTCCTTCTTTCTACGTTGCGTTGGGGATGCATATTGCGCGGGGCAGGCGACATGAGGATGCTATTTTTCTGCTCTTTCGGAAGGCCCTGATAGGCGTCTTCGACAGTGACCGGGGGGACACCCATCTCTGTTAGGAGTCGTCTGCCTGCCCTGGTGCCGGAGAGCCTGAGAATCTGTGCCCTTTCTTGTGCTTCTGCAATTTCTTCCAGGGTATTATGAATACCCAACTGCAGGAGTCGGTCGGTGCGTGTGTAGTTTGGTAGTCCGAGCGCACTCTTGATCCCCCTCCTTATCATGGCATTTAGCTTGTCTCGCTCGGCCCTCTTCCAGACGTGCATGGCCGCTACGTACATACGTGAAATGGCATAACAAGAAAGCGTGGACTAGCCTTATCAGATTCTCTTCGCTCAGGCCTCTCCTTCTGTTAGCCACCCGCCTGATTAGACCGATGACGCTATCCGTCTTCTTTGCTAGTTTGTGAATGGTGATGCTATTCGTGCCCGCCCCTTCGAGTGTAATTCCCAAGATTCGTATGGACGCGACTTTGGGAATGGGATCTCCGCACTTGGTGTAGAGATTAATGTCAATTTCAGTGGGGGGTTTCCAGTTATGTGGCTTGCGGCCCTTTCTAGTTGGGCTGTAGAGAAGGAGCTCCGATTTCTTTGGGGAGCACCGGAGTCCCGTGTTGGTTAGAAAGCGCTCTGTAGTGTCGACAGCTTCCTGGAGAGCGGCTTCGACTTGTCCGTCACTGCCACTCGCGCACCAGACAGTGATGTCGTCTGCGTAGATCGTGTGACCGATGCCCTGGACCTTGCCTAGGTACCTTGAGAGGTCGACCATTGCGATGTTAAAGAGGAGCGGTGAGATGACTGACCCCTGAGGGGTGCCTCTTCTGCTCAGCTCCATTTTTTCCGATTCCAAATCTCCAGCCTTGAGGATAGCGCATCGTTTGCTCAAGAAAGATCTGACGAAGGCATGGAAGGACGAGCCTAGGTCGAGTTTGGAGATGGCGTCGAGAACGAACTCGTGGCGCATGTTATCAAACGCCTTCTCCAGGTCCAAACCAAGGATGGCTCTCGTGTCCCGAGTGCAGCGTTCCAGGATTTGTATCTTGATAAGCTTCATGGCGTCCTGAGTGGAGAGGCCTGGCCTGAAGCCTATCATGTTGTGAGGGAAAAGGTCGTTGGTCTAAAAAAAATATTTCGAAGCGCCTTCGTCTTCCGAGCATGTAACTTAGCGGCATATATAGTAAACATTTTACACTCATAAGGGTGTGGTTGTTAGGCGAAGATCAAACCAAATGCATCCTTAAAAACCTAAAACACAAAGAAGGCGCGCTTAAGTATGCTTTGAGTGGTTTTTGACAACCTGAATCCTGGTGTTGTATCGTCTCAATAGTAGGAATTTTACCCTTAACAGTATAATATTGTTATTGTGCAGGGATATAATCTTAAAGGTTTAGGAAAGCGCTACATTCGCCTTTAAAAAAAATCATCACACGAACCAATGCACCCAGTTGCCTACTGAGTTCTTCGTGACACTTCTCGTTTTGTAGCTAAGATTATTGTAGGTAGCGGTAATGATGGATTTTTGTAGCTAGAATTTCGGGTTCCGCTGCTGCCAGAAAACAAACATGCTGTTTCTGCCAGAGCTGGAGCTACCCACCAACTTCATACACGTTAAATTTCTTCATTGGTCTTGCGTCATATTTTCCGACAGGTGCTGTAATCTCCAGTACTAAATGTTGTCCTTATTGAAGCGGAGGAAATTATTACTACTAAAACGAAAAAAAAAACCGCTTCATTCACATCAGTCGACAACTTCATTCGCCTTTTGCCTCTTTTGCGTACATTAATTGTCAAACAATTTCGCCCTCGTTTTTTTTTCAGGAATGCGTTATGGATCACATCCCACTTTCAAAGAACATGGGAATGGCTGTCGGCAAATGGATCCTGAAGATTTTGGGGCACCAGGAATAGTTTGCATTCAGCACTGCAGTCTGCAGGCACAAAATAAACGTTTTGGCAAGACAATCGTCGTCCTGTCCGAGGAACACGCTTTTTAAAATTAATTGCCTTGATTTCGCCGCAGCTATGGCGTCATTGCAAAATAATTCAGCAACCTCTACACATCTTTTAGGACGACAACTTTCGAAATTCCACAAGTTTGTACTACACAGCATGCACTCACGTAAAGGATTTAGATACAGGCTGGCGAAGGCGGAGAAAGGACACTGAACGCACTGTATCTGTTTCCAGATTTTTATTTATTTTAATATTTGCCTAGTTGCAATATGGAATAAAGCAGATGTATGTACGTACCTATAGTCGCCAAGTTATGACACGCTATATTTGAACTTTTCATTCTTGTTTTCTTTTTTTCCACTTTTTGAAGAAGCAATGCCCTTATTCACAAGCCTGCGCGTAATTTCGAAGAGCGTAGTGGGCGTTCTTGTAAATGCGCTCTATCGAAATCCGAAAGTGCAGGAGAAAATGGAAGAAGGCGATGGGCCGAGAAATCTTCATCACTTTCCATGCCTTGCCGGAGCCACAGGTTCCGTGAGGGTGACATGAGGAAGTCGGAACTCGTCCACGGTTGTTGCGCTCGTTCATTCAGTTCCTTCCGAGAAAATACTGTACGTGTGATGCGAGACGTTGCATTTGGGTCTAGTGTCGCCAGATAACGCCGTCGTTGGTGTACGAGTAAAAAGCTTGACGGAAATCGTCGTTGATATCCTGGACTCGGTGAGCTGCCGCGCTGCCAAACGTATAAAGTACCAGTTAAAAGTGAGGCAACTGGAACGTGCTCATTAGATGCACGTGAAAAATGGAAATACTTTCAGTTGGCAGCCTCTTCAAGAAGCTGCCTACTGAAATACTTTAATGAAGCGTGTCTTGAAAGCATTGAATCTCTGCAAAGTCTAGCTGTAAGTTCATTCGCAACTTCATTTTTATTTCAGTTGCTTGACTGTACGGGTGCGCAAATACTCTTGCTACATCCATTTGCTGCGGACTTCGAGCGAGGAGCAATTTTTCATCTTTCTTGTCACCTGGTCATTAGGTAGCCTTTCAAAGAGTGTGCCTAACGAAAACGATAAGTTCTAAATCCGAATAGCAGAATAAAAGGCGAGAATGGGCGCACAGGTCACCATTATGTCGGTTTTCTATAGCTGACACAGTGCGCACGAGAATATACGGACAGAAGGAAATCCACCTGGAGATGCCGACTAGAACTACGTGCTATACCCTGAGCTTTGCATGGCATATCTATCCAACTACTACATAACATTATGTTGGGTGCCTGGACATAGATGCATTGAAGGCAATATGCTCATTGACCGTAATGCAACATACGTGCCCCCTGAATTCACGGGCAGCAACGTAGCAGTGCCAGTCCTCGACCTAAAACCTTTCGTGCGTATGAAGTTGAAAGAATACTGGCAACAACAGCGGGACAAAGAAACGCAACATAAACTACACTTGGTAGAGCCCCGAATAGGTAACTGGTTGAGCGGAAGGAAATCAAGGCAAATGGATGTGGCACTCGCTCGATTCAGAAAAGGACACACATTTGGGACGCACTCTTGCTTTCTTAGACGTAACGGGGAGAGAAAAAGAGAGAGACGCAAAGGAAAGACAGGGAGCTTAACCAGAGATAATCTCCGGTTTGCTAGCCTGTACTAGAGGAGGGGCAAAGGGATGTGTTACGTACGAGAGAAAAGAAAAGGAAATAAATTCCCAACAACATAGACACACACACACACACGTACACACGATACACATGAACTGTTTCTGGGCACTGTCACGCAGTCTGCAAAGGCATTCCTAGTGTTACGCAGTGTCACCGTCAAATATTACGTCACACAGTGTAAACTCACAATTTATCAGAAAGTCCCGTGTATTTTATGTATTGCAGCAGCGCTTTCATAGCGGATCGCGCTGATGTTCGCGTAGGCCAGTTTCCAAGGATGTTGTTCTCGGTTATTGGGCGCTTGTCCAGTATGTCGAGGGTGGCTGAGAGGACTGCTCCTTGCACGTTGAAGCGAGGGCACTCACAAAGAAGGTGCGCTATTGTTTCGTTGCACCTACAGAAGTCGCACAGGGTTGGCCAGTCCGATAAAAAAAGGAGTACGCATTGATAATGCGACTCCAACCCATAGACGGACTAGAAAGGTGCAGTTACGTCGTGGATGGTTGAACGGAATACGGAGCTGTAAATTAGGCTCCAGGGTATGAAGGCGTGCACATGTAAACTCAACTGAATTTCATTGAGCTAATGTGAGGTCACATGCAAGTGCGGAAAGTTTTTTTGCTGCGTCGGCTCTCGAAAGAGGAATGGCAACGCAGTTGACTCTGTCATGAGCAGATCGCGCAGCTGCGTCTGCTCGATCATTGCCATGTATGCCATAGCGACTAGACAGCCACTGATATATCGTGTCCTTCGTGAACTATGCGATGGTGGACTTTTCTGGTCTCTGCGACGAGCTGCTCATGTGATCCTTGGCGCAGTGCTGAGAGCACGCTCTGCAGGGCTGCCTTTTAATCACAGAAGATTGACCATGCATGGCGTGGTTCGTCCTGAAGGAAATGAAGGGCCACACGCAGGGCTACCAGTTCAGCAGCTGTCTTTGATGATACATGTGACATTTTTAGCTGTATTTTCACGGATCTTGTTGGTATCAGCACAGTGGCCGCTGAATTTACAGGTGTGACAGAGCCATTGATGTGAACGTGCACCGGGCCACTGTGCATCTCATGTGAAAGTTCTAAGGTGGCCTGCTTCAGGACAAACGACGGCATGTTAGCTTTCTTCGCGATTCCTGGGATGGTGAGGCGTATTTCAGGTTTGTGCAGGCACCATAAAGGTGAGGATGGTATTGCTGCAACTCCTGCCACACACAAATTTCAGTCGTATAATTGTTGACAATCGTACCTCGTTGCAATCGAACTACATGTGGGGAAACGCTCACTGTAGTACATGTGCTAATAGAATGCAAGCGCTAAGAAACTCACAGAAAGAAATGTTTCCCCAAATTTATGACAACTGTATCCCACTACATCCTGCATTATTCCTTGGAACAGAACCACTTTTTAAAACAAGCACACTGAGGGCATTCTTCAGTGATGTTGGCGCAGTGCAAAATATGTTTACACAGGGCTACTAACTATATAATGACAGGTTTGCAGCTTTCTCTTTTACGTGGAAGGGGGGATTGCTGTCAACTGATAATTGTCGCTGTTCTCACTGCACCTGCTTCAGCATGTGTATGACTATTCAGGAGGCAAAGCGACATCCTCCAGCCTTGCATGAATAGATATAACTCATAACATCGCATGACAACTTACAGGCACTGTTTTCATCTTGTTTATCTGCGAACACTGTGAACTCTTAAGCATTTAACGCTTCAATGTGTACATGCCCATACTTTTATTGCATAGTGTTTAGACATTTTGCGGTAATTTTAGGCCCAAGTACAGCCGTGCTACATGCACCATCTCATATAGCACCATCTCACAAGATTAATAACATTGTTTTGGCGCACTTTGGCCACAATTGGCCCTTGCGCCATTAAACACCACATACAATCATCAACTACAAGCTTAATCTGGGCGTGTTTAATTTTATTTGATATGAAAAAAAGGAACACAATGGTGCGTACACTTTAGATGTGTGGGAGTAGGTGTGTGTGTGCGTGCATGTGTGTCAGTCCGTCAACCTATCTGTCCTTTCGTCTCTGTCTGTGTGTCTGTGCGTGTGCGTGTGTGCGTACCTTACGCACATGTCTGCGTGTCGGCATGTGTGTGTGTGTGGAACGAGCGGGGTACTTGCGTGAGCGTGTCATTGAGGTAATATAAACAACTCTAAAGAAAAAACCTCCCCATAGTGCCCATGCAGTGGAACCGGCAACGACACAGCCGCCGTCATCTTGCTGCTCTGTCCAGGCGCGCACACGCCGGCGACGAGATGCGATTCAGACGAGACGCACACTGAACGCGATCCCGAGCCTCCCTCAGTACGGTGGGGCCATCTAGTGCAGGCGCCTGCAAACTCAGCCTTTTACGCACCGTAACTTGCGCACTTTCTGCGAACCTCCTGTCAAATTATGCGTAACTGTAGTCACACCGTTGTTCTTACGTATGTACATGCTACGTGTTAGTCCTTGTTTTTGCATATTGTTTTGAACATTTTTAGCGCGACAGAAATTTGGCGCAGCGACACGGCAGCGCCTTAGCAGTTGCCACTTTTTTCGCTCGGCTTGTCATCTAGAGTTTGTACACTAATTCTATGGAGCCCACACGGTGTCTTGCAGCTCGATCGTTACATAGTTTAAATAACCGCATCTTTATTTCAAAGTGCCCACCGATCCTGGTAAGGATTTTTGTGGGACTGGTATCATCAATAACGAGACACACAAACACATTGAAATAACAGAAAGTTAAATTTCAGTAAAGACGATCTGGAATTGACGAAGTTTTTGCTGATGGACGGTTAGTGGGGAAACACTGAATGGATGGTTAGATGTACGAGTGGACGGACGGACGAACGAGTGGATAAATTACAGATCTTTTTCTTTAATTATAGGTAGTTCATTTCGGCATAGTGGTTCCGGTGCATACTTGAATGTTTTGATTGTTCAGCATTCGTGAAGAATTTCGAGAATGTGTAACTACAGAAGCCGCTGAAATACTTGTAATCACTACTGTTGCACGAGCACTGAAACTAATATCATTTTAAATTTGTGCGTATTGTGTTGGAACGAACTGTTGTCTTGTGAATAAGTCTTTGATTTACTTCTAGAGAAGTTCTTTCGCTTCTCTATGTATGTGCAAGAAAAAGATTAGCCATAATATACCGTATCCTAATAATGACTCTATGGCGTTTGACAAT
The DNA here is from genome assembly GCF_050947875.1 of Dermacentor variabilis. Classification (NCBI taxonomy): domain Eukaryota; kingdom Metazoa; phylum Arthropoda; class Arachnida; order Ixodida; family Ixodidae; genus Dermacentor; species Dermacentor variabilis. Next base: position 116,282,585 of record NC_134570.1, read on the forward strand.
GCTCCTACAGTGCTGGCCTAAGTAACCGTTGAGGTTCCATTTAACGTAAAGTCTCATGGTACTCACTTCGCACTGCTCTTTACGACACTATTTTTTTTCTGTAGCATAGCCACAGCTGATATTCGCTTTTGCACTTCGAACGCTTGCTCATACGACCCTCGCATGAATACGTAGCAACTGAATTTACGCGACAAACTTGTCGTGTCACAACATTTCGCCTTGAGCTCCACCAAATCCAGTCACGCGTTTCTATATGGACATTGAAATAAGTCCCGCCAACAACAATTGTACTACATTTAACTGCAGCTTGTCCTTGTAATATACTGACGACATCAAACTTATGGCAGCTCTGCGTCCTGCCGGAGTCTAAAGTAAAAATAAAACATGATGAAAATTATTGTGCTCTCTGCCGGACTCAGCAGCGCCTCCCCCCCTCAAGTGTAAAATATAAAGCAAATTTCAAAAGCGAGAGAGAGAGAGATTAACGAGCACTCTTGTCGGAGCAAACAACGCGCCTGCCAGCTGCCTTTTGCAAACGCGATACCTCGCCCCCCCCCCCCCCCCCCCCCCTGATACGCATCATTCTTTATTTTTCTCCGTATCAGCGTGCGTCCTTTCTTCCTTTATTTTCGGAGTGTGTCGAATGACCCTTTGAAGGATATGAAAAATAAGTTTTCATTATTCATGGAGATTATTTCCCGCCTGCACATGCTGCGGCAATCGCATCAGACAACAGATGAGCAAAAACTGCATTTTCTTTTTCAGTGATAAAAAAATATATAATATTAGAGAGAACCTGCCTCGCTTCCCGATAATTTATCGTTTTATTGGACAGCGCTTCAAAAAAAATTATAAACTGGAAAACATTCCCTTTGCTTCGTATCAGGCACGCTGGTCCTTGAAAATTCCACTGCTGTACTACGCAAAAACAGTGCAACTCCTTTAGACACTCACGGCTACATTAATCATGACTTTGTTAAGTTCTGCGGTATGGTATGAATAGGCCGGTATCACAAGGTCAAAGGTAATCAGTATAAGGAGATGCTGAAAACTTCCTGTTTATTTACTGCCATATATTGTTGACGCCTCAGTCGGATCGCTCAGTTGGGCCAATATCCATGCATCTACCTGCGATATTTCTGTTCTACGAGATAATCGGAACAAAGTATGCAATACGAAGTTGGTATGCGCACAGCGCTACTTCCGGCGTTCGTGTTGTCCACTTCTCTACTCTTGTGTCCTGTCTGCAGGCCTCACTTCTTTTTTTGCAAAATGAATCCTTAGCAACTAGCTCAGCTTTCTGTCGTTTCATTCGCCACTTGTATAAACACTCTGCTGGTGCAATCAAACGAGCAAGCTCCCGTTCCATTTATCGAAAACTGCGAGCTCAAGACGATTCACCTAACGCGACTGCGGTGGCTTCTCAGCGTGTACAGGCTTGACGGAGCCGATATGGGATGCCAGTTGATAAGAATCGCCCGCACTTATCCGGGAAATTAAAAGGTGTGGGGCTTTTTTATTCAAGTCATTCTTTGCCTCATTCTCGGTACTTTGACGAAGATAGGAGGGTAGGTTCCTGTATCGCCTCACTATGATAAGAAAAGTGAAATAATCTGTGACCGATGTGGGAGTCGAACCTCTGCCGTCAAGCCCAGCACTCGGGGGGCTCTAAACATTAAACTACGATCGCGTTTTTTTTTCGTTTTTTCTGTTTTTATGGCCTGTTTTGACGACACAAAACAGAGGATAATTGTTAAAACGAGTCAGCCTATCTTTGCCGACACTCCCAACCTAATCAAGATTTCTTCAAAACTTCCAAGTCATTCTTCTCTCGTTCCAAAGATAGCGATATCTTTTCACGTAAAGAATAGACACCCCACGACGTACAGGCACATATATAATTTCATAAAATTTACATGAATGGGTGGGTGTTTGGGCTTTGTCTTGTCCAAGTCGTTATCATAATTATCCTCTTTCTTTTAGCTAACAAGCTATTCTTGAGTTGCTAATTATGAAACACCTTTATGGAACGATAATAAATTTCTTTTGTGCTGACACCAGGCACGTAACCAGAGAGGGGCCCGCCCCTCCCCCTCCCCCCCCTCAAAAGTAAAGGGAAGCTGAAGCTGAAGGGAAGCTCTCGCGCACATAAGAAACCGACCGTCTCACGTAGCCGACGGAATTCGCCGGTTACGAGTAGCGTGCGGATGGCGCGCTGATGAAGGTTCTATGCTACACGTGCTACAACAGCCGGTAAACTTTTCCCACGTTTAAACCGTTTGTGTAGATTGCCGACAGCTTTGGGGCAACGCACAAATGCTGAAGATCGCATCACCGCTTACGTTCTACGAGGAGGCATGCAGGAACATAACACCACAGTTGTTTGCCCGGAAACATACTCACTGGAACGCTGAATGCAGCTTAGCAAGAAACATACTCGCCAAAGAACATTTCCAACACAAGGAGATGCTAACACTTCGCCTTCGTTCACGTGGAAAGCAGTGCTTGCACCAGCATTTTTTGCTTCTTGGAGAGGCCGGCTTTTCGCAACCGGCTCGTACATGTAGTATGTACAAGTATGTACATACGTGTAGTATGTACAAGCCCCTTACAAGTGACCTTGCATGCGACAGCGACAGCGCTACAAGCGAGGCGATGGCTGTCGCATTCACTCGTCGTCTGCAAGCCAAACTCCACGCGAGCGACGGCTTTGAGCGATGACTTGCCGGTGTGAGGGCAGCAATATACGCGCCGAAACTAGCGTGACGCATGCTTTATCAATTTAAGTTGATGTATTTTACTGAAGAAGGAGCATAAAATTTTTCTGAAAGTCTTGCACTAGGTTCTTATTCTTGCACGTGTAAAATTCAATAGTTTGCTCGTTCCGTGCGACAAACAGCAGTATTTGAGTTATGTACATCCAGTTTCGGCTTCGCACAATTGGCTAGTCGCTGTGTGTGTGTGAAGTGATTTTTAAAGAGAAATGGAAGAGAAGTGCAATGCCGTAACTGTCTCTCACAGGAGGACACCTCAACAGCATTGCACGGCGAAGGGGTATGGGGAGAAAAAGATGGAGATAGTGACCGGAAGTAAAAAGGAGAAAGAGACCGGAATAGCAAAAAAAAAACGACAATGTAGCTAATAGCATTTCCGGGCGACGAGCGACGAGTTCTAGATTTCTAGAAACGAGCGATCGAGCGACAACACCGAGCGATTTGTTCAAGCGACGGCCCGTTTTGTCGCTCGAAGCCGTCGCCCGTCACCGTCGCGCGCAATATCGCTCTCGTAGAGTTTGGACTTAACGCCGAACTCCTTAGAGAAACGCAAGCTCTCGAAAATTTCCATGACCGTCTCAGCAAAACACCACCAAACTACTTTGCACCATGCTTCGTGTGTAGCGGCAGCAGTCGGTCCGGACGAACACCACTGTTGACGTCACGAGGCGCCCGACCAATCACAGGCAGAAACGAGGCGCGCGAGCTGGGCGTGTCTGCTGCTGCACTTTTCGTCGAAATAAAATATGTTTGCGCTTTCTTTCACTCAATTTCGATGCGATATTCTAATTCAGAGGGTTGAAAACCACGGCGTACTGCTCTTTACTCATTTTTTTCTGGAAAACCTTTCAGCTTCTCTTTAAGTGGCATACTCTCCTCCCCCCCCCCCCTTCCCACGCCACTACTCTTGACAAATATTCCTAAACCATCGCCAAATCAACCTTGAGACTTCACAACTGTTCGCCGGTTAAGGTTTTGCTGCTTTTTTCTCTCCTTTTGAATTGCGGTAGTTATCGGCATCTGCTTGGATGTGAAGGCCAGTTTTCTCATCGATTCGGTGCCCGCGCGATTAACTAGAGATGCGTTCAGTTGTGACCATCTATTGAACAGTCACATGCATCGCTATCGCTTCGTTAGTTCAACCTTCATTGTTGAGACTGATTCAGGGACCAGGAAAGGGACTCGTTTCTTAGTCAGCTGGTCCGTATGCTCGTTGAACGAGCTGTTGCGTCAGTTGCGTTTAACTTTTCCTTTTGCTTCATAATTTCCTCGAGTGACGGCTCGCCGCGATGCCGGCAGATCCTCGGAACCATATACACGGCATATGGGTTAGATAAGGTGGAAAATAATATCTTGCGAAACAGCGTCCATCGTGAAACCATGCACTAACCGTTAAACCCATAAGCAATGTGAACGTCAGCCATTACTTCGTCTCGTTTTTCCATAATTGTACAGCACTTTTCGTGAAAAGTTGGTAACTGGAAACAAGAGTCTCAATGAGTTGAGAAATTAAGCGGTCTACCAAGAGAGAGAGCTGAGACACCAGCCAAAGAGGAAGGAAGAGCGAAAATTAACGAATTTAACGATTGTTTGCGAAACTATTTATTGAACAACATCTTTTTATTTAAAAATGAAGGACAGAAAACGCCGCTGGAAGCGGAGAATGATTCCGTGTGTCTTGAATGACGCTTCCACAGTTATCAGTCGAGCCGCCTGACGTAGCCACCTCTCTGCTGTGCTTATGTGGGTGTTTTTCTAACCTTCCGCAGTGGGTGCAGCACGTCTTGAACCGCAGCGTCCTGCGCTTTATGCGTGGTTGTACGGGACTGGCGGCCACGCATCGTTACGCAACTTCCCAAATAACAATACCAGTTGGTTTTGGCACTTAGTAAAGACGTAAACGAGGGATTCAAAAGTACTGTGATCGTTGCGCAAATATGTATTTCTCTATCATTCTCCCACAGCTAATTCCAAAAACGCTACTAAACATCTTAATTTTCCCCTTTCGCTTGTTTACTTGTCCTTGGCAGTGTTCTTCCTGCGCTTTCTTTTGCTGCGCGAGGCTTCTTTTCCTGCGCGAGGCCGCTTGAAGTGGTTCGATGTTTGTCAAGTTGAAGAGAAGTGTATCTCACAGGCGTAGCTGTGAGATACACCTTATTTCATTTCTGTTTTGCGGATGTACGCGTCCTTATGGCCAACGGTAGGCATTATTGACATTTGTACTAGTTAAGGTACCCCCCTCATTTGCATAGAAAAGTTACCGTGGGTTGACCCCCCCCCCCCCTCCGAAATAATATCCTGGGTACGTACCTGGCAGACGCACATGACATTTCTATCTTATTGCAACTTTTTTTTTACTGGGACACCAGTTGAAATCTTGAAATCAGTTATATGTTTATTTGTCCGCCCGCGCTTACTTTCGCGCTGTCGTCGTCGTGCCACTATTCGTAATCATCAAATTAATTTTAGTAAGTGCCTATTTACCTTTGCTCACGATATATAGTGAACTTTGTCTCTCACCATCCTTTTGAAAGATAGTTAAGAGGCGTCATAACAAATATATGCAGATCCCATGCACTGCGGGAATCGACGTAAGCGAAGCTTTGTCTCCTTTTTGCGTTCGTGGACGTTATTTGGCGATGATATGCTGACTGCACATGACAGTCATGACTTGGTATGAAATGTTACTCACCTGCTGCGCTTGTGTTTCTTGTCCTTGCTCCGCTCGACGCTTTATGCGGGCCTAAACCGTAAGAAAACGCATCTACCGCTCAGCTCAGTTGTCCTCGAGTGCTTCTCGTTGGACGGCATACAGGGCGGCTGCTAAGGAATATATTCCAGCGTTCAAACCAGAAAAACGTCCTTTTGGTACCGTTACTCTTCCATCCATCCTGAAAACTACCATACAATTGTTTGGACAATAATTAGACCTGTTTCTGATAACCTTACTTTATTAGACGACTCTACTGGGTAGCTTGTTCCTAAAAATGTTTCTCCTACTCACGTTAACGAAGCCTTTATCCAAAATGCACGAAGTCGCGCGATCGAATCTAGGCTACTGCGGCCACCTTTCGATGTGGGCGAAATGCAAAAAACACCCATGTACCATGATTGACGTCCGTGATTTAGGTGGGCGCTAAACAACCTCAATTTAGGTGCGCGTGAAGGAACTCCAGGTGGTCAAAATTTGCGAAGTCCCCCACTACGGCGTGCCTCATAATTAGATCGTGGTTTCGGCACAAAAACGCCATAGCTTAATTTCTATTTTTTTTTTATTTTTTGGGAGGTCTTAAAAGCAACTTACTGACTTATGTAACAACGATTATCCAGTCATGGTTCCAGTTATAGTTGATACATCTGTTGTTGCTAAACTCATTGAGAAACTCTAGTACAATTGTTCTACAGACTTTGACTCAATTAACACTAAGTTCTTGAAGAAAACTTCCGCGTACAGTTCTCTTATCCTAATCAAATTTTCACAACCATCACAAAACAGAGGTTATTTACCTCATCTGTACAAGGTTGGGGAAGGTGGTTCCGCTTCCCAAATCAGGTAAGAAAAGCTTAGCAACTAAATATCGCCCTATCTCATTTACCAGCACGTGCTGCAAACTGCTGAAACACATTGTATTCAAAAGCCTTGTCGGCTTTGTTGAATATAGCGCATTTGTTTCACCTGCACAAAATGGCTTAGGAAAATCACACTCATGTGGAACTCAACTCGTACCTTTCACCGATCTGTTTCATCGAATTCTTGATCGCTTATGATGTGCTGACTTTATTTTTTAGACTTTTCAAAAGCATTCGACAATGTCTCACAAACTCCTAATGCACATACTAACCAATTTGAATATTAATGATAATCTTTTAAAATGGCTCCGATGCTTTCTTGTTAATCACTCACAATACGTTACTGCTAACGGCTACATTAATCACAGATGTTCTGTATTACCTATGCTGTACCCCAAAGATCAGTTCTCGATCTCTTGTTGTTCTAAATCTTTATTACCGACCTGCCTTCGCAAGTTACTTGTAATATTCATGAAGATGATGAAGTGTTTTTATAGCTGTTATTTCTAGCTCCGGTTTATTTATGTGAAAATCTCAGGGCATCCGCTGGTCCTCGCTCCCTACTCGGTCGTGAAGGAAATGGACCACCCCGCACGCCAGCCGGCGACGTCAGCGGCGGCCGCCTCCAGGAAGTGCATCGGTCAACAGAGCGACAGCGACAGCGAGAACCATGTTTACTCTATCAGCAGTGAGGACCCTTCCGATGACGACTTCCAGCTTGTGCAGAGCAGCAGAGCGAAGAGTAGGAACACCAGGACGTCTTCATCGTCAAGCACGCAAACAGTAAGACATACGCAGTGGCCGGACGCCAATATCATTGTATTTGTGTCTGTGCTTCCTACCGTCAACATGAAGCTACTTAACAGGCAATCTTTGTCGATGTCACTGGAAGCCCTGGTGCAAAACGAAATATCCGACATTCGAGTGAACATCCGAAAAAATCTACTGGTGCTTGATGTCCAGCATGCGAGTGCTATCACTACTCTACGCAGCGTAACAGACTTCGATGGCAGTCAGGTGCGCTCTCACAACCCTCCGGGATCTGAAGTAGTTAGTCACCGGTGTTATCTACAACGTAAACGTGGCCATCCTTAATAACGGCTTGCGGATTCTTGTCGATCCAGCAGATGATTAGGCCACTGTTTCTGTTACTCGGCTATTCAGTTCACGCTGCGTAATGATTACTATCAAAGATAAATGTATACCCTCGCATTTTAAGGTGGGACACTTCAATCATGCTGTGATACCTTTCATTCCGAAACCTCTTCAGTGTCGCAAATGCATGAAACTGGGACGCGTGGGCAGTGTATGCGAAAACCAGGCAGCATGACCCAGCTGCGCCAAGCCCCAGCTGCGCCAGGCCCCACGCTGCAGATAAATGTGGCGCGACTGTAATGAAGTGTTCGAAGAGCGGCGGGTCACGTGAAGCTTCATCGAAGAATGGCCCACACATTAGGAAGGAAACGACCATCTTGAAAGACATGGTGAGAGATCATTCATCTCATCGCGAAGCCGCCGATAAAATCAGGAGGGGGCGTTCCCCTAGCAGACGTTCCTCAAGGAAGGCTGTTGCCTCTGCGACGCGCATGCCATTTCCTACAACACCATCTCACCCTGTGCCGCCCTGTCCAGGCACTGTGGAAAGGACCACGAAGAACAAGGCCACTATTACTTTGGTGCGCGCACCAAAGTAATAATCTACATCCGCACGGACTTTACATATATCGTTAAACGCTGAAGAGCCTTATGTCGGCAGCCATTATATGTCTGTCTGCATGTCAAAAAGAAGGCTGTGCCGTTTACACTAATTGAAGCCTACATATCCCAAGCGGGTCACTGATGACAAAGACTCAAGAAAATACTGCTAATGACCAATGGCCCCTGAGTTATCACAGGTGACTTTAACGCACATCACCAGCTATGGGGAAGCACTGAAATTGACTCCAGAGGCAGGAGTCTTGGCTCCTTTGCTGCCGACCATGATATGTGCTCTGTGAATGACGGCAGCCCTAAATTTCTGCGAGGCACGACCCATAATAGCTGCTTGGACTTAGCTTTGGTGTCACGGCACTTTATCTCAAGCACCCAATGGTTTACGGACACAGAGACACATGAAAGCGACAATATTCCAACACACAAAATTATTAGTGGAGCTCAGCAATGCTCCACTGCTGTCTTGTGTACAATTGATTGGTCAAGGAGGAGGAAAAAAAGATTTTAATGAAGAGAAAGGAGGAGAGGCAGGCCTGGTGATTGTTCAAAGTTTAAGAAGCATATGGATGACGCATGTCGGCAAGGCGTTTCACACAATATCGAAGATGCAATCGCAGAAGCAATTTGCAGGAAGCCTTTACTGCTCCGGTCCTCTAACAACGCCGCTCGCGGCTTGAAGTGGCTGAAGACTTCTGTGCACGAGTTGCTGGGTGCGTGGCCATCATTACTGACGAAGCACTGAATCACATCTCTGAGGCACGTGTACCAAAAATCAACGCGCTATTTTCACTCGAAGAGCTCCTTGCTGCATTAGTGACCCGCAGGTGTTCATCGTCACCAGTACCAGAAGGCATCACGTACGCTGCTCTATATCACCTTGGACATGACGCACGTGGTGAGCTGCTCAATTACTACAGTGAGTCTTGGCACAATGTAGTCGTTTTTAAACAATGAAAATCGACCCGCTCGATCTCCATTCTTAAACCTGGAAAGTGTTCGCTTGTTCTATGAACATACCGTCCGGTTGCGCTTTCGAGCTGCGTCGGCAAAGTGATGGAAAGAATGATTCTTCCTCATTTGGAATGGTATCTCGAGCGATTCAACATCTATCCGGACGCCATGGCGGGCTTTCGTCGAGGTCGCTCGTTCATTGACAACGACATTGACATCGTTACCTAGGTCCCAGAAGAACAAAGCCTGAAGCGCCTATTAGTGGCACTTCTTCTAGATGTCAAAGGAGTATGTGACAACGTCGCCCATGAGGCCATACTGAACTCACTTGAGGCTGTGGGAGTTGGTGGCCGGATGTATCAATGGATTCGGGACTATTTGACTGAGAGGTGCCTTTTCTTACAGACCGAAGACGGCCCAACTTCTGAACATTACATCTACCGTGGTGTGCCGCAGGGTGGAGTGTTGAGGCCTATTTTGTTCAACCTCGTCCTGGTAGGACCAGCCGAGTACTTAACGCGGACAGTTCATGTCTCAATATACGCCAACGACATTTGCAGCAGGGTCTCTGCAGGTAACTCACCCTCAGGTACGAGGCAGGCTTTAGCGGGCGGCAACCATGACGGCGTGTTGTCTCCGAAAATAAGGCCTCAGTGTGTCTAATGAAAAGTGCACATTGGGCGGCTTTACGCGCAAAGAAATGTCATATCCTGTTTCCATCAATGGACAAGCTGTATCCTATGTTAAGAAGCATCGCTTTCTGGGTGTCATCATTGACCGCAACATTTCGTGGAGTCCTCAATGCGTCTATCTGAAGAAGTTCGTTGCCATTGTTCAGGACTTCAAATTTCTCTGCGCGAAAACTGGGATACACCAGTACATTCTATGACGCAGCTGTACAGGGTACTGTTTTTCGGACTCCTAAGTTACAGTCTACCAGTGTTTTCAAATACATGCAAGACGTACTTTCGCGCTTTGGAAGGCTTACAAGGTCAAACCCTACGCACGTGTTTAGGTCTGCCTCGGTGCACCTCAACAGCAGCAACAATAGCCATCGCGGGAGACCATATAATCCATAGACATGTAGCTGTCGACTATCTCAGAGCGCACTTTCTCCATCTGCCTAGAACCCTCGACCATCACTTTACCTCTCTACCAGCCGAGAGACCTCAAGCGACTTCTTCAAGAGTGACCAGCGCTCATTGAGAGCCCAAACCGTCATCTTATACACCGGTGGAAGCCTTCATCTCCTCTATGGTGCCTGCGACAACCCCAAGTGAATTTCGGTTGTCCCGGAATTACAAAAAGGCTATCACCCATCGCCGGCTCTGAAACAACTCACGCTCCTATTACTGCAATAGACATGCCATGACTGCACACATATATATACCGACAGTTCCACATCACCTACGAGCTGAAGTGCTGCATTCGTCGTTCCAGCTAAACAAGTTACAGTTAAATTCAACTTGTCACATATGACAATATCTGCGTCGGCACAACTTGCAGCTCCCCATGCCGCTATGACGTACGTGACCGAAGAGCCGAGAGAGAAATGGGTAGCCTTTCCCGTGGCGAAAGAACCTTGCTGTGCCGCTTGTGGCTGGGAGTGGCGTTCACGTTTACTGCTATTGCATGGGAATGGCCGAGAGCCCGATGTGCGACTCCTTTAGGTGCGAGGAAACCAACGAGCACCTATCGTGTACATGCCCTCGCGATGACGTACAACGCCTCTCTTTGCGCACAACTTTAAACCGACCAGACTCGAGAATATTCTCCAAATCATACTCCGAATCATACTCGGACCGTGGCCACATCCGTTACTGGCACGAAAAGCGATTCATGAAGTGCACCAGCCTAACATACCCCTTATAGTGTCCCTGTGCATCCTCCCACTGGCACTCAGTGCTCACTCCTTCCCTATTTTCTTCTTTCTATTCCCCTTTCCCTCACCCCCAGTGTAGGGTAATAAACCGGGCGCTCGTCTGGTTGACTTCCCTGCCTTTTCTCTCCTCGCTCTCTCCCTCTAAGATTATCTCTTCGCTGATGATTCTGTTATCTTTAGAGAAAAACTACATATTGTACCAAACGTCTTCAATGCGACCTAGATATAATATCTAACTGGTCCATTGTGTAGCTGATAGAATTAAATGTTAACAAGTGAAAAACTGCGCAGGTGTCTAGGACACCTAACTCCTCTCAGGTATACTATTTATTAACCTTCCTTTAGAACGGGTAAGCTCTTACAAGTGCTCAGGAATTCATATGACATTCAACATTACCTTGGCAACTGACATTTAAAATGTAGTAAGCAATGCTGACCGAGCTGTTGGTTTCCTAAGCCGAAACTTTTCAAGACTCCAAACTCTTTGAAGTTGTTGCTTTATAACACATTAATACGCCCGAAATTAGGATATGCTACATCAGTCTGGGACCATAATAACCTAAACTTATTTGCACATTAGAATTAGTTCGGAATAATGATGCTCGTTTCATTCTTTCGAATTATAACAGAACTGCCAGCGTAACGGTCATAGAAACTAGCCTTTCTCTTCCATCGCTTGCAGTTAAACGTAACGTTGCCAGTTTATCATCATTTCAGAAACTATTTCACCATAAAACACTGCGCCGACGTATTTATTCATACTCCACACTACGTATCCGGTCGCCTCGATCATTCTTACAAGGTTTGCATCCTTTCTTGCAGCCCAAAACATTTTCCCAGTCATTCGTACCTCGGACATCTCTAGAGTGGAACCGCCTTCTTGCAAAGGATGTATCTATCAGCGATAATTCCTTGTTTCGTGATGCCTTAGGCAACAACACTTAGTAGATGACGGTTTCATTTACCTCTACATACTTAACGTTTTGTAATAACTTTTTTTCCTTACTCATTGTATTCCTACCGAAAAAATTGTCAAAGTGCACTTTTTATGTTGTATAGTTTTTCTCATGTCACTGCTGATATTACCTGTAACCCACTCTCCTCTGCAAAGCCTTGATAGGCCTTTATGGTATTATAATAAATATATAATTAAATAATAAATAAATAAATAAGTACTTCTCATCTAAAGTATCCACGCCCTACAACGTTACACGAGACTAGGAAAGCAGCAGTGAAACACAGTTTCAGTTTTCTGCAGTCCGCGGGCCTTTTACTACCTTATGTTTCGTTGTGGCTTCCTGAATCAGTATGTGTACTCGTAAAAAAGAGATGCAGGATTCAGTCGCGGAAAAACATAACAGGCATTAAGGGTAATGCTCCTGCATGCTCACTCGAGTGGGACAGGCCATTGCCATGAAGTAAAGACATTTTTTACCTCTTTCACAAACTGCATCGCACTGAAGAACACTTGCTTCTGAACGCCGAGCAAGGTAAAACTCTTGGAGACCGGTTGTGTTTTTCTAGTTCCAGAAACGCTTGAAAAAGTTGCGACCAGCCTGACAAGGGTTCAGGATTTCAAAGGTGCTTAAGGCCGCTGATAGTGTGGACGATAATCTTTCATGGTGAAAAGCCGCAGGAAGTAGCCATCTTTAGGTGTCTCACTCCCACGAATTGGAAAAATGAAGTTTGTCGAGTGCTTCTGAGAAAAACGGATGCGAGTGGCGCTGGTTCCACTACGCGGCGTGGTAGTGCTAATATTTGAGACAGGTGCATTCACTATTCCATAGTCCCTAATTTTGCCAATCGGCTTGTAGTTTGTTGATAATATGGAACGATCATGACATCGCTCGGTACATATTAGATATTAATCATTAAATACCCATTACTTTTTTCAATATCAGCCTCTGCATTTACCACAAAGTTTTCCAACATTTTTTTTTCCGCTAGATTAAACCGGTGCTCAATCACACCGCGAATTTCGTCAAGCACTCCTCTTCATTGATTATGCTCATCCGAAAGGTATTCAGTGCCCGAAATCTAATTTCGATCCTTCGATTGATCTTACCTGATGATTAGCGGGCAAGGTGCAAATACGTGCTTATTAGATGTGCGAGGAACATAGTGAAATTTTGTTAACCTTCTCCTTGGCCCACATGCCAAAGAGAAACGTTCCACGCACCCACGGTCTGCCAGGTTCTTGAGCATTTATCAGTGATGGCTTTCGAGGGCGAGCATATGTGCGGAATAATCTGCATGCCTGACCGAAATAACACCACGCACTAGTCTGCTTGGCGCGGGGCAAATCACACCAGTACAGATTTCGGGCGAAGAAAAGGGGAGCGGCAATATTCAAATACGGAAGCCACCTGTTTTCTTTGATAGAGAAGTCAGCCTAGAAACCTAGCTGTACTTTTTGTGCATTTTTCACGAAGGCGAATACGACAAGCAATGAGGCCGTACTTTACGTTTCTCTGGTCTGTTTTCTGACAGCTCATACTTGTGAATTCTGCCTTCCCGAGCTTTCCTAACGAGATTTTGCTTGCATAAACTCCTGGCCATACAGGTATGAGAAAACTTGCTGCGATTACTAAATATTTTGCAAAGGAAGTCTCGTCAAGTGTTCTCTTTCCAGCGTTAAAAGGTAAGAAATTTTCAAGAAATTTTGTTCGTGCTTTAAAATTTTGTGTACAGAACCGCAGCGCTTAGCGATAACTCCAGCTCACCACTTCATTACACCATCTTTAGTGCAACACTCGTTGCTCGCATGACTGCGCTTGACTGTGTATGAAGTTTAGGCGATATAGACTCCTACTGACATGTTCTACTGTTACTTTACTTGCACCGGTAAAACGGGAATAACAGCGCACATCAAGCAGAATCTTAATAAACCTGTCGTATTCCTTGAATCTTATACGAAAAATTGTTTCGGCTAAAATGTCATCGTTTCGAAACGCTGCCGAAGAGAAAACATAAGCTTTATTTTTACCTATTTCACGTCCTCGTCATGCAGACCAATGCAAAAAAAGTGCGAGAATAGACTCCTCAAGCTAGACAGACTGGGCCGATCGAAGCTTTGACAGGACTGGGGCTTGATGATTCCCTGGAAACGCTACACGGCGTCGGCTGCGTTGATATATTGATGTAGCTGCTAGAAAATGACCCCTTGGGCCGGCCATGGATTGTCACGCGCAAGCACATCTGTCTTCGTAGAAGCCGACGCGCTGCTCGGTCCACATATTTTCACAGGCAGCCAAGACCCCGCGCTGTTTTTCGTTAGCTCCCCCTCTACGACCTTCCTCGTTTTCTTTGTTTTCGGTGGTAGATGTCTTTACTCTGCAGAGAATAATGAGCGTGCTGGTCCCTCGTGACGACGTGCGAGTCCAGTGCGCAGAAATTTTGCTGATAAAGAGCGTCGCTAGACTCCTGTCGGCTTCATTCTACGGGACACAAGTGTATAAGAAGTCAAGTTTTGAACGCATAAGAGTCATCGGTAACCATGGCCACACCCATGCCAGCCCTCGTCAGTTTGCTGCTCGTGGGACTCGCAGGGGTATGCTATGGTCAAGAATGCCTTAAGCCACCAGGTAACGTTTCCTTTTCTATTGTCCGAAAATGCAGATTCTTTTTTCCAAACTGATTCTCTGTCAGTAAATCTCCGTTGCATTTCAAAAGATACGTACGAGTAAAGTATCTTAAAGCTACGCAAAAACAGGTGAATAATATGACTGAATTTCTGGAGTACTTTGACATCAACCTTCTATACCTATTCCAATTGTCAGACGTGCCCTTTAGGCTGAAATTAAAACCAGTGGCCGTTTAGCTTCAAGAAATGTGTACTTAGAGCAAGGAACACATGCTGATTTCGATAGGCATTGGTTTCAATTATCTTTCCAGGTGCACATGAGGCATGGGCATCGTAGTGGCAGTGTCGTTGTCACTGCAAATAAGCTTAAAACGCGCAATCCTCATGACTTGCCGGGCGACAAAAAAAAATTCCTAGCAACTGAAGTTTGCTATGGTAGTGCTTATTCAAATGAGAAGGCTGTTTTAAATCTCACCGCACCCACATTGCTTCATCGTCCAACCGAATCATAGAAAGCAACGTAACTAGCGAGCCTTAAGCACCGGCACAACCTAAACAGGACAAAGCACTGCTTTCTTCCTCGAGACGATCATGCCATTTTGAGTGTCATGCAAAGCTTCTACGTAACTGCTAGGGTGCCTAGAATTTGCATACTAGAACGGTTTGCGATTAACTACAATAGGAGACTTTAACAAGAAAGCTCTTGCTCCTAACGCGTACAGTACTACCAATTATATAGACGCCCATGTGTGTCATTACGACGATTAGGATAGAGTGAACGCCAAAGCAACGTTTCTACTACGTTTCTCCATAGGAACACAGAGACACGCACACACGCACACTCCGACCTTTGTCAAAGTGCGCCAAGTAGGTTATCAGGCAACTTAATCACGTAACAGCGGCCAATTACTTCTGCTGAGTAGCCTCAAAGCCGGAATTTCCTGCAAGCTAAAGAGTTGAAATGTGTTGTCTTTTTGGGCCATGGAACCAAAGCACAATTCTCCAGCACAGCGAGTGCAAGAATGCTCCGGAATCTTTATTGTTGAGCTGTAAAGTTTCAATTAGCTGTCACAAAGGCGTACCTGTTATCCACGTTCTCTATTTCTACTACCAGCAGACGCCTCAGCAGAGATGTTCTCAAGATAGCATTTCAAAATTCAAACGTGCGTTCGCGATTCGCCTAGTTCCGCAAAAGAAAATGAGTCGACTGATACAAACTACAGTGCGCGAGCAGATTACAAGACCTTGCTCAGCACGGGTGCCATGTAGCAAAAAAAAAAAAAAGACTGTTGTAGTGGATTTGTCTCAAAGACTTATATTCCAGTGTGATTTGTAAGGAATAGAAACAGAATTCCAATCTGAACCATTCATTTCCATGTCACTTACCCTCGCTACAATAAAACTTTTCTTCCGCTCCATTATATAAAAAAATTGGTGGATCCCAAGCATTGTCGCAACCGATGTAAGCGTTGGTTTGTATACTGTTGGCTTTAATTACCGTGGCAACAAGTGCTTAACATTATTTGGCTTATGGATCTGTACGTAATTAAATTAATGTTATAATTTATGCATACATTCGCTGTCTGCACCACGTTTCGCTGCGTAGCGAACACGCTCATGATTCGCGCGGCGCTCCTCTCGGGCCTGCGTGTCCTCGACGCTGAGTGCACCCTTTGGAGCGGTATTGCTGGCGAGCTTTACGTGCTGCTTCTGCATGCGTTGCCAGCACGCTGTTGAGATGCCAGCTCTAAGCGCTCTCTTCAGGCTATGGATGACTGTAACGTTTACGATATCAAAGCGCAGCACGCGACCTCCACAGCGCAGCACCTGCATTTTTGTCGCATAGGAAAGCAAGCTCAGCAGGTGCCATACGCACAAACTGTGAAACGCTGCCGCGGCGGCGCCGTCGGGCATGCTAGGAGGCGAGAGCCATCTGTTGGCGTTGCAAGAAACCAGGCGGCGCACGCAAGCGAGACCACAGGAGCAGCAGCAGCAGCAGCAGGTCCCGGAAAGGCGGCAGAAGAGGCGAAGAAAGCTGAGCTTTAAGAAGTAATTTTGTACTCGCTCTTGCAGCCTCTTCATCTCGCATATTCTCAACCGTCATCTGTGCCTTCAGTGAACACGGAGGGAAGTGCCATCTGTGACTCTACACACTTCTCAGCTATTTCAGTGATCAGATAAACAAAGGAAGAGAACGTTATTGAAAAGAAGAGAATTTGGCTTGAAGCGTCTGGCTTCTAACTGTCCAGCTATTTAGTATAGCATTGGGCCACCTTTTCTCAAATTTCCCTTTTTACGTTCTACACTTGAAGCTACATGGCCTTAGAACCAGAAGAAAGCGGATCAACCGAGGGGGCCGATTTTTATCATTCATATCATGAGATGCTAACAAGCAAGGACATCAAGTAAAACACAGAGGAAATTACTTGTACTTATAACATAGCACGCGTAATGCGAAAACGTGG
The DNA here is from genome assembly GCF_050947875.1 of Dermacentor variabilis. Lineage (NCBI taxonomy): Eukaryota > Metazoa > Arthropoda > Arachnida > Ixodida > Ixodidae > Dermacentor > Dermacentor variabilis. The sequence goes on from NC_134570.1 coordinate 116,299,523, forward strand.
GATTGTTCCCCACCTACGGAAAGTTGTTTTTTCATCCACTTCCAATGCCATTAATTTATCACTTCTTTAATTCCATCACTAAGTACACGTAATTCCCCTGTGTTTTCCTTGGTTTCTTTGTTTGTTGACTTCTCATGATATGCCGTTAGAACCAACACACGCAAGTGATTCATGCTCTCGCAACATCAGGTTTAGCTACGTGCACAGGTGCGAATGTCTTGAAGGGCAGGCAGCTTAGAAAGCGAAGCAATGGTAGGGGCTAGTATAAACTATCGAGCTATCGCAACGAGCAAACTACTTTCTGTTCGCAAAAAAAAAAAAGAATGTGCAGTGAGTTTTATCCCCTCGCTCTCACTACCATCAAATGCGTGCACGCGAACATTGTACAGACGCAAGAACAATCCGGGCTACTTTTAAACCGTCTGCCCCGTCTACGTATGTGCCTAGGAGTGGACGCAGAAATATTTTTAAAACAAAACTATACCTCGCGAAGCACCAGAACGGTCACGTAAGCGCAGCGTCTACATCATTTGCAGGAGCGGCGCTTTTCTGCCCTTCCGAAAATTTGAGGCAGTGCCTCAAGCTACAAGATATATCAAAACGATTGGTCTTATAAACGCAGAAATTTCATCTCAAACAGCTGTTAGAATGCGGATGAAGTGTTCCCAATTATCTATAATTTTAACACTAGTTTTATGGCAACTCGCCTAACTACTAGCCTAAGGCGCAAGAAGCGATACTCTACTTCGAGGTTTGGAACTTGTAGGGGCTTTAAGGTTTAACGTCAGTGACTTAGCCGTCCCGCGGGAACTGTGAAGATCGAGCAGAGAGGCGCCTTGCCTTCTCCTTGAGCGTCTTAGTGATTGAAATTTGTTTAGTAGGTGGTTACTATATCCATTAAAACTTCTTTCTGGGCGAGTTGGTGCATACTTGACATAAAAATTGTTACAGCGCAAACACACGCAACCACAAAATATGAAGGACGGGAAACAAGCGCTGTGTCCCGTCCTTCATACTTTGTGGTTGCATGTGTTTGCGCTGTAACAATTTTTATGTCGAGGTTACTATACCCAACCGCCCGATGCACCGGGACTGCTCAATGGGCCGTGGTAGACTCGGTGGAGGGGAAGCACCTTAGCTTCTTCATTTGTCTGGTTTGTGTCACTCTCGCCGGCCTTGTTGGTATTTCTTGGTAGTGCGAAGTGCCCGACGACCATATTATGGCCATATTTACCGTTGCGGAAACTTTAAACGCACGCACACTGAAAGCAGACGATCGGGCGAAGCAATCAGAACGCTTCAACAGCCTGTGGCTAACACCGTCCTGTGCCTCCTCGAGCCAATTAGACGGCTGCAATAGACTGATGCACCGCTCCGAACATATTGCCCTTGACCGCCGCAATAATTAAGCAGGCATCCTATAGCCACACACTTTCTTAAATGTTCTAAAGATCCTAGTAATAAAGATGCGAAAGAAGGAATGGCTAGGAAAATGTTTTATGTTACATTTGTTGAAAGCGCCAATTCTAATTGGAATAATAAAGGAACAACATCTCGCACTGCGTAGATTGTTGAAGCGCAACTTATTTCTTTGAGGATGCGGTAAATAATAGTTGTAGTTTTTACATTCGAAGAATTACTGCGGTACTGATGCTGGTATACAAGCGTTATAAATATTTCAGCAGCTACCAATGATTTCCTCCCGTTTGGGAGAGAAAGAAATAACAGAAGTCAGTTCCTATTGAATTTCTCACCTTAGTAGCAGGTAGGTATACAGTGACAGATTTCATCGTCAGCCTCATAATTTTCAGGTGAAGAAGTGATGAAGAAGGCTGGCCAGATTGCTGCGGAACTAATGAAACAGTGCGTTCATCTGCTGGACAAGCACCCGATGCCCCTCAGCATGATTGCCGATGTGAGTATGGCCGCGCCGCAGCAATAATCTTTCACAACAAAGGACTTCCCGAAGCAACGTAGCGCAGCCCCCTCGAGAGTTCAGCTTTGTAAAGTCTGACCTATGAGACTATGGAACTCCTAAAGGACCGTACAGGACATAAGTCGACATTTAGTGATGCGCGAAATTTTGTCCGCACGATAGCGTTACGACGTACTAAGTGCATAGATAAAGATGTGCAGCGCGACGGCCAGATTTACTTTAACTAGAAAAACAAAGTTTCGCATTCCCAATACCGAAACTAGTTTCGAACGATTCCATCTACCTGGGTCCACCGCCTGAACTGTCGCCTATAAACAGTGGTAGGAGGAATAAGCTTCATTTGGGCGATTGAGATTAATCTTGTCCCAGCCGGAGGGGCCCTGAGTCAAGGGCTCCTGAGTCCTTAGTGAGGTACCGAACGTGTGGGTATGTGGGTTACTTTTGACCACCTGATGTTAAATTCGGGATATTTAACTACACTGACCCTTCGGGAATGTAGCAGTTCTACTAGCGAATTAAAACATTGACCTCTCGTTCGATGTCATGACAGCGTAACTACTGAATAAAAATTATGAGGTATTACTTGTCAAAACCAGTGACTAGTGAAATACCACGGCAATGACACACTGTAAATGTGCTTGCATAGTTGACGCTGCCGTGGTGACATTGTTTGGCGTACACTTGAACGCTACGACTGAGTACGCCCGCAATGATGAGCCGGGAATAAAACTCACATATAGGGCGAAATAGATGATTTGGTGAGAGGGCGGCGAAACCGCTTTATTCAAATGTTACGTATGGGTTAAACATTCCCTGTTCAAACCGCCGTTATACAAAATGGGGAAATATATACATGGGCAACACTCTAGAACAGCTTACATCCATCTTCTGCCGTGTCTGCTGCAGAAGGCTTTCTCAAAGTCTTTTAGACGGCTTTCCACTGCTATTCATTGTCACCAAATGTCGATCACTATTTCTAGTAATATCAGCCAATTCACACTGTTTTTATGTTGTGAGGTTTAACGTCCCAAAACGAACACGCAGATGTTGAGAGACCCCGTAATGGGAGGCTCCGGATTAATTTTGACCGCCTGTAATTCCAGAAGGTTCACCTGATTCACGAAACACGAGCGTGTTTTGCATTCCTTTCGCATCGATATGCGGCTGCTGAGACCCGAAATTGAACCCACCATCTCGTGCTCAAGAGCAAATTCACGTTTGGAATAAGCGTACGGTCAAATCAGCACACGTTTTACACTCGGCCCGGGCTGCCGCCGAGCTAACGCGGGCGCTAGCTCTCTGCATCTTAGCAATGAGCGTTTTTTTTCTTTCCCGGAGCACACTACGCGAAACATAACACCATGCGATGAATGCTACCAAATTTATCAGCGTATTGTTTTCTCCTAGGCCATGAAGACCCTATGTGTTGACTACGCTGGCTGTCATGACAAGCACGAAGCTATGGCTAGCGTAAGTATGGACCTTTGATAAAAAAACTGAAGTGAAAATAAAGAAACCTGGGAATAACATCGTGATACAACATCCACCTCGCGGGATTCCAGATAAGTGATTTTCCATGCTGAGCGTTCCTGTGCTTCGAGTTGTCGATTAATTCGCCATCGCGCTGTGATCTGCTAGGCTCCTGCTTAGCCTAGATGGGAAAGTGACGGCCCCGGAAAGGCGTTTATCCCGGGTTTGAATCGCAGACCAGACCAAGTTTTTCTCAACTTCGAAGCGTTCTTTTTGAGAAACCAGTATGCCTTTGTTTGGTAGCTCCGTGTAACAGTCCGGTAGATTGCAGTATTTGCCTTCCATTATTCTGTCCCGCCCCCCTTGCGTGATTCCGCAGAACTAATTGGTCATTTGCGCTATTGTGGTCCCGCATTCCACAGGAAATTTTTCACGCACGGAATTGGAGTCATGTGTTTCCCTATAGTTGGAGAGTAATATATCGAAATAGCTATCTTGAAACGGAATAAGCTGAACACGTTCCCGCTTAACTTTATGTCTACGTCTTCTGTCCAAACTTTCAACATTCGAAACGTTTTATTATGCAGTGTTCGGTTTATATGACGTGAAATGTGACCGGCACGCCTATATTTTTAGGCCCTTACGTATAAATTCAAGTAGAACGCTGTAGTCATCAGTACCATGCGTTTAGATGCCTCATGAGATGTTTTAGAACCATGCTATCAATTTATATTTTAATTGCAACCTTCCTGTCTGGAAGGCTGCGTACTTTCTAGCTGACAGTTTTCATCTATCCTCTTATTATGATACTGAGCGCATAGTTTGAAATACTTAGTCTGAGAATCGTTTACTGTATAAATAAATATTGCTTGAAATGGCGCGTTGAATAACTTGGCATTTTCACTTCTTTTATATTTGGTACGTGTAGAAGCCGGACGAATACCGAAAGCTCCTGATTTCTTGCGGTCACCCACATCTCGTAAATTTCTTCGTAAGTTTGCTGCTGCAAAGGGCATATCTTTTTTCATTCCTTAGATAGAATGCGAAATAAAAACACAACATTCAGGCATTTTCCTCGTTAAAGTATGCTTCTTTGGATCACATTTCCTTTTCTTTTCCACAGAAAAAGCAATCGGAATTCAAGCATGATCCAGAAGTTGTCGCGACGGAGATCGGAGTAAGCTTTAGTGTCTTTTTGCTATTAGCACAGAACATGCTGCACTTCCTGCAAACAAAGAGTTGTTTTTTTAAGGAGGCCACCATTCAATATTGGTGTTCATACAGCGTCGATTCATACTAATCAGGTAACCGCTTCAAACCTGTTTTCATCATTCTGGCAACTAGATAACTTCCCAATAAAGGCGAAGAACACTTGGATTTCTCAGGAATGAAGAAATGAAAGATTACTCTTTGTATTATTATTTTCCTTTATTGGCTAGAACTGGCCACAGTGCAATTATCAAACTGTGTTCTTGAATCTTGTGTTTATGTCTAACAGAAATACGGAATACTTTTGCAGACCTGCATTATGGACCATATTCCTTTGACCAAAGAGATGGGTATAGCAACTGCCTACTGGATCCTCAAGATCATGGGTGCACATGAGTGAAGAACTTCAATCAATGTGTTAAACCTAAAGGCACAGCGTGCAAGAATAGCATACAATGAAAGGAAACTTCAGCTTTCAGACCCAAATAAACATTCAATAGTTCTAATCATTTCAGTGATCTCACTGCAGGGTAGTAAAAAAAGACAAACCTAAAATCCCCTCTGCAATTAAAACAAAGTACTTTTCGGTAACTATTCTTTTACAGCTTTGCATGTACTGCTGACGCCGTATGTTCACTGGGTACCAGTCGAGGCAAGAAAGGCAGAAGAGAGAATATTCAAGAAAAGACACGAACTTCTACTTCAAGCCCAATACCTATTCCTGACGCGAAAGTTACTTGCCGTCACCACACAAATTGCAGTTGTTGCAGCAGTGTCAGTTTCTCTCTGGAGCAGTTTCTTGGATCACACCACAGAAACTTATGTTGCTACGGTAAAAAATTCTTTGTGCAGCGAAAGCTGCGCGTTATAAAAGCGAACAAAACTTCATACGACATTTCGTTTTGCACTGGGGTAGCACTTTGAAATGGCACGACGATGACAAAGCTTACTATTGGATTTTCTCACATCAATGCAACAATTTCGGACACCATGCGCAAAAAGTCTACCGGCTTTCTTATTTACTGGAAACGTACGTTGCGCCATCCATTATCTAAATGCATGATCCTAGTTGACCTCATCCGCGTTTATTTTTCTTATTTTTCTGTCACCGATGCGTTTCTCGACGATCGTGCGTAAGTCCAGGCATTATTTATCTGCGATTCGTTTAATTTATTCAGAGTGCCGAGTCCCGCGTTCAAAGTCCCAGGAAGTCCAGGGTCCCGCGTAGGTTTCGCGCCACCACCGTCACCATTTTGAGCGCCGAAGCTTTCAAATTCTGCACGAAAGCCAGTCTTTTAACCCCTGCACGAACACATCACATCTGCAGCCCTACTAACCCACCCACAAGTAGCCCAGTTTCCCGCACCTCTTCTGCGAATGTTCCGCCATGCAGACGCCCCTAAAACAACTATTTCAATCGTAGCTGCGCATCCCGCTTGTCCTCATCGGGCTCGCCCGAGCGAGATCAGCAGAAGACTAGCAGAATCTGGTGGTACATATGCATTGTGCACTGGATCTGGGCCAGTGTAACGCCAATGAATAAACCTGCTGCATCCAGTGACAACAAAAATATTGTTTTCATTGTCATCATCATGATGGTCGTCATCTTCATCCAGGCTCGGAGCTACGTGTGCGTCGTCGATACCGAGACAGCACGATGATAGTGACGGCGCGAATATGCCTTTCGTGTGGTATAAATGCTATCACAATAAAAGCCGCACATTCCGCCCTGTTCATATGAGGGCCACATAAGGCATCTTTCTTTGTTATAATCAGAGTTGCCGAGTGGCAACTCCGGAATGGAGTTGATTCCGGAATTCCGCATTTTGAAGCAGTCTGAATGGAATGGGAATGGAATGATGTCACCAGGCGGACAGATGGGATGGCAATGCAATGGGAGCCCGAGATTCCGGAATGGAGTTAGAATAAAATGGGCGCAGTCGTGAAACAGAAATTAACAAAGCTCTTCCTACAAAAAATTTTGCAGATCTAACGCGAATTTTTGGAACCTAGGCGAAACGATGCTTTGTGTGAAGCTGTTAATCAAATGTTTCATATTTTCCCATTTCATTACTGTGTCCTTGGGAAACTGGCGCATGCGCATGTGCTCCCGAGAACCCGTGGTCCGCAATGCGACGCACGCGGAGATCAAATCAAATATAGCTAGTCACCGTTGGCATGATAGAAGTGTACGTTTCTTTACTGATGTGAGTGTGTGCCTTTAAACAAAGCCAATTTAATGGAAATATCATTGTCATTGCGAATGCATTGCACCACAACTGTACAGCTAATAAAAAAAATCCGCTTCCATTCCACACTGTGGAAGTTGTGTGGACGTTAGACAAGCACGACCAAGCCAACTGACGTTAGAGGACGTCACCACACGCACCACGACCACAAAGTACCTGCATCACGCACGCACGAACATGCGCTAAAGTAGAGCTTACATCCTATTCTGCTAGGCTGTCAGCCAAGTCAAATGCCTTATTGAACCAAATTAATGTTTAAAATCAAAATTCGCCAAAATATGCTTAAAGTACGACCTACACACAAGCTGCAGGCGTGATAGCTTCGGATTGTAACAAGAATATAAAAGAAAATGTGTTCGGTTACGCCGAAACTGAAAGACAAAGCCCCTATTCAGCGGCCGTTTGAAGTCCATCCGCATTCTTGTAGGCCTTCTGCGTGGTGCAAGTCCGTTATTAAAAGAATCGAATTTCACAATCTGTCAGAAAATCCGTAAAGTACGACTTGCGCACAGGCTAAAGACACGATAGCCTTGGATTGTAATTCGAATGTACGAGAAAACACAATCGTGTTTCACGGGAACTCTAAGACAACCTTCTCCAGCTGTGGTTTTTTGGGGTGAGCACGCTACAGAAATCCCGACCGACTACATGCTAACAGCTTCGATGTAAAAAGAGTGATTGTGGCCAAATGGATAGAGGATTGGGCTACTGTGCTGGAGGACTTAGGTTCGATGCCACCATTGGGCAGTGATTGAGCTTTCTTTTTTTCGCGTGAGCTATTCGCCAAGACAGCAGCACCCAGACCCAGGTCATCAAAGTCCAAGAGTCCTCGCAAGAAAAGCTCCGCTTTGAAGCAGTAGATATCAGAGAAAATAAAGGCAACAACGGACTGCAGAAGCTATAATCGTGTTCCTTGTGCGAAAAACATTCTGTGATATAATATTTGTAATGTTGTGAACCGTTAAGAAATACGTTTTTACATAGCAGGCACGCAAAAAATTATGCAGTAAAGGAATACAGAGAAAGCATTTCAGTTGTTGAATTGGAAGAAAAGAATGGCTCAGCTCAGCCACTCCTGGATAGGGAAGGGTCCAACTCTCATAAGTCTGATGAGTTAAAGGGAGTGAGATTAATTAGAATTTCCACTCTCCACAATGGAGCGCGAACTCCGCAACTCTGGTTACAGTTTTTAAAGCTGCTTGGTTATGCAGAGATCAGGTGAATAATTTTAAATTAATAAGAACACCAAATGACAGACAGGGAGTTCAATAAACATTGTTCACTTCTACCTTCATTTTCAGCTATGAACAAAAAATGGGAGTGCTCACTTTTTGTAATTAAATTGTCGCCATGCGATGCGGCTAACGTGTCATGCGCCTGAAAGCGCTGCCTTAGACGCGGAAAATTTGTAACGTGGATATTTATTTGTTTATTTTATTTATTCATTTATTTATAATTTATTTATTTATTTATTTATTTATTCTTTATTCATTTATTTATACCTCAAGTACCCCCATTTGGGGTTTTACATGAGGGGTGGGCATATTTAGGTCATATTTTCAATGAATGCCTTGACTGATGAAGGACTGGAGTCGTCCACCGCTTCAGCAGGTAGATTATTTCAGTCTTTCGCTGTTTGAACGAAGAAAGAGTTAAGGTAAGCGGTGGTGCGAGCTGGAGGGAGATAAACAGCCTTTAAATGGCTGTGACGGGACGAAGTGCGATGCGCAGGCGGGATGTCAGTCTGGTGAAGCAGTGAGTGATCAAATTTGTAAAAGAGACACAGTCTTGCTGTTTGGCGGCGGTGCTCGAGGGTTGGAAGGTTCAGAGAAGACTTAAGTTTAGTTACGCTGTTGTGGTAAGAGTAGTCAAAATGAATGAACCTTGCTGCGCGGTTCTGTATGGATTCCAGTGCTCTTTCCAGGTTTGATAGGTATGGGCCCCACACTGAGCATGCGCATTCCACTATGGGTCGAACAAGGGTTAACTATGCGAGTAGTTTTACTGAGGGGGGGACAAGACGTAGATTACGGCGCAGTTAGCATAGCACACGATTGGCATCATTGCTAATGCTGCAGATGTGTGAGGACCAATTAAGGTTAGGGGACAAGTTATTACCTAAGTACTTATAAGCTACGTGTGCGATACCTAATGTGCTCAGAAACTCTGAATTCCGTGCTGTGGAACGGTGGGCCGTTATCACTGCACAGCTTTGAGGGAAGCCCATGAAGAGCAAAAATATCCGCACACCATGATCTCAGTAGTTTTGCAGCGACGTTTTGGAATTCACGTATCTCAAAAAAGAAGGAATAGAAGTCCACGATTATGGCGAACTGTCGGCCGCCGTAAGAGAGCAAGTCCATTCCTACGGTTTCCCATGGTAAACTAGGCACTTCGTGACACAAAAGCGGCATCTTCGGGCTCCGCGATTGATGCGTTTGGCAGATCTTGCAATCTCTATAGTACTGTTCAATATCATAATAATAATAATAATAATATTTGGGGTTTTACGTGCCAAAACCACTTTCTGATTATGAGGCACGCCGTAGTGGAGGACTCCGGAAATTTTGACCACGTGGGGTTCTTTAACGTGCACCTAAATCTAAGCACACGGGTGTTTTCGCATTTCGCCCCCATCGAAATGCGGCCGCCGTGGCCGGGATTCGATCCCGCGACCTCGTGCTCAGCAGCCCAACACAATAGCCACTGAGCAACCACGGCGGGTACTGTTCAATATCCGCGGACATGCTGTGCCAGAACATAACGCTTCTCTCTCGTTCTTTGATTTTATCTGCTCCCGAATGTGCAGCGGGGAGGAGGCTCAATATTTCTGCTCTCTTCGAGTGTGGTACGATTATTTTACTGCTGTGGAACTGTAGGCCATCCTGGGTGTGTATGTCCTCCCGGTATGACCAGTAGGGGCGCACGGCTTCCGGGATATCACGTTTATTGTCCGGCCAGCTTGTTTCCGCATATCCTCGTAGCTTGAGCAGGGTTGGATCACTATCGGTTGCTGCAAGGAGGTCTTCGATGCGTGCTTTAGAAGCAGAAACAAAATCGATCACATTTACTTAAAACTGTTCGGTCTCTTCAGCCATGCACACTTTGCTCGAAAATCGTGACAAAGCATCCGCAAGAAGTAGCTTCTTGCCCGATTTGTAGATAACATTGATGGGATAGCGCTGCAAGGTAAGCCTCATGCGTTGCAAACGAAGGGGGCACTGGTGCAGCTGCTTCTTGAAAATAAACACTAAGGGGCGATGATCGGTTTCAACCGTTACTTCTGGCTGAGCGTAAATTTAATCGTGGAATTTCGTGCAGCCGTGCACAATTGCGAGCTTTTCTTTTTCAATTTGCGCATAGCGCTGTTATGTGTCCGTGAGTGATCGAGACAAAAAAGCGACAGGGCGGCCTTCTTGAAGAAGCACCGCACCAACACCGAGTTGGCTCGCGTCGACTGAGAGAGTAACACTTTTTTTGTTCGAAGTAAAATAGCACAGGTGCTTGCGCCAAGGACTGCCGCAACTTTTCGAAACCTTTTTCCTACTGTTCGGTCCATACCCATGCAATTTCTTTGCGTAGTGAGGTTCGCAGCGGGGCAGTAACGTCAGACATGCTTGGAATGAATCGCTGTACGAAATTAATCATACCAAGAAACACTTGCAGCTCCTTACTGTTCTAGGGCACCGCCATTTGTAGTATGTCTTGCACTCATTGCGGGTCTACTCGCACGCTCTCTGCACTGAATAGGTGGCCGAGGTAACGCACACGGGCTGCAAGAATGCGCATTTCTTGAGATTCAATCTAAGATCGTGTTCTTTACAGCGTCTCAAGAAGAGTTTCAAACGGTAATCGTGCTTATAGTCCTTCCCCAGAGCAGTATGTCGTCCATGACTACCGCGACACACGGTAACCCTTCCAACAGGCGGTGCATTGCTGCTTGGAAAATCTCTGGGGCCGAGGCGATGCCAAACGGCATTCGAAGAAACCGATAGTGACCATACGGCGTGCTCATAGTGCAGAGTTTTGAGCTTGAATCGTGTAGTTTAATCTGCCAAAATCCAGATGCCGCATCTAAAGTTGGAAAAAAAAACAGCCTTGGAATGTCGCGGAACTATGTCCTCTATTGTTGGCATAGGATAGTGCTCGCGTAACAGTGACTTGTTTAGCTCTGCTAGATCCAGGCAAATGTGTACTTTGTCCTTTTTCACTACTGTGATCATGGGACTGGACCATTCCGTAGGTTCGGTTACCTTTGTTATTACTCCTTGGTCTTCCATGCGCTGTAGTTCGGCCTTCACCTTGTCTTGAAGGGCCACAGCGACTCTTCTAGCTGGCGCGACGATACCCGCGGCACCGGGCTTGAGCTTCATTTTGTACTCGAAGTCCCTTAGCTGACCAAGTCCTTTGAAGACTTCTGCAAAAGGCTGTGCTGGGGGGTAAATATGTTCGTATTCAATGCTCTGCAAGCATCTGATGAACCCCAAACGTTTTGCCGCTGAGACACTCACTCAGGCTTACCGGCACGTTCTGCTGTACAATGAAAAATGTTTCTTCATGAGATTTGTTGTTCGCTGAAAGTAACAGCCGTACCTTTTCATGCGATACAGTTTTGTGGCCAAAAATGCCGTAAGCGTGAACCGGCAGGTTTCTGTTGGCTTATCTCGTAACATCTCAAAGTCTAGTTTCGAAATAACGCAACAGTTTGCGCCCGTGTCTAATTTGCACCTCATTGATGTGCCTTCAATATGAACCGCCGCATTCCATTTGTCTGTTGTTGTGGTATGAACCGTTAAAGTTTCCAAGAAATAGTCCTCGTCTGCTTCTAGACGCAGCTCACGCAAATCTCTGCGTCTCTGAACCACGTCTCGTGAAGTTTCCGAGAAATCGTCCTCGTCTGGTTCTAGACGCAGCTCACGCAAGTCTCTGCGTCTCTGCACCGCGTCTCGTGATGGCGGCGGCGTCTTGCATACTTGGGCAAAATGGTACCGCCTGCCGCACTTTTTGCAAGTCTTCCCAATCGCAGGGCATATTCCGCTGCGATGTGTCGGGTAACCGCATTTACTGCAGACGTTTCTGTTACTTGCTACTGCATGAACTCTCGTTTCCTGAGCGGTTGCGGCTGCTTCGCTTATCTCACGAAACTGCTCTTTCCCTTGCTCACGGGCGCGACAGATATCGACAGTGATACGAAGGGTTTTCAGCGATCAATTTTTGCTGCAAATTCTTTTTTCGAATGCCCAGAATAATGCGGCTGCGCAGCATGCGATCTTCTAGCTCACCAAATTCAGTTTTTAGCTAGTATACGCGGTTCTACCAACCATTCACTGAAGCCCTCGCCTTCCTTTTGGTTTCTTAATGCGAAACGGAATTCCTGAAAGGTTTGATTCGTTTCGGTCTTGTAGAAATCTTCAAATTTCTGTAACAAGATGTCGGCGTCCCGTTTTGTCTTCACCTGTTTCGAACTTCAATGTGCTGTGCGCCTTTCTAGCCTCCTCACCAATCGTTACTAGCAACCTGGCTGCGTGCACATCTTTGCTCTGCTTGCTCAGCTGAGGGGCAGTAGCAAACAAGGTAAACTCACTGTTCCAAGTTTGCTATCCAAGCCAAGCGTTGCCTGGTGTGTCCAAGGGCTTCGGCGGTGGAAGAAGAGACGCTGGCGTCGACATGCCGACTAGGGACCACTGCCACCATGTAAGCGAGCCGGTTGTCGGTGAAGAACAACGTTTATTGCCGGTGTAACGCTGGTATATATAGGAACAGGAGCGTGACGTCACAGGTCACGATGCCGCGTCGCTGGCAGCTCTGCCACAGGGTAACCGAATGCAAAACTAACCACCAAACATATAATGCCTTCTTATTCTTGCGACAGCGGCGTTACGAATGGTCGTGGACGCTTCATGCCGTTGACACCGTCTTCGCCGTCGCCGTTGTCTTGCTGTCCTGCTGTCGACGTTGCATGCGCTGGATGCGGCCGAAGGGTTACAGTGTCTCCAGAGTCACAGAGCGCTTTTGGCTGCAAAACGACGAAGCAATGTGCACGCAACGTCTCCGTTTCGCTTAATCAACTCGGTGGTGGAGGCAGAACAGTGTTCTGCCTTCCCCTGCTAGTTCAGCAGGAAGGTTAGTGTTCTAGCACACTGACGTTTCTTCACAGCCAGCAGTGGAAGAAGACGACGACGAACGCGTGAACAGTGGCACGAGCGTGTTCGCGCACTCGTGGAAGAAGACGACGACGCTCGAACCATTGCTGATGACGATAATTTATGCTCGCAAACGCCACCAAACCCCGGATCTGAGCCATATACAGCTCCCCTGTAGAAAGGAGTTTTGACTTCGGTCCACTTGTCTATGGGTTGAACCGAGACGTAAAGGTACAGGTTGCCCACGTAACGTTCAAAACCGCGGAATTTAGAATACTTGTTTAAAAATCGTAAATTATGTCGTTATTCAAACGTAACACGAGAGTCGAGTTCAAACAACGAAAATTGTCAACAAGGTCCCGTTACAATCGGGAAAATACGGTACCTTTCAATTCCTAATATTATTTTCCTAACTTCCTTCTCCCGAGGTAGGGTAGCCAACCAGACGCTTTTCTGGTTAACGTTCCTGCCTTCTCTCTTGCCTTTCTCTCCATTCGCTTTCTAGATTCCTTCTATAGGGAATTGTTCAAGGAATGTACTTCTTTTTGTTCTTAAAATACAATCATCCACTCACCGGGTCTGACTTTCCAAATACTGTACTCTCTTTTTTTTTTTTGCCCATTGCCCATTGAGGGTACGAGCCATGTTCTTAAGAGCGCCTCATCGTCGATAACAGCAGCGCGTGCCAGACTTGCAGCGACACGGAAGAAGCGAAATCGAAGGATCCAGGTGAGCCGTTTCGACCTATTTGCTCTCCGCGTGAGGACGCTTTCATTTTTCAGTGAAACCGTTTGCGCAGACGTTCTGGTGTCCATTCTGTACACGCAGAAACGGTTTTTACTTTTTCTAAAACTCCGTTTGAGAGTCGTCCCTCTTCGGTTAGTTCACATAGGCCTCGTTCCAGGGACAACCGCGTCAAGCACGTAGGTATTCATTATGTGCATCTGCGTATACGGACGACTGAGCTTGCTCAGTGTGTTTTCTGTTTAAGAGATACGCGATTTGGAAGTTCCTGCCTACGGCTGGTAGCAGATTCGTAATTTGAAAAGTGGGGCCTGTGAGTGGCGCTTCACATACTCGGCCGCGCACTTGTCTCAGGCGTTCCTACTTATGCGGCTCTTGAAGGGTAACACTTCTTGTGGCGAATGAGACAAAACCTTTAGCTCGGAAGTGTTGTTTGCTATTGGCCGACCACCTTCCCTAACAATACGTCCGACATCGCGAGTGTATGGCAGCTGCGCGTACGAAATGCTGTACGTGTAAGCATTTCCTTGTATACACACCATCCCTGAAACGGTGTAATTTAACGATCATATTCTAATGCTGTTATACCCGCCGTGGCTGCCCAGTGGCTATGGTGTTAGGCTGCTGAGCACGAGGTCGCGGGATCGAAGCACGAGGGGGGCGAAATGAGAAAACACCCGTGTACTTGGATTTAGGTGCACATTAAACAACCCCAGGTGGTCGAAATTTCCGGAGTCCCGCACTACGGCGTGCCTCATAATCAGAAAGTGGTTCTGGCACGTAAAACCTCATAAGTTATTTTAATGCTGTTACTTTTACCGTTTCCTGCACCGTCTCAACGGCCCTCCGCCCAAGTTATCGCCAGCATCAGTCGCTGTGAGCGGTGGCTATAAGTAATACAATTGAGCGAAAAGAATTTTTACAGTATAATTAAGCTCTCGGGTTTTACGTGCCAAAGCCGCGATATGGTTATAAGGCACGCGGTATAGGGGGGGGGGAGGGGGGGGGGGGACTCCGGAAATTTCGATCGCCTGAGGATCTTGGGGCCCCCAGTGCATGGGACACGGGCACTTTTTCCTTCTTTTTCTTTTTTTTCTTTTTTTATCTCGCCCCCATCAAAATGCAGCCGCCGCGGCCGCGATTCGATCCCGGGACCTCGTGCTTAGCAGCGCAGCACCATAGGCACTAAGCCAACGCGGCATGTTTTTACATTATGCCACCCTGGTCTGCTGCACGCTGTGTTCGTGTAATACTGGCTGGCTTTTCGCTTCTTATGGGAATTTTCTTTTAAATGCACAGAAATAAACTTTCTGGCGGATGTTCAAAGCTGCAGTGGAAATGAACCTGGCTGCAGGTTGTTGCAAAAAAAACATGCAAAATGCACTGTTGAAACTCAAATTAATTTAGAAATATTCGGTTTCTGAGTCAAACTAGATTAGCAGGGAAGCTGTCACTACTTAGTGCCATATGCACACTGAAAATAGTCAGAAATATTCTTCCACGCATACGGCATTTAAATGCGCATTACCGTTGCCCAGAGTCACAGACGTACGTCTTCACAGCGCATTACCACCGCTTAAGCGGATTCGGCGCTCAAAAATTGCTATGATACGTGCCAGTTGTCACATTTATGCAAACGCCACTGATGACGGACAAACTGACTGTAATTAAATAACCACAGTATTTTAACCAAGCACACACTTCTTCCACCTCTACTTTGCTGACAATGTTCTCCCTATGCGTCTGACGAGGTCCCATATGTTAAGACAATAGAAATAATCCAGAGAAAGCCAATGTGTTTTATCTATACTTTATTTATGACTGGAAGTGTATTCCGCACCCATAGCGACACAGAGTAACTGAAGCCGTTGCACAGATGAAGAGAGTCCCCTGAATAATTTCACGGAGCGTTCCTCACTCACGAGGTACCATGTTTGACCTATCGCACCCTGTAGGCCACCAAGGGATTCGGTTAAACACGTTTTCCCCCCCTAACTGTTGAATAATGAAGCTTGCTGCTTGGGACCATTTTTCCTCTGCCGTTGGATAATTTATTGCTTGAAGTTGAACGTTATTGATTTGAACGCGAATTTACAAACAGTTCTTACGCAAGACTAGATTGTGAGAGCATTTCTGAGTCAATCTTGTTGCTGGACATATTAATGTCGAAGGTGGTGAGCTGATGACCCAAGTAAACATACGAACAAATACCTTTGTGGAATCCGCCCCCGCTTCTTTTCTTTAACATTTCTGTATGATCATTTCTCTTTGTTTTTGATGATGTTTATGTGCTGCATATATTTCTATCATATACCGTCCTGGCTTAGCTCTAAATAGGGCTGCTGTACCTGAAAAATAAACAAGGCTGATATAATAATTGCAAGAGCTGCTCAGGGTTCTGGCCTGTATTTTGATTGTTTTCCTGTGCACCTTTTGCTTTCGCTTTTTGTGCACAGTGGGGTGCACAAAACATTCGCTAGTCGGGGATGAGCACTTGGATAGTCCGGGCTTCATCATGTACTTTCCTCCCTTCGTCTTTCTTGTTCCTTGAATTGCGTCAGCACCGCAACCTAATCGGCTGCGCTTACATGGATTGACGGAACCAACAAAGGCAACCACCATAGGTTGATGGCACTAATAACTGCTACGTAAAGCAAAAACGACTTCGTATAAAAGAGTCTGTTTCAGCTCCAAATAAAAAAAAAAGAGAGAACGAGATAGAAAGCGTCACAACGTCTTATGCACACCAACGGCACAAGAAAACATTATATTGTTATTGCGCAACTTAAGCAACTTCAATCACCGCGAGGCAGTGACTTTACAGCTGGTCCTTGGACATTGTAATCTTGACGAGCGAGAGCTGTGGATGTCGGGTCCTCGTCGTTGTGCGCTGAACGCAAGCGTTAAAACACGTGTCGCGCTCTAAACGCTTAAAATCGCATCTGCGCTCTTAATTACTGCGCATAGCGGGCGGGCGCGGGAAATGCAAGGCACGATGACAAAAGCAGGGCCGATTGTTGAGCTTCTTTCCCCACGACAACACCTTGCAATGGGTGGTCTTTTTTTTTGCTCGGTAGGTGAACGCATAGCAATTTGTTTTCTTAAGGTCGTATAGAGTTGTATTTCTTTCGCCAGCTGTAGCAATACTAGTAATTCAGGAGCAACGTGAAAGTAGGTACATTTTTACTTACGCTTGCAATTTACAGACTAAGGAAAGGGTGCAGGAGGCGGCACACAACCTGAATGAGGTCTGTTCTTCCCGTAGAAAAAGAAAACAAGAACATGAAAGATTGAAATCTTGTAGCAATGACTCCTGCAGCAGCTTTGAAATTGCGGCTTAGAATATTGAAGCAAACGAAACCAATACAAAGCAAATAAATTACAAATACAATAAACATACTACAAAAACCTGAAAGTTCAACACAAACACGGCAAGAAAACATAAACAAATCAGATTAAAAAATAAATAATTCGTAATATAAATATTTCTCTTTGTGTGTTCCTAAGTTTCCATATGTGCAAATAAATGATGTGGGCATCCAGGCTGACGTCCGAGGACTTCGCCCGCTAAACCAGAGGTTCCGGTAGAGGCGCACAGTCATGCAGCAGCTGCAAGCGTTGGCCGTCGTGCTGTGGAAGAACCTGTGGGTGCAGCCGTTCCGGCATCACTACGTCAGCACGGCGGCCGAGATGTTCATCGTGGTGCTGTGCTTCGGCGTTCTGTGGAACCACGAGAGGCCCGCGCCGGGAACCCTGAGGCGCTCCGCCGACGCGGTGCTCTACGACGCGGAGCCGGCTCTCGACGAGGCCTTCATCGAACAAGAGCACGTGCTCGTCTACGGGCCGCGCTCCGCCTACGCGCACGATATAATGAGCGCCTTTCGCTCTACGAAGAGTACGTGTAACGCAGTCATGCTTACCAGTTGCTGCCCCGACGAGGACGAGCTCTCTTGTCGATGAGTTGCCAAAGGGCCCCTCACCAGGTCTGGCCATTTCGAGCTGACAAGCTCAGAGCATACAACGAGCGATAACGATCGTGTCTGCAAAGTATTACATCGCCACGCGCTGAGGAAAGATTTGAAATTTGAAACCGAATGCCGTTTTCCCTTCTCCTCGCGGCTGCCGCGCTCCAAGCCCTGGGGTGACGTACACGTGCTGGTGTGCCTACGTACACGTGTTTGCTGTGACGTCGCTCGCGGTGACGCGTGACTTCGACAGTTATTCTAGGTGACATCTGCTATTTGTGTAGTATGTTACTCGAATAGACCATATAAAGCGTAGAGAAATAATGAACCGCACAAACCGAATGTCTGCACGTTTTTGCTTTACTTCGCACCGCGGCAAGAGAGATGTAGTACCGTTTCGTCTGTTTCTCTCCACTGTCATGCAGTCGCGGGTGCAGTAACCGAAAGTATGTCATTTTCTACCGTTTTACAACGCGGGATCATGCTCTGTGATCCGCTTGTGTCTGCCTCAGTATTCGTGTAGCACTGCCTTATACCGCTACTCAGCTGACCTCGTGCACAGCGCGCAAAATCGTGAGCTCTGGAAACGATACTCGCGACAGCTCGCTCGCGATGCTGTCAGCGGAAGGGCGCCGCGCCGCAAAAGAAGCGAGGAGAAAAAATGAAAGCGGGGCCCGTAAGGTTTGCGTCACACGATCCTCGAAGTTCCGTATGGGAAAACGCAGGGGAGGAATTTCGCTTGCGGAGGCTAGACAGGATAAGTGGAGAGAGTGTCTCGCGTGGCACTAAAGCTCGCCTGCGGAAATCACGAGTTCGCGGCACTGAAATATTTCTAGCTCGGCTATTAGTGAGCTGATTTGAAAATTTTTGCGGCAAAACGCCCCCTAAGGACACGTAACAACTTACAGCGTATAATCCAAATTTGTTACGGGGCCTGGTGAGGGGCCCTTTAAACTGACATTCCTTGTTCGACAACGCATTTAGAGCTTCCATCTTTTTTTTCAACTTGAGTCGTAGCAGCAGCTCTATGTTGAACAGCAAACGATGATTTGCGATTGGTATTGGCCTCGAGGGCCACTACTGGAGAGACGGGTGCTGCCGTTGCTGTGACATAGCAAGGGACACCACGTGACTCGCGTTTGCCCCTCTGTAGCAGCCGAAGCAGCTCGCTGGCTGGGCGATAAAAAGGTTCACTATAGGGTTGTAAACAATGCGTTTCACCCCCAAGGCAGCAGTTTAGTTGCCCAACCTTACTGCATGGTTTACATCTCGGTGTAGCAGTGCCGGACGTATTCAACCAAGCGGAGTGTGAGTTTTCAGGCGTAGCCAAAAACGAACCGTCAGCGAGATGCTTGGCGGATAAAGTCACTGAAAACTAAATAATATGGTGATCGTAATAGACCAGCAAGCGAAGCATACAGTGCTTGTGTCCTGCTCGCTTGATATGCAATTGGTCAAAATACCCTTCGTAGAGATGCATGCGACTTGCATGCGCGCACACGGAGGAAGCGTGGATTGAGGAGGCAAAAATGTAAGTGGTGGAAGCTGCACGCGTTTTATTAGACCGGTGATAAGTTATCGTGCGGCAATAATTCTGGGGAAAGTGACAAGCCACCCTCCCCCCCCCCCTCGACGAATGCTGTGAAAAGTACTGTTATTGGGGCAAAAGTTTGCATAGCTACTTTTATGAAAGACCATGAGAACTGAATTATCAATACGTCAGTATCAGGTTGCGTGCTTGCTAAAAATGTTTTGCTGCCCTATACACCAGCCAGGGTTGTAGGCGCTAGATTGTTTCGCAGCCAAGATGCAAGATGTACAATACTTAAAGCATGCAAACACTCGGAATGAACCGTAATTTACCCGCTGGAGAAGACGAACACCTCGCAGCTGGTGTCACGTAATGTCTCTTTGAATGTCACCGAGAAATTCCAGCAGATGGTGCCATGGTATGTCCTCGAGGACAATAGTGGTACAGCCGGCATCAATGGTCTGTGGACGTGCGTATGCGGTCGATCTCACGGAACGGGCGGTTGACAGAGTCGTCGGAGCTGTGCCTTTACGAGGTTGGGCCTCACGTGGCGGCCGGATAAAATTGCAGGGTAGCACAGACTTCACGACATGAATGCCCTATAATTTGACGAGAAGGATAATGTGAGTGAATTCTTTTAGGACTTCTTTTGAACGCAACTTCAGCCGCAAGAACGATGAGGCCAGAAACAAGTTGCTTCCTTTGGAGCACAAAAAAAGCAACGATTTGCAGCGCGAACGTTTGCAAGCGTACTTATAAACAGATTCACCATATTTTTTCTTGTTTAGCTTTGCAAGCTCCGTAGCAGCTCGGCACAGCTGTATACAAACGACGCTTCTTTTTTTCTATTATGGCGCACTAAAGTGGTATCGGCGATCGACGAGACATGTCACTAGGCACTGCGCGAGGCATTGCGCATGGTGGTCCTCAACAACGCGCTGAGTATCCCGCTAAACTTTGAACACCTGCCGCAGCGTCGGCACCTTTACGGGAGTGGGGAAGCATGCGTGTACTGTTAACTGAGGGAGAAATCTGTCTCGAATGCTAAGGAGGCGCTTGAGTTGGAGTCAGCAAAAAATTGCACGTGGCGCGGTTTTGTAATCGTAGCCTTCTAAATGAATCGTGAAGCACTTCAAGTGTCACATGTTTTCTCCGACGTCTCAAGCAAGTCTCCATTTGTCACCTTTTCTCAATCACAGGCAGACGCAACAGCGCTGGAGTCCCGCAAAAGAGAGAGCAGAAAATGGTTCACCTTGCCAATGAAGCTGGCGAGGTGGCCCTATTGTGTGCCGAAGTACGGCGTCAGTTCCACGGCCGCAATCAACACGTGATTTGCATCGAGTTTGGCGAGGACACCCAGGGGACGAAGCTGCTCAACTACACGGTGCACGTGAGCACCCTGCACAAAGGCGACTATTCGCCTGGCGTGAAGTTTCCCTGGACATTCCGGGAGCCGGCAGAAGACATCGACGTTTATGGTACGATGCTGCCTCTCTTCTGTGAGCTTGTCGGTGTCGGAACCGAGAAAAGTTCGCGTCCCATTTCGCCACTGTTCTAGCCCGCCACGCGATAAGTACGGCCGGAGTGTTGAATCTTGGGCCACGTACGCACGCAGATAATAAATTTAGCTCAAGTTCAGGTGACGTCCCAACTCGGCGCCTTTCTTCTTAGGTCCCAAAAAAGTCATTCAAGATAGCGTGCACTGATCCCCAACTGTTTAGCTTGTTACACTGACTAATTGGTATACGCCGTCAATCTGCTCATTATTTGGTAAAGCCACTCTATTGCAAATAAGAACGAACACAAAGAACGCAAGACCAGACGCTATCGGTGACCGTGGCATGCACTCGTGGTGTCCGATCTCGTGTCCCTTCCGTTTTTGTTCCTTTTTTTCGCTACAGTGGCTTTAGTCATCAATCACTAGGGCAAGAATAAATTGTCTTAAATATGTAGTTTACCTCACCAAAGTTATGCATCCTTTTTTCGTTCACCTCGCCTTGATGACTGCAGGGCGAATTCCCTATCATCTAAATTTTGTTAAAAACTGACCTATAGGCTCTCATACAACCCACGTGGCCCATGTGGCAGTTCATCTATAACGTCTACCAGAGGAGCATATTGGCGGTGACCAGCATATGTCTTCGTGCGAGTCAAAAGCAACACAGAACCGGTCATTACATTACGTGAACTGACATGTAGTTCACACAAAGGATTGATCGTATAAACACGTGAGGAGCGACTGCTAACTATCGATGAAGTTAAGAAGCCCACAATCCTGAACTATCTAAGGGCATCGCACTTCATTTATTCTGAGAAAATCAATTAAATGTGCATAGGTGCGTGCGAATATATCACGTTCGTCGCCGCAACTTCAGCGATGCTGATTAATGGCGAAAATCGGGAACAAGACAGGGCGCAATCGAAGAAGCGCGACTCAGAGACGGCTATTCACTGTCCAGAATGCACAATTTTATGACATTTAGGGCGATCAGAAATATGTTCTAAAGGCCATAATAAAACTCAATGTGGTTTCATCTTCAATGCATCCTATTTCAACTTACTGAAGCCACAATGTAAATATAAGTCATCGACTCGCATACCACCTTCTAGGGTTTCTCAGCCGGCCCCTTTCACAGGAGAAGGATGATGTGTCGAAAGATGCGTAACGCGAAACCGCCAGCATTTCAAAGAGGAGCAGGACAGATTGCTTATTCCTGGCCTTGCTCTGATGATTACCCTACGCTTTCAACGCTTTTGCAAGAAATTTTCTGCCACACACACAATATGCACACCAGGCACGTACCCAGAGTGGGTCCCGAGAGAGCCCGCCTCCTCCCCCCCCCCCCCCGAAATTAGGCGGCATACTCCCCCTCCCCGCCCTCATCACCACTTGTCACACACATTTCTAAACCGCCGAAAAGTCAATCTATTCGGTGGTCAACATTCTGCTGCCTTTTACAGCGAAAGCTGTATATGGCTGACCTTCCGTAGTTTTTTTCAGCGTCCGTCAACAGAAAAAATCACCATAATGGGCCGATCCTGATGATAGTGCAGAAAGGCTCCAAGCTCAATGGCACATACCCCTGTGGACTCGGAAACCTGTAACGCGTCCTTCGGGATCATCGGGATGGGCCCACGTATGGGGAGTGCTTAACGCTTGCTTCACCTCCACCGTGGGTTGGCCCGGCATTGCACTACCTTCGGGATGCACCACCTATGCGGAGCGCTTAACGCCTGCATCACATCCGCCACGGGTGGGCCCGGTATTGCACTATTTTTCAACGCGTGCGTCACCTCCGCCGCAGGTCTGCCCGGCATTGCACTACCTTGGGGCCGACCCGCGGCGGAGGTGAAGCACTTTGCTTTTCGTTTGAGAGCTTTGACTGTCGTCAGCTTTCGCTTCCATTCCATCTTCACGGAGTGGAATGGTTGTCAATTTCTTTTACCTTTTGGATGGCGGTAGTTATCGGCCTTTCCTGGGGTGTGAAGGCCAGTGTTCTCCTCAATTCGGTGCCCGCGCCATTAAGTTCAGATGTTACCATCTATTCAACGATCACGCGCGTCACTGTTCCTTCGTTAGTTCAACCTTTTTTTGTCTATACTGATCCAGGGACCAGGAAAGCGATTCGGTTCGTGGTCAGCCGGTCTGTACGCTTGTGCAACGAGTTGCGGCCGGAGGAAACGCCACTTGCGTTGAACTTTTCCTTTTGCTTCATTATTTCCTCGAGTGACAGCTCGCCGCAACGCTGGCAGATCTTCGGTACCATATACCCGCGATATGGGTTAGATAAGGTGGAAAATAAAATGACGTGAAACAGCGTTCCTCATGAGAGCCTGCAATTACCATTAAACCCATAAGCAATATGTCTGTCACCTATTACTTCGTTCGGATTTTCCCTAATTGTACAGCACTTTTCGTACGAAACCGGCAACTGGAAACAAGAGTCGCAAGGAGTTGAGAAATTAAGCGATCTACTAAGGGAGAAAGGCAAGGCAACAGCCAAACAGTAAGGACAACCGAAAATAAACAAATTTAACCATAGTTTGTGAAAATATTTATGGATTAACATATTTTCATTTAAAAAGGAAGTTGTAAGAAACGTCGCTGTGAGGGTAGAATCATTCCGTTTGTTTTGAATGACGCATCCACAGTTATCAGTCGAGCCGTATGATGTAGCCACTTCTCTGCTGTGGTTATGTGGGTGTTTTTCTAACCTTCCGTGGTGAGTGCAGTACGTCTAGAACCGCAGCATCCTGCGCTATACGCGCTTGTACGGTACTGGTGACCACGCATCGCAACCCAACTGCCCAAATAAATACACGAGTCGGTTTTGGCACCTAAGCTGGTAGAGCAGTAAACGAGAGATCCAAAGAACTGTGATTGTTCCGCAAGTATATATATATATATATATATATATATATATATATATATATATATATATATATATATATATATATATATATATATATATATATATATATATATATATAATTCTTCCGGAGCTAATTCAAAAAACGCTACTCGACATCTTTATATTACACTTGCGCTTCTTTACTTGTTATTGGCAGTGTTCTTCCCTCGCTTCTTTCATGGGCGAGTTCATTTCATGTGGTTCCTTGTTTGCCATGTAAAGGAGAGATACATTTAGTAGGCGTACCTGTGGGATACGCCTTATTTCAATTCTGTTTTGCGGGTTTACGCGCCCTTATGGCGAATGGTGGGCATTATTCACATTTGTATTAGTAGAAGTACCTCTACCCCCCCCCCCCTCATTTGCACAGAAAAGTTACCTTGGGTTGCCCCCTCACCCCCCCCCCCCCCCCCGCACACACACACCCGAAGAAAAATTCTGGTTGCGTGCCTGATACATACTGGTGTCAGTTCAATCACCAGGTTGTTTAACGTGCACAAAATTGCGAGTGCGCGACATTTCTTGCATTTCGCGCCTATCGTAAAGCAGTCTACATGACCGGGCTCGATCGCCTAACCTCGTGCCCAACCACTCAGCTACATATCGTCGCGAGTTATAATTGTTGTATTATCGCATGACATATAGAGCCACGCTATACTGTAGTTAGCGGCTGAATATAGTAGTCCGATCGAAGTTACGTTACTGTAGCGGAAATAAGCTCAGAACGTCAAATGTGCGCTGCTTTTGCCATTTTTTAACACAAGATAGAGTCGGCTACCCATTTTAATGTTGAAATAAGCGCCTTGATAAAAATTGCTTTGTTTCGAGTGTATGCCCCAAAGCATTTTACTTGTGTGATGGCCACAGCCAGCTTAGCGCATGGCGGGGAAAGAAAAAACGATTCTGTCCTGTTTTATCCATACAGACCAAGTGCAGAAGATAATGGCTGTAGTGGAGACAAG
This sequence comes from Dermacentor variabilis, assembly GCF_050947875.1. Lineage (NCBI taxonomy): Eukaryota > Metazoa > Arthropoda > Arachnida > Ixodida > Ixodidae > Dermacentor > Dermacentor variabilis. The sequence goes on from NC_134570.1 coordinate 116,324,144, forward strand.
GCACATTGAGTTGCAGACGAGCAGGGAATTTTCGTATCGGGACATCTTCGACAGACGCCACGTCGAGGATTACGCGGCAGACATGCCTGGCATTCAAGAGCTCAGGTTGAAGGACAAGAAGCACTGGCCACCCAAAGGAGCAGCGGAAGTAAGTGGAAGGAATGTTTCACACTCAGTGTGCCGATTGATACGAGAAGTTGGACGGAAGCGATCATTAAAGGCCTGCCCATCGTTAAGAGTCGCTAAAAGCGAATACATTTTTTTAGCTGATTTAGCGCGTTTCTGTGGTTGGTCGGTCGAAGAACTCGGGAAGAAAGTTATTCGTTGGCTCAATCACACTTTCAATCGTTCACTCACTATTCGTTCGTTCGTTCGTTCGTTCGTTCGTTCGTTCGTTCGTTCGTTCGTTCGTTCGTTCGTTCGTTCGTTCGTTCGCTCGCTCGCTCGCTCGCTCGTTCGTTCGTTCGTTCGTTCGTTCGTTCGTTCGTTCGTTCGTTCGTTCGTTCGTTCGCTCGCTCGCTCGTTCGTTCGTTCGTTCGTTCGTTCGTTCGTTCGTTCGTTCGTTCGCTCGCTCGCTCGCTCGTTCGTTCATTCGTTCGTTCGTTCGTTCGTTCGTTCGTTCGTTCGTTCGTTCGTTCGTTCGTTCGTCCGTCCGTCCGTCCATTCTTTCGTTCGTTCGTTCGCTCGCTCGCTCGCTCGCTCGCTCGCTCGTTCGTTCGTTCGTTCGTTCGTTCGTTCGTTCGTTCGTTCGTTCGTTCGTTCGTTCGTTCGTTCGTTAGTTCGTTCGTTCGTTCGTTCGCTCGCTCGCTCGCTTGTTCGTTCATTCGTTCGTTCGTTCGTTCGTTCGTTCGTTCGTTCGTTCGTTCGTTCGTTCGTTCGTTCGTCCGTCCGTCCGTCCGTCCGTCCGTTCGTTCGTTCGTTCGTTCGTTCGTTCGTTCGTTCTGTTCACCTACATTCACAATCAACGTTGATGCTGTCTGCATGGTTTTAATCCCCTCTATGTTTATTTTATGTTTATTTGAAGAATCCCTGCTTCACACAACCTGCACACACCCTTCGCCTCCTCTCTACCACCATCATGACTAACTACTCCTTAGGGCACTTTCACTCTTCCCCTTAGAGGTCTGTGCTCCTCATCCTTGTCAAGGAGAGTGAGCTACGTGTTATGTGTAACATAAATAGGAGCGCGAGGTACACAGTGCAGCTTATGCTAAACCGCCATAGCAAATTTGTGCTGAATATTTTGCACAGAGGTGGCATTTTGTACAGCGAGTTTAGTACCATTAATCCGTAGCATCTTACCGCGTTTTGTTGCATTGATTACAATTTCCCTCCGCAATAAATTTCAACTGCGCGTCGTGCGTGGAGACGCCGCTCACATGTTTCGATTCCGCTGCAACGGGACGGTTGAGCGCATCTGTCAAGGAAAAGTCGAAAACAAGGTGGTCGCCGTAGCCATTACACATGGGGCATGGTAACCCACATTTTGAGTGATAATGGCATACTTTCACGGCTTATTACCACCAGGTCATATTCCAGTGCAAAAGAAAAAAAAAATTTCGCATTTCGGAGGATGCAGTCGAGACACTTATTTGTTGCGGGCGTAGGCTTCGTGCGGATCTCTGTTGTTCTGTGGTAGTTCTGACTGACTGCTACTGCTTTGCTTATCTTCCCTCAGACTCACTATTTGAGTGGTTGTGAGGCTGTGCGCAGCCGTTAATTCTTTCTCCCCTCTGCGGACAGGCTCGCTCCGATGCCTTCTCAGCGTCGTAGCGTAATTGTCGCGTTCATACTGCACACGTCCACTTGTTGCTTTAACAGGATGACATAGCTAATGTCATTGCAGTATTCCATGGCGCCTACGTCCCGGCTCACCGCACCTGCTTTCCCGTCTTCGTGGTGCTAAAGTTAAATATTAAAGTCCTAGGATCCAGTATCCCACAGCGATGCACAGACTATGGTGAATACCGCGGGAAAGTAAAACGCATGGAGGAAAGGGGCGCGCTCCGCATTAACTTCTTGAAGACCTCAGCCGATCACAAGTGACAGTCGCCTTATGGCTTATGACAAGACCTTCTTTTCTTACAACATGATTGGCCATATTTTTCCTTCAATTTTATTTTTCACAATAGTTGCATAATTCTGTGTTCTACCATGCTTCTCTGTTTATAATAGTTTCTGTATTTTAACCACGTGATTTCGGCACATCACGCTAAGAAAATTAGCCGATATTATAATCTCCCTGAAAAAAGCAGGGCTCTAAGAAGGTTAATTATGAACATCTTGGCTTTTTCAGCTTAGACCTAATTCTGAGTACACAAGCGTCTTTGCATCCTACCCCAACCGGATGCACTCGCCGTGGCCGGGAATCGCATTTGTCTCACTTCGCCCTCGTCTGCTTATTTCCGTAACCGTTGTTTTGTCTCGTGTTTGCCCGACCCGGAACGTTCCCAGAGGGAAACCTGGGCACCTCCTTTCGCTTGCGAATATTGTCTCTAAATGTGCCTTCCAAGGTACTACGAAGGACGATGTGCTTTGCTTCGTTGGCCGCCTAGACTCCCATCCAAACTGGTTCATAGCAGTCCATACAATGTCTGCAGCGGCGAAGCGTCAGTTTTTTATCGTCAGGGGTAGGCCCGTGTCACCGGGGCGCACGTAACACCGCCTCTCAGTGCGCCTCTGGCGTTCAGCTCGTGTCACGTTCGTTGACAACGGGAGGAGCATGTGTCACCTGGCCCCGATCTGCGTCTGCGCTGCCGAGCCATGAACAAGAACTTCCGTATAACATGCGATTGAATATTTAGCACTTAGCGAACTCGTAGTAACAACGTCTCATTATTTATTGGTCTGAGGCACTGGATCGCACGGATGACTTCGTTCCCTTTGGCAGGAACCGTCCATGTCAGGCCTGGTGATGAAGCATGGGTGAAGAACATCTACCGTAAAAATCAAATTGGAAAAATTAAAGAAGTAAAAAAAACATACCTAATGAAGCCGCGATTCGAACAGAGGACTTCACACTCGCAAGTGCAATGTTTCGTCACATCGTCGAAAAAGAACAACGGAGAGTAGGCTTATCTGCTGTCGATTAACGCAAGTCGCATATGCGCACAACACTCGGCCAAACGCGTCAAATCACGTCTCCAAGCCACGGCTGCGTGCTAGTGGCAGCAGCCAACGCCTACGCCGCCGCTTTGTCACATCGCGTTCTTTTCCGCATTTTGCGCTACAGCTTTCAAAACCAAAAAATATAGCTGCGGAAAATGTAGCTAGTTGAAAACTGTTCAACATGATGTTTTCGCATGCGCACCACAATTTGGCATAAGATATTTAGCAAATAAAGTGATTATAAACATAGGCGAGAGGCTTTTAGCATTTAAAAAGCTTTTTTTTTTACCTTCCGTAAACCGAGGGTAAACGAAACGTTCACCAGCATGCACAAGGTGACTACCAGCTCAACTCTGGTCACTTTTTTGTGCAGCTTGGCCCGTTAGCTGCGAGACACGGCATATATATATATATATATGTATATAGTTTTAGAAACGAAGGTGCACACTTACGAAAATCGCATCTTTAATGGTTTTAACGTTTCGGCCGTGGCACGACCTTCGTCAGAATAAAAAGGTCTGCGTCAGAATAAAAAGGTTTTTAATCTGACGAAGGCCGTGCCACGGCCGAAACGTTAAAAGCATTAAAGATGCAATTTTCGTAAGTGTGCACCTTCGTTTCTAAATCTACCTATGCACCGGACCTACAGAACTTCTCATTGAAGTATATATATATATATATATATATATATATATATATATATATATATATATATATATATATATATATATATATATATATTTCAGGAAGGAGGAGCACACATACTAAAAACATGTTTTCGTCTGAGGCGTAAGCAAGTAAACATGCCTCTTTCTTATGTGGGCTTATTCTTTCTGACCTACGTGGCTGATAACGTTCTGGATGCCGCCACGCGCGTAATTTGCAAGTAGTGGTGGGAATCATGGCAGTAAAACAGGCGGGCGCCCAAACGTTCTTTAATGCATTTCCGAACTGACAGGGGACCATCGCGAAGGTCAGCCTCCGGCGATTTCCGCATCCGAGCATGCCGGACGACTCGGACAACTACCGGGCGAGTGTATCATACATCCTGGGCATCGCCTACCTGCTACCCTTCTGCATGCGCCTCAAGGAGATAGTCCAGGACAAGGAGACCGGCATCAATGTAAGCGGCAACAACTGAGGGTTTCCTTCCCGCACCCTACGCGCGCAAACACACACAAAAAAAGAGAACGAAGTGAACACAACATTATTGGATTTGATTTCACCGTGGAATAACTGCGAATATTTCAACTTCACCGAGGATAAAAGCGAAGGGCAGAAGAAAGCTAAAATCAACAGGTCGAAGCGCCTGTCGCATCCGAGCAGCACATGCTTCGTTATAGTAGTGACATTCTTTATACTACGTCTGTAGGTTTCCTTAAGTACAGACAACGAAGTTTGTTTGACCCACCATGTTTATTCCCGATATTCAGATCCAGGCTACCTTGAACAGGTAATCTGTCCACTCAGCGCGGGGCGATGTCGTTACCCATCAGGTATCATACACCCTTGGTCGATAGCTTTCGGGGAGCCCTCAATCTTGCGTGAAGTAACGTCCAGCGCAGCATCTCAGTGGAGTCGCAGAACCTGCTGTCCCCGGGATTATCGAACAAACACGCACTGAACGTTACACGATGAAAAACCTCCCACAGAGAATATATTGCGGGGTATGTATAAGTGAGACTTGAGCTTATGCGCCTGATCTACGCGCTTGCAGGAACTGCAGATGATCATGGGCTTGTCTAGTCTGGTTCACACCCTGGGTCACCTCATCACGGGAGTGGCACTGACAATGCTATACTCTGTCGTGCCCATATTCTGTATGACCGTGCTGCCAAGTGGAGGACCTGCTGCCAACCACGCGTACCTCCAGGGTACCAGCGTCACGTTGCTTCTGTTTGTGTTCTTCATGTTCTCCGTGATGCTGTCATTTCACGCACTGCTAGTCGCCACCATCTTCATAAACAGTAAGAATGCGCTTATTGTTCCCTCGAGTAGGCGGTAATTGATGTCTTGATCAGCAACTTCCGTTGCACTGAAGTTCGGCATACTCATCACTGCAACGGTGGCGCAGGGATGATAGCTTTCTGCCGCTTCTCACAAGGTCGAGGGTCCGATTCCCGGCCGACGAACGGCCTAGCTCGTGTCTTGACGGAGGCAGAATACAAATGCGCTAGTGCATGCCACGTGCATTTCGTGGTCTTCGAACAAGTCTGGGAAGTCTAAATTCGTTCACAATCTTCTAAGTAATTTCTTTTTTTGTTTGGGGGGGGGGGGGAATGTTATAAAATTTCGGAGGCACATTGCTTGTAATTTTTTTTTTAATTTTCATGAATCATTCGCGTTTCACTGCCTTAGTGCCGCCGACAAACAAATTAATCTTAAGTTTGGCGAGAACAGGGAATGTCTTCATAAAAGAAATATAGACACCCCTGATCAGTCAGAAGCGCGTTTTGCAGATTTTCCCGTGTCCGCATTTTGGTGACAGCTCTAAGATTGGTTAGCCCCAAACTACAGCTAAATAGCATCAAATCCACGTAATAAGCCCGGACCATCAAGGTTACGATTTGGAAGAAGGAATGCGAGAGCGGAACTTTGCACAATGTTGAGCAAAGTTGATTTTATATTGTTTGATCTCCGCGTATGTAAAGAGCACGATATTCAAATCTTTCCGCCTTCCATGAAAGACGTTGAAATTATCGGCGAATATCTTTGCCCTTGTCGGCCTCAGAAGTCTACGAGAAGCGCTCAAGTTTGTGCATGTTACTAAATAAACACTATTTTAAAAATCTATGTTTGAAAAAGCGTATCCTCGGTTCTCCCAAATTTCCCAAATTAAGTGCATTGACATAAGCGAATGCATTCGTGAAAAATCGGTTGTTTCTTTGTGGAATTACAAAGTGTGAAATGTGTCCATATTGTGACACGCTGACGAAGACGGTGTCTTAAGCTTGGTCCGAAGAAGACGACGCTCTGGACTTCGTGCGCTGTCTGCCACCTTCTCAGCTAGCACAATTATTGTAAATATCTTGTAAATATATTTCTGACTTCTTTTAACCCCGTAACTATTTTGGTGGAGTTTACGGTATCAACATCAAGACGTATTTACGCAGTGGGTGCTCCTTGGCTGCATCTACAATGCCAGCTCAAGGTGAGGATGCTTCGGGCACGTCGGCGCCCACGGCCACCGTCATTCTAACACAACGCAGCGACTCAGGACCCTTTTCTGGCACCGAAAACACTGATGTTGAAGATTGGCTTTAACTGTAGCAGCTGGGTGAGCGCCAGCAACCACTGCGACCAGACCATCATGCTCACTAACTTGATATTTTGCCTCGCGGGCACGGCACGCGTCTGGTTTCAGACCCACGAGGAGGAACTTACTAGCTGGGACATTTGTAAACAGAAACTCAAATATTTGTTTGGCAAGCCTGTTGGACGTCAGCGCGCCTCCAAAGAAGACCCCGCTTCGCTTGTCCAGACGTGCACTGAATCCTACCTCCCGTACATCCGTGGACGTGCTCACTCTGTGCCGCAAAGTGGATCCGAATATGTCCGAACATGATAAAGTCGCACATGTCATTTAGGGCATAGCAGACGATGCCTTCCACCACCCTGTGTTCAAGAATTCTTCCACTGTGCAAGTCGTTATTACCGAATGCTGGCGGTTTGAAGAAGCCAAGAGTCGCCGCATTGCCCAGCCATTTCCCCGCCTTCCTAACACGGCTGCTAATTCCAGCTGCGAAGAACTCCCAGTCCGCCCACGCCCAATCGCTCTGATGACATCGTACACATCATCCGACGTGAAATGGAAGCCGAATCTCCTGCCACCATGGCCCCGACAATCGCCAGGTGACCGCTTTATTGATCCAGTCCGTCGTGCGCCAGGAATTGGCCAACGTTGGCTTGACCAACCTATGTTCAATTAATTGGCCTGACTACACTCCGTTCGGCACTGTCATACGCAACCGCAACCTGAATGCTCCTACACGGTATCGCTACCCGGCAGAATAGAGCACTCCTGACGGCAAGCCTATATGCATCACTTGTGGCCATATCGGCCATATTTCACGTCACTGCCGCTGTTCGTGGAATTTGACCCCCTGGCTCTACCTCCCATCCCCCGGCTGTCATGCTGCCTCCGCAAATGCAGCCAGTAAATTCTGGCGACACTTCTCTGCCCACACGATCTAGCCGCTTCTCCCGATCTGCCCCAACTCGTCGATCACCGCCCCTAGCTCCTTACGACGTACCCTCCCGGAAAATTCACCGGTGCAGCACCTGGAGTTGATGCTACAAAAACGACCCGATGCAGAAATCCTCTTCTGACCTTACCCAGACATCGGAACCTCCTCAAAGTGAACGCGGATAGCGTACCTACTACGGCTCTCATTGACACTAGCGCGCACATATCTGTGATGAATGCTAAGCTTCGGAACTGCCTCAAGAAATTCCTCATTACTGCCCCGTCACCTGTGGTCTGAGTCGCCGACGGTGCAACACCAGCCGTTATTGGCATGTCTCCGGCTCGCATGAGTGTCGCCGAACATCATATTTCTATTTTATTTTATGTTCTATAACAGGGGGGGGGGGGGGCCCTCAGGACTTAATCCTGGGACTTGACTTTCTGTATACACATTCCGCTTTCTATTGGGATTGTGCATCTCGCTGTACCTGCTGCTATTGACCCTCCCGGTAGTGCTCCGATACGGCTATGTTCCACAAAGCATATTCGCCTCCCTCACCGTGCCGTTACCTCCATAGGTGTTTCACCCGTTTCACCTGTACCAGACGGTGCCTACATCGTATCCCTTATCCGGATGTCCTGCTCTCGCATAACGTAGCCTTTCCTCATGCCGTCATTACAATTTCGGACAAGTCCTGCCTTCCGCTTGTGATCTTTGTACTTTGTACACAAGTACACCCACACGGAATATCCTCGGCGCAAATCACGCCGGGCCGGAACTACCACATTTCGGCTTTAATTTGTGACAGCTCATCTGCAACTCTTGCTTTGCCTCCTGCCCCTTCAGACTTGAAATCCCTAAAGGAAATGATTGCTCCCGACATATTCGACCTTGGAGAGCACCCTCTAGGACAAACAATTGTCGTAAAACATGGAATAAACACCGGTGATGCGAGCCCGATCCATCGGCGACCCTACGGCGTCTCGCCTACTGAGCGACACATCATCCAACATGATGTTAACAAGATTCTTTCTCGTAACAACATTGAACCTTCTTGCAGCCAACTGGGCATCCCATGTTGTTCTAGTTAAAGAGAAGGACGCGAGTTCGTGATTTCTCGTAGATTATCGATGCCTCAACAAGACAACAAATAGGGGCGTCTATCGACTACCACGCATTGAAGATGCCCTGGATTGTCTTCATGGAGCACAATATTTTTCATCCATCGTGCTTCGCTCCGGCTACTGGCAAATTGCGGTCGATGAAATGGACCGCGAGAAGACGCCTTTTAGTACTCCCGATGTCCCTTACCAGTTCAAAGTAATGCCTCTCGGTTTATGTAGTGACCTTGCCACATTTGAACGAATGATAGACGCCCTCCTACATGCTTTCAGGTGGTCCATCTGCCTCGGATACCTGGACGACGTGATCGTTTTTTCTCAGACTTTTGCGACGCACCTCAAACCCCTATCGTCGATCTTATCTGTTTTCCGTCCATGCGGGGCTACAAATAAATTAATCCAAATGGCCCTTCGGTCGTCGTGAAATTTCTGTGCTCGTACATATCGTTCATTCTTCTGGTGTACGCCCTGCAGGATCACAATAAAACACATGCAGTGAAGGATTTCCCCGTGCCAACATGAGCCAAGGACGTTCGCAGTTTCTTGGACCTCTGCTACTACTTCACTCAGTTTGTCCTAAATTTTGCGGACGTTGCGCATCCTCCTAATCAGCTCCTCAAGAAAGACGCTGCCTTCATTTGGGGCCCTGAGCAAGCTAGTGCTTTCACCGAGCTGATTGGGCTGTTTACCTCCCCTCCCATTCTCGCTCACTTTGATGCGTCAGCTCCAGCAGAAGCGCGAACCGATGCCAGTGGCCACGGTATTGGAGCTATCTTGGCATAGAAACAACAAGGAGGAGAATATGTTATTCCCTACACCAGTCGCCTTCTTTGCCCTGCTGGGCGCACGTATTCTATCACCGAACGCGAGTGTCTGGCTCTCGTTTGGGCAGTGGGTAAATTCCGCCCCTATTTGTACGGCCGGCAATACACAGTCATCACTGATCACCACGTTCTCTGTTGGCTTTCGTCCTTGAAAGACCCTTCAGGGCGCCTTGGCCTCTGGGCTCTGCGCCTTCAAGAATACAACTATTCAGTTGTATGCAAGACCGGCCGGTTACATCAAGATGTGGGCTGCTTGTCGCGCCATCCTATCAACCCAGCTGACGTTTCTGCGACCGGCATACCTACCACCGTTCTCTCTCTGGCTGCTTTTCGCGATAATGCAGCAGAACAACGTGTCGGAACGCCTCCTTACAAGAACTTATTCAACGGCTGACTTCAGCGACGCCCGATCCTTCCCTTCGCATGTTTGAACTTCACGATGGCATAATGTACCGCTCTAACATGCGCCCGCGTGGCCCTGACCGACTCTTTGTTGTGCCTGAGCACCTGCGTCAGATTGTTCTCGCCCAGCTTCATTATGTACCGACTGCGGGTCACCTTGTATCACGGACTTATGACCGCGTTCGTCGCCGCTTCTTTTGACCTGGTCTATACCATGACGTCTGCCATTAGATCGCTGCGTGTGACCTTTGTCAACGACGCAAAAAGCTGACCACGCTTCCTGTTGGCCGCCTTCAACCACTTGATGGGCTGCGGTTTGGAGGGGCGTCGTTTTTAAACGACCTATCATTGTTGAAATCGCTGAGGAACCTCATGAAACACAATGGCCGTGACTACTTCAGTAGAATAGTAATGCTGACTGCGATCGGATTAGCCTGTGAATATCATCGAGTAGAGGTATCAATTGTTAGGTTCTAGGTTATTACATGCCACAACGACACTCTTGTATTGAGGTGCATCGTATTTTCGGAGACTCGGGATTCATTTTGACTACCTGGGGTTCTTGACGTGCACCTAATGCACGGTACACGAGCGTTTTTGCATTGCGCCCCCATCGCAATGAGTCCGCCTTGGCTAGAGTCGAAACCGCGACCTCGGGCTCAACAGCCTAATGCCATAAGCACCGTGCAGGGTGAAGGGGAGCTCGGGAGCTATAGCGTGGGATAAAAATTACTACTGCACGTAATATGCTCGTCCTCTATTTGCAGCAAGCATGGCGGTCATGTTTGGCGTGTTCTACTGGGTCGTTCTGACTCTGGCCTTGCCGCTGATGATCATCGATGGCATCACGCCATCGCTGGCGCATTACGTGTTCACCTCAGAGTCCAGAAAGTACTACTCGTGTTACACGCCCTGTCTTGGCACTTACTGGATCCTTAAGATGATAGGCATCGCCGTTGACTTCGATGGTGAGTGCGACACCTTTTCGTCATAAGTTCTGTACGCGATAAAGAAAAAAAACATTGCAGGCATAATAAGGTACTTTAATGAGCACTTCGAACAAATAATGAACGCAATAACGCAGCATACAATGTGTAATATTGTTACAAAAATCACGCATGCATTCCTGTGTCTACTTCCACTTCACAGCATCCTTCAGCGATCCTGATACTGCAGTGGGGACCCTACGACGATTAAATACATTTCGGAATTCGTCTCAACAAAGCATCGCCATCTTGAAAGCAAGAAAATTGTTGACGATGCTGTTATCATTCGCAGTAGTTTTGTCTCCAAGTCTAGGATCGCTGAGCTTCATTCAGTTACAGTTTTCCGAAAATGTATCGTCGAATGATGCATCCTCCTCCATAGGGCTGCATTGTATCCATGGTAATCTGACCACCTGACTTGCATTCTGTTCATATGCACCTAGACAGTATTTCTAATACGAGATTGCAATACGAGATCTTTATTATAACAAGTTGAAGTTGTATGCGAGATTTCTATTACGATATTGTATTCCTTTCATATAAATCCTTCCTTCTAGTTTTCCGCAAGCACTTATACCGACCTGAATGCGACTGCAGCCACCACCATCTGTCAAGGCATGACAAGTAGATTGCAACTCTCTGCCAAGGCCGTTGAGGAAACAGGACGAAGAAGACTATGCATGTCGCACGCACAGTGCTGTATAGGTTTGTAAATTTAAGGGTCGTGGGGCAAATGGTTCGCATGCGTTGTACGAAGTGCAGTGAAACTCGTTTTAACAACCGCACTACCGACGAGCACGCTTAGAACATTTCAGGCTGCAAGCGCCTGCGTAAACATCTACAAAAATGGGATATAACTAACGATCAGATACATTCACCTACGTTAGAGCGTGTTGACGCATACAAAATTGAGCACGCTTCGACATTCGAGCGCGTCATTGTCCAACCAAGCGAAACAAGGCAGCCGCCCCTTCAGCAGAAGCAGGACATTTTTCGCATTGATCACCTATGAATGAAAGCGGCTCGAAACAGCAAAATGTTACATTACCAGTCATTCACGTTGTGCGTTGCGGCTTTGCTGTTAGCTCAGCAAATTTCCCCGTAACTCAACTGCTAGAGGAGCACGAAGTTTCGGTTTTGGCAAGTGCGCTATACAAAAATGACTGCAATAGACGTAACTTTGATGTGCGTTAGGGCTGTCTGCACCTGGTTTGAAGACAATAGGTGGCAACAGTATGTAGCGAGGGTTATAGTTCCATGGAATGTTATATAGCGATAGTTCTGCTGCAACAATGTCGCGGCAGTAGTTGGTCATTCGGTCATTAAAAGTGATGATGTGGATGTCGGTAGGACAATTCTATTGCATTACCGTCGTTCAAGCCAGCCTCACGAATCTTATGGCTGTTTTCAACAAATTTCTTTAAATGCGAGCGTCGCTGCCTTCCTATACTACGTCGAAATGGAAGTGGCTCGGCGTTCTACATCTTCCCCATATTTCGATCACGTCGCATATTTCGAAAACGGACACTTTGGACTCATGCTCTTTCAGGAGTTGCTGGCTGGGATCTGTTCTGGACGTTCGCATTTGGCTTGGACAGCATCACGATCGGCTACGTGGTCACCACGATGGCCGAGAGTTTTGTCTTGATGCTGTTTCTCATCTGGTACCTATCCCTAGTGCTTCCCTGGAACAGCAAGACACCGCGGCCTTTCTACTTCTTGCTGCAAGTACGGGTCTCAAACCTTCCTTTAGCCGACACGCACCAGGCTAGGAGAAGCCGAAACTTTGCCAAAATGTTGCTCGGTACAAGCTTTCGCTTAAGGTGTTTATTCTTCATCAAGTGTTCTTGCGCTTTCAATTTCTGGAAAGAGAAGCTTCCAATGAGCCCTATGTAGAAATTGTGGCCACATCCTTCAATTCGTATTTTATTACAAAGAGCATACTTATAACTGCAAACGCTTTTTTAAACATGTACACAAAGTATATTCGACTTACGCCCCTGCAGATAAATCAACTTTCCAGGAGAACGTAATTTGTATAAAAGGCCAGAAAAGTAGTACCTTATTTAAGCTAATCACATCAGTTAGCTTGTTAACATAAACTTTAAAGCAAACGCTTACATTCTAAAGTTAAAAGCACTAACTCTCAGAAAAGTCTAACTGCGTGTCTCTACATTTCCGGAAGGCCATGTATATGTAATTGCCGTCAAGTTATTTGTTCGATTCAGTTCCTTACGCACGCGACACTTCAACGCGCGGCTAGCTGTCAAACCCATCTCTGAAGATAGGAGAGCGGCAAAAAATTAAGCCGCCACCGTGGTTAGCCGTTGCCACGAGGTGACGCGGCATTCGGCGCATCTGTCGGCTAAGCGCATTGCCACCCGAGGCAAAGCGCGCCGCTTTATTGCAGGGTTTTGTGAAGCTTCACTTTAAGTCACCCTGCTACATAACAGCGGAGTTGGTCAACAAGCATCACCTCGCATTCCTGCGTGCTTAGTGTTGTCGAGTGAATAACTTGATGGCAGTTATTGGTGCAAAAGCGCCAAATAGCACATTGAGCGAAAAAAGCGGCCTCTGTATTTTGTAGCGGCGAATCGGAACCTAAAGTCCCATTGGTTCCAACGCCACGTCATGAAGGCACCTCGACAAATTTCTATTGGCTGCGAGGCCATGGCACGAACGCGCTTCGACGGAGCAGAGTGGAGGAAAAGGAACACCTTCTGTCGTGCTGGCGCGCCAGTTTTTGCGTGAGGGGAGAGGGCATTAACGTGACGCCACGTCACCCTCGTTCTCGCTCTAGAAATCCGGCGTGTGGCGCCCGAGCCAGCACCCCAGGCTGCTGCTGCTTCCTGGCTAGGCCAGCACGTATGCTATGCAAGCATCTACATCGTCGGGGACCGCAACCTCGGCAGTAGTCAAACGTGGCCGTCCATGCCAGTACACTGCAAATGAAATACGGAAGCGGAAGAACGCAGCAAAACGAGCGATGAGGCAGGCAGCGAAATGAAATCCACCATCGTCGTCAACTCCCCCGATACATGCGGGGCGGAACGGGCAGCAGCGCAACGCGCTAGGAGACAGCACCAAGACATTGACGGATCGCCAAGCAAAGCGTCTCAAGTAGCCGCAGGACGAAGCCCTTCGACAACGCGAAGCCGTAGCGCGAGGCATTACAATACGAGCACAGCATGAAGCATTAATGCATTCGCATTCACAACTCATAGGAAGTGCTTAGGTGTCCTTGGATTTTTCTTTTCTTTCTTCAGGAATGGGGTACGTTCCGAAGAGTAGAAGCGCAGAAATAGAATTTCATCCCAATTTCAGTTACCTTTAATTATAAACCTGCTCCGTAATATTCGTATTCAGGCAGTTAATTGGTGTAACTTGCTTAGTGAATTGATAGCTGCATTCCTTCTAGCAAATGACGGCCCCTTGGACACGCAGTTCATCTGCAGCGACGCAATTGGAGTGACTTTAATAGGCAGTTTTCTTGAAGGCTTCGAATAAAATACGTACACTTGTCACGGAATGAAACGCGACATAGGGCATTTAGTTGAACCTTGCATATGCGCAAAGTATTGAGAGTACTATGTCATCTCGCTAGGAATCTGGTCATCAAAGGTGACGCGGACTCCTATCTAAGCGTACGCGACAAAATTACGTCACTGTGGCACGAACTACAGCCGGTAAAAACAAAAGTATGCGCGTTAGTTAGCCCTAAATGGACGCGTTTCATTCCATGAGCGCTGTGCACACTGCATAGTACACACCGCAAGAAAAACATAAGTGGCGGTATGCAGCATCAGACACCGCGTGATGATTGTTTAATGAGAATAACTTACAATTTTAGGCCGCTAACCTTTAAGACACCGTTATAACGCGTAACATTTACTGTAGTAGCAATTATAAAGGCGCTCGCCCTGCTCTTGCACCGTCGCCACTGTCAGGCTGTCCTGCTGTCGACGGTGCATGCGCAAGGCACACGCGGAGGTTTAGATCATATACTGTTTCATACAATTACTAAAGGAAACAGTGGCGCTAGTGTCCACGTGAGCTGCAAGCAGGGTGCAGGCTGCCAGTATGGGAATGATGTTGAGTACATGAATTTGCCGAAACTTCGTCCTTAATGGTTTCGTGGCTTTGTAAGGTCATAACTTTCAACAATGTGCTGCGTTCTAAATAATTAAAGAAACATAATTAAAATTGTCCGACGGCAGGATGCGAACATAAAACCTCCAGCACAGAGGCCGGATATTGAAAGCATTACGTCACGGAAGCAGGTGTTTCCCGTGAGCAAGCCAGCGTGTTGAGACGCTTGGCACGTTTCGATTTGACGACCTCGACTGGAGGAATCGCTGCAATTAGTAGCAATAATGCACGTTTTCAGTGTCCTATTGCCTTATCCATTTAGTAAAAGTATAGATTGCTTTGAAATTTAGGCGCCCAAACAAGGTGATAAAGCGTGCTAAACAAAGCCAAGACTGTGTGTGATGTCCCAAGCACTAAGGTCACACAAATACAGGTACTGACCATGATGGCTGAAAAATCGCAGCGGCAGAGTTCCCTCTAGTAATTATTGTAGGAAACTATACGATTTAGCAGGTCTACAGGGACACGGAGTGCGTTCGGTTGCAAAAATTACGAGACGAAGTGGACGCACTGTCAAAGCTCCGTTCAATCAGCTCGGTGGCAGAGCCATAACGGCGTTCTGCCTTCCGCTGTTTGTAGGGGAGCTGTGTACACTCAGCTGCAAGCATGCTAACCTTCCTGCTGAGCTGCTTTGCATATGCCCTGGTCAGAACGAAATAGACAGGAGACGTATTCTCGGACGGACACTTTTGGCGACATCGCTTTCATCGTGCGCTTGTCGTGTGGTTGACCCAAACCGGATGAGATCGTAGGATGGTTGAACACTGCCACGTGAAAGCGATAGTACGCCGAAAGTGGTTGTCCGAGGATACGTCCCCAGTGAACGTCAAGCCATCGCTGTCTAATATTTCACTGGGTGCAGACTAACGGTGATCGGTTTCCCGTCCGTCTCATCTCGTACGCCACCGATGTGCGACGTTTCCAAAGCATTTGGAGGCGTCTCATTACGTCAGCTTTGTGAAACGCCTCGCAGCTGCCAGGATGCTCTTCTGCCCAGCAGCAGTTAGTCGCCTTGCGTGCTGCGTCGAGCCAACACGTTGCTCCCGCGTATGAATGCAACTCAGTCCGACGAGTTCAGGCGCAACACTAATAATAATATTTGGGGTTTTACGTGCCAAAACCACTTTCTGATTATGAGGCACGCCGTAGTGGAGGACTCCGGAAATTTTGACCACCTGGGGTTCTTTAACGTGCACCTAAATCTAAGCACACGGGTGTTTTTTCGCATTTGGCCCCCATCGAAATGCGGCCGCCGTGGCCGGGATTCGATCCCGCGACCTCGTGCTCAGCAGTCCAACACCATAGCCACTGAGCAACCACGGCGGGTAGGCGCAACACTAAGCCTTGCTATCATTGTCGATGTTTCGCTCGTCGGGCGACACCGCCAATTTCTTACCGGGGCAGCGCGTTCGCCATCGACTGTGTGGCAAGTTATTGCGTAAATGGTGTTTGTCTGTCTTTCTGTCGGTCTCATCCTACTGACGTCTACTCCGATCAGCCGAAGTCTCAACATAATAGAGAAAACAAAACTTTCGTTGACTTCACCATAAGGCTTTGCAGAAAAACCTCAGCTCCCAGAAGGACAATAGTGAAGATTTAGAACTCTTCGTTGCTAGAGTGTTTCATAACAATAATTTCACTGGAAACACTAAGCAGAAGGTTCTGACGTTTTCTGCGAGATCGTGTGCAGCTTTACCTATTCGTATTCGTGGCGGACCTTCCATAGAGAAGGGTACACGCGTGACTACGATGCTTGCTCACAATTTCTATCGAAACGCCTTTGCTGAGCAAAACTACTTTGCTCAGTCATTCCTTGTAAATTTCTAATCCCGATATCGTCGCGCTATTTCTCTACCACTGTATGTTACGCTACACAGGTCGCAGTAAGACTCACCGCATTCTACTGAATCTTGGAGGTCGCGTGACCAAGTTTGTCACAAAGCGACAGTCGCAGTCAGTCACTTTTGTCGAAAAGCGGTCGTTTTGCATCATTGAACTCCCTGACTAAGCTCTCAATGGTGCTGAACGAATCAGCAGTGCACGGACAGGACGTTTGATTGCACTGATGTTTATTTCACTTGCCGATGGTGGTGGGAGCTGACACATGCTCACTGCCAGTCGCGTTCCGTGTTATTATTTTTTTTATGCAGCAGTGATCACGAAAGAATGGCTGACCCAACTGACAAACTTATTAAGTCGCCTTAACGAGCTCGTCATAGAAGTATAGGTAGGTGAGGAGAGCGCCAGAACACAAGTGACACGCAATGGGAGGCCTGCAAATCTGAACCGACAAGATGTAGACTCTCGTACGGAGTGTCGGTGCAGACGACAGAAAAGTTTCTATGTTTAAGTTAAACAACAGCACTTATTGCGCTGCTTTTATGCCGCTCACTGATGCAGACCAAAATTTTAGTGTGATAGTAGGCGCCAACGGCACCATTCAGTAAGCATTTCAGTGTAGCGACTGGCAGGCAGCGCTGTGTGATGTTTTGTCGTACGGAGCCTACGCCCAAGCGCTCGCATGAAAGCTCCAAAGTTGGTCGCCCAGGCACCTAGTCCTGTCGTTCTCTTCTCCGTTTTTCGTGCTGTTTTATGTCATGATGGCGGCCAAAACTCGCTGCTTGAACGCCAGTCACAGTCGATCGCGCTGCCACTGCCAATCGTAGATGTGAATGCGCCTTTATGCGCACTTTGGCAACAAAGCATCAAAAAAATAAAGGCTGGAACTTACCGTTTTCAACGCTCCCGCGTCTTCTCGTAAAAAAGCGTAGGTTGGCAGGGCATTTTCGCAGTAGCGAAAGAAAGAAAAGACCACAAACTCTTTAGTTTTTGATGAAGCTGAAGTTACGCTGTCAGTAAATTATTGCATGATTGCGCTAATTTCATCAGTGTAAGTTGCGATTGTACAAACAGACATTTTGCTTCATGATACTACACGTGCACTCAGAGGCATAGCTGCCTACATTTTTTTAGGCATCTGTCGGTCCTTCTTCTCTCTATATTGTTTTCTCTTTTTTTTTTACGAGGGGGATAGCTGCATACAATAAAGCTAGATCGTTTCTGTTGTGCCGCGCCTAGTAATTCCAGCTCCTCCATAACCCACTCCAGTCAGCCATTTTCTAAGTCAAGTTCTTCATCACGATGAGACTTCTGACGTCAGCGTCTATGCGAAAGGAGAAATGCTGCAAAAGCGGTTGAGGGAAGAGGCGTGTTTGTGACTGCAGGAACGCACATGTTGTCCAACTTGTTCTTTAAGCTTTGTTTCGCATGGAAAAGCTGCCTTCAACTGCGATGCTATAGGCTCTCCCACCCCTCATTCCTAAGACTACCGTGACTGCGTTCTGTACGGAGAGTTCTCTCCTGAAATAAGGACGCGGAACTCTTCAAAGGAACTTGAAGCGCACAAAGAAAATTAATCGCGTAATCGCAACATTTCGTCAATACGCTTTGCAGGTCAGCTACTGGATTCCCACAGAACAGAATGCCGACAGTACCCGGTCTAAATACAAGCGGATGCACTCGCACCACGAGGAACCACCTGAAACGGCGCTGGTAGTGGCCAGTATTCGGGCAGTGACGCTGGTGAGGCTTGCATCTGCCGCGCTTTACCGACTCTAAGTCATACCCAATCTGTTTATGTTTACTCTGTTTTATTTGCCCTGGTTCGCAGATTGCGTTGTGAGCATGTGCGAACTTAGTGATCAAGCAAAACTAGCACGCTAACTCGCACACTGCTCTTGGTCTTCTTTTTTCTTTTTTTTTTTTCTTTTTTTTTATTGATGGTCTGCTATTGAGCAGCAAGAAGCCTTGGTTGCATTCCCGCGCTAAGGCAAGCCTATCATGTAGCAAGTGATACGCTCTTCGTACTTTTGCTCGGTTCTGGACATGTTGGAGATAGTACGCCGACCCCAAAAGGTGTAGAGCACATGAGAGAGAGAGAGGCAACGAGATCTTGTTCCAGCACCGGAGCTCAATCTCCATTGACACCTTTTTTTTCTTTGACCCCTGGCGCCAGCTAAGCTCCCACGCCGCTCGTGTTATCGCCTGCACCTCGTGTATGTCGCCGGCGCCACAAAGGACCGAACAAAGTTCGGAGTTCTCTCCAGCGTTGCTTTGCTGTGCGTCGATGCCATGAAAACGCCATCGACGATTTTGTGCAGCTCTCGGCGTTTCTACTTTTCGCCTCTTACACGACAAGAAGGAAAAACGACGAGGAAAACCATTTATTAAAAGAAAAGAAAAGACAAGCACGTGCCTTTTTGCTTGTGCGAGAGGCGCCCTTAGTCCAGGGATCCTGCAGCTCTTGCTGTCTCCCGGGCCCGCCGCACCAGTTGTTGCTGGTTACGTGGGTCCGAAGTAGTCAGCACGGCCTACCACTGCTCGAGTGTGGGGTTGGGTAATTTTGCGGGGCAGCCTTGACGTTGGGGCCCGCCCACGGGGTGTGATATAGGGAGGCGTAGTCGTCACAAAGGGGACATTTGTATGGGTATAGTGTAGGGTGTATTGCGTGAAGTCTGCTTAAATGAGGGTATGTATTGGTTTGTAATTGTCGCCATGTTACGGCGTCTTCACGTGAGAGGGTCTTGTGTGGAGGTGGGTTGTGTCGTCTGTTCAATCTGGGGTGTTGTAGTACGGCGTTGTATTGTAAAAGTACGGGCTCCATAGATGAGGCCGTATCCCTCTCTTGGCGCTCCGGAGGCATGAGCTCGGGCTACAACGTGCTCACGCTGATTTCCCCGGAGGAACTCGTGTCCTGGAGTCCATACTATATCAACGTCCAGGAATTTGGAGGCTTGTTGTAGGAGTCGGGTGGCGATTCAAGATATTCTACCTCTCTCGTAGCTACGGCAAGCTGTCTGGGAGTCAGCAATAATTGTGACGTACTTACCTGCGCACCCTGAATATGCAATGGGGTTCATTATCCATTAGCATGACGGTCAACGTCTGCGTGCACCGTGGCGTTTCGACCTTAAAACACCGGAACGTGTGACACACGTTGTTTAATATAATTTAGCGTCACAAAAGACTTTTTCGTTTAGCATAGCATATATACTTCATTAGTGCAAAAGTTGGAGAAGCACGTATTATATTTCATAGGGAAGGTGATAACCACGAAAAAGCAACTCCTGTGCCACCAATTACAATAGTTCGTAGCAATTTTTCGCTAAGTGTTCGGTGTCATTTTCGGCCCCTTTCCGTTCGTCTTTCCGTTTCGTGTAGTGCCATCTAAGCTTGATCAAGTGAGTCTATGTGAATACGCAAACATTGCAAGTTTACCAACACTACTTGTGGGTGCACGAACCTCCCACGCGATATTTTGTTTAAAAGCCGCCGGGTGCCGACACATATCTGCCCAAAGCACAAACTATTGTTAGAATTTGCTAGAATTCACTACACGGCAATTGCCCACTGAGGTTTCTGCCCCAGTTTTGTAGAGTGCAGCTCTTAGGCGCCTGTTCCTGCGGTGAGCGTCGGCATATTACCTCGTAAACAAGCGAACAAGCACCGCAAAGGACGAGAGCCAACCCGCAGCGCAGCGGAGATCAAAGAGGTGATAGCGAAGAGAACACGAAGAGGAAAGCGCAGGAGGGGGGCATTGCGAAAGCGGGACAACAAAAGCGTAGTGCCGCACAAGACGCACGATGGCTACCAGATGGCGCCAGAGAAACGCGCGTCGTCTGTAAACCAAAGCACTGCATGAGCGCTGGTCTGTCTGCGGTGGCTGCTTTGAATCTCGCCCACGTGTCCTTCACGCGCTGTGTCTCGCGATCTCCCGATCAGCGGGGCAGTCGCGTCACACTTCTCTCCGTTTGGAACGTACCGCACGAGACAGATTATCCGTGCCAGCAAATATATGCCGAATTGAAAACACGTATAGTACTGCGCTCCCATTTCGCATTATAGAGTATCGTAATGATCGGTGTTTTTTTTTGTACTGGTTTGGGGTTCTAACGATGTCAATTCGAGCCTTTTGTTGTGTCATATGTTGTCATTCAGAGTAATACGTTTAATTTTAAACGCTGCACATTCGTAGCAAGTTGCGTCCACGGTGGTCTCTTGTTTTTAATGAACGTTGTGTCGACGCAGCCTATGCGACGCGACGACACGCTGAATGTCGGGCAACTAAGATGAAGGTATTGTCGTTCAGGTTTATAGCTAGTAGAACACGAACAAGAGTGCTCATAGTAATTCGGATAAAATGAATGAAACAGAAAACTCAGTCTTTTCGCTGGTAAGCATGTGCAACCAATTATCTCTCATCGTGCACGTTTCCAGAAAGTTTGCTTATCGTCCCGCACAATTCATATGTAAATATATTTCTTGCGCAGGCTATTCAAGTTCCAACTTGTACACACTTAGCAGCCAACTCAAACGCAATTTCTTGCTATACGCAGAAATTCGGAAACTTGACAGCACTAGACTCCGTGGACCTCAAAATCCTCGACAAGCAAATCACCGTCATCTTAGGTCACAACGCAGCAGGCAAGACCACCATCCTCAAGACATTGGCTGGTTTGTATACGTCTCTGTAGAAATCATCGCCGTGGTAACAAGTACATGCGTTCGAAACGAGAAAATGTGAAATGAGAGATGGAAAATTATTAGTGCGTTAGCATCCTTAGGGTACCGCACGCACATTGCAGGGGTAACTATGTCTTTCATCTCCCTATTTATGTAAGTATTTCTCCAACCGCTTTCCTGCCTACCTGTGACATTGGATAATCCATGGTCTAATCCCAGGTACCAAGAACCCATCTAGAAGATGTATTCATTTGGGCTTGTGCAAGCCAAGAGGTTGTCTACTATCTGGCTTGTACATGCTGAGCAACCAGCGCCAGAAAACTACACAAGTACTCCTGAAGCCAAGCTAGTGCTCCCTCCGTATTCCTCTTAGGGAAGTCTTGGCAAGCAAGCTGTTTGTTAGGGTATATGTAGAACTTACTTATGATGGTTTATTTTCTTTGCCCGAAAAAACATGAAATCTGCACTGCAAAAAAAATGTTAACTAATGCATATGTTAATCGCCAGCTAAATCAGATCGCTTCTACAAACGTGCTTTTCCTGCAACCGGTGGCGTGATACAGAATTTCTAGGAAACGTACATATTTGCAATACGACTGACTTTGCCTTCAAAATTTAAGCGCGCCAAAAGATGCTAATCTGAAAAATTTCAGCAATGTGTCCTACGTAGATGCACGCTTTTGCAGAGGCATACATTATTAAAAGTAGCTGCATAGGTTCTACAGTTTGTCATAAATATCAAAAGTACAACGTTGAGGGCCTGTGTATGAGATGCAAACATGTATACATATGGCAGCCATGTATTTCAGCACTGAAATGAAATTCTTCAGAAATGAATAGACTCTCGACAGCATGATTACACTTTGCAAGGGAACAGAACTTTAAAAATTTGGGTATACTGCTAACACAGGAAAAATTCATGCAAGATACAAGGGTGTCGAACGAGGCACGTTGAAAAGACATCTTGTAAACATACTCTAAAATTCCTCTTCCAAAGCCAGCATTTCATAACAATATTTAAGGGACAGCAAAAACAGCGAGATAAAATGATGTAATGTTGCAAATTATGTGCGTGTGCTTTCCTTGTGTAGACTGTGTCATAATATATGTATAGGTAATGAATTGCATGCAATGCTTTGCATTCTTTAACTACAATACATATGTTATGAATGACATTTCTAGAAAAAGTATTTCCACATTCTAACAGGATAACACGAAAGAAGAAAGGCATGTCAGCTGCTGGAGATCTGTGGCTTTAGAAGAATCTGGGGTAGTTAAAATTACAAAAAGTACAGACTCATTTGCAGGAAAACCAGCACTAAAGAACGGCATGTTTAGCATAGGCATGACTAAGAAATAATCTCTACATATATGTTTAACAGCGAAACACTATGTAACGAGAGATTTCTCGCCATTGACAGCTGTCAAGCGTATACAACTGTATATTTCCAGAAACGCACAAACCATTTTCAAGAATTTTGGGAGTATTTCCATGCTAGGTGAACATGCCAGTTATGAAATTACCTCTCAGGACCTCAATTAGAACACATCATGTTTAGTTGCTTGTTTTATGCCTGCCTTTTCAGTGACTGTCCCCGTAAGACAGAACAATGGCGTAAAACAATACGACACGAAAAACCACCATCATTCAGGCACCAAAATATAGAAGTATAAGTATAAGCATAGTGCCAGAAGACCGGTATATTTCACTTTATAACTTAAAATGGCAGTTCATGTTCACCCAAAGCATCTCCCATGTTCTTTTGCTGCCCGGAAGTAAACAGCTATTATAGCTTTCCATTACTTTGCATCTTGTAAGCAAGCGGACTTGAGCATCAGTTACAACTGCAATAACTGCATGTAATGCTCCTAGTTCGGTTCCAAATTTTTGTGTGTGTGTCGGAAATATAATCCGCCAGAATGTGTACAAGTTTCCCTATGTCCATTTTAAAGCGCCAGTTTGCTACAGGATGCAAAGATGGTCCTTGGAAGTTATCTGGCCATTGTCAACAGACATTTGAAAATAACATGTGATAGTTCACCTAAGCAGCGTTTAGAAACCCAAGGCAAAATATTATTCCGTTATCATTCACTTAATCCTTATATAAAACCAACAGTCATTTTAACGAGAGGTAAACGTGCTACATGACGCTGATTTGGTCAATTATATCAGAGTAGTCTAAATTTCTCTTTAAATACTAACTGAACTAGCTTAACTTATTATGTCTACTCCTCGTCCGATAGCAAAGCGCAACTCTTGCACCAGGTGGCTGCTGTTTGGCGAATGTCATGAGTCGTCACATTTTTCCACGTGGGATATCTTCGAATAGCTTCTGGAATAACAAACCATCTAGTCAAACAATGCACGTAGCACACAGTATCAGCAGTTTTACCTGATACTCGTACCATTGTCACATAATAACAATTATGCGATTAAAAAACTATTTGTGGAAAATCAGTTCTACGGGACTGCAAATGGAAAGACGGTTTATACTAGAAAAAATTGTCATCAACTCGCATTAGCTACACTGGGTGGATAACAATTTTCTCTTTCAAATGTGTCTATCTATTTGTATGTATTTTTTTCATCCCAAACGCTGTGAATTTTGTAAGAGTCACCGCACTTATGCCTATTCAATCAGCAGCCCTCTAAACTTAACTCCAATGACAGTGTGGACATGCAAGTCCCTGAGGCTCTTTTTTCTGCCGCCTGCTTAGCGTGCTAAAGTTTCCACCCAAGCTGTCTGAAAATCGTGGGTAGGATTCCTGCAGTAAAGATTGTTAAGTCCCGCCCCCACGTAAGAGAGAGCCATTGTGTCTGAAAAAAATAAACGTAAGAAAAAAATGCATTCAAAGCATAAAACGCAAATATAAATATGCTGGATTTTACAATGAGGGCAAGAAGGCAGGAATGAAACCCCCAGAAAAAATAAGCAGAACAGCAAATGACGCTGGATGATATGCGTTATAGAGAAATTACTATTGCAGCAATATCTGAACAAAAACTGCAAGGAGTAAACAGCAATGGTGTAAAAAAGTCATACCTAAAATTACTGCGTAACAACAACTCAAAAACATGCAGCAAATGAAGCCACAAAATGTCAATAATATAACGAAGTCACCTTTACGCAAATATGAAAGGCATTTGTTGCACGTGGCACGAGTTATTTATAAAGAAAAGGTGCTGGTATTGTACATACATAAAGCGTTTACTTACAAGGTATCGCAAAGCAGGATCGGAATTCTGCCTGGATCTAATGTGGTAACATTTTCTTTCTTCTCCAAGGGCAGCTCATAATCTGCCATGCCATTCTGCCAGTTTCGTTTGCAACACGGAGAGCTGCTAGGAGCCTCTTATTTTGATGTCTTATACTCTTCTCATGTCTGTCATTAGTGCGTAAATGTCTGAAAGCAAAAAAAATCGACAAGAGCCAGGAACATTTCGATAGCTTGGACGGTAGCTAATAACGTGCCACGCGACGCGCCTTCAGCATGCATAACTAGACCCTATATATCTACGCATGTTCGATCCTGCCTCTAAGGCCTCTGAGTCCAATCCAAACTCTTCTTTACTAGCGTCATCATTCCCAATTTTAGGTGCAACGTGGCTCGAGATTATGTCACTGTGATCGGTATTCTTGGCTTAAATGTTGACGTCACTGAACCGCGGGTAGCATTACTTCTAGGAGAACGCTTGCATTGAGCAGACCGTCATAATTTTGCTCTCTTAAGGCCTTGGGTAGTACAGGAAAACTCATCAAGGCCTATTTTATACAATGGGCAACAACGGCGTTCGCACAAAGTCTCACTTTGTTCTTATGCGCTACTTTGATTTTTATTCTTGACAAAATAAAACCAGTGGACGTATATAAAAAGCAGGTGCCTCTATGTCTCGATGTAATTAGTCGGAGGGACGCATACATTATCCGTATCGTGATGCAGTTCTAAGGCCTTCAACAATGTAATATACGTCAATAAGCGGTATAGATCACGTTTACATAATGTGGGGTTCTTCTCCGTGCTCTTCGGACAAAGGAACGACAACACAGTAGTGCAAACAATCACAAGGGCATTTATTGAACCTTTCATAGGTCAATGCCTGCTAGCCGAGTCGCTAACCACAAAACATGCCGATGGGCGCGCGACAAATCTAGAAGTCCGACTCACCGCGACCTGCATAGCGAGCGAATATGTTTGCCCCATGCTGGATCCCAACGCCTGGTCGTTAGCGCGTCCTGTCACGCGAACGGCGGCGCATTCCAAGACGGCCACGCGAGACGGTCTCGCAGAAGCATGGGTCGGCGCACGCGCGGCACGGCACGTCCGTACCGCTTGCTGATCTCGAACCCAAGGGTGAGCGCCTTGTCTTCCGGCGCCCAAGTAGCCCCGCCTGTCGGCGGCGTTAGCAGCGCAACACTCGCGCCATCTCTCGCACCGCGCCCCAACCACATCGACCGCCGCGGGCATCACGCAGGCCACGCGGCGAAGCCGCACTACAGGAGTCGCGCTATGCGGGAAAAACATCAGGGGACGCGCGAGAGTCGCGCATCCCCACATTCCCCCAACCTCAAATCACTTCTTATTCCGGCGAAACATGTCACACGGTCTAACATCAAGGTAGTGCATGCAACAGTGGCTGCGCTGAGGAAATGTCCACACGCTGTCCATAGCATGCGAGCCGACATTGTCCCTGGGTACACCACTGGCGTCCTCCGGTCACGGCAGCAGCTTTGCGGGCTCGACGGCACGATGCCAGGCCAGGACTCCGGAGACGACGACGCAGTAGTCGGTACGAACAAGCGTCGCTCGCGCCGACGCGCCCTGCTGGGAAGAGCCACCGTAGCTGTCGGTGACCGCCGGCACTTTTGTCCGCCGCCGAGGGTTGTGAGCTGTATGCAGGAGGCCGCCGAAGTCGCTGCGCTGAAGTGGCCACAGCATCACCATCGCCCGGGGTGACTCGATCGTAGTCCGGGGCAGCAGCGCAGACGATGTGCAGGTGACAGCAAGCCAGGGGTGACTCCAATCACGCTGCGTACACTCAACACGCTCGGCAAACACTAAAGTAGTGCAAGGGAGAGGAATTATGCATGCGCATCGCCCACGTGGTACGATGTTCAACTCGGCCAGCAAAAGATCGGGCAGCTACTCAGATGCTAAGTTCACGTGAACGAAGCTCGCTTTCTTGAGTCGAACGAGTAATTTCAATTCGTGCGAGGCTAACTAGAATGAGGGAAGCAACTTGCAACACCTCAACGCCACGGTCCACCAGGTTGTGTCCCTCAACGTGCGATAGGTAGCTCCGTAAAGCCTTAGGCCTAAAGCGTCGCTACCCTGACAACAACCGGCATCCAAAAACAACACCCAAAATGAGCGCAAAACAGGCTGCCGCGAGGAGACGTCAGCTCTGTGAGGTGGTCCTACTCCGCTCGGTGCACACAGCATCCGAGTTGACGGCTCCTACCGTCCTAGACGGTGTCGGAGCGCCCCGTGCCAGGCCGCAATACCAGTCAGCCCGTAGTGGCACCCGTGGCCCGCGGCCACCCGGCTCCCAGAGCCGCGACTTCATCCGAGTCAAAGAGATAGAAGAAGCTATTTACATAAGAAATTCGGACCACCCACGAGGCTTCCGTACTCACTCGCTTCAGGCTTGGCAATGCTCCGCGGGCGCTAAGTCTTGCTCTCCCAGGATGCAGACCACGTGGCTCTCGTACCGACGAATGCCATTAAAAAAAAACACTTGCGAAAAGGCTTAGCATGTTGACATGTTCAAACTTGACATGTTCAAACACACTACAGCCACCGTATCCTCGCTGAAGAAAGCACGCCGCCAAACTAGCGATCAAAATCCACGCTAGTCCTACGCTTCGGTTCAAACAAAGGTCTCGAACGAAGCAAAACTGTTAAAATTATCGTCCGATGCCCCAAGAGTCCCACGTTGGGCAGCGAGATGTGGGGTTCTCCTCCGTGCTCTTGGGACAAAGGAACGACAACACAGTAGTGCAAACAATCACAAGTGCATTTATTGCACCTTTCATAGATCAATGCCTGCTAGCCGAGTTGCTATCCACAAAACATGCCGATGGGCGCGCGACAAATCTAGAAGTCCGACTCACCGCGACCGCATAGCGAGCGAATATGTTCGCCCCATGCTGGATTCCAACGCCTGGTCGTTCGCGTGTCCTGTCACGCGAACGGCGGCGCATTCCAAGACGGCCACGCGAGACGGTCTCGCAGAAGCATGGGTCGGCGCACGCGCGGCACGGCACGTCCGTACCGCTTGCTGATCTCGAACCCAAGGGTGAGCGCCTTGTCTTCCGGCGCCCAAGTAGCCCCGCCTGTCGGCGGCGTTATCAGCGCAACACTCGCGCCATCTCTCGCACCGCGCCCCAACCACATCGACCGCCGCGGGCATCACGCAGGCCACGCGGCGAAGCCGCACTACAGGAGGCGCGCTATGCGGGATAAACATCAGGGGACGCGCGAGAGTCGCGCATCCCCACAATAAAAACAGCAGCAGCTTAAAAAGTTGGCAACCGCCGGCTGTAAGGAAACTACGTGGCGCGTTGGTGACAAGCGGCTCCCGCTGTAAAAAATTCAGCACTGACAATTGATGACAACGGCATTAAAGAATACTGCGCCAACCAAAATGTAATGTCAACTAAATTAGTTTATTAAGTTGTGTCCGCAACATTGTGCGACGAAGAAATTCGAAACGAAATTGAGGAGTCGTTCCACTCTGTGAAGGGGGATTACCAGCGAAGTTGTACCACATCACACAGGGTTAGACAAGGTTAAACTTTTTTTTCATCATTTTGTAATGACAGTGACGATAGCTTAGTGATTACTGGGATATAGACTGATTGGTTCGGTTACAACCTTATACAAAATCTTGCTGCAACTTAAATCTATACAAGACCTTTGTTGAGTAGTTGAGTTGACTCTGATTGAACCATTTCTCGTCTGGATTTGAAATGTCCACATTGAAGTCTCCAACGATGATCATACGGGTAGTGTCATCACTGCTAACCCATGCAAAATGTGTGGTCATGAACTTCTCGATATCCCACTTGGATGTACCTGATATATGCGCAGTGGTTATCACAATTCTGTCTTTCGTTCGTACGGCACAGACGTCCATCCCCACAGTCACTGGCATTGTCTTCTTGCGAGTCAAGAGGATAGATGTATGTAAATTTTGTCATTTGAGTGTATGGCAACGCCTCCTGCTCGTAAGTCGCGCCTGGAACCAAACGGGGATATTGCATTTTTTGCTTGAGTACGGGAGTATGAGCCATTGCTTCCGCGGGTATGAACCATTGATGATCACAGTTTTCGACATGTTGTTTTCTATGTTGTATGTGTTATTAGAAAGTACGTAACCATTGTTTGTTTCATTTTGCTGAGTGTCTGTAGCCTCTGCCTTACGAGGCTATGAACCATTGCATTTTTTCTAACTTAAAAGGGTATGAGTGCTTACGAGGGTATGAGCCATGGATGATGATAGTTTTTGTTGGCGCACATGAAAAACTCACGGAACCCTAGCCATATACAGCTTCAATGGGGGTAATAATCCAAGATGTCAATGGGGGTAAAATCGTGCACCAGAGCTTTCAAAACAGGTAAAAACATTGGTCACTTATCCGAATGATGCTTCACCTTCAACGCAGAAAGATACAGAGAATGCGATGCACGCATAAACTTGACCTATTGAATCCGTTAGGAAGCGGAGAAGCCAGGTGGAAGCAGTGTATGAGAGAGCCAGCGTTGGAAGCGGCCAAGCCACAGAAGCGCAGCAACTGCTTCGCCACGCCATGCTGTACTAGCATGGGAAACTTATACAGCGAAGTTGTCCATGGCTAGGACCCTGGGAATTTTTTGTGCCTCAACGGCGACAGAAAACGATCATCATCAACGGCTCATACCCGTAAATGCAATAGCTCATAACCCCGTCGAGCCCACGTCCCAAGAGTTTCCCAAGGAGAGCAACCTGATGCTTTCTTTAGCAGGCTGCGCCACAAATACACTGGGTACGTGCCGCTTTTCAATGAACCTCTCGCCTACTTGGGTCACTCAGTATGTGCTGCTGGGTGTGCGGCAAGCGAGGGAACAATTCAGCGTTAGCAGGCGCTGGTGCTCGACGTTTGTCGCCTCGGAGGCCCGCACGGACTTCTCGGCAGCGCCACTAGAAAGCGCTGGGGAAGCGCGAAAAAGGTAAATAGCAAGAGCTTGGTGGCGCAACCCACCGCCCCGTTCCAAAGGCGACGCTGATAACATCCATCCATCCATCCAACCATCCAGAGTAGTCCCGCTGGAGTACACGCCTAATATATAACTCGCTTCAACGGTGATAATACTTTGTGTCGCTATATTGATTCAACGCTAAACGCATTGTCAACGAAAGTCAACGAGAGATGGATTCTGTCGAATTTTTGTTGTAGGCAGGCATAGGAGTGCTAAAAAAAACCATGAAAAATCTCGATGTCAGCATTTTGTGGAAAACTCTTGCCATGGTGACTCGGCGCGGCTTTTGAAAGCGCTACTGTAGTTCGTCTTAAAGGAGTTATATTCGCTATCATGCCTCTGAACGTCTTTAACAACCTTTTCAACGCTGCTTTCTTGCGTTTTTGTTTGTTTTACCACACTGAGATGAGGCGTTAGCTGGAAGAAACAAAGGAAAACATCTCGCACTGCTTTTCTGCAGGCTATCCTAGTTCAGAAGAGGGGCTACATGCGCTATACGTTCTAAACTAGGCACTTTTGAATGAATCGCGCCATTTAGTTGCACACAGACGAATGCACTAAGAAATATGCACGTTCCCATTTGTTTTATCACGTTCTGAACACTGCGATTCGAAGTGACGCCTATATAGTACCGAGGCACCATCCTAGCGTTCCACTGGATGGGTGATAATCAGCATATGCATTCTAGCTAGAAACTGGTAACTGCTGCATTCAGCATGGGAAAAGACAACAAAAAACTGCGAGCACGAATTTATGTCCTAGTTATTTTGTCATTGTCTTTGTCTTTTACCACCTGCAATTAGTATTTAAGAAACATTGTGCAACTTACCAGCACGGTGAACTAACTCTATGGCCTGTTTTACACATTATTCTCTTCGTCGCTTCGTGGTGATGTTTAAAGGACATTGAAAATAGGGCCAATCGTGTTCGTATTCAGACGGCTGCTTATTTTCGACCTCTTTACGATGGCGTGCTTCTTCCTTTTGCCCCGGTGCAGGCATTGTGCGTCCTACAAGAGGATGCACTCAGGTTTGCGGCTATGACGTGGTGACCCGTTCGTCTCTTGCGCGGAAGAATATCAGCTTCTGTCAGCAGGACGACGTATTCTTCGCCGACCTCACTGTCTACGAGCACCTCATCTACTTTGGACTGGTACGACAACTACTACACCGCACTTGTTAAGAAAATTCATAAGCTCGATTCGCAAAGGTAATTCTTGCTCCGGAGCGCTGTTTATCATTGGCCGACCGCCTTCGCTAATGCAGCGTCACGATTGGCTGGCACTTGCTCTTATGAACAGGGATAGCATCAGATCTGTTTGTCTACGGGCCCTCACCTTTCGGGCCCTCATGAGGTTTTCCTTGTAGGGATGGGGGAAAAGGAGGGTGGGGGTTGGCTGATTTATTTTTCAGAGAAAAAATTCTTTTCGCCGGTCCACTACAACACCGTTTAGCGTGACTGCCCATAACGAGCGAACTACCGCCCCATCTGAGACGTGCGCTTACAGTTTTTGTGACTCCTCGCAACACTTCCTTGAAAAACGCCTCGGTTTTTCAACAGTTCCTCTAAGTGATGCTGTAAACTTTGCTGAGGTGTCTTCCCGCGTGAACATGAGGTGAGCTTAAATGTCGCACTTCTCAGCAGGTTGGCTTCGACGGATATCGGTAAAGATGGTCGCTGTAATGGGAAGCTAATCCAATCTATTTCTACTTGATTTAGGCCATTAGCAGTCCATTACTGGTCAAACATTTTTCGGACCCCACCCACTTTGTTTGGCTTCCACCCAACGTTATGAAAACCAAGATAACACTTCAACTCATATGACGTGTACACAGTGACCATGAACGATTACACAGAAGAAAAGAAAAAAGTTTTGGTATTACGCCTTTTCGTCATTAACCATCCGCTATCGGTCAAGCGTTTTGCATTTGCGCCGAGTTCACCCGTCTGTCACGCAACGTCGCAAAACCGCGAAAACTTACCATGTAAAGGTGACGTGTGCGTACTAAACATGCAACAATATTTTTAATTATTTACATGCTCCGTTCCGAAAGCAATATGACATGGCTGTCCGCCGGTCACTGGCACTAGATACCCAGAGCTGCTAGGTTGAATGGTTCTCTCAGCATATCGTAAAATATTTTGTGTGGCAGTATAACGTAGTCAAGCCATTTCGGCACGTATATAATATCACTCTGCCAACTCTCTTAAACTTTCATTGTACGCAGCCGCGATTTTCGACCAGCCCGTTCAAGCTAAGCAAGGAGAAGTGGACCAATCGCAGACGCCGGCACCGTCCTCCTCATCCAGTTATCTACTTTCGCTGAGCTTTTGCCGAAACCCTCTCCACTTCTGCGTGCTCCTCACCTCTTGTCATCTAGCTAGATTTTTAAAAACTTTCAAGCTTGACCATACTTTTTGCTTTGAAAGTCAACAAACGGGACCTCGTCTTAATGAGAACCAAGGGGAAACAAAATGGGGAAACATAGTAGGTGGGGCGGTGCTGCTTAAACACTACTTCGGGTTACCGCCCGATGTTTGCGCCTGTAGTTACGTAAATCTGACATTACGAGATTGGAATAAAACCAGAAAGGAAAAGCTTTGCGTTTTACGGCCCCATGACTGCATAAATACAACACAGGCGCTTTTCTACGAAGCAGCAATTTACAATAACTTGTAATGTAGTTTCTATGACGGGAGTATTCAGGGGAACTATAGGTCTCCTCGGTGGTACCTTTCATCTCACATAGCGTGCAACACGCATCCCGTAGCTGAATCCTCAGTCCTCAAACACTTCTTATTCTTAAATGAGGACAGCATTGCTAATATTCACTTCTTGAACGCCTTCAGTGGGCTCGGGTTCAAATCAGAGTGGTTGCGACGCTGGCAAGATTTTCTTATATTTTAGTTATTTCGCAATCATTACAAACATTTAAAAAGAAATAACATATATCTAGGTCGTCCTCAGAGATCTCATGTATTCCATTGTGTTGAATATTTGGCTATTCAGTCAGAACGGTGGTGACGCGAACGTCTCTACAAAAACTTCTCGCCTTCAATCCACCATCAACGCCACTGGATAGCATTTAATGTGCTGATAAAGGGCCAGTTGACCATCGCTCCATTTATGCTTTTCGTTGTATTATAAACCCTTTCGCAGAGGACGTTGCTCTAAGAGGAACGAGATGGCGCTAGCGGCGGCGCGCCATGCGTTGCCTCCGGCGAAAGCGTGCAAACGCCCACTAAAGCGAAACTATTACCATTTCTACCTTGCTACTGTGTGATCAGCTGTCAGAAATCGCTAACGATGCCGCTAACGCCCTGTGCTCTATTTACGCTTCAAAATGTAAATGGTAGAGAGAATATTGTGCAGTACTTGACTGTAAGAATAATTACTTTCATATAGAAGATTACATGGACCTGTGTCGCCGAGTTCATGGGCCGTTTCTACACAAGGACTGCCTGTGTCGCCAGTCCTTGGCGATGCACAGCTTTCCTCAAGGATAAAAAAAAATATTCACACATCCTCGAGAGTCCTATCGCTATAACTCCAACCGCGTAACTCAAGCAACAGTGAGCGCCGCTAGTTACACAGTGGCAAATGAGTGGCGCCGTTTCCGGACATAGTAAGTTTATCGTGCCTTATCTACACACACACCCCCAACAGCTTATGCCAATTCTATCACGTACGTATCCAGAATATGTGAATGTAATCAATGCGCTGAAGCGTGGGTGACGACTACACGGGCAGAACATGAATGTTCGAAGTTGAGTGTTTCGTGACGGTCCACACAGTAAGTGAGTGATCAGCGATAATACGTCTTTACTACAAGCTATTACAAAGTACAGAACGTCTGTGTTCCAAGCCTTAATTGTGCGCGGCACAAACAATTCTACCGCAGTCGATCACACCCGCGAGTCATTATCAGAAAATAAACAATTAGATAGCGAGCGCACAGAGGAACGTTACTAGGTCAGAAACATGACAAGCCATTTATTGAGCCAAGCGTGGCAAATAAAGAACAAACGAAGAGTAAAAAACAATATATTCCTGACCAAACATAGGAGCGCCCATTCGCTCGCTACGCAATGTGTCTATAACTGTCGTGTTGAGTAACGTCCTCTTTTTTTGTTCCTGTAAATCCACAGCTCCTGTCGCTATCTCCCCGTGAATAAATCTTCTGGAGCTTCAAAACCGGACTGAAGTATTTTATTTTCCTGGCCTTGCATCTCGTGTTCAGGCTGCCCCAATAACGTCAAAGTATATACAAGAAAGCGATGAATTTGAACGCCGTGACAGGGATGATGCGCTCTTAAAACCAAGAGTCCTGCCTGAGTACGGACTTGGTTCGTGTTCCACCGGAAATTCGTAGAATGTGCGTGCTGAGAAGCGCGGTCAGGACTTCGGATCTCCGGCTTGGTGAGCTTGCAAAAAGCTAAGGTGCAAAAAGAAAAAAGCACAAGGCACAAAAAAGGTTAACGATGATAAATTTCCAGTTAAGGAAATTAAATTTTCTTTAGTGAAAATTGTCAACATGGTGACTGCACCAATCGAATCAGCTGAGTACGCCCACACAATGTACAAATGCACGATGTACATTCCTGGACGCCTCACGCCGGCGATATCATTAAGTTCATTTCAAAAATTTTCTTCATGCTCGTCGGTGCCTTTCGCTCTTCCATGAGGTGAGAGCGCAGCTCCCGTTGGGTGCAATCAGTGCTGCTCTCAGTGTGCCCAGCCAAACACTGTGTTGAATAAAAACGGCAAACGACCTGCGCAAGCAGCAAATAATGCGCGAGCGGTGCATCCATCACAGCGCAGGCTTTGCATGTCATAGGCTTATCGGCACTGGAATAATTTTCTATACCAAAACATCGACCTCAGCCCGCTACGAACAATATTAGTTCTGCAGATCCCATGAAGGGAAATCAGCGAAGCCCGCTTGATGTCCCATTTGCTGTCAAAGTTTGCTGACACGCTCTTTTGACCTTCTGCGCAGCTCAAGGGTGTTCCGTACTCGTTGATCAAGCAGCGAGTCGAGGAAGTGCTCGATGACCTTTACCTCACAGACAGCCAACACCAGCAGCCGTGCCACCTGTCCGGAGGCGTCAGAAAGAGGCTCAGCGTTGCCATTGCCGTCGTCTCGCGTCCCAGGGTATACTCTGAACCGCCCTTCTCGAGGTCACTCCTTGCGGTGGTACATTGCCACTGCTACGCTATGTAAATTCCCTGGCTCTGAAAGATGTATTAAGCAAATCAATGCCTATTAACATTTGTCGCTGAAAAGAGAAATCAGACTTCTTTTCATGCACCATGTACTCTTGATCATTCGAAGAACAGAAGCTCTTCAGAGTTGCGAACTTAGTATAAGGGAATGGGTATAGCAGCCCGTATGCACTTCGACATCTATTACCAATCGAATAATATGACTATAGCGTCCCAGTTTGAAGGTAACTTTTCGTTTCACACTCGTGCGTGAAGATAAGGTACGCCGTCGTTCATGTGAACAAGTGTAGCTCGCCTCTTACGCTGCCCGCATGAAAGAAACCGTCGTTCAGGAAGCCAGAAGAATAATGGGAATCAAAAAGCTCCATTTTTCATATTCGTCTCAACCATTGCACACGATGGTCTCAACCTCGGCAGACTTCATGCCATGAGGCAGCGTACAAGGGTTTACTGATCATTTGCCTACAGCTGAGCTCACATACTCTTGACGCCTGCAGTTCAGACTTTTCCGCATCTGCCGCCACAGCCATGAGTTGCGCTGGCTAACACCCCCGAGGCCACACCTAGTACAAATTAAAAAAATACACAAGGAGCGCTGTCGCCCCGATAGCTCAGTAGAAGAGCGCAGCACACGTAATGCATAAGGTGAGGGTTCGGTTCCCAGTGGCGGCAAGTTGTATGATCGTACACTTTCATTCACCTCTTCTTTATTCTTTCGCAATTTCAATTTAAACGAACAATCTATGTCCCCAAAGGTT
This sequence comes from Dermacentor variabilis, assembly GCF_050947875.1. NCBI lineage: Eukaryota > Metazoa > Arthropoda > Arachnida > Ixodida > Ixodidae > Dermacentor > Dermacentor variabilis. Next base: position 116,359,669 of record NC_134570.1, read on the forward strand.
TTTCTTGGCCCTATTGTATGTTGGCTTCATGTTGTTGTTAATATGCTTCAAAAAATTCAGCTAACGTATGTTACTAATAAACCTGGAGGTTAATGTCAAGGACTTTAGCTTTCGGAGCTAGTGTCGTTTATTATAAATTGATAACAAAGCAACGTTTAACCTTTACGCGAGATGGTCTGCCGGTATTAACCATCATTTTTGTCCACGGCAGCCACTTGGGCCTCGGAAAATGCAACAAAATGGTGACATCTATAGGCTTCGAGAGATGTTTTTCTTATCCTATCCACGCATTCAATCCTAATTGATTAGACCAGTCCGCCAGACCTTGAAGAAAGCTTTGTGATGCCTCCCGAGAACAGAATAATTAATTTCCCAAGAGACCACGTTCAAGCAAATCTCATGAAAGTTAGGCTGTTGCTCTAGGAGTTCTGTTATGTTTTCGCAATGGTGCCCCAAACACAAGCTGCGCACAGTTCTTCTAGGCAGTGCATCATAGTCGTCGCGTACCTCTGTTCGGTTGCCTTCAGTCTTGCCAAATCGGTTAACGATGTGTCGTGGTGCCCCCGTTTACTTGTTCGTCACTGTCTCGCCGGATTCTATTATTAACAGGCGCTTAAGTATAAGGTGCGATCCCGTAGTTGACAAAGTCATCTGAGAAAATAGTTGAGGCAGTTCTCCTTCCGTCCGCAGCCTACTTTAGAAACACGAATTTTCAAGCTCAGGCTGACTACAGATACCGCGTTTCAGTGCCACTAAGAAGTGAGACCATTTAAAGACAGTGGTGGGAACGCGTAACAATAACGCGTGTTATTGCTGCTTAATGCAAAACCTTCGTACGTGCTGCTTCCCTTACTTGTGTGCACACAAAACCCAATATGCTCAGAGTTACTGAAAAGCAAACGCTATTGCTCCTCCATTCAACGGCGCAATTTTCATTGCTTTTTGCCCATCTCAAACACCACAAACGACCGCACTGGCTGCCACAAAAGCTGCAAAATTGGGTGGTGCGCGCAGGTGATCCTTCTGGACGAACCGTCAGCGGGCATCGACCCGGAGAACCAGGGCGACCTATGGGACCTGCTGCTGGACATTCGACAGACGTGCGCCGTGGTCGTCACCACCCACGACCTGCAGGAAGCCGACGCGCTCGCTGACCGGCTCATTATAATCGCATACGGACGAGTGCTTTGCTCGGGATCGTCAGCCTTCATTAGGAGAAACTTCGGTGCGAACCGCCAGACGATCACGTGCTTAACGCTAGCACCAGGTCACGATCAAACCAGAGCGCGAAAGAAGGCAACACATAGTTTAAAGCGAAGAACATTTAGCCGCACATAACTTACGACTTTCAATTTACGCATCTGGGATACAAGAAAAATATCCTCACTTGTCAAATGCACACGTATTTCCGTAGAACAAAAGCGAAACGTTTATGAAATCAAAGCGGCACGCTTCACACTACGAAGCAAATTCCCAGGCATAATTTTTTGTTCTATATCCTCGGTCATACTGAGTATCACCAGTCGATTATACAGAATCTTTAAAGGTGGACAGGTTGCGCAGAAATTCGGCGGCGGAATGAAGTGAATTTTACTTACGTCTGCTACTACACAGTAGTATTGAAGGGCCCTTAAATGCGGCTACACTGCCGCAATAATTTTGCCGTAAAGCGTCAGCTCAAGGCTTCATTTTTGTATGTATTCGCATTCCTACCATATTTAATATATGGCGTGGTTTATACGTGCAATACTGCGGTATTGAATTACTTATACGCTCCAAAGATTGTACACTCCAGAACTCCGTGACGTCAGAGAATGTGGGAACGTTGTGTGAGGTTGAAGGTTCATTAATAAAAAGCGGATTCCTCTATTCGCATTCCAGAAGAAATAAAATCTCCCTTGCGGCATATATATAGTTTTCCTGTTTAAAGAGATTCATACGCGCATTTACTCCGTAGACATTTGCACAAGCGATGTCATGGTGACCACATATCTTAAAGGCAGTAGTCAAAAAGAAAACCTGTTATTTTCCCAAACATCGAACAATACCTTACTCCTGAATAAAGTGCTAATTTCTGACGCACTAATCTACTAAACAGTGTGCGCTGGTTTCATTTTCCGTGTTTTGTTTCTCTATTGGGCACGGCGATGTTTTTCATTTACTCTTCCCTCGTTATCGTTCACGTCACAGTGGCACTAATTTTCGTGGTAATCGGAGTACGTATTTACAGAGAGCTCAAATCATTTGTAAGAGCAAGTTCTACCTATCTTAATGCTATAATCAGTGAAGGTAGTTGGCGAGTGGCGAAGATCACTTACGAATGAAAAGCTTTGTAAAATCTCTCCCAGCAGAGCACTATCTTCCTCAGGCAACAACTTCTTGAAAGGAGCAATTGCCCCGACGAAGAAAGATCTGAGGAGTCCCGGTTCGCCCACTGTTGATAAATTTGCATCCGCCGTCCTGTGAGCCACGGCCTGTATTCGAGAAAGCTCTCTCGCTGCAACTGTTCGCAATGGCGAATAAATGCAGATCGTGACGCTGGACGTATTGTTTGCGAAGGCGACCAGTCAACGGGTCCCACCACTTACGAACGAAAACCTCTGTCAATCGGGTCCCATTTGTTTGCCTGAATTAATCCTGCAGGCGTAGTTAATTTGCAGAACACCAATTTGAATCAGGCCTATAGATTCAGAGTCCGCCCTTTTAGAAAAGCTCAGAACATCCGTGGTATCTGCGTAACAACCCCGGCAGCCGTGTTGTGATTATTCACGCAGTGTTTAGACTGACTGCTATACGCGAGACAAACTTTGTCATGAAGCCTTTTTACAAGTAAGGCCGCATTCAGGGGATCGTGCGTGAACTGCGCACGCATTTGGCGTTCGAATACCACGCTGGTTGATCATCACGTTCTGAGCAAGTAGGCTTTTTTGAAATATCCTCCATGCCGCTTTAGCAGGTTATAAATTTTTGAAAAATAACATTAACCTGGCGTGACTGCCATAAAGGAAGCGGTGTGGTTAGGGATTCAGTGTCAAAGCCGACCGGTTCCTGAAACACGTATTTTGCTAAAGCTTACTTTGACGGGCGTGCTCTTTGGCTCGTAGCGTTGCAGAAAATGTGCTCGAGCACAGCAGTCATCAAAGAACTGCATCACCTATGACCACAATGTACCATGGGAGAGTCATAGAGAAGCAGCTGTAACTGCTATACTAATAAATTCAATTTTTAAAGTAATGAACGCTTTTCTATTTCATTATTCTGTAACTTTTTTTTCTTTCTCTTGACATTTTCCCAAGCTTTCTCAGGCATCACGATGCTGTCACAGAAAATAGACACGCGCAACACAGACTGTATAGGTGACAGTTTATTGTTCTCAGAGTGGCATGAACGATTTGCTATGTCACAAAAAGCGCAAAGATAAAGAGATAGCTCGAAGCAGAAGCTAAAATCAATATACCACTACAATCAAGTATGTTTTCGAAGAAGTACTCTCTGTTGTCGACAGGGTTAATGAGGCAAACCGACATAATAATCACCAGGTTTCAATACCCTTTTGCCCTTGCGAGCCTTACTTTTTTATATACCTCCTAAATTTACTCTACTGTCTTATCTTAAAACCAATCTTACCTCTCCGACGCCGTCAGCCGAGATAGAAAGTATGTAATACACAGTTCTCACGAAATTTACGTGGTATTGCTTTCTACGGCAACGATGTAGATGCGAGCTTACACGATAAGGTATGCAATTGATTGCGCGTGTCTGGTATAAAACCGCAAAGCACCAGAAATCGCAATAACGCCCGCCAAGAGGCTTACTCACGTTGTGAGTGCCGCGAAAGTGTGCGGATAAGTAGTACTAGCAACAGCTAGACTCCGCGCTTTCTTTTTTGTTGATGTGACTCCACTCGTGTACGACGCATTGGCGATACTAGGTCCGGGCTACCAGCTCATCATTAGCAAGAGCCAGGCGCCGTTCAACTTGGTGGAAGTGATGAAGATAATCAAGAACACCGCACCCGCGGCTCAGGTGAAGGCCCTGCGCCCCGACGAAGTGGACATCGATCTGAATGTGGTTGGCACCGAGGGCTTTGACGTCATGTTCGCCCAACTCGAGCGGGCATCCCGTTCCTTTGGGATCGCCGCCATCTCTGTTACGGCCACCACCTTGGAAGAGCTGTTCGTCAGGTGCGCTGAGGTGAAATGCCTACTTTCAAACCGCCGCTGTGACTAGGGTGCAGCTAGAGCGTTATCACAGGGGCTACTCAATCACGGATAACACTGAAGTATTCCATCTGCCGTCACTTTAGGGTACACAGCAGAGCTGTCGCTGGAAACTCATACCCGCAGCATACGCATACGATCCTTCTCTGGGCCACGGTCTCGGCTTGGCTTTGAGATTTAAGTGTAAAATGCGCCACGCTTCAGTTATGTACAACAGATATACACAACTGAGCCATATCAGTGCAAGTGCCTCAAAATACAGGCAGACGAGATAAATACAGGACACAACTCGGAGAACATATTATTTAGCCTTTCGTGTTGACGGATATGCAAAGTGCAGCGTCTGAATATTCTTTTAATGTTACGTTTCAGTTGTTTCATCAGGATGTTATCCTCAACAAAGACCTGGAGGACAGTCTACAAATCAGTTTTCTATTCAATTTCTGGACAATATAAAAGTGCGCCTATACGAGCCATCTACGACGGCCGAAAATGGGATGTGTGGATCCAACGTTTCGGCAAAGCAACTTGTCTTTCTATTTTCTCAGGTCAACCACTGCTTTCGTTGGCAGGGTCCATAAAAATCACTCTCCCTCCCCTCCCTCCTACTATGAGGGGAGTGAAGTCGTGCGTACGGTACTAAGAGAGACGTAAGCTAATTCCAATCCACCTTAGTGTAGCACAAAACTAGGAAAACTCGTACGGAGTTTCTCACAAGGACAGCGAAATTCGTACTAGTACCGGCCACAACTCAGGAGGGATGGCCTGGCTTTCCCAGGGCGTTCGTTTTATCGTCTGTGCTAACCAGCGGAGTAGCCGATCTCTGAGCGAGTGCGAATCGATCGGCAACTCGAAGCGCCCCGGCATCTGAAGCACATGGTGGAACAATCCTTTTTGTGACTCTTCATTCACCTAGCTGGTTTCCGAACAACTAATTCGCTACATTGAAAATACTCAAAACGTTCAATAGAAGGTGGGTGGACAGGGAGGGGGGGGAGGATATTGACTGTAGTCATTAAAGAACATAGAAACCCCTCCTTTGTCAATATACCGCATAACCCTAATTAGGAATGTTCCGACTTCCCTCATTCTACTTTGTGCGCCCATTATTATCCTACCCCGTTGTGTGCGAATGAGCTATGTTAACGCTTCCAAAGAAAGCAGTTATCCCCCTCACGAATACAGTTGCCTACATACACAAGTCATTACCAGGGGCCGGTTCGCCCCATGTTAATGACTTAACGCTGAAACCTGCCTGCAAACGCCTGTCTATACTATCCATGTAGCTCAACCCTTAACGCCACAACACAATGTCCGCTACTAATGGTGGCCATCTTTCTCTCGCTCTCTCACGATTCGTCCCACGCACATAGCACGTCAGTGCAGCTGCTGTGCTAAGTCATATAGCTTGAGCTACGCTTTGCGGGGAAGTTATGTTGAAGTTGTTTAGGATCAGTTGCCACGTGGTTGTGGAACCCAAAACTATACACACTTACATATTTGAACTATCGAGGGTTCTCTTACTAAAGGCCTAATGAATTCTCGTAGTTGCATTCTTGTCGTCTAAACATGTCCAAATACGTAGATTAAGTATTCGAGAACATGTCTTCGAAACTCGCCTATATTGGCTTCAAACGTGTCGCTCTTTGATTAGCTTAACATGGTCAATGTGAGTAACTGGCATCAGGATAGATTTTGCCACTCCACTCGTAGCATTCGCAGCAGATGAAGCTTTGTTCAGTACTGGAACACTGTAGTCCTTGAACAGCTTTCAGAATTTACCATTCTAAACTTCTTGAACAAAGTTCGAAAGCCTCGTACTAATTTCTGCGTTGAATAAATAGCTCACATTTTGCACTGCCCAGCTCTTTCACCATCAGCATGGTTTCCCTCCTGTATTAAAGCACTTGACGGATAAAGATGCGCTTTGAAGCGTACCTAAATACGATAACGCTAAATAAAGCAGGAAATCGTAACAATGTTTCTTTTTGTTCCATCATCCCAGTATTTATTATTATCACGAGAATGTCGACCGCACAGAGTGTCAGTGACCTTGTTACAGCAAGGGCCACTCCGAAGCGAACAGGGCAGCAAATGGAACTTGACCTGGAAATCACCTTGCACGCCCACGCATGCTGCCGCCGATCCCGAAGCGTTTGCCGCTGCAAGGCCGCTTACGCGCCATGCGGTCGACGCTCGGGTGATAATAATCTTTCCGTAGTCTTTATTTCCAACATGATTTCAAAGTGCAATAAAGCACTACCTTGTAAGAAATTGTTTTAAAGCAGAGTTGTCGCGAATACTTAAGTCCAATGAAATATGACAAACTAGCGCCCGAAGTGTTCGGCACACCGAAGCCGGATAATGTAACATACAACTTGTCTAGTGAAACAAGAAAGAAGGTAGCGAAAATCTTGAAGCTGAAGGCACTGCACTAAAGAATATGTAGATAAAAACACTAAAACAGTGTTTATATAGCTGCTGTCTACGTTTTCTCTTTTATATATGATGGAAGCCCGCCGGCAAAAAATATCTACCCATTGCAGTGTTTCTACGCAAGTACATTTAAGCCATGTCCCTTTCGCCCAGACTGAGGAAGACGAGTAACTAGCAACCCTCTGTCTATACGAATTTCGCATCACACGCAAGGTTAACGCTTACAGCGGAGCATTTGTTGTTAGTTTCTCGATGTTAGAATTATTTCCCTGGGCCTTGCCGCTGAATGTAAATATCTGGCATTGTTGCGACCACGACTTTGGCACCGATTCCTCCAGTGAAACATTGATAGCAGTGTAACGATATGGCTAGTCTCATAAGCTTGGCTGATGTGCATGATATTTCAGTCGAACGCACGCTGCCTGCCTGCCCAGAAATTCTTACATCAAATTTAACAATTCTATGAACTGACGGGCACAAGTTCAGTGCACATAGCTTGCGCCATGCGACGTTAATTGAAACATAAGCCGTCAGAATTTCTGAAGTAGCTTCGCTTAGCTAACCTATGGTTTCCCGGCTATATGCAACAATAAATGGCTGCATCGGGTCAAAGAATTTATACGTTGGTAGCGCTCAAGTTATTTTTAGAAATTGCCTTACAGACCCCATTCAGGGCATTGAGTCAACGAAGTATCAAGAAAAATAAACTTGATTGGTGCAAACACGGCAAAATAAAACACTGTAAACTGTATCATAACAACAGTAAAATGACAAAATAAAGTATAGGTGGCATTTAAAGTTTAACGACATCATTACTAAATAAGCTACCGAAAGGACTACGATCAAGTATATCTTGAAATCAGTGAATAATCGCAAATTATTTAGTGTGGTGCTGTAGCATGCATTGAACTTACTCGCTTAGTTCAAAAGGCTATGTTGCTTTCTATTTCCTTCTGAATCTCTCTCAGGATCAACCTCAGCGAGCTGTCTGAACATGAGCGGGGCGCATGGTTGAACAAAGGCAAGAATTGTCATTTTTTGTCAGTCAATTCAAGGATGTCTTACACGCGCGTCAAATGTCAAGGCCAACTTTTTCGAAACGCTGTTAAAAAGAAGTAGTGACCATCTCGTAGCCAGGCTTATTACTCACGCTTACTAGCCATATATTACCTCGTAAAAGACACGTCAAACTGCTCCTATGAAACGAACTGATTGAGGCCACCAGGCTAGGCTTCACAGTGACATCTTTAAATCTACATGGCATGGTGACACCGTGTCAATGGGAATCTCATTCTGCTCACAAGAGCAAAATAGGAAGATTGACTGTTGGCTGTGGCGACCGGGAATTTGAACGAGCATCATATGCAAGAACAATGTAGCTATATTGATAGTTCGGTACATGCCAACAACCCACACTGGTCAAAATTTTCTCGGGACCGTCCACTACGGCGCTTATATAATCATGCTGCTGCATTTGGACAAACTCAGCCCGAAAGTACGCAGGCATGCCATTCAGCCAGTCAAGCAAGCCAATCAACGAGGCCAGTCAGGCCCGGTTAATTTAATCAGGCTAGTTAGCAATAAGGCCAGTCAGTCATTCAGACCAAACAGGTCAGCAATTCACTAACGGTATTTTTCACCGGTCGACCTGGAAAAGTATTTCTTGCTCGATAGCGACGAATCAGTATTTCGCTGTTCGGTATCTCAATCAATTCGCTCCGTGCTGGATCGCCTTCACTTGCTCCGTTGCCGAAGCACGGATTGGGGCATAAATAAGACGAGAAGCATACGTCACTTTCGCTCGCAGTGGGACGGCGACATTGGCTGGCATGGAAGTGCACAAAGCGGAGGTTGGTTTCTGTGATATGTGCGCATAGACTTAAGATATGATCCACTCAGGAGCATTTTTTCTATCTGCTGGTAGATTCGTATTCCTGAAATCCGAGTATTCGCTCCAGGATTTCGGCGCCAGCTCCAAATCGACCAGTGAAAAACACAATAAATCAGGGGATTATTAAACCAGTCAGGCAAGTAGTCACTCAGTCCGGAAGGCAGGTAAGATAAGTCATTCAGTGAGATGGTGAATCAATCACGCAGTCGGTCGGTCGGTCGGTCGGTCGGTCGGTCGGTCGGTCGGTCGGTCGGTCGGTCGGTCGGTCGGTCGGTCGGTCGGTCGGTCGGTCGGTCGGTCGGTCGGTCGGTCGGTCGGTCGGTCGGTCGGTCGGTCGGTCGGTCGGTCGGTCGGTCGGTCGGTCGGTCGGTCGGTCGGTCGGTCGGTCGGTCGGTCGGTCGGTCGGTACTCCGGCTATTCATCTTTAGCGCAGCTTTTTAGTAGTCTAGGATTCCAACAATACATGCAAGCGGACATGAAAACGTCTATAGGAGTGTGATCCCATAACAGCTATCTGTGTAGAGTTCATCTTATTGATTTCTTTACCGTGTAAGAGGCCCAGAACACGCCGTTGCCACACCCTGTCAGTCTCGATTTTCAGACGACGACGTCACCGCGGTCAGCTCGATAGTCTACGTTCAACCCGAGTTTACGCGTACGCTGGCGGCGCTGCTGTCCAAGCGTGCCATGTGCCTGTCGCGAAGCTGGACCACTCTGGCGCTAATGTGGGCCGCGCCCTTCGCCGTCTTCTGGGTGCTGCTGCTCTTCGAGGAGTCTGCATTGCGCGGAGACACACCGTTGTTCACCGACCGCGTCCTGGTGCCCTTGACGCTGGCCGGTGCGGAACTCGACGAAATCGACTCCCCCGAGGCGAGTTCGACAACACGTGTTCTACTGGGCAAAAAAAAAAGCTGATCGCTGAATTATAAAGTTAAATACTAATAGCGATATATGAAGCTGCGACTGAAAAAAAGAACTGTTTCATGACTCGTACTGGTGGGCATCTGTGCCCTATTCGTGACGCAAAATCGTCATATGACCCCTAGATTTTCTATCGTCACCTGTCACCTGCCAACTTCGGCTTCGTTGTAATCAGCGACGCCTATTCTGCGACATACTAATGAGTAATAAGTACTAATAGTATGTACTATGTACATACTAATAATAACCCCTTATGCGTCTCGTACGGACTGTGCGACCATCCCTTCACATTATCATTATCCTTATCAATTGTGAAATTACTGGCTAGAAAAACAATAGCTGACGCTGTCCTATCTTCCACTGACGAAAATCACGAGTCTCCTGTCTGCCGACTTGATTTTACTCCGTTTGTCCGGTGTTGATGATATAATACAGCCAGTTCCCCGCACGTGCGTCCATGGCCGTTGGGCTTCCGGTCTTTTTTATCACCTAAGCATAAATTGAACAAGAAGAATGCCCGAACAGTTTCATCAACTTTATTCACCATCTTCACTGGACGAATCGGACTTCAGAATATCCATTGACACAAATCCGAACACGCGCACGTCGAAAACGATTTGAATGTGTTGTTTCGTTTCAAAGTAGGCCTGCCTTTATGGCTTGATTGAGGCATGGAAATATATATGCGCAACATAAAATATGGCTTCGAAAGGTAAAAAAACAAAACGTCTGAACTACAGCATAGAGTACAGCCTACGTGCGCGTTGGTCGAGTAGGATTTATTGAGGCCATTCCACGTTTCGGAGATGTGCTAGAAAAAACTTTACCCGCCGCATTGTGTTGGCGGCCTTGACGTTGCGCTGCTAAACACGACGTCAGAGATTTAAATCCTGGCCACGGTGCTCGCATTTTGATTGGGCCTGTATTCAGAAAACTTGCTTTGGGTGAAGGTTGAGGAACCCAAGGCGGCTCGTTAAGAAACCGGAGGACTCCCTTTGGGCGTCCCTCGTAAAATTCATCCCGGGATGTCGGGACGTCGAAACCCCAAATCCTTGTAATCAACTTTAATTGTTGGCTGATGCTTTAATTTCTAATATTCTGCTCCTGCGGCTGTATGCATACATCAGGAACTACACACACTATGCTTAAAGAGCGGCTGCAGCGCAGTTGTGCATCGCGCTGCCATGCAATTGTGAGTAAAATGTGTTTTATTATCCATTTGACTTTTTGGCTCTTAATCGAATATTGAATGACGACTTGTGTTCCATGTGCGTAGGCTGCGTTTTCAACGCACGCGTGCGTCTTCGTGCAGGCGTTCGTGCAGTTCGGTCGCGACCAGGTCATACCGGCGGCCGCCTATCGCGCCCTCGTCGAGCAGCACGGCGCCACTGTCTCCACCTTCCTCGATGCGCAGGAGCGGCTGCTGTTTCTGGCGAGCCAGGATTTCGTCGCCTACTCGCAGCAGCTGCTCGTCGGGGCTGTATTCGACGAGAACGGCACGTGCGTGCGGTGCCGCTCGTTTCACGTTCTGTGCGATAACTTATCGCGTGAAGCGATCCGAGACGAATACGACTCCTCGTTGCGCGTATGTGAAGACTGTGTCGCGACTCAGTGAAGAAAGAAAAAAAAATGAGAAACGGTGTCAGAGGAATGTTCCGAGAGAACTCCGGTGCACCAAGTGTATAATTATTCTTGTAAGCTCTTGGAAAAACGCTAGAAGGCTCACCGACAACCGAAATAACCGCGCAGGTCTCGTGCAGCGGCAAACGCGCGCTGTGCGCGCAGCGTGATGCGTTTCCCAGCGCTACAGGCAGGACACATCAGACTGGCTTGCCCCGCAGCATTTCCAACAAAAAAAAAATTTAACAGAGCTCTGCCGCTAGTAGGTCAGAGGGTTCGAAGGTGTAGTATGGTGGCTCAGCCAGCGTGATGTGAAGATACACATATACTTTAAAGCTTCGTCTCGTGACATTGCACTTCTATCATGTTCAGCAAAACATTGTGTTTTACGTTTAACAGTTCGCAGTGCTTTATATGTGCGCCGTATGCAATGACCTTCGTGCACTTAGCAACCAAAAAGATGACTTATATTTTGGAAGGTAAAAGCACACTAGGCAACGTCGCAAGAATGTCTGAAGCCACAAGACGAAGTCTACGCAAATCCATGCACTAACGATCATTTTCATAGTAGCGTAAGGATCGCAGAATCCGTTTACTGTAGTAATTCGTATTGATTTGTAGGAAACGCTTGCGAGCCATACACGCGAGTTGACCTCCTTCACGGATTTAGCATGTAGCCGCCTTGTTACTTTTTTTTTCTTTCGCATTTTCTTCATCAGCAAGAGAAGCCGGCTAGCTAGTGCAGCGTAAGACGAATGCCTGTGGGGCGGCGCGATGCGCACATACTGTAAGGTCGTAGGCACCGCGCCTACATCAACTTAGTGCCTCAGTTCACGCAGCACTGTCATAAAGGTAAATCTAGGCAAGAAATTGAACTTTTTGCACTTAGCACAGCGGCTATTGTATTATATGGTATGGACATCCCTGCTTGGGGAAATACCACTCAATGCTGAAGAATATATGTATATCCATCCATTAGAAGCCTCAGTATCGCCGGCGTTCGGTCATTTTTCTTTGGTGAAAACTGCAGCATCGAGGACCGCGCTGGCAGAAATCGTGCTCTCTGTAATTGGGCGTTGCCGTACCTAGCTTCTCTATCGCACGTCGGCGTCGGTGCGTGTGACGGACAGTGCATGGGGGCGCGCCGGGTTCGCAGTGTGGAGGCCTGGTTCAACCAGTACCTGCGCGGCGGCAAGGCCATCGCCATGAGCATGGTGCACACGGCCCTGCTGCGCAACTTGACGGAAAGCAGCAAGGAAGTGACGCCGGGATTGGTGCCCGCCGCGCTGATCTCCACGTCAGACTCCGTGGTCGCAGGTGTGACGCTCGCCACCTTCTCTCACGACCGCGGATTACCTGCGCATTCTTTCAAAAATGCGCCATTAAGGACGGAACGAACGTATAGGAAGACCGAGAAGAACGAGCGCGAACTCACAACTGGGTCATTGAAATGAAACGCAACGTTTTTTTACCATTTTTTTTTCTGGCAGGCAAATTCCACATAAGAGCACCTGCTAAATTTTGAAATTAAGAAAATAAAGCAGCCAACACCGGGATTGTCAATAACTCCCGTGACAGGTGCACAACTTCTACGTTAGAACCGCCTCGTTGACGCATGTCTCCAAGCATTCTAATATAAAAATCTACTCCAACTATCAAGTCTGTTAGAGCCACCCTTCAGCACATGTTGTGGGGATGTGACATATATCAAAATAAGATGACAGTCTTCCCGGAAACTCTAAGGGCGCGGTGGTCGGCCACGCTGCTCGGCTCAGAACTGCAAAACCAACTTTGGGTTTTCGAGCGAGCCATGGAGGCCACACGGGAGCAGCAGCTCCCAGAGGCCATCTAGGCGGCCCCAGGCCCGGGCTTCCCAATCGCCGGATTCCAAATAAAGTTACCACACACACAACTATAAATAACAGACACATGATTTGCGCGCCTTCGCAGCCGCTGTAACGCGAATGATTAAATATTATTGGTGTCATTATCGCATTACTTCCGTCTTTTCAAAACTGAGCAGATAGTCAATGTAAGAGACACTACAAATATACGTATTTTACGATTCTTCGTTGCCAATAAATCAGTTGCTAGCCTGCGGACGTCATTGTCAGTCTTTTACGCTGCTCCCGTCTTTAACTGCGCACTTTTCAAAAATGCAAGCGTATCAGCTGGCCCCGTCGTAAATAGTTTCGACCCCTTTGTATTCACATGGCACGCCTTGACTCGATCTAAAAAGAAGGAGGAGGGCAGATATGATCGCTGTTCTTGGCGCCTCCACCTCTAGCCAGGCCGTGGCTGTGCATGCCAGTCCATGGGCATGAACGCATACGCGGCCCACTAGCCGTATCATTGATGTAATCTGCAACGGGTGCGAGCTTTGAGTCAGCCGCGGCAGCTGGTCGCTTCTTCGTGAACATAAGTACTATTTTTCACGGAAGTATCTTATTGGTCGAAACTATATGTGTTCTTTTTGCCACAAATGAAAAAGTGAAGTCCCAAATGGCAATACGAGGGGAAGCTTTTACACGGTTTACAGCTCTGCATGAAAGTGTGTCGACAGCACATGATTACCAATTCGCGTTAATAACAGCGTCCTGGAGCAAGTGGACTGGAAAAATATAGTGGAACTAGAACGGTAAACTGCGCGTTAATAAAGTCGAGTAGGTCGCCGACCCGCGCTGCTGCCCACTCGTCCTCTACACGCTCACGCAGGCACCTTGGGCAGCCTGGAGCTCATGGCGTCGGCGCTGTCCTCGGCCAGCGCGATCACGACGGCCGCGCGCGCCCTGTTCCTGCCGCTGGTCGCGGGTCTCCTGGTGGCCGCGTTCGCACTGTTCCCGACGGCCGAGCGCGTGAGCCGTGCCAAGGACATCCAGATGATGACCGGCATCTCCGGGCGCGCCTTCTGGATCGCCAACTACGTGTTCGACCTGCAGACGTACCTCATCATGTGGGCGCTCATGGGAGTGCTCCACGCCTTCTACTACGCGGTCACCATTGAGACGTCGAGTGAGTCTCTGGGCACGGAAGTGTACAGGCCGACATTTCACCTCGCTTTCTGCACCGCGGATACTTGGATGCTTTGAGCGTGACAATTTCACCGCCTTTAGCTGACACAAAGCTTCTGAGTTAATATTTATTGGGATAATGTATTACTTCCAGATATTTTCCGTTGCGCTTTGGCAAAAAAAAAAGTCTGTCGTAGGTCAGCGCTGTATCTTGTTGCCTTGTTTTCCCATGGTGTCCTCCTGTTGCGAAGCTCAAGTCATAAAACTACAGCGCGGTGCGCTGTCAAAGAGAACAGATGAGTGTAGAGCACGTGCGCATTTTTTCTTCCTGGCATGAGTATAATCGCGAGACATTGGAATGCACCACCGTCAGTTGGTGGTGCTGGAACCATTCTAAAAACCGGTGGGATGCATCGATATATCTTGAGCCTGTACTGCCACTATCGCACCAGAAAAATGAGCCTAATATAAGGCGTTCGTTTTTAACAGTGGGGCGCACTTTACACTGACTTGTTTGATTTTGTATTCCTCAAAAAAAAAATTCGGCACCTCTTTAGTACACCTGTGTAAATATTCATACATCGAGCCACATCAGGGGAGAGTGAAACCTTAGAAAAAATTCCATACTGTCTTCGAATGTTGTCGTTAGCAGTCTTCTCAAGGCTCATCCAAGTCTAAAGACGTTTTGCATGCACACCGTCAGAAACTGCAAGAGCACTCTCCGCTGGTTACAGCAACAGCGTCCCGCTCGATACCAATGGTCGCTGCAACTTTGGTACTCGCTCGGCAACTTTTCGCTTAGATATTTTTGGTCGCAGGCGCGTGAGGACTCTTTGTAAGTACGCTAACATGCATAACATCCCCTGTTGTCAGGAGTGGGCCATTACTGAAAGTTATATTCTACGTAATGATCCACCTGTCTTGTGCAGGATTTTTTTTTCTCAGTTCGTGAATTACATTCGGGGAAGCGGCAGCGCCTTTTAAAGCGATGCGACGAAGGGTGCATTATTGCTGCCACTAGAGACACCGATTCATCCGCATACCCTTTCTTAACGCACTTTCTTTAAACATATTACCTATCGTTATATGATCCCCATGTGATAATTTTGTGATATCCTAGGAGGGCGTGTCGCCTTACATGAGGTGTGATCAAGGGGTGGGAAGGTGGGCACAAGTAATCTTCTTTTTAAAACTTTAACCCTTGCTACAAGTTGCAGTTACTCGACTACTTAGCCCTGCTTCCCTCTTTGTCCCGGTAAGTTCACTAGTCTTGACTAGCTAAACTCGTGTTTGAGTGTACACACATCGACACAGGGTGAAGATTAGCCCATGTCGAGGACAGTATCGGAGGTTATGGAATAAAGCTGAAACATAAGCTAAAGATTGCTACCGATCGAAATCCCTCTTCGTGAGTTTCACGTCCGTGTCGCAGCGATTGTTGTCAATTTAGTGGAATTTCACTACATCTAATAGATTTCTGGCTTACCTGAAGGTCAAAAGGCACCAATGGCGAACATTTATATAGTTCATTTAATTTAGGCTGTTTCCCCGCATAATCGCTCACAGAGTAAAAATCACAATAAATTTTTACTGCGCCATCATGCCTTCATTTGGCGGTGTTTCTTTCAAAGGATTCTACCGTAACTGGTCCGCCTTATACTCAAATGACAATAACTTCTCGGAACAGCTTTGTCTTTAATAACATTGACGTCACGATGAAATAATTTTTCACGCAACTTTTCCGGTAGGTTTTACCTCAGAAAGCCTAGATAGATATTCAACTAGGATGTCCTCGACTTAAACAGAGATACGCGCTCTTTTTTGTTAGTGTAGCCGCTGATAACATCTGATAGGCGCAGACAGTGCTACCGTTTACTTGAACTGGATCGCGAAGTCGCAGACATAAAGAAATGCACTTACACGCGAATAGGCGGTAACTTTTTATGATGACGACAGTGATGACTTACTCGAACTTTAGTGTATTACGCTTTTGTTGTTTAGTTCTCCCTAGACGTCATATTTATCATATTCTAGCTTTAAGCGTCCTCTGGCGGTGTCTCGTATGTGGTCGAAATGCAAAAAAGGCGAAATAACCCGGTTTTCCGAAAACGGCATCACGTCTCCAGATTTCGCTTTCTTTAAGGAAGTTTGATGCATTCAGATGGTCAAGTATTCAGCTCTTCGGCACGTCTTAGAAGTGCGGACAAGTGGAGGCGTATATACGCCGTGTAAATAAAATTGTGGTGAGGCACATCGAACTTAGGCAAGGTCCCTCGAGGAATGTTTCGATGACAATATATTGGCGCCATTTGTGCATCATTTAATTATCTCTCTCTCTCTCTCTCTCTATATATATATATATATATATATATATATATATATATATATATATATATATATACACACGCTGTATAAATTGCTGCAAGGTGTTCGAGTGCACACAGCGATAGTGCATCTGGATTTAAATATTTTTGCTAGACACTGCCCATATCCAGATTCACTAGCCCGATAGCCTCGCAATTTATACAGCGTCGACAGTTGATTTCTTTGATATTCGACAAAGCAGTCACTCTGACAATGCTGCCGGACATGTTAAATGACTGGCAGAAAAGTCACTAACAAGGTCGAAATTACTCCAAAAGGATGTTTACCTTGGGATGGCTAAAATCTTGGTATATTTTGCGACTGTCTCGTCTAATTACCAACACAGCGTGGAGGCATTAAATATGCGTGGTTGCTATATTCATCGCGTGCGTCCTCGGAATTCTTTATACCGCATTTCGCAAGAAATCCGATGTCGGCGTGCGACATCGTTCGGCGAAAAATCATCCCGAAGCACAACCACGCAGGCCCTCCGCGTGATGCAGACGCGTTGCTGAACCAATTGAACCCCTCAAAGTAAGATAGGTCAGCAAAATCGTAAAGTACGACCTAAACACAACCTACAGGCACGATAGCGTTGGAGGTTTATTTGAATATACCAGAAAACAGAATGTTAAGGAAAAACACAAACGCCAACCCCTTTTCTGAGCGACGTGGCCCGCTCGGTTCCTTGCAACCACAAGAAGGCTACTTTTGCCAGGAAGCGTGACAAGCAGTCAGGGATCTTTGAAATCTATCGCGTTCAACCAATCACTTTTCTAGACGTTTCGCAAAGCTTTATTACTATATCCTTGCGGATTTTCTTGGTAGTTTTTAATGAAATCATTTAAAGAAAACTTCCAATGTTTGTTGCAGTGGCGCTGGTTGTGGCCGTTCTGGTGTTCTCCGTCGTCGCGCTACCAATCGCCTACATGGTGTCGCTCTTTGCCAGGACTCAGCCCGGAGCTTTTTCTTTCATTGCGCTCAGCTTTACGATTATTGGTGAGCGATTCATACAAAGTGCTACGTTTGTTGTTGCTGATGTTGTCGTCGTCTCTACGCCAAGATCCAATAACAAGCGCATAAAGCACTAACAGTAACGTTACTACCACGAGCACAAAGAAGCCGTATCGTCTTAAGCTACCACTAACGCAGCGGTTATTGATTTAGATGTGAACCAATAAACCTACAAACAAGTGCCAAAACAGGCGCCTATGTCTGATAATAACTTTATCGAAAGTCGCTTAACTAGTTTAATACCACAACGGGAAATTAACAGCAATGTATAAAAGCAGAAAACAAATTATTCTACATAAATAAATGTCGGATTATAATCTCATTACTATTAACATTAGGAAAATGTGTGCTCCTTATGAATGTAAAAAACAAACCACGAGTGTATGGAGCCTTGACATTGTGCTAAATTTTGATGAATCAATAAAGCATCACAGCTCTCTCAAGCACTGAATAATAAAACATGGCTGTTTTGGAAGTCAACTTACACATGCACCGTTCTCGGCTAGCAGAACAAACAAAGTTAAAAATAATCTTATAACATGAGCTCTGTAGGGGAACAGGTGCATTGTATAGAGACGCAAATGAACTTTTTCAGTGCGTTCTTCTGAAACATATTAGTACAGGACCAGCGAACATAAATGCCACCTTAGCGTGACTGCATGAAGAGGTGGAAAACGAAGTTACGCCTATCTCTGTCGATCGCCATTTTGATCACGCAGATATTGCAGATACACCTTGTAAACAGCTTTCTGTCTGTGTTCCACGTAACATTATCAACGTTTTCTAGCGCCACTTGGACGAAGTCGTCGTCATTATAGTTTAATCGTGTTCTTCACGCCCCCCGCCCCCTAATACAGTATGCCCGCAATCATGGGGAAGGTTCGTTTCCATATACAGTTCCTGCAGATTATATCCCATGTTACACCATCAAAAAGGGCTTGACTGAGTGAAGCTGACCTGAGCTGCGCGTGCTGTTAAATGAAGTTAGCTGAAGCATGACGTGTACGGACGAAAAACGCTCGATGAAGTGACTTGAGATGAAGTGACCATGTGACTTGAGATATTCTAATGAGCGATACGTTGGCAATATATTCGCTTGTTCTCTGAGATAGCAACCGGTCTTTGCAGCAGATGAGATCAAAATCGGCTTGGCCATTACAACATCGCTCATGTGCGGATCATGTGGATCGCAGCGCAAGTGGTAATAACAACGATGCCGCAGAATAATTTACTGCGCACGAAATAAATACCAATACTTCTGACCCAGAGCACGAGGTCCTCAAAATATTAGCGAGTGAATAAAACTAAGCGGCAGTTCCTAACAATTAAACACGGAACCCCGTCGCAAATTAGCACACGGGAACAAATCAGGACTTTTTGTTTAATCAAAGGTACCTTTGCAAGCCCTCTCGGAATTTTCTAATTATGCCTGCTGTATGCTGGCCGCATAGCGCACACTTAAAAAAGAATAATTAAGTGTCTGATGCTGAGATAATACCTCGCTCTCCCATAAAGCAGCTCGATGCTCTAGCCATATGGTTACAACCACGCATATTCTTCTTTCGTACCTACGCCAACTAGCTCTTTAACGTTATCGCCGTGTGCTGATGGTAGTGATGATTTCTATACTATGGCACGCACCCGCGATGGAGGAGTGGCCAAGAAGGGGGCGGTTCATTTCAAATAAATGAGAAGAAAATACCAGCCAGCATTAGAGTTGTCACATTGCGTATCAGGTGCGTGCGAGAGCCCGTGCGCGCGCCCCTTTTTAGTTTGGGTCAAAGACGCAGAAATTGAAAGGGCGAACTCATAGACCTTTTATAGCAAGTACTCTGGGCATGGCGCACCACGGGCCACCGCCATTGAACGCCTGCAGAATCGGGAGCAAGCAGGCATCAACCGCGGCTTGCCGCTCAGGTACGTTCCGCCAAGACGTCAGGGATCGCATTGTACTACTTATTTCAAATATGAAACAGCAGAGCAAAGACGTGCTATGTCGTGAACAGCATGAACTGAGACAGGGACTCGAAGGCGTCGAATTTCCCTGCGTGCAAGCTTCATCCACCTAAGCAGTACAAGGAGGTAATGCCCGTGTTTAGGGCCATTCGTCGTGCACACCTTTGCTCAAGGCGAGCGCAGCAAGCTCTACCGTCAACACTGAATAACCAAGGGCCGGAAATGACAGCCAAGCTAATACCTCCTGCAAGAAACAACGCAGTGTTACCGCCACAGCTGGTAGAAAATGTCACGGTATGTTGAACTTCGATAAGGCCGACTGATATACTCGAGCAGCTTTACCGTGCATAACAGCGTTTACAAGCGTAGTATAATAGGCCGGCACTGATAATTTTCTGTCAGTGCCGGGTGTGAAACAGCAGATGAGCGCTCACTCAGTCCCTTACAACATGTTTGTCCACGCCTACACGAAGGCATCTTAATCGGTGGGGTAAGTAATCAGAAAACTTTTCCCATGTTATCTGATAAGCGCTGGCGGCAAGAATGACAAGGTCGGAACAAACCACCAGGGTCGAATAAGTTCGCAAACAGGCAATTTCTGCGTTCGCACAAATGCCTATTCCCGAAGGAAGTTGTTGCACGAAGGCAACAGCTCTATAAACATATCACTGTAAATACCATAAAATACTATAAGGAGTAAAAGCACACATGGAGGTTGCTACATTCTTGGCCTTCAGTCGGTAAGCTAGCACACTACTACGATTGCAGGGCAGGGAGAACTAAAACTTACCGAGGCACTTACTTGCAATTAATGCTAAAGTATTCTGGCTCACCTGCGCGATACTTTTCACTTGGTCACGTGCTCGACTTGAGCGAAGTCAAATTTGAGCACGGGCAACTCACATTTTAGGGGTGTGTCCATTTATTTTAGGAGTGGGCCTGGTTGGTTTTGAACGTGGGTGAACTAAATTTTCAAATCGGGCAAAGCCAATTTTGGCTATGGGTGACCCACATTTTTGGGATGGGTCAAGTAAATTTACAAAATGGGTCAGGTTCATTTTGAAAGTGGGTAAATTTTCGAATTGGGCAAAGTCAATATTTTTGTGTGCGGGCCACGGCATCCGTCCGATGTCATAGCTGTTCACCATTTGATTTCGCAGTGCGAGACGCATCCAGCGCCGAGAATACGATGTCATCACTTGGTTACGTGGGTTTCCTTGACATCGAATCTTATCGCCGGACGCTTGCCGGATTTTCTGCTTCATGAAGCTTCATGTCCAACTTTACATTACTCTTACAGAAGGAAATGTACACTACCTTTATATATAGAGCATAAGTAGATATTCTAGAAAGTATCATACTTATCTAAATGGAATTTAGTCATTTTGTCCACGCATACCTGCGTGGAATAACAAGTTTCAAACGCCACTTACCTTTAAATTGCATCGCAATGTGTCCGTTGGCTCGTTGTCTTCGGACGGCAGACAGTCCGTTTAGTTGAACCGCGGACCTTCCATGCATTGGCCACGGAAATCCACAGGCTCGTTCTTATAAACAGGAAAAATATTTTCCTATAACAGAGTGCGCCTCCAGTGAGCCATACAGGCAGCATGTATGCCTGTATAACGCGGGTTTGAAGCCTCGCCGCGTAGGCGTCGACAGCAGGCTGGTTGTCCACTGGCAGGCACAGCGCTCATGTGGAACGGGCTGATCCGGTCCGCGGAGCGGCGACACCGGGGCGAGGACCTCGTCAAGCACGGCGTCTACGAGTACGTGATGGCGCTGGTGCCGGCGTTCGCCTTCCCGCGCGCGCTGACCAAGGCGCTGGAGTTGGACGCAGAGAACCAGGACTGCCTGAACCGGCGCAACACGCTGCTGGCTGGCAGCAGCCTGCTGTGGCACATGTGTAGCCGCGACCCCAGCTACCGCTTCCTGGGAACCGGCATCTACTACTGCTGCCACAGTGGGTCCCTGTGCGGAACGTGATGTAGCCCGCGACGCAGAATCTAATTCAATGAAAGAAAAGAAGAAAATAAAAGATCAAGGGAAAACGCAGCGTGCACAAGCAAGAATAACACTGGACGAGGCTGGAGCGAAGGACTGGAATTTCGTGATAGGAAATTACAGTTGTATAACCTCCGGCATTAAACTTAACTCCTTGCTCCAGTCTCTTCCCGCGCGGTCTTATTCGTCGCATGCGTTTGTTTTTATTTTCGATCCTGTAACAACCGGTACAGCTCTCAATCCTGTCGCGACTTGCAAGTATTTACTTGCCCTGTTAATGCCCTCGTAAAAGTTTGCAGAAACGATTGGCTCAGACGAACACCCTAAGTCGCGCTTACAACTGCAGATTGCGAGCAGACCTTTTGCCAGGCTTGTTTCTCGCACAGGACGAAGTAGGCGAAAATAACAAGGACAACGCTGTTTCTCGACTTCATTTCTGTTTTTCGCGCTCTTAGCTTCACCTTCCAGAGCCGCACGAACTTGGCCACTTCAACACACTCTCGCAGTGTATTCCAATTCTTGCGTTTTGAACTGACAATTTACTACAAGTTGAGAACGTAGGTTCGCTTATAGAATAGCTCGATCGATGCGCAACCAGAAAAAATGTTGCTGAACAGAAGAATAATTATGCATCGGCAGCGTTCATGCTCGTTACGCTTTGATTGGAATCGCATTTCTGTAGACCTAAACAGCTACGCCAGCGTTCATGGGAATTCACAAATAACCAGACAAACACTTACTGAAGAGATTTACTAACTGTACTAACTGGAGAGGCTAGTAATCAGGTGAACAATGCCCGGTATCCACAATAACCAGCCTCACACATCATGCAGGTAATGAATCCCTGAATACTTCAGCACATCTTTTTTTTCCCGGCTACTGAAAAAAAAACCACTGAAATGAAAAGGCCACTGAAATGAAAAATTTTCGAGCAATCTAGGTCAAATGTGTTCTTATGTGATAAAGCACGGATCTTCACTGAGTCGTCAAGCAACAGCTGTTGAATAATTTAAGTAAAGAGTTCATATAACACGTTTCACCATGCAAATCTAATATCGCTTCTTACCTTTTGGTTATAGTGCTGTTTCATTTATTTCTTTTTGCATAGCGGCTTTAGAGGCTCACCAGTTATTTATTATCAGCTATCTATATCCCTTCCGTTAACATGAGCTTCTGATAATACGAAGACTTTCACGGCCCCTTAAATATTGGCGCACGAAGACTTTACTGTTCGACGCTCCTAAATTCATGGGGGACTTAAAGCACTCTACTTCACGGAGTGAAATCTGCAGCCTATGTTCTTTCGGCAGCCTATCGTTTTACCACAATTAAGTGCTATCCCATGGCTTGTGCCTCTTCTATTTTCTGCTGATCGCTGTTCCCAGTGCATTCGACGTCGTTAACACGTATAGACGCAGCCAGTTCCTCATGTTTCTGCCTATTTAATCACCTTATTTGTCTATACAGCAGGGGAAGGGAACAGTCGGGCTACTGACATTGTATACGTCATTATTGACGTCACAATTCAAAAAAACTATCAGTCATCTCAGCCGCAATTCCTTCGCTCACGTGCCCCTTATATGTTGGCCCTAATCGGGGCACATGCGCTATAAATAAATCAATATAAATAATTACTTAGATACTTGCAATTCTGGAGAATTTAATTTAGGTAAGCCAGGCAACATCTCTGACAGATAACATGTGGCATATATTTCAGCAGCAGAATGTGCACCATGATAAGGGAAATGCCATCGAGGACAGCAGGTGACTAAAGGCTGTATTTATGTTAGGGATCTCGCAGGATTAGGACGCGGACGACTCACACGCGGTGAGAGTTTAAACGCTGGGATGGATGGGCTTCGTGCCTTTTGCTAGCATTACGTAGGCCGGTGAGAGGACGACGAAGATTTCCGTCTCTTCCCCGCTTTGCACTGAAAGTGGAGCTATCCAACAACACGGACTGGGAGCCCCTGAGCCCGTTCGGGTTGCACAGCAGTGGCATCCTGCCCGAGCTGCTCTTCATGCTGGTGGAGGGCGTGACGCTGTTCGTGCTGCTCGACCGGTTGGACTCCGGCCGCTTCCTCTGGTTGCCGCGACCTCCCGCTGCCGCAGGACAGGGCGCCGAGGCCACCGCTGCCGACGAAGAGGTGCGCGAAGAGCGGAAGCTGGTGGACGCGGTGGTCGCCGAGGGAAAGTTCACTAGCGTCGTCATGGCCGCCAGGGGCCTCGAGAAGAAGTGAGTGAATGCCCACTGGGCCGTGCTGCAAGTGAAAAATCAAGTCGCAACAGTCACTCGGTGCGCGGCATGCTCTTCCCAGGTTGTGTTATCTAGTTGATTGATTTGTGGTCTCATTTGACGCCCCAAGTGAAGCGAGGACTATGAGAGCAGACACCGCGGGCCGGAGACATCTGGATGATCGCGACCAGCTCAGTTTACTTAGCGCCCACAAAAGCCCTAGGAAACTTGAAGTTCCTGTAATGATATTTTGCAGATAATTTGAATATTCAAAAGATTTATTCTCTTCTTTTATCGCTGTAAATTGCAATAGCAATGCTAGTTGTTTAGTAATACCTTTCGCCTTTTGCATCACCATGAGTTCCAATGAAAACTTTTAAGTACCCGTCGTTCATGAATTCTGCGAGCTGAATAAGCAAAATCGAATATTTTCATGAATGCGGATGTATATTCAAATGTCGAGTCCAGTATGGAAGCGCAAAAGCTAAACACAAAAGGCTTGGCATTTTTCACGTGGTCGTAGACACACCTTACAGGCTTTACAGAGCTGCTTTTGATTAGGGGGCGCAAGAGTCTTGCCTTCCGCTTGGGTCCAAGCAGAACACAAAGAAAACTTTGGATTCTTGGGTGCGCATTTTAATTGGGTCCGTGATCTCAAGACTTCCTATCGACAGCTTATTCCATATCAACAAATTACTCCCTTCTCCGCTAGGTTAAGAATTTATATACTAGCGACCTTGATAATGTATAGCAAGCGTTTTGCGACACTGAGCAAGGCTTTATCGGGCAACTTGTCCACTCTTCAGTCCCCGGCGCAATTGTCCATAACAAGTGAAAATACAAGAATGCAGGTGAGGCTTCTCTTGAAAAAAACGTGGCACGCATGTCGGTCATGCCTTCGCCTTTCCACAACTAGTTCCCTTAGCGTTTTTACCGAAGCTTAAAAGACGTATCCCAGTTGTTTAGTAAACATCTCAGTGTTTCCAGCCCTAGTTTTTCAGCAACCGATGCTTACAGGACGAAGAGCCCAAATCACCAAATGTATGGGCCGAAGAGCACTTGCAGCACATACGGTTTAGATGAACAGGTCCAGCAGGTACATCTACCTGATCAGTTCAAATCGTCACTTCGCACCACCCTTAACCACCATCCCCTCAATGTAGGGTGCCCGCATGCATGCACGCGCTCAAGCACTAGAGTTAGGGTGCGTATAGAGGCTCCCTACTTCATCGTGTCAATGCGCGCCATGGCCGTGAATATGCACCACGACAGGCTGAATGACCTCGTTGACATCTTTGCGATAGGTACCACCCCCAATTTCACGAACGCAAAGCTCCCTGGTGGGGCAGGACTTTCACTACAAAGAAGCACTTGCTCATGGCAAAGGCGTGGCACGGCTATAATCATAATTAGGAAGAGGGATAAACTTGCAAAAGGCGATTCGGTGGCACATGTAGAAATATGTTCTCTTTATGGGATGCTTGCAGCTACATTCCTGGCTTGTTACTCAGCGTGCGAACGGCTATAGCACAAAGTTATGCCATCCACACCAGAGATCTGTAGGGAAGTTCTTAGGATTACTTCCTGACTGCCAGGCCTCCGCTGTGCCACCCTGCTTTGTGCAGGGAATACACCCGACTCACGGTACACTTGAATGGCTCGTACCACGCTCCAGCTGCATGGCGTCGGGAACCCACTTCAGACAAGAGCTAGAGGTAGATGCAGCTTGCCGAATACTAACGTCCGTCAGCCCACCAGGACAAGCGGAAGCCAGGAAAGGAAACGCACCAGTACTGCTCTTGTTGTAGAGAAGCCGAAGAATCGCGCACGCACAATGCTTCTGGGAAAACGAAAGTATGCCGACTCAACGCTAATTAAAGCTGCAGCTGATAAAGCTGGACTAACACTATGGAACCAAACGATCCGGACAAGAATGACGCGGCTGAGCCGGAACAGACTGCACCGCCAGGAGCTTATTTGCTTTGCGCTTGTGTGCAACGTAATTGGGCGGCAGTAATTGGTGTGATGCTCATACTCAGAGTTTGATCCGTCGTGTCAGTCCAGCTTAAGTGATCAGAACATTGCCGGAAATCAGTCGCGCTCGCAGCAAGGAGATCACAGATCCTCCAAGCTCTGCGAAGAGCAGTGCTCCGAATAAACCCAGGGAAAGGAAAATGACACATTCACCCAATCGTAGGAATTGTTACAAAGGAAACCCATTCTCGTTCCTGGAAAGAAAAGCCTCGCATTTGGAGAAACATTCGTCCTGGGCCGGGGCTTGAACCCGAGACCACCGCCTTTCCAGGGCAGCAGCTCTGCCATATGAGCTAACCTGGCGTCTAGCAGGTTTCCCCAGAACTATTGTGTCAAACTCTTGCCATTGCTTCGAGTTGTTGGCAAATTCGACTTCGCCCTGCCATATACTAGCCGCCTGGTCATCTGACATCCTCTGATTGTCACTAAACTCTCACCTTACGAACTTCGACAGTTGCTACAATGAAGAGGTGGTGTCGAAATCAGGCATACATCGACAGCGCCACGGGAGTACCATGATCTGATTTGTTTAATTAGTGCATTGCAAGCGACGGACGGCATTTGTGGAGCTTGAAACACGTCAGGATCTCCCATGTTTACGGACACCACTTATAGCAGTTCGGACACCCTGCCCCCCTTCCCCTTCCTAGACAATTAACACGTCGGCGGATTTTCCGCAGGTACGGCACGACCGAAGCGGTGCGCAGCGTGTCGCTTGCTCTGCGCACCACCGAGTGTCTCGGCCTGCTGGGTCTGAACGGTGCTGGAAAGACGACCACGTTGGAGATGCTGGCAGCACTGCTGCGGCCCACCAGCGGAGACGCATACATTAGCGGCCTCTGCATGTCACAAAATCCCAGGAAGGTACATATATGGCATGAAGGCACCTGCGAGTGTACGCGGGGCGGGACAACGTGAAAGGAAGCAGCTGCAGTCTGGTGCCCGAGAAAAACCTCTTACGCTAGGACTGTTCTTAAGAGAAAAGTTAAGCCAATTCTTATGCTGTACGTATTATAAGCAAAGGCGGCCAGCCAACGTCAGCGAACTCTTACGAACATAAAAAGCTTCGTGAGTTTGGTCCCTCTTTTACAAAGAATCATAGCAATTGTTCGTTTTTCTCTCTTCTACATAGGCTTGGTGCCACAACGCCGCCATTATCACTTGGCGTTGCAGACGACAAAAAAAAAAAGAAAAAATAAGATGGTACGTTACAAAAAATATAGGCACAGGTTTTTCATTCAAGGACACCGAGTGTTTTTAGTCGCCTCCTAAGAAGTAAAATTACTCTGCAGTTATATTTCCGCGTTGACTGTTTCTCGAATGCAGAGACCGTGTTCCCTCTGATGCTGGGGACCACCCTTTTAATAGACTGTTTAAGGGTGCTATTACATCATTATCACGCCCCCTCCTACTCCCTTCGAGAACAATAATGTGATGTTAAGCGTTGAAACAAAAAGGTTGAACGCAGAATCTTTGTTACATTTGTTTTTAATTGAGGAAAAATGAGATTGTACGTCCGCGGCGCTTGTTATACCGGCGCACCACAGGAGGCCACAGAACTACGTTAAAGCTACTGGCACCTTGTTGATAAAACATGGCCTTCGAGCTTGCTTGCGGAAATTATTAAACACACATTAAAAAACTGTGGAAAGGCTTTACATATACAAGGGGCTCAACACAATACAAGATTCACAATTTCATTTTAATTCCATAAATATAAAAGAGATAACACTAACCGCACACCGCATGGGTTTAAGCAAACATGCCTCTCCACCCAGTTTGCATCGATGCCTGATCGTTAGGAAACAGGCACGGGATTCAATAAATTCATAACTTCTTCAATTAGCACGCATAGACGCAGCTTTCTTGTCGATTTTATACCGAATCGCCGTTCCCCCTCCCTGGTTGTATCGAGATGCGAACGTATACATGGGTTATACTTCGCCATCAACGTGCCTTAAATCATTGCTCGCACGCTGGGTTCGCAAAGCCCAACGCAGCGCTAGGTGTGACAATGCACTCTAGTTATAAAGGCCACAGATAACTCGCTTTTAACCAGCTGTGTAAGCTTGCCTAGATTTAGAAACATTGACAATTAATCGAGCCAATAGCCTTCTGGGCCACATACAATACTAGGACACTCAAAATAGAGTGTTTAGAAAAAAAAAGTAGGTGCTTCCGATGCCATTAGGATTAATTCACGTGGTTCTGTTTCAACAAAAATGCCGACAACACGAGCTCTAATTTCCTATCCAAGGCAGTTGTTTGGACGGACTGGCACGGCACGTCGAAATAATGCCAGCGCGAAACAGCACACGTGTATTGTTCTCCTCGGTGCCACGCCAATGTAAAAAGGCTGAACGATTTATCTCCCGCACAGTGGCAGTCAGGCGTGGGCTACTGTCTCCAGTCGGGCGGCCTGCTCGAGCAGCTTACGGGCTCCGAGTTTCTGCGGCTGATGGCCAACTTGCGTGGCATACCCGTGGCCACCGTCGAACTGATCGTGAGCAGCCTGCTACGCGTCGTTGGCATTGACGAGGACGTAGCTAGGCTGCCGTGTGGATCGTACAGGTACTGCACCGTTGATCGTGCACGTTATAGACTGAAGGCCTGGCACTTAGCTGTCACGCTAACGTTTTTATTACGGCGAAAGCCTTTCCGGGCTCATAGTGAAGTTTGTGTCAGCAGACCTGGCCGCCGGAGGGTCCGCCGGAGCGTCATCACGCCATATGAAGTCAGATTAAAGACAGATTAAAGAACGAGAAATGATTGATAGGGACAGATAGTGAATTATAATGTTAAAATAACGATTGGTAGAGGGTTAATAATGACTAGTAATGACTAATAATTAGACCAGTTCTTGAATACGCCTCGGTGGTCTGGGTCCCGTACAACCCGAAGTACATTACACAATTGGAAAACATTCAAAGAAAATATGTTAGATTCGTATTCAACTGTATATAGCTGGCACGTATCTCCGACTGTTCTTATTAACAAAGCCAACCTGGAAACATTAGGATTAAGGTGATATAGGAACCGACTGAAATACATATATTTACTTTATCATGATGAAGTAATAAAACGATGGACACCGACCAACAGAAGTGCTAAAGAATGAATAAATTTAAAAGACGTTTCGACTTCGCTACGGAAGGCTTGTTCACGATTTTTTTAGCACTTCTGTTGGTCGGTGTCCATCGTTTTATTACTTCATGCTTCATCCCGACCAGACGGGCTTCCGTCGAACCCTCGACTTTATCATGATATGCTGGGGATAGATGAGGATATGTAGATTACTTTAGTTACCAGGCGTGCAACACGATCTAATCATCCGAAAAAAATAAAGTAATTCTCTTGCAGAACAAACGTATCTGGAAACACGTTTTTTTCCTTGGACGATAGGTGAGCGGAAGGCGCTCTCCGCCAGTACAGTGGAATGCCCGACCGTCCAGTCATTCTGCAACGCGCTGAGCAGCATTTAGACGTGATATTATATGTATGCGTATGCATATGTATATGTATGTATGTATATGTACGTACAAATGTACTTTTTTTCTTTTTGATTCACATTATAGCCAAAGCTTCTTTCGCTTGCTTTTCATTATTTGTAGATTTTTGCTGCTCAACCAACCGAGCATGCACGATGTCTTTCAGCATACCAGTATGAATGCGACTCCTTGTTATCAATATCGCGTTGTTATCAATATGCTCTGTACAGCTGGTGCGGTTCAACGAATATCCGTATTCTTAAATATATTGAAATTTTGTAAAGCTTTTTCGTTGGAATGCTTTGTACGGCTCGTGCGGATCAGGGAATATGTCTATTGCAATGTATTCTTGTAATGATTTTTGATGTTCTTTTTTTTTGTACATCTTTATATTGCACTGTCCACTCCTGCCCAAGGCCCAAGACTAAGGCCGGCAGTATCTTGTAAATAAATAAATAAATAATGACTACTAATGACTTGTAATGACTACAGATGACTACGAAATGACCAATATGCCCAACGACGGCTTGTAATGACCACGGTTGATAACAAATCACTAGAAATGCTTACTAGTGAGCAGTAATGACTAATAATGAGTGAAATGACTTGTAATGATTAGTAATGACTATGAAATGACCAATGTTTCTAACGACAACTTGTAAAGGCTACAATTGATTAGAAACGACTAAAATGCTTAGTAATGACCAGTATTGACTAATAATGACTGCAGTGACTTTTAATAAATACTAATGACTATGATATGACCAACATGCCTAACAACGGCTTGTATTGACCACAATTGATTACAAATGACTAAAAATGCTTAGTAGTGAGCCGTAATGACAAAAAGAAAGAAGACAAAGAGAAGAGGCCAAAAGAAAGAGGCGAATGGAAGAGTAGCCTTTCACCGTTCACCTTTTAAGGGAGGTCTTAAGAGACCTTGTAATTTTTTTCTCCGACGTCAATTGTACGAAATACTCGAGAGGTAAAAATATTTGAAGACCCAATCCACTCTGCAAAGGTGCATTGCCAGCGAAGCTGCTACCGTCCACTTAACCTATTCTAGTCTAACGAATGAAATTAGTACGCCGTAAAATGCAGTGCATAACCATTTATTGCACAACGACATTCACGACGGCTTTATGATCGCTCTGGTATACACTGAGGTTATCGGTTTTGACAGTTGCCGCGTTCTTCGCCAAAGTTAGGTTGACACACGAGTCATAGATGGTGGTTGGTAGTTTCTTTTCTGCGCAACACTTTAGTACAAACTCTTCGAAGACAAAGTCTACGAACCACTTGTTTTCCTGTTTCGAAATGTCAACGTGAAAGGCTTATAGCGCGTGAAAAAGACAAGGACGAAAGTGAGACGTGACATACACAGACGCTAACTTGCAACAACCTTTATTTCGAGCAAGGGACCCATACATATATACAACTTTTTGTGGGAATTGTTGGAATCACCCACCGTGGTTGCTCAGTGACTATGGTGTTAGGGTGCTGAGCACGAGGTCGCGGGATCAAATCCCGGCCACGGCGACCTCATTTCGATGGGGGCGAAATGCGAAAACACCCGTGTACTTAGATTTAGGTGCACGTTAAAGAGCCCCAGGCGGTAGAAATTTCCGGAGTCCTCCGCTACGGCGTGCCTCATAATCAGAAAGTGATTTTGGCACGTGAAACCCCATAATTTAGTTTTTTAATTGTGGGAATTCTGGGAAGAGCCCGAGGTAGGATAACTCGCGAAATTATACAAGCAGAAATAATTGATAGGCTTGGGGATAACTGTGTGTCGAAACCATCGATTGCTCTTTCCCGCAAAGAGTTATCGTACCTGCGCAATGGTGTGTAAGGGATTTTCGCAAATAGCGCATGTATGATGCACGCAAAAAGTTGTATATATGCATGGGTCCCTTGCTCGAAATAAAGATTGTTGCAAGTTAGCGCCTGTGTGTGTAACGTCTCACTTTCATCCTTGTCTTTTTCACGTGCTATAAGCCTCACGATGTCTTACCAACAAGCCCAAATCACTGCTTCACATCAACGTTAAGGCCCCCACGATGACGAAAAGCGTAGTGTTATCTATCGCCAACACCGCAAAGTGCGTTCGCATGAAGCGCTCTACGTCGGCCTTGAAAGTGTCCGACGAAATGTACACGATGAAGAAGACGAATCTATTGCGGTTTTCACGGCACCCACATCGCCGCAGTCGACCGGGTCAGACTTAAGCATGTACGCGGTCACGCACGCTTCTTTTCTTGCGTAGATGGCAACTCTGGCAGATCGGTTGTGACTTCGTTTCGCGGCCGTTATTCCAACGTAGCCGGTCACTTCAGCGACTATGTCCGTCCACGTTTCCGAGAGACACAGCACCTGAACCTCGTTGAGTACGAAGTCATGGGTTTTAACGCGATAGCGTTAAGGAGCTCGTGTCGCAGAAAAGCCGGTGTCGTCGGCGTCGGTGTCGGCGTCGGCGTCCGCGGCGTTGGCCGTGAGCGATAAATCACGGCAGGCACTTCATAAATAAAAAGCAACTTCCAAGATTGGCTGGGTGGGAATCGAACCAGGGTCTCCGGAGTGTGAGACGGAGACGTTACCACTGAGCCACGATGTTCGATGCTTCAAAGCGGTACAAAAGCGCCTCTAGTGAACGCGGTGTTGCCTTAGAAACGAGCTGTTTCTAAGGATCAGGCGTGCGTCGCTTGCTCAGGCGCACATTTCGTTGTCGCGCCGAACGCTGCGTTGCTCGACGCTCACCGCGTCCGATGCGGGGCGCGTAGTCGCTGCGCCGTAGCCCATTGTCTTACACCCCTTGGCGGGTCGACGGGAACGCTGTCGCGTTCCACTCTTGAAGGCGAAGCTTAAGCGTCCTCCAATTTTTTTATCTTTGGAATGAAGACCCAGCGATCTCGCGTTGAGAGAGGCAAGCGAGATCGAGTGCGGTTCCCGCAACATCGCAAGGCACGCCTTGGTGACGGTGACCAGGTGACGGGGCCGAGTTTTCTGTGGACCGCCACGAAAGAATCACCGGTTGGTAGAGGTAAACAGCTTCGCTGTAAAACACCGTGGACGCCGCCGTTGACCGAATAGCAAGAGCGCATGCGCGGCAGGCGCGAGATGGTTTAGAGGGTCTCCAGAGACGCACAGCGCGTTTCGCTGCAATAGCATAAAAATAGAAGTAGGCCCACCGTCAGCGCTCCATTCAATAAGCTCGGTGGTGGAGCCAGGCAAGATTTGTGCCTGCTGCTGCTGCCATAGGCACAGTGCACACGCCAATGTAAGCACAGTATAGCGTTCTTGTTCAGCTGCTGTGTTTATGCACTGGTCTCCGTGGAATGGGCAGTAAACGTCAAGCTAGCGTTATCTATTTCGCTTAGCGCTGACTAACGTCTACGGTTTTCCGTTGATCTCATACAGAGAGATTTGTTTAACCCTTTTTTCTACATCTTTCACCTCATGTTGTGCACCATCGATGTGCGACGCCTGCAATACCACTGGGGGCGCCCTTACTCACGCCAGTATTTTGAAACGCGTGGTAGCTGCCAAGGCGCGGTTCCTTCTACACTATAGGAGTCGCCTTGCGCGCGGTGACGCTTCAACATGACCCACCCGCGTATAGTTAGATTGCCGTCCGAGGAGTCCAAGCGCAATGCTAAACCTTGCTATTGCTTTCAATGCTTCGGCCTTAGGGCGGAACTGCTGCATGGGCTGTCGTACAGCAAGCTATAGTTTAAACAGTGCGCGCAGTTCTTCGTAAAGAACCTGATGAGTGACCTGTTCGAGTTATGGTTCATGACTGTGAGATGGGTTGCCCATATGCCGGCATCTCTAAGCAGTTTAACTCTTGTGATCTTTGTGTCACTGGATGCAGCCGCAGATGATGGCAAGCATCCTCTGCAGAAGCGAGGCGAGAGCGAGGTAATACGGGGTCTTCATGACTTTGGCCCCAGGCCCAGAATACGGAATGTATAAAAGCCGCCCCAGCCTGAATTTTGTGGAGCAAGACTGCCTCCGCGCGAGTAAGATGGTGGGGAAGACAGCAGACACAATGGGTTTTATAGTGCTAGTGTGCCATCGGATTACAGATTTCCGGGTTACGATGTTCCACAAAGGGTCGATGAGTAGCCCTGCCATTTCCGCCGAGAAGTAGGCAGGATTTGACTATTCTGCAAGATTGCACTCAGTGGTTCTCAACATGATGGGGTAGTTATACAAAACGAGAACGAAGCATGCATTGGCACAATCAACGTTCTTTGTTTCTACGCGGACTACAAAGCCGCCCTTATGAACCATCAAACTGGATGATCCCATTGGTTGGTCAGTTTGTCACGCTTTGGTCTATACACTGCGCCAACATATTTGAAAAAGAAACATGTCTCAGGAGTTATACATATAAAACTAACGAGAAGTGGCACCAAAATGGTGGAGCTACGCGCTCATTACAATGCGTGGCATGACGTCAGCATGAATGCAAATAGTAGTGGTGCTTTCTTGTCACCACGCCTATTCTAATTTACAGGGTTCAACATGCACTGTGTCATAATTGAGGGTACGAAAGGTGCCTGTCTTCAGAACGTCAATCTGGACCACTGCTAAGGAAAGTAGTCGCTGCACTGACGCGGACAAGTCTCGCTGTGGAAAAGTTGTCTGTGCATAGCGACACCCGTTGTTCGACCACTGTTAATATGGGTCGGTGCACCACGTGCCGAGAGCCTTCCCTTTAAAACAAATTGTGTTTGGTTGTTTTACGTGCAACATCCCCAATCAGGTTATGAGGCACGCCGAA
The DNA here is from genome assembly GCF_050947875.1 of Dermacentor variabilis. NCBI lineage: Eukaryota > Metazoa > Arthropoda > Arachnida > Ixodida > Ixodidae > Dermacentor > Dermacentor variabilis. The sequence goes on from NC_134570.1 coordinate 116,393,650, forward strand.
GTGGTGAACTCGGGGTTATTTTTACCACCTGTGTCAAACATCAAAAACGTGCACCTAAATCTAAGTGCACGAGCGTTTTTGTTTTTCGTTGCGCTTCCCAAGAAATGAGGCCGCACCGCGCGGGGTTGAAACCATGAGCTCGTGCACAGCACCGTAACCCCAGCCACGGGGCTGCCGTGGTGGGCGGGCCTCTACGTTGCTTTGGAGCGTAGAACAAGACAACCGATCAAGCGATCAATGAACACTCCGAGATCTTCCCAGTCGAAGGAAACATTATTTGTCTCCTCCTATGTCTGAGGGACTTCTCGACTCAGCCGCTCGAAGGGACCTGGGAGATGATAACGTGCTTTCACTCATCTTCACGCGGCAGAGGTAGCGAAACCGAGCGGAGACCTGCTAAGAAAAGGCTTCACATAGAGATATGTAGCAGAGCCCTTTTAGCTCATAGACGACCCCATCACAGTAAAAATTCTCACACCATTTTAAGTGCTGGTTTGCGCACGGCTAACACCCTTACGTAAGTAAAACTCTTGCTTGGGCTAGTTGGTTCATGCTTGAATGTGTAAAGAGCAGGGCGCAAAAATCAGGACAGAAGAAGAAGCGCCGATCTTGTCGTTTGTGTTCTTCATCTCTTCTGATCTTAGCAGCCTGCTCCTAACACCCTTACTTTTGATGCTGTGAAAACTAAGGCTATTGTGCACTAAGGCGAGCTCGAACTGTAGCTGCGATTAGAGAAGGCGTAATTGAGAACTGTACAATAATTCTGACCACCAAGTACGCATAGGATGAAGTACCTGGCAAGAGGCCCTGTCAGCGATAACCACTAGAACTCATTCCCACTGGCGACTCGCAGAGGTCGCACTACCAAGGTGGTCGCAAAGCGACCGGTCGCCTATATACATGGCCACAAATTATCGCTTTCGTCGGAAGACGACTGTCTTGGGTCAGTCTCTTGCTGCTCAGATGGTGTCGTGAATGAGTTTATTTCACGCAGGTTTCGCGTCTTCTGTAGCATCTCTCATTGTGTTTATCTACCACAAATAGTGACCAGAGAAAAAAAGCTACATTCGTTCCCTACAGCGATTGGATCTTATCGTTTAAGGACAAGGTTGTCAGCCGTGGGACAGAGCGCAGCAACCTTAATAGTGCACGAAATCTTCAACGAGGAAGTCTTTTCTTAAAAGGCGCAGAGTTCCGTTGCCGTACGTGCATGACCACAAACGCGCTACTGTGCACACGAAGGCATCTAAATATTCTGTAGAAGGCCTACTATACATTGGCAAATAGAGAAAAAAGAATGCTTGATTAAAGCTGATGATGGCATTGAAATCCCAAAGAATCATGTAAGTAGCGCAGGTTTTCAGTGATATGTAGCGAACCTGACCTGCGGCTTTTCCAAGTAGCCGACCTTTCTGTTATTGAACTTTCGCTCTCTATTTGCAGCCATGGCGACAAGCGCAAGTTATCTGTGGCAGCGGCTATGGTGGGGCTACCGCGACTCGTGTTCCTTGATGAGCCCGTGGCAGGCGTGGACATCTTGGCGCGGAGGACGATCTTTCAGGCACTCCAGGCTATCATCAGAAAGGGATACTCGTCCATTATCCTCTCCTCCAACTCGTACGTTCAGCGGGAGGAGCTTTCCTTAATCAATTTCACGTCAACATGATGCCAAAAATTTATTGTTTTAACCCTTGTTCCTGTTTTACTTCGCCTTTGAGCGCTTTTTTTTTCTTTTTGCAGACCTTGTGCACCGATTTACAGGGCACGCCAAGAAAAAAAGCAACACCATTTTCACACAGCAAATTTTTTTTCTTATCAGGGCTTTGCTTTCTTGATTCGTCGTGAGTACATTGAATTCTAAAAGAAAAACGCAGCAGTTGCATCCGGGCGTTATCACAAAACGCTGGGTCTTTCTGATTTACACCTCGGCCACAAAATGATTGATGGTTAACTGAGGAAAAGTCACAATTAACTAAGCCACGCACTAACCCCGTACTATCTATGCTACGTTCGCGCAAGACCCTCCATAAATTACGAAGGTGTCGACATTGACTCCTATAGACGTAATATTTTCGGAGAAAAAAAAATTCACTGTGTAATGCAACTACAGTTTGTCATGCTTGTCTAACCTGCCTTGTTTCTACATCTCCCAAACCAGTGCCAAAAAGGCCGAAGCTTTAGCGTCAAAAGCTCCGTTGTAATACCTGCGTTTGCAAATGGCGCTGAGACCCAAAAAAAAATAATAAAGACGGAAGCTCTACAGAGTGCCGGCACGGAAGTCTATCACGAGTTTAGCTAGAGACTGTGTATAAGTACTCATCGTACCCGAATGTTCCCGAGCGATTACCGCCAATCAACAGTTCTTTGTCCCCGATTGTATGTTTTGCGTCCTATTTGTATAGCTTTTCGTACTTTAGCTCATTTTTATACTGAGTCGAAAAAATTCACCGATGATTTCGATGCTCCCTAATGCGAATTTACAGCGCAGCTTCTTAGGTGTTTTGAATTCGTGATATGTTTTCACCAAGAATTTGATTCTGAACGAAGGGGTCCTTTGGGCTGTGGCGCTGAGCATTTTGTCGGGCACCTCGCTTAGCAGCAGCGGCAGACGAAGCCTTTCCACCAGTTGCGTTGCTCATTGTTCAGGAAGAAAGCGTGAACATGGAAATGCGTGGCTCGCGCGGAGCGCATTCTCTATAGCAGCGGCGGCGGAGGCGAAGTAGCGCATGCGCAGTGGATTCGTAACCCACGCCAGCGCTTTGTTTGCATATGTGGTATCGGTGGACGCGCTCGCCGCGTTCCTGGTCGCCGCCGTCAAGCACGTCTCGTGCAGCACTCCGCTTTCCTCCTTACCCTTTCGGCATACGCTCCCCCGCTTCCCCTCTCGTGCTGTCTTTGTTCTCGCCATCTTTCAACCCCCCCCCCCCTCTGTGCTTCGCGTTTGCTCTTTCAACTTTCACTGTGATCGTTCACTCGGTTACGCCGACGGACGACGACGACACTCAACGCAGGAACGGGCATCTAAAGGCTATGCTCTAGAATCGAGGCTAAAAATAAACGTTACTACGGTAGATAGCTCTTTGCCAACTCTAGTTAAACGTTTCTCTTTTGCTGAAGAAAGCTAGGAGAGCATAAAGCAAAAAATTCTCAACCGTTTTGCATTTACAGACAGCATGATGTACCCGATTGTACCAATGCCATTCAGCATGACGTACCTAATTTCGCGGCATTCTCGCTCATTTCAGTCATTCTCTGCGGGCAAAGTGTCCTGAAGTTCTGAGACCATTTTATTACGAAAGCAATACTGCTCGCACTTTCGGCCCATCGGTGGTCGTGGCGCCTCCTTACACAGCTGCGCGTCACGTGACCGTGTGACGTCACGCCAGACCGAGAGACGGGGCCCCAGTTCGCTGCATCGATGGTGGAGGCGAAGCTTCGCGCGCCGCTACTGCGGTGCTACCGAGCGAGGGCGCTCGCTGGTGTGTCGTCACGCTAGGAGGATAAATGGGGCTACAGCTCGGCTCCTCGCCGTGGTCGGCGCGCTGCCTTGCGCTATGTCGGATGATGTATAGCCATAAGTTTAACAAAGGGCAACCATATCAACACCATCAGCCGAACCAAGGCGCAGCCAAGGGTATTGCTTTCGCAATCTTCTAGGCTTAACCAAGCTAAGCCTTCAGCCAATTTTTTTTCTCTTTTTTTCCCCATGCATTCAAATTTAATGCACTCACTTTCTTAACTGCTAAAAACTCACTCAGCACGCAGCAAAAGGTTGCCGAAATTCATAGCAGGATCAGCGAGAGCGAATCTATGCTGGTGAGAGCAATAGTTTCATGTTAGGAACACCAGGAAAAAATCTCGCGCTGGCGTCAGTTTGAAGTGCTAGAACACTCCTTCAATTAGCATGGAAACGACACGGGCCATACATGTGCTTGTCTAAACTCTGTCATCGCTAGAATGTTGTCGATTCCTGCATCAATGTTACTGAAGTTGCTATTTTATCACAAATTCATTTTACGAAAAGGGCCTTATTCGCCCTCTAATATCTACCATGCATAGGGTTTCATGATATTTCAAAGAAAAAGAAAGCGTTTAGGATATAAATATTACTCCATGCGAGTGTTAATTAACAAACATGTGCCGAGCATTGCATATTATAAGCGCCAAGTATACACGACTGTTCCACGTAAACAACTAGCTGATTTCCGCTCGACATTTTGCACGGATGCAGCATTATGCAATGGTTCAGATTAATTCGGCGTTACCGAGAATTACCTGTTTCGTTCGCACTATAGCCGAAGTGCGCGCCACCTGCGGCAACACCACCAAAAAGCTGCACTTAGCTTCATATATACATTTACTGTACTACTAACGTTATGTTTCGCAGCGATAGAATTCCGGCGCTGTCTACGCGACCGCTGCGGCCAAATACCCCTTTTACCATGGCCGTGACAGATGGTGCCGCCGTTCTGCTGTGGCTAATACGAAATTTATTAGAGGTCACGGTAGCTGCAGGTGACACGCGTTTAGCCTATATTTTGAAAGAAACAGAGAAGTAACGATCATAATCGCGGCTATAAACTGAACCCTTGTGCACTGCCGAATGCTGTAGACCGTTTTATCTATAGGCTGCCGCACTTTTGCGATCACAGCGCCGTCTATTCTCCGGCGCCATGCTGCTGTGTGGGCGTCATGCTGGTGTTACCGGCACAATGCTGGTGTTAATTACTAAGCCGTGAACTTCGTATAGCCACCACATCTAACGGCGATGGGTCTAGCGGCACGGCCACAGCTTTTACGGCGATCGAAATAGGAGGCGAACCCAGTTTTAACGTTGTCGATACGTAACATACGTGCGGCGTGTTATTCTTGTATGTCTAGCCTTGAGCTCTGTTAATGTATCACTCAGGTTAAACCAATCAGAGGCGTCCCCGTGTGCTAGTCGGTGTGCCGCACCAGCATACATACCGATTCAGGTAACTAGCGAAGCTACGAGGAAACACGCGTTGATAGGTTTCGTGCTCCTAAAACTTTCGCGGTACGATTTTCTAAGCATGTTTACCTGACACGCGGGCATCAAAGTTATGAAAAAAAGAACTTTAGGATAACTCGGCTTGGGAGGTCCGTTAACATATGGAGTATTCTATAAGACCACCTCGTGACAGTGGCGACCCGCCGTGGTTGCTCAGTGGCCATGGTGTTGGATTGCTGAGCACGAGGTCGCGGGATCGAATCCCGGCCACGGCGGCCGCATTTCGATGGGGGCGAAATGCGAAAACACCCGCGTACTTATATTTAGATGCACGTTAAAGAACCGCAGGTGGTCGAAATTTCCGGAGTCCTGCACTACGGCGTGCCTCAGAATCAGAAAGTGGTTTTGGCACGTAAAACCCCATAATTTAATTTATTTTTTGACAGTGACCACGATTATGCCACGATACAACCGTATGCATGCAACGTGTTCAAAGAATGTGCTCACTCTTAGGTCACGAGTGATGCCCGTGCAAAGGCGCCTCACCGACTCGAGAGAGCTGGAAAAAACGAACAACTAATCTCGGCAACAGCTACTTTATTTTCTGAAGTATAATGCAGCCTGCGATGCTCGACGTCGGCCGCACAGCTTGCCGGTGAGATTCGGAAGCACCGGAGAGCCCGTGTAAACTATCGGAGCGGCGGGCACTCGGTATAGGCATGGATGGCTTTGGTTTCCAGAAGGAAAAGAAGACCACGCCTTCATTTTCTTCGTCGGCACCTACTGTTTTCATAATACGTCTCTAGTAAACTTCCAGTAGAACGTTGACTGCCAAGTGTCATAACCTTGGAACACATTTGAACAGAATAACTTTAATGCGTGTGCATGATGAAATAGTTAACGTCATGTATTCGCACTAGTTGACCGACTCGAATGCGCACCTTCGTTCATATGTCAGTTTGGTCATGGATGCCGAGATGGCAACAAGATCTTCTAGGGTCACCACCCTGAATCTGTCTTCGTATTGTAATAATAAGTATGTTTTTATCACAATCATCATATCTGAATATACATGTGACGAAGGTTTGGGCGTCCAGTTCTTTCTGCTTACACTGGCAATCCAAAGCCGTCGCTTATGTTCAACCAGAGCAGCGGAGTCCACGAAGTCGCGGCGTCTGAAGGGGCACTTCCCATTCGCTTCGAAAGTTATTCTTGCAGCCAAACACCATACAGTGGTGGCACGTTGACCTTGCTCCATCTGATATCGCAGCAATTACAGACGAAACACGTTCGCATCCCACTAATTCGTAATCACACCGCTACCGTTCCAAGCTTGCGCTAGGCGAAACGGCGATCTGCGCACACCAGTGCAAGGAGGAGCGGCTCGGGCCGTTGGTTCCAGGCTGCGTTCCTTCTAGCCAATATAACGTTCTATACCTCGTTGCGAAATTTCAGTGCAAATTAGCCGGGGGTTTATGCGGAGTACTCATGGATTAGGCTTGCCACTCGCATTTATGCAGCAACCGGGGGCCGAATTTAAAAAGAAAAGGTTTTCCGTTCGTAAGTGCTATTTGCCGTGGCCTGGCCACCTTCGTTGATTTTAGTAAGCGCAGCGTCAGGAATGGCGGAACTTTGCTCTAACGAAATGCGAGCCCAATATAGTGAGCAGCACCCATATCCCCTGTATCCTTTCAAGGTGGCGTCGCGGTGATGGGGAGATGATTCGTGAGACTAAACAAGTCTTTCGTTTTCGCCTACGACGGTGGGATGATTCGCTTACGTGATACATCTCAGTTGTGCATCGTATGCGATAACGGTGTACGATAAAACTTCTTTTTTCAGTGTTTAACTAAAAGTGTGGCGATAAAACTCACAAAAGCTGCACCGACTTTGTTGACGACGAACGGCACCACCGCCAACTCGCGCTTGCAAACTTTCGCCGCGCTATTCAGCATGGACGTGTGCGAGGCGAACTGCAGCCGCGTCGGTATCTTGGTCTCGGGCCAGCTGCAGTGCCTGGGCAGCGTGCCGCAACTTCTGGTGCGCTTCGGCCGCGGCTTCACGCTGCAGATCAAGTGCGTCGCCAAGGACGCGAGCAACGCGACCGCCCTCGAGGAGGCCGTGGCCACGCTCTTCCCGGGCATCCTGCTCACCGACGTGCACCCGGTACGCGCTCGCAACGTTACAACATACACCGCTGCATGGATTATATTTTTTCACCCCGCACCAAATGTTTTAGGCTGCAGGGTAACCTTTCCAAAAAAGAAATAAAATGGTATACGTCCTGTTGTGTTTATTTTCATTGTATGAAACATGTAACGTCATGCAATGTTTAAATTTACGCCCCGCGCAATTCACATGGTTAGTCTCATGTAAAAGTTATCTTTATGCCCTACACCATTCCCAATGTCGGCACTGCCGCGCATTGCTGTAACTTTGCTTAAACTACTATTTTCGTTCGCACAACTAATAGAGGTTCTAGATATTTTGTAACAACCAAAATTCTGTCAATCAGTGGTCGTCGGTAAGGTCTGGTAGCTCAACAGTGGCGCTTCCCTCGTGTAATGGTAGATATTTTTTTTTTATTGGAACTCGATAATACTTCCCTGGAACGCCGGTTTTTAAACTAAACGCGGATAACCTTTTTTTCTGTAAGTGGAACCAATATGCATTGTCAAATAAAGCTGCGATTTTCCACTCAGCTACACGATGTCTGTTTTCGCGCGCTCATCGTGCTTTTCGGCGCGTTTGGCCTAAGTCATTCCCAACCACATATCGCTGCTCATGACACATTTCACGTGCCACTGCTCAAATGTTGACAAATTTTACGTGCCAGAACCTCCATATATTTGAGGCACGCAGTAGCGAGGGACTGCGCATTAATTTTTACCCCCTATTGTGCTTTAACATGCACGTAAATCTATATAAACAAGCGTTTTCCTTTTGCAATTCGCTCCCATAAAAATTCGGTCGCCATGTCCGGGAGCGAACCCGCGACCTCTTGCAATTAGCGGAGCAAACCCATACCCACGATGCAGACCGAGCGAATGCTACGGGCTAAAATTGAGGCTGAATGGTTCCTGCGTTATTTTTACACGATAGGAAGGCATGGATAGAAGTTCTTCGGCAAATATTCTTCGATGGTTATCTGAAGTGTTCACACGCATGATTCATGACTTCGCTCTCTCCTCCCACTGATACAAAGGCGCGTCGCCTACCCCTTTCTCTTCACAGACCCTACCCCTTCTACCGCATACTATCCTACCTACCCTATCCGCCTACCCCTTCTATCGCCTACCTCTTCTCTTCACTTTTTTCTCTCTTACAAAAACCTGCAAACAAAAACATCTTACTAAGCGCTGCCAAAATAAATAAATATTAAGAAGGAAGCAGCAGAAGCAAAATACAATAAATGTACTACACTCTTAGGAAAAAGCTAGTAGTAATAGCTACCTTTACGGTAGTAAGTGCTTGCCACATATCTTACTATCTTGTCAGTAACTGGAGTTGGTAAAGGCAAGGGTAGTAAAGGTTACTAATTGCTTTTCTTAAGCGCAATGATGGTATCTCTTTTACTGTCCTTGCCTTATTTACTAACTCTAGTTAGCAACAGGGAAATAACATATGTGACAAGTAGTGGCATATGATAATTAGATGTGTAGCTACATTGTTGTGTGATTATCTGAATTATCTGTACACAAGCTATTTGTTCAAATAAACTTTCTCTGGCATCATCCCCTTGGCACAAGCACATGACGCGGTGGTACAGTTTTGACGGCGTTGTGCTGCTGAGCTAGAGGTGACGGGTTCGATGCCTGCCACTGCGGCTGCATTTATTTGACAGTGCGATGCAAACACCCTCGTGTAAGATTTAAGTGCAGCTTAAGGGGAAGTTTTAGCAAGGGGGCTCCAATACAAATACATAGGAACGGAGAAATCGTTTTTCTCGGTAACCGCTAAACCACATTGCGTGAGGTTTACAGTATGTAAAATATAACGTTAAAATCTAGTAACTGTTCGAAGCGAGATTATTATTTAGGTCGGCAATGTATTTAATAACTCTTTGGAAAACGAAACTACCGTGTTTACAACTTTGTAACTCAGCAATGAAGAACCGTATCACTGTTCGGTGAACTGCATCTAATAGTACAACTAAAGCAGACGAAAGTTATGTATTATACACGGCTCTCAAGTACACCACTAATAAACAGCAGAAGTTTTGCAAAACCCCCGTAACCATCGCACCAAATTCACATAATTGAGGTATCAGAAATGTCCGTTTTATATGCTCTAATTTAGAGAACTGCGATATATCTTTATGGTGCATGCAGAGTTACGGATTTGTAAACATTGCGCTTCTGTTCTTTTTTTCTAAATTGTTAATCTCTGTAAATTTTTCCGTTTTTCTGTAAATTTTTGAAAGCCTAAATTGAAATTCAGCTTGTTAAATTCACCATAATTCAACTTCCGCTGTCGAATGCAACAAATTTCACGTAACTCGGTCTTGAGGTCACCTCATGAAGTTTTCGGCGTTTTACATGTATTGAACTTGATCCCTAGGTAAAGCTTCCTCTTATGTAACCGCAGGTGGTCGAGATTCAACCGGAATGTTTAAAGAACAGCGCTAAAAACGCGCACCACACAACAGAATAGAGGATGGTACACACACGGCGCCGACTTACAACTGCGTTTATTGGAAAATACGCAATGGTTTTTACAGCATAACATCAAGCGTGCGCACATGCTCGATGTGAGAAAAAGCACTTGTCGTTCCCAACACATTGCCTCGTGGTCGCGGGTGAGATTAACACGGTTGTTCATCCCGTTTCAGCAAGCCTATTTCCTTCAAAGATAAGTTTACTGAAGGCTGACTAACGCGCCCACTACCTTTCCTCATTATGTAAAATGCTTTCGCCACTTCCCATGTAACGATATCATTGTGCACAAACAGGATTTTTGCGTCATCAAAGAACGGCCTACATAGTGCTCTGCCAGGTTTGTCGATTTCTTGTCTAAAGAATTGTGGTGCTCCGATCGCCTCACAATAATGCATGGGCCTGTCTGCCATGTATGTACGAAAGGCCGCGTGACAAATGGATTTGGTAAACAACAGCAATCTTACATGGCACGGGCTTTTTCCCACGGCTTATCCGGAGTCTCTTCACTATGGCGTGCTTCATAATGCGAATGTGCCGTACCTCAAATTTCTTTCGCTTTCTTTTTTTTTTCCATGGCACAAGTCTCACTGTGCCACCCGCGTCCGCAGGGCCTGTTCCAGTTCGCCATGAAAGAGATGCTCCAATGGAGCGTGCTCTTCGCTCGCGTCAACCAGCTGCACCGGTACTTCCAGCTCGAGTACGTGAACGCATCCAGCACGGGACTCGAGGAGGTCTTCATCGACTTCGTGCGCTGTACGCGCCGCCCAGCACTTCCGCCCCAAGGCAACGCGCCCCACAACTCTACGCCGGCGGCTGCCAAGGTCGGCGCGGCGGCGGCAGCCGTAGTTAACGCCGTTGTTCCGGCAGGAACATCCAAAGGGATCGCCGCGCAAGCCAAGGGTGCTGCGACGGCCAAGGGCGGCGCGGCGGCGCGGCCTTGATAATTTAGGCACTCGAGGACGCCGGCAACGCATCCTTGGGCTCGAACCTTCGCGCGTAGTTTGTGCGTGTTCATACGCGCCGACTTTCCGCCGCGACGAGACTATAATGGCTTGTTTATGCGCATACAAATACATAAGTGGAACTAACTAGGTGTCGTTGTTGGGTATGTCCTCTTCTGTCGATTTTATTTTGCGCGAGAAAACAACCACTTTGCTCTTCTTTAGGAGAAACGCTGTTTGATAACCCACATGGAGGAGGCGGATACATCCGCACACAGAAGATTGTGTATAACTTGCCTTCGGGCGTGAGCTTCCCTGCTCACAACCAAGAAGAGCGTAAGAAAAAGCCAAATAGAGAAACCGTCCTGCAGGACGCGTTCATGACGTGCAAACCGCTGCTGCCGACGTCTTGCTTGGCCACGGCGGCCAGATTCCAAACGCATAATACCACGCTGACTGTGAACGGTGGCACAGTTCTCTTGGAACGAAGTGAAGTCCGCGATCTCGAGGTGAAGGTGACTCCAGTAAGTGACCACGCAGAGAAAGAGAAGAATTCGTAGCCAGAGCAGTGTCTCAAGGCACAGCGACTGGCTGTTCATTCTCTCTTCATTTTTGTCTTTCTTTCTTTCTTTTTAATGAATTGTTGAAATTCACAATCTTATGTATGCTGCACATTGTTTGCTTTTCTTATTACTCGTTTGCTGTGGGTTCCTATATAATTGCCATTACCAAAAGTTTTCGGAGTCATTATTTTCTTAACATTTTATGTCTCACTGTCCTCGTTGTGCAAATATTTTTTCAAAGTTTCGTGCACTCATTTTGTTCATACAGTGTAGGCACCCAGTCACTCGTAGATTAGTTTTTTCCACCAGCCTTATGGCAATCTCGATGCAATGTCACAAGTGCAGTTCAACTTCAATACTGCCAAACCATACAACAAGGCTATTCCTTCTGATTAACTTTCTCAATGGAGATTTCGCATTGCCACGCTACACTATTTTTCGCGCACCGTCACTCCACTTTCTTGCCTGCACCTGCGCAACAAGGCACCCGACCTCTCATGGCCATCAGTCAGCTGTGGGATGTACTGGTTCCGTAAGTTCGCCGAGGCCAAGCAATGTTGTTCTTGGCGATATTGCATAGGAGGCAAACCCGCGGGGAAGGCCGAACGCTTGTGACTTCTCACCTGTCAAGTAAACGCTGAAGCGTCTCACACGAGTGAGAACTTCGCAAACTCCACTACAGTGTATGCGCTGGTTTGTTCCATCTATAATGAACAGGAACACAGCCCAGGAGCAAGCAAGATCGCAAACTCGTTGTGCGAGACAGTGCTCAACCTGAACCAGTGCTCGTCGCTGCGGGCCTCTCTAGATTCACGGCCCACGTCCAATAAACATCTTTTCAAGTAGCCGATGTAATGCGGTCACCAGAACACCTGCACCCTGGATCCCGCACGCGCAGTCGATCATGCCAGCCGATGCGCCCCATGCAGCAGACGCCACCACCACCGGCCGTCCTTAGCTCCGGCGCGCCTCGCCAAAGAGACCCCACTGTGTTTAGCGACAAAGACAACCATGACCACGTCGTCGAAGACTGGCTCACGTGGTACGAGAGGGTGAGCACGCACAGTCGATGGGATGACACCATGAAGCTGAATAATGTGTTCTTTTACTTCTAGAACATGGCAAAGTTGTGTATAAAAAAAACACGAAACGGACTTTCCCAGCTGAGGCCCTATACCGTAAAACTATTCCAATATGTTTTTTATTGCAGTTTCCAGACGTCAACTGTACGTAAGCGCTGATGCTAGCATCGGGCGCTGACTCGCACCGTTATCTGAACGGGCCAATGAAACGTTCTCCTCGTTCAAAGGAGGTTACTTCTGTTTGCTTTCAAATCGAATAGCATTGTCTCGCTTGACACATTTGTGTTATCTAATTGTCTGACCAGAGGCGAGGAGCGTGCAGAAGAGGAGAGGGTTTCACGTAGGGTGGGGATAGCGCAGTGAAAGTAATTAACCTAATGAGGAGGGTGGTGCCAGCGTCTGCGATTAGCCCACTTCTTCTTGCTTAGCTTTCGGTATCTGATCGAAAGTCACGTTTCCATGCAACGTAAGGGTAAAAATGCACCTAAATCGGATCCTCAGCAGAGAAAATGGCATAGCGCTGTCGTGTTTGCCTTGAAAGGGGTCGCCAACGTCATACTGCCTTGCAATTTTTTTTATTATACACAAATAAATTCATTGTCCCCGGCAGCTGCGAGTAGTCACTGCCAAAGCGACTGGCGAGCAGCCGTCTTCTATTCATTTCGGAACACGGCAGTCACCGGCTATTCCAAAAAAAATCCAATTTTGTTCGGCGTACTAATGCATCTATAACGCGTACACGTCAGTTTGAAGCGGTGTGTTCTCACGGTTTTGTGACGTCGCGGGACAGACAGGTGAAGTAAGCACTGCTCGATAACATTTGACCACTTGCGAAGGGGTGATGGTGAAAAAAGGTGTAGAATCGAAAAAAAAAAATTATTCTTCCTTTGTTTGATTCAAGCTAAATCTCATCCCACACCTTTTGTGCTTAACAAACTAGTTTGATTCAAACTAAATCTTATCCCACACCTTTCGTGCTTAACAAAATTGACCAGGATTTTCCCGCGGAATGTAAAAGTTGTGGACACACTCCGTGTCTATTTGATCATATGTTCTGGCTGTGCCCCAACCAAAGGGCGTCGGATCTGAACGATGAGGAGGACTGGAGTCGGCGCATATCCAGCGAAGTCCTCGAAGATCAACTCCTGGCCGTCCGGAGAGCTCACGACATCGGGAAAGCCTTTGGCCTACTGGTGCCTACGTGGGCGGAGCCACCGACTTAGCCTGGGGCTTGTGCCCTCGGACCCTAGTTTCTCTGGACTAAAATAAAGTTCTTGCCATGCCATGCCTTTGTTCGGTCTCATTACGCATAATCGTGGTTTACAGGTCAGATCAGATGAGGAGCTTTGGCGGTTTTCCTTACGTAGCGTTACAGACAGTCCCTACGAAAAATTTGACCAATCGTGGAGAGCTGATTGCAAAATTGCAACACAAAAGTTTGGAATAAATTTACGTTATAACACCCCTGGTCCGCTTTCAAGGCGTCGTTTTTAGATGTTTTCGACGGCCCTGCCGTCCAGAAGTTGCACGCTGAGCAGTGTTCAGCGTGCAACAAGGTCTCCCTGGGCTGTTGCTCGGGCGCAATATACCGATGTCATCGTCATCGACTGAAATCGCCATTTTGCAGATTGTCTTACCCTGGCGGCATCCGAGAGCAATGCTTGGCGCAAATCTAAATCACATCGTGTGATAGTCACAATGTGACTATCATTGAGTCACTAGGATATCCATCTTCGTAAGTGCGTTGCCTGTGGTTTTGATAACTTCAAGTAACCTTGCTCGAACTTCACGAAAACACTATCGAAAGGTACACATTGTACAAGGGTGTTAATATCACTTCTTAGTCCCCGGTTTTGTTTCAAAGGGGCTTCGAAGTGTCCAACGTGTGAAGCGTAGTTACTAATCATGATTGTGCCTTCATAGAAGGAAGCAGGTCATGGCGTCCAGACGTGCGTGCAAACACCAAAGCATAGAAGGGTCAAGCATTGAAATGTCACAGAATAAAGTAAGAGGCGACAGTCTCACTTTCTCGCATTGCTTCTTTTTATTATTATTCGCCGCTCCTCACGCCGCGATTAAGCTTCATCACTGTTTGAGCAGCAGCTGGAACCGTCATAGTCGCTTAGATGTCGTTTTGGTTTGTTATTTTGTTTTCATTTTTTTATTCGATGACTCTGCTCCGAGTTACATCTGCAGACAGTAAAAACAACATCGTTAGAACAGAGATCAGGTGTGTTGTTTACCGTGCGATAAAATATTTCTTTCACCCCACAAAACCCAACGTATAATTGTGTATAGCCTAGGGAGACGTTTGAGCGGAAAAAACCATTTGATAATTATTTACTGCACCACATATATTGAACTAATTGAAACAAGATGCCCGTTGAGTGGCTTAGCCGGCGCAGAACTCGTCATTAGGAACTATTGTTCAAGTAACTTACAGTAACATGCTGAACGGACAGAATACAAAACAGTCACAGACGGGCGTATCTGTCTTGCATTGGGCGCTAAGTTACCCTATAAGGATTGGAGCTGGGTAGCTTGCAAGACGAATTCACTTAAAATGAATTTCCAGGATGACACCAATTTCTAGATATTATTTCCCAAAGTGTGGGATGAAATACATGGGCATTCCATGTACTTTTTTGCCTCAATGTATAAAACAATGTTTTGCTAAAAAAAACGTAAGTGGAACAACAGTGCATTTTTACGGCGAGTTTGACGGCACATATCTCCAAACTACTGGTACCCTAGAAATTTATGCCAAGTGGACACGCCTCGAAAACTGACCGGCTACAATTCCTAAATAATTAGCGTAATTAGTGAATTTCAGTTAATTTTTTGAATATCTGTTTCCATTCCTCACGCAATGTCGACCTCTCTGAATAATCCAGCTGAAAAACCAGAATTACGGTACCTGCAACAAGGAATTTTTAAAAATTGCGTGAAACTTTAAAAAAAAATGATCACCCCTAAGTTAGAATGCAAGAGCAACGAGCCCAAGAGTCCATTCTGTTATTGTGAAAGTCGGTGTGTAGGTTACCGATTTATATTTCTTTGGCGCAAGGGGAAGAACAATAAAAGAGAAAGAGATTACGTACACATGCACAGCTGCAAACCGCCAGCTATGTTTAATGGCGAAATTATTTCATGACAGAAGCTTTAGTCAAATATTTCAATCCCTGTTTCTTTTTTTTTTCTTTAATTTTAGTTGCGTTGTCCCAAGAACAACATCGCGTGGTTTTACGTTCAGTCATTGCGCTGCCATCTGGTGCAACACCTGCCTTCGATCGTCTTATTTCCTTTTATTTCTTTGTTGTTGTTTTTTTTATTGCGTGCTCACCTTTTCCCCAGCGTTTCCCCATGCATGCATGTGCGACGCTACTTGCTGCATCTTCCGCAGCCACATCGTCCCGAGCCGCACTGGCAGGACGATGTGCAGCGGCAGTTTGGGTCTGCGGGTAAAAAAAGGCAAGAGAATACGTTACGGCACGAACGAGTTCTGTCAACGTTAACTGGAGACGCTCCCGATGTGAGCGCTATAGACTAGATAAAATGTCCAGCAAACATCAAATCGAGAGTCGGGCACTATAGCAAAAAAAAAAAAAACGGCCACTTAGACATCTAGAACAATTATCTATATGCAAGATAACCAGAGGCCGAATTCACAAAGCTCTTCGTTCCTAAGTTCTGTTTTTCGTTGGCTGGTCACCTTCGCTAACAATATTTACGACATCGATATTGGCTGGCACGAACACTTTTACCGTAGGAACGTTTTGTGAATACGGGCCCTGACTATAGTGACGAACCATAGACACGACTGAAGAAAATTTTTCCGACTAGATCTCGAGGCAGAGCTTTTTCACACGTGACGTCACGTATTTTTGCACAGAAAACATGTTATATAAGTGCGTACTTCGCACGAGAAATGCCTCTACAGTCAGTGCTTACGAATTTGTTTTATTACTTTGTGTTTTCATTGTTTTTTAACTTTTCGCATCGCCTAACCCGTCGCGACGTTACTGCTCCTACGTCCTAGTATGCTTGTTGCGCTTGGAAAACAGGCTTTTAATTATACTCCCCAATACACGCGACCCCCTTGTGCCCTCTTCAGCGTGTGCTCTCTGAGTTTGTGGCTCATGAGCCAGACTGACTGCCCGGCGAAGAATTTCAATTGTTATAGTACGAAAACAGTCTCAGTGGCGTGTCACCTCCATCGAGGAGGCGACGTGCCACTAATCAATCAGTCAATCGAATGTGCTTTTACATTTGGGCAAGAGGGTATTTTAATACACCGATCATTCCTCGTTGACAACGCTCAGCCGCCCTTCTTAATCAAACACTAGGAGGACAAAAATATCTGAGCTGCATTATAGCAACCTACCCTTCTTCCACTGTCCATCAAAAATAGCCGCTCTTACTGCTAAAAGAGGCCCGCTAAGATAGAAAATACTCCAAAAAAATGAAAAATGGGCTGCCTTTGCGTTCGCACTTCAGCTGTTTGCGACGTCATAAATTTCGACGGCCTTGCATGGGACTAGTCAACTATATTCCGTTAAGGTGAACTACATTGTATTCTAAGTGAGCACAACACGTAACTTGGTAAGTTTCAAGAGCATGCACTAAGCCCACAACACCCCAAATACAAGAAATACACTGAAATCCCGCTTGTCACACTGAAGCAATGACGCCGAGGTTTCGGCGTGATATTGAAAAAAAAATGGCGCTTCCACCGGCGTTTTCGAATAATGAACTTATTACGGCAAAGTTAATACATATATATATATATATATATATATATATATATATATATAGGTATATTTTTCAGTGAATACTCTACCAGTCTGAACGTAGTGCTTCTCTTTACATGTCCCTTTAATATCTCCGGTTAGAACAGTTCATCGCACCTATACTCCATCTCACAAGTCGCTTACAGTGCCGCCGAAGGGACAAGGCGCACACAGGCAATATCCTTGCGCAGCGATATGTAGTTCCGGACGTAACTGTCTCATCATTAGCAGAATTAGAGAGTTTTGTTTTTGCTTGGTATATGATGGGCATGACATGATAGGGCCTTTGCGCGTAATCATCACATACTTCGAATTCAGCAACCACTATGCAGAAGACGTGTCACGGATGAACACATCTCTAGGGACATTAGGTCATCCTAGTGACTATGGAGTCCTGTGGATTGCACAGTGCTGCAAACGACTTGCGAGATTGAGTATAAAACTGAAAAGCACGCGGGCAGCGTATGCCTGCCGATGTTAGGGTGCCTTCATTTCAGTACATTAAGACTTAAATTAGCCACCAATAAGACTATATACGTAGTTTCTTAAAACGTAGATTCTCGGCGGTTTCCAATCTTAGAGTTAAAAACTACTCACTCTTTGACTGACACATGCGAGTAGTATTTATATTCCTGTAGATGCACTAGTTCAATGTCGCGCCACGTGATGAACGAATCGACGAATCTCCGCAAGCAAAGCCTACTCTTTAAGAAAACAAGCAAAAATTTCGGCCGCCTGTTATCGTGATTATCTCGCTCTATCTTATTTTTGCATCGCATGTCGTCTCGAGTAGATTATTCCGGTTTCAAATTTAGGAGCACGGTTCCGTGATGCTCAAGAAGCAAACTAATTAGAATTATTTATTGAGTAAGCCAAAAAAAATGCGAAAATAGGCCTCTTTAGGGCAAGTTATTCCAAAGTGTCAAACGTGATCCAGGAAGAAGGAAAAAAGAAAGAAATGCTAATAACACACAACAAAGCCAAAACAGCGTGAAGCCATAAGAGCGGCTTCGTGAACACGGTCTCTGGCTTTAGTCGATTGCATGCAAAAATTATTGACGAAAGTGACGCAGTCTTACCACCACACTTGCAAGGGCCGTCCATGTCTATAGCTCTGGTGCGAAGTATGCTTGTAGAAGGGCGCTGCTCCACCGATTAGCGTCTCCAGACGTGTGAGAACCACATCTTCAGCGGCGAGCCCTTATTTATACTGTGATGCCTTTTGTTTTTCAAGAGGGAAAGGGTGCGCCCATGGGTTGCCGTGCGCAAAGCCAACTCTGATTGGTTTTCTCCTCTCTTCGTTGTGTTTGTTGCCGTCTGCGCCGCCCAACCACAGGCGTCGTCTGCTAAGCCCAGATGAGCGCATTCGTGCCATCCTGGCACAGCGCCTCCTACGAGCACGTGTTATATCGTTGCGCGCTTGAAAGAAAGCACAAGTCTACAAAAAAGAAGTAATAATCAAGCGAGCGACATGGAGGTGGCCGCCGGCAAGTAAACATCCGCGGTATAAGAGGGTTGGCTTCGGGGAAGCCGGTGGTGCGCTGAAATGAATTACAATTCGGCAAAAACAGTTGCTATCAAGCTTGCCGCGGGAAAAAAAAATGAACAAGAACGATCTTGAAGCCGGGGCATGGTTTTCGTGGAAGCCGTTGTCCTATGCGCCACGGGCTTGCTAGGGCGGCGATGACAAAAATACAATTTTTTTTTTCTTTGAGTCTTTCATTCGTTTGGTTGAGCGAACTAACCAGACGAAGGCGAGAAGAAAAACGACGCTCCTAAAGCTACTCGAGGCGGGGTTCGTCGACACACTTCATCGGGCGTGCGTCGAGGTCAGTGTGAAGCCCTCACCCACGCTCGTATACCGTACCATCGCAAGAACAAGCATCCCATCCTCTTTCTCAGAGACCTGCAAGCCGTGTATTGGTGGCTCTGAAACGTATGTTTGTGCTCTCTGATCACGCTTACTTCAATCGCTTATTGTTGCACATTTTCAGCGAGCTTTCGGTAATATGTGAAAGTTAACGAACGAACGGCGTTCTTGCAAATAAATGATTCGGTTGCCGTGTGTTTGCATTACGGTCGGATTTCTGCGGTTGTTGATGTAATCTATAGGATCGCTTGTAAATGCGGGGGCTAGCATTTCGACAAATGCAGTTTCAAAGGGCGCCAAGCCCTACATCCCACTCCGTACTTAGCGAGAACTCCTAATTTGTACTCAAGTAACTACCTTGACAGAGAGAATGTAAGAGTGGGGTTGAAGATTAATATGAAGAAAACAAAGATAATGGTCAATAGCCTGGCAAAGGAACAAGAGTTCAGGATCGCCAGTCAGCCTCTGGAGTATGGGAATGAATACGTTTACCTAGATCAATTACTATCAGAAGACCTTGATCATGAGAAGGAAATTTACTATCATTACCTTCACCGTCATGACTTGAAATACCGCAGCTGCAACGTCATCGACGCCGCATGCAGTTTAAAAGCCTAACTTCGGTAAAGTAAAGTTCCTGCAATTTTGTAGGGGTTTAGGATTGCTCATCGAAGGATCAACCTTTATTAATATTCCGCCAATGACCACGTATTATCTGCCGGAATAAATGGCAATAGTGTTTTGAACGAATTCATTTGTCCATTCCAATTTAATGCCTAAGCCTTAGCGTTCATTAACCTTTATTACGGTCCCTCGCCCTTCCCGAGCTTCCAAGTTGAAGGTCGACGAGAGCACTTTGCGTCCCGCAAGCCGCTACGTTCCATGCGCACGTGATTGTCGGATCTTTCGGCTGTTCTTGTGGCCCCGAATTTCTGGGAGTCACCTGGTGCGCTCGAAAGCCGATATCGAGGGAGATGTCGTCCACGTCAGCGATTCCCTTTATTTATCTGCGTGCATACGTTCGAGAGCGCCAAAAGAACGCCGGCTAAGAAGAATAGTTCCGGACGCCGATCCCGACCAGTCCGTTATTTACGCTGTTTCAGTTCTTCGCACGCCACAAGAGATACTGTTTGTTCTGGTGGGGTCTGACAGTGGTAATCTAGATTACTAATCAGTGTAGTTAAAACGGAAGCGGACAAGCAAGTTTGTAAGTGCAGCGTACAGTCAACGTACAGCGCTCCGCGTGGGTTCAGCCAACTTGCGCGCTTCTTTCATCTGTCCGTATCCGTATTTGGTGACTGCAGCATAAACACATTGCAAGTCAAACGAGTTCAAGAAAACTCGTTCGGCGACGCGGATCCGGTCTCAGTGGGATCGAGTGTGCGTATGCCATTCAAGAAGGCAATGCCGATGATTACCTCAAACGCAGTGGCGCATACCCGATTAGCAGGATCGTCTAAGAGTCGACAAAACGCGCCCTGGATGGGAAGCTTCTCATTGAAATCACCAGAGCATGCTGTGTTCAATCGATTGTTGTTCTACCCGCATCTGCTCTTCAAAAAGATATTTGAGGATGGTGAGCTCGTACTTCGCTTGTTCCAGTGCACTACCCCTCCAGGCTGGGAGTGGCGCCTCACACCAGAAAAAGATGCCGAGAGCGAGTGCGGCTATGCTAATCCAGGTACAACCAAGTTAGGAAGACCCATTAAGATTTAACAAATACACTTCTTCACCGGAACAGGAATTGGCCTCCCTGGTGCAGTATTCCTCCACTACCTCTCTCATGATTGCCACAATTAACTCATGGTCCTCAGTCCCCAGCAGCTGCGGAGCACCTGACCAAGGCGGCGGTCAGACCTGTAATGCAGCAGAGGGTGCTAAGAGTCTCTGGATCCGGGCAGGCCGTCAATGAAAACTGACTCTCTCAACCTTTAACACCCAAACTTTGTCGAGTGAAGCTACTTTAGCAGGAATCTTTGAGGAACTATCAGACATTGTTTGGGATATCATTGGCCTCAGTGAGATTAGAAGAACTGGAGAGGCTTTTACAATGCTGACTAACGGCCATGTCCTATGCTATAGAGGCCTCCCAGATAAGAAGCAGTATGAGGTAGTATTCCTAATCTATAAGAACATAGCGGCCAACATTGACGAATTCTACAGCATTAGTAAGACGGTAGCAGTAGTCGTAATGAAACTTAACGATAGGTATAGATTAAAGGTAGTACAAGCCTACGCTCCAACATCCAGTCATGGTGATGATGAAGTAGGTAAGTTTTAGGAAAATGGTAAATTAGCGATGAGAAACATGCAAACTCAGTATACTGTAGTAATGGGCGACTTCAATGAAAAAGTGGGGAAAAAGCAGGCTGGTGAACAAGCAACTGGCAATTACGGCGTTGATTCAAAGATCGCTACAGGAGAGATGCTGATAGAATTCGCAGAAAGGAATAAGCGGCGAATAATGAACACCTTCTTCAGGAAGCGTAGCAACAGAAAGCGGACCTAGAAACGCCCTAATGGTGAAACAAGAAATGATATTGATTTCATACTTTCTACCGATCCCAGTATATTGCAGGATGTAGAAGCGTTAGGTAAGGTAAAGTGCAGTGATCATAGGTTAGTGAGTTGTAGGATTCACCTCAATTTTAAGAGAAAAAGAGTAACATTGGTCAAGAAGAAACAGGTCAACCTAGAGGCAGTAAGGGTACAAACAGACAAATTCCGGCTGGTACTTGCAAACAAATATGCCACCCTAGAACAGAAAGATGAAGATGACATAGAGGTAATGAATGAAACCGTAACTAGGCTACCTTCAGAGGCAGCAATTGAACTGAGAGACAAGGCACCAAGGCAACCATTAGGCAAGCTCTCCCAAATAAGAAAGGACCTAGTATAAAAACGACAAAGAATGAGTGTCCAACTCAAGAGATAAGAAAGAATTCGCGGAACTATCAAAACTGATGAAGAATACGAAAATAAGGGATATTCGAAATTATAAACGGAGAAAGACTGAGGAAGCCGTAAAAAATGGATGCAGCCTGAAATCAGTGAAATGAAAACTTCGCATAGCACAAACTAAGATGTATCCATTGAACATAAGCAGGGTAATATGATCAGCAATCTCGAAGGCATGGTAAAAGCAGCAAAATAATTCTCTACCGACTTGTACAATACCCAGAAGAGCTACGATACCTCCATTCGAAGCCGGATTGAACAGGTTGCAGAGGTTCCGCCTATAGCTAGCGATGAGGTCAGAAGGGCATTGCAAGGCATGAAACGGAGAAAAGCGGCAGGAGAAGATATAATAACAGTTGACTTTATCAAATCTGGAGGAGATATAGTGACTGAAAAACTGGCGGCGCTCTATACAAAGTGTCTATCGACTTCAATGGTCCCAGGAAGCTGGAAGAAAACAAACATTATACTAATCCACAAAAAGGGAGACGTTAAAGAACTGAAAAATTAAAGGCCTATTAGCTTACTCCCTGTGTTATATAAAATATTCACCATGATAATTTGCAATAGAATAAGGGCAACACTGGACTTTAGTCAACCAAGGCAACAGGCTGGCTTCAGGAAGGGACACTCTACAATGGATCACATCCATGTGATTAATCAGGCACTCGAGAAATCCGCAGAGTACAATCAGCCTCTCCATATGGCTCTCATAGATTACGAAAAGGCCGATTTCACGATGACGAAATTCAGTGGAGATACCAGCATAGAGGCATTAGGCAACTAGGGAGTACAGCCCACTTAGGTAAATATCTTGAAAAATATTTACAGAGATTCCGCAGCTACCTTAATTCTACACAAGTAGGAAGATACCTATAAAGAAAGGGGTCAGACAGGGAGACACAGTCTCTCCAATACTATTCACTGCGTGCTTGGAAGAAGTATTCAAGCTATTAAACTGGGAAAGCTGAGGAGTAAGGATCGACGGTGAATATCGCAGCAACCTTTGGTTTCCAGGCGAGATTGTTCTGTTTAGCAACACTGGAGATGAGATACAGCAAATGATTGAGTAGTTTAACAGAGAGAGTGTGAGAGTGGCGTTCAATATTAATATGCGGAAGACAAAGATAAACATGAATAGCCGAGCAAGGGAACAAGAGTTGAGGATCGCCAGTCAGCCTCTAGAGTCTGTGAAGGTGCACGTTTACCTAGGTCAATTAAACACAGGGAACCCTGACCATGAGAAGGAAATTCACAGAAGAATAAAAATGGGTTGGAGCGCATACGGCAGACATGTCAGCTCCTCATTGGAAGCTTACCATTATCATTGAAAAGAAAGGTGTACAATCAGTGCGTTTTACCGCTGCTGACATATGGGGCAGAAACATGGAGACTGGCAAAGAAGCTTGAGAACAAGTTAAACAGCGAGCAAAGGGCGACGGAATGAAGAATCCTAGGCACAACGTTAAGAGACAGAAAGAGGGTGGTTTCGATCAGAGAGCACACGGGTATAGCCGATATCCTAATTGACATTAAGAGAAAGAAATGTAGCTGGGCTGGTCGTGTAATGCGCAGGTTATATAACCGTTGGAACATTAGGGTGACAGAATGGGTACCAAGAGAAGGGAAGCGCAATAGAGGACGGCAGAAGATTAGGTGGTAGACAAAATGAGGAAATTTGTGGGTGCTAGTTGGAATCGGTTGGCGCACGACAGGGGTAATTGGAGATTGCAGGGAGAGGCTTTCCTCCTGCAGTGCACATACAATTGGATTATTATTATTATTATTATTATTATTATTATTATTATTATTATTATTATTATTATTATTATTAATTTTGTTGTTGTTGTTGTTGTTGTTGTTGTTGTTGTTGTTGTTGTTGTTGTTGTTGTTGTTGTTGTTGTTGTTGTTGTTGTTGTTGTTGTTGTTGTTGTTGTTGTTGTTGTTGTTGTTGTTGTTGTTGTTGTTGTTGTTGTTGTTGTTGTTGTTGTTGTTGTTGTTGTTGTTGTTGTTGTTGTTGTTGTTGTTGTTAGACCCCAAGGCTGTACTTACAAAGCTTTTAGTTCGTAAGTGCTGTTCACTTTCGGCCAAGCCGCCTTCACTAAAAATATTTCCAATGTTGCGTTTGCCTGGCAGATGTGTTGCGAATTGTTTTAACGCAAGAACATTTTTTTAATACAAATACGAATCCAGGTCTGTGCGGAAGCGGAAAATAGGCAGGGAAGCCTTCGGATATATGCTCAGTGAGAAACGATAAGGGTGACGAAATCTAAAAGTGGGGACGAAGGCGATTCGATTTGTCGTTGTGGATGTATCGAATTAGAGAGCTATCATTTATAGTGACAGAGCCTACAAATCACTGACGTAGGTGCCGGCGAGGAACTGCGCCGTCGCTGCAGTAGCCTACGGTGACAGACGGCATTCACGCCACGTGCGACGTAAGTGCACTTGCGCACTTAAGACGCGCCCGCACGACGCGAACGCGAAGTGGGGCTGCGTCCGCGCAAACGCGGTAGCCTCGCAGCCTCCGCCAACTCGAACTTGGGGTTCAACGTTGGCTCCAGCGCATCCCGAAGTGCGCGAGCGCGGACGGGGTCGCCATCAATCTCCCGCGAGGCGTGGTGACGTAACGCCCGCACAGTGTGCTCGCATGCAGTGCGACCGCGCCGTGCCGGGCGGGGGACGCCCTTGGACGAACACCAACGCGGCTCGCGCGACGAATCGGGAATTAAGTCGGCGCTCGCTGCGGGGAGCGGCTCCGCCGAGCCGACGAGTACAACCAGACAGCGGCGCAGTGCGCATCCTTGCAACCCCTTTGTGAGGCTGGGGCCACACGATTCGTCGGGCAGTGACGTAAGGGCGAGAAGTGGACATTAATTTCGGCTCAACGCGGCACGCACATTCAACTGCGCATTCCTTCTGTGACCGTTCGCATTCTGCCATCTCTCTCTCTCCTATACACCCTTCCCACCCCAGTGCCGGGTAGAAAGAAACAAGCAAGCAACTCATGCTTGCAGTGCCACGTTTACACTGCTGTGGATGCGGTACCTGGAGAGAGGTGCTTGCGCCGTGCGGCGGCACAAGCGTGGAGACCGTTTAAAAATTCGTTTCACTGCGCTACGCATAGGAACGCTTCCACAGTATGAAATTTCGAGCGCTCGGCGCGCCTCAAGTCTGTCGAGCCACTGTTTTCTTTTCTCGGTGTTGCTTCTCCCTAATTTTATCTTGCCTCAGTGGAAACAAGCAGCCGGCAACTTTTGCAAGTGCAGATAACGCGAGACCAGATTATGGGCAGAGACCTATCCTTGTTTAACCAAAATTAACGAATTATGAGTTAATATGGTGTTTAGCGCCGATTTGATAGTACCTATAAATGCCTACTTGTCCATTTGTGGCGATTTCTTACCTTGGCATCTGACAATGCTTTAAGAAAAGCCTTTCTTTTTTTATGGGCGGAAGGGCAGGAGGAAGGGGGAAAGTGTTGATGAGGGATGAGGGAGTTTCCTATTTGTTTATAATAGACTTTCGCTTACTAATTTTTATGACTCCTGCGCCGCTACCTTGTACGCGTTCGAAAAGCCGAAGTTCAGTTTCGGCTCACGCAAATGGCCCAGGTTGACCCAGGCCGCGATACATGCGCGGCCTGCACATTCGCGTGAGGCGAAACCGAACGTCGGCTTTTCGAGTGCGTACAAGACAGTGGCTCTCGTAAAAAATTGGAAGATGTTGTTCCTCCCGGCAACATAACTCGGAGAAGAAGCGCTCACACTGTGAACGTTAGTCTTCGAAGCGTGTGCGAGCGGCCCAGCGTGTCCATAAGGGCTCTTCGCAATGCCGAAAAAATAGACTGCCAGTAGCCTCCTTATTCGCCAGTGGCCAGGCGGCTCATCATGCTGCACTGTCGAAGAAGGTACCCTGTACCGCCATCCAAGCGGAATATTCTTGCCGTAGATTAATACCAGCGTGTTATACTCACAGACTGAAATGCGACAGTGAAACTTTCAAAACAGGACGTCCCTTACGTGCAATTACCGGCGACTGCGATGCTGCGGCGCTACGTACATTGGCCCGCGTTTGCGAAAATCTCTTAGGCTAACATTGTTCACACACGCTTAGTGCATGAAACGAGCCATCGTATCCGAACAATTGCTGGTACTTATGTGGGCTCCTACCGTGCCTACAATTCGGCTCCAAGTTCCTCTTTTAGGCGTTTAAAACCAACTCATCGGGGCCTATAAATCCCGTATCAACCAGTAACTAACGGAAGGATAATGAAGCGATAACAAACAACCGAACGCCCTCTACGGATAAGGAATGTATGCGGGGAAACAGAGGAAATACTTATAACTCACTGCCTGTCTGTGACTTCTAGCTTCTAGTTATAAGGAAAAATTTAAGGATCTCCAGCCAACTATGAACAACAATAAATTTTATTCCTCCTCCTCCGTTTACAACCTTCTATATGCTGCGTGCGCGGTATGGCACTAAACAAGTACTTCTCTGAACCGTCAACTTCACGCCAAAATACTGTGCGCCCACAGAGACATGGAACAAGTAATGCTCCTACAGCCCATTAATGGGCAACTTTCTTCCACACCGGAGCAGCTGAGGAACAAGTACACCGTCATTTATTTAACTGTCTACGCAGCAAGGTAGCTTTAACGAAAAAAGAAATGTAACGTACCTATCTTGGCGGAGTGCGATTTGGGGTTAACAGTGAAACGGGTGTTTATCGTTCTTCTGCCAACGGCACAACAACAGAGCATGCATACGAAGGCGATGTGACTGAGCAGGTAAAACCCTTCATATTCTAATTAGCCCTGCTTTTTTGGCGTTTGTGACCTTGTGCTGTAGTTTTAAACCCTTATTCGCAAATAAGGGAAGTACACTCCAACTAAGTCGTTTTAAACCTCGATGAGTCCAGTGAAGACAAAACGTAAAATATACATATATAAACGCGCACAATACGACAGGCGACAGACTGTACCAAGATCAGGTTCAGTGCGCCATCGAGTAAAGTCATTTCTCTTTGTTCATATTTCCGAGCACCTGGCAGAAAAACAGGCGAAATCGACGATGCAGAACGGCATGTGATGCAATATTCATTTTCAAAAACTATTTTATGTCCTTTAGCATGAAATCGTAAGCCTGCCAGCACAAACCGGCGCAAACAACTGCGGCCGTCGACTTCCTTTCCAACTTTGGCGCGTGCAGTTATTATGGTGGCATCGTTCTCGTGTTTCGCGCTCCTATTCCCTGTGCGCTTCTCCGCACGCCCGTGGTCGCATCCTATCGTCGGAAGTGGGGGTAAGCCGAGAGGTGCGTCTGCGTCTGGCGGAAAGAATCGCTGAGGGACGCACTTTCCCACGCCTGGCCAGACTCGAAAACAATGGAGTGTACGTGTACGCGAGCACTGTACGCCGGTGCACGCAGCCACGAAAGCAATCCGCGCTTGCATGTCTTAGTGCGTAGCACAATAATTGCGTACCATTTCGACGGGTTTCCCGCGCCATTTACACTTCGTTTCGCAAGGATTTCGCCCATATTCAATAAAATATCTGCAGAAATGATACTGATATCTTGCGAAGTTACTAAACTGCACCACTGTGAGCATAACTTGGAGGACAGAGCGGAATGAAACAAACAATACTTTGTTTTTTTATTGTGCGGCCGCATGGCACATCAAGAAGGCAAGTTGGGGTAGTTGGTTTGGGATTCACAGTAAGGTTCGCACCAGCGCAACACAAGACTAGGACAAAAGAAGGCATAAAACGACGACACGACGACATAGCGCCGTGTAGTCATTTTATACCTTCATTGTCCTCGTCTTGTGTTGCGCTGTAACGAACCTTACACATGGCACAGAATTGGCCAAACAAGAACACGGATTTTCTCGTGTGTAAAGTCTGCCTTTAGACGTAATAAATATGGTGAGAAACATGCACGAACAGATTTGTTTGCTGTCGGTAATAGTCTAATAGAATAATAGAAGACGGTAGCCATGTATCCCGCTTTTTATGTCAGCAGGGCGTCCTGGGCAAAGGCCTGTCGCACGAAGGTGGCGAATGCGGGCTTGACGAAGGCGAGGTCAATTCCACCGCACGTGCGTTACGTTCACATGCTCAATAGGGGTGTCGCGGAACCGACAGGATGAAACACGTGGATCACGGTATTGCTGCGGCCGCAAGCAGGTCACAGCCGATCAAGTGCAACCATGACAGGCAGCTTCTGCAACGTCACCTGCCTTCTGCGAACGCACACAAGTTCATACCCCTTAAAGACTAAAGGCCAATGCTAAGTCGACGTGGACTACCTACATACCATTCCAGAAACTTTGCAACGCTTGTTTCGTGCCAAGAAACACTTAGTTTACAACAAAATTGCATCTAAAGGGTCCGAACACCTTTTTCGGAATTCAAGTTTCCCGCCACCCAACTGGGGGAGGAATGTCTTTGCATACGCCATCACCACCCTTTGCTGCCGTCGGTGAGTAAAACGGTGCCCGACAGGTGGCGGTACCGAGCCAAGGCAGAGCTTAAATAATGTCACGGGTGGCGGCAATAGAAAAGGAACCTGCCATGAGTAACTACTTAAGAGGAAGAATCGAAATCAGGGCAGAAAAAATTTATAACTCAAAGGGAAGCTCATTACTATTCTAAGCGAGATCGGGACGCCTTAGAACACGCACCTCTAAAGCCAGATATAAGAAGGAAGAAGAAGTATATGCTTGCTGCTGTAAAGCTATGGAAACGATGGAGCATGTTTTATTAGAATGTGAAGAAGAATGTGAATGTGAATGCAGAGTGGTCGATTTAGGCACCGCTGGCCTCCTTGAAGCCCTTGGGTTCAGCGAGAGTAGTGGAAAAGTAAACGTGTCCGCAATAGAGATTACTAAGAGGCGATTTGGAAGATTGGTGGAAAAAAAGTAGGGAAACGTCAAAAAACGGAGATGCACAAAAGCAAAGTTCGCAATAGGGGGCCAGAAAATATGGTTGTGGGGGTTCATAGCATTTTTTTTTCTTTTTTTCTTTTTTAACCTAGGTAGGACATTAGGCAGTAAAATAGCAAGAGCTTGGTGGCGCAACCCAACGCCCCGTTCCTAAAGGGACGCTCGTAACATCCATCCAGACCGGTGGATTGACCGCATGCAGCTACTTTATGGTGAAGTGGCATAGACCCTTAGTGCGTCCCACGACATCGCATGAAAGTTCAATTCTATGTTACTTGAAGTTTGTGCGAGTTTCGCGAGCCCGCGAAACCAGCGCAACACTACGCGATAACAAAAATACTGAAACGCGAAAGCGTGGGCGACGCAAGGTTGAGCGGAAACACAACGTTTCGGCCACCCGCGTCATTGTCAAGGGTAATTTCAATGAGTTCTTTTTCAGAAAATGAAATAGAATTGGATAAGTCGCATTTTATTTCATCTTATAATACAATACGAGGATTTTTTTTTTTTTTTTTTTTTGCAACGAGTGGTTGAGTACTGGTGACAGAATTTAGCTGAGGAGGGCTTTCGTCATCGGGCAAGTGCTCGAATGTCCCGGGGGAGTCTCTAAACATGCCTTCATTTACCTCAATTTCTCGATTATCAAGACTCTGTTCGTGACAGCATTGACGCCTTTGAGATTCTCGGGCACTAATCTATCACTTTAGTTTCACTTATAAAGTATTTGCCTTTAGTGTTCCTTTAAAGGGGCCCTGAACCGCTTTTTATTGAAGTGGAGAAAGACATTTGAAGAGCAGATAGGCTATTTCAGAACCACTTTGCCGCAAAAAGTACTTCAATGCGTTCAACAGAAGCGGAGTTATCGGCAATCAAACACGGCCTCAGCTGTGCTCCCCTTCCTCCTCCAATGCCTTGCACTGCGAAGGCTACGGCGGAGACGTCCCCATGGCGCGCAGTTCAATTTTCCGATTTGGTGCCTATGCCGCGCTAAACGTAAGCCAAACGCGGCTTACCTCAGAGAGCCGTAGTGCGCGTAGCCACTGGAGTCGCGGCGGCCGTGGTGTAGCCAAGCGCAGCGACCAATAGCAGCCGCGTATTGGAGTGTGCTTTATGACGAAATAAAGCACACAGAAGAGAGCCAGGATCATAGGGTTTTTTTTTTTTTTTTTTTTAACGAGAGCGGGGGGGTTTGAGAAAAAGGCGACTTCGCGCTCCGCTTTCGAGCTCCACGGACCGCGTACAGCAGCAGAACTTGGCTGAGATGTTCACAACAGCGTATACTACCCGCGAACTATGTTATTTCACCAAGCCCGAGGGGTGGTTCAGGGCCCCTTTAACAACACTGCAAGTCTAGACAGGGAAAAACACTCTTTTTGCGCCAAGGAAGGGAGTTCCGCAACGGTTTTCATGCTACGATAAAGGTCAGCGTGCGGTGGCGTGTTCATATCAAATTAAATGTCAGGCTACGGGTTTTGGAGACCAGAATTTGCGTTGAAACGCAATAGTATATTATTATAGTATAAACGTTATTCTATGTATGCCTCATTCGAATGGACGGCAACTTATATGCGTGGTATTTCTAACCAACAATTCGTCACTTTTGTTCTGCGCATCTGCTCCGCGCATACCTACGTGCTGCGCTGCAAATCCACGTAAGCGCTGTGGTGCTACGTCAGTACAGGACATGCCAGCAAAACATATACTGCACTTCTTTTACTTTGGTCTCGTGAAGAGGTAAACTGTTCTGACACTGTTACAGCTTGTAAGGGATGCCGTCACCCATCCTCAGGTATTGTTGTTTTAGTTCTTGCCTCATCCTCAATTCTAATAATTTTCAGTATCAATTTCGGCACTTCGTTGTTGTCTAAACTTGCTGATATGTTATTCTATGAACATGGCGTCAAGCAAAAATGCGTGTTCTTAGGATAACAATTTGCACTGTGACACGATTTCCGTTTCAGTTCGGTGGGCTCATTGATCAAACATTCTAACATTGAGCTTAGAACAAGCTTTAAATTTTAAATTTACAGTCTGTTCGCATAACACAACCAATAACATTACAGAAAACATATTGACAAACTGAACGACCGAATTTCCGCAGATCTAGGAAAATAATGGCACTTCTTTTAAACTAAGTTAGCGAAATATCAACCTGTGGTAGCTGGCAGCAGTGACCAAGCTTTTGCAAGGGCCACACCAAGAATTTACTTTAATTGAAATCATAATTATCGATGACTGGTCCATAAAAGTCTCCTTGCTGTATACCTCACTGGAATACACAAGTGCTAGGGTACGCAGTTTGTTTAGCAAATATTGTATAAACGTTTTTCTCCCGTCGCATCTTACCGTCTGAAGGCCAGCCAGGAGTTGGAGGCCAGCTATGAGTTTTTAACGCGATAGGGCTAAGGACAGCTTACCGCAAAAAATTCTGCGTCCAGCGTGAAACGTCGTTTCGGCAAAAATGATTTCGAAGCATGCATACCCAACCACGCGGGCCGTCCACGTAGCGCAAGGAAGTTACTGAACTAATTGAATTCCTAAAAGTAAAAAATGTCAAAAAAATTGTAAAGTACGACTTACACACAACCTACAGACATGATAGCGTCGAATTGTAATCAAGGCAGAAAGCTGGGCTAGTTAGTGTGTCATCATTATTCAAAAGACTAGCGCGAAATAGCAGGGACAAAGACAGAGAAGACGACAGGACGATCGCGACAGGATTAGCGCTCGATCTGTCGTCTTCTCTCTCTTTGTCCCTGCTATTTTGTGCTAGTCTTTTGAATAATCGGATTGTAATTTCATTGTACAACAAAACATAGTACTGTTACGGGGAACTTCAGAAAACTCAAATGTAAAGAGGCTCAATTGGTAGAGCATCGCACGCGAAATGCGAAGCTTGTCGGATCGTTCCCCCCCTCCGGCAAGTTGTTTTTTCATCCACTTTCATTTCCATTAATTTGCCGTTTCTTTATTTCATTTATTAGCACAAGTAATTTCCCCTATGCTCTCCTGGGTGTCAGTGTTTGTTGGCTTCTTATGATATGACTAATAAAAATCGGGCCCCTCGGTTAACCCCCTTCTTCTCGTTTATTACCTACATAACGAGGGTTTCGAATCCGGGAACTTTGATGCCTTCAGGTAGCATGTGTAGGTTTATTGACCGGTTGCCTTCACCCAAAAGAAGATCACATTCTCGTGATGCCTGCAGCATAAAGGATGTCCCACGTCCGCCGCCAAGGTCTGCGAGTGGTGGCGCTGGCTAACACTCCCAGGGTTCTACTAGGAAACATAAAACACCCAAGAAAGTGGATGGGGATACGGCGCCGCGGTAGCTCAATTCGTAGAGCATCGCACGCGAAATGCGAAGGTTGTGGGATCGTTCCCCACCCGCGGCGTTCGTCGCCAGTGTTTCCCGGTAAACGTTACGGTTACATTAGCTGCAGTTGCCGGGAAGCGTGAGAAGCAGTCAGGGATCTTTGAATGCTATCGCGTTCAACTCTCAAGAGAGGAAGCTTTAGCTCGGGTGCTCCTATCTGAATACATGCAAAAGGAGAACTGGTATTTCTCGGAAACCACTGCACTAAATTTGGCGAGGTTTGTTGCATTTTAAAGAAAAACTTAAGATCTAATGACTGTCGGTTTCTAATTTTTTTTCATTTAGGTCGTCAATTTTTTTTTTTTTTTAAATGGGAAAAGTCAGATATTTTCAGTAAACAAAACTATCAGGTTTACAACTCTGTAACTCAGCAATGAAAAGTAATACCACAATTCAGTGAATTGCATCGAATTGTACTTAAAAAGCGGGCAAAATTGGAATGTTGCATATGGGTTTCAAAAAATTTAATAATAAGGAAATACAGCTTTTGCAGAACCATTGTGCACAACGTAACAATTCACGTAGGATATAAATTGACATCTCGAATTTGTACGCTTTCAATCATATAATGGTTGCCGCTTACGGAACCGCGATATCTGTTCTTGATGCAGAGCTATTAATTTGTAAACTTCGTGCATTTATTCTTTTCTTAATTTTTCGAATTGTTCGAAATATTAAATCGAAATCGTGCTTCCAACAGTCACAAGAATTTAACTTTCTCTCTCAAATGCGACAAATTTCATTAAAATCGTTCCAGGAGCTATCTCAGAAAAACGTTTTTGCGTTTTACGTGTATATTAATAAGCCGCGCTGAAGTTGGGCCCGAGCTAAACCTTCCTCTTTATGGCGAAGCTTAAGCGATCTCCCAATTTCTGAGGCTTCGGCGGTGAAATACGATGGTGTTGTTCAGAACTGCAACCTGCTTGGGAGCACCGAAGTGACTGTATGGCCAGGGCTTCCGTGGGAACAGGCAGGCGGCGTCGGTGATGGATTATCATAATGACGCCGCTAACAAGCAGACGTTTAGTACTCCCGAAGAGTGTCAGAAGTCGTTTAGGCAGCTTGCTTGTTAATGATGTAACAGTTGTTCAGATTGGAACACATTTGCGAAGTACTTTATACAGTAATTTTTTTTAAACTAAGTTCAATTTGTTTTGAGCATATAACAGTTTTCGCGAGTCGATCTCGGATATAGTGCAGTGTAACATATCGGCAAAAAACCGCACGGTGCCGCCGGTGGGGGGCCACCAGTGGTAACGGCGGTAACGGTGGTATGGGGAGAGATCTCACACGCTTCCGCCATGGCAGCCTGCGTTTCGAGGCGCTCTGGATGAAGCGCGCTGCGCGTCTGGTCAGAGACGCTGCACGGGCTTCCAAACTGGTCCATGGGGAAGTGGCGCTCGAGAAACCGCTCGACTGTACTGGTGGTACAGTTAGGTGGGCGAGAGTGCGCAGAGAGAGGGGGGGATTGTGAAGAGGACAAGGCGCTATTTTCTGCAACCTTTTTAGAAGCACGGCTCCGCTCCTCAGTGCAGATCTCGGGAGTTGCAAGAGGATGACGAGGCCTACGTGGTTTTGCCGAGCGGATGATGTGATAAAGGCAAGCGATGTTAAACTGGGCGTCAGCCGCTGCGTAATAAATACGTAAGCGTTTTTACGGTTACCCAACGAGAAAACTTTCCGTGCGTCCCTCCTTCGCGTAAGACGATCGCTTCCAAGATAAAGCCAGCCAGCTGTGGAAGAAGACGATGACGAACGCGCGAGAAAAGAGCGCGTGGAAGACGAAGTGCGCCGCATCAGCCACCGCTTCGAACGCTCCTCGGACATGTCTGCGGCTCCTGTTTCTTGGCCAGGTTCTGGCTGTATTAGACTTTTATAGGCTTATTGCTTGATTTTGCTATTATTCTTGCGCCTGCTTCACCCTAGGCTGATGCCCAAAAACTGCCCCGGCAGGGTTTTTTTCCCTTGGACAGCATCTATTCTGACGGACAAATTACCCCTGGATTTGTTTACCTTCAGTGGCGTGAGAAGCATCCTTGTGGCCCTGGTTCCTTCCAATGGAGGCTCTATACGGCTGACCAACCCCCAGGCTATCCAGAAATCTCTCCGTCCTGCCACCTCTGCATACCAGACCATCACAGAAGTGAGACAGTTCGGCCGTGGAGGTATCGCGTGCAGATCACCAGACCAGGCCTGTGTCGCGTGTTGGTTTAAGTGCTCATCGTTCGCGTCAATGCCGGTGAGTGCCTTTAACCCTGCTCAACTCGCAAGTACCTAGGAAATAGTCTGAGGTGTCGATGCTGATCTATCTCCATCAGAAACATTAGAGTGATTGTCTGGGACTGGAGTAATTGCTCTCTCTCGCTGCAATCGAGTGGTAGACAATAAGAAGATCCCAACAGAATCAGTGATTGCAACATTCGCAGGAACTTCCTGTCCATTAGAACTAAAGGTGTGGCCCCTTGGGTTCACAGTTGAACCTCTGGCATCGCGTCCGCTACAATTTCGTAATTGCTGGCGACACGGGCATAGTAGTGCAAGGTGCAAGTCAAGTCAGCGTTGTTGCAAATGCGAAGAAGAGCAGGATCAAAGAGCTTGTAGTGCCCAAGATTAGCGATGCTGCCTCTGTGGTGGAAGTCAGCCAGCCAATTATTCTAAATGCTCTGTTAGGGCTCAGGAATTGCAGGTGGTAATCGAAAGACGACGTTGCTCCAGGAAGGAGGCGGTAAGCATCATGAAAGAAAGGGCGCTTGGTTGTGCGGGTGTTACTGGTGTTACTGGGAGGCAAACTCTTACCTCGGACGTATCACTAACTGCAACTGTAGAGGCCGCTGTAGAAAAGGCAGTTACAAAAGCTATGGAACGGCTGGCAATGAGCCTTGGGGAATGCATGTCACAGACCATCTATAGTAACTTATGTCATTTGATGCAAGCCACCTAACTTAGTCCTGCAATGACCCAAACAGTTGACCCCACGCCATAAACCAGTGTTAGGCGTTCAGATACCCATCCTTCTAATGGCGGTGTTGAACCTTCGACTTCCTCTTCCATACGGCCTGCCAATGATAATCTGCTTAACACAGATTTGGAAATGACAGTTGTGGAAGAAAAGGCTCGAGCGTATAAAAGAACGCTGTCACCAATCAATGATTCTTCCCCCGGTCATCACTCAAATGCTAAGAAAAGTCAGCCTAGTGCTATACCAAAAGAAAGCATTCTACAGAAGGCAATTTCGGCTGCGGCACTTTCTAAACCATAGGGTCACTGAAAGTGCTTCAGTAGAACTATCGCTCTTTATACTCTGCTTCAGTAGACTTACCTTGTCTGACTACTGATCTTCACCTTAATTTAATTTTTTTTACAAGAAACTTGGTTAAATTCTGCAAAACTTTTTCAAATAAAATTTTACAGGTCATTTCATCGAGATCGTCCTACTAGAGGAGGCGGATTAATTCATTTATTTCGTCTCAAATTTGCCATAAAGCCAAAATTTCATTTCAGCTTTCTACTCCTCAGTATGAAATCCTAGCCATACAGCTGAATCTCCCTGGATGTAGCCCCTTTCCCATACATATGCAAAATATGCATTTACTATAGTAAATGCATATTTTTCTTTTTTCGTACAGGACATACGCACACTGGACAGGGTTATTAGTTCTTGTGGACGAGACATCCTACTGTCAGGCGACTTCAACTCTCACCATAAATCATAGGGATTAAAAACAGATTTGTACGGCAGCAGATTATGGAACTGGGATATGGACAATTGGCTAACGTGTGTAAAATCAGGATCTATTACGTTTATGTGGGGTTTGATCCTACTCTGCAATAGATCTTACATTTCGTGGTCCGGGTGTCTATCTTCTTGGTCGACTGTTGAGTGTGCGACAAGCAGTGATCACCTTCCAGTAATTTATGAGGTACCGCGCCCTGGGAAAATGCTTACAAAATAAACTTTCATTGCTGTCTGACTCGTGCACTAAGCAAAAAACCACGATTAACTGTTCTGCCTTGGGAGGTTCTCCCAAATAGTCTGAATTTGAGATTCCTGTAAACAACAGAAATTCATATAGCCCTTGGTGGAATGAAGAATGCGCTCGTGATTATAGAAGGAGAAAAGCCGCTTGGAAAAAAACTATTACATAACCAGAGTCGCAAAAATTGGAGCGATTATAAATTTTTTCGAACAGACTTTAAACATACAGTTTGAAAAGTCAAAGACGAATACGACTGCACGCATTTTGACTTCCTGTCTAACAATAAAAATAAACGCGCTTTATTTAGTTTTCTCCGCAGTAGAAAAGTTCTTCCACGTACAAATAATATAGAATCCATACTCTTAAGTAACAATAAGATGAAACAGTCACTAGAAGAAATCGCGAAGAGATTACAAATTAGATTTTTTTCAGTGTTGCCGCATTGGTCCAGCTTACGAAGGACATCAGATGGTTTTATAGAGATTACTAATTTAGAATTGGCTGAAATCGTGGAGCGACTGCCAGATTCAGCTCCCGGAGCCGATGGTGTAACCTCTGCCATGATCAAAATTTTATTTAAGGAAGCTCCATTTGACCTTTTAGGTAATATAAATCACTCAATTAGATTTTTATGGATTCCGTCTGAATGGAAAGTGGTAAAATAATTCCAGTTCTTAAAAACCATGGGGAAGGATATACAATAGATAACATTAGACGCATCGCGCTAGCCTCATATTTGGTGAAGTTAATTGAAAGAATACTATACGCCCGAATGCTAACATTTATAGACACCAATGACTTGCTTAATTCCTGCCAAATTGGATTTCGACCATCATGTTCAATTTGGCATGCTCACTTGGACTTAGAGAGTAGAATTAAATTAGTGCGGTGCCAAAGACAGATAGGTGCTATTGTGACACTAGACATCTCCAAAGCCTACGACAGCGTAGCATATGTAATTGTATTGGATATATTACGAAATCTAGAGTTTCCAAATTACCTTCTAAACTGTGTATGGGAATGTTTAAATGGAGGAAATTCTACTGCTCTCTAAAAGGCTTTTCTTCGGGCATACATAATCATTCACGAGGTGTTCCTCAAGCAGCTGTCGTTTCTCCATTATTATTTAACGTTCTGATGAGTTCCGTTCCTCGGCATCCAGACGGAGAAGCATATGTATACGCAGACGACATTGCTTTCTATGCACCAGACAGCAATATTCACTCCCTACATTATCGACTACAGAACTATCTCTACGCCAGAGAAAGCTGGTTAAACAAGATTCGCCTTTCACTTAGCGTAAGAAAATGCTCCATATTGGTTTTTCCCCTTGAAAATCCCGTTATTATATCGCTATCCTACCGTCTCGAGACTATACCTCAAGTGGAGTCGGTGAAGTACTTAGGCGTAGTCTATGACGGCTCCCTCAGTTGGCTTGGCCATATTGACCACATAGTTAAAAAAGGGATGAGAGCAGTTGGCATGCTACGTAAGCTGTGCAACAGTCGGTCGGGGATGCGGAGAGACCGACTACTAATGATTTATGAAATGTACGTGCGGCCCATTTTAGAATTTGTATGTGTGCTCTTTTCTGGTGCGCCAGCTTATAAACTACGCCACCTTGTTCTTACTGAGCGGGAAGCCCTGATATTGTGCAGCGGATTACCGAAATTTGTGGCTAATAACGTATTACATCAAGAAGTCAGGTCGCCCTCAGTATTGTGCCGATTTCGGTTACTGACGGTGCAAACATTCTTAAATATGCACGAATCCCGTATTAGTAGATTGGAAAACATATTCATTTCCCAGCCTGCGTCATTTTTCGGAGTACACTGGCCCCGGTTTCATAGACCACAGGTGGTCTTTGTACAAACAATGATTAACCCCTTAAATGGACGTATTTGGGAGGCGCCACCTATTTGCGATGTGTGAAAGAGTGTACAAATACTCTCTGAGGACACCTACCCTAATAATGCACAATTTATCTTTCGGAATATATTAAATGGACTATTGCAAGATCATTTATTGAATTTAGGTATCAATACAGTCATCACGATAGACGCCTCGCATTGTGGAGAAAAATCTGGCATTCGCATTTTCGCTCCTACTGTAGACTGGTCTTTCTCAATTAGAATTCCGGACTACTTATCCGTATTTCAGGCGGAACTTCTAGCGAGGGTGACATGGTGACATGGTGAGATCTGCAGCCCTTATGTAAGCTAAATTCATTGATATCGATGGTAGTGATAATAACGGCTTTTTATCTTTGTGCACATCGCTCACAACAAATGGTGGTACTAGCCTTTTACATACACTTAATTTTCCAGTGCCTGACCACACAAATTTAATTAGATTACTTTGGATGCCTGGTCTTAGGGGATTATACATGAACCAAGATGTCTACCACAGGGATGTCTCCTAAGTCGTGGAGGAATTCATAGTTGTTTCAAGACGTTTTCCTTAAGCTCTTCAAACATTATTTTTATCCGCTTCCACATGACACTATAACCAGTTTTTGTACCACCAAAATCTTCCTAATACGATCCAAATCATGGCCAATCCCCCGCAATGGCTACGCGCCATAGAAGAAGGAAATGCAATCCAAGTGGCACGGAAATTTAGGGGCGGGTTAACTTGAAACCTGGGTGTAGGCCAAATTGAAATTTGGTGATGGGCCAACTTACGTTTGGGGACGCGGGGCAAGTTGAAATCTAACGGTGGGACAACTTAAGTTTCTGGATGGGCCAAGTTGAAATATGGGGGGGGGGGGGGGGGGACAAATTAAATTTTGGGGTGGGACAACTTGAAATTTGTGCGTGGCCCTACCTGAGATCTTGGAGTGGGCCAATGTGCAATTCAACGCTGCTGAGCGCCCTTCGAATTTTCGCGGGAGGCGAGCGCGTTGAGACGCTAGGCGCATTTTCATTGGGCCTTACCGAGGCGCAGCCAGAACCCAGGCGAGGGCTTGCGTGGATAAGGAACGCCGTGTGCATAACACAGGCTTGCGAGAGCGACAGCGAGGGCGGCATGGCTTCGCGGCCATGTATTCTCCTCTCGCTCTACGCCTCACGCGCTACTGCGGAAGCTGGCGTTTCCCTTTCGACCGCTCTGCTCCGTCGAGGTGCGCTCGTGCCCGGCGTTGCGGCTTAATTTGCGCGATTGCACTTAAGGGACCGGACAATGCGAGAAAATCTGACAATTGTCCGCTAAAACCTAAGCATTATTTGCCATCGCAAAGGTCATGGCTAGACGTCCATAAATTTGGAAAACCAATGACGCAAAACTAAGCAGAAACGAGGTCACTAGTGAGCCCAAACAATGCTTACGCTTCAGCAGAGAATCCTCAGAATTTCTGCAATCTTCTTCCTCTAGCGAGAATCGCATGTGATTACCTTAGTATGCATAAAAATTAGGCTAAAATAAGAGCCAAACGGCCCACAAAAAGTTCCTTTAGTTGACAGGTCTATAGTTACTAATTTTAACGCGACAGCATTAAGGAGCTCGTGTCGCAGAAAAGCCGGTGTCGTCGGCGTCGGCGGCGTTGGTCGTGAGCGATAAATCCCAGCAGGCGCTTCATGAATAAAAAACAACTAGCAAGATGGGCTGGGTGGGAATCGAACCAGGGTCTCCGGAGTGTGAGACGTTACCACTGAGCCACGAGTTCGATGCTTCAAAGCGGTACAAAAGCGCCTCTAGTGAACGCGGTGTTGCCTTAGAAACGAGCTGTTCCTAAGGCTCAGGCGTGCGTCGCTTGCTCAGGCGCACATTTCGTTGTCGCGCCGAACGCTGCGTTGCTCGACGCTCACCGCGTCCGATGCGGGGCGCGTAGTCGCTGCGCCGTAGCCCATTGTCTTACACCCCTTGGCGGGTCGACGGGAACGCTGTCGCGTTCCACTCTTGAAGGCGAAGCTTAAGCGTCCTCCAATTTTTTTTCATATTTTTGAGTGAGATTTCTGCAAAATGTCTGAAATGATCACGGATGGTAAAGCTGTTATGTGAGGTAGCATGCCAGCTATATAGCGTTGAAGTGCGCCGTTGCGAATCAATCGCTATATTTTGGGGGTTCAAAACTAAATCCTGAACTGTATTGAACCCGAAGAGCTAAGACCTTTTCCTTACTAATATAATGGTATAGAAAAAACAAAAACATTGACTTAGCACCCTACGTATTAAACACATGTAAGAGAGTTCGAATTTCCTCATATAACCCAACACGGATACCTAAATTTTCGACCAAAAATTTATACAATTCGAATGATGCCGAATAAAGAAATAAAAACGGCATGTTTGGCGTGAAATTTCGATTGCACATGAGCGTTAGTCTAGTGTGTCACCAGTATATACTTAACGGAATTGAGAGATCCTCTAGTGACATTGTATATTGATATTCTGAAAGCCACTATAGACGAAGGTATTACCGTACAATAGACTTCGTCAGTCAGACTTCGTCAGGCAGCAGCTGTAGATGTTTTTTTTCTGTTTGTTATTAAGAAGCTTCGCTTTGCGCCGTTTCTTTTTCTTCGTACTGTTGTCTTGTATTTTACCTAATATATATGGCATAGACCACATGTTGAAATAAATTCTGTTGACAGTTTTCTAAACAGCGCGTACGAGCACGGTCGTGGTTCTGAAGAAGGAACGTGGTCTGCTTGCTAAGTTAATATTCTCACCCGTACTCGCCGTGCTGTAGCAACGTTACTGTCTGGCGGTGGCATGATGTCAATCCAAACGTGCCTCATTTTTGTCGATGCAAAGAGTCCCGTCCATTATAATGAACTAAAATTCCGGTAGGATACATCTACGATGACAATCGAAGTCTGCGAATAACCGAAACGCGCCACGCATGAGACGCGCACTGTAACCGGGTTCCTCTCTCGCGTTTCCCTTTGGACACGGTGCGTCTCGAGGTGGCGCCACTGTGAAGTTCGTGCATGCCCAGTGACACACGCACAGTGACCCAAGTTCGTCAACCAAGAGCGCCGCACACCCGCGTCGCCAGCCCGCATTTGGGACTTTACTACGTTCGGGACCGGGGGGTATACTTAGGCGGCACTGTTATGGTGGCTAGAAGGGAGAGGTGACGCCAACGGCGGATGGAAGCCGCTCCTCCATTTCAAGCCGGGCGTAGGTGGCGCTGTTGGCCGTAATGCGATGCATGGTACGCGCCGCTGGCTTTGAGCATACGCAAGGACGCCTGCCGTGCACGCAACGCGTCGGTCTATCAGTGATGTTGCAAGCAACGGTTTAGCTCATTAAACGCTAGTCGAACGTGACTACGGCTGACAGAATGATATTTTAAGCCGTGGTGGTGCAGTGGTTAGGGCACCCGATCGTTGTGCCCAAGGATGAGGGATGGCATCCCGGCCTGGCACCCCGGCCGCGGCGGCCGCTTTTCGATGGAGGCGAAAAACAAAGCGCCCGTTTGCTGTGCGATGTTAGTACACGTCAAAGAACCCCAGGTGGTCGAAATTTCCAGTCTTTCATGCCTCCACTACGGCATCTCTCATAGCCTAAGTCACTTTGGCACGTGAAACCCCACAAACAAAATCATTAAAATCGAGTGGTTGCCTCTGCAATACATGTGCTGCGTATCACATCGGCGTATCTAAAGCGTTATTCGCGAATCCTTTCAGTTTCGGGAATTGAAGGGTCGGAATGAGTCCCGTGTGGTCAATATAGTGCATGATGACAGTAGGAGACACAGACCAAAAGAATTAGGATGGAAATATGTTTCGGGTCCGTGCGATTGCATTTTTTTAATAACGTTGTTTATTGCCTCAGGGCATAGAGGAATATGTAAAAAGGAAATTAAAAGGGGTATTAAATGAGAGAAAAAAGGTTGGGTGTTCTTAGGCCGGTGTCTTCCACTCCTTAAGTTTCAGTAATATGACGCGTCAGCTTACTCCTAAAAAATGTGAATGGGGTTCAGAACAGGTAATACAAAGCATAGCAAAAATTTATTGCACATCGTAGTAATAGCAAAGCACTGCACATCATACATTCAGGGTAACTCAAAATACGAGATATCACATTTACACATGCTTCTGTGTATATTTGAAAGAAAAACATTAAACATTGAGCACCCACTAAGAAATGGGGAGGCAGGGATATTACTTTCCTCTAGATAAAAAAATTAAGACGTTCGACCTTGAAGCAATATGCAACTTAGCGCACCCTCTTAAGGTTAGAGCACCCTCCCTGCTGCCTCGACGACACATAGCCGGACGTGCAGCCAGGGACAAAGCAGTGACGCTGCCTCGCGTTTTTTTTGCGTTGGAATTCATGTGTTCGGCGAAGGCCGGCACTCACATTAACATGTCAGCAGTGAAACACATATTGCCACAAACGAGATAACACTTTGGCGGCCGCGAAGAAACAGGAACGCTGTCGCGCCGGCCAGACACCGCGGCAAGCTGCACACGCGCGCAACCGCGTGACTGCATCGCCAAGCTGACCGCAGCGCCACCGCGGCCTTTGCGGCAGCGCATGAACGAGAGGATCGCATTTTCTCGGCGGATATGCCGGCGCTGGCGTCACCTCTCCTTTCTAGCCACCATAGCACTGTCTTTAGGGTGAGCTAAAGCAATCGTAGTCCGCGGCACCG
The DNA here is from genome assembly GCF_050947875.1 of Dermacentor variabilis. NCBI lineage: Eukaryota > Metazoa > Arthropoda > Arachnida > Ixodida > Ixodidae > Dermacentor > Dermacentor variabilis. The sequence goes on from NC_134570.1 coordinate 116,436,390, forward strand.
ACGCAGATTCCGGCTGGTGTGCCATGGTTGTCGCACTGCAGCGCCGACCACTTTTGAACTCCGTCGCGTGGCGAGATACCCTCCAGCTCCGCTAAAAATGTGTGACGGGGCGTCGAAGGGATGAAAACGAAGCGCTATTTATAAACAGACACTATTTACAGGGCTGGCCAAGATGGCTGCACACGCGCAACGTGCCGGCCATCGTCGTTAGACGATGGCCGGCAAAATTTAAGTATGCTAGCCTAACTACCTAGATGATAGGCACAAATGGCGAAATAAGTTTCTGGGGCAATTTCAGCGGGGTTTTACAGTGTTTGAAGTGAAAAAAACAGTATTCAAGTTATTGCCATATATTTTTGCAGATTAGTTCGGCACTTATTGTTACATCCGTGTATTAATAAGCCTCTTTAGGGATTATTTTAATGCGTTTTGCATTGTCTGGAAAATAACCGCCACTTTTTTGTGACTATGTTACACAAGATCAAAATCGTATTCGTTAGCCGATCCCGAAGTTAGTGCCGTCTAACTCAGTGACAAAACGCACGGTGATTCCAGTGGCAAGGTGAGGTTTCCCGCATCCTTCCCTCGTGACAGCTAGCGTTTTTAGGCGCTGCGCCCCTTGATGCAGTCACAGGTGGACGCGGACGCTGAACGGTAGGGGCAGGGGGCGTCCTTGAGGCAGGGGCATGTTAAAATTGTTTATGCCGTTGAGCAAGCTAACGAAACAAAAAATTGCCGGTTGCCTAACAAGTACTGGTGTAAAGTGTAGCGCCGTCCAAAACACGTAGTGCTACCTATAACCCGTCACATATGACCACCTGCTCAAGCAGGGTTAACATATTCGTGAATAGCAATCGGGGTCGGTTTTAATATTTCTTCCGCAGCACTTACGGTCTCACAATCTTTTGCTCTCGATTATACCTGTGGAACACACCTTTGGTGGAGAGCGATAAAAAAGGATTTACAAAAAAAAAAAAAAGGATTGCTGAAACGTGAAAATGTGTGCCCGTCAAGGCACCACGGCCCTTGGTGAGCCGGAGTGTGAAGTACGACGGACATGACTGGTGTGGACATTGTCTGGGGATCAATAATGAGACAAACACGATGAAACAATAACCTAGCTATATTCTAAGATAGGGAGCCAAGGAGCACAGAGAAATCGCGCATTTCATTGCTGTGACGCTACAATAATACTAATCAGATACGACGAATCGAGCGTCTCGGTTCTCATTTGACTCTATTGTTTTGTAATGGAATCATTGGAAAGGATTACAAACAGCACTAGCCTACTCAAATTTGGGCCGTAGGAGGGCTTTATAGGCTATTAATTTCATAAAAGGAGAGACCGAGCGAAGGTTACGCCAAGCGCATGGTTAGCAGAATTGGTTACGCGATTGGTTTGAAGTGACCACTTAGGATAACGCCAGACGTTCGCACCAAAGTATTGAGAAGAATCTACAGGGGTTGTAATGCAATTTTAAGAGGTGTAAGTTGGTGAAGCGATGTTACGATGATGGTGGAAACTAATTAGCGCGGTTTTACTTGCACTCAACGTCATATGCCGAGTTCTGCGCCATTAATATATCTTAAGGAGGTCATTCTAGAGAGTGGAAGCATCCCTGAACTTGTTAAAGCGCAGTATACAACACAGTGATCGGCTATCAGACGCATGTTCGAGGAAATGATGGGTTGTAGGTCATTTATGTAAATTAGGGAAAAAAAGAGGATATACAATGCAACAGCTCAATTGTGCATACTATAATTGCATCTACGTAATCCCTGTGACTATCGTCTATATTGTAGTACTCAATTGTATGTATTATAACTATACGCATCAATTAACCCTACGCTCGGTACTACTGCAATTTTTAAAGCAATGACTCGGCCTCGTGTTTCAACATGCGTAAAAATAACCAGCCAAATTCAGCCAAAACCAGGAAGTCTTGTCAGGGTGTAAGATGACCTAAAACATATTAGTGTCAGTTACAGGTAGCTCATGCGTTTGAAGATATGGATCGAATGATTCCCCGAAAATAGGAAGTGTGCTAAGTACTCGCGGTTGCATCTCCTCAAAGTTGTTGGGAGGTCGGTTTAGCGGAAGCAAATGATACACGTTTTGACAGGTTGAGAACGGAGAGTCGACTGGCTTTATTTCATGGTAAAAGCAGGTTTGCGGAGTGGCTGTGTAGGCGCCCCTGTTGGACAGCCACCTCACTTCCGAGAAAGAGCACGGGGCTATGACCCTGATGTGGAGGCCAGGCGAGGTAACTGGTTTTCCTAGAAGCGGGGACAATGTGGAGTGACGGACGGTCGCTGCAGAGTCATTGCCAACTACAGTTGGGTAATATTGAAACTAAAAGATTTTTAAGTCGTTGAAAGCGACCTAGTGAACAGACATCCTTTTATCAATTCTTGCAAAAAAATAAATATGTGTCGCTTAAAATTGGTAATGCTTTCCGCGATACAAATTTTATTCTCTCTGATGTGAGGTATACCGTTCCATAATGTGACAGTCAAATTGAAATAATTTGATAGAAGTTCCGAAAGACGCACGCCGGACTTGCCTTGACAGTATAACATACATGCTTTCAATACACACTTCCATGACGGAGAGCAACAGGTTATGCGGGATAGCAAAATACAGATTTTTAATGTCAGTGAAGACTGCGTGGAATCTCTTAACATTAAAAACATTATCCATACTCCTAACTGGGAACGAATCGGCAATCTCCAAATGCTTCGATGTCGTTGCCGTTGGGCCAAAATCTATTTCTACTACGTACGGCGTTCTGAAATGATGACCCTATAAGGCATCTTGTGTTTGTACGTCTTGACACTAAAGCATGATTCAAGAAAATGCTCGAACGTTCAGAAACGTTCTTAACTACTTGGAAAAACATTTAACTGGTTACAGATTTCTTTGGCTTCGGCTTTCACTATGGGACTGTTAACCCGATCGCGGCAAGCAAATGCAGAAGTGTCACTGCACCGGCTTAGCATCAATTTTCTCAGCCCGCAAGCAACATTCCCCTCTAGCACTTCTTCAGACTAATCGTCACTATGCTGATGTGCCGTTCGCTCACTATTCAGCAAATTTTCAAAGTTACTTCCGCAGCAGAAGAGCATGAAGCGTTAAAATCGTTATTATCGGGTATGACAAGCCTTAAGGTAAGAACACTGTAATCACTGCCGTATATTATTATGCCTTGCTGAATTATTGTTCGTAGCCATGATGAAAGGCAATAGTCAAACAAAAATAAATTGCTGAAGTAAGGACAGTGACCAGGAAGGGAAGAAATCGTGGATGCACTAATGACCGACTAGGCTAATTTCGCATATAAGAAACAATGCTATTGTGGAAGCGAAATCTTTGCAGCAAGAGTAGCAAACAGGAGAGGTTCTGGCTACGGGTGCTGCGAAGTTGGTGTGGCTCCCCATCGCCAACGTAAGCGAAGGCTCGTGCACAACCAACGTATGCAGCGGAGTACGGAATCACGATCTCTAGTGTTGTACGGTACTTGTCCTGCAATGTTTTCCCTTTTTTTTTACATTTGCATCGCTCCTTCTCCATGTCTCTCAGGTGAAGGTCTTCGAAGTGTTAAAATTAATGCGAGTCTCCAAAGGTACCCCTTACTAACAGCTGCAACCGAATACCTCTGCATGCCTCACCACACAGTGCATGGCGCGAGAAATAGAACCGGCATGTCTGTAGCCAAGACACCCCGAACACTCGAAACGCCTTTTATTTGGCCGCGCAGCTACACATCAATTACATCTGTCCGACGTAACATAAGTAGTCCTTCTTATTATGCATTATCGGGACAGCTGCGGAAACCTGCACGCTCGGCACTCGATAGCATGGAGTTGACGTCACTGGAATTCCACGATAAAATACTCAATGACGCAGGCAGCGATAGCCGTGTGGACTCCTGCACGGTAGCGACGCGTGGTGACGAGAAACGCAACTCGGCACACTCATGACCCCAGTTTCCCGGAAGAGAGACACGTATTTGCTGAGAATCTACCGGTCACGTGGTGCGGGTGCCGCACGTCCACATGGACAACGGTGCCTCCATTGGCTGCTGCGCTTGCACGCGGCACCGTTCTCGTGCGCACGACACCGCAGGCGCTGGAGCCAATGGCGCCGCTTTTGCACTCGGCACTACACAACACCCCGATTTGGCTATAAATGCGTTGCCGACGTAGTAAACAGCGTTAAACAGTCTTAGAATATACGGAGAAAAAGCTTTTTGAAGAAGATAAACTTTTTTTGAAGCAACATGGACAAGCCGGCATGCAAATGCGGAGGTAAGCTGCATGCTTTGTAAATGTACTTTTCTTCGATTTCGCAGCAGAATTATAAGAAACATGAACCACCAAAAAATGCGTCTCCGGGCTGTGAGTCTTATATTGCAGTTGCGAACTTCGGTGGACAACCGTATGTAGTTTCAGCTGTGGTTAGAAAACTTGCGCACTAATGTCCTATGTAACGGCTATCTGCGCTATCTCTCCCTTCATACGTACTGCCATAATTATTTTTTGGCTGCCACGGAGGAGTCGTATCAACCTCCAAAGCGTTGTAATGGGAGTAACATGAGTCCATATAGCTGCACCGGTAAGTGCTGGTTACAGACAACAGGGCCGAGATCGGAGATCGTTGTTCGAAACGCACGTTCAGTTTGCGTTCAGTTTCGCCTCACGCGATTAGCCTAAGCTACGTATAGTCGTCAACCGCGAGCAGCGGTTAACGCCTAAGCTTCTGGGACGCTATCGGAGATCGCGCCCCAGAAGCATATGAAACACGTAAGAGACATTGTAAAAAGCACAGCTCACAAATGTCACTCAAGTGCACAGTAGAGCTGACTAGCTAGCCAGCACGCAAGTCTTGGTTTTTATCTCAGAAAGGGGACAGATAGACGTCACCGCCACTGCGAACACCGAACACTGTCAGACCTCGAATTGATTGCTTCCAAACGGTCGGTACACAATAACAAACGTTGGTTGGGTGGCATATCCATATGTCAAAACAACGCTTATGCAGTCAACAGTCACCTGACAGTGCGGCAGGCGTACGTTGGAGCAGTCACTTCGCAACTGCTTAGCCGTACTCAACGCGCAGGCACCGCAAGAGCGCTTATCGCTCTGTAGCCCCACCCTATGGAAATTCTCCGCTCTAATATCAGCGCCGCAGCCTCGTGGTACGGGCACAATGCGCGCCGATAAGTCAGTCTCCTCAAGTGGCTTCGTGATCCTGCTGCGCTGTTAATGCGTTTTTAGTGTAGACATGGCTAAGTCAGGCTGTAGTTGGTACTGCAGTCGGTGGCTTCGACCTTGTATGAATGAGACGCCGCTCCTAGACTACAACCGCACGTTTGTGCACTACAACGCAGTGTATTTACAAGCATGCAAGTGGCTGACACTAAGTTCGCGCTTCCTGTTAGCGGAGGCAAATGCGACGCAGTTGCATTCCTATTCTAGTGCTAATATGCCGTATAGCAGTCTCGATAGGACGTGGATTTCCGCGATCATAATCGAACCGCACAACAGATTGTCAGGAGATCAATAATTGGCTCAAGTGGTTCGTCCCAATGGCAGAGTTAGAACTGAGCTTGGCACCGTTTTATATCGGCGCAGCACGTAAAGAAAAAAATCCAAATGAAATGTCTTGGCATGTTTATGGCGAAGAATGGGAACCTGAGACGGTGGAACAAAATCAAAACACACGAAAAAGAAAGGCACCGTAGCACTTCCAGCTTAAATACAGTAAAACCGGTCAAACGTAATTCAGACGCCGTGGTGGTGGCAGTGAAAGAAACCGATTGCTCTCAAGGCTTCTTAAACGTTAGGTGATGCAAACCGCTCGTCACGGCCGCCAGCGACATACCATACTTGTCGGCATTTCTCATCTACAACGGGTCAAACAAGTGATCCTATCCAATTGGATTAGGCGGAAAGAGAAAGTCGCGTTAAGCATAGCGCAAATTAACTGCGCTTTTTAATTCAAACGTACAAATATGAAGATAAAAAGAAGTGAAAAAGGGGACAAAAGAACTTGTCACTGTTGGTAATTTAATCCACATCATCCGCATTACGTCTGAGTTATTCTACCAAATGAGCTGCTTTATCGGGCATATCTGCATGTGTACAAGATTTTACTCTATAAGAGGATTAGCTAGTAGCGCTCATGGACATGCCGGCGGATCTAGAGATTCCTTTCTTTTACTCGCGGTCCGATGACAATTTATGGCACCTTTAAATTGATATTACGTGGCTACTTTTCAGTTCTTCCATTAGCTCGGGCAAAGTATTCCTTGCAAGTTACGCAATGCAAACGCCACAGTCTCGGAAAGATTTCACCGTCACCAATTAACCGTCATATGGCAGTGACGACTTCACTCTCGTGCGACACTGGCAAGCGTGCTACCCGGTGGGCATGACCTCCGAAAGAGCGCAGCTTCATCGTAATCTGGCCCCGTATTGAAAAAATAAAAAAAAACTCGCTGTCTGGAATTTTTTCTGAAAGCAAGTGTCAGCCAATCATAATGTAGGATATATTATTAGCGAAGGTGGCCATTCAACCGCAAAGCGCACTTACGAGGGAAACTCTTTGTGAATTTGGCCCCTGCTTCATATCCACTATTTACCAGCAGCCCGCGTCGTCTGCTGAGGTGCTCTTCAAAGATTAAAAACAATATTGACATATATAACGGCCGAACGGGTTGCGAAAATCGTGTGCTATTCATTTATAAGCAATGAAGTCAAACTGAGATTTCGTTATTGTTGGCACGCTTTGTTTGCGATGGCCCGTGCATGCGAACCATACGTGCGCAGTCACACGTCGACTGCGCAGCATTTCAAGTGTTCTTGGCGCGCTGCTTATCGGAGCGATAGCAGACGGCCGATGCACACGTAGCATCACGAGAGACAATGAAGAGCTGTTTAAGTCAAGGCTTATCTGCACTCATTCGTTTGTCGGAGACTAGCAGTGATAAAAGTTTACCCCTTATACTAGGACAATTAAGTTAAAGCTATCAGGAAGGTTACAAACCAGTTACATTCTTCCGAAACATTATCCTTGTATGCGCAACTTGGAAATCTTTGTGAAATCGTACCTCTCCTGTATCCCACCCCCTACGCCCCCTCCACGTTGTTATCTACGAAACGAGATAGCTATTTCGTACGACGCCCTGTTAGCTGCACGATGCACTTTAAATTACAATATACAATACGGCGGGGGGATTTTGGGGTGAGAGGTTAACAAAATGCTCACAGTCATACGATCCAACGAAAACATAAATCAACAGACCCTACCTTTTTTTTTTTAATTTCCGCTTCCTTTTGGCGGCAGTGAAACCCTGTCCTAAACCGATTCTCCACAGCAAGGGCAAAGAAGATCTCTGCCCTTGCGGCGTAGCGCTGGTTTTTTTTATACCCTGCACAATCCGGGCAACCTCATTCTCTCGTGCTCCTCCGTAAAGCACCTTGTCAGCACACTGATCAGCCCACACAGTGGAATTCGCAGAAAAAACCCCTCACCGGCGTAGAGGTGGTGAGCGTATGTCACGTCGGGTCCACACAACAATCGACACAGAGGAATTCCGAGAGAAATCGTTCTCTGGCGTAGAGGGGATCAACGTAGGACGATGTAGTTTATGATTTGCACTGGTGCATAAACCCGTCGCATACACCCGACGAACAAGTCTTTTCACGTTGAAGAGCGTGGCGATTAGGCACGTCGAGTCTCAGGCGCTTGGCATCCGTCCCATTCATCGCCGCACGCAGTGCACCGTAAGGCAGCCTTTATCAGAAGAGCAGGCATACGTTACTGTCATTCACGGTCGCATATTACGCCTACAATTTCTTCCCCAAGCAAATTTTAACTGGCTATAGCGACTAATAAATACTACATATCGGTTATTTAATGTAAATGGTAATATCAAATAATTTTCTCTCTTCCGTGTTATCGTGGCTGCCGCGCCTTATCCGCGTGCTCCCACTACCTCTCTGTCGAGCTGATCCTAATGAACGCTGAAAGGTTTCCGCAACTCCTTTCTGCCACCTTATCAGTTTTTGACAGGCGGCTTCCTGCAATCTAGCTATCTCCGCCTGCACACAAATGGAACAGCAATGTGACACACACACCACTGATTGCTTTGACAGTACGTTTACTCGTCTCTCAGTGCTTCTTTCTATTTTGTTTGCATCGTTTGTTTTTTTTACTCGCAGATCCCAAGTGCGTGTGCACCACACAGTGCAAGTGTGCCACCGGCGGATGCCCCTGTGACAGGTGCAAGAAGTAGCAGCTCGCCTGGGAGGTGCGTATACCATAGTAAACTGCACAAAAGTCCATCGCGAGTGTCGTCTAGAGACACCTATAGAAGTGTGCACCCTTTAACTTTTGCGTAAGCGCACAATTCCAAGGCATATAAGGCTTGTTTTCTTCTTTGTTTCTTCGAGGCCAATAAGCTTTGCTCCTGAGTGAGGTCTGTTGTGTCTCCAATGTGACCTGTATTGAACCCAGTACTTGCTGTCGCTGGAGCAGGTTTATTTCTCATTTATTTAAGAAGATATCGTGTGGGTAACTCTGCTTCCAACAAAGCGGTCCTCTACCTTTCTCTTTTGTCCTCTGTATTCACCTACGCGTGTTCGGCTGGAGACGAATTGCTTTCACCTTGTGAGAATGTTAACACTTTAAATAAGGTACTGAAAAAAAGTGAACTATCTAGAGGTCGGGTGGGGCTAGCTGTTTGACAGCGTTGTGCCCGCTGCTAATATTAGTTTGTACTGAATTAAAAAATAAACGAAAAACGTAGTTACCCTAATAATGGCGACGGCTACTAACACGCGACTATACATCACGCTCGGCCGTGAGCTCTTCGGCCTCTGAACTTTTGCTGTGGATTGCACGCCGTTTATAGCTCCTTGCGGATGCAATTACAGTACAGCCACAAAGCAACGGTGATTGAGTTCTCGGTTGGCATTTGGTATCACCTGACTGTCCAGCCACGTCACCTACATCACGCTCGCGCGCCGAACGTGACACACTCTGTAATATGTATCGTTATTTGCAACAATAGGCGTTACGTCCGACAGAAGGCGGCAAGTGCATCTAAGATGATAAAGAGTGATAAGGGTGATAAAGGCAGTTACGAGGCACTCTATAAGCAGCACCGTCTCACATAACGCATAACCTGGAAACTTGAAGGCATGCTACTCCACCCCCTCGTATTTCCTGTGTATCAAGATACCCGTTATAAAATGACACACCACAATACTGGAATTTCGACCACCCTAACGCGAAGCGCAACGTTTGAGGGCACTTGAACGTGGCTATCCGAAACCTCCATGGCTTTACAGGAGTTTGCTATACGACGCCTGGAGATAAAGACTTCAGCTTTGTTAGGCAGGTATGTAGTGTGTCTATATCTGGCCATCGTAGCCACTTATCGACTCTGCCGCCTTAAATGAACTTGGTCCAGCAACCCACATCACTCCATTGGCTTGCTTTGTTACCATGCTCGGCTCCATATGACTCACTAAGTTATCTCCTTTCTGATATATTACATTTCACTTTATATGTTTATGGAGGAAGCGTACATGGAGAACAGGCACATGCCACGCTTGCGCTTATCACTGGAACACAAGGATAGGATAGGATAGGAATAAACTTTATTTGTCCAACGGTTGTTGATGTTGGTGCCCGGGGCTAGGCTGCCAGAGTTCCATCGCCCGAGGAAAATCTTTCGAGATCCTCGGCAACGGCCCTGGCCCGCTGGACGGCCCACTCCTGGTCTACTGGAACACAATCGATAGCCGTTTTCTTCCCCCCCCCCCTTTTTTTTTTTACTGTCTTATTTCTCACTTCCCATCCGTCTGACCATCTCAAAAGCTGCGTTCGTCTTGAGAGCACATAGACATTCGTGTGAGCAGTTTCAGTTGCGCACAGCAGTGTAGTTGAGGAAATGCGTGCAATTTTCGGGGGATTATTCAGCCTAATTCGCACTTAAATGAACCTGAACATTTTTTTTTTCACTTCTTCAGTCGTGAATGTGGCTCTATCGTAATTCCTTTGGTGCACAGGCGGCATGCGTGCTTGATGCACCGCGCCTGTACACGTGTATCAATTACATAAACGTTAAGACTCCACGTCATGACGTCTGTTGGAAGTCACCACCTGTTCTGTGCAAGTAGGCCCTCGTCTATCCCGCTGTTTCTTAAATCTTACTCGAAAGGTCTTTATTTTCTTTGGCCTTTAGTGAGATATGATGTATGTGAGGACATATTCATCTTTTCATTTCAGACTCCAGCGCTTGAACCATGGACGTTTCAAGTCGGCCTCAAACATGAACGGGCGCGGCAACGAAAAAAAAAATGAAATGCAGTAGCTATTCTTGTTTCGAGAGCCAATAAAAAAAGAAAGAAAATGTAATACTGTGTCTTTTTGCTTTATTTACACCGTGCGGCACGAAGAAAATTTTACATTAAGTGATTCGCTGCCTGTTTGTATTATAGCTAAACACAAAATTCAGAAGGGTGTTTTGCTGGGCGACTTGGCACTGGCTTCCTGAAGCGAGCGGCGCCTAAAAAAGACATAAAAAAAGCTTTTATGAAGGTAAGGAAGGCTGGAACAGTGCGGATTATCAACTGAGGTTTTAACTAAAATCACACAAATATATATGCACTGCGCGATCAGAACAAGTTACTCAACCACAGGCGAAAGTAAGAAGTGACCAAACAATCTTCAACAATGCGCATCCAGATACTTTGAGGCACGCAACGGGATAGATGGTCTAGCAATGCACATTTCACCCGACTGCTTACGAAAAAGGCTTCGTCAATCTTACGCGCTGCCTGGCCTCCTTCGTACCTAAAAAGCAATCTGGCCTCAGGACGCACCGCAGCGCAGCCGCATTTTTTTTCCGCGCAAATTGTACAAAATTCGGTTACTCAAGGGTTCAACGAAAATTCTTGTATGATCGGCACTGGTACATTAGCCATAGCTGTTACCTTCCTTTGTCTGACTTCTAATACCTTGCGCATGATTGTTTGTACCAGCTCTCGCAAAGACCTTGCTGGCGGCTACATTATTTTGCAACGCAAATGTTTAAACTCGCGATCCGCGCAAATGTTAACAAAAACATTTCCTTCGCCACTCGCTGAAAAGATGAAAAGATGATATTCGCTGAAAAGATGAGGCACGAGTTGCGTCAGAGATAGGTCTGTCTGCCAATTCGGAAGCGAGATTCGGCTTTCCGATTCTTTGTTATTCACTGTGCACAACCTGCAAGCACAAATCATTGGTTTCCAGACATCTGTATGATTATATTTGTTTTATTTGCTGTACAATGGCTTAAACAAATATCAACAAGCTTGCCCAAGAACAAGGTGTCGCAATTTTCAGTGCACATCGAATCAATTTTACTGTTCTGAACTGTAGAGGAGAAAAACAACCCCGCTATGTGCACATAGGGGGGATTGTAGTGTACAGACTTAATGCATGCACCGCAGTGGTATCTCAGTGGCTATGATGTCACGCTGCTAAGCCCGAGGTCACCTGTGCGAGCCCGGCCACGGCGGCCACCTTTCGATGGGTGCCGAGTGCAATAGAGTTCGTCTGATGCGCACTGTGTGCACGTCAAGAGACCTCAGGGGGTCAAAGCTAATTCAGCATCTCCCCACTCCAGGCACGCCCCACTATCAGATCGTGGTTTTGGTGCGCAAAACTACGGAATTTAATTGAACATAATTCAACAGGCAAAGGCATTAAAGGAAGAAAGCATAACAAATGCACTCATGGCGAAATCCGGCTTTGTCATATCAGCGCCGAGGCAAAGTGTTGACGCACGACTGATAAACCCCCCACTCTCTCTGTCTCCCTAAAGGCGCACTAAAAAGGAATACTGAAGGACCAATAAACAGAAAACTTACATGAACACAGACTGATAAGGTATTCTGTCAAAACTCTATTTGCCTCAATTTTGCGCTAAGTGGCCGATTATTAGAAGAGAAAATTGCGCTCAAAATTCTTTTTTAATAAAGCCAGCGCTGCTACGATTTTGTGACGACACCGATTTCAACACGTAATATACATATATATATATATAAATATATATATATATATATATATATATATAGGGGGTTCCTAATATAATGTTCCCAAGGAGCTGCAGTCGCGAGCAACGCTGTTAGGTGGAGTCCGTTGACACTGGCGTGTAGCTTGGCGCTCATCTCCCAGTCCCCGCCCTAGCGAGCTGTCTGCGATGCTCAGTCTCTTGGCTTGGCAGCCGATGGAGCCCCCACGACTTCTCCCGCCAGGTGGGAATTACCCTCTGTGATACGTTTTTTGTGTGCGAAAAACACGGCGCCGGTGGAAATTCATTCCAGACTGCGTGAAGTCCACGGACAAAAGTGCACGAGCGTACAACACGTCTAGTGACCCAAGTTGGCGGGAAGCGGGAAATGGTTACAGGCATAGATAGATAGATAGATAGATAGATAGATAGATAGATAGATAGATAGATAGATAGATAGATAGATAGATAGATAGATAGATAGATAGATAGATAGATAGATAGATAGATAGATAGATAGATAGATAGATAGATAGATAGATAGATAGATAGATAGATAGATAGATAGATAGATAGATAGATAGATAGATAGATAGATCAGGAAAAGTGGGTGAAGTAAGTAATACTTCGGGGGCTAGTTGGTGCATGCTTCCAGAAGAGGGTTGTAGCGCCGAAAAAGACAACACATAGCAAGCGAGACGGGAGGACTCGAGGAAGTTATCACACACAAATTACATTTATTCCCACATTCGAAAGCTTGCATGCTATGGCATATTTTACAGCTAGCGGTGCTTCTACGGTCTAATGGTGCAACCGCGTTCGCTCTGTGATCGTACGTGGTGGAACTGCAGTGGTCAAAAATATGGCAGGCGCGAATTCCTATGTCTTGCCTCTCGAGTCTCTCTACACCATTTCTGGACCCTACGTGTCGAAAGCGGGGGCACCATAGCCGAACAAGCTTCAAATTGCTGCACTGAATGCTAGGCTTATAAGCCGTGCGACTTTTGATTAGCACAGGTTTCAGTTTCATGGATTATGTGGCTGAGGGAGCTTTCGGAAAGGGGACCACAACCGCTCGGATCAACAAACGCTCTGCCGAGCTTTGCCGCTCTGAACGCCGAGCGAGAGGGCTAAATTTAGCTACGAACGCGTCTTTCGCGGGTTTATTCGCAGGGAGACAACGGCGCCATCTGTCGACGCGAAGCATGATGATCGAGTAACGGCTTCTTCGCTAAAGATTAAATTATTCCAATTTCCTCCTTTGCTCAGGTTTCCAGGTAATGGTGGGGTGAGCGCTTTTAGTCGTTGTCGACGCCGCGCTGACGTCTGGATAGGAGGTGCGGTGGTTTGATACGTGGCATAAGTTCAATTAACACCCTTGGTGGTGTTGAGATGTAACACTCACAACAATATTTATAAAACTGTTATATTTCTTCGTCATCAGCACTGGAGGTTGGAGCATATTCTTGTACTATACCTTTTACTGTTTTATTGTTTACTGTTTTTTATTACTGTTGACGGCGTTAAATCACTCATTGGTAACCTCAAAATACCCACTCCAGCTTGTATTGACAATATTAATTACAAGATATTGAAGAACACCGTCGCTCCCTCAAGCAAGATCTTATGCCATATTTTTCAACAATCCCCACCATCTGGAAATTTACGCACCAATTAATCAATAGGAAAAATAATACCAATTCGCAGACCTGGAGATGTTCACTCGCCTGACAACTATCGGCCCATATCTTTAACCTGCATATGTTGCAAAATGCTTCAGCAGATAATCACTCCACACTTGTACAGCCACCTAGAAGCTCACAATTTCTTTTTTTTCTAATCAGCATGGTTTTAGGAAGGGATTTTCCTGTGACACACAATTATTTGAACTAACGACTGTCTTGCACTTTAACATGGAATGCAACCTTCAAACTGACTGTATCTTTCTTGACTTTTCTAAAGCTTTTGACCGCGTGCCCCACTGCCGCCTAATGTCTAAATTATCTGGCCTACGACTTGACTCTAACATTATCTTGGATTTGTAATTTTCTCTTTTTCGAGAACAGTTTACTGTTGTTAACAATTCCTCTTCCCCGCCTTCTTCTGCTATCTCTCGTGTGCCACAAAGCAGTGTTCTCGGCCCCTTACTCTTCTTAATCTACATTAACGACTTACCCACTCAGATTACTTCCTGCATGCGCCTTTTTGCCGAAGACTGCATAATCTACCGTCCTATTTACACGACTGACAATCACTTGGCACTTCAAGCAGATCTTAACCTTATCGCTAACTGGTGTAACAAATGGCTCATGACACTAAACATTACAAAGTGCAAGGTGATGTGATTCAGCCGAAAATGTGTAAACTCTAAATTTTCGTATCACCTTAAAAACCCTGCGCTCTCCCACACTTCATCGTACACGTACCTTGGTGTTCTTCTTACAGATAATCTTTCATGGGTCCCACACATCGTTTCTACGTGTGCCAAAGCGTCACGTTCTCTTGGCTATCTACGACGGAACCTGCAAAATGCCCCGACAAACATTCGAAAACTCGCTTTCCAAACATTCATTTTACCACAGTTAGGATTCGCCTCCTCAATTTGGTCCCGTCATCAAAATTACCTTATCAATATGACGGAAAGGATTCAAAATAGAGCAGCCCGGTTCATATCACGTAACTAGGGAATAAACTCAAGCATTAAACAAATTAAACTAGACCTTCTACTGCCGCCATTAGATATCCGCCGCAACATCGCACTTCTGTGCTGATTCCACAAATATATTTACACTAATAAACGAACCCGGTTGTAACTGCAAATACCCCACTCTTTGTCACGCACATTACATAATCAGTTCAGTTTCATGCGCACATACGGTAAAACAAATGCATTTAATTTATCTGCACTACCTCGTGCCATTCGTCTTTGGAATCGCCTCCCTGATAACATATCCTCCATATCTAACCGCGACATGTTCCGCTGTCAGACACTCACGCTTTACCCAGTTAATACCGTTCACGAATGCCCACTCTAGTGTATTTTATTGCGCATTCTTTCCAATGGTGTATGTTATTTTCATAAACAGCATTCCTTTTCCTCTGTCAATGGCAACATGTGTTCGTGTGCCTTCAGATATTGTTTTGTATTCCCTGTCCCTTGAATATTATATAACACGGCAATCATTTTATAGCACCGAGTCTCTCGCAAATTTGTGCTTTTTATTTCTTTACTGTTTAAAATGCCCCCCTTACTTTACGCCCTGCCATAGGGCCTATAAGTTCTTTTGAATAAAAAATAAAATGATCTATATTTCCTATTTAGCTTTATTCCCACGACTGCTACCCTCTCATTAATGTTGTAGAATTCATCAACGTTGCCCGCCGTCCGTATGGATTACAAATTTCAAATCGCAATCTCGCTTACATGGAGGACCTCCGTAGCAGAGGATGTGACCAGTAGTCAACATTCTATAAGCTTCGCCGGTTATGTCATCACAGCCGATAACATCCCTGACGATGCCTGAGAATTCCTCAAAGAGCCTTACTTCTCTGAACGGTGGCAGCCCCACCTTTCTTCGAGGCATGACATACGGCAGCTGCCTCGACCTTCCTTTCGTCTCCAACTCTCTCGCCAGATGTGTGAAGTGGGTTCCAGATATTGAGACAGATGGGAGTGATCACATTCCCACCTATATGAACATCAAAAGCTTGTCGTCTAGATCTGGTCCACGGAATAACATTCGGACGATTCAATGGGCCAACTTCAAATCTGATATGGAAGATGCCTGCCGCGAGGGCCTACCCTCTGGTTAGAGCAAACAATTAAAAAGACGATGTAAAACGCCACACCGCATGCTGACGATCTCTTACACGCAAAAGGACTTCGATATAGAATTAGAGCGACTTCGAGCACTTCGTCACCGGGCGGAACATCGATATCGGTATACAAAATCAATCCATTACCTTAGGGAAGCCAGGAGGATGCAAAAGAAGATTCAGCGTCGTATGGATAGATTAGCGTCGGAACGTTGGGCAACGTTTTGCCAGACACTTGACCCCCGCAAGCCACTGTGTCACATTTGGAAAACGGTGCAAGGTCTGCGTCTCCTTCCGGAACAGTATTTTCCATTCAAGGCGCTCGCGCTTTTCCAAGCGCGGCAACACATCGATGTCGCAGAAGACTTTTGTGCGCGGATCGCAGACCAAGCGACTCGTCCAGATCCTCCAGCCCGAGATGACGGCCCCCATTCCCGTGATTGCCGCGTGGACCTTCCTTTTACAACGGAGGAGCTCGAGGGGGCACTAGCTCACTGCAGGTGCTCATCATCTCCGGGTCCAGATGGTATATCATACTGACCCTTGTGCTATCTCGGAGCATCCACACGGATAGAATTGTTGAGTCTTTACAACACCGCATGGCAAGAGGGAAATTTTCCGGACGAATGGAAAGCAAGCCGCCTGATGCCACTCTTGAAGCAAGGCGAATTCCCGCTAGAGCTCACGTCTTACCACCCAATAGCGCTGGCCAGGTGTCTAGGAAAGATAATGGAACGGATGATCCTTGGCTGCCTGGAATGGTACCTTGCACACTACAAGATTTATCTGAATTAAATGGCTGGTTTCCAACGTGATCGCTCTTCCTTCGACAATGTAGTTGATTTCGTTCCATATGTCCAACACGAAAGGTCCCGTAAACGTTTATGTGCATCTTTATTCTTAGATGTGAAAGGGGCATACGATAACGTATTACATGAGGCCATTCTCGACGCTCTTCTGACGGTTGGCCTAGGTGGTCGAGTATTTTTGTGGATTGCAAGTTACCTATCTGCAAGATCATTCTATGTGTCAACTGACGATGGCCCAACTACGCGAAGCTATACCAGCTGGGGCGTTCCTCAAGGCAGTGCTCTCAGCCCGACACTGTTCAACTTCGCTTTTATTGGACTTGCTGAATACTTGTCAACTACTATCAAAATTTCAATATACACAGACGACATCTGTGTCGGGACTTCGGCAGTCACACCTCCTCAGATATACGTGCGCGGCTTCAAAGAGCGGCTACTTTGACAGCGAGCTGCTTGTGTAAACAAGGTCTCAGCATATCACCAGAAAAATCCGCACTAGTGGCAGTTACTCGCAAACCAATGACGCCTCATGTTATCTCAATCAATGGGCGGACCATTTCCTACGTTAGAACCCACAGATTTCGCGGCGTAATTATCGACCGAGACCTCTGTTGGAGCCCGCACGGTGCCTGCATGAAACGGCGCCTGACAGCAAGCTCGCAGTTGTCTAAATACTTGACAGGAAAGACGGGGGGGGGGGGATGTCAGTAGACTTCATGCTGAAACTCTACAGAGTTCTCCTTCTCGGTTTTTTAAGACGTAGTCTACCTGTACTGAACAACACCTGCAAGACAAATATTCGTGTTCTGCAGGCAGCACAAGCTCAAGCACTCAGAGTTTGCCTTGGTTTGCCCAGATGCACGTCAACAGAGGCAACTATTGCAATTGCTCGGGATCATCCAATGCAAACTCACATTGCGGTGGAAGCCGTGAGAACGCACGTGCCCCCTATCACCAACTTGCAGCACTACCTTCCGACAGGCACCAAGCATCATTCTCTAAAACTATTGTCAAGTACAACGACAAACTACCCTCGGGCTTCACCGCTGCATCTAAACCATCGATACCCCCTTGGTGTCTTATCAACCCCACAGTCCGTCTCAGCGTGCCAGGAATCGGGAATAAGTCTGAGTTGTCGTCGCCTGTGCTGAAACAACTGTCTCTGCTTCTTCTGCACGAGAGGTACGCGAACAGTGTACATTTTTATACTGATGGTTCCACAAACATCCAGTGTTCGTCCGGAGCTGTGGTTGTCCCAGCAAGAGCTATTGCCATCAGTTTTAGGACTGACCGCCCAATGAGATCGACATCTGCAGAACTAGCTGCTTTTCGCGCTGCACTTTGTTTTGTCAATCGGGAACCACCTCGACTATGGTCAATCTTCAGTGACTCAAAGGCAGCCCTACAATCTGTGCTATCAGCTCTGCGTCGCGGGCCATTCGAACAGCTCGTGTTCGATATTAGATGCCTAGTCCATACATCACATGAGAAAGGGCATAACGTGATATTTCAGTGGCTGCCAAGTCACTGCTGCGTCATAGGAAACAAAGACACCGATAGAGCCGCTCGGGCAGCTCTTGAAGACACACAGAAAGAGGCCATACCACTTTCACGGTCCGACGCAGCCAGCATACTTCGAACGCTTGTACGGGAGATCACGCTCTCTCTATGGTGCACACCAAGCACCCAGAACAACCGGAGCAATCGTCAATACGACCTGCCCTCTTTGATGCATCTCTGTATGCCAACAGGACTCCGCCGAGGTGAGGCCACTCTGCTTTATCGCTTATGGCTAGGGTGGCCTTCACGAAATCTTACTCATTTCGCATTGGAATGGCCGACAACGCTCTCTGCAATGACTATCTTTGCGAGGAGACGCTAGAACACATTCTGTGCGACTGTCCTGAATATAATGTTCAAAGACAGTCCCTGGCGTCCGTTCTAGCGCGCCTTGACAATAGGCCATTGTCAGTTGCAACTGTTTTCACATAGGGCCGACAACGCTCTCTGCAATGACTATCTTTGCGAAGAGACGCTAGAACACATTCTGTGCGACTGTCCTGAATATAATATTCAAAGACAGTCCCTGGCGTCCGTTCTAGCGCGCCTTGACAATAGGCCATTGTCAGTTGCAACTGTTTTCACATATCGCCGACAGAAGACATCGCAGCTGAAGGCGACGAAGGGACTACTTCGGTTTATGAAGGAGACAGGCTTGGACAAGCGGTTGTGACAGTGATGTCACGTACCGCGCAGGAGTGACGGACTGTAACTAACGATGTGTGTACTTTGTTAAGTGCTCTCTCTCTCTCTCTTCTCCCCATCTTTCATCCCCCCATACCGCTCCCAAGTGTAGGGTAGCAAACCGGTTAAGCTAAGCTGGTTAACCTCCCTGCCTTTCCTTCTCCACTTTTTCCTTCCTTCCTTCCTCTAAGAGCTAAGGTAGCCTCGATCAAGAGAGCTCGCGTGTTAAACGTTGGCAGGTTCAGTTTTCAGTGGCGGCCTCTCCTAATTTAGATATTCGTAACACTTACTGCTTTGTCGCCGGCCTGACCGCCGCCTTGAAAAGGTGCCGCGCAGCCACTGAGGATTCAGGGCCACGGGTTTCCTTCAAAAGTCATGGGGGAGGTAGTGGCCGAATACTGCACCAGAGAGGCCAATTACTCTTCTGGAGTGGGAGTGTTCTTGTCGAAGCTTACTGCGCCTTCGTAATTTGATTACACCAGGACTAATATAGCCGCACTGGCTCGCGGCATATTTTTTTTTTCTTTTTTCCCGCTGTCAGGCGCCACTCCTGGTACTCGCTGCGTGTATCTCTACACACAGCAACTAATTTTGAACCCTTATGTGCGTTTATTTGTGCAGTGGCTAACAGCTTCTCCTGACGGTCGTAAAAATAATTATTTTGCACATGACAGTAAGCTCAAAGTACACCTATAATGACAAAATTGGTATTAAACGGCGTATTAAATTTAGCCGCTTTTGCCGCATTCGCAAAGTTTTTCCTTCGCAAGCTTTCGTTGCCATTGGCCAGCTGCCTTCTTAAATCGTCCAGCGTTCGGATTGGCTATAATCTGCTTTTGGCGATAAATTCTAGCACAAGAGACTTCTTTAAGACGGGCCTTGGTGCGCATCGAACTATCGTACGCGATAGTTTGACCGCGATAGCGTATAATGTTTATATCAATCAGTTTTTCTTGTCGCCTATCGCGAGTACCATCAAGTTTACCTGCCACAAAGGTCGGCCAAGCCGTACAAAGCAGCCTCAAAGGAGTAAAACTTTGTACTCTGCTGGCTGGCCATAAGCATGACGCGGTCACATCGAGGCAGAATATGTGCACTAGAAAACTCCCAAAACAGCAATGTCAAGCAGCCGACCGACCGAAATTTTTTATTACGCGCATATTAAGCGAGAAAATGAATTACTGTCGCCAAACGTTGACACAGAATACTTACCGCTCTACTGGAATGCTAATCGCCACGGAAGGCAATGCCATGTGAATAAACGAATGTGACAACACGCACTATATAGCGAGCGTGACATCATTGGTGAACCTAGAACTTTGAGGCCCTAATCACTTTTGTGACCGGGTCGCAGCAGACACTGCCGTTCTGTTTGTTTGATTGTTGGTGTGTTCTTTGTTTTGTTTTGATTTTATTCCAAGCTGTCAAGCATAAAAATGATGTCCGGCGAACTCTCCTCCGTCCATTTATTTTCTCTTGTCGCGCGTGCTGGAGGCCTTGGAAGGTCCAGAGCTGAAGCTCACCATGCTGAAAAAGAATGTCATAATCACACTTATAATTGCATAACAAGTCTCGCGACGCAGTGAGATAACACATCATTGCACGCGATGCGCTAAATTGCCATTTCTTCAAAGAACTACAACTCGTAACTGTTGAAATAGAGGTTAGCATAAACCTGATTTTCTTTTTTGTCATTTTTTTTCCAGCACGAGTGTACGACTGCTGATCTCTGATTTACTTGTGAAAACATGAAAGGGAAAAATTGGCATCCACCCGAATAGTAGCGCGAAGCTGCGAAGAAAACCCATACGGGTTTCTCAGAAAGAAAGCCTCGCAGTTGAAGAATTCCTCACAGTCCGGGTATCGAACCCGGGCCCAACGCCTTTCCAGGGCATTTGGTTCAAGAAACTGAAGGGGGATAAAAAATGTAAAAGAAAGCCTAACAAATTAAGAGGAAGTTTTAGCTCGGGCCCAGCTGCGTCGCGGCTTATTCCATTACATGTAAAAGGAAAAAACATTATTTGAGGTAACCTCTGGACCGATTTTAATGGAATCTGTTGCATTTGAAAGAGAAAGTTAAATTCGAGTGACTGTTCCAAGCGGAATTTTGATTTAAGGCCTGAATTTCGTTAACAATATTTTCAAATAAGCGACAGCTCGAACATAATAGAAGCACGAAGTTTACAAAATAATATTTGTGCATCAAAAACATATATCGCGGTTCTGTAAACGGCATGCATTAGATCATTCAAAGCGGACAAATTAGATAAGTCATTTTACATCTTACGTGAATTTTTTACATTGGTTACAAGGGTTCTGCAAAAACTGTATTTCCATATTACTGAATTTTTTGAGATTCATGTGTAACGTATCAATTTTGTCCGATTTAGATGTACGATTAGATGTCATTCACAGAATTGTGATATCGTTTTTCGTTGCAGAGTTACAGAGATGTGAACTTGGTATTGTTGTTTTTTTGAAAACTTCTGATGTTTGCTAATATTTAATAAAAAATTTACGACCTAAATCGAGAAATTCGAAGAAACCAGTCACTAGATTTTAAGCTTTTCTTTTAAATGCAACAAACCTAATCAAATATGGTGCAGTGGTTGCCGAGAAAAACGGATTCTCCTTTTACATGTATTTAGATAGGATCACCGGAACTAAAGCTTCCTCTTAACACGAGCGGCGGTGTGAAAAGAGAGGTAAACAAGCGCACAGGAGAAATAAAGCGGTCGGTCACGACAAAGTAATGGCCACGCATGTGTTATACTCATAGCCTACATTGCACAAATATGCGCAGCTCATTTCCTCTTGATAATGACGTCATTGTGACTGCTCACGAAGGAAGTCTTCGTGTCTATAGATACAAACGTTCTTTCAAATTCCTCCCTCATATGACAAGCTTGTAGCATAATTATCTCGTTTCAGTTTTCATTCGGAGGAAACGTTGAGGAATAGGAGACCTTATTTAACTGTATTTGTTTTACACTTCCTTCACAACAGGCAGTTAACGCGTAAGAATTTTCAATCGTCATATCTTAGCCACGACCCTTCTCCACATATATTCCCTAGCCTATCTTCTTTTCCTCGATTAGGCAACTCCTGAGCAATCACCACAGCGAAAAAAAAAAGCTTTATGCTTTCGTTTATTAGAAGAAATTATGAGATGAGAGGCGATTCGATAAGTGGCACTTCCGAGTATTCGCTCGAGCATTCAAGCAATGAGAGACACATTATACGTATCAGCGTCCCGTCTTAACGCCTTCAACGCTTAAATTAGTTTTCACAACAGCGGAAAGCAATACTTTTTTCTCACACAAGCCATTCCCTTAAAGCATGGTTCTGCGCGATGAGCACGTTATAGGTTAAAGGTGAACATTGTACTCATGCAATCACTTATGCGGCAACCATTCGTATCAACCAACAGTCGATTAGAAAAGTATCGAGCTCATCTGCAATGCACGAAAACTGACACAACCTATCATTGAACGTGTGCTTTACATCAAACTGCATATTTATGCACGGGCTCCCCCACAAATGTGGCATAAAGTATTTTCTAGTAAATGAGCGTCCATCAACTAGGTTCTCGCACGAACGATCAGACGTTTAAATGCGTATTGTATACTGCCCACTATAGCTATAAGGTCTTCCTTCTCTTGCACGTAAAAACTAACAACATAGATAATGAGACGCAGAAGAATTGAACGACCGGCCGTTACACACTTGTTCACTTTCCATTCCGGTCCCGCTACTTCTTGCACGTGTCGCAGCCGCATCCAGCGGTGGCACACTTGCAGCCTGCAGTGCAGGTGCACTTGGGGTCTGAAGGAATGGAGACCGACGATCATCAATCACAAAGACTTACACTCGACACTTGTTCATTATTAAATCACCCAGTCATACACTACGAGGAGGCAGAAAAAGTTTTTAAAAAACGCTTTCGTAAACACAATCCCTGTTCCTTTCGTAGCATTTTTTTTAGAATGGCAATTGTCCGGCCACTAACGATTAAACTGCGGTACCTGTGCTTTTTTTATATTCTTTCCGAAGAAGGTATGCAGCGGTTAAATTAATAAAATGTCGTACATTGTACCTAGCTGAATTCCAATGTGGATAACGTATGACAGCATGAGTGTTATCGTATCGCTGAGTTACGTACTTCTATATTTACATGACAATGTCTATTTTGTACATGTTTCTACTGCATAAATGTCTGAAAGCTTAATTCATAGTTTCGTCGCAATATTATGATGGTACTACCCCGCATTCTGCTGCAAATGTTTGCGGTGCTCACTACTAATAGTACTGTGTTTTATGAACTTGTATAATTTTGCACTTTCTATTATTTGTTGCGTTTTTATAATGCTCCACTTCCCCTGATGTACAGTTTTGTAATACTGTATTTATTTCTTCTTTAAAATATTTCAGCTATATAAACTTCTGGAGTATAGGCATTATGTGCCCTCCCTACTATATCTTGTGAGAGTGGCACTATTGATAAATAAATAAATAAATAAATAAATAAATAAATAAATAGAAAGGTGGTAGATAGATGTAGTGGTGTGTAAGGAAGATGGCCATTAGAGGCATGGCACTAGGCGTCTTGCATTTATTTCGTTAACAATTTTTTTTCTTTTCACTTCCAAGACAAAGTGGCCTGTAAAATACGCATGTTCACAATCGCTGAAGTGCTGAAGGCAAGGAAACGCCTCCCACTGTACATGCAGACGCAAAATATCCCATTAAAAGTCCGCTTAATGCTGACGCGGCAAAAATGCGCAACCATGTTCCTCCGCTCACAGTACAACCTAGCGCAAATTTTCACCTATTGCTGGATTTCGTGTCGCACGCCAACTTTCTAGCGTGCTTGGGTCAACGTTTTATAGTGCTTCTGCTCATTTTCCACCACGGTTGAATACGCACGTGACATCATGCTATATTCGCTCAGGCACCATGCTTTATTCACGCTATAAAAGTTCACAGCAGGTCGCCTTCCGAGAGGATTACACCTGCCGAAGTGCGCAAGGAATATAATATTAGGCAGGCAGAGGAAACGCCATTACTTGAAATAACGTAAGGTTCGGAATGTTGATATTTCATTTTAGCCATCAAGAGCAAAAAAAAAAGAGAGAGAAAAACAGCTACATTATAAAACACGTAGACAAATCGCTACGAATAAACGTCACACATTTTGAAATTTACCTCCGCATTTGCAAGCTCGGTCCATGGCCTTCGTAGCAGACGCTGGTGTTTATTCACTGATTCCAGCAAACGGCGCAAGCTCTTTTCCGATGCTGCTTTTGAACTGCGCGCCGCGATATTTTTTTTTTTTTACTCGTTCTTCCGCAGAGCGGGAGCTGCGTGCAAAACGCGCGCTATTGATTCCACGTCACAGGCGCCGTGTGTTGTTGCGTGCCGTGCGCGAAAATATCGGCAATTAGCTGATAGCATGGAATGTCACGGACGTATGAATAACTTTGGAGAAGAAATTCATTAGGTCAAACCACTCTATGCGCACTATATACGCGCGTGGGACTGGTTGACTGACTTTGCCGTCAGGGTTCGCCCTTGTCGAGAAATGGTAGGCGGCGCAAGAGCTTCGACAACTGTTCAAGATTGGTGCTGTCAAGATTTTCTCTTTCTCTTCTTTAACTGCACCTTCTATAGTTTTGTGTGAATACTCGTACAGGGAAATAAATGGACTGAAAAAAAAGATGAGAATATCTTTTCGACGTTTAGTACCTGATTTCCTTACCGAAATTTTAAACGGTTTGACGTTGTTAAGGACTGAATGAGGCAATTTATTATTGCAATTATTCTCTCGTGGCATATATAAAACAATTAATTCCAATGCTGATGAAAGGGCTTTCGAAGAAGAAAACGCAAAAAGAAAATCGGGAAGGTAGGGCCAAAGCGACAATTTCACTTGGGCAATGGCTCCTGTAAAAGCGTTGGCACGGATTGGGTTGTCCCTTTCCCCATGAAATCATGAGTATGACGTGTTGCACAGTTAACATCTTAATTATCCGAAAAGCAGCGGCCTGCCATTGCCCGACCACTGTAATAAAAGGTACATTGAAGCGAACGGCAGAGTGTTTGCTAGACGCGCTGTTATCCATAAAACTGTAGAAGAAAAAGTGCACGATATCGAATTATTGCGCAGAATGATGTAGCTTTTCTCTGAAACAGCAGTGAACATCCTCTGAGATTGGCATCGCAGCGACGGCAATCTCGGAGTTAAAAGGCATCGTTTAGCTGGAAGCGCTGAGTGGTTTCACTACCTTCGTTTCTCATCTATCGCAACCGCGCCTCGAGGCGCGCCGCCGTCGCACTCGCTGTCCCCATTGGCTGAAACTCTTTGCGCACGGCACGTTCCACGTGCACACGGCCCCACAGGAGTGAGAGCCAATCAACTGCTTTTTTCACACGGCTCCTCGCTGGCCTGATATGGCCCATAAAAGACGCCGCGCGCTGTTCAAAAGAGTACCGGCAGCAAGGAGCCAACGGAGCCACGCCAAAGGAAGATCCGGGAGACATCCAACAGCAAGGAGAACCATGGACCGTGCCTGCAAGTGTGGAGGTAAGTTACTATCGACCTCTTCAATTTGAAGAATGCTTTTAGTTAAAATAAATTAACCTATGGGGTTTTACGTGCCAAAACCATTTTGTGATTATGAGGCACGCCGTAGTGGAGGATTTCGGAAATTTCGACCACCTGGGGTTCTTTAACGTGCGCCTAAATCTAAGTACACGGGTGTTTTCGCATTTCGCCCCCATCAAAAATGCGTCCGCCGTCGCCGGGATTTGATCCCGCGACCTCGTGCTCAGCAGCCATAGCCACTGATCAGCCACGGCGGGTGATGCTTTCAGTGTGGGACCAACTCTGGCTGCCCTGTTACGATGCAATGTGAAACAGAGAAACGCTTTCATTACACTACCGCTAAACCGATTTCATTGAAACTTGTTGCATTTAGGACAACTAGCTGAATACCGCTAATTGTAGGATGGAAAATATTGATTTGTTAAATATTGCTAAGCTTAAAATAAACTGAAGCACAAATTGCAAGAATAAGTAATTCTGCACAAAAAATGGGCAGATGTCACAGTTCTGTAAAAACGCTAACTGTTAAACCATCTCAAGCGAGCACGTGGAATATAGGGATTTTTAGCTCACGTGAAACGTCGCAATCTCTACAAATGTATTGCTCACTTGAAAGCGGTATATATATATATATATATATATATATATATATATATATATATATATATATATATATATATATATATATGTGTGTGTGTGTATATTGATGCATTGTCCGCTTCAGACGTCTTATTAGATGCAGTTTAGGAAATCGTGTTATCGTCTTCTAATGCTGCGCTATAGTTATAAACGTGGTGCTTCAGCCTATTTTGTTGTTACTGTTGTACATTTAAACGACGCATATGTATTCGTGTTCCTTTTATAAGAATTCCAAAAATGAAATACATTACATACGAGGCTGTAATTACCGTACATACTCGACTATTAGCGGTACTCATGTAAGAGCCGCGCCCCCAACTTGCCAGCCCACAATTCGAAAAAAGAAAAAAAACATTGGAAGCCTGAAGATAGCGGCGCAGATTGTGTGCAGGTTCTTGGATCCTGTAGGCGAGTAGCACTTGTTCCTCGCACATCGCTGTGAAAAGCTTTCTTGTCCCAGTCATATCTGACGCCGTGGAAGGAATCGGGTGCAACTGTAATATATGGGTGTACTACGTAACCGAAATCTCAACAGCGGTGATAGCTACAGTAGCGAGTGTTACAGAACGTCACCAGCTGTGCGGCGTCCTTGCGTGAACAAATATATTCTTTATGAACCCAACATCGTTCATTCTTTTCACACAAAAAAAATACTCTTGCACGAGTACATGATGTATATGCAAACTTGAATAACGATAGGTTTTAAGAAAATACCTAAAAGAAGGCAGCCCTTATTCACTTGCACTAATGAAGTTTAATGAGAACGGATTTGTTTATTTTTTAGAGAACCGTTAGTATTCGTCTTTTATTTTCCTTTCTCATACGTATATATATTCATGGGAATTTAAGCGAAGTGTACGTGTGCCTGTTAATTCCGTTCGAATAGTTCCTGAACTACTTAATAGCTACTTCAGCGAATATAACCGCATTTGTTTGATAAAACGAGTAGCCGCTAGAACCATGAGCAGCACTCGCTAAAAACATAACGTTCGGTGACAGGCATACAAGCCTGCACAGAAGGCTCCGAGGAAGCAGGAGAGATGCCAGTTAATATTGAAATAAAGTAACAGACATTGGACAGAGGACACAAATCTAGAGCCACTGAATGTGTACCTCGCGCGATATTTGAATTGCACCTTGCATATTCAAAATACATCGTATGAATTTTGTTGTCTTCGTTCCCTATATAGCTGAATCGCCTTTTTCTTTCGTTTTCCTTTCCCGAAATTGTAATCATAAAGAGAAAGATGTAGAATTGACTTTCCACGGAAATCAATTCAGATGTAGAATGATTTCGTCAGCGTTACATATGTGTCCGCTCTTTGCGCAGTGGTCACGTAACTTATTCGGGGCCCTACTTACCCCCGATTTCATCGCAAGCTGTTATGGCACGTAGATTGCACTTTGCCCCTGTCCAATACGGTGTTCTTCAGTGAACAAACCTTACTGCACCACCGCATTCGACCAGAAGACTAGAATCTAATTCCATTTGTACTGGTTCACGTCACCCGACTTTTTGCGTACCCTCTCCTATCGTGCCGCGTTGGGTGAGTGGATGCGTCCCTGTGTTCTGCTGCTGAACGATAGGTTGCGACTTCCGTACGTGGGGAATACAAAAACGCTCCTCTACCGCTTTTTGTATGTGCGTTAAAGAACTTCAGGTGGTGAAAATTAATCGAGAGCCTTTCTGTAGCCCGGGACCTGTTGGCCCAATCAGTAAATCTTGGTCTCGATGCTACGTGTTGAATGCTTGAATGAAATCCCGCTGTTCACATTTCTCTGATCACCCGTACTTTCTCTCTGTAAATTTGCTTTCTCTCTTCCCGCAGACCCCAAGTGCGTTTGCACCACGCAGTGCAAGTGCGCATCGGGAGGATGCCCTTGCGGCAAGTGCAAGAAGTAGGCCACAGTGGCAACAGGTACGCGCAACAAGCGTTTGCTAAGGTCAATAAATATATGCGCAGCGAACCTTCCGAGTCATGAAATAGTATAGACAAGCATCGTGCGATATACACTGATGCATGCTTCAATTTATGCACGGCCCTTTAATTCAAGCTTTTTCCTTAAAAATCGCACTCTGCTCGTCATATTTAAGTGTGAAGCCTTTCCTTTCTCGAAAATATATCCTTTGTACATATGTCGGCGCAATATATACCTCTATATCTATGGAACAGCCAAGTGAACAGAGATGGATAACATTTTATTTTTATGCCATTAACCTCCACTTTCATTTTGTTCTTTTCGTGGTGCTGACTGCTGCCCCTTTCCGAGTTATTGTGCGAGTGAAAGCGTGTGCGTTTTTTTTTTCTCATCGTTTGATATCGTGCTATGCATTAAACGTGTAATAGCAAGTTAAACATTTTCTTCGGCTAACCTACCGACCTATAATTCAAATTTATCTCACCAGAGCGCACGTATTTTCTCTATTGCTTGGTATTATGGTTTGCTCTTGATACATCCCTGCTATATTTTACAATACGGTAGACGGAATAGGTGACGTGAGTAAAGTACGGTGGCAATGCGTGTTCGATAAACCATAGCCCCATGCTACTAGTCTGGTATTATGCAGCATCAACATTTGGAGCACTTTAGCGTATAGGACCCAAATGCAAAAATATAACCTTTTTTGTTCAGTTCTGTATACTGCACACAACTTGTTCACTACTGTATACAGTAATTCGAACAAATGATAAAAGTTAATTTTGTCACAGAGAAAGAAGGAAATCAAGTCTCTGGGAGTATAAATATTCATGTGTGGTTCGAAAAAGGTATATTTGTCATGTTAATTGTTACATACAGTAAAAGTCATGTGATTAAATCTATAGGCCTCTTCACTCTTAAGTCAAAGCAGCTCACTCTAAAGTCGTGGATATTTTTTCGCAAAAACCTACCTGCCTACGACGTCTGGTAAATGTCAGTCTTCGACGTAGACACTATAGGAGCGAATTCGCACATCGCAGGCGCCTTTCTTCTTTACTGTGTTTGTGTGCGCTTTGGCGATCAACAAGGATTGCATATTTCGTTTTCCGTCACCATACTCTTCCTCCTAAGATCACGGGTTGCGTAGCAACAGAAGGGTTGACAATCTTGACAAGGGTTTAGTTCGTGTTATTGTTTTGTCTTGTGACTCACGTGGGCACTTGCTGTCCAAAGTGCGTGTGCACACATTTGTTGCGCTCGTTATAACGAATACGCGCGAGATTTCCGCTAAAGAGTGACATCGCGATGACCGTTGTAGGAAGGACTTTAACGCTAGAGGTCAGTAGCTTACCAATTGCTTTAACTACTTTGGCTAAGTCGTCGTGATCAGTACTTGTAGAGCTCGCATCAAATGACCCTTTTGAAGAATAGGATATAATTATATCGATTTCTTTCTTTTCAGGTTGCAAAACATCCTACAGAGGGTACCTTTGGCTCATCAGTTTATACAGGTGGTTGTCCCATCCGCAGAAATGGGCACGACACAAAGACGAGTTGATTTGCGCGGGTCTGTGGATCTGCATATGCGCGTACAAGAATCGGATGAAATGACAAGCAATAAATTATTATAAAGAAGCCCTGCTGTGCTTTGATGTTTGCTGTACATGGAGCGGCACGCTGTGCTTGCTGTAAAAAAAAAACAATTACTTGATGTTCTATACATGGTATAGATAGATGTTCGATAGATGGTAATCTACAGCATAGGAGCTCTGTAGATGGTAACATCAGAAGTAGGACGTGTGTGTGGGGGTGGGGTGGGGGGGAGGATGGGTCACCTCAGTGGCGGTCAAGTGGGGACGCCTCCTGTCCTGTCCCGTACAGAGCTGAGGGAGACGAGTAAACGCCACAGCAAACAGCAGTGCCTGCCTATATTGATTGGCGAGCCGCGACGAGAAGGGAGATTGACGGCGACACGCCTAAGGGGCGCTAACGACTGAAGGTAGGAGGATGGGTCTCAAGATTAGGGAAGCCAAAAGAAAACGAAAACTACTAACAAGCAAATTAATTGTCCAAGTAGGCGAACCCTTCCTGTGACACCATAAGTGACGGCTTGCTCACTGGTGTGCTCTTTACAGTGTGTTGCGTAGGCTTCGAAAATATACTGGGTGCATTGGTCCTGGTGTCCAAACAAAATGGGAGTCCCACCATCCAACATGGGCAGCACCTACAGGAGTGACAGTTCTATAGAGCACATGTGCTGTATACTTATTTAGGACGAACTTCAGGAAGGTGACGCGTTCTCTGAAGCCTTCACCTATCGGGGGCTTTCCCGGCGTACCAACGATCGCAAGCCACTCGCGACGCAGAACAAACATCGTCGCGCGTTTTCTATCGCATGGCGCAGGCTTGCTTGCCTCGACTTTTACTCTCTTGCACAGATGAACGCTCTTTAACCTCAGTTCTCAACATAAGTCCTGCATCCCAGTTCCTTCCGCGTATATACGTGGCCTCGCGAAAAAATAAACCTGTAGTTCGAAAGGCAGTGTTTCTATTTGTGTCGATTTCTCTTTCCTGTCCCACGTTTCTTGCGATGCTCTGGCTCTATACGCTGCATAAGAATTCCTGCCGGAAATAAAATAAATATGCACAGGATATATAGATTTATGACAAAAACACAGAAATTTAATGCGTACATTGTTGGAGACGTAGCACACTGGAGACGCAAGATACGTGTTAAACTTTTTGAGGTATAGAGAACAACGGTTGCAGGCCGTCATTACCGTTATTGCGCATGCGGTGAAGATTTGGAATTATTTCGGATCTTAACGTTGTTCAGAGGATCGCTTAATTTCGATTTCGCAATCACGGTAACACCATTAATTGTGCTCTAATAAATGTAGGAAAGGTTCAGCGTTGCAGTCATATGACTTGCTATGCTCGCTGTCGCAAATGAGCTGAAGAACGGAATTGCGTGATAAAAATATAGATTACGTTAAACTTTGAATTACTGCGACCAATTCAGAGTGCTCTGCAGGTTTTACATGACATCTGAGATAGCAGCGTTCGCCGGTTGCAACAGCGCAGCATGTAGTGCGGCAATCCCCCACCCCTCTCTGTAACGCCCTGAGAGTAAATGAACGAAACGAAATGTATTAGTGTGGTGACTTCTACTCTCGGAGGCCATGCCTTCGGGCCATGAGTTTCTTCGCCCGAATTCAGAGAAGCGGAACGACCTGCACCGCTAAATATTGAGGTCGTTCTTAGGGCTTCAGGGGCACGGATAGTCAAGAGCCTACACTAATACAATCGTTAGTATCGAATAATCAAAGCAAGGTTGAGAGACAACGCCATGTAATAACGCAAGGAGCTAACGATTTGCAACAACGGGGACTAGCGAAACATGACGTCATTGAGACAATCTATGACACAGCACCTACTGCAAATATATTAGGACCTAATATCAATAACTAAGTGCTTGCCCTCCAACGTTGTAGTGTTGCTTCCAGTGGTGGCTGTGATCGACAGCAAGGCAAGGGACAAGTACTGAGGTAACAGCCGTCGTGTTCAATTAGCACGCGCAGTACCTTTCTACGCTTTTCCACTTCGTTCTAGTTTAGACCTAACCATCTATTGTCCGGTTGATTTGTTGTTACTTTCGGACTGAGCAAAAGGATTCACTCTTTTAATTATGGGGATTTACGTGCCAAAACCACTTTCTGATTATGAGGCAGGCCGTAGTGGAGGGCTCCGGTAATTTTGACCACCTGGGGTTCTTTAACGTGCACGTTAATCTAAGTACACGGGGGTTTTCGCATTTCGCCCCCATAGAAATGCGGCCGCCGGGATTCGATCCAGCGACCTCGTGTTCAGCAGCCTAACACCATAGCCGCTGAGCAACCACGGCGGGCCATGATGATTCACTCTGAGTTCGTCAGTTGGGTGGTCGCAGCTTTCGTAACTTTATGGTTCACAATTCATTATTCATGGGGCTGTGCATACAGGAGATGCGTGTAAAGCACTTACTTTTTATCTCGTGCCTGCACATTCTGCTCACCACCACTAGCCTATAATGTTTCCGTAGTATACACGGCATGAGATTTGTGAACAATTGTGCAGGCAAAAGAATTTCCTTTTTAGCTTATGCCGTCTCCAAATTATAATGAGTCTGAAGTTTATTACTTAGCGCTTACGCGTATTTCAGATCGCTGAATGTTCAGCTTCAGCGAGTGTGCAAGTCCAAATTGGTTCTCGATGAGCTTGATTCGACCTGTTTTACGCTGTTTTACGATGTTCAGCTTCCATTGGTTTTTCCACATCCTTCAAGACTGACTTCGTTGAAGATGTTAGCTTTATTTTTATACTTTATCTAAAATTATCGCCGTGAACGTCCAGCCCAATGTTAGCCGCACAATGTTGACTGTATTTAATTCATTCGTTTCTTCTACGGCCGTGAACGTCCAGCCCATTGCTAACAGCAGCATGCTGAGTGGGTATTTAATTCATTCTAATAAAAACTTAGAGCGCCGAAAACACGAAAGACGTAGAGAAAGAAACACGCCAACAAGCGCTCACTCACAACTGACTCACTCACAACTTAAGGCAGCGGGTTACCCTATGTAACTCACCACATCAGTTTGTGAAAACTCGTGCGCATTGCATAGCAAGAAAAATGCGGGCGTCGTCCTTCTGTTCAAAATGAAGGAAACGAAAAATTGCCAGTTGTCCCCTACGTGTATAAAATTTCACACGGCTTAAAAAATGTGGCAAAGCGTTATGGTGTTCAGGTGGCATTTTCTGCACCACACAAGCATAGTCGTATTTGATCAATTGTGCACAGAAGGGCACAGGCCACGTCAGTGGGTGATAGAGGGTGCAGCCAGAAACATGTTAATCGTTTCGTCGATTGTGTCTCAGGAGTATTATACAGGATCCTCCTAAGCTGTGGTCATATGTACATCGGCGAGACAGGCAGATGTGTCGACATACGTCTAAGAGAACACAGAAATTCATTAAACATCGCGCCATCCTCTCATCTCGCCTTACGTTGTAAATCATCTCCGTGTAAAGCCATCCTCGAAAACACAGCCATCTTGTCTGTCACCCTAACCAAACCACACGAGAAATAACGGAAGCCTATCATATCACCAAAAATGCCGGGCTTTGTGTAAGCCAACCATCCATGTTAGTACATGATAAAGAATTTGATTTTATTAATTGATATTCACACGTGCCTTAGATGCATGCCATTTTTATACCGCATCTTGACATGCGGGAAGCGTCCACTTTCTATATATGGAATTTACGTGGTACATATATCCCCATAATATATATATTCTATACATGCTCCAGTTGTAAGTGAGCACGTGTGGTGCGTTTCTTTCTCTACGTCTTTCGCGTTTTCAGCGCTCTAAGCTTTCATTATTATGCGTTACCAACTAGCCCACCTGTCCATCTTTTTGATTAATTTGTTTCTTCGCAGATTGAATTTCGGCCACGGCGCTGCACTTCGATCGGGGTGAAATACTAAAACACTCGTGGGGGCATTTAGATTTAGGTGCGCGTTAAAGAACCCCAGGGGGTCCGAATTTCCGGAGTCCCCCCCTGTAGCATACATCGTAATCAGATAATGGTTTTGGCACGTAAAATCCCATAATGTGACGTAATGTAATCTCCAAGGTTAAGGCTGCATATTACGGCAAGTTCGTATAAACAGCCAAACGTCTGACCAATCTCGCTCTCTATAATAGTGCTTTTTAAAACGAAGATTCCTTTCCCTACTTCACTTGTTTTCCTGTGTCACATCTTTGTTTACATGCAATTTAAGTGTTTTCCGACAAAGGACTGCCAGTGAGAACACTCCTGTTCCTAATAAAACAGTAAATAATTTCATAAAACGTTTAATCATAACTTTTATACCTTGCGTGTGCTGCTCCATCTGTCAGCCCCATTCTTCATTTTGTACACATAATGTTACTTTATTGGTTTTAACGCATTCAGGCCTCTTAAAGGCATAGCACATGTTTTCCAAGAACCAATTTATTAGAGTACCCACATAGAAATTCTGAGGGGCGAAATAGCAAGGCCATACATTGACCAGATAAACCCTACGCTTTTTAATTTAAGAGCGCTGGGAAGCAGCGACTTCTACGGTGTCCTTAAACTGCTTATATTTGTTCTAGACCGTTCTTGCGTTCTCGTTCATGTACCACAGGGTGTGTGCTGCAGTGACAAGGGGTATAAATGCCTAAATTACCTTATATATGTGTTGTACTTTGCTGTAAACCTCTCATCTCCATTCTTCCACACGTATCGCACATCACTTTTGTCTTTGCGACATTGCTGTGTCAACGTCTCGCACACGCATCTGCCCGATTCAGTGTTTCTATTTGGATTGTATTTGCATTGCACAAGATTAAAGTTGTGACCTGTGCAGTGCATGAGCATAAACATGAGTTTACAAGTTGCTGAGGATGAAAACAAACACAATTGTGCATAAAAAATTTAGTTTAGGACTTTTGCTAGATTCCAGCATGTGCATTGTATCAGCAAACTTCACCGGTGGTGGAGTGTAGAGCAAAGTTGGACAGATAAGGCTCCATTCGCCTAGAACACCATATCACTTTGTTTTCATGTATATGTGCTTCCACAGAGGCCTCAGGAGAGCACCGGGGATTATAATGAAGCATGCGGTGCAGGATCTCCTGCACACCCAGAGGGCAGTGGAGGGATCAAAGCTGGGACCAGGGGCATCTGTGGGTTAAGGCCGCCGAGACCGGTGCCAGGGGGTGTTTGCATGCAAGATCGGCTCTTTGCCGGAACGGACGGCCGATCTTATACAATTTCGACACACACGGAGGTCTCGGCTAGCCCCCAACTCGCGTGCCAGTCCAGGTTCGAGTTATGGTGTCCTCATTGCTCCTTTGGTGTCCTGGAGGCGCTGCTACCTATACTATGTCATAGCACATAGCGTGAAAAAAAAAGGAAGAGGATCGCTGGCTGGAACGCCCTGGTAAGGTGTTCCCTTGGCTGCTGCAGCTGAGTTGAGCTGGCATTGTGCAGCTACACTGTAGCTGCATTCCAACCTAGGCAAAATGCAAAACTTCTTGTGTATCTGACGTTCTATATAGTTGACATAAAAAGGAAAATGGAGTAGGACAGGCCGTATAATGTGCAGGGCCGACACCCAGTGGTCGCCCAGAAAAACCAACCGCCCTAAAAGGTGCTAAACTGTTTACTGTGCCCGCTGGCCATAAACATGACGCGGTCATATCGAGGCAGCAAAATATGCGCACGAGTGAAATGATAAAAAAAACAATATGAAACAGCCAACCGCCTGAAATGTTTCATTACGCGCATATTAAGCGAGAAAATGAGTTCCTATCCCTACCCGCTGTGGTTGCTCAGTCGCTATGGTGTTGGGCTGCTCAGCACGAGGTCGCGGATGCGAATCCCTGGCCACAACGGCCACATTTCGGTTGGGGCGAAATGCGAAAACACCCGTGTAGTTAGATCTAGGTGCTCGTTAAAAAAATCCCCGCGGTCAAAATTTCCGGAGTTCTCCACTACGGCGTTCCTCATAATCAGAAACTGGTTTCGGCACGTAAAACGCCATAATTTAGAATTTCTACCGCTAAACGTTGACACAGAATACTGACCGCTCTACTTGGATGCAATCGTCATGGAAGGCAATGCCATACGAATAAACGAATGCAACATCACGGACTATAGCGAACGTCGCGTAATTGGTGAAACTAGAGCTTTGAGGCACTAATCACTTTTGCGACCGGGTCAGAGCAAACACTGCCGTTCTGTTTGTTTGATTGTTGGTGTGTTTTAGCTTTGTCTTTTATTTTTAGTTCTCAAGCATAAATGATGTCCGGCAAACTTCATTGCGTTTATTTATTTTCTCTGGTCGCGCGCCCTGGCTGAGGCCTTGGAGGGTCAAGAGATGAAGCTCACCAGGCTGAAAAAGAAAGTCATAATCACACTTATAATTACATAACAAGCTTCGCGATGCAAAGAGATATCACATCATTGCACGCGATGCGTTCAATTGCTATTTGTTCAACGAATTACGACTCGTACTTGTCGATATAGAGGTTTAGATAAACCTGACAATGAAACTGACATTGTTCTTATTTTTTAACAGCACGAGGGTACGAATGCTGATCTCTGATTTACTTGTGAAAACATGAAACGGAAAAAGTTGACATCCACCCGCATGAAAGCACGAAGCTGCAAAGAAAACCCATACGGGTTTCTCAGAAAAAAAAGCCTCGTAGAATAATTCGTTCCAGTCCTGGTCACGAACCCGGCACCCACGCCTTTCCAGGGCGTTTGGTTAACAGCGTTAACGACACTGCACGTAGTTGACAAATGAAAAATAAAGCATAACAAATTAACAAGAACGGTTGTGTGAAAAGAGAGGTAAACAAGCGCACAGTAGAAATAAAGCGGTCGGTCACGACAAAGTAATTGTCAGCGCATGTGTTATACTTATCGCCTGCATTGCACAGATATACGCAGTTCATTTACTAGTGATAATGACGTCATCGTGAGTGCTAACGAAGCAAGCTTTCGTGTCAGTAGATACAAACGTTCTTTCAAATTCCTCCATCGTATGACAAGCTTGTAGTATAATTATCGTTTCAGTTTTTGTACGGAGAAAACGTTCAGGGATGGGCGACCTTGTATAACTTTTATTTTTTTTAGGCTTCCTTCTCCGCTGGTAGTTTAGGCCTAAGAATTTTTAATCGTCATATCTTAGCCAGCATCCTTCTGCACATAAGTTCCCTAGCCTATCTTATTTTCCTCGATTAGGTCAGTGCTGAGTCATCACCACAGAAAAAAAAAGAAGCTTTATGCTTTCACTTATTAGAAGAAATTATGAGATGACAGGCGATTCGGTAACTGGCGCTTCCAAGTATTCGCACGAGCATTCTCGCAATGAGAGACAAATTATATGTATCAGCGTCATGTCTTAATGCCTTAAACGCTTAAATTTGTTTTCGCAACAGCGCAAGCCAATACTTTTTCTCACACAAGCCATTCCTTTAAATTATGATCTGGCGCGACAGGGACGTTATAGGTTAAAGATGCACGTCGTACAACATGCAATCTCTTATGCGGCCACCATTCTTATCAGGCAACGGTCGATTAGAAAAGTAGCGAGTTCACCTGCAATGCACAAAAATTTACACAGCCTGTTGTTGAACGTGTGCTTTAAAAACTGCGCATACTTATGCACGGGCTCCCTCACAAATGTGGCATAAACACTTTTCTACTAAATGAGAGCCCACCATGCCGTCTATCAACTAGGTTCTCGCACGAACGATCAGACGTTTAAATGCTCATTGTATGCTGCCCAATATAGCTGTAATGTCTTTCTTCTCTTGCACGTAAAAGCTAACAACATACATAATGAGACGCAGAAGAATTGAACAGGCCCGTT
This sequence comes from Dermacentor variabilis, assembly GCF_050947875.1. NCBI lineage: Eukaryota > Metazoa > Arthropoda > Arachnida > Ixodida > Ixodidae > Dermacentor > Dermacentor variabilis. The sequence goes on from NC_134570.1 coordinate 116,473,944, forward strand.
ACGCACTTGTTGGCTTCACATTCCGGTTCCGCTACTTGCACTTGTCGCAGCCGCATCCAGCGGTGGCACACTTGCAGCCTGCAGTGCAGGTGCACTTGGGGTCTGAAGGAATGGAGACCGACGATCATCAATCACAAAGAGAAACATTCGACACTAATTCATTATTAAATCACCCAGTCATACACTACGAGAAGGGCAAAAAAAATTAAAGAACGCTTACGTAAACGCAATCCATGTTCGTTTCGTAGTATATGGTTCAGACCGGCGTAACGTTCGGCCAATAACGATTAAACTACGGTACCTGTGCTTTCTTTATATTCTTTCCGAAGAAGGCGTGCAATGGTTAAATTCATAAAATGTCGTACATTGTACCTAGCTGAATTCCAATGTGGATAACGTATGACAGCATGAGTGTTACCGTATCGCTGAGTTGCGTACTTCTATATTTACATAACAATGTCTATTTTGTACATGTTTCTACTGCATAAATGTCTGAAAGCTTAATTCATAGTTTCGTCAAAATAATCTTAGTGTACTAACACACATTCTGCTGCAAATGTTTGCGGTGCTCACAACTAATAATATTCTGTTTTATGAACTTGTATACGTTGGCACTTCTTTTATTTGTTAATTTTTTATAATGTTCCACTTCACCTGATGCACAGTTTTGTAATACTGTATGTATTTGTTTTTTTTAGAGATATTTTATCTATACAAGCATACACAGGAAGCATTATATGTGCCCTCCCTGCTTTGGTTTCTTGTGAGATTGGCAGTATCGATAAATAAATAAATAAATAAATAAATAAATAGAAAGGTAGTAGCTAGATATGGTGTAACGAAGATGGTCATTAGGGGCATGGCACTAAGCATTTTGCATTTATTTCGTCAACAGATTTTTTTTTCTTTTCACTTCTAAGACGTAGTGGTCTGCGAAATACGCCTGTTCACAATCGCCAAAGTGGTGAAGGCAAGGAAACACCCCCCGATGTACTTGCAGGCGCAAACCCATCAGACGTCCCCATAATGTTGACGCGGCAAAAATGCCAAACCAAGTTGCTCGGCTCAAAGTACAACCTAGCGCAATTTTTCACCTATAGCCGGATTTCTTGACGCGCGCCAACTTTCTAGCATGCTTGGGTCCAAGCTTAATAGTACTCCTGCTCATTTTCCACCACGATTGAATTCGAACGTGACATCATGCTATATTCACGCTAGAAAAGTTCACAGCAGGTCGTCTTCAGCGAGGATTACACCTACCGAAATGCGCAAGTTATATAATATTAGTAAGGCAGAGAAAAGGCCATTACTTGAAATAATGTAAGGTTCGTGATGTTGATACTTCATTTTAGCCTTTAAGCACAAAAAAAAAAAAAGAAAGAGAGAACGACCGCATAAGACACGTAGATAAATCGCTACGAACAAACGTTATAAATATTGAAACTCACCTCTGCATTTGCAAGCGCGGTCCATGGCCTTCGTAGTAGACGCTGGTGTTTATTCACTGATTCCAGCAAACGGCGCAAGCTCTTTCCCGATGCTGCTTTTGAACTGCGCGCCGCGATTTTAATACTCGTTCTTGCGCAAAGCGGGAGCCGCGTGCAAAACGCACGCTATTGATTCCACGTCACAGGCGCCGTGTGTTGTTACGTGCCGTGCGCGAAAATATCGGCCATTGGCTGATAGCATGGAATGTCACGGACGTATAAATAACTTTGAAGAAGAAATTCATTAGGTGAAACCACTCTACGCGCACTATACCCGCGCAACGGGATGGTTGACTGACTTTGCCGTCAGGGTTCGCCCTTGTCGAAAACTGGAAGGCGACGCAAAAGCTTTGACAACTGTTCAAGATTGCTGCTGCCAAGATTTTCTCTTTCTCTTCTTTAACTGCACCTGCAATAGTTTTGTGTGAATACTCGTACAGGGAAATAAATGGAATGAGAAAAGAATGAGACTATGTTTTCGACGTAGTAGCTGGTTTCTTCCAACAAGTTTTAAACAGTTTGACTTTGTTAAGAACTGAATGGAACAATTTATTATTTTAGCTATCCTCACGCGGCATATATAACAGAAAGAATTCCAAGGCTCATGAAAGGATTTTGGAAGATGGAAACATAAGATAGGGACAAAGCGACAATTGGTCTTCGTCGAGACAGGAGGTCTTGGGCAATGGCTCCTCTTAAAACATTCGCACGCAATGGGTTGTCCCTTTCGCCACAAAATCATGAATATGACATGTTGCGCAGCTATCTTCTTAATTATCCGAATAGCTGCGGCCCACCACTGCCTGACCTCTGTAATAGAAGGTATATTGAAGGGAAAGATAGAATGCTTGCTCGACGCACTGTCGTCCATGAAACTGTAGCAGAACAAGTATACGATATAGAATTATTGCGCGGAGCGCTGTAGCGTTTATTTTTTTTTTAACGACAATGAACTTCCTCTGAGATCGCCATCGCAGCGACGGCAATCTCGGAGTTCAAGGGTATCGTTGAGCTGGGAGCGCTGAGTGGCTTCACTCTTTCTGTTTCTCATCTATCGCAACCGCACCTCGAGGCGCGCCGCCGTCGCACTCGCTGTGCCCATTGGCTGAAACTCTTTGCGCACGGCACGTTCCACGTGCACACGGCCCCACTGGAGTGAGAGCCAATCAACTGCTTTTTTCACACGGCTCCTCGCTGGCCTGATATGGCCCATAAAAGACGCCGCGCGCTGTTCAAAAGAGTACCGCCAGCAAGGAGCCAACGGAGCCAACGCCAAAGGAAGATCCGGAAGACATCCAACAGCAAGGAGAACCATGGAACGTGCCTGCAAGTGTGGAGGTAAGTTACTCTATAGATCGACCTCTTCAATCTGAGGAATGCTTTAATGCTTTCAGTCTGGGCCCAACTCCGGCTACCCCGTTACAATACGATGTCAAACGGAGAAACGCTTTCATTGCACTACCGCTAAACCGATTTCATTTAAATTTGTTGCATTTAGGACAGAAAGCTGAATACTGTTAATTGTTGGATGGAAAATATTGATTTGTGGCACTTTCCTTTTTACAAAGACAGTTAAAACTCGCTAAGCTTAAAATAAACTGATACACAAATTTAAAGAATAAGTAAATCTGCACGAAAGATAGGTAGATATCAAAATTGCGTAAAAACGCTAACTTTTAAGACACCTGAAGTGAACATACGGGATATAGCAATTTTCGACTTACAGGAAATATATATATATATATATATATATATATATATATATATATATATATATATACCTTGATGTATTGTCTGCTTCAAAAGTCTCATTAGCTCATTAGGTGCAGTTTAGGAAATTGTGTTATCGTTTTCCATTGGAAGCCTGAAGAAAGCGTCGCAAATTGTGTGCATGCTCTTTGATCCTGAAAGCGAGTCGCACCTGGTCCTCGCTCATCGTTGTGAGAACTTTCTTGTCCCAGCCATATCTACTATCATATCTACTAATTACCATCATTGTATTTTTAATGCCATAACTGATCTGATGCCGTTTCTGAAGTTCAATTTTTGACCTTTATGTTTGTAATTGAACCCCCCTACGATGATGCCCAACTCGGGCGCTGTAGGTATTTGTAATAAATAAATAAATAAATAAATAAATAAATAAATAAATAAATAAATAAATAAATAACGCTATGGAGGGCACTGGGTACAAATGTAATCTATGGGTGGGCGACCTAACCGAACCTGAGCAGCGGTGTTAGCGACAGTAGCGAGTACTACAGAGCGTCACTAGATGTGTGGCGTGCTTGCGTGAACAAATATATGCGCTATGAACCGAACAGCGTTCACTCTTTTCACAGAGACGCAAAAAAGGATCTTGCACGAGCACGTGATGTATATGCATATTTGAATAACAATCGTTTTTAAGAAAATAACTAAAAGAAGGCAGTCCTTATTCACTTGCACTAATGAAAGTCAATGAGAACCGATTAGCTTATTTTTTGGGGAACTGTTAGTTTTCGCCTTTTCTTTACCTTTCTCAAATGTAGTCCAGGGAATTGAAGCAAAGAGTACGTGTGCCTGTTAATTCCATTCGTGTAGTTCCTGAATTACTTCATAGCTACTTCAGCGAATATAAGAGCATTTGATGAATAAAAGGAGTAGCCGCTATAACCATTGAGCAGCTATCGCTCGCTGAAAACGTATACATATAGTGTTAGGTGACAGACATACGTGTATGCACAAAAGACTCCGAGGAAGCAGTAGAGATGCCAGTGAATATTGAAATAAAGTAACAGACACTGGACGGAGGACGCAAATCTAGAGCCACTGAAAGTGTCCCTAGCACGCTATGCGAATTGCGCCTTGCATATTCAAAATAGGTCCTATGAATTTTGTTGACTTCGTTCGCTAGCCTAATAGCCTTTTTCTTTCGTTTTCCTTTCCCCTAATTGTAATCATAAATAGAAAGACGCAGAATTGACTATCCCCGCAAATCAATCCATATTTAGAATAGTTTCGTGAGCGTTACATGAGTGCCCGCTTTTTGCGCAATGGTCAAGTAACTTAATCAGGGCCCTGATTTCCCCAGATTTCATCGCAAGCTGTTATGGCACGTAGCTTTTACTTGGCCCGTGTCCAATATGGCATTCTTCAGCGAACAAACCTGACAGCACCACCACATTCGACCAAAAGACTAGAATCTAATTCCATTTGTACTGGTTCACGTCACCCGACTTTTTGCGTACCCTCTCCTATCGTGCCGCGTTGGGTGAGTGGATGCGTCCCTGTGTTCTGCTGCTGAACGATAGGTTGCGACTTCCGTACGTGGGGAATACAAAAACGCTCCTCTACCGCTTTTTGTATGTGCGTTAAAGAACTTCAGGTGGTGAAAATTAATCGAGAGCCTTTCTGTAGCCCGGGACCTGTTGGCCCAATCAGTAAATCTTGGTCTCGATGCTACGTGTTGAATGCTTGAATGAAATCCCGCTGTTCACATTTCTCTGATCACCCGCACTTCCTCTCTGTAAATTTGCTTTCTCTCTTCCCGCAGACCCCAAGTGCGTTTGCACCACGCAGTGCAAGTGCGCGTCGGGAGGATGCCCTTGCGACAAGTGCAAGAAGTAGGACACGCTGGTAACAGGTACGCGCAACAAGCGTTTGTTAAGTTCAGTAAACATATATGCGCAGCGAACCTTCCGAGTCATGAAATAGTATAGACAAGCATCGTGCGATATACACTGATGCATGCTTGAATTTATGCACGGCCCTTTAATTCAAGCTTTTCCCCTTAAAATCGCACTCTGCTCGCTATATTTAACTATCAAGCCTTTCGTTTCTTGAAGATATAGCCTTTGTACATGCGTCGGCGCATTATATATGCCTCTATATCTATGGACCACCCAAAAGGACAGAGATGGATATTTTTTTTTTTTTTTTTTTTTTTTTTACGCCGTAAAGCTCCACTTTGCCCCTTGATATTTTCATGGTGCTTACTGCTGCCCCTTTCCGAGTCATTGTGCAAGTGAATGCATGCGCGTTTTTTCTTCTTTCTCATCGTTTGACATGTTCATATATTAAACCTGTAGCAGCAAGCGCTACCTCTTGTCCTGCTAACCTGCCGACCTTTCCCTCAAATTTCCCTCACCAGAGCGCACGTATTTTCTCTACTGGTTAATATTACGGTTTGCTCTTGATACATCTATGCTATCTCTTAAAATACGGTAGACGGGTTTGGGACGTGAATAAAGTACGGGCGGAAGTGCGTGTTCGATAAACTATTGCCCCATGCTACTAGTCTGGTATTATGCAGCATCAATATTTGGAGCACTTTAGCGTATAGGACCCAAATGCAAAATATAACCTTTTTGTTCACTTCTGCATACTGTACACAACTTGTTCACTATTGCATATTGTAATTCGGACTAATGATAGAAGTTAATTTTCTCATAGGGAAACAGGGGAATGAAATCTCTGGGAGTACAAATATTCATCTGTGGTCCGAAAAAGGCACATTTGTGATGTTGTTACACAACATACACTAAAGGTCATGAGATTAAATCTATAGGCCGGCTCATTCTTAAGTCAAAGCAGCGCACTCTAGAGTCTTGGATATTTTTTCGCAAGATCTTACCTGGCTACGGCGTCTAGTAAATGTCGGTCTTCGACGTAGACACTAGGAGTGACTTCGCACATCGCAGACGCATTTGTTAAAGCTTTACTGTGTTTGTGGGCTTCGGCGATTAACAAGGATTGAATATTTGATTTTCCCTCACTATCCTCTTCCTCCTAAGATCACGGGTGGCGGGCCAGCAGAATGGTTGACAATACGTGTTTACTTCGTGTTGTTGTTTTGTCTTGTGACTCACGTGGGCACTTACTGTGCAAAGTGCATGTGCACACATTTGCTGCGCTCGTTATAATGAATGCGCGCGAGATTTCCGCTAAAGAGCGAAATCGCGATAACCGTAGTAGGAAGGACTTTAACTCTAGAGGTCAGTAGCTTAGCAATTGCTCTAACTGCTTCAGCTAAGTCGTCAAGGTCAGTGCTTCTAGCGCTCGCATCAAGCGAGCCCTTTGAAGATATGCACATAATTGTATTGATTTATTTCCTTTCAGGTTGCAAAACTGTGGGCACCTATTGCCCATCAACATATATGGGTGGCCGTCCGATCCGCAGAAAGTGGCACGACACAAAGACGAGTCGATCTGCGCGGATCTGTGGATCGGCGTATGCGCGTAGAAGAATCGGATGAAATGACCAGCAATAAATTATTATAAAGAAGCCGTGCTGTGCTTTTATGTTTTTGCTGTACTTGGAGCGGCATACTATGCTTGCTGTCAATAAAAAGCAATTACTCGACGTCTATAAGTACGGCCCCACCTCTATGGATGGTAAGATCAGAAGTGGGACGTGTGGTGGGGGGGGGGGGGAAGGGGGGGCATTGGTCACCTGAGTGGTGGTCAAGTGACGACCCCTCCTGTCCTGTCCCGTACAGGGCTGAGGGAGACGAGTAAACGCCACAGCAAACAGCAGTGATTGCCTATATTAGACGAGCCGCGACTACAAGGGAGATTGATGGCGACGCGCCTGAGAGGCGCTAACGAGTGAAGGTCGGAGGATGGGTCTCAAGATTACGGAAGCCAAAAGAAAACGAAAACTACAAACAAGCAAATTAATTGTCCAAGTAGGCGAACCCTTCCTGTGACAGCATAAGTGACGGCTTGCTCACTGGTGTCCTCTTTACAGTGTGTTGCGTAGGCTTCGAAAATCTACTGAGTGCACTGGTCCTGGTGTCCAAACAAAATGGGAGTCCCACCATCCAACACGGGCAGCACCCACAGGAGCGACAGTTCTAGAGCAGGTGTGCTGTATACTTATTTAGGACGAACTTCAGGAAGGTGGCGCGTTCTGTGAGGCCGCCACTTGAACAGCGCTCTGGGGCTTTCCTGCGTGCCAACGATCGCAAACCTGTTGCGACGTGGACCAAACACCGTCGCGCGTTTTCTGTCGCACGGCGCAAGCTTGCTTGCCTCGACTTTTACTCTGTTGCACAGATGAACGCTCTTTAACCTCCGTTATCGACCTAAACCCTGTACCCAAGTTCCTTCGGCGTATATCTTTTGCGTCGCGAAAAATTAAACCTGTAGTTCTAAGGCCGTGTCTCTATTTGTCTCGATTGCTCTTTCTTGTCCGACGTTTCTTGCGCTATTTTTGTTCTATACACCGCCGAAGAATCCCCGTGATAAATTGGATAAATATATTTATGACCAAAAACACAGAAAGTATGAGAAAATACATTTTATACGTACATTGTTGAAGACGTAGCCCATTGGAGACGCAAGCTACCTGCGTGTTAAACTTCTTGAGGTACACAGCACAACGGTTGCAAGCCGTTATTACCTTTATTGCGTATGTGGTGAAGATGTGGAATTATTTCTGATCTGTTCAGAGCATCGCTTAATTTCGATTTCGAAATCACGGTAAAACCATTAATTGTGCTGCAATAAATGTAGGAATTGTTCAGCGTTGCAGTCATATGACATGCAATGCTCGCTGTAGCAAACGAGCTGAAGAACAAAATCGTAGGATTAAAACATAGATTACGTCAAACATTATATTACTGCGACCAATTTCGGAGTGCTCTGTAGATTTTACATGCCATCTAAGATTGTAGCGTTCGCCGGTAGAAACAGCGCGGCATCCAGTTCGGCAATCACCCTCTCCTCTGTGTAACTCCGAACGGCCCTGAGACCAAATGAATGAAAAGATTCCACTCTCGGAGGCCATGCTTTCGGGCTATAATTTCTTCGCCCGAATTCAGACAAGCGGAACGTGCTGCACAGATAAAAGCCGAGGTCGTTCTTAGGGCTTCAAAGGCGTGGGTAGACAAGAGCCTGCGCTAATACTACCGTTAGTAGCAACTTATCAAAGCAAGGCTGAGAGACAACGCAAGGAGACAAGGATTGGCAACAACGGGCACTAGCAAAACATGACGTCAATGAGACCATCTATGACATAGCACCTACTGCAAAGATATTAGGATCTAATATCAATAACCAATTGCTTTCTTTATATGCGTATTTGCTACCACAGCTGTAGGTGGAATAATATGTGCCCCAGTTACGGCCGCTACTGGGAAACGAACAGATATCTCAAAGGCCATGCTTTCTATGGATTCAGTTTGGCTAGGATCAGTTGAAATGATCTCCCATCATCATCATTCCTTCAAGAGGGGACGCACATGGAAAAATAACGAGCTCGACGCGCATATTGGCCGTTGCTTGACCATGTGTGTTAATCAACGGCTTTCTATCTAAAATTGCTGGTGTTTGTTGTATGTGGCTTGCCCTCTAACGTTGTAGAATTGCTACCAGTGGTGACTGTGATCGACAGCAACGCGAGGAACAGGTATTGAGGTAACAGCCATCCTATTGAATTACCACGCGCAGTACCTTTCTACGCTTCTCCAGAACGCTCTAGTTTAGGACGTAACCTAACCTTCTATTATCCGCTTGATTGGTGTTTACTTGCGGACTGAGCAAAATGATTCTCTCTGAGTTCGTCACTAGGGTGTTCGCAGCTTTCGTAACTTTATTTTATTCATCATTGACTTATACACCGTGAAGGTCTTGGATGGCAAGGCTAAAGGCAGAACATTGTGTGCCTGACTAAGACCCTGTCACCCATACATTGCTCAACGGTGAGGTAGCATATCATAAAATATACTACACACAATTATCAATGGCATGGATTACACATACATAGCATACATTACACATATATGTGCATTAAATACAAGAATCATTGTACAACTTTCTAAGTAGAAACAGTTTAGGTCCAATAGAGTAGTCTGAATACGAAAAAGAAAGAGCAACTTTATAGTTAATAATTCATTATTCATGGCGCGATGCACACAGGAGATGCGTGTAATGCACTTACCTTCTATCTGCTCCCGTGCACTTTCTGCTCACATTTACTGCTCCCCTCCGCTAGCCTGTATTTTTCCATAGTTTACACGGCATGAGATATGAAAAAAAAAAAAAAAATATGTGGAGGCAAAAGAATTTCCTTTTTAGCTTAGGCCAGATCCAATTTAGAATGGGTGTGAAGTTTATTGCTTAGCGCTTACGCGTATTTCAGATCGCCGAATGTTCTCCTTCAGCGACTGTTTCGTTTCGATGTGCAAGTGCAAATTTGTTTTCGATCAGTTTGTTTCGACCTGTTTTACGCTGTTTTACGCTGTTGAGTTTCCATTGGTTTCCATTGTTAACAATAGCACGTTGACTGTGTATTTAATTAATTCGTTTCTTCGCAGGTTCAACTTTTCGCTATCTCTCACTCTGCCACCAAATTCTTTTTCTTAATTTTTCTCCTCCTCAAAACCTTTACATGTGCGTTATGTAAGTCATCAGTCCCATGCTTTCATCTCCAAGGTTGTACCCGCCGTGGTTGCTTAGTGGCTATGGTTTTGGGCTGCTGAGCCCCAGGTCGCATGTTCGAATCTCGGCCACGGCGGCTGCACTTCGATGGGGGTGAAATGCTATAAAACACCCGTGCACTTAGATTTAGATGCGGATCAAAGAACCCCAGGTGCCCCAAATTTCTGTAGTTCCCCACTACGGCGTGCCTCACAATCAGATCATGGTTTTGGAATGTAAAACCCCATAATATAAAGTAATGTAATCTCCAAGGTTGAGGCTGCATATTATGACAAGCTTTTATATATAGGCAAACGTCTGGCCAATCTCGCTCTCTATACTATCGCTTTTTAAAACGAAGATTCCTTTGCCTACTTCACTGGTATTCCAGTGTCACGTCTTTGTTTGCGCGCAATTTATGTGTTTTCCGACAAAGCACTGCCAGTGAGAACACTTCTGTTTCTAATAGAACAGTTAATAATTTCATAAAACTTGTGATCATAGCTTTTATGCCTTACACGTGCTACTCCATCTGTCAGCCCCCTTCTTGATTTTGTGCACATAATGTCACTTCATGGGTTTCTAACACATGCAGGCCTCTTAAAGGCAAAGCACGTGTTATTCAAGAACCAAATTCATGACAGTACTCACACAGAAATTCTTGGAAGCAAATTAGCAAGGCCATACATTGACCAGATAACCACTAGGCCTTTTAAATTAAGAATACTGGGAAGGAGCGACTTCTCCGGTTTTCTTAAACTTCTTATGTTTGCGCTAGACTATTCTTGTGTTGTTGTGCATGTACTACAGGGTGTGTGATGCTGTGACAACAAGGGGTGTAGATGCCTAAATGAATTTAGATATGTGTTGCACTTTGCCGTACACCTGTCATCCCCATTCTTCCACAAGTATCATACATCACTTTTGTCATTGCGACATTGCTGCGTCAACGTCTCGCACGCGCATCTGCGCGATTCAGTGTTTGTATTTGGTCATAGCTTATTTGTAGCACATTAACGTGAGCGTCGCACAAGATTAAAGTTGTGACCTGTGCAGTGCATAAGCATGAACATGAGTTTAGAAGTTGCTTAGGATGAAAACAAACACAGTTGTGCATATCAAATTTAGTTTAGGGCTTTCGCTAGACTCCAACATGTGCACTGTATCAGCATACTTTACTGGTGGTCGAGTGTAGAGCAAAGTTAGACAAGTAAGCCCGCATTCGCCTAACATTGAACACCATATCACTTTGTTTTCATGTATGTGTGCTCTCGCACAGGTCTCAGGAGAGCACCGGGGATTGTAATGAAGCAGGTGGTGCAGGATCTCCAGCACACCCAGGGGGCAGTGGAGGGATCAAAGCTGGGAACAGGGGTCTCTGTGGGTTGGGGCTGCCGAGACTGGTGCCATGGGCGTTTGCATGCAAGATCGGCTCTTTGCGGTAGCAGATGGCCGATCTTATACACTTTTGACGCACACGGAGATCTCGGCTGCCCTCCAACTCGCATGCCAGTCCAGGTTCGAGTTATGGTGTCCCCATTGCTCCTTTGGTGTCCTGGAGGCACTGCTACACATTGAGTGAAACAAAGGAAGAGGCTCGCTGGCTGGAACGCCACGGTGTTCCCCTGGCTGCTGCAGCTGAGTTGAGTTGGCATTGTGCAGCTTAGTGTGAGGTTGGGGATTCAATTCACTGCCACTGAAGCTGCATTCCGGCCTAGGCAAAATGCAAAAATTCTTGTGTATCTCACATTTGAGTTGGCATAAAGAGAAAAATCGAGTTGGGCAGGCCGTATAATGTACAGGGCTGATACCCAGTGGTCTATTCATAGTAACAGAAAGGGTGCCGAGAGAAGGGAAGCACAGTAGAGGATGGAAGAGAACTAGGTGGAGGTAATGAAATTAGGAAATTCGCAGGCATAACTTGCAATCAGCTAATGCAAGATATGCTTATTTGAAGATTACTGGAAGAGGCCTTCATACTGCAGTGGACATAAATTAGGCTCATCATAGGGATGATGAGCCTGCTGGCGACATGCAGCTCTTGTGGCAGTGAGCTGCTCACAATGGTGGTTGATACTTGCTCTGAATACAAAGTTTGCTCGGTATGCGGTGAAGAACACGCTCTCGATAAACAAATAGTTCTTTCCATTCTGGCTGTGCTGCCGCAAGCGCAGTGTTTGCTACTCATTGCACACTGTCAGAAGTTGGATCAGAACCCATGGCCGCAGTCGTGAACCCGAACTCGAGTCTGGTTACAGACTACAACCGCACCTTTTGTAGTTTGATCTGTAGCTCTTGCCGCTCCATTTTTTTTGTCTGTTTTGTGATAAATTTTACATTCGCGCATATCTTGTATCTCATTTGTTTTACAGTTTGCCCTTCTGCATGCATCTCTTCCTCGGAAGGCCTTTGTCATCTAAAACTGAAGTTGAGCAACTGAATTAAGCTTCTAATTAGCCACTGTCTTCATAAACTTTAGTAAACATTCGTTTCCAGTCATATCTGCTGTGGTTCGACCTACCAATTCAATGTGTGTGCAAAGTTGCAGTTGAGCACTTGGTCGTTTGGCTGCATTCGGTTTGACCTCACATAATTCGAAGAAAGCAGGCTGTTGCAGATTGGTCATGGAAAATGGCTAGTCGCAAGTATACAGTGAAATCTGCTGTGAGCTGGCTTGGAACCTGAATGGTAATGTTGCAAAATTACAATATCATTTGCTGGAGACATGCAGTTCTTGTGGCAGTGAGCTGCTCACAATGGTGGTTGATACTTGCTCTGAATTTCGGGGCCCGTCCTCTTCGGAATCACTTTAAAGGACCCCTTTCAACTGTGCCAAGAATACGGAGGGTCAATAAACCGCTCCTTGAGAAATACTGCATTATTAATATAGCGTGCTTTTTTCCGATAGAGACCGTGTTCACATTTGTAAAGCTAGCTCTCCTGGGGGGCAGTTAGCCCAACCAATGGCAATGAAGGAATTTATGCAAACAGTGTATGCAAGCACAAGTTTCCTTCTGTTATGACATGGGAAAATGCAGATGTGACTCCCGTGATGAAACCATGCACGAGAACAATCCCTGACACGTGCAGCTATCACTTTGTTTTCGTTTGAATGATGACCGGCGCTGCCATTATTTTGGCAAACGTGCAGTGCAGGGAAGTGCACTTGCAAATTGTGGAAAAGTACTATAGTGCACACAGGTTCTTGTAACAGTTACACTAGTGCATTGTGAGAAGCCCAGGCATAGGCAAGCAAATTTTAGCATTATTTTTTTCAAGACAGGGCTGGGTACTTGTTTTACTCCTGACTTTATGAATGGTGATGCCAGCTGTCCTTTCATGCAGCTGGAAAATTTTATGAACAACTTTTCTCGTTTCATAACACCTCACTTTAATTTGCATCATGGATGTCACCTGCCGCGGCAATGGCGCAGTGGCTATGGCTTTGCAATGCCAAGCATGAGGTCGCATGTTCAATCCCTACTGGGGCATTCCGCCCTGTGGCATCCCGATGGGGCGCAATGCAAGAACGCTCATGTAGCATGAATTGCGTGCGCAATAAAGGATCTCGGGTGGTCAAAACTAATCCAGAACCTTCCCCTGCGGTGTCCGCAACAGCCCACCATGACGTTTTGGGACATTAAACCTCCCCGCAATTTAGTTTTTAACATCAGGTATGTTTCAAATGCGGTCTAAAAGTTAATACAAAGCTTTACTGGAACCGTACCCCCTGCACAAGCTGGAGTGGTTGCAATGGGACTCCTGCAAGCCACCTTATGACACCAAACAACAGAAGGTACTACACTCGTGGAATGAAATGTGGCCGGGATATTTGAAAGTAGAACACTCAATAAATGCAATTATGTTGAAGTGCGATGTCGCGCCACTATGCGTCCGGTCGATAAAGGTGGCGTGAATTACGATCTGAGCACAGTGGCCAGAACTATACCTATGTAACGTGATCTAGAGATGGCGGGAATTAAGTTACTTGTATTAGCCCTAAATTGATGCTTTTCATTCTGTGAGAATATACATCAATAGAATAATATAAATTCTATCAACAAGGACTAAATCAGGTCTAAGGCAAAAGTACTCGGACAACATGTTAGTCGAGTGAGTACTCAAAATTTTTTTTTAAATATGTATTGGACTACATAGAAACCAGTAGAAATTTGCTTATACTAGTTGGCATCAAATTGGTCACTCTGGTAATGGGGGCTTTCTCCATACTTTCAGGCCAAGCCATGAGCACCATCTTGCACTCGGCCCTACAGCGGTTGGTTGGCCGGAGCCCGGTCCAAATTTCGGTGCGCTTCTGGGAGCGGAAAAAGTACATCCGACGCTATGGCTATGAAAGCCCCCTGCTGCCCCCTGGTGAGCTACTGGGAACTGCTATTTTGGGGGATCTTGCAGGTGCTTTGAGCCAACAAGGACATCCGCTATGACGCAGTCACCACAACTCTTGGGACCGACGTGTGTGCATGGCACATCTAAAGAAGCTTTTGCTGAAAGGCTGCCTATCAGGTTTAGTGCACCCACCATAGTGGCTTGGTAGCTATGCTGTTGTACTGTTATAAAGTTTGGTACCCAGCCATGACATCCACATTTCACTGTGAGAAGAACGCAAAAATGGTTGTGCATCATCCTTTGGGTGCCTGTTTTAAGGAAACTCAAGGGGTTCGATGTAATCCAGACTCCCTCACTATGGTGTCTCTCACTCTCTGTATGTTGCGGGGAAATGTTTAACCTCGTCAGTCAAATGGATAACATGCTTTAGGACCATGTTCTATGTTTTCTTCAGATTTTATTACTTGTGAATCTTACTATGATTCTTTATCAATGTGCAGGTGCTTTGTGTGTCGAGAACTAAAGGCGAGAAAAACAAAATGTTTATGCTTTCTTTATCTGCACAGAGAAGAGTAATGCATTCCAAGTTTTCTGACACAATTTTGAAATCTTGTTATATAGTGCTTTTGAATTAGTTTTGTGAAACAAGGATTAACTCCATATTGCCCCAACAAGGCATAGGCAAGGACTTTATCAATATCACTTGGTGCTTTCTGCACATGTATGCATGTTCATTGGGTAGTGTGGAAACGTGTTATAATTTGTACAGAATGGTCCATCCATGACCCCGCATGTTGAAGCTCTTTGCTATAGTGGGAGAAAGAAGCAAGCAACATACATTTGCTTTGCAGTGTAGCATGGCCTTCCTTGATTTCAGGCAGCTGACGGGGCATCTGTTGCATGATAAATGGCATCCGGGCGTCCAAGGAGTGCACTGTCAAGAACAAAAACTTATGCAGGCCACCAGTGTTGCAATAACTGGCTCTGTAACCACTAGCATAGGTGCATGAACTAGATTTGTTTGATTGAATAAATGTTTATTGAAAAAAGCCTATCGGGAGAAAGGGAATGATGGGGATGTGCTCCAGCTGGTTTAACGAGCCCATCCCCTTAGCATATGTTGGGAGTGAGTTAAAAACTGCATCAGTTTGGTTGGTAGCATTCGCTGGCTTTATTCAGGTAGTGCGGTTGGCGAGTGGTGTGTCCAGTGACTGCAGATGACAGGCCCGCGCAGAGGAGTGAGTATCGCACTCCCAGAAGAGGTGAGCAGTGCAGCTCAGGCCAGTGACAGTCTGGGCACGTGTTTCTTACCGTGGCCGCAGGTGGCTAGTCTGTATAAAGTGGTCCATTCAGTAGAAGACACATAGGATGTGCCAATTGCACACGTCAGCAGAGTAAATGGGCACTCCCTCATACTCGCTCATCAATATTTTCGCAATCTTTGTACCCACTCACATTCCTACTCGCGCTCACTTGTACTTCCTAGCACTCACTTGCATTCATAGTCACTTATATTCGCAGGTACTGGCACCCGCTCACTCTCATGCTTGCGCCCCCTCACCACTACTCACTCACCTACCCTATAGACTCATGTAAGGTCTGCAATTCTTTTTTGCAATTTTGACGAGGTGCGGGCCTTATACGGGACTGGGCCATTTGTTCAAATGTTTACGAATACAACTTTCTGAAACTTTATGGTTTTCGTTGAATGCTTTCCTAGATTTGTTCGTAACGGCGGGCTCCTCTTCTGTTCTGCCCAGCAACATGGGCACTTGTCCTTGACACCGAAGTTGCGGCCAGCGGCTCACTTGCCATGCTCGTTGGCATACATGGCAACCTTGAGCTCAAAGGGGCTTGAACCGTTTCTTATCGAAGTGGAGAAATGCATTTGAAGGTAAAATAGGCTATTTTGGAAATAATTTGCCACAAAAGATACTTCAATGCATTCAGCAGAAGTGTAGTTATTGGCAATCAAACACAACCTTTACAGTGCTTCCGCCCTTCTTCAATGAGTTGCACTGCGAAGGCTACGGTGGAGTGGGGCATGCCCACAATGCTCCGCCTACTGAATGTCACCATGGCACGCAGTTCAAATTTGATTGTGGATGTTAACGTAGACACCACTAGTACTTCCAGTTCTGGCGCCTACAACGCGCCAAACGTAAGCCAAATACGGTTGTCCTCACAGAGCTGCAGCGCGCTTAGCCAGCGGACTCGTCACGGCACCCTGCGGCGGCCGTGATATCTATGCTACATAGTACACTGCAGCTACATGCAACTGTATGAGTATGCACAGTGTTTGCTTTGTGCACGACGGGGCTTGAGTGCGTGCTCGCGCTCATATGCTGCAGTCTGACTGTGATGTGGACCGGCTTTAGCCGTCACCAGCTTGACTGACAGCTAGTAGCAATATTCAACTTGTGCATTTTGAAGCGCTATCATAAGTCTGTCAAGGCATCTAACCAGGAGCGGCCAGGAGCCAGTGCATGCTGGGAAATGTGCGTGCGGTCTGTCCTTAAGTTTGATGTGGTTTGAGGCTAGTTGAGCGTTCAAAACAATAGTCTAAATTAGTGAAACCTGATAGCTACAACACCGATAAGCAGGGCGGCCAAAGTTTAATTCCTACCTGTGCGGCTGCGGTCAAGCGTGAGCAGACGATAGTTTGCATCTTACGTAAGTACGTAATTATTATCGTAATTCGAAAGCAGACTTTCACTAACTTCAGCCTGTTTATTAAACTTCGTCAATAAATATACACAGAAACAGTAGAAAGAAGCGCACTGATTCGAACACCCTTCTTGGTTGATGTCAGCTATTAGCCAATAGCAGCTGTGTTTCCTGGATGCTTTATTACAACATGAAGCATCCAGAAAGGAGCGTGGAGCATGCTTCTCCTGAAAAGAAAGTGTTTGAGAGAAAGGTGAATTCATGCTCCGCTTGTGAGCTCCACGCGCTGCGCACGACTCCAAAACTTGACCGAGATGTTCAAAGCAGCGTATGCTATCCGCGGACTATGTTTTTTCACCAAGCCTGAGGGGTGGTTCAGGGCCCCTTTAAACGCAGCATCGTATGCTATCGTGTGCCATCAAACGCTTCCTGTCCATTGTTGACTCATGGCAGCAGGCAGATGAGTTGGAGAAGCTAGCTAAGCTGGTTGTGAAAACCAACTGCAAAAAAAAAAGGATGCTGCTGATGACTTGTGCATGGACGAACACTGAGAAGCCTGTTGTGGCTGTGCTCCGGACGTAAAAGGACAAAGTGTATCTCGCTATCTAGTAATGGCACACGGAAATTCACTGATTTGCATGCATGGCATCAACCTACTGAATGCCATTGCTTCTCTGTTGGAAATTTTTTTTTTCTCCAACTTTTGGGTTGCCAAGTTGAGGATGCATCCCGCACGTGGTTTCGGCCCTTGCTTGAGATTTTGCTGCACATGCTCAAGTCCACTCACATTCACTGAGAATCACCGATGTCCATACTCGTGTCCACTCAGAATCACCACCACTGACTTTCGTTGGTACTCGCGTATCTCGGCACTAATTTTTGTGGCTGTTCACGTCCACTCACACCATGGCTCACTCACTAACATTCGATCTCCCACCTGTAAAAGGAGTATTGAGCAAGGGTGACTTGGTGAGTACGCCAACCTATGACTGGTAGCACCTTACAGCTTCAAACTACATTCTACGGTTACGAGAATAAATTTGTTTTTGTGACAGCCATTCTGCTGAAGCTATTGTGCTTGATATTTCATTAGGCAAACAAGTGACATACCTAGCCATTGGATTGCTTATTCGCACCTTGAGTAAGTCAGTCAGCCGAATTGGTAGCTTGCTTAGGTGAAAAGCAAGTCACTGGTAATAAAAAAAAAGGGGGGGAGTTGCTTTTATTTTTTTGTTGATAGAGCACAGCTTATTTATTCTGGAATTGTGCCCTTCTGCGGACGTAGAATAAGCTTTGGGAAACTGTTTTCAGGATCATGCGTTGTTTGTTGCCTTACCCCACATACTCGAAACCTTCCAAGTTCATGCTATGGCAGCCAACCATCCTGAATTTAGTGGGACGGTCAGAAATTCTGGGTGAATGCCCTAGGCCTGAATTGACCCAGTCGGGGTGACCATACTTCCTTTCTTTCTGTTAAATAACAGTCAATGAACCAGATTTCTCTCTCTTTTTTTTTTAATGCCTGACAGCTCAGTTGCACATTCTTCTCTGTGGCATTTTGTTGAATTGTTATAAACATATAAAATGTGAAGCATTTTCATTTTTGTCTTGCTTCTAGTTCTGTTGTTGGCCCTAACCATTCACAGTACCTCTATGTGTATTGGTAGCCGTATTAGCCATGTTACTGCTGACCCTTTTTCGTTGTTGGAACCACTGACTTATCTACAAAAACGTATCTTCACTCGGTGATGCTGTAAGGCATCCCAAGTAATCGAGGTTGTTTGAATTACTATTGGTTGGGTACTGCATACTTGCAGTGTATCAAGAAAGTATGAGTACTTCCTTTTTTTTGAGTCCTTGACACTGCTTTGTAAGTGTGGCTTTCTCCAGAGAAGACGGATGTTACAAAAATAATTTCAAATCCTGGTTCTTTCTAAAGAAAGAAACATGTATTTCTGCTTGCATTGCTAATCAGCTTGTCGTAATGTTGCAGCATCATTGGTGGTTCCATTTACGGAGAGGTGGCAAAATTTTGGTTCCAACTAGGAACCATTTTTATGCATTACCCAAATAAAAGTGAACTTATTTAAAAAGGCTGTTGTGCCGATGAAGGTATGACAGCAAGTGGGAAACGCAATTTTCCGTAGAAAATTCTTTCTTTTTTTTTTTTGGCACAATTAGATGTTAGAACACTTTGCAGCAGAGATTATGTTTATCTGCTGGCTCAGTGAAGAAATACGGTGAAAGCGGTGACACCACACAGTGCCTGTTAAATCGAAGCTGAAGGTACTGGTCTGATGTGTTACATAAAAAATGCTGGTATTGTATAGTATATTCTTCTTTTTTTGTTGTTGACATTATGCTTGAAAAAGTAATAAGGTTTGAAAAGTATTTGCAGCGTGTTTCTATCTCTGATAAACTCTGACAAGGAGCTTGAACTGTGTTCAAACATGTTTATACTGTCCTGGCTTTCTGGGTGTCAAATAAATGGCAAGTTACCTTTCGTTGTAGTGTTTATGCACTGTAACTTTCCAGTTTATACTAGTAGTATTTACTGTATGGCGAAGTGCGACGGCGTGGGAAGCGAAAGTTTGTTGGCATGAATGGTCATCGTGCATGAAGGACCCGTTGGGAATAATGCTTCAGGGAGTGCGTTGAAAGTTCGTAATTCATGTGGAGGATGGCTGCGGTAGCCTGAAATAAAGCTCTACACTGGAAGGGAATTATTACAGTTCTCGGCACTTTATCAAAAGATGTGTTACCCTGAATGTGTGTTTCAATACAGTACAAGTTGGCAAGGGGCTATCAATGATGCCTATTTGAACCTTCTCATTCTCAAGTTGATTGTTGTATTCATATAGTAGGTTGTGGCCAAGTACTGCACCAGGGTGGCCAATCCTGCTCTGATGAGGGAGTGCGTTACTGGTTCTGGTCACCGGGATCAGGCTGCACTCCAGGCCTGTTTATGCGATTTTATCAACACGCATTTTTAAAAAAAATCCGGTGGGAAATTGCACGGCACTGGGATTCGAACCATGGTCCTCTTGCACGCGAGGCGAATGTTCTACCTCTACGCCACTGCTGCACTCCGGCCGCCATTGGAATCTGAACCTGGCAACGTTTAATGCTAAAACGTTATCTAGTGAGGCGAGTCTAGCAGTGCTATTGGAGGAATTAGAGGGCAGTGAATGGGATATAATAGGGCTCAGTGAAGTTAGGAGGCCAAAAGAAGCATATACAGTGCTAAAAAGCGAGCACGTCCTGTGCTACCGGGGCTTAGCGGAGAAACGAGAACTAGAAGTTGGATTCCTGATTAATAAGAATATAGCTGGTAACATACAGGAATTCTATAGCATCAACGAGAGAGTGGCAGGTGTTGTTGTGAAACTTAATAAGTACAAATTGAAGGTCGTACAGGTCTACGCCCCCACATCTAGTCATGATGACCAAGAAGTCGAAAGCTTCTATGAAGACGTGGAATTGGCAATGGGTAAGGTCAAAACAAAATACACTGTACTGATGGGCGACTTCAATGACAAGGTAGGCAAGAAGCAGGCTGTAGACAAGTCAGTGGGGGAATATGGCATAGGCACTAGGAATAGCAGGGGAGAGTTATTAGTAGAGAGAGAGAGAGATAAAACTTTGTTATGTCCTTGATGGGGTTCAGGGGTGGCGGGGGTCGGGAGACTAACCCCCAATCCCCCCTTCCTCAGACGGCGGCCAGTCCTTGCTTTCTGGCGGCGTCTTCGGCCATCCGGACGGCCCAGAGCTGCTCCTCTGGGTCCAAGCTGAGCAGCAATGTCTCCCACTGCTCGGCCGTAGTTATGCGTGTGTTAGTGTGGGAGGTGTTGGTGGGTGAGGCTTTGGGGCATTGCCAGATAATATGATCGAGGTTAGCGCGGGCCTCGCACGCTTTGCAGAGTGGAGAGTATGCATCGGGGTACATGCGGTTGTAAAGCACGGGGTTCAAGTTCGCAGAACAGAATAATATGCGGATAATGAATACCTTCTTCCGCAAGCGGGATAGCCGAAAGTGGACGTGGAGGAGCCCGAATGGCGAGACTAGAAATGAAATCGACTTCATACTCTGCGCTAACCCTGGCATCATACAAGATGTGGACGTGCTCAGCAAGGTGCGCTGCAGTGACCATAGGATAGTAAGAAGTCGAATTAGCCTAGACCTGAGGAGGGAACAGAAGAAACTGGTGCATAAGAAGCCGATCAATGAGTTAGCGGTAAGAGGGAAAATAGAGGAATTCCGGATCAAGCTACAGAACAGGTATTCGGCTTTAACTCAGGAAGAGGACCTTAGTGTTGAAGCAATGAACGACAGTCTTACAGGCATCATTAAGGAATGTGCAATAGAAGTCTGTGGTAACTCCATAAGACAGGATGCCAGTAAGCTATCACAGGAGATGAAAGATCTGATCAAGAAATGCCAATGTATGAAAGCCTCTAACCCTACAGCTAGAATAGAACTGGCAGAACTTTCGAAGTTAATCAACAAGCGTAAGACAGCTGACATAAAGAAGTATAATATGGATAGAATGGAACATGCTCTCAGGAACGAAGGAAGCCTAAAAGCAGTGAAGAAGAAACTAGGAACTGGCAAGAATCAGATGTATGCGTTAGGAGACAAATCCGGCAATATCATTACTAATATGGATAAGACAGTTCAAGTGGCTGAGGAGTTCTATGGAGATTTATGCAGTACCAGTAGCACCCACGACGATAATCGAAGAGAGAATAGTCTAGAGGAAATTGAAATCCCACAAGTAACACCGGAAGAAGTAAAGAAAGCCTTGGGAGTTATGCAAAGGGAGAAGGCAGTTGGGGAGGATCAGGTAACAGCAAGATTTATTGAAGGATGGTGGGCAGATTGTTCTAGAAAAACTTGCCACCCTGTATACGCAATGCCTCATGACCTCGAGCGTAGCGGAATCTTGGAAGAATGCTAACATAATTCTAATCCATAATAAAGGGGCGCCAAGGACTTGAAAAATTATAGACCAATCAGCTTACTGTCCGTTGCCTACAAAATATTTATTAAGGTAATCGCAAATAGAATCAGGACTTAGACTTCTCCCAATCACAGGACCAGGCAGGATTCCGTAAAGGCTACTCAACAATAGACCATATTCACACTATCAATCAGGTGATAGAGAAATGTTAGATGATAGATGATAGAGAAATCTGGTAGATTTTAGCTCTCCTAATGCTTTTCTGAGCACTGGAAGCATTCCACATCCTATTTGGTTTATTTGCTCAAAACCCACAAATTTGCAGTTATTTCGTATACCTACAAGTACAATTCTTTATTTTAGTAAAGATTTCTAATTAAACTTTGTGCCTTTGTTTTTGCTTAGTTGTCTGTGCAACGAACCCCAAAAAATAACATCTTGTGACAACTTTTGATGTGGATGCAATTTATAGCAAGGTATAGAAGGGCGTATTTTCTTGGTTATTTTAGCAGGATTCTTCACTTCCAGGATTCTTCAGATCTTTCTATAGTTTTGGTTTGTTGCACAGAGCAATGTATATCTGTAACTGCCAAGAATTGTTTTGTTGGATTGAACTCAGTTTAAGTTATAAGAGCTGGCCTTGGGGGGTACCCATAATTTTGAACAATTTCATTATAATAAAAAAATATGCAAATTTTGTACACATTATATAACACTTCAATTTACCTAGAAAAAATGTGCTACAGGATAAACCAACAATCTGTATTCTTGCTTCCTAAAGAAAGGAATTGCCATTGAATCCATTCTTTGGAGATTATTGGTGATGTTAATGCGATTAGCATTATTTCTTATAATGAGTGCATGACGCAAAGTGGGTGAAGTTCCCAAGGGATTCTTATGGTATTTCATATCCAGTGGCCCAAATGCATTCAAGCGATTTGCCATGAATGGGTACACACCCAGAGACCCAAGCTGGCACGTAAGAGTTTAGATGCGGACTTAGGCACTATGTGCATACTGCAAAGTGGGCGATGTTCTCGGAGAATACTAATCATATTAAAATTTTGCTTCAGAATTTGGCGTCACAACATAAGGGCCAATTCTGTTAAAGCGATTTCCGTTTATGGAGATTCCATCCTACTTGTACGACTTTGGGGGAAATGCAATCTTTTTTTTCTTTTTCTTTCTTTCCGATTCTGCTGTCGTCAGGGTACCTGCCGCGGCTGCCGAAGGAGCACGAGAAGCTCAGGACCCAACCCGTCTACGCACCCAAGGATGCCTGGTGTGAGCGAAGAGCCCTGTTTGGCCAGAATGACTACATCGGTGAGTGGGCAGGTGTCTTCCAGTAGAAAACGGGCAAAGGTGTGTTTGTTTCTGTTACATACCAGCCAACTCTCCGGATTGGTCGGGGAGACTCCTGAATGTCGGCCAGTCCTCCCCATTGTACAGACATGGCCATCAATCCCCCGCAAAACTGCTGAAGCCCCGCTAAGGGAAAAAAAAAGAAGATTATGCAGCACAACCGCATTGTAATTGCTGTTATGTGATATATGTAGCTAGCCGAAGGCAGGTTTAAATCCAAACTATTTGTGTGTAGGCAATGTAGGCCTAACTAGCCTAACTCGGTTTGCTTCAGATCGAAACATGCGTTGAGGAGGGCATGTGAGGCAAAGGATTTACAGTGTGCGTTGCCTAATAGCTGGTACAGGTGTGTTACCCAGTGAAGCTGGAAGGAGGCCACTGTCATAGGACATAGTATGTGTTCTTTAATCATGCACGTGCACACAGTGCGAGCACCGAAACGTCTATTGACTATGCTGGTGGCCATTCAGAGCTGTATCTGACGTTGCTGTGATCCATAAAAAAAACAGTGACATTTTTTGTTTTATCTCTCCTCTTCGGCGAACCTCCAGAATTTCAATGTCCCCAGGTTGGCAAGTATGCTGTTATAATTTTCATGTCTGTAGTTTTACACCATGCTCACAGGAAACAGAACTTTCACGAAAGAGCAATCCGCCTTTTTCTCAGCGCGACGGCACATGTGCCCTGCCCTGGCAGTTTTGGAAAAGTTGTATGTGCAGCTGCGCTGCCTGATCTCAGCAAAAAGTCTCAGAAAAAAAAAAGTGCAGGGATGCGTACTGTTGCAAACACTCGTTTCATCATCAGCCTATTTTTATGTCCACTACAAGATGAAGACCTCTCCCCAGCAATCTCCGATAATCCCTGTCTTGTTCTAGCCAATTCCAACTTGCACCTGCAAATTTCTTAATTTCATCACCCCACCTAGTTTTTCTCACCCCACCTAATTTTGATCACTCTTCCCTTGGCACCCATTGTGTAACTCTAATGGTCCACTGGTTATCTATCCTATGCGGTAAACGGTCCGCCGAGCTCCATTTTTCTTTCTCTTAGTGTCAACTAGAATATCGGCTATCCCCATTTGTTCTCTGATCCATACCGCTCTCTTCCTGTCTGTTACTGTTATGCTTAACATTTTTCGTTCCATCGCGCTTTGCACTGACCTTAACTTGATCTCGAGCTTCATTGTTAACCTCCAAGTTTCTACTCCATGTGTTAGCACCGGTAGAATACAGTGATTGTACATTTTTCTTTTCAATGGCAGTGGTAAACTCCCAGTCAGTATTTGGTGACGCCTGCCATATGCACTCCAACCCGTGCCATGTGCCACATTACAACTCCACCGGTGGTAGCTCTATCTCCAGTGGGTGCCAAAATGTGCGTAATGTAAGACTGCAACTTCACCCTAATTCAGAAAGCGGCCAGGACTTTCTCCGAACTACTGAGTGCTTCGAACTGCACCGTGAGCCATTTAGTTGCCGCCTTTCATTGACGGCTAGAAAATTTATTGAAATACCCCTGTGCTACAAGGGGGCAGCACTTTAACAACATCAGGTTGGTGACGAAGTCTTCTTGCAGCGTCAGCCCTCAGTTGCTGATTGTGGCAGTGTGTGCCTGGCTTCACATGCTCGTTTAATAAGGCGCTGTGTAGCACTGGTTCAATATGAGGCAGACAAGACGCCAAAGATGGCCGACTATTGAATGCGTGTGTCCATTTTGTCATACCAGGCCGACGATGCAACTGACAAGGGCTAGTTGTAGTGCAACAGGCTTTCTTGTTGACGGCGCCGGCAAAACCAATGTGCCAACCATTGTTCAACCAAACCCTGTGTGATCTGCCGTCGAACCAAATACATGAAAGCCGCAGCGACTTCTATTGTGTATATAATGAATTGCACACAACTTATTGTCACGTAGTAGTGACAGTGAAGAAAGCAGCAAAACTGGGAATGATGAAGCTAGCTTTTTATTAGGCAAACTTGTGCCCTCAAAACAGGCTACACTCAAACAACGGCGACAGTGACGAACACAGTCAGGGATTGTCGAAAATTTGATCTGCTGGTCAAGCGTGTCGACTTTATGCACGAGTCATCGTACATTCCAGAGCAATCGCTAGTGCCCGCATGTCTTCCAGAAAGTTCACCATTCGCATCGTGCATACATGCAATCAAATTGCACAAGGTTCGGTGACAACAGACAGCGGATAGAACCATCGATAACATTCCAGAAACTTCCGATACATGCAGGCACCTCCCGCGTTGAGCGATAACATTTGTTAGATGGAGAAAAGCGCTCACCCGAAAAAAATAAACAAGGCAACATGTCAGTAGGAGTCAGAACACGCCTTTGAAGTTGAAATGCACGAGCTTCAGCCCTCTCAACCTGTGCGCATGAAATTCGAGCTAATGCTGATCCTGTTCAGCATAGGTTAGGCCAATAGAACGGAAAGGTAAGCAAGTTAGGATGAAGGAAACTGCTTTTATGGTTCAGTTTTGGCCTTAGCAATTTGAAATCAAAAATTTTTTACTTCACACGACACATACACAATACGCAGGAAGTTGCAAGACAGCACTATGCCAACATCTGTATGTCACCGTTCCCAAACGCGTCCACTTGCATTTGCTGCATAGATGAGTGGGTCTGTACATGTTATTATGCTGACACGTCTTATTTCCAGAGATACGCTACCATGTTTACTCGCATAATGATAGCTTTTTTTTGTCAAAAAAATTGATGCAAATTCAGGGGTGTGATTATTACTCGGGTTAAATTTTATGCAAAAAGAAAAAATTTTCTTTCATCCTGCATTTGCTGCAGGATGACAACAGGTTAACAAACGGGCGCTGCCGCTGTAACAGTGCGGGATACCAAAACAAAACTGACGGCCGGCGGAGCAAGCCGAACGCGCCAAACACGATTTTTCTTCTTCTCGTGAGTACATTACAGGAATTGAAACAGTTTCTTCCGTATCAGTAATGAATAATATTGTTAATAGCGGCAAGTTTGCGGCAATAACGTAGCCATGTTCACTTTGAGGGGACAGAAACAGATCGGTGCGCTTAGCTGCCAGTGACATAGAAACATGTGGCGAGCATGCTGCGAAAACTGCGGCATTTGTCTTCACTGCTATCCTAATACGGCACGTTTCCGCTAAGGGTGGGTGAATATCTTAGCTGTGTCACAAGAGTGTATGAATAGGGTGCAGTTCTAACATATCAGTGTAAGCGTGGCTACTATCGTTGCCGCTCGCAATTTGTTGCGTGCCCACGAATGCCGACAAATGCAGACGAGAGGAATCAAAAGGTGCCTTTTTTGTTGTTGGTGTTGACCACAACCATTATAAAGCCTACAAATAATAAAGCCAAGGCAAGTTTGGTTGTAACTTTTGTTTCTTTTTTTTTTTAATGGAAGTGCGGAAAGTGATGAAAGAAATGAAATGGGGCATCTGCTTAAGTATGTGTTTGGTATGTCTTGAAGGGTCGTCCGCACAGCATTCAACAGATGGTAAGCGCGATCATCATTAGCTAGACTTGGCACACTACGTATCGCTGCGGCAAGTTCGGGGTCTGATCATTATACGGGAAAGTAAAAATGTTAATTTTGACGATAAATTCAGGGGTGCGATCATTATGCAAGTGCAATCATTATGCAAGTAAATACAATATTTACTCCTGCATCAATCAGGAAATAAGAAAGAGATTGTGCATTCAATACAGCATCACAAACAACCGCCTCACTCAGTTATACCAACGGTGTCAGCCATGACATCCACGTTTCTGCAAGAGAACTATATGACCTATAAATGATAGCTTATGTGAGCACAGTTTTCTCTGATA
The DNA here is from genome assembly GCF_050947875.1 of Dermacentor variabilis. NCBI lineage: Eukaryota > Metazoa > Arthropoda > Arachnida > Ixodida > Ixodidae > Dermacentor > Dermacentor variabilis. The sequence continues at coordinate 116,501,004 of NC_134570.1, forward strand.
ATACTTTATGGCACGCACAAACTGTAATTCTACAAGTTAAAGTATAGAAGTTAAAGAAAAGTGGGAATCAGTTATAGCAGCCCGTAATATATGTCTGGATGACAGTCACAGTTGTTTAAGTGGCTTGGCTGCTCATATTGACTCGTCTCAGGGTGGAACAACGTGGCTACGTACGCGCAGATATGTATGTATTGCTATATTTTGACATCGTCCCTTATCAACGACGTGCCGTTTCCACAGTAGTGTTTGAAGCTAACGACAATCTGTGGTTGTAGATGTCAATGTAAACAACCGCATCGCTTTGGTAAAACCAATGCAGAAAGCTGTTCTCGTAGGCCTTTTGAATACACGGAATGTCTAAGGATTGTGTAAAAGGAGTACAGAAAGTGAGGTGTAAGTGCAGAAATCAGTGACAACAAACTCCAAGGCAGCCATTGTCGGCAGATGACACTCAGCGTACTGTTATTGGCTGCACCGTTAGTGTGATCAGGCCTGCTCACCCACTAGTCGGCATTGCTTCCAGGAACAACATGCTGCTCAGGAGAAACCGTTAACCCTTTGAGCGTAGATTTTTTTTGCCCATGGTCGATTATTTTTAATTGCAGATTCCAATTCTTCTTAGAGACTTATTTCGAAAAAAAATTACTGTAATTTTTCTAGGGTGACCGTAAAGTGAGAAAAAAAGATATCTTGTGTTGGTATATATGTACTGTTCATTCATGAATAACAACAATAAAAAAAGAAAATAAACTTATAAGAATTAAAATTTTGATGCATTGTTATACACATAGTTGAAGGCTTAGAAGATGCGCACACGAGAATATGTTGCAAGACTCAAATGTTCCTGCTCTTACACTAATATGTACATCCATAGCATAATAGAACTGCGTAGGTGTGCGCACTCAAGAAAACTGTGGGGTTGTGTGCCTGTCAGAAAAGCAAAATGTGTGACAAACTTCCGCTAAGATCTTCATCTTATTGCCAACCAGAGGCAATTAGTTTTCGCAAGTGTCCACAAAAAAAAAAAAAAAGAGCAACGGAAACGCATGCACGACGGCATCCTTCCTATGCGCACCTCTGTGAGCACTAAACGAGCGAGAGGCAGGCGGTCGCCCTTTGAGTGATTAGTAACGATATAGCCATCAGTTTTGCTAGCGCAAGAAGTCAAAACCGCATGCGGCACAAAACCCAAACCGCCACACGCGCGTCAATGCGCGAGCGGTAGTATGTAGACGCACGGGAGCACACTAGCGCTAAAACAAACCATGCAACGAAAACCGAGAGAGGGAGGCGCGCAAAAACAATTTCCTGTATTCCCACATAGTGGTAGCACATGGCAGAAAAGGAAAAGTTAGGAAATAGGCGCGCTTTTTAATAAATCTGAGAGAAATTCTCCCTCGCAGATGCCATTGTTAAGTTGTGGTACGGGGAGCAGGCTTAATTCTGTGAATCAGAGATGCCTGCGAGGGCAGCAAGGAAGCTAAGGCAACAGTAACCGCACACAAACGTATAATCACACATACAAAATGCAAGTACAAGGGCACAGGGCAAGGGGGCAAGTGAGACCAAGCGTCCCTACACTGCATTCAGGGCGACTAACACAGCGCACTCTTAGTTTGGCTGGTGTTGTGTCGCTGGACGAACTGTACGAGTGGACACAGCAGGAGAGCTCTCGCATACTCTGGTTGGTTGAGTGGTTGACGGGAGGGGAAGACGTGTTGACTAGAGGTCACTTCATGCATTGGCGTTCGGCCGGGTCCCTCCGGCACAGGTTGGCTTCCCGAACCTTGACGTCCGACCCAAGCCAATGCGTCTTTCTTGCTCCTCTTCTCAGCTCTGTCTCTCTGGCTGATGTGGTTTCTCCATCTCTCTCTCTCTCACACACACGTACGCATACGCACTTATATATACAGGTTGTCCCACGTAACTTGAGCCAAAGATTTAAAAATGATAGGCACTTCGGACGTGAGTTGAACCGAATGCATAATGTTGGCACTTGCCTAGAGTGCTATATTTATGTTTCCCTTAACTAACCAATTAGTTATGTTCAATTAATCAACTTTTTAAGTATTGGCTGCATACCCCAAGTGTGATACGCAAAGTTGTAGAGCACCTTGAGAAACCTCTCAATAAATTGTTTCCAACGCGATATATCTCACGTGGTCCTTTCTTCTGCGTTCCAAAGAAAGCCCGCGAAATATGAAAAACTACCATGGGTGACGGGGCAATTGCGCACCTTTATTGTGTTGCTCTCAAGCTTGCGATGGATGAACAAGGATGGCTGCAGCGAGACTGGCCCGCGACATGGCGGTGTGTCCGGTGTAGGCATCTGGCCATGTGGTTTTTATCGCCTAGTGGCGTAAATACGTGTTGCTGGCCGAGCGGTGCCAAAGCGATAAAGCATCTAAGGAGACCAAAGAGAACAAGAACATTGCATTATTTTTTTATGCTTGAAATGGGCAAGAGCTGGCAGCCTGCCAACGGAGTGTAATGGGGTTGGGTGGGGAGGCGGCATTAGGGCCGGAATGATTTTCCAGTGACCTTCAATCCAAAAAGCACTTTTTGATTATAATGCATGTTCAAAGAGGTGACCATCTGCTGCAATGCACATTTGGCGTATCATAGGCACATTTTCCGAAGTATTCTTGATTGTGGTATCAGGGATGGAGTTGCAGACTTGTCTTATTTCTTTCTTTTAGGTTCTTTGATATTGTGGTTGGTGTCCGGTATACGTAGCCCCTGAGAAAGAAATCGAGGGGAGTTAAATCTGGCTACCGTGCCCGCCAAGCAATGGGCCCATGCAGCCCAATCTACTGCTGCGGTAATACTTTATGCAGCCATTTGCAAGCTTTGCTGCTGCCATGCGCGGGAGCACCATCATGCTGATACCAAATATCCTTGATCCTAGCCAGTGGAACTTCGCAAAGAGAATCCTGAAGCGCCCCATCAAGGATGTCATTGCCTCTTTTGCCTCTAAGCGTGTTATCAAATAACATGGGGCCAATGATAGTGCCACCAGGGTGTCTACCAACCGGGAAAACCGGGAATTCTCAGGGATTTTGAGTAGTCTGGAAAAACTCAGGGAAAAATCAGAGAATTTGTGCCTCTGTCAGGGAAAATTAGCTGTAATTTTATTGAAAGGGTCGAAAGCCGCGGTAACACTGGCCCGAGTAACAGACAGGAATCGTAATGAATCATATTTGACGTCCTGTCGTCGGCTGGAGGAGTTGCCAGTGTACAGTCAAAAACGACCGACTTTGCGGATTCCCAATAATTTGGATGGCTTCGCGGCACCACCACGTACCCCATAGAGTCAATGTATCAGAATGTCGGAAATTTCGGACGCAAGAACTCTTCGCTGTCCTATTCTCCGGATGTTTTGCCGTGACCGCAGGTCCGAAACGGCATTAATCAAAGCCACCACCGCTGCCATTTTGATTACCTTGCCACCTCGAACTGGCGCTCTCGCACGCAGATCCGCTGGCAGCCGTAGCCACCAGTGCGGCAACGCTAGGCCTAGCTGCTTCGACGTTCACTATGAAGCTTCTTGCTGTAGGAGGCTTCTTGAAGAAATTCCCTGCTGCCAGCAATGGCACGGACTCCGCCTTTGTGGTCCTCGCGATTGGCTTAGAAGCTTGGAAAGCACGATGCATTGCATAATGTCGGTTCCCAAAAATCAGCTTCGCCTCCGTGCTGAAATGTTACTTGGCGAAGCATACACAAAAGTATTGCAGTGAAGCCTAACAAGTGTGGGAAGGGGCTATTACCACGGGACACAGTATGTATCCCTCAATTATGCCTAATACGTGTACCGACAGGCCTTCAGAGTGTTTTCGAATGTGCTTGTGGTGGTTTAAGCCCTTAAGGGCAGTAAATGACATGCATTTATTTTTTCCAACTGGCCGATTTTTCGAACGTCTTCGCGGCCCCTAAGGATTTCGAAAAATCGGACGTGGACTGTGCAACTGACCAAGAATATGCTTCAAATGGTCCGTGGGGCGAACGAGTGGCGGTAGGAGGAAAAGCACAGAAAGGACCTATGCATTGAAGAATGAACGGGAAAGGAAGTGTGCTGCCGCCGTTTTGAAGTAGCTTGAGCTCAAAAAACAAAGTGTTGGCTGACGCCGAGATGCAGGTATCCTTCATACAAACCAAAATAAACTCCTTAAAGCAGTGAAACACAACACTGAGGCGTCGTGCGAGGGCTGAGAGTGTGTCAGGACAGTTGAAGTTGACTTACCAGCTGTTGAGAGAGAATCTAAATTGTGACAAAGTTAGAGCCGCATACCACTGAGGTTGCTATCAGTTGATAGAAATAGCTCATATTCGAAAATATTTGCTTCTGTATGAATGTCCTTTTTATTCGTATTTGAGAATGGTCCGACTCGATTTGCAATTTTTCGGAATGCATTTTATTTGCTGTGCATTTTACTAACCCCTCCCTTCTATTGTCTTTTTGAATAACATAAACACTACTCCTTAGTATTCAATATGGATTAAGTAGTTTCTTTTAAATTTTTTTCATATGCTTACTAGAGAGTGACAGCATTGGGCGATATGGTTTCAGCCCGTCTTGACATAAAGCATAGTTCTGCATCACTCAGGGAATTTTGCAAAGGCACTCAGGAAAAACCTGGAAAACTCAGGGAATTTGGAAATGTCAACTTGGTAGACACTCTGACCACCGTAAATTCCACACCACACATTAACCGAGCATTGATATTGGTGATGTGTTTTCAAAACTCAGTGAGGGTTTTCATCGCTCCAATATCGAGCGTTGTGGATGTTTACTTGGGCATTATGTGACAAGGTAGCTTCATCGGTCGACAGTATTTTGTTGAGAAAGCCTGGGTGCTCTTCCGTCTTGATTACAATCCAGTTTGCAAAATCCTTTCGATATTTGAAATCATGGGGCTGCAACATCTGGTGTATCTGCACGTGGTACAGATGAAGTTGCCTCTTCTTAAGTACTCTCCACACTGAAGACATTGACACTCCAGCTTCAGCACCCACACTATGAACACTTGCATGTGGGTCTGAAGAAAACTGACAGAATATCTGTCACCACGTCCTCGCCCAGGATTGAAGAGTTATGTTGTTTCTTCGTAAAAGTCCCAGTCTGTCTCAGTGTTTCATATGCACGCAAAATCGTCATTGAGCTCGGACGCGTACCTGGATGCCAGCATTGAAATAGCTCAACTGCGCTCCTTCTATGTCCACTTGACGCACCTAGAGCCAAATCCATATCCGCTCTTTCCTCATTGGAGTAAGCCATATCTGCGGCTCAACGTTGGTCAAAGCCAAATGGCGTTGCTGTGGAGAACATGCAGGGATACGGCCACCTGAGGAGCACTGAATATATTGCAGTTCGGTGAGATTGGTTCAAACGCGGTACATATGTTATGATCTGCATCCGGTAAACTGGAACGGCCTGCGGGCGCCCTCTCTCAGTGACTGACGCGGCGGTCACGGTGCAAAAGTGTGAAGCCAGACGCAGCACCTGATACTGTCACCACGAAGCGATGCGCACATGCAAGGTGCGAGATCAAGAAAGAACATCTGGTAGTAACTGTGAGAAGGAGAGCAGACGGGGCCAGTGCGAAAAGAGTCATCATCATCTGAAAAAGATATGCGTAATCCACCTTGAATATAGCCAAGATTTTTTTTACCATTAGTTAGTTTTGTCCCCGTGTGATTTATCCACTGTTATTTGAGCCCCTAGGTTTAAAGTTGTAGCATCATCGTCCAATTCGAAAACTACTACAAGGTCATTTGTGTACAAAGGCAAAATTGTAGCAGCAGTCATCGACTTCCATTGTTCCCACCCGCTTCGTCCTTTCCTTCTTTCAAGCAGAATCAAAATGCTGCTTTCGTCTTGTCTTTTTTGTGGCCTTCGATGCTTTATTACTTCGGCAACACTCCGCCAGCAGCTTGAATTTGCACCGTCATTGCGATAAGAGCCACATGCCTAGATACCTACACCAGGCATAACGCCCTGTCGCGGGCCAGTATTGCTGCAGCTGACCTTGTTCATCCATCGCACTCTTGAGAGCAGCACAATAACAGTGCGCAAGCACCCGTCACATGGTATTTTTACAGGCTTTCTTTGGAACGCGGAAAAAAGGACCAAGTGAGATATACCGTATTGATTCGAATCTAGGCTGATAGTTTTTTTCAAATAACCATATTCCAAACTCCAGGGTCAGCTTAGATTTGAGGATTTAAAAAAAAAAAAGTGCCAGTTTTTCATTGAAACTGCTAAATATGGTGCATAGCTAGCGTCATTTAAAAAAGTCACTATCGCAGCCACTACTAGCTGTGCCAGTAGCCAACCGTACACAAGCGAGGTCACCATTTTGACCTGTGTCGTGTCGGCCGTATCGGTGGGCAGCGTGGTGTTATCGTGATGGCACCAAGCAGGAGATGCCACTACAGTGCCGCTTTCAAGCGAAAAGTTGTGATAGCCACAGAGGCATCGTCGAACCTTCAAGCCGGGCAGGACTTCGGCATCGACGAGAAAAACGTCCGTCGTTGGAGGGGACAACGACAGCAGCTTTTTGCGTGCGCTGCAACGAGGATGGCATTTAGCGGACCAAAGAAAGGCCTTCACCACGAAGCGGAGACAGTTTTGGCCGACTTTGTTCGGACGCAGAGAGCAGCTGCCCTTCCAGTGAAAACAGAAGTGCTCCAAGCGAAAGCTAGGGAACTTTCGAGGGAGCGAGGCCTAACGCCAAAGGATTTCAAAGCCAGCCGCAGCTGGCTTCAGAAATTCATGGAGCGCTTCGGCTTCAGCCTCCGACATTGCACTTCAATCACCCAGAAGCTGCCAAGCGATTTCGAAGAAAAGCTGATAGCTTTTCAGCGCTACGTGCTGCGAAAGAGAGAAGCGGCAGGCTACAACCTTGGGCAAATTGGCAACGCCGACCAGACGGCTTTGTATTTTGATATGCCAGTGGCGTATACCGTGAATGAAAAGGGTGCCAAGGAGGTTAAGGTGGGCTCTGCAGGCTACAAGAAGCAGCGTGCAACTGTGATGCTGTGCTGCACAGCTGATGGACTTAAACTCCCTCCTTATATGATATTTAAAAGGAAGACGCTGCCTGCTCGAGAAACTTTCCCATGAAATGTCATTGTACGGGTAAATGAGAACAGGTGAATGACAGGTGCGATGGTGGAAGAGTGGGTTAAGTGGGTTAAGGTCAAAAGGCGTCCAGGAGCCCTTTTGACAAAGAACTCACTCCTTGTCGTTGACTCTTACCGTGGGCACTTGACCGACAACGTGAAGGCTGCGCTCGCTCAAGCGAACAGGGACCTCGCTGCCATACTGGGCGGCATGACGGGCCAGTTGCAGCCACTTGATGTCTGCATCAACAAACCTTTCAAGGATCGTCTGCAGAAATATTACACGGACTGGTTGACTGACGAAGACCACATGCTAATGGCAACAGGCCGCATCAAACGTGCATCGCTATCGCAGTTGGCGAGCTAGGTAGTTGCAGCGTGAGACGACATCCCAGGTACTCTGATCATGCGCGCCTTTAAAAAGTGCCGCATATCTAATGCGCTGACGCATATCTAATGCGCTGATAGTGCACTGTTTGAAGGTGCCAGTGACAAGGAACACAGCGACGACGACGTTGAATGAGCTCTGCACGTTCAGATTCAATAAATGCTGTTTGCATTTTGTGAACGCTGTCCTTGCTTTTCTTGTTAGGCCTACATTCGAGGTAATATTTTTTTTTTGTTGGCTTCAGACTTTAGGGGGTCGGCTTAAAATCGGGGTCGGCCTAGATTCAAGTAAATACGGTATCGTGTTGGAAACAGTTTATTGAGAGGTTTCTTAGGTGCTCTGCAACTTTGCATATCACACTTTAGGTCTGCAACCAATACTTAAAAAGTTGATTAATTAAACAACTAATTGGTTAGTTAAGGGGAAAATAAATATAGCCTGAGTAACTCTAGGCTAGTGCCAACATTATGCATTCTGTTCAACTTGCGTTCTGAGTGCCTTTCAGTTTTAATACTTTGGCTCAAGTTATGTGGGACACCCTGTATATGATGTTGGGTGCTCTCTGTGAATTGTTTTCCCAGTTTTTTTTTATATTGTACCCACAAATTTTGTGTATGTGTGATAGCTTTGCCCCCCACTGTAATGTCGATGAGTTGCTGTGGGTATGAAACAAATAAATAATAAATAAATGCCATGCACAAGCCTATATTTATCTCAATGCATATCCATGCTTTTAATAGGTGGCAGTGCACAATTCATGAGACAATGGAGGCAGAAGCTTTTCTTTTCCTTTCTTGCTTTTTTTATATAGGAGCTAAAGCATGTTGGCAAGTGGAATCTTTAAATATATTCTGGCTACATTTAGTCACAATTCAAGATAATAGCATAGCACATAAAGGCGTTAAGGAAAGTCTTAAAAGAACAAATTGGTGTTTGTATGGTGGTAAAGAAAACAGGAAGGTGGATTGGGTAGTAGTAGAAAGAAAGGTTATGCACTCAAACCCGATGACACCAGATCTGGGCACAGCGAATTATGCCCAATGTCCAACATGCAGAAACTTGGCGACATTTGTAGGAAATTTCTTTAAAGGGACACTAAAGGTTACCAGAAACTCAAGTTAAAGTGGTTGAGCAATGTTCTAGAACGTCTAAGGCGTCAATATAATCGCGAACAGAGCTTTAGTAACCGAGAAATTGAGGTAAATGCATGACACGATTTGAGACCCCCCAGCGACATTCCGGTACTAGCCCGATGACGAAAGGACTCCTAATAATTTGTGTTACTAACACTCAACTACGCGTATTAAAAATATCATTTCATTCGATTATAAGACGGAAAAAAATGCTACTTGTCTACGTCTATTCGATTCTAAGAAAAAATAACATTTTGACGTTACCCTTCAGTAATATGGGTGTTCGAAAGGTTTCGTTTTCGCTCGACTCTGCGCGCTCGACTCTGCGCCGCGCACGCTTTGGAGTTTCAGTAGTTTCGTTATCGCGTCGTGCTGTGAGGGTTCTGCTGGCTCGCGAAACTTTCATTTGGAACAAGCAGCGAGAATGCCATGTCCATGTGATGTCGTGGGAAGCCCTCGTTGCTTTCCCGCTCTGGAGAGCCGGTGTCGAGGCCGCCGTCGTAGTACGCAACGACGCCGGCAGTGCGAGCCCTCAGCAGCAGGTCGCGCTCGTCGGTGCTCAAATCGCTGAAGTTGAGCCCACCATCGCGAGCCAATCTGTCGGTGTCAGGGTCCATTGCGACGAGCGTCGAAGTTAGCGTCATAGAATGAAGTACCAGCTTATGGGCGTCTTGCGCTGGAGTTTGAGGTATAGTAGCGGCGCCTGGTGGCGGTGCGGGAAACGACATCTGGGTCGTGCCAGCTTGGGTCGTATTGAGCCCTGGCTGTGGCGAAGCACGTTTCTAGGCCGAGTTTTGCGTCGATTCGCACATTTTTATGCCCTGTTGCGAGTGCGAAAAGGCTCGTCGCTTCTCATAGACCACGTCGACCACGCTGCGAGCTCGCCGCAGCCTATAGTTTAACGAGAACGGACTCCCACTTTCGCTCTGCTGTCGGCTCTGTCTTGGCTCTGTTTCTGGCCGCGCGTTCGCGTTTTGCGCAGAAAAGCCGTAGCGCCGTCTGCGGGCGCCGTTCTACTCACCGATGGCGCAACGTCACTATGAGACCATGATGTCAGTACTCCTCGATCGGAGGGCGGGCGATTTGAACTGCGCTAGAGGTACGCGGACGCTTCAGAACGCATTTTCTCTTAAAATAAGTCTCTCCTTGGCACGAAACAAGCGTTTCGAGGTTTCTGTGATGGTATTTCAACAGTCCACGTTGACTTAATAGTAACCTTTAGTGTCCCTTTAAGGAATACTGATATGACATTTTGTAACAAATTAAGGTCCTAGACGTCGAAACATTGAAAAACAAAATACTGGGAGGCCTCAGAGTCACTTTAAAATTTAGTATAGAGTTCAACCTCGATATAAGGAAGTCAGTAAATTTGGCAATTTGCGCCTTTATATTGAAATTTTGTTCCATTTAAATTAGACTGTTATGCGAATTAAGTCGCCCATCGATTTTTCATACACGAAAGGGACTGAGAATTTTCTCGAATTATTGGTCAGTCAGAAAAGGCAAATTTGGATGAGAAATTCATTTTGTTTAATTTGAGAGCTGGCAACGAAAGATACGGTTTTATACTTTGTCGATGTCGGCGTGACAGCATGATTCCAGGCATGCTTTTGCGTCCACTCTCTCCTTGTGGTTGATAGTGCCACTCACAGTGGGACCCATGCTATCATAAAAAGCACCTGCTGCGGGGAGCAAATATTTCATCTGCCTCTTGTTTCAACACGTATCCGAAACTTGAGATTACGGAACCTCCAGTAGTAAACGTGCTGGAAGACAGCGCGTTTCTTCTTGGCACGTCCCCTCTTTGCACGCGTAGCAGATTACCTCTAAAACAGGGCTTTGTATCTGCTCAGCTGTGTTGACAACCATGCGAAGCCATGGCCGCGCAAAATAAAAAGATGCAGGTCAGCGTGCCCGCCCCCGCTTCTTCCTCATCACATTACAGCGAATGGGTTCCTTTCCCTTGATCGTGTGGGAAGGCGGCACTCGTCAAGCCACCACCTCGGCTCTCCCTCGGACACTTGCACCCAAAGCATAAGTACGCGGGGTGCGAGAGGATCTTATCACACTTGGACTTTATATGCAGCATCGTGCTGCTATGCTTTGGAGTTGCTCTTGCTCCTGGTGGTCATTCACCATTTGCGTCTGCGGAAGTTCTATTTATTGTCTCGGTATTACTTGGCAGCATTGAAATTCCGTTATATTGAAATCACGTATAAACGCATTTCATTGCATTGACTGTGTAAGTACATGGTGTTCTGTAGACGTGACATTTTTATTTATTTATTTTATTTATTTCACAATACTGCAGGCCATGACAGGCCCAAGCAGGAGTGGGAAATTAAAACATAATTAAAGTAAATCGGGATTACAGATCAATAACGCCATTAGCAATCAAACAGGGTTACATAACTACACATATAATACATACTTGGTAACAAGCAAAAAAGAGAACTAAACATTATAACATTACTAAACATTATAAAACTAAACATTATGTAAAGCTAAACACTTCCTTATAAAAACAATTTCGTTACATTGAAGTTCATTATAGTATCGAGGTTTAACTGGGCTAGCATGCTGAGCCAGGAGCAATAAAGTGTCGTCACAGGTTTTTGTTGTTGCGGAGAATCGCAAGCATCGCAGGATAAATAGCGAGAGAGAGAGGCTATTTAACGATCCTGTAGAAGTTTGCCCGGCATGCCACTCCATATGGGTATGATAAACAGTGCAATGATGTTTACAGTTCACAACAACTACACAACATACACAAAACTCCCCACTGAACACTTGGCGGAAGTGTCTCATTGAGACCAACATCTCCAAGTAAACTCAAAAGTGCCTTTGTTGCATGAGGTCCACAGGTAGCATTAGCCCATAAACCAAGAATATGTCTTACCTGAATGGATGGCAGACTTTGGTGAATGTTCATTGCGGACATCAAGGCCCTTCTTTGTAGTGTAAAAGCCTACAAGCACAGATTAAGTGGGCAGTGTCTTCCCATATGAACTAGCAAAGTGTTTAGGTAGGGGCCACCATCCTGCTTCCAATTGTTGCAGAGCTATTTGATAAATGCGTAGTATCAAATGTGCAGTAGACTGTAGTGAAGGTGACTTGTTGTAGTCCATAGACTAATAAAGTACTGTATGAGAGTTGTAACGATGGACATTATACCTAAATAAGTTTTCATTCTGTGAAGTTAAACATTACTGGTCTGAGTATTCTGGTTGCTTGACTCAAATGTATGCAGCCTTTTAGAACGCAGCTCCTTGGCGCCAGTTCCTGCGTTTCACTGCACCGTCGTCTCTTACCGTAACCAAGACCATCATCCGCGCACTGCTCTAGCTGCGCATGCTCCTGCTGCCATCTCTTGCGCACGGCGCGAGTCTTGCTCTCCCCTTGTCCTCCAAAGCTGGATCACATGTTCTTGCCTATCCTCTCGCCCCCTTCCTCTGCGCAGCTTCGTTGCGGTGACTCTTGCCGCTACAGTCCACTCCGCCCTCGCTGTCTCTTCTCCCACTGTCGCGGCACTGCTGCGGTGTTGGCGGCAGGTGCTCCTTGCCACTTCACGCGTGATCCACGGCTCTGCGCTCCTCCGTCTATGCGTCGCGTGGCTGTACGGCGCTCTCAGCCATGTCTCTGGCTTCCCCGTTTGCGGGGTGCGTTCCTCAGTGGCATTTGTCGCCTCTGGCAGTGCTTGCGCCTGGCTGTCCTTCTCCCGCCTCCACTCTTGCCCTATACTTCCCCTTACCTGGCGCAGTGCCATTGCAGTGACTTGAAAGACAGTTACAGCATTTCATCCCCTTAATTATACTTCCCACCCTAACCTTGTGCAGCCACATGAGGGCTGTCTGTGAGTCAATGAGTGTGTGACCTCTACTCAGTACCCCTGTTCTCCACCAGTTTCGTCATCCCACCTCAGAAGAAACATGAAATAATAATTGCTAATATTCACTGCGGTGGTGACCCACTAGGAGATGGCGCTTCACCGGAGCGCTGGCTTGATAGCAGCAGATCGCAGTGTGGGCTTCCCAATCCGAAACGTAGAACCACCTCTGTTCGGCACTGCATGTTCGGTGTGCGGTTGCCTGTTGTTGTAGTAAGGCAGCAGCTGCGCTCAAAGATCGCATTACCAAGAAGCATAATAGTCGGCCAATTTTCCTTTCATAATTGGGTACATGCTGGATTTCTACTTCATTGAGAAGCTGTAATGGGATATTTTTTATTTGTTTTCTACTTTGAATGTGTAAAAACTGTATGTGTGTTAGACTGAGGCAGCATTTCAGGGTCTAGTAAATACTGCAGTTTAACCCACTTATAACAATATCCAAGTGCCAAGAAAATCCCATTATGGTTTTAAAGAACTGAGGTTCTCTAAAAAGTGTGCACCTACAGTCGCACCTCAATATAAAGAACACAGATATATGGTACATAGCAAAGTAAATATTAAGTATTCTCACTGATGTCAGTTTGCAAGGAATATCGGATATAACGAAGCTATGTATGCATCCGGATACAACTTCGTTATAATGATGCTCGACTGTATTATCAAGCATTTTGCACTCTGCAACCACTTGGAATGTGGCCACATCAGCTCTGGATCGAACCCGTGACCTTGCCATGGGAAGTGTGGAGCGCATGCCGCTGGTAAGGGGCTGAGCAAAGGCTTCTCCATCACCCAGGCAACCACCATGTGCTCGCATTGCGCTGCCATTGCCGCTTTTCTTTTTTCTGTTTCTTGTTCTTTTGTTCTGCGTCTCATCCTCCTCCTCAGCATCGCCCTTGTTGTACTCCTCTACCAACAGCCGCCGCACCTCGTTGAGAAGCGTGCTCACTACCGTGCCTGTCTGCGGGATTCTCCCGTGGAAGCCGGATTATAACTGGTATTTCGTCTTACGCAGCTGCACTATAAACGGTATGCGTAAACATAGAGTTCTATGGGAAGATCAACGGGAGTCAGAAAAGGCCGCGTTATAGCCAGTATTTCGCTATAAAGGGTTACCTTACAAGTCATCTAAGCTGTATCCAATAATTTGTTACTGCATATACATGTGTAAAACCTTCACTTTCTTTTTCATTACTAGGTGTAAGCTTTACGATTGGCAGCCTTATGGTGACTCACTAAAGCATAGAACTACGCTCAAACTGCTGTACAAGTAAATGCGACCACCGGCGGTAGATTATAAGCACATTTACAGTCACCCACCGCTTCTTCTGAGATTTGGACATTGCCTAGTGTCGTCTTGTAGTGGTTTGAGGGAATTAACCAACACACGAGTTTGTACAAGGGGCCGATTCTTTAACAGCTATGCGCGAGCGTCGACTGGCCGGATGGCCAGCACCTTCTAACGATGTGATCTCTTGCTGACCTCGTCGCTTTGTGCTGTTAGAAGGTGCTGACCAGCCAGCCAGTCACTGCTCCTGGTTGTTAAGGTATTGGTTGACCATTAAGGAATTGCCATAAGTGCATGTCGCTTAGTGAACCTTTCTTTTTTCGTCACGTTTTCACACTCCAAAGCGGAGATGCGGGCCTTACACAAGTAAATAGGTACCTCCATGTTCATTATGGGAAGTTTTCACTGTATCATGTCTTACAGCAACAACTTGTCTGGGTGCCTCAGCCCTTGTCAATTATGATGCACTGCAAAAGGAGTTTCCGAGAAGAGCGAACACTTTATGAAAACCACACGGCTATATCTATCCATGTTGGTGCATAAATCGTAATGTTCATCTATATAAAAGCTTGCATACAATGTGGCCCACTTCACTCTACTGCAATGACTGCAGCGAGGTAAGGTGAGGATTGAAAGGTTTCACGTATGTTTTAGGTGTTTGATAACTGTTGCGTCAATTTAACACCGGGACAGCAAAACACGTGGTAAATTGCGCGAAAACATCTACACATAGAAATGCCTGTCATTGAAATTCACCTATTTTTCATTGTGGTTACGTGCTGCTGTCAGAATCAGGAGCATGCATGGCACAAGTTGTTGTTTTTTATTCATGTTGAGAAACTTCCTGCACTTAGTGTAAAAGAGAAAAGAAGACATAAGAATAGAAGGTAACAGGGCACAAGGAATGCTTCTTTCAATCCTTTTGCCTTCCTTTCTCTTTTCCACTAAGCACTGAAAATGTCTTATTTCTTAAGGACAAGACACATAAATACCCGAAGAAGGTGTTTTTTTTTTTTTTATCTAAATGTGCAGGATACACCTAGGAGAAGCATATTCCAAAAAAGAAAATATTGTATTTTGCAGAAACATTTTCAGTGAATTGGGGGGCAGCATCAGGCAGAACCTTGCAAGCTAGGTTCATCCCAAGCCACCTATGGCTTCATTTGAAATTTCTAGGGATACTTCTCGTCGGATATGAAACCTAGATGCACATTGCGTTTCCTCTGCGTTACTTGCGTGATACCACTGCAGCCAGGGACGCTGCGTCATTCTGTCTCCTCTGACCGTGCTTTCAAAGGAAAAAGAAAGTGAGCCAAGTGCCAAACTACTACTTCTTTGTTTTGGGTTCCTGCTCTAATCCAACAACTGACGCCTGTCATTCAGTGCTTGCCGAAGACTCCGTACTCAGTGCTGAAACTCAACTAGAAAAAAAAAAAAAAAATTCTGGTGTGCCAGTTGCAGTAACACTCGTGCGTAAAAGGTTTTAATAATGTCGCGACTACAACTAGCCCAGCTGTATGTATTCACTACTGCATTCACACGATTGCAGACATCCTGGGCAATGGTGCCATGAAGCCAATCCACATCATGAGGGGCGTCCCCGGTTGGCTACAGGGCTTTCAGGGAAACGAGTTCCAGATGCTGCTGCGCAAAAGGCCCGTCGTGTACCACTGGAAGCAGACACGGCCCACCGACTTCCACAAGCTCACCAAACGCATCCGGTGGCTCTACAAGGTGCTGAACCATAGGACACGCTCAAACTGATTACAGTGGCGGGAACCAGAGCTTGATCTGTAGTCGTGTAATAAAGCAATGCCGCACGTTGGCGCTATATTGGTCTCGAGGTTTGCACGTTCCTTTGCGAGCTGCAGCAGGCTCGCCAACAGTTTGTGCTTGTGTATTTCGAAGTTTTGGATAGTTCGGATGAATGTTTAAAAATGCTCTCGGACCTGCTACAGTCTCTTTTCTGCACTTTGAGGTCGCTCGGTTTAAGCGATTCAAACAAGGTAATCTCTCGATTCGAGCACTTTAGGTTTACAGAGGCGCAGAATGTGCTAGTGAGAAGTAACTGTTCAGGGTATACACAAAACAGCATGAAATAGTCACAAGTGTGCCCGTGATTGACACGCGTCTGCTGGTGTGCATCTCGACAGGTGCCATATTAAAGTGGTGCCTCTGACCCATTTGTTAGGACTGCATATTGGGTATTGGTAACAGTGAATAGTGCAACAGCACCATGTATAACAGGGACGATAGCAAGGAGAATGCAGGACACGGGTTGACCATCATCTGAGCGTATTGCATGAATCACAACTGTTTCTACCAGGTGTATTTTTTTAACGTTATACTAAAGAATTAAAAAAAAAAAGCAATCCTGTTCCATATAGCACAATTCTAATCCTTCAAAAAACTCAAAGAGGCGGACATTACTTGCACCATAAATCTAAATGAATGACTAATCAATAAAATTACCAATTAACTATCTGAAGGTCAATTTTTTTCATCAAATGCAACCCCCCACGGAGGGTTGATTTTTTTTTACTGCAGATTTAAAATCGTCAATGACCCATCTTGAAAAAGAAAGTTGACTGCAGTTCTTTTTAGAGTGACCATTAAGTGACAAAAATATTTTACATTGGTAAACAGGCATTGTTTATTCATGAGTACAGATGGGCTTGCATAAATACTTACAATAAGAATGAAAAAGTATATCCACTGGAATAGATATATTCCGATTCGGCAGTTGGGCAGTAGTTCGCATCGAAGGAATCGCTGCTCGGCTCGTTTGCAGCAGAGCACACACCCATAGCTTAATCAAACCGTGTAACCCTTCGTCCCATCGTCAACGACTGGCAGTCAGTTTTCGTGAGTCTCAAGAAAAGAAATGCAGGCATGATAGCATCGTTCGTATAAGACGCCATCATTTACGATACCAGTCCTGCCTGTGAACAGGTGTAATTGCACCCCTGTGAGCAATATACGAGTGAGAATCCAGTGGTGAGCCTTTGAGGTTTAGAAACCAGATAGAAATCAGTTTTTGCGAGCGCAACAAACACAAACAGCCGCGATATGAAACCAAAATTAACTGCCCTGTGCCTGTGCATGCATGGATGGGCAAGCAGTCATTTTCGTGGTGGCATAAACAAGCCGTAGAATTAAAACCAAGCGACTACAGAACAAAAAAAGAAAAGTGTCTTGCATCAACATGGGGTGGCAGCATTTTCTGGGCAACAGAGAGTCGAAAAATTGGCGCATTTTTCAAACATACAAATGGCATTGTAAATATACGGCGTCAACCATTTGGGAGTTGTTCGCGGTACCATATATTCATGTCCTTGACCTTCGAAGGGTGAAGTGCTCAACTTAAATACATTGCAGTACATACTATTGCAGATTACTAATTGTAGCCGGCGTGTTGGCAAGACGTAGTCAGTTGAAAGGAAATGTAAGTATGGTACCAACTTTGAGGTATGCGATATAAAACTTGAAGAAAACGTGCACTGTTGTTCCACTTACTTAACAAAATACCACTTTACGCACTGAAGCATAAAAGTAACTACTAGACAGTCAAATGTTATTTCATTGCAGACTTTGAGAAATTGTACTGTATTCAAATTGATGTCATTCTGATAATTTCTTACAAGTGCTTGCAAGCTTACCAGTAGCAATTAGTAAATTTTAATGTTTCTGGGCAAGTAGTTGCAGTGGAATCTCGTCGATACAGTTCTGCATAATACGTTTTTCAGGACGATACGTTTCTTTTTCTTTTCCCTGCCAAGGTTCCATAGGAGCAGTGTATTTTCATGCTGTTATTACGATTGTGTTTTCGCCTGAAATTGGATAATACAACCTTAGAACTGGGTACCTTGCTTTTTTAATGATGGGATAACTTTTGCAAGTCACCATTTCGGGGAAATCCACAAATTTTTATTAGAGTGGTTTACCAAGGTGAGTAATGTGTGTGACGATACCTTAAATAAAGTTTTTATTATTGCCATGGTAATGTCATTGGGGCCTGGCGCTGATTTAGGCAGGTGGCTTAGTAAATTTTCCAGCTCCGAAATCGTAGCTACTTCGAAGTCTTCACCATGAGTAGGCGGTGTAGTATGATTGGGCAAAATCGACTCAAAGCGACATTCTAGGCCTTTAGCAGTATCTTCCAGTAATTTGGGCAATTCACAGTGTGTCGGAATTACAGAGTCAATGTTTACTTGTGCCGGAAGGACCTCTTTATTTCTCAGAAATCGAAAGAGTGTTTTTTTCTTGGTCGCCTTTGAAAGAAATTCGAAGTGCCCACAATCAAAGTTGTCCTTCGCATTTGCGACTGTTCTTTTAAATGTTGCCGCCGCAAACTATGGTCTCCAATTGCTAGGACACTGGTTATGAAGTTGTTTTTTGCAAAGCTGCTTTTCTTATCCTGTAATCGTGCGAGCACTCTGTGTTCCACCAAGGGTTAGAAGATCCACTTTTAGTGGAGTGCACAGGGAATTTAGATTTTTTTTTCGGAATATCTTAAAACAGACAATAAATTTGTGGCCTTTTCTCCTTCGTTATCCAATTGCTGGTTTGATAAAGCCATTTGTGAGACCTTTTTGAATGTGCTGAAATTAACAAAATTATTTGAATGCATGGTAACCTGAGTCGATGGGCATACGAGCTCAAAAAGAATATGAAAATGGTCACTGATTGGGTGCCGAAGTTTATAGCAGACCAAGTGGAAATACGCAAATTAGTACTAGCGAAGGTGAGATCCATTGTGGATAGTGACTTACTACTAATAAGTGTCGGTGTTCGTGCGTTAATGCATGATAAACTTTTGTTAGCAGCCTAATCCCACAAACGTTTACAACTCGAATCGGTCTTCTACCCCGACAAAGTATGATGGGAGTTATAGTCTCTGGCAAAAATGATTACTTTTCTGCAGAACATAATTACTGTATCTAGGACACTAGTATTCAGAATACCTCTGGGGAAATACAGATTAACTAAAACAAGTGGGATGAAGCCTGGAATAGAAATGTCTGTAGCTAGAATTTTGTTTTCTGAAGTCATAAGCTGGTAAGCCATTTAAGCCCGGTGCACAATTTTTGAGGAGATAAAAGATAGCCAAGCCGCCACTGCGAAAGGGAAGGTCTAAGCGAAATGTATGGTAATTTTTTGTGAAATGCCTTTTCTTCTGGTAACCATGTATCTTGGATTGCAATGATGTGAGGTGAGTGTTGGCCACAGAGATAATATAAGTAAATAGCAGTGAAATAAATGGAACGACAGTTCCACTGTAATACTTTTATGATACCTATGTTGTGCAAAGACCGGTAGCAGAAACTGCCTTGTGGAGGATGCTACCCTTCAAAAAATATTTTTTAAATATTCTCCTTCTGGCATTTTTTAGTTTTCATGTTGTGTGTCGTCGTAGATCGCTGCGCGACAGGACATTCGTGGTGTTTAAGAGCACGGGAGTCTATCTCTATGGGCATTTCTTGCAAGCCACAATCCGAGCTCCAATCTGATTCCTGTTTTGCACGATTCACAGGAGGGGTCTCGTTAGGCTGGATTTAACTTTTTGTCATCTTCAGGACTGTTGTTGTTCTCTCCTTCGGCTCGTCGTAACAATATTTAAGAGAGAAAGCGCTTTCATACTTTGCTTGCCATTCTAAAACTAGAGGAGCTCCAGTAATGGCAAAAAGAGACTAACACTTCTGGTCGTTCATTTCTTGGGCAAGCACCACGAAGACAGGTCTTTGACGTATAATTTTTATTTGCACAACATTTATAAACTGCAATCTCACATCTCAACATACTGCCATGTCACTCGCCACAATTTAGGAACAGCGACACAACATGGCTGTCGAAATTTTCAGAGTGTTTCAGTATGAAAAAAAATAATTTCGATTTATGTATTACAAGTTTATTATGAAATCCTGCATCTGCTTAGAGAGCATTGCAGGGGGGTTGTCACATGGTTGTACTTGTGATTTTTTTAAAAACAATTTGATACACGGTGACACATAAAGCAATTATGGCTGTTGTAAAAGAATAGTAAAAAGAGGGCACTGTCTACAATAACAGAGCATATTGAAACACAGCGATACACAAGCGCTACTTCAAAATAAGAAAACAAATTAAAAACAAAAAAATGTCCCGTACCGTTGTCAGATTGGGATGCATGGCGAAATTTAGGCACAGACATTTGTTAACTTTGTTGTGCTCCACGACTTAGTGCATCAGATTGACCAAAACTAAAGATAGTGCATACAATTGGCATGTAAAGTCTTTCTTTGCCGTCGCAATATGTGCACTGATTCTCACTTCAATGGCTGCTTACACTCAGCTCAACAACAAAGCACCCCGCATTGCATTAGAATGCACTTTGTATAGTGCTATCACCGTTATGACAGTGCTGACATTCTGAAAGCCCTGCTGAAAGGCACCCAGTCGATCGCTTGCCCTTCCAATGTTGCATGTAATAGCAGTGCACGCTGCAATGTAAAACTGTGTTATTCCAGTCATGACATAGCAACCGCACTGCACGTAGCGTCACCTAATGGTGGCCCCATCGCACAGCACGCAATATCCTGCACATTAATTCAGGATTCATGCACGCATGGCAGCGTGTGAGCCAGCAATAAGAAAATGACAGAACTGGTCGGAAAACCAGCTATGGTAAAAGGTGCAATCTTCAACTGGGTATAGGTGCAACCGGGAGTACTCAGCCTTCTGAAACAGCGACACCTGTTAACTATCGGCAAATTTCCTTACGACAAGGCAGTGTCTTGCTTTTGCTCGTGAGAGGGTAGCACAATGAAAGGCGCTCGTGAGTCTTTGCAGGCATGCTGTGGTTAATTTTGCTGTCTGTTTCTGCCCACACCTGAGGTTTCATAGCACGTAATCTTTGGTAAAAGGGAACTGTTTAATGATGCGTCCAATATGGGGGCTCTCACTTTCTTTGAAAGCACCAATCTCGCAGCATTCTGTCGAAACCGCCGTGGTAGTTTTCAGAACGCTACTGTGTTAACAGACCAAATTATTGTTGCTATAGCAACAGCAGGATGCAGAAATGCCTAAACTAGCAGTGGGAAATGTACAGCATGATAGCGTCATTTGTTTTAAAGCAGCGTAATCAATGCCAAATTTCCTAGCACTAGCTTTTTATAGCACTCTGGACCTCGGTCTCTGCGTAAATTAAAGCATTCACCACTGAAGAAAAAATAACCCTTCTTATTAAAAAAAAAAAAAAAATCCATAGAGTGTGCATGGCAATGCAGTATTATCTTTGAAGAGATGGAAGAGAAAGGAACATAGATAGCCAATTATACGGATGCATTTCTTCCTACATCCCCAGATTAAAAAGAAGTGGTTTGCATTGAAACATGCTGTTTGGGTCAGTTTATAACACTTCTATGTAAGTCTTCACACTGGCTCACGCTGTACATTAAAAACACTGCACTTAATGATTTTCACACTAACATGCTAAGATGGGCAGCTTCGAAAGGTGTCATACTCCACAGAAAGGGGAGTACAACAGGTATGAAGGTGAAGTACCTGTTGTTTTGCAGCTGCAACACTAGCGGCACGTAGCTTACGGTTCCTGAAGCTCCTAGTAATCGCTTACTCTCTCTGGTGGACACATGTCTGTTCATCCTGACACATATCCCACCGCACTACATACCGACCATTGAACCCTGCCTAGGTAACGAATCCCTTCAACCTACGCACAATTACTGTGGTGATGGCAACATGTGGTGCTGCTTGGTCTCCATGTCAGCTGCGCGTGGACTTGGGCGTGCAAAGGCCGAGTCGCTCTCGCCACATCAAATTTGTGCCACCAGTACGTGCAGATGGAGATGAAAAAAAGAAAATGTCTGCTGCTTCGCTGCATCACACTCCCAGCAGCCCATCAAGCGCTGTTTGATGTGCGGCGTACATTTGGCATTTCGATCAAAAGCATGGAATGCCTCCTCTGGCCGCGTAAATCTGGCCGAGCACGAGATAAGGCCCATTATAGCTTTGTGCCTGGCCAACTTGATTGATCGGCCAGAACTGCTAGCTTGCCTAAAGTCATCGAGGTAGCGGGATTTGGGCCTTGAGAGTGTTTAGTGCATCCAGAGCAGCTTGTGCCTTTAGATTCACTCTATTCCTTCCTACCTCTGTCACCTTTCCTTATTTTCTTCTCCTTTCCCCACATTACTGAGCGATGTTCAGGTGTCAGCCGCGTGCTAGACAGGTATGGTGCCATCAGCAGACTTTCCTTTTCTCGGTCAATCAATCTCACTCTCTCTCTCCTAGAGTTCCGGAAATATTTAAAGAATTTAGAGATACCACCGTTCTCTTTCCTTATGCTTCTTGCTTCGAAGCACACATTGTGTCTTTTGGTCTTTTTGGTCTTTTTCACCGACCAGCTGCCCACCGCAAAAGAGAATGTGGAAAGTTGTAAGAGAGGCAGGAACACCTTTTTAGCCCGTAGACACATTATGGTATAGATGCCCCAGTACTCGTAGGCTGGCATATAGGCTGGCGACAGCTTTTCACTGAATCTGCACAAGCTCACTGCCAGGGAAAGTCGGAGCTGTTCACAATTAAGCTGTGTTGTCTGGCACAACATGAGTGATGAAACATCGAATCCCCAGCAGTCTTGTAGCATCAATGCATCTTTGAGGCTTTTCTGTGGTAGCAGAAAACTTGGGATAGTAGTTGGTGAACGTTCATCCTGGACAAACAGCATCAAAGCAGATGGCGACTGTATCTTACCGAGTGCTCATCTGCTTTGATGCTGTTTGTCCAGCATGAGCGAGGATTCTGTGCGCCAGGAATAACATTATCACAGCAGTCTTGGCATGTTGACCACACATGCCGAGATCTGTGATGGCCACGCCAACGCACTATCGGCGTGCTGCAATGCAACTTTGCGTACGGTGACCCCTGGCGGCTGCCGCATCATCCTCGAAACTCTGGCGACAATGCCAGCAGAAGAGGCGCCGGCATGCCCAGCAGGCGTCCACCTTGCTAGAGCTGTGGCGTTCCAGGCAGGTCTTGCAGGAGGGGCATGCCAGATGCTTGCCAGGGTCCTTGGCCAGCCATGGCTGCTGCGACGTGAGGAAGGAAGGGGGGTGGAAATAGATTTTGTAGCAATATTAACAAGTACTAACGAGGAGGTGAAGGTGTTTGGTACATTGGAATGGTTTCAACTGTGTTCTAACTTGAAGTAATGTGGAGCCTTCTTGGGCTGGAGCCAGTGAAACCCTGCACGAGCCTTATCTTCAGCTGCTCCCAGAGCAGTCAGAGGAGCTACGTGATTGGATCTCGGTCGCACTCCCAGCTCGAAGGTGAGAGCGCTTCCGAGTGCTCCAAGTTGGAGCATAGTGCTCTGATTGAATAGTGTGTTCCAAGCACTTGGTTTTGGCCATCGGAATGTAGAACCCGCCACCAGGGTGCTCTAGACCACTTGAAATCGACCAGCCGAACGTACCATTTGAGAGATAAACGTCTCCTGCTGGTAATCTGTCTCTTTTAGCTAGGTTTCTTCTCTCCTCTACTGCACCTGATAATGTTCCCTCATGCACGAAGCTCAGACCAATTCCATTGATTGTTAATATACAGCACAAATGAAGCCCGCACCTTTGAGAAACCACTGTGGTTCAGTTTTTTCTTGTAGGTTTAAAGAGCTATATAGTTCTTTGTTTCATGATTAGCAGGCAATGCAGTGAAAGCTACACAAGTACTGTGACCATGAAGTCGTCCACACATTTCGTAGTGGTGTTGTTTTTTTCATCAGCGACACATTCTACGGAATAAGTATTTCGTGCGCTACAGGTACAACTTGTGGATGTAAAATTACGTCTAGTCACGTACTATTTGTGCACCTTTGTGCTGCCAGTATGCGACAAGCTCAGATTTGGTTAGCATCGCAAACGGCGCACCCTGGAAACTACGTCACAGAAACGTGTCGTTGCACTAATTCTACGGTTATTAGGTTTTGATTCATATGATATTTAAGTCACACTTCGCATTGTAAATGCAATACTTACTGCTATACCGAATTGTGTGTCACGTATCTCTTTCTTTAGCGCGGCAAACTAGTTGTTGATTGTGAATGCGAGCATTGAGAGAAGTCTCTCTAGCCTTTGTACCATTGCCTGCCGTGCATGAACTGGAGTATAGGCCTTGGCACTCAGTGCTTTATTCGTAGGAGGGTCTTTTTCAGCCCCAAAAGAATGAGAAGCTGGGGGACATTGGTTTGGTAACGTTAAAAAAGATGGCACTATATTTTTCGCAGGACGATAAGAAGAGGCCCAGGTGCGATTGCTGGCTGAATGAGCGCTAGCGCAAATGTATAGGCCAGAAAAACAGCAGCTCACATGCCAGAATGAAAATCTCAGGTAAAATCAGGTTTACAAACACATTCGCAAGTCTGTTCCTTAGCAGGATAAAGACGAACTGACTGTACATTGATATTGCGGATGCTTTAGCAATGTTTCACTTCGCTGTAAGAAGGAGAAGTGGCATTTTTTGAAATCTGTAGTTTGATTGGTTGAGTTTGTGTCTCGGATATCCATTTGAGGATGTGTGCTGCTCTCTTTTTCCGATCTGGCTGCATAGTTCTTGCGTCAGCGTGAGCTAATTACTGTTCTTTGTCAGTGCTTGTACCTTTTTTATTATGTCTTGCTTGAAAGTCTTGCTCAATTTGAACATTCTTGGTAAGGTGCCACATAGGAGGTAACTGGACATTTTGCATCTTGTGTTCTGCTGTGAACGTAGACGTACCTTGTCGGAAGTGTCACTGTTAGGCAACATGGAGGCTCTGAAGGCTGTGCACGACATGCCGTAGTGGTACAGAGAGCGGCACCTGCATAAACGCGTCGGGGAAGCGGCCATTTTTACCAAAAGAAGCGGTGTTTTTCGTTAGTGCGAAAAGCACTTGCATCAATCTCTCTGCGTGAGGCTCATGTTAGAACAGCATGGAGAAGAAATCCATTAGACACTGGGGCATAAGTGCGATCTGACGGAAGCGATGTGCATGTGGATGAAGCACCATAGTAGTACCATGTCATGCTAGTTATGTAGGGCTTTATGATGCGTGAGCAACTGAGGCTATGATGCACGGTTAGCAGGGCACTGTTTTCTGGCACATGCCAGTATCATTTGCAGTAGTGTAATTGTCAAAGACACTTACACCGGCCTGGACACCATGGGTGTGAAAGAAAAGCTTTTGTTTATGGATTATTGGTGCGATGAATGCAGATCTACACATATTCTCCATTGCCTTTCAAAATATTAAGCTGAAAAAGAGATCACGTTATGTAAAAGGTGGGCAGTTTTAGCTGTTGCAACTAATGCACTGGAATGTAAAGGCATTATTTCATGCATGTTGAAGGACAGCATTCTGAGCATTCTCAAAAACACAATTGGGAGCATTGTGGGACATCACATTCTGCATGTTTATTGTAAGGGCTGATCACAATGCAGTTTGTTAATTGCTATCAGGCATCCAGAGCTACAAGGTGCAATGCAAAAGACTAATGTAGCCGAGTTCACCTAAAGACATTGATTATGCATTCATTGTGCAAGGATCCGTCCTAAAACAATATGAAATAATTTACACGTAAGAGTTAAATGTGCTACTGCTGAATTTCAGGACAGAAGTAGGGTGTTTACTTTTGCGAGGGATGATGCGAGACCTACGTTACATGTAATTAAAGATAAATAATGAAGGTTAGAATGCTTTTGCAAACATCTTTCAAACAGTGATCACTTCGTTAAGTCATTGGCATGTGCGACATGCACTTGAAGTGACGATGCTGAGTTTCACATTGGTCAATACAAAAACTATTTCTCTAGCTGCATATGTTTTAAAGACAGTGTCGATCTTGCTCAATTTGAATTTCTGAAAAGTAAAGTTGTTGCTTGGGTTCAAGTTTCCAATAAATTTTTGTTGATGAGCACTGCTTACAATTGTGACTGGTGCTAAATTATATGGAGGCCAAGTGTACACGCCACGTTGTCACCTATGGATTACCTCATCATTACCTTTGATGGCAGACATACAGCTTGTAGCTCAACCTATTTCTAGCATTTTGTTAACAATTTTTTAACGCATTTGCAGAGGTCGCTATTCAACAGCCATGTGCAGGCAGTCACACATTCTCTCTTTTCTTTTTTTTTTTTTGCAGGGACAATTTTAAACATATGTAACAAATGTGAGATATAAAAAAATAGTTTCAGTGCTAATCATAATTTCATATTGTGCAATATTTTAGTCTGGAGAATTGCATATTAAATGCATGGCATGACCAAATAGGCCTTAAACTTGTTCACAGTGGCATGGTATAATGCCAGGTTGCAATAGTCATCGCCATTTGGCAAAAATCTAAGCTCCTGTAGTATGGAAGGAAAATCAGTGCAGTTTAAAAATTCTTGCTGCTTCCGATTGCAAGCACAGTGGCATCATCCCTATGGCACTCTATAAAGACATGTAGGCACATTACGTTTTGGTATAGGCCACGATACACCATAGGGATATCCAGGAAAGACAGAAGCTTAAAGGAAGGTGAAAACTTGAAAGGATAAGGAATACTCAAACAAGAAATATCACTCTAAGCCACTTTTTTGACAAGGGAACTTGCTTTATAACATGACAAAGAGATACAACATATAATAAACTGACTAGCTGTGGGACTAGTAACATTCAAACAGCGCCTGTGCAGCAAACTTGTGCATCTTGCAACGAATTAAAGCTCATTACGATGGAGGAAGAAGTGCAGGAAGATGCGAGAAAGGCTTCACTTGCCTACGTACAGTCTTTGTCAAAAGTATACAGACTATGTTGCCTGTGACTGCTATGCTGACTACAGGCCATTTAAAGGAGTTCCTGCTGTATTTTAAAAGTTCTAATGCTAAGGGGGATAAACAGAACTCTTGCACAAACCATCCAGAAGTCTTAAATGTCAGGAATGCCACGACAATCAGCGCACACAGCCAATGATATATATATATATATATATATATATATATATATATATATATATATATATACACTATAGGGTGAAGGCGCACAGTAGCCCATGTACTTTTCACAGAGGCTGTACGCACTGACAAGGCTGCCAGGGAGATGGATGTTTAATATTGATCTCTGCCGATTGCCACTAGATATGCTGCATCCTCAGGCAAACCTCCGTTTATAATGGGAGAAGACTTGAATGAAGTGATGAACCGAAGTATGGCCCAATTTGTGATATCTGCCATGGCTGTGAATCTCACCCACAAAATAATAACTTCATTTTCTCTGAAATTCCCTATCCTTGATAAGTGAAGACAGTTGTCACTGAAACACCCCGTGCAAAGGTGCCTAGGATAAAAGTAACCACGTTATGCTGAATCAATTGTGCAGGAATCTACAAGGCGGAGAAAAGCTTACGAAAGGGAAGACTTGTTAATCAGGACAAAGCTAGGACAGGAAACCCATTCTGGCTTCTCAGAAAGAAAGCTTCACAGTTGAAGAGAAATTTGTCCTGGTCCAAGGTCGAATCTTTGACCATTGCAATTTCAGGGTGGTTACTTTACCATCTGAGCTAACTAGGAGGATGGCACACAGAAGTGCTAGGCTGAAATAATTGACAACCTAAAGTAAAATTAGAGCAGCTAACTCTAGGTAGCCAGGTTAGAGCAATGAATGGGTCACTCACCGGAAACAGACGGCATTGGTGCATCCAGGGCAGACATGCACGTCACCCAACACACGCACGCCTTGTGCCTCGGTGTCCCTGTAGGTGTCCAGGGCAAACTGGCACTCGGGTGTGGGGCAGGGGTACCACCGACCAATTGCGTCTGCTGCGACGGAGGACTCGAACGACCTACGGGCGAGGTCGCTCAGTAGTCCGTGGTCGTTCCCCGCCACGTGGACAATATCCGCCATGGCCCAGGGTGATGCGCAGTCCTATAGTCAGCACAGTGCAGAGTGCGCAAAAGTGTGCGCTTGAGTTCATAAACATAACTATAGCTATCTCGCTCACAAGCGCAATTGTGCCGAGCAAAATTGTGCTTAGGAATGTTGTAATGCAGTGCTCCAGATCTATTTTAGTTACCTAGGGTTACACTAATATGCACCTCAAGGCTGAGACTAAAAGAGGGGAGGGGGAGGAATGGAGCTGGGTAGGTTGTGCAACAACCCGTTGTCTTTTACAGTGCAGAGCAGAGTTCTTTATCATGCATCTAAATTTAAAGCTGTGATTAAAACGAAGAAACAGAGCTTGGTAGTGGAACAGAAAATTCAAGCAGTTGTCAGCTCTGTGAGATGACTACAGTGGTTCATAGGGTAACACTATCCCACATTACGTTGTGTATCCTTTTGAAATGTTATTTTGTAATTGCCTGCTGACATAAATTGTGTCTGCATGCTGCTCCTGTATGAAGTAGTATGCTTGCACTTGTTTTCTGTGCCCCAGATGTCCTTAAGCCATTTGTTTGTAGCTTTTTGTCTGGGGCTCATTCCCTAATTGACTGGGCTGGGTAAATCCTTCATATCCAATAAAAAAAAAAAGGTGGGTGACAGCACATTCATTGCAGCAGCAGCTTCTGACATCTCAATTTTTGTTGTTATGACCAGCGGCTTCTTATGATACGACTAATAAAAACCGGGCCCTCGGTTTCCTTTCTTCTCATTCAGTGCATAGCGAGGCCTCGAATCTGGCAACATTGATGCCTTCATGTAGCACGTGTGGGTTTATTGACCGGTTGCCTTCACCCAAAAAAAATCACGTACACGTGAGGCCTGCAACAAAAAAAGGATGTTCCACATCTGCCATCAAGGCCGTGAGGTGTGGTGCTGGATAACACTTCCAGGTTTAGTTCTAGTCCCGAGATGAGTTGCAACAAATGATTGAGGACCTTAACAGAGAGAGTGTAAGAGCGGGGCTGAAGATTAATATGCAGAAGACAAAGATAATGATCAATGGTCGGGCAAGGGAACAGGAGTTCAAGATCGCCAGTCAGCGTCTAGAGTCTGTGAAGGAGTACATTTAACTAGGTCAATTACTCACAGGGAACTCTGGTCATCAGAAGGAAATTTACAGAAGAATAAAAATGGGTTGGAGCGCATACGGCAGACATTGCCAGCTCCTGACTGGAAGCTTACCATAATCATTGAAAATGAAGGTGTACATTCAGTGCATTTTAAAGGTGCTGACATGTGGGGCAGAAACTCTGAGACTGACAAAGAAGCTTGAGAACAAGTTAAGGACAGCACAAAGAGCGATGGAACGAAGAATGCTAAGCATAACGTCAAGAGACAGAAAGAGAGCGGTTTGGATCAGAGAGCAAACAGGTATAGACGCTATTCTAATAGACCTTAAGAGAAATGAATGGCGCTGGGCAGGTCATGTAATGTGTAGGTTAGATAACCAGTGGACCATTAGGGTTACAGAATGGGTGCCAAGAGAAGGAAGGCGCAGTTGAGGACGGCAGAAGACCAGGTGGGGCGGTGAAATTAGGAAATTCGCGGGCACTTGTTGGGATCGGTTGGTGCAGGACTGGGGTAATTGGGGATTGCAAGGAAAGGCCTTCGTCCAGCATTGGACATAAAACATGCTGCTGCTGCTGATGATGATGATGATGAAATAAACACAATTACCCATGAAAGTTGATGGGAAAACTTCGCCACATTAGCTCAATTGGTAAGAGCATCGCACACATAAT
The DNA here is from genome assembly GCF_050947875.1 of Dermacentor variabilis. Taxonomy (NCBI): domain Eukaryota; kingdom Metazoa; phylum Arthropoda; class Arachnida; order Ixodida; family Ixodidae; genus Dermacentor; species Dermacentor variabilis. The sequence continues at coordinate 116,530,508 of NC_134570.1, forward strand.
GCGAAGTCGAAGTTGTGCTCCTTTCAAATTTCCTCAAGGTACAGCAATAGGAACTTTTCAGTCCTGTTGATTTAAAGCAAATATGTCACTTAATTACAAACTGTAGGAAAGCCCCACACAGCTGCACGGCGAGAATAAATGCCATTACCCACCCACACCACAGTGGACGTGTTAAGAAAAAGGAAGCACAGCCAAGAGATGAAGAAAATTGTGGACATAAGCTTGGTTCAGTGGACACAATTCAAAAGTAATTGGAGATAGTACCTGGGAGGTACCGCATTGTCCGGTAGTGAACTTAATTTGGTATGGTGATGACATATTGTACATAGACTATAGTGTTTTTGCTGCATACCCATTCAAAATGCTGCAGTCATGACTGGAAACTTAACCTGTCAAGTCGCCATCATTGGCGGAACGTTACAACCACTCAGCCACTGTGCTTCGGGATTTTTAAGCATAATTTAGGAAGAGACCATTTGTGCATAGATGTGATGCTTGCTTGCATGCACGCACAAATATTCACATACACAGACTGGCAGTTAAATGTCAGCACAGAAGTATGATGTCTGCACATCTTAAGGGAAAGATATGGGCAGAAAGTGTAAAGCTGAAGGAATAAAAAAAAAAGAAAGAAAAGAACCAAGTGGCAAGTCAAACAATGCCTAACCATGTGCAACTGAAATCTTATCAACATGTATGTCATTCAAATTGTGTGAATACTCCATAGAATTAAAAGAGCAGTACACATAAATCGCAGGAGAAATGTTGGGATGTCAAGGTTATAAGAGTGAACAAAATTGACTTGCAGCTTATGTAACGAAAAAAGGGTTTTATTTCTAATACTGTGGAATTCTACCATGTTGCATTCTCCGCCTGCCACACCATAGAAAACATGACAGAATTTTAGGAAAGGGTGATATTTATTTATGTAATTATTTATTTTCCATATACTTTGAGGGCCTGAAGGCATTACAGAGAGGAGTGGAGATAACTGGTGACAGGTTCTTTGAATGTAGTGATATATGCAAAGAATCATGCCCCCAAGTGTCAAGTGAATCAGTTTAAGGAAGGATAAAAGGCCGTGTTGATCTTGCCATATAATACAGCCAAATTAAATCATGAGGTTTAACGTCCCAAAGCAAAATATGGGTGTGGGATATCAGGGCTGCCATAGCGGGTGGGCACCATAATAATTTCGATCACCTGGGCTTCTTTAACGAGCTGTCAAAGCTAAGTACTATGTGAGTGCTTTTTTTTTTTACACACAACTTTCCGCAAGTCGCACAGCCACTATAGGGAAAATTCTGAATCGGAAAGCAATAGATGTTGGTAGTTGTTGTCCAGTAGCAAGGCACACTTCAGAACAGCAGTAACAAAAGGCAAAGTGAACAAATTGTGCAAAAACGCCAATAGCTTGAACAGGATGACCCAATGCATGGGGTTAAGGAAGCTGCTGTAGGATTCATTTTGACATGTTCAGTCATTTACGCCATACTGAAGGGGCACTGTACAATGATGACAGTTACTTTGCCGCTACTACATTGTAGGAAGTAAGCTTTACAGCTATGCAGCTCTCTGTCAAGTAATCGGAGATGGTGTTGCTTATGTATAACCCGTTGCAGTGATGACAATACGTAGATGTAGAAAAAGAACATGATGGTGACATTTATGTAATCCGTTGTGGTGCTTATGATCGTGCATGTAACCTGTTAGGTGCCTATGGTGTAACAAAAAAGTGGTATGTGTTTACGCCTATGACTGTTATATGATTCACTGTTATGTATCTATAACTTCACATTTATACTCAGTCCAATGTCGTATTTGTGGGTGAACCAATGTAATGGCACAAAACAGTGAACCACAGAACAACACAACCCTGTGTTTGTGAGAGAAACCACCTTTATTTCTGAACTCTGTAGTAATCACGCATAGCAAAGCGTGTATATGATTACCTGAATGACATATATAGTGATAAGTATACATAGCATAAAAGTTGTGCAGCAATCACATAAGTGCACTAGTATGGCATCCTTATACAGGGTGTCCCAGCTAACCTTAGCCAGAGTTCAAAAATATGCAAATGCCACGTCATTGGACAGAACAAAGATAATATTGTTTGCCCTTGCTTGAAGATACTCAAACTATCTTTTTCATTCCTCCTAATTAGATAATTGGTCTTAATTATTTAATCAACTTTTCAAGTATTATATTTGGATGAAGACTGTCAATGAGAAAATTGAGTTTTTCCGAGAGTGAAAGAAGCCCGCAAATACACACAAAGTGCCTTGAGTGGCCAAATGCACGGCAATTTTGCGTGCATTTGAGGGCTTCTTTCATGCTCGGAAAAACTTTCATGTAGCACATATTGAGCAACCAAAAGCTGTATCAGGAGTTTTTCACGTCGCTCTACAATGTTCTCATTGACATTTTTCATCTAATTATAATATTTGAGAAGTTCATTCATTAATTATGACTGATTATCCAATTAGACAGAATGAAAAAATAATAGTTTGAGTATGTCCACGCATGGCAAACATTATGTTTGTTCTGTCCAGCTATGTGGCATTTGCATATTTTTAAACTCTGGCTAAAGTTAGCTCGGACATCCTGTACATTTTCATTTCATATACAGCAGGCATGCTATGAAGGCTAGAGAAACTTTTCTCACTGCTCGCATTTGCGACGAAGAAATAGTGCATCATATATGATAGGAAAATTTAGAGGTATGCTTCATGTAATTACTTGTAACATATAACATGTAACATACATTTATGCTTTAAGTATCGCATCATTACATAGGAGGTACTGCAGATCTGAACCTATTGCAACCAAATAGACTACCATGTTACTGTGCCCATGTGGTCACAGCGCAATGCTTGCACTCCCGACCAGGACATAGTACATCATATATGGCATGCACGAAGGTGCAAACATATAACAATGTGATTTCATGTAGCCTTGCATCCGCAACTAGCAGTAGTGATATGCGTAGTAGTTATTCCACAGAATGCATAGCAGACGAAAATAAACTTCACTGCAAAACACACTGAGTGAGACTTTTATGACCACACTGCTTGTGTGATTTCCATGGTGCTGCCTTCTGAGTATGAAATGGAGCAGTTATGTGGTGCATCGTGGCTGGATGCCATATCCACTAGATTAACGACTTACCTCCTCAAAGCATGCTAGGGGCAGGGGAGCTCGTTTGAAGGCCAACAGCAGACACGACCCACAGTGCCAGTGCCCACACAGCTCGAGGCGGTGCCCATCCGCTGAAGCCTCGTCCCCTTGGGGGCGGCACGATGGCTCACGGCAAATTGGACAGCGTTCAGAACGGGAACTGGATATCGAGTCGGCTTCCACAAGACGTCTCGGCAGCTCGCGCACCAGCTGCTCAGCCTGCATGCAAGAAACGGTGACAGAAGCAGTTTGCTTGTGCATGTTCAAACTTCTCCAAAAACGGGAACCGAAGAAAGGGCATTACTTAAAAGCAGAAAGTCTACCCAAGTGTCCTTGTCAATATCTTACCATGCTCTACAGCAGGTTGTGGTCTTCTATATGGTAGTTCTGTATTGCCTGTGTAGTCTGGAATGATTGAGATAGGGACACAGCCAGACTAACTGGAAAAGCTGAAAGGTCGTTCATTGAAAGAATTCTACCTGTGACCATGCCAGGGCTCCTAGCTTTTTAGCTGGAAGAAATGACTGACTAATAGGATTTTATGTCCAAAGAAAGACCAGGGCTATGGTAGAAACCACTACAGAAGGCTTCAGGTTAGTTCTGACCAGTTGAGGCTATATTATATGCAACAACTGTTTGTCTTATTAGAGGACTAAGCATTTTCGCATTGCGTATTCATTGTACTGCCGCAAATGGGGCCGAAATGTCACCTAAGAAGTCGAACTCAATGACTTGTGTAGAGCAACGTTCATACCCTCTGGTTCCATAATTTTTGAGGACATGGATGTTGCTTCGCATGTTTTACATGTTCATTCCATAATCATCATCAGGTAGGGTGCCCAATACTACGCATGTTTTACACCTTTCCTCTTGCGACAATACTGAAAGTTTCTTGTGAAGCACAACATGGTCGCTTTTATGCTTACAATAAGGTGGAATTCGAGGCTCGAACTTTACTTTCAAGGAGCAATCTGTGCTACAGAGCTCATATAAACAAAGCCTCTGTAATATAAGAGCATAAATTTCCTCAATGTGAGTCGTTTCATTGTAGCAACTGGCGTGTTAAAAAGATGATTAGCTGATTGAAGCAGTTATAGCCAACAGCACTTAGGTAATAGAAATTTTGTGAATTACACACGCATGTAAGATACTTTCCCCAGCAAGCTCTCACTACCATGCTCAGCATATGAAAAAAAAAAAATAAAACTTAGCTGCCATGGAGAGTAGAAGCTGAAAGAAGACGTACGGGACAGGGTCTAAGAAAAATGCTGCACAAATCTAGCCATCCATTTTCCTTTCTCACACCACCCTCCCATTCATCTATTTCATTATAAAACATTATAGTGACGTTTCACTTCGTGAACGCGAGTGGCGCGCAAGCGTATGGATGCTATATCGCACACGATGCTATCGGCCCTCGGTGCGCCTAGACGCCTACACTGTCCGCATCGCAGATCGTATTCAAGACAGCCAGGGCTCGCGCGGCCACGCCATTCGCAGCAATAGCCGGAGTAGAACGCCCCATTTAAAACATGCGCTTACTATGTAAATTGCCTAGCATGGTGTCAGTGGACACTCGCTGGCAAAACGCTGGCGTGAGGAATCGCGACAGCAGCAGCGAATGAAGTGACCTTCGTGCTGTCTATCGCTTCAACGCAAACTGAGCATTGAGAACAAAGTGCACGCAAAGCTACGAGCCGAACCGTCGGCCCATTTGGACTGTGCTCCCATAGCAGATCTCTTTAAACATATAGTCTGCGCGACCGGAGTACAACGCCCCCATCGCTCCCTTCCCCCGGTGCCATGCGCGCGACGGAATACGGCGCGCTTCGTCCCCTTGCGCACGCTAGATTGAGCCACCATCGGCTCACCGTCGCATGCTTTCACTTGCACACACAGCGTACGGCGAGCGAGAACGATGGTATCACGAGACGAACTCGCTACGCGTGCATCGCAAAGAAAGCCTGTAGCAAATGCCAGAGGAGGTCAACCCTGCGCGGCTCCACCTACCTGCCTCCTCCGTGAGTTTCTCCATCCCCACGTCGCTCAACGTTACCTACACATTCCTCTAGGTGGCGTTACTTTGCCGCCCACTTGCGCTCCTTCATACTTTCCCCGGTGCGCGATTCTCTTCACCTCCAAGCGCCTTCCTCGTTCGCTTGCTTCGCAGCTTCAGACAGACACTGCCGATTTCACTAGCTGGCCAGTTACACGTGACCGGGACAAATACTCGACCGTTGCGAGTTGAATACATCGCTTTATGTAGGGTTCGGCACTCGTTCGCCACGGCAGCTCAAAACTCCCCCGCGTCCCCGCGTCGTATACGCCGTCGAAAAAAAAAATTTTTGTCACCTCCGCGCGTAGCTGTGCACCTGCGCTCAACCAGCACCTGACTATTGCACTTCTCCACTGAACGCTGCCTCTTGCGTGTGCCTGGCGCTGCAATAGGCGCGGCAGTGCGAAAGTCGCGTGGCACTGTGAAAGATTGTATTCACTTCTACTGCGCGCCACTACGCAGCTGGGCGTGGCCTTTGAGATCTCCCCAGCGCAATCTGGGGCATAAGCCTGCGCGAGTCGCGCCACGCCGCGCGACTACGCGTGGGGCTGCTGTAGATTAGTGCATTCTCTCCTCTCTCTTTCTCTACGGCGCGCCGAGCAGGCTGCCGCAGCTGGGCCTGGCCTCCGAGGTTGCATTGGCATCGGTGCAACCTGAGGCCACGAACCGGCCTAGCCAAGCTGACGCAGCGAAGTTCGCTTGCCTCCTCGACCATACAATGCAGCGCTGTGTTGTGCGCCATGTGATGCTCGATCGCGACGAGCCAAGCTGAGAGTCGACGCGAAATGCTATCAAATTGGAACAGAAGGCTGTCGCGTCAAGTGCTAAGTGGTGTGTTCTACACGCCGAAGATTCTTTTATCGTTTTATTCAAACTTATTTGCATTTGTGGCTGTTTAGAGATTGCTCGGCCACAAAGGCGTCTTATTTCAATTTTTACAATTGTGCACCCGGTTGGGCACATGTATTGCATTAAATGGCAATACCTGATATAACGAAGTAATTTTGGCTCCCCCTTGAACTTCGTTATAACGAGGTTCGAGTGTGCAATGGAAGAAAACCTTGCCCGATAGTGGCAATATGGTAGTGACAATATTCTGCTGATGCTCGTGGGCCTTGTTAATTGGGGTGATGCAGTCACGCTCAAGGAGCTGCCGCCACGTGCCAGAGTGCCCTTTGCAGCGCCTTTTGTCCCAGCAGGTTGATACGGAAAACGAAAAAGTAAATGGCCACTACATGCGTACAAGTATCCTACTGTACACGAGCAATTCCATTCGAACTTCCCGCCTCATACAAACTGGGTTCTGGCGCAAATATAGTTCGAGTAATCCGGATAAATTGCATTTGCTTCAGTGTGAATTACAAGTTGTTAAGAACATCAAATAAAGCGATTTTTCTAATAAATCTATTTAATGCGCTTTGCTGTACTAATGACTGAAATGTTCGGCTGTGACAAATGACACAAGCTGGTAGCACCGCATGGTGTACCTTTCGTTCATGACATCATATCACTCACTCTTCCTATGGCTTCGTCCAATCCAACGACATCAACTGCCTCGAAGTTTGCGTCAAACTGTGCCGCGTCCAGTTTGCACTCCTTCACCAGTTCCCAGGGGTCATGGCCGAACTTGCCCACAAAGGATCTCAGCACACTGAAATCTTCACTGACGAGGACCAATTTCTTCCTCTTGTGCTTGCCCTACGAAGAACCACAATATCATCCTGCGACATATCACTTCTTTAGCATGTGAAAGCACATAAGCTGCCTTTTTCACTTTCTTACCAATGCCTCTTGGAAGCACGCTACATTTTGAAGCACTTCTCACTAGAATAAAATTGAATACAACGTGCAAAATGTTTTAGCAAAACACGTGAAGAGGTAGATGGTTTGGTGGTTTTGCTCGGTGCCAGTATCTGATTTTATGTAGTGCGTTCAGTTTTTTCATTGTTTTTTACGATGTTCTGCACCAGGCATTATGTTCAAGTGGTTAGATAGGTGCGTTTCAAGCCTTATGGAGATCAAATAGTTGATGTTATCATATTTAATCTCCCTGTAGTGAGGAGCTTTTGCGTGGAGTCTGCATTTTGTAAACTTCACAAAACTCAGTTTAAGAAATGAAAATTCCATATATATTCTGCGCACTGTGCTTTTAATGATTTTGAAGACGCAAGTAACACGGTTAAAGTAAGTTTTCAATCAACAGAATTAAATCGGCACCACAAAGGGCTAACATAGTTTTAAAAAATCGTAAGGACATGGCTACACTACGAAGAATAAATGCCGTTGAAATTGTTGCTGCAAGAGTTCAACTGTTATTGTAGTCAATTTAGGTAACTCTCTATACAAAACGCTTCATTTCATTTTTCTTGTTGTACTACATGCAAGTCTGTCCTATTTAAAGTGCTTTTTTTTCTTACTGCTGCAGCTGTAGGGTGGCTCGGCCTAGTCAGGAAACTCTAGCATTTAGCCGAGATTTAGCTTCAAAGCATATTCCCGTGAATCTGCCATTAAAAAATTAAGAACGAAAGTACGTGCGTGCGAATGCTACCTTTTACGAAACGGAATTTGATAGTGACGGATGAAAAAGTTATGTTAGTAAACCGAAAATCTACTTTTTGATTTCTCGAATATTCCGCATATAATTCAGCGAAAGACACCTGATCTAATGCCTTGACGCGTGCAGCCTCTCCATGACACAAGCTCGCTGCCGGCACAAGGTCCATCCGGGTCTACAATACCGGCCACAAGTATTCATACTAACAGAGATACCAACAGAGAATGGCTGTGGGAGCAGGTTGTGTGAAAGTGAGTGAGTGAGTGAGTGAGTGAGTGAAAAAACTTTATTGCAGGTCCGGCGAGGACGCGAAACCGTCGCGCACCCGGCTAACCCCACGTCGGGACCGGAAGGTCTAGCCCACTGGCCTGGTCGCAGGCACGCCGGACAGCCAGGACTTGCTTGCCTAGAGCGGGGCTATGCAGAAGCGAATTCCACTCCTTCTTGCTGAACTTGGGGTATGTCGACCCGCACTCCCAGAGCACCTGTGCTAGAGTGGAGGTCTGCCCACAGAGCGGGCAAGCGTCGTCGCGATGTACGTCGTGGGCTAGTAAAGCTCGTGTAGAACGGACAGACACAGATATTTACTGGTCTATAAGAGTCTAAGAGAAACGGTTTGCACCCTATTCAACTTGGGGTGAGGGGTGGAAGGATCCTTCTAGACATGCAGAAGAATTTCATAACGTCGTCGCGAGTAGCGGGAGCGTCCCTGTGGCCGTAGTGGGGAGGGGAGTCGGCACTCACTGCAGAGGAAGCGTGGTCGGTGAGGTCGGTTTCCTCTGTAGGGAGCGTATGGACTCGGGACGCTAATACGAACAGCTTGCTTGGCGATGCAACCCTTCTGGAAAGTCCTAACTGCCGTTTCGGAATCGTTATAGATCTGGGACCCACGAACGTCTAGCAGGGCGAGAGCGATGGCGGCTTCCTCGGCGACTCCAGGGTCTGAAGTGCGAATCGAGGCGCTATTGTAAATCTTGCCGCTCGTGTCAACCGCGACGATGGCGAAGGTCTTCCCATCGCTGTACTCCGTGGCGTCGACGAAGCTTGCCATGATGTGTTGTTGCCTGATCCGTTTGAGGATCGCTGCTGCTCTGGCTTTGCGTCTGCCCTCTTCGTGGACGGCTTCGATGTTTCGGGGAAAAGGGGCCATTGTCTCGAATGAACCTAGGGATCGGGGTACTGACCATCGGGATTCCCGCAGGATGGTAACACAGCTCTTCGAGGATGCGTTTACCTGCCGCTGTGGTGGTTAGGCGAGTGAATTGCGCACGCTCTTGGGCTTCGGCAATCTCCTCGGCGGTGTTTTGTACCCACAGCTTGAGGAGATCCTCGGTATGGGTACTGAAGGACAGCCCGATGCCCTCTTGACTACTTTGCGGATGAGAGCGTTGAGCTTGTCTCGCTCCGCTCTGAGCCAGTTGTGCATAGAAATCGTGTATGTGAAGTGGCATAGTACGACGGCGTTGATCAACCTGAGGAGAATGTTTTCCTTCACGCCTCGGTACCGGTTTGCGATTCTGCGAACAAGGCGGAAAGCGTTCCTCTTTGCAATGATCTTGCGGAGAGCCATTCCGTTCCCGCCGTTGAATTCGACAAACATGCGCACGACCCGAATGACGTTGACCCTAGGTATCACCCCCCGCCACAAGTGCGAAGACTGATGCTGCTTTAGGAGACTGGTTGAGCGTGCCTCCCTTCTCTTTTCTGTAAATTTAGCAGAAGCTCCGACTTGGGGGTGGCATCGAAGTCCGGTGAGGCGGAGATACTCCTTGGTCACGTCGATCGCCTCCTGCATGGCTTTTTCGACTCTGTCGTCGGAGCTGCCGGAGCACCAGATGGTGATGTCGTCGGCGTAGATGGTTTGCTTGACGTCATGGACGCGTGCCAACCTCTCGGAAAGACTAAATCATGTTAAACAGTGAGGGGGGAGATGATGCGCCCTGAGGAGTGCCCTGCCCTCCGAGGGGCACACATTCGGAGCAGAAGTCTACAATGCGAAGCTTGGCCTCTGTCTGTTACAAAAGAGCTAACATTGCGGTGGAATGTGGAACCGGGACCCAGATCCGGAATGGTCTTGACAATGAAGCTTTGGAGCACGTTGTCGAAAGCCTTCTCGAGGTCCAGACCGAGCAGAGCCTTGACGTCTCTGGAACGGCCACCCACGATCTGATGCTTGATTAGTTTCATGGCATGTTGCGTCGAGAGTCCGGCGCGGAAGCCGATCATGTACGTGTAAACCTCATTGTCTTCGAGGTACCTGTTGCGCCTGTTGAGGACGACGCGCTCCATGACCTTGCCGACGCAGCAGGTTAGAGAAATCGGTCTGAGGTTCTTGATGTTCGGGGCCTTGCCAGGATTGGGAATGAGCACCGTGCAGGTCGTCTTCCATTCTGCAGAAACAACGCCGCTCTTCCAGGACTCGTTGATCTTGTCGGCAGGAAGACGACCGACGGGTCGTCGAGGTTTCTCAACATTCCGTTGGTGACTCCGTTCGAATCCGGCGCAGACTTGCCGTTGAGCGTGAAGATGACCTGTCTGACCACGGCAACGGTGAAGTCTTCGTCCAGCTTGGGGCGAGGAGAGCCTCGGTAGTCCGGGAGTTGGGTCGCCGAATCCCCGTCGCGACGTACGGGCAAGTACTTCTGTGTGAGTTTTGAGACGAGTTCATCGACCGTGTGAGACCTGGTGGCTTCTTGAAGGGCCCGTGCCAACGTATGCCTCTGATATGACTTGGAGCCGCTTTCGTCGAGAAGGTGCTTCAGCATACGCTAGGACTTGCCGTTGCGCATCTGTCCATCGATGGATTCGCAGAGCTCGTCCCACTGCAGCTGGCATAGCGCTTTCCAGTGGTCATCGATGACCTTGTTGAGCTCCGAGATCTTCTTTCGGAGTGTGCGATTGAGCCTTTGAACCTTCCATTGGCGGAGCAGGGAGTTTTTGGCCTTGATCAGGTGGGCGAGTTTCCTGCCCATTTGCTCGAAGTCGAGATCGATTTCCACTTTCTTGGTGGCCGCGGAAGCGTCGTTGTGGATGCCTTCGCACCATTCTTCGATGTTGTGTGGAGCGGTAGAGAATATAAGGGCGAAGTCTGAAAGCACGTAGGAAGGTCGGGTAGACAAACGACGGGAAGGCAAGCAGATTTTATTGAGATCAGTCAACGACCGATTGTTGATACATGGAGGATGCTGCAAAGAATGCCTGAGTAATCAAGTTTCCGAAAAAACGAATTTCTAAAGGTACCAATGCACTGAAATTTTGGGCGGTGTGAGAAGCTATAGTTTCATATGTACAGCAGCCTCTGCACAAGATTTTAAGCTTGAAATACGAGAGTTATGCTTCGGCCACACGCTTTGTTGTCTGCATTTAATTTGTCATCGATGGTACATCTACTGTGGCCCTTGGAGGGATGCAGCTCATTATAGCGTGAACAGGAAAGATCTATTAGATGTTCTATAGACCTCCTGCATCCCTAAAATGAAGATATATTAGAGGTCACTTACGTCCATGAGCAATATCCTTTCAACGTTAGAGCAATGTGATCTGAATGGGACTTACGAGTAGATTATCCATGGTACGCATTTGTAATGTTGCTTGGAGAAATATAAGTATCTCTAGGATTCGTGCAACGTCTAAATAGGATGTGTACAATGTCTAAAACAGGATGTTCTATGGACATCTATGGGACATAAATGAATTACTGGGTAATATAGTATGCTAATACTGATCCGCTACTGTCACAAAACTGTGGTTCTTTCTGACTGAAAATGCAGAACAATTGAAGGCATAGTGCTCGACCATTGATAATGGCTGAACAAAATGAGTGCACTACAATGTTTTATGTGCGCTCAGTGTGTACTTAGACTGAATTGCAACACTTGTTTAAGCTGTATCTAGAGCTATAAAAAATAAACATAATGAAAAGTTGCCTTTTCTGCCATATATGCGTGGTAGCAGAGGTGAGACTGAATGAAAACGTCCAATAATGTTTCATCAGAAATTTTGGTACGCATTAAAGTTGGTGAGTGTTGCTGCCATTTGATCGCTAGAAAGGCTTATACTTGCACAAACTAAGGCAAAAACTGTTGTCTTGCAGTTTAAAAAGAAGGTGTTGGAGAACAATAAAAATAGCACAAATAGTTTTTTTGTGAACATTGAGATAACTATTTCGCTACTGGTGCTATCTATTGACAAAAATATTTTGTCGCCTTGCATTTATTGCTCCTCAAATTGATTACCAATTTAGTATTTGTGCAACATTACAGTGACATGAAATCAATGGCTTGACAACAACTCATCTGGATGGGAATTAACTTGGCACAAGAAATACATTGACCGCAGTCTAAGTGAAAATATTACTTTGGTTGTTGCTTTGCTAGTGTTCTTGTAGTGACATGCAAAATAAGGATCAACCTTCTAGGATCGTAAACATGGTATGTAGGGTTAACTATAGCACCTGCAATGCTCAAACAAGCCTGAACATTGAATCTCTGCACCACAGCTACAGCAGTGCTTCCCAAAGTGGCTACTACGCTTAAGTGGAGGTAGTGTTAGCTAAGCTACCGGCCGGCTTGTAGAGGTCTAGCTCTAGAATAAAGCTTACAAAAGAAGGTTACTAGCTGTGGTCTTAGCTGGATCAAGCAGAGAGGTAGACGTCTACTAGCTAGCTGCGTGCATCGTGGGCGTCTCTGGGTATCTGCTATATGATGACATATGGCAGTCTCCGGCAGCCTCAAAACGCGTGACGAGAAGGCCTCTGTTTGGAAAGAGAATGCTTCATAAAAAGGTGACCTCAACGCTCCGCTTCCTAACTCCACGCGTCGCGCACGACTGCAAAATTTTGCTGATATATTCACAGCAGCATATGGCACCCGCGGACCGTGTTTTTTCACCAAGCCCGAGGGGTGGCTGAGAGCCTCTTTAAAAACGCCATTACTGCTCGCTGAATTGATGCACGACCCAGAAAGCGAGAATAGGCGCGGTTCCTCGGCATAACTTCAGAAATTGGGCCAGGCGGGGATATGATACGATTCTCAGCTCTGCGCTGAGAATCGTGTCATACCCACTAACCACCAGACGACATGGGTCGTCTGTGAAGGTGCTACTTAAAGCCTGTCAATAAAGAAAGGTAGACAAGTGCGAGTCCCGCACCTTTTCCGAGGTTGATTCAACAATGCAGCTGCTTATTTGTAACCAGTTTAGTAAAATTAAAGTTTCGTTGCAGTTGGCCTTTAAGGCCAACAAAGTGAAATGAAATCGCTGCTATTTTTCACTAAATGATAACGTTTTTTCGATAGTGGCTGTCCGCCTTCGCTTTCAAAACATCAATTCAGCTTCTATAACATACCAATGTAAATGTAGTATGCGAAGAATATATTTAAAGAGTGTCCTTGCGTGAACCTTCCTTTATGGCTTTTTGAGAGAAGCTATAACATCGCTCACGGAAAATTTAAAGGGCACAAAACTCAAGTAAAATAATAATTATAGAGATTCCACCCACTTTGGGAATGCGTGAACGCGTAGCTTAGATGAAGATACTTGCGTTATTGCGTGGTGTCCCGACATTATTTACAGTAGATACTGAATTACGCTATGCAGATGACATGTTGATGTCGTTTATGTGATATTGCTAGCGTTCCTTGAACGAAGTGGATAATCATCCCTGTGTCAAATTCGACGAACTCTACCTCCCAATCCATACTTTGGGACCCGCATATATAATTCTTTGCGACCCTCGAACTATACGAAGCTGATTAGTGGCGTATGATCCAGCAATAGTACTCAGTTTATTCGTCACCAAGCTCCTCGCTCCACGCTAACGTCACTGGTTCATTCTTCCTCTCTCGGAACCTCAGTTACGTAAGAGACGCACCGCTTGGCCGATTCGACGAAACACCGACGCCACACCAGTAGGAAAAGGTGCAAAGTTCGGTCCTACTGCACACCTCGTCGACTGCTATGCGATAGCTTTACCAGGAACCTGTCCGGTGGACTTCACAGTCTCCAAGAGCGACGCACGTTTTGAATCACAATAAAACCCACAGGACAACACTTATACACGTAGATCGTGCACTCTTGTCATAATCGGCCCACCAAGCGGGCCACCTTTGACTGGCTCACGTTTGATTACACCATCTAGATCGGTCCAGCTTACTCGGCGAGACAAACTACAGCAGCACAAAGGCCGATAGGTATAGAAAAAGAAAACTTAGCTGTACCACAGCAACAGAGCCAAGAGCAGACTGATTTTTCCACGATGTTTTACTTTTTGAACCACAGTTCTAGAATAACCACACCGTAGCGAGCATGCAGGATCATTCCGCCGTATTGCGAGTGCGCTAAATTCTCTAATGGGACTCACCTGTGCTTTGGCGCACTTCTTCAGCACCTCCGCGGTCGCGGCGACGAGTTCTTCATCGCCGACCAGGCGAGTTTCACCGCGTTTTCGGAACACGTAGACGCCGCCCCCTGGTGCGACGGCCTTGACGACGTCCACTACTTTTTCCGGCCGCACCGATTCTTCGAAGAATGCTGCCTCTGTGCTCATCAGCCTATTGAAGAGGTGCACGGCTTTCTGAAAATCGTTCAGGTTGTTGGCACGCAGACTGACGCAAACTACCGCTGGCCCGCAGGGCGTCGCATCGCACTTGAGGTTGTCCTCGGGGCGCAGGCCTTCTTGGCGGCGGAGCTTGGCTTCGACCCGTCCTTGGATGGCCGCGAAGAAAAAACGGGGAAAGAAGAAGGTTTCTTGGACTAAGGAGTGAACGGTCAGTGGCAGTGTGATCGCAGGACGACCATTCTGCGAGGCATGAATTGAAATCGGCGCCCCTTTGAGAAGAGCGCACGCGCGCTGTGCCAAGACAACGTCTTCGAAGGACATCCAGCCTTTGAAAGCATAGTCTGTACTCTTCGGTTTCTTGAGGCTGAGCCTCGTTGTGCCGGGGCCAGCTTCCTTTTCAAAAATTCCGTGCACAGCTTCTTCCAGCGCTTGGAGCTCCATCGAGGTTGTCTCAAAAGAGGGTTCGCGGATGAGGCGAACGCTCTTCAGATTTACGGGCAATGAGGAGCGAAGGAGCTTTTCCACGGCCGCCTGGCCAACCGCCGGTGAAAAGCCCTTCAGACACAGCTGACTAGGTGCATTCTTGTTCCGCTCGCAAGTTATTGCGGTGCCATCAAGCTGTAAGCGTAGCGGCAGTGATCCCGCGATTCGGTCCCAAGATGCCTGGTCCGGCAGCTCGGCAAAAGCGATGCCCGTGCAGCGACGTCGGGGCAACGATACCTGGGCGTGAAACGCCGGTCTTCGGTGCTTCTGCTCTTCGCGGTACGCTAGGGCCTGACCCTTAACTGAAACTGCTACGACGCCGGCCTGCTTGGAAAGGGAGTCGTAAGCGTCGTCGGCTTCCATTGACGTCTTGTACGTGATCTGGAAGGCGTTGTCCTTTTTGAGAAACCAGTACTGGACGATATTCCCGAGTTCGTTGACACGCCTTCTGAAATCAGGAAGCGGGATCTTAACGTCGCCGACTACGAGGGTACGGAAGCTTGTGGGCGACAGGATTTCATTCAGTAGACCTCCGACGCCGATGACCGCCAGAACAGGATGTGTACTATAAGGCGAGTCGGGCGGCGTGAGGAGAGCCTCTCTGTCCTTTCTGGCAAGCTTTGCCACCTGATCCGTGACAATGCTCTGGAGGTACTGGCGAGCCTCGATACAGTATTGCTCGGGACCTCTAACGACGATACACTGAGCTGTTGCATCCAGTTCTAGCGACCCTTCCTTGCTATGACCATCGTTCCGCAGCTTTTCTTCAATTGACTGAAGCGCACGCTGCGTGTTGAACTGTTGGTTCCAGATGAGATTCCCAACAGGGCCGAACCTTTTTTGAATGTGTGGGAGCTTCGAAGGTGACAGTGATAGGACAGGTTCAGCCTGGGAAATGTCATTCCTATCCGGAAGCGAAGAAAAGTTAAGGAGCTGCAGCTTTCTTGCGCCGGGAATCAGAGAGAACAGGCAGCAGACGATGCCTTTGACTTGCGTAGGCTGGGTTCCAAGTGACAGCGGTGATACACGGAGCTTGTTACCGAGTGTAGGGCTGCTGAAGCCCCGTTCTGAGGCCTGGAGCAAGCCTTGCGGAAAAGATCCGGCGAGCAGTTCGGCCATTGTGACTGTTAAGTTCTTTGCTTGTTTTTCCGAATCCGTGTTCAAGTTCTTGCCCCTGAAGATGTCGAACTCAGATTGAATCGCTAGAGCGATGCTGTGAAGGTGGCTAATGAAGGTCTCGTTAACACCATTCACCTCACACCACGTGCTCTTCATTTTCTTGGGCACAGAGAGCCAATTCTTGTAGACGTCAATGATTCGGGAGAAGACGCAGTCTCCTTCGGCGCGCTGAACTTCTCGTCCTGTGCCGTCTTTGTTCAGTGGTCTGTAAGCGGCGAGCAGGTCCTCGTAAGCTAGAGCGCAGAGCAGCACAGCGTTGAGAGAAGAAGCTTTGTCAAGCGATCCCAGTGTCAATTTACCAAGTCTGGGTTCCAGGCTGTTTTCGCAAAGCTTTGCACCCAAATCTGTAAGGCATCCTTTTGAGTCCATCGCCCCGATTTCTACAAGCGCTTTCTTCGCGTTCTTCACGGAGCCTTTCGGGATTTTTTCAAGATATGTGGCAGTGTTGCTGGTCTGTCGTGCTGAAAGGCGAAGAACGATGTCTTCAATGAACCGCGAGTTCTTTTCGTCGACAGACAGCGAAGAAGCGAACACATCTCTGTTGTAGAGACGATAGCACGTTCCATGCAACCGATTTCCGACCAAGGCCTTCCGTTCTTCGGCTTCTGCTTCGGATATGTACGCAAGCTCGGCAACTAAAACACCGTTGCGATAAACGACATTGCGAGCTAGACCACTGTCTATGACGCACCGCACTTGAAGCTTTCTAGCGATGGCGTCAGCGTATTCCACAGCGAACACAATCCTCCAGCACCCGATGGATGGCGAACCGATCGTTGACAGGTACGTATCTCCAGGAAACAAAACCTCGTGACGAAATGTTCCCACGAGCTGTTCTGCATCCTTTCGATATTCCAGCAGCGCGTCTGCGTGGAACGCGTCTGCCAGAGAGGGCAAGAAGACAATGATGTCGCCTCCGAATCTGCATTTCTGACAGAACTCGAGCGTGGCGGCGACACTTGCGGCGACAACATTCATATTCGCTGGTCGTTCTTTCCAAACGACGTCCACGGGGCACTGGACAAAGGATTTCAGTATATCCTGGTCACCCAGGCAGAACGCCTCCTGAACAGACGCACAGGCGTCACTGTCGCTGCCACACAGTACGAGGCGAACGTGAGACAAAAAGTGCATGCGCAGCACTGTCAGGGAGATGCGCTGGTAAGCGCTGTCTTCGTGTAGAGCATCAATGACGATCGCCTGGAAGCCCGCTAACGCTGTTCCACAGCGCATGAACTCGTGAAAGAACCGACGCGCAGAGGTGAAGACAACCGCGGACTGTGGGCTCACCTGCTGTCCGGTAAAACGCCAGCACTCCACCGCTCCCAACTCGCTCATGTTTGCCGCATGCTTAGTGCACTGCTCGGCGGCGAGGTCACTGGGCTGGATGCTGAGCACGCGGAGGCCTAGATCTCGCAGGTACGAAGGCACTTCGAGGCAAGATCCAAACCCTGGAGGAGTCACCAGGAAGACGATTTTGCGCTTCTCGAGGCCCTCGAACAACTTGGATTTCACGCTGTAAAGGGGCGAGCCCCGGTGCAGACGTGCCGTTTCTCTCGTCGCAATAGACTGTGCCTCTTGCGAAGATGTTGTGAGCTGACTAAGGCTAGCGGTGAACTCTTTCAACCGAGCCTCGCACAATTCGCCCATCTTCTCCAGTGCCAAACGTTCTTCTTTTGCACCTTGATCGTTACCTTTCAGGGAAGCGATCCTTTTTCTGAAACCTTTAACTAATGTTTTGGTATAGTCCGTTGCGTCTTGTACTTTTTTCGAAAATAGGGACCCCTCCGGCGTGCGCACTGCATTGCATCTGGGAGTCTTGTGGGTTAATATTCCCAAGCATTTAGCCACACCACCTTCATCAGTTACCTGCTTGTTTAGAGTTCCTACGGCTTTTTTGGCCTTGGCCGCGCTGGGGTAAGTGAGGCAAATGACATCTTTATCCGTTCCGATTTCGAGGCTGAAGTCTTGTGGAATGTTCAGTTTGGACAGGACGCTCTTCCAGTGCTGTAAGTTCCTATGCTGTTCACGAACAACCAGTCCTACCTTGGTGAGGATAGCCTTCGGTACCACGATGTCTGTCTTTGTTGCTTTTACGTCATTAGGGAGGCCACCATCGGCTGCAACGGGAGTTTTTCTCAACTTTGCGTCAGAACCGATGCCTGTATCTTGGGCGCTATCTTTCTGGGGCGCTTCTGGCAAATTCTTGACCGCCATCTTTTGTTTAGAAGGCGCAGGTGCTTTGCCGGCCTCGAATATGCCAGCGGTGACTTGAGCGCTATTATTTTCGCTCCCCAGAGGCGATTTCTTTCCTAATGGCTTGTGTTCTCCAGTTGGTGCGGACGCCTTGGTGTCCTTCGGTTTTTCATGCTTCCTGATATCCGCAACAAATTCGGCGTAACGGATACTCTGGTTGGCAGTGTCCGTAAGCGACCGCTTTGCCTGGTCGTTGTGGATCAACACGACGTGGATGAGGTCCCTGTATCGGATTTCGTGTATCTCAGCCGCGAAATCCACGTCGCCCGATATGAGCACGACCCTCGAGCCAGTCAGTTTGTAAGCGTCGGAGAAGCGCCGCAGCGCGGAGCGCAGCTTCTCGTCGGCCGCGTTCTTCTGATCTCCTGGCACGTGAGCCACCGTCACGTGGGCCTCACTGAGCTCGCCCACGACGTTGGGCTTCATGCGGGCGATGTCACAAGCGACAAGAAAGTCTGCCTCTCGGTGTCCCTTATAGAACATCTGGCGCACCTTACGCACGATATCGTAGGCAGGAACTCCATTGGGAACTGCGCAGTTCTCGATGTCCCAGAAGACGCTAATCATGCCGACCGAAGGCGTCGAGGGTAATATTGTTGGGACACCCACAAGCGGCCGCATTGCGCCGATGTCTGGCGGACCGGGCGCCCCGTTGCCGGCAGGCGAGACGGCATCCGTGAGGTCTTCGACGTCGTCCACCTTCGATGAGGCGTAGTCGCCTTCACCTACGTATTGCTCTTCCGAGCAGTCCCGGCCACCACCGTCGTAGAACTGACCGTCGTCGAAGCCGTATTCGCTCATTGCGTCACCGAAGTCAGAAACGCTGAACGCGCAGCTGTCGGACTCGGACACCACGGAAGTTTCGTCGTCGGCCATCATGCGGCGCAGTGCTCGCTTAAAAGAAAGCAAATTCAGTCCGGCACTAGGCACCCCTCCTCCTTGAAGATCTCTGTTAGAGCTGGGCGGATATGCCTTGGCACCGTTTCGCCCTCTCCAGGGAAAGCGGCCTCGGCCACCTCTTGCGTGCCCACCGCGGGCTTGATCCTGTCTACTCTGTTGCTTCTTGTCACTGTTGGCACTGCTGCTGCAATTGCAAGGACACGCGTCTGTTACTTTCAACGCAGAGTGGCGACGCGTATAACAGCTTTTCGTGCAACTCACGCATGAGAAATTAAATTTTAAACTTAACGATTCAGGCTTATACAGTATGCTTATAAAGTGACGTGTAATGAATTTAACGTGGTGGTTAGCATTCTGTAGATACTGCAACAAAAGAACTCAAAAGCTTACTTTTTCACGTACGCTTTACCCGTTTTCGGGCTGCATTAATACGAACCAGTTCATCGCTATGCCAAAAGAGGGCTGGTTAAATGGCGAATAGATATTGAATTTTTTCAGTTTACGCCACATTGCAAGAGAATGAGAAAGAATAAAGATCAGAAAAAAATAAGCATTATGCAAGATATACATGAATGCTTATTCGCCAGAAGATGCTATGAAACGACGTTCATGCCACTGTAGTAGTTTGATGAATGGATCAGGAAGATAGCACAGCACGCATATTAACCTAGAATAGCAGCTTGGGCTCGTTGGTTTTCCATCCTGCTGTTAACAGCGCAAAATGTAGACAAGAGACGAGACAAGAAGACACCACGAGCGCCGACTTTCAACAACGTTTATTCTGAAAGAAACACGGCTTCTTATAACCATTGCCCACACGTGTCGCAGTCACGTGATCGCTCATCATGTGAAACATGCACTTTTTCTTTTTTGCACTCAAGATAGTGGCACCACTATCTTGAGTGCAAAAAAAAGTCTGAGAGAGAAAGGCAAATTATAGCAACTATTGGAAGCGGAATTTTGATTAAGAGCGTAAATCTTGTTACAAGAATTTGGAAAATTCGAAATTGCGAAAAAATAGAAGCACGAAGTTTATAAATTAATAGCTCTGCATCAAAAACAGTGTCGCGGTACAGTAAATGCCATCCGTTACATCATTTAAAGCGGTGAAATTCGATATTTCATATTGTATATTACGTAAATTTGTTACGTTGTGTAGAAGGGTTCTTCAAAAGATGTATTTCCACATTACTATATTTTTTTAGACTGCTGTGTAACATCAATTTTGTGCGCTTTAGGTGTACTATTAGATGTAATTCACAGAATCGGGTTATTGCTTCTCATTTCTGAGTTACAGGATTGTAAACTTGATAGTTTTGTTTTCTGAATATTATTGATGTTTGGCAATTTTTAATAAAAAGTGTCGACCTAAATCAGAAATTCGAAACCAACAGTCATTAGATTTTGTTTGTATTTTAAATGCAAGAAACGTCGCCAAATTTGGTGCAGTGGTTGCTGAGGAAAACGAATTCTCCTTTTACATGTAATTAGATAGGAAGAACCGTGCTAAAGCTTCCTCTTAACGCTTGCGTCACATCCGCCGCGGGTCGGCCCAGCATTGCACTACCGTCGGGATCGGCTCATGTATGGGGAGTGCTTAGGCCTGCTTCACCTTCGCCGCGGGTGGGCCCGGCATTACACTATCTCCGGGATCGGCCTACTTATGGGGTGTGCTCAACGCCAGCGTCACAGTCGCCGTGGGTCGGCCCGGCATTGCAATATCTTCGGGATCGGCCTACATATGGGGTGTGCTCAACGCCAGCGTCACATTCGCCGTGGGTCGGCCCGGCATTGCAATATCTTCGGGATCGGCCTACTTATGGGGTGTGCTCAACGCCAGCGTCACATTCGCCGTGGGTCGGCCCGGCATTGCAATATCTTCGGGATCGGCCTACATATGGGGTGTGCTCAACGCCAGCGTCACATTCGCCGTGGGTCGGCCCGGCATTGCACTATCTCCGGGATCGGCCTACATATGGGGTGTGCTCAACGCCAGCGTCACATTCGCCGTGGGTCGGCCCGGCATTGCACTATCTCCGGGATCGGCCTACATATGGGGTGTGCTCAACGTCAGCGTCACATTCGCCGTGGGTCGGCCCGGCATTGCAATATCTTCGGCGTCGGCCTACATATGGGGTGTGCTCAACGCCAGCGTCACATTCGCCGTGGGTCGGCCCGGCATTGCAATATCTTCGGGATCGGCCTACATATAGGGTGTGCTCAACGCCAGCGTCACAATCGCCGTGGGTCAGCCCGGCATTGCACTATCTCCGGGATCGGCCTACATATGGGGTGTGCTCAACGCCAGCGTCACATTCGCCGTGGGTCGGCCCGGCATTGCAATATCTTCGGGGTCGGCCTACATATGGGGTGTGCTCAACGCCAGCGTCACATTCGCCGTGGGTCGGCCCGGCATTGCAATATCTTCGGGATCGGCCTACATATAGGGTGTGCTCAACGCCAGCGTCACAATCGCCGTGGGTCAGCCCGGCATTGCACTATCTCCGGGATCGGCCTACATATGGGGTGTGCTCAACGCCAGCGTCACATTCGCCGCGGGTCGGCCCGGCATTGCAATATCTTCGGGGTCGGCCTACATATGGGGTGTGCTCAACGCCAGCGTCACATTCGCCGTGGGTCGGCCCGGCATTGCAATATCTTCGGGATCGGCCTACATATAGGGTGTGCTCAACGCCAGCGTCACAATCGCCGTGGGTCAGCCCGGCATTGCACTATCTCCGGGATCGGCCTACATATGGGGTGTGCTCAACGCCAGCGTCACATTCGCCGTGGGTCGGCCCGGCATTGCAATATCTTCGGGGTCGGCCTACATATGGGGTGTGCTCAACGCCAACGTCACATTCGCCGTGGGTCGGCCCGGCATTGCAATATCTTCGGGATCGGCCTACATATGGGGTGTGCTCAACGCCAGCGTCACAATCGCCGTGGGTCAGCCCGGCATTGCACTGTCTCCGGGATCGGCCTACATATGGGGTGTGCTGAACGCCAGCGTCACATTCGCCGTGAGTCGGCCCGACATTGCAATATCTTCGGGATCGGCCCACGTATGGAAGGTTTATGTCTACACACGGACACGATTCTAGGGGAAGTAGCTGTCAGAGCTTCGCTGTGATTCGTTGTAAAATTGGATCCGCCAGAGTATTAATTAAGCTAGTATTAATTAATTAATTAGTAGTTAGTTAATTACTGTCGACGCCGAACGCGGGAGCGGTGGCACGAGCGCGTTCGCGCCGAGAGCCAGCTTTGGGAGAAGACGACACTGGACCCAATCCTGACTATGATAGTTTTGTGTTAACACACGGACACGATCCTGGGGGAACTAGCCTTAACAGCTTCGCTGTAAAAGGCGCGGCCAATACCATAAGAAACGCGCTTCGGGTCGCAATGCTCACAGTTGACTGGACAAAGTGTCCCTGTATATGCTCCCAAAGGGAGCAGAGCTGCGCATAGTTTGTTGCTCATACAATTTGTTGCAACGCTTTGCGGTGAAGCCCCTCATCGCGCGCGCAGGAGCCGAACCGGGAATTGCGTCTATACGCTTTTGGCGCTATATACTAAAATAATTCGATATATTTTTTGTCTAATTTAGGCGCATTGTATCTCTCCATCCAGCCATTCATCCTCTTAGCCATCGTGATGATATAGAGGGCGTTTCTTTAGATAAGCCACCTGCGACAGGATTTAATGATGGCATGCATGACATATGAGTCCTTGGCATAACATCACAATAACATGAATGTGATGACCTAGCCTCCTACGCCGACGTAATGCCATTGCGGTGATTTCTTTAACTGTGTCATATCGGGCTATGTATGACATGCATGCACGCATGAATGACATGATATTAACGGCATGTATAACATGACATGAGAATGACGTGTATTCATGATGTGCATTCATGACGTGTATGACATGTTATGGCATGTATACAAGACAAGGGAAAATAAGGGGAAGGCGGGAGATGGGAATTCAAGACTATGAGCAAAACGAGAACAAAGTGAAAGCGGAAGCCAACGTTTCGACATGTGGACTTGTCTTCAAGGCGACATATGCTTTCCTCGCCACAGTATGTTTAGGTGAGGTTCTTCTAAAGGGGAGAAGGGGTAATGCGGGTGGGTGCGGCAACGAGCGAAGGTGTGTTAGCGGCGAGGGTGTAGAATTGAGAATAAAGGAGTGCTGTGCATAAGGCCGGTGACACGGCCGTCTGTCAATCACGTCTCAACGGCCGTGAGTCAGCCGGCTTGTCAACGGTAATAAGGCTGACACCGGGCTCCGTTGCGTACGTCCGGCACTGTGGCACCGAGCAGTAGCCTAGGATGCTGCACGCCTCCAAAGGCAGCCACTACCTATTATAGTGCTTTCAAATGTTGTCAAGCCGACACCCAAAACGGGAAAGCCTCACCATTTAATCAGAACCGCAGCGCAGGTGAGACTTTAAACTTTCGTTTTCAGCTCGATTCGGAGCTTCCGAAGCAGCCGACACGGCCGCTGTGTCCACATGATCCCTCATGCCACGTCACGCCGACGGTGGCGCCAGCTTTTCCAGTGGTGGAGCTCGCCCCCAAATAGCTATTTGCGGAGCTTTTAATTTTAATCTCACTTTGAAGGCGCCTGCAGGTTTTTCATCTGGGGCGACAACATGCTTTTATTAAGGCGGAATGATGTTGGCTGGCTTTTGTGCGCACTAACATGGCTTTAAAGTACTCGTTGCGGCGACAGGTAACCCTTGGCACATCCGGGAACGCTTTTCACAGACGCTCATTACTTGATAATATTGGGTGGTATTTTCATAGGATGATGTCTATGTTTGGGAGTGTATTAGAATATTTTGTTATAAAGGCTGGCGGTCTGTCAGGTTCTGGTGTAAGCTGTTTTTTCGCTAATTCCGACTGTCTCTCCAATCTTGACGCGACATCGTAAGCTCTATCGACAGCAACTTCTGGATAGTGTCTTTCTGCTAGCGTTGTTTTAGGGCCAATTACGTGGTCGTATATATATATATATATATATATATATATATATATATATATATATATATATATATATATATATATTGTTAAGGACAGGAAGAAGCGGTGGAACTCCGGCTGTGCTTGGAATGTGTACTGCTCGTGTCAGTGTCGCCAGTCGCCACAAGTCCGTTTTGTTTAGTGTGCTCGAACGTTGCCCACACAATGTGATCCTCGGACTCGACTTTTTGGCGGCCCTTTCTGCTCTTATTGACTGTTCCGCCAGGTGTCGTACAACATGACCTACCCCTACCTGTTCTCGTTGACCTTCCTGCTCAAGCTCCAACTCAGCTATGTTCCGCGGATTTTATGCGCCTGCCATCTCTTGCAGCAACCTGCATCCCTGTCTTAGCCTGCCCACCTGTACCTGACGGACACTATGTCCTTACTCCCGCGACTTCAGTCCTGCTTTCTCACAATGTTTCCTTCCCGCACACCATCGTTTCTATTGCGGACAATCAGACATGTCTTCCCATCCTAAATTTCGGACACTGCCCACAAGTACTTCCTCGAGGCATGTCTCTTGCCACATTGTCACCGACGCGCGAGTGCCACATTTCCGCTCTATCTCTTGCGCCGTCTTCGACCAATGCTCATTTGGCACCTTCTGCATCAGCCCCGACTGACGACTTTACAAAGATGATTGCACCGGACCTCTCAAACCAACAAGCCACAGAGCTCCGTGGCCTCCTCGAGTCTTACTCCGACATTTTCGACCTGAACGATCGCCCTTTGTGTCAAACTACGGTCGTGAAGCATCGTATAAATGCCGGCGATACAGCTACTATTCACCGACGCCCATTCCGGGTGTCGCCTTCTGAGCGACAAGTTATCGAGAGCGAGGTTGACAAGATGCTTGCCAAAGAGATTATTGAACACTCTTCCAGCCCGTGGGCATCCCCTGTTGTTCTCGTCAAAAAGAAGGATAACAGTTGGCGCTTCTGCGTTGACTATCGTCAGCTAAACACGATCACCAAGAAAGATGTATATCCACTTTCCCGCATTGACGATGCTCTAGATTGTCTCCACGGTGCCACTTATTTTTCATCTGGATATTGGTAAATTGCCGTGGATGAAATGGGCCGTGAAAAGACCGCATTTGTCACACCAGACGGCCTATATCAGTTCCGGGTAATGCCTTTTGGCTTGTGAAATGCCCCGGCGACCTTTGAACGGATGATGGACATGCTCTTGCGTAGTTTGAAATGGCCCGTCTGTTTGTGCTACTTGGATGACGTCATCGTATTCTCTTCAACTTTTGCGGCTCATCTTGAAAGGCTTTCATCTGTTCTTTCTGTTTTTCGCACCGCTGGCTTGCAGCTCAACTTGTACAAGTGCCACTTCGGTCACCGCCAAATAACCATGCTCGGACACCTCGTCGATTCGTCAGGCATTCGCCCCGACCCCGCTAAAGTTCATGCTGTGCAGAATTGCCCCGTACCAACTTGTGCCAAAGATGTTCGCAGCTTTATTGGCTTTTACTCTTACTTCCGCAGGTCTGTGGAAAATTTAGCCCCATGCTGCCCGTCCCCTGACTGACCTGCTAAACAAAGACGTTCCTTTCTGTTGGGGCTTTGAGCAAGCGTCTGCTTTCTCGCAGCTCATCACGCTGCTCACCACACCTCCTGTTCTCGCCTATTTTGACTTCATTGCTGCCATACTATGGCAGCAATGAAGTGAAGCCTCTTTGCTAC
This sequence comes from Dermacentor variabilis, assembly GCF_050947875.1. Lineage (NCBI taxonomy): Eukaryota > Metazoa > Arthropoda > Arachnida > Ixodida > Ixodidae > Dermacentor > Dermacentor variabilis. The sequence goes on from NC_134570.1 coordinate 116,556,396, forward strand.
GTCTAAATTAACCACAGTTTATACCGCCTCTGTCTGTGGAGACCACCGTTGCTTCATCATGGTCAAAGAATCCATGTGCCGTACAACCGATTTCGACCACATTGCTCGAACTTTTGAACAATAAAGCGCGTTCTAGAAAATCACTTTCGAAGCAACATTAAGTATGAAGTCGCTGAAATTCCCCGAATTGTTCTGTCACATCGCTAAAGAAGTCGCTGGTCGCGAGAGAGAAAAACTAGTCGCTAAAGAGGCCGAAAAGTCGCTAAACCTAGCGACAGATCGACAAGATTACAACATTCGGGGCGATTTCCAGCAGCTTTCGATAAGGCTAGGTGCTCGTGCAGCTGGCAATATTCGTCCTCGCTTTCTAGCTTTTTTACTCTTGTTTATATGGCCGCCTCAAGACAATCATTTACTTTAAAAGCACGAGCGAAAGCCCTGTAACGTGTCACGGCTCTTTCCAAGGGGCCAAGCAAGAACACTAAAGACAGCTCGAAATCTGCGTTCGGAAGTCTGAAAAGTCTCGCATGTAGGTATCGGTTATACCGCATCAGGCACTCGCTTTTAGCGGATTTTCGAAACCACCGCTCATATAATCATACGCGTAGTAATGGGAGTGGTACAAGAATACGACCAGTAGGGTTGCTACCTTTATAACTTATAACAAAAGTCCTTTGATGAATTTATCAAAAGAGTATATGCTCATATTGCCGCTGAAAAGAAATTGACCAAGAATCGTTCAGATGATTATTGACCGTATATTTTCTGCATCTGTGTTCGCCTCTTTTTTATAGTCCCAGTTCAAGGAATACGTTGTAATACTCGTCTTACCTGCCACCATGGCTGTTGCTCGTTGCACCCTTGTGTTTCTGAGAGCTGCCTCCTCTTCCTGCTCCATGCGGTTGCTGCCCTCCACGTTGGCATCCGCTACCGCGATTCGCACCGCGGCTACCACCAGTGTGCGCGGCACCTCGTTGGTGCGCCGAGCTCTGCTGGTGGGCAGCTCTGCAGCTCGATTGGTTGGCTCCCTTCATGACTTCGAGGCACTGCGAGGACGACAGTAGGGACAGTTTTAGAGCGAAGCTGTATATGGCTAGCCGATTCGTCCGTCCCTCCTTCTGTCGCTTGTACGGCGAAAACTCCTCCGGCGCGATCCTATGCGCATGCGCGAAAATAAAAAAGAGAGGCGTGCGATTGGCTGCGCTAATAGTGAGGTAGTTCCTCTCCGTCGCAGCCGAGCGCGCGCGCAGCAGTTTCATTCCGCCTGCGAAATGTGTGGGCCACGTGGCATACGTACTCCAGAGGAGCAGGCAGATTTCGACCAGCAACGCCGCGAGCAGAACCGAGAACGAGCTCGTCTACGCCGTGCCGATGCTGCAGCCCGGGCGCAAGAACAGGCTCGTGCAGCCGAGCGCAAGCAGCAACTGCGTACCGAGGATCCGACAGCCCAATAAGCCGTCGTTTAATGAACCGTCGGGATTAACCCAGTGATAAACAACGGGGCCGCATGTTCCTGTTGCGCTGGTTAACCATCTGTACAAAGTGTTGGACGGTGATTTTGTTAAGAAGCAGGCATAGCGCGCGCGGTTGCCGGCTGCTCGTGCTGCTGAAATGAGCTTCAAACGTGTCCAGAGAGAGAAATAGAAAGAGGGAAATGGGAGCTGAAGATGTGACCCAAGCTATATGCATGCCTTGTTACTTCAATGGGCATGAAGGGAAAGGGAAAACAAACAAACAAACACACACACACGCACAAACACAGACAGACAAAAAAAAGAATCAGCCGTCTCCGTGCGCATTTGAGAATCACACTATTAGTACCCTCTCAGTACTATTTTTCAAACAATTTAATTTAGGTTGTGTATCATGATTTCAGGTAGAGCTGTGCATTGCTTTCTTTTAGTTCTCGCACATCAAGCACAGTGGTCTGTACGATTCTCTCACAAGCAACGCACCCCTGCAAAGCTGGAAGCCTGGCTGGGGGTCCGCTTGTACCCATCTTATGTAAAGGTAGATGCGGGGATCAACCACACACCTCCCGCAGCCGAGCCGGGTTCCGTATTCATTGGAACTCGGCTGCTACAACTACGCTTTAAAATTTGCATCAAATACTGAAGCTCTTTATAGCCTGCAAAAAACCGTCGAGTCGCTTCCCATGAGTAACTATGGGTGCTGTTTTTCACCCAGTATAGTGAGGCGATAGATGTATTCGAAGACTACTCGTCAAAGGTTATTCGTTTTATACGCCAACTTGTACCTCCCGTCATTCGAAGTACCTAAAGTGTTACGGCGTTACAAAGGAAGTTCAGTTAGTTGCGATACGCTGCGCGTGTTTACTTTTCACATGCAACGTGGCTTATGGACAACTTCAAAAAGTGGAAGGATTACCAAATCGGTGTGCGCAGAGCCTACTTGGAAAAACCATCATTCGCCAATATACAATTGAGTTTTATCTTATTGAATTTGGTGTTCATACATTGTAAGCAAGGAGCTCAAACTAGCATACACAGGTCATTTTGTTAGTTCTGCGAGCAGTTGCTTGCAGACCTTCTGTAGTTCAAAACGTGCAGTGAGTAAACAAATCCACCTACGAGTCAGGTCATATGGGTTGCGGCTGCAGGCAATCCGCGCGTCGTATCAATCTTGTGGAATGTTTTCATGCTGATTTTCCTACCATATTTTCCGGACTAACAGCAATTTCCCGCTATCTTTTTCTCGTCCTTGCAGTGGTTACACCATTGAAAATCTGCCACCAAAATAGAACAAAAAAGGAATTGCACAAATCACAACACAATTTGCAGATATTCGTTTTGCTTGCGGCATGTATTGCTTAGTTATTAGGAACTTTGCCTCTATATACGCTTTATGCAAATTTAATAATTATTCATTCATTGCTCACTGTTCTTAGCGCAAGTGAGCAGTTAGCATTCACTTGAAGAATGCGTTTTCCAGACGTTTATATTTATGGCCGAACACTTCAAGTACACGGCCATATTCAAGCCCTTGCAAGTTTTGGAGATGTACTACGTGACTGGCCGGAAATTAGTAGCAGTAAAATTTTAAGCAATAGTTTATCCCGTTAACAATATAACGCCAACAAGATTTTTAATTACTAACTTTAGAGCCCATGCATTTGCGAAATTATATCTGAGGAGAAGTGACGTCGCGCCTGCCCAACTTAAGTCCCAAGACTGACACCACTTTCGAGATTTCCGCCGCCAAAATCTGCTAAAGAAATGACCCAGCATTCCAGCTAAGATCGTTCCGAACTGCCACAGGCACACCTTTGGGAAAGTGTTAACTGGAATGTCAAGGTACTTCGCAGTAACTTTTAGGGTCACATATCTCGATAGTGGCACCCGTCTTGGGTGTTCTACTAACAGACACGACTTAACTACTGTTCCCTGTATGGCTTGCGACGGATACTCAAGCAAAAATAAAGAAAGAAATCATGAGCCATTCCACTCCACTCGTCGGCGAATTTTTTTCTTTTTTTTTCTTTTTAGTGCGCGCGTTTAGGATGTTGATCCACATCGTAGGCTACATTTTCTAGATTGGCTGCAAAAGAGGCAGACACTCATATTGTATCGGCCGGGGAGCGTGACCTCCGCGATAATAAATGTAGCCGCCACTGTTTTCCGACGAACGGCACCGTGTGCAAATGTCCAAAGGCTGCCCACAGTGTACGTGTATAGATAAAGGCTGGCTGAAGATGCTGTCGAAGGATATATGTTGTTCAGTCCCACAGAATAACGTAAGCAACAAATATATTTTTGCGATAAATTAGTTACATTACTATCAATAAAATTTTATATCAAATATCTGCTGCTGAGAAAACTATATCATACAGTTTATACATGTTATATAGAAGGACTATGTTTATTCGTACTTCTATTTTTGAGCCGCGCCTCTGAATCATGGCACACATGCTGTCACAATATACGATGGCACAGACTTGAGTGTGCAGTTTCTTCTTTTTTTTATATAGGGGTAAAAGAAATCAACAATAGTTCGCAAAGCACAGTGCGATACTACAGAAATGCGCAGATACAAAAGATATATTTTAAATAATAGCGACATGTTTCATTCTCACAGTAGACACACTTGCAATCTGTGCGGGCGCATTTCAGTGTGCCTCCACATTTCGTACAGTGGCGTACAGTGTATAGCTGCGATCGTAGCTGCGATCGGGCTCAAGTTCTCGGCATTAGATAAATACCACGTTCTTCTGAGAATCTCTGTAAAATCTGCATCATGCTTCTTCTAATTACTGCACTTTTACATTGTTTCTGGTGCATTTGCGGGACAATGCATATCGCTACAAGGAAACGTGGGGCCGACAGCGCAGCGGTTCCTTCGTTATTCTTACAGCCACGAATAGAATAAAAGCCTGGGCCCGTATTCGCAAAGGTGCTTTTAAGCAAAAATACCAGCCAATCCTGACTCTGGACATACTTTCAGTGAAGGGGGCAGGCCTACCGCGAAACGCACTTTCTAACGAGAAGCATTAGCAACGTGATCCGCTCAGTCAAGGCCGAGCGACGGCGCCATTGTTCTTTTTTGTTCGAGGAGATTGATAGAGCGCGAACACAGGTGTCGTGCGTAGGTTATTGGAGCGCCCGCAATGTGAGCGGTAGCAAGGTTCGGCGCCTAGATATATAGTTCCCGTTGGTGCCGCGGGGGCGGCGCTGCAGTCGACCGGCTGCACAGGCGAGCGAATGTAAATGCGCATCCCCGGATGCAGTATAAACCGCAGTCACGTGGGGTCACGTCGTCTTGCCCTCTTCACTAATCTCTGTGGTGCAAAACGCTGCGAATCGTGTAATCAGTTGTATTCTGTTAACTTCACGAAACCGTCGCTTCTTATATTCCCAACACGTGGGTTACAATCTTTCTCTTTTGCGCGTAGTGACTACACCGTAACGCTACCTAAATATCCTCACTCCAACAAAAATACACTGTACCAGTTAACGTCAGCCAAGCTGCTGACCGAGAAATAACAAAAGATTAAAGAAACTTTGGGCCGTATGCAGATGTGAGACCTGAATTTTTCGCTCGTGCTCCGTCGTGTTCGGAAGTGTTTTTACTTTCCAGATCGTACTCTCAAGATGTGATCTTTTTCCATGAGTAGTAGATATTTCAATGCCATATATTATACGTGAAAACCCATATTTGTGACCTTTTCACTGTTTCTATTGCATTCAGCAGCCGCAGCTTCTGCGGGAACGTAATTTAGTTCAGAAATGAAATAGTCCTAATTCTTTTTCCTTGTGCGTGGACAGGTTTCCCAAACGCAATAAGTGAACAGAATCTGCTGCGTGAAGACAAAAGTCCTCCAACCAACCAGTCTGCTTTTCTCAGATTAAATTTTCTCTCTATGCGTCGATGAACTAGTTATCAAAAAGGCTATGTAATTTTGCTTACACGATGATGATGATCAAGAGCACACTGGTATTCGGTCCTGATATTTCAGTGATTATGAAAACAACAGCCAGACTGCTTCACATTATGCGCAGATGTGGGTAGTATAGTCTTGTTCGGTTCACGGTGTATATACTCTATGTTTAATATATACTTTATATGTTCTTGTTCTGTATATTCAAGCGCATATTTACAGTTCCGTAACTTGTCACAGCTTCAATGCCCATTATAAATAAATAAATAAATAAATAAATAAATAAATCTAACTTACTAAATCAATAAACAAACAGATACACTTCGCGACTGACTAAGAAGAAACTACATGCGGCCAAATGTATGCCCATGTAAACCTGGATTACCCGAGTTTGCTTGCACAGATTGTTCGTTCACTGGCGGCCGCCAGATTCCTCTCTGTCCCAATCTGCGTCTGCTGTGCCGAGCGCCCCATTTATCTCTCCATTCTTTTTCCTTTCTTTCTTTCTAGTCTGCATCGTTAAGCGTTGCTTTGTCAGCAGCGAGCCCTTTGTTTCCTCTTCGTGTTGCCCGTCCTGACAGATAGGCTCAGGTTGCCTTCCTTAACTGTTTTGTTCGGAAAATATAGCCCGCAGTTTAAACGGTCACAGTAGTGAGCACTTAAGTATGAGGGAAGGTAAAAAAAAAAATTTAAAGCAGCATTTTCTAGGTAAGAAGGTACAGCCATATATAGTACTACTCTACTGCTGCAGCTGCTGCTGCAGCTACTACTACTACTACTACTACTACTACTACTACTACTACTACTACTACTACTACTACTACTACTACTAATAATAATAATAATAATAATAATAATAATAATTGGCAATAATAACAGTAATAATAATGATAATATTTGTTGTTGCCGCCTTACATTCTTCGTACATCGAAGGCAGGCCCGTGAAAGACAAGTAAGTGGCTTGTGTGACTTGGCCCGGCACATCGGCAAGCAAAAACAATATAGCAACGTGTACAGCAATGAAAAGCTGGTGAAGCTCATCAGAACAAAATGAAGCAAACTTAGCTGAAATCGGTGAAGACAGAAATACAAGAAACGAGAAAAAGAGAACAGTACTTAGTATTATACATAGCCCTTATACTGCATTCGACAATTTTTTCACGTTTCCTTTCGTGGTTGCAGTAAAAATTTGATCAGGTAGGTCGCTTAATATTCCTGGGACATAAGCGTACCTACTAGCTTTACCAAACCTTATGTTGCAGTAGGGTATTATAAAATGCAATGTTTTCCGTAGGGCATGGGGAGTATTATATCCCTGTTTGAAATCGGGGTTCCAGAAAAGTCTTACCACAACTGTTTGAGTGAACAATGTTTTTAATGACGGAAAACCCAGACGTGTAAACAAGTTCACATAGTCAGCCGAGGAATACTTATACGCAATAGACTTCAACATACTTCTTACAATTCTGTCAATTCGACACTGCCACCGAGAAGAGCAAAAGCCGAAATCTGTAATGACATAACGTAAGACTGTATGCTAAGGCGTACATGATAGTGAGTTTTACGGGCATCGGTACAATGGATGTAATGTTCAAAAGCAGCGACGAAACACTTCTGAGCCTGCCGCAAATATATGTCATGTGATCATTCCATGAGAGGTCACTGTCAAAGAAAACACCAAGGTAGTTTATAGAGTTTACATATTCTACGGAGACATAATGACACGAATGGCAATTAGGACAGTGCATAAACAGTGGCAAATTTGTAACAGTTGTTTTAAGTGGATTTCTAAAACAAAACATTTTTGTTTTCTTTTCTTGTTTATTCATAAACAGTTGTTAGCAAACCAGGTTAGTGTATTGTACACACTTTCTTAAAGTAACGCAACTGCTTTTCAGTAATAGACATGTCTTGTTAAAAGGATTGTATCATCTGCATACTGAAATATCAGACGTCGATACAGCTAACCAAAAGTCATTTATAAATATGCTAAAAAAGAGGAGACAAATTACAGCCATGAGGCACTCCCGCTTTAAGAGGCAATTTGTTATTGGTGAATAACTGGTTTTATAAAGATATCAGCTGCGTGCGGCCGTACAAATAATTTTTTTTTAGAATCTGGTAAAATGGCCCCATGAAACAGAGCAGGTATAGTTTTTAATGCAGGCGTTTGTGGTTCGCAGTATCGAATGCTTTAGAAGAATCGAGAAACAGTGTACATGCAAACATCTTTTGTTCTAAAATTGTGTTTAATTCGTCTGAAAATTCCTCGAGCAGAGCAAGGGTGCCCCGTCCCGCGACAGAAATAAAACGACCGCTTGATATGACAGAAAATTTAGCTATAAATGACGTCATGGTTTCTAAGTGAAATTGTTCTATTATTTAATAATAATAATAATAATAATAATAATAATAATAATAATAATAATAATAATAATAATAATAATAATAATAATAATAATAATAATAATAATAATAATAATAATAATAATAATAATAATAACAGAGCAAATGCGGCCTAAGCGTATACAACTGGGCGAACATGTGATTACCGCGGCACGTAGACACTTGTGGTGTCCATGGACTTGCCGGCAGTCTCTCTCACTCGCTACTTCAGCTGCTGAGTCTTCACTATATAGATGATAATCATGACACTATAAAGATAATGGCATGAGATCGTGGCAACTAGGAACAGCAATAATGTGCCTTTGGAGATATTCCTAAACTCATAGGGTTGCACAGCTTGTGAAAGAGATGCGCTTCGACGGGGACGCAGAGCGGTTAGCTTCTTCGATGTTGCATGTCAGCTAAATGAGTCTGTACGAGATGGATGTTGTGTGAGCAAAAATGAAATCTAATCAGTTTGGTCTCCTGTGGGGATGATATGTTTATGCTTACGCTGGTTTAGTTCCGGGATTTGAACGATACTCGTGAGTGGGGGAGATGCCCGCATCGTGAAATGTCTTGTGCACTGCTCGCACTGAGTTTGTACACAGAATCACCGGCGCTTTAGCAGGTCGCTGTGTACACATGTATTGCGAGCATCTAATTTTCTTCTCTCACTATACGCCATAGAACGGCAAAAATAAACATGTGTGTATCTCAGTGGGTGGCACACCAACTCATAGTGAAGCCGTGCCTTGATTAATTTCGGTTTTTTGAGAAACCCCCATCAGCCTTCCAGGAAGGCTTGGCCATGCGACACCATGCCTGCTCCAAGGAATTGTCGACGTTAGATATAGCTACTCTAATTTATGTCATGTCATACGCAGCTGCCAAAATGACGTTAGTGGTGATTTTCATCCAGCCTGCGAACACAGCGGCTAGTCTGATTGTTCGAATGTAGGGAAGTTGATGTTCCGCGCCAGGTGAAACCGAAAGCCGCCGAACTACCAGTACCAGTATGGTGTATAACATAAGCTTACGTGTACAAGTCGTCTGGTAATACCCCTCCAAATCACTCGCTTAATCTTTCAAGAGCTGGCGCACGTCTATGCCACGTTAATTGACCAGTTCTCATTGACTTCGATTATCGTATCACGTGGGGCCCCTTGTCTATTAACGGTCACCTTGTGCTTTTCACATCTTCGTAATCACAGGTTGAAATGCTTGCAGAAACTCGCGTGCTTGAGCGGAACGCTGAAACGATAGGTTCTTTAAAGTCGCATTGCTGCCAAGTGATTCTAAACCCGAAGTTCATTTGGGATCTTTGCTCTCACGAACCCGACTCCGCCTACACATAGGCATGGTTAAACGATGCACTTTCCCACTTTGTGCCTTAAGTGCTGAGATCGGTGATGTTGAAACATTTAATCATGTTGTGCCTACAGCTCGATGCGGAAAGATAGGCGTTGCTTCCCAGCCTACAGAAGGAAGTCCTCCCCTCGCCCGTTTTCAGTACACAGTGTTCCTGAAGGGGCTGCAGTAATCAGGAAAACATTTCTACGCCTGCTGACTGCCTTCCCCCCGAGACACTGAACTGATGAAGGTTTTGTAAGGCATGTTCAGGCAGAACTATTTTCGGCCAAGCACGCCAGGTAGACCCTGTCTGTAACAACACCATCAGTGATTCTGCGTGCGTAACGTCACCCATCACCAGACCTGAAAGCCATGCACCCTTTAATGTATCTCTTCAAATCAACCAAGGGTCTTAAGAATACCATGTTAGATGTCGCTATGCGGGTGAATTCTCTTCTTTTGCTTTCTCCTTTTTCATTTCAATCCCTCATCCCCTTTACCACTCGTGCAGGGTAACCCTACCGGACGTCCGTATAGTTGACCAATGCCTGCCTTTTCTTGATTTTATTTCTGTTTATCTCTCTCACACACCAACACCATGAACCGCGGACCCAGTTTCAGAACGGACCACCTAGACTTTGCTTACCACTGCCGCAGGGAGTGGTAGTCACCCCGACGACGGCTGATGTCGGCTCCAGTGTTCATGCGGACGAACTGTGCAGCACGGCGGGGAATCGCTCGTATCAGGCGCGCATTCACCGCAGCTGCGGACCGCGGTACTTCGATAATTGCTGCGGTGCGTTGCATGTGACCAGGCCTTTGCCCACCGATAATAATACTGAGTGCCACGCGACGCACGTAATCTGTGCAGGCCTGAGCCCGCGAAGTGGATAAGGAGTTGTGTTCTCGCAACGCGAAGCGCAGAGGAGTAGTTCCTGTACGGACTCATTGTTATTCGTGGACTCAGTCCAACAGCCTCGCGGCTTTTGTGGAGTGCAGAGCGGACGATTGCGTCGATATTAACGCTTTGGAAAATAAAAAAAAGGAAGAAAGAGAAAGACGCGCTGAGGACTCAAAGCTTGAAATTGGACTAGTTGGTGGACTTCCGTCTCTTCTTGCGCTAGCGAACATAATAAGTCTCGTTCATTTGTGTCTGTCCTTGTTCAGGTTGTTTCCTCAGGTTAGTACAAGATGAAATGACGACGGCTTGCAATTTAGCCGGTAGGCGTCATGTTTTAAGTTTTTTTTTAAATGTATACGTGAGTTAATCTTGTACCACGTCTTTCTTCCTTGTACCTTGCGTAGCATGAGTTATGGCTCTGCTCGTTAATTTTGTATATAGTTTCTTCTTGCTTTGTGCACTTAATGACGAAGTGTGGAACAAGGACAACGATAACGGAAGGTGCGCAAACTCACAACTGATTTATTCATATGTTGTTACGTGCCATATGAAGGCTAACAATGGAATGGGAAAGACCAAAAAAGCAAGGAAAAGAAGCAAAGGAAGAATAAAATAAAGAAACCAAGATCAACTACAACCGCCGATGCCTGAGTGAGCCAATGGCACATAATACTTATTGTGGATCGTCCTCTAGGAAAAGCCCTACCTTGCGCTATCTGATTGCAGAAGACAAATATAATGTTCAATAGGCTGGCAACGGAACAAAAATTAAGGATCGCCAGTCGGCTTCTGGAGTTTATGCAGCAGTATGTTTGTCTAGGCTAATTACTCATAGGGTATCCTGATCATACCAATGCCAATGCCTGTTCATTCCTAATAGGGATGGCCAACAGGGCGGCGTGCAATTTGAGCGGGTGCGATGAGACTTTAGAACACCTTCAGAACACTGCCCAGAACACTTTAGAACACTGCCCATCCTTTGTCATTCAACGACGTAGTCTGCAAGCTAAACTCAGCCTGTAGATAATAGAGCACACTCGGAAGAAAAGATCCTTGGACTATGGCCTATGCATTCTTGCATGCAAGAGGCCACAAAGGCCCTTAAGTACTTCGTGAATGATACTGGATTGTCCGAACGCTTGTGGCAGCCGAGATTCCTCTGCGACTGACTCTGTGAATGACTGACTCTATTATTTTTATTTTCTCTCCTTATCTATTCTTCCGCTTTCCTCCTCCCCAAGTCTAGCGTAGTCAAGAGGGCACATTCTTTGTTAACCTACCTACCTTTCCCTCGTCGTTTCTCTCTCTCTCTCTCTTTGATTATGAGAGGAAAAAATGGGTTGGAGTGCATACGGCAGGGATCACCACATCCTGACTTGAAGACAATACCTATCGATGCCTAAATATAAAAAGAAACAAAAAAACTCTGAGGACGCCTAAGCACGTCTTATGAGTTGTGAATGAAGAAGCATTAATGTCTAATCGGGCGCCTCTGACAAGTCCTTCGAGTTTTGCGCTGCGAGTAATGTACCTTAGCGGTACGTGCTGCCCGAGCCAGTAAGCAGAAGCCGGCGGCTGTGCTAACACCGCATGCCACCGAGGCCCTGCACGACGAGAGTCCGACAAAGCAACAGCGGTCACCAAGGCCGGCAAGCGCGCGCAGCAGCGAAATCTATCGGGGCTGAGAGAGAGAGACGCAACACGCACCGGCCTCCGAGAGCAAGCGCGAAGGTGACGTGGCGTCGCCGCGACGCCCTCTCCCCTGACGCGCGCCAGCGCTGCAGCTGGAGTTCCGATTTGCCCGCTCTGCTCGTGTCATGGCCTCACAGCCATGACAAGCGTTTGATTGGCTGCAGTAGCTTGTGCGTCACTCATGCAAAAGCCGACAAACGGAATTAGCCAAAGAGTTAGCCACGTCTCAAGCTCTCGTTCGCCACACGAGCTCTTATTACTCAACTATAGCAGGCGAACAAAATAACAATGCTTTCGGTTACCGCCGCACTAGATGCAGTCTATTCCTGTGCATGCATGTGCAGCATGTTGTATCTTGCTATGATAAATGTGACTGCCTCAGAAAGTGCTTCACACAATGGTGTATTGTTACGTCATAGGTCGTAACAATACCCTCGTGAAATGGAGTAACAGATAGTCGTCTTTAAAGCTCTACACGCTACCAGCGAAACTCTACGAACGCGGGAACTGAGGATTGCGCATAAGTGGTTTTATTCCTTGTTTTGCGTAGAGTAGCGTTAGTCGAGTGTTTCCGGCTTTATAACATATTCAGCGTAGGTTCGCCGCGCACATGTGCTGAACGTATAGGGGACTTCATTCGACATAAGGCTCGTCAGAACTTTTCGGAAGCTATGTATAGTCTGCTCCAGAAAAGAACAAATGAAAAGCAAAGTAAGAAACAAACCAAACACAACAGAAAAATAAAAAAAAATCCCTGAAAGCTCGGCGTGCTAAAATCGCTCTGTGCCATCCTGCATGCGGAACGGCTGCAAGCATGTCTCAAACTTTATGCACAGCGCAGGAACAATCGTAAATTCAGGGAGAAGAAAGAGATGTGTCTGGTCAAATCTATCCCCGATGTATATCCGTTCTACTTGAGCGCGCCGTTTTATGAGCCTTGTACCGGGAGTCGGACGTCAACGGATAGCCGCAAATGTGCTTTGTGTTCCACCCATGTGCAGTTGTGACGCTCTTCGTCATGAGGTGCGGCGTTCTAGTCTAAAAGATTCTCATCACCAGCGTTCACTCAGTTTATCACCGCGGTGAAACTAGATCAGGAGATCTTCCCAGGCAACAAGGACCAGGCAACTCCCCAGCGTGGTCTGTCCACACGTCTAATGCGAATCTGCGCCGTCTGCTGTGTTTGTGTCCAAAGGTTCAGATTATATGAGTGAGGGTACTTAGTGGGGCCGAAAAAAGGACAAGCCAGCCTGAATACTGGGTACGATTACACATGTATATTCAGTTGAGTATATTTTGCGAGAAGGAGGTTCGCTACGTATTTATTTAACAATTATAGTATGTCACGTGACAATCTGTGCGTTAAACAAATTCTGCAGTGCCCATCTAACGATGAATTTCGAGTTAACGCGATTAGCAATGAAGTAATGTAGTGACACACCGTACTGCCAAGTGTTTTCTAGTCACTTCCTTCAATTTTCTGTTACCGACGTCTCCTGCAATTCTCTGCGGCTCAGCGCTAGCTCCCTGCTAAATGTACGCTCTGGTACAATTCTGTTCATTTCAGTTCTTTCTCTACATTCCGTTGCTCTCGATGCCGACTTCTTCGCTACTGCGTAGCTGACTTCTTCAATTTTCTGTTGCTGACTTCTTTACTTCCGGTCATTAGTGCTGCTTGTGTGTTCGAGCAGCTAAACAGTGGCATGTACCCATTCTGAAGGACTGACCAAAAATGTTCACGTAACTAGTGTCACATAGCAAGTTGCACATCTCGATGACCCAAGTTGTCTAATCGTGCGCATGCCTAGTTGCACATATCTAACAGGTTATTCGTTCAGGCACATACCTAGTAAGACATGCCCAGTTGCATATGCCAAATGGCCTAAGTTGTATATTGTACTAGTAGCGAGAACTGGACGAGTTGGAATGTGTTCAAGATCTGTCAGCACAACAAATAGACGCTGACAAAAAAGAAGATACCAACTCGTCCGTGTCTCGTTGCTGCGCTGACAGATCACGACATCGTATATTCCCAAGTTGTCTATTCGGGCACATAACCAGTGACACATAACTACAAGTTGGCTGAAAAGAAGTTAGATACCTACAGACATATCGCAAAGAGCGTGAAGTTCCTAGAGGATATTAATCGTATTAAAGAAATGGTGTGGTTCATGGAGCCATCTACTGTAGACACCTGTACAATGTTCACTTATCGACGAGAATAAACAGGGCTGAGAGGTGGGAAAGTCCGGCACGATACAGACCGCTGATGAGATGAATTAGACAAGGCAATACGGTGGACAACATACCTTATGCCAAAGTTATGCTCATCGCAGCACGCGCTATTTCTGTCTTTCTCTTCGCGAGAATTCCACTGTTCGTTTCTTTAGCTTTGTAGCAACGTAGGTGGTGAACTACACGTTTCGTGCCGTCCTGAAGTGTTCTGAAGTGACTATAGATATAACCTAGAGGGACGACACGAAGCAGTAAATTGAATGGTTATACTTCGCTTGTCAATTAACTTGTGACCAGAAAAGTTCTGTCGACTACTTTCTGGAGACCTTCTGCATGCAGTGCGTTCGAAATACTGTGGGTACCCGTCGTGGTGGTGCAGTGGTTACGGCGCTGCAGGGCCGCAGGTTCGATTACCGACCACTGCGACCGCATTCTGATCACGACGGAATGCAAAAAACAAACAAGAACAAGCAAAACAAAAACAACAAGAAAAACACTCTGGTATTCAGATTTAGGTGCACGGTAAATAACTTCCGTTGGTAAAAATATTATTCCGGAGCCTGCCACCCTGGCATCTATGGTAGCCGGTGTGTTGTTTCGGGACATTGACTAATTTGTCTAGGGACATTATGCATGAATTCTACAGTGAAGAAGAGTATGTATGAATGCAAATAAATATACTTGAATTTGAGAGACAGTTCACATGTACCCTGTCTAAATAAGTTTGCATAAGGGATTTTGTCCTCATATGCATGAAATAAGGTGACGCCGTTTGATTAGCACCAATGGCATTTACGTAAAGACATCACACCAAATCCTGACTGGCAGCTTATTACTGTCGTTAAGTGAAAAGTGTACAATCATTGCACTCTACGGGTGCACAAATAATGGGACAGAAATTTGGAGGTTAGTAAAGAAGCTGGAGCACAAAGAAATTAGGGACCGCGCAAACAGCGATGGAACGAAAAACGTTAGCCGTAACGTAAAGAGACAGGAAGAGAACCTTGACGATAAGACAGCTAACGGCCGGGGATAGCCAATATTGTAGTTGTCATTAAGAGAAAAAAAAATGGAGCGACGTAATGCATAGGGCAGATAACCGGTGGAACAGTGGAATTACAGGATGGGTGCCAAGGGAAGGGAAGCGCAGTAGACGACGGCAGACAATTAAGTGCGGTGATGAAATTAGGAGATTAGCAGGGGCAAGTTAAAATCGGCTAGCTCAAGACAGTGATAATTAGAGATGGTTCGGAGCAGCCTTCGTCCAGCAGTAGACATAAAGATAGGCTGATAATGATGATACCCACCAGGCTTCTTTATTTTTCTTGATTCCGCTATATTTGGCCTTGCGATAATATTTGATGCTACCGCAAGTACTATATATACATATATAGTCATATAATCAAAAGCCAGCAAACACTGACACGAAGGACAATTTCCTCTATGTTGTCCTTGGTGTCAGTGTTTGTAGGCTTCTTATGATGACTAATAAAAATCGGGCCCCTCGGTTAACCCCTTTCTTCTCGTTTATATATATATATATATATATATATATATATATATATATATATATATATATATCTATACTGCTTTGCGCAAGAAATAGTTACCGCTACAGTGTAAACGAAAATAAACCCACCTGGGAGAGTTTTTAACTGGCGATGTGCCTTAAAACCTCCTTATCTTCGAATATTTACCCCGATATATGGGAGCAATACAGCGCCATTCCCTCGTTTCACTCCGGTGGCTAGCTGCGGGATGATTAAGGCGACATGACGCGATTTTACTCCTCTACAAAATCTTGTTCTCCTGTGAAAAGCCCGACAGGGAGTTTTAAAAAACTCCCTTCCGCCGGAACAGGTTGGTCACGTGGCGCTTCCCATGAGGTTGTGCGCCGTGCCAGCGAGCGGCCGCGTTCGGCGGAGTCGGCAGTGTTCATGGCTGACGGTTTAATTGTTTACATCTATGAAGTGGCGTTCTGTAACAGCTTTTCGTCAATTCGTATCCCGTATTTCCTACCAGAAAGTGTTATAGGCGTGCCTGAAGCTCACCGTATCTCAGCTTCAAGTGCGTTAGCTGTGATCGCTTTACTGTCAAAGCTGAATGCAAGAACAACGTTTTCAAGTGCGGAAAAAGGCTTAGGTAAACCTCGAAGCTGTTCATTGACTCGTGATGTGAGAACAGGTCTCTATGTTTTCGTGTGGCGTGACCGTGGCTTCTGTTCTTCAGTGCGTGAAATGCGACTTTTATGTCCTTGTGGGTACATGCTGACAATTTCCAGTGTAATGTTTGAAAGGACCGCGTAGTGATGACAAGAGCAGCCACTGTTCGAGCGACGGCGTTCGTGCTAGTCGCACATGAACGACATATTCCAAGTTCGTTGCCCTGCTGTGTTGCCAGTGAGAAAGACCGGAGTGCAAGCAACTGCTTTTGGGTAACTGCGTATACGGATATCCTCGCTTAACAAAAATGGTAGGACCATAAGTATGCGTACCGTAAATAAAGCTTTTTGCTAAGCGATGTGAAATGAATTGTTATCGCGCATTTCAGCTTTGGACACGTCATTGCTTCCGATATTGCATTAACGTAATGCTCTATCCCAGACACTGATTTAGAAGCATGCATGCCGGCTCTGAGTGTGAGGATTTGCTGGACAGATCAGCGATGTAGCGCCTTTTCACAACCGAGAGAGGCTGTAAATTTGGACGCTGAGCAAGTAGTGCGGTCTAGAAAATGTATGACTGCGCACTTTTCGGTGTTATGTCGGCTGCTACGGGTCATGCTCACACGTAACAAATTCTTGCTACACTACCACTATTTTACACAAAGTTAATTTTGCCATGAAGCAGACGAACTTACATTTTTCTTGCTTACTGTAACTAGCGCACTACGTCTTGGCAGCGAACGCCGGCAGTGTGCGAAGTCGCTTCAGCACTCACAGAATGGCATGCTAATTTTGAAATATTACGCCAGTAACTTTTTTCCTCACTATCCTCAATAAACATTTTGGTGTTGATCTGTTAATTTCAAAGAGGCAGAACGCATATGAGCGATCATGTGAGTCGTAATTCTGTAAACAGCACAGCTGCTCGCAAGACGGTTACGAGGTACACAGTATCGTGGCTATATATACTGGCAACGTTGCCTCTTGTGTACGCGTCTACGTTGGATGTATTTCAATGCTCTGCGTTGGGCGTTTCTCAAATGTTTATGTATGTTATCATTTATGTGCTTTCATTGACTTGTTTCGTTGAATTTGACGCTGTCTTGTGTGTATATTTCGAAATTTGAGCAGTATCCTGTGCCTATAAAAATCTTCACGCCAACTAACGCGATAATCTCTTTCTATACTCCCGTTGGACCTCGAAAAAACTTCGTCCAGTGCAAAGTAAAAAATGAAAAAAAAAAGACAGAAAAAAACTCCCATGGTTCCACGCAAAAATTCCGCTCGCACGGAGTAAAAATTCAACTCCGATCATACGGAGCATAATAAACTCCCAACCTGGGGGTCGCTACAGAGGACAAGCATTATACTCCCACCTTGGAGTTATTTGCGTTTATAGTGTAGATACGCGTTCGGGGCGCACTATCTGACAAGGCTATCAGTGCTTTTGCAAGAGCGAGACGATAACACTGTTTGAGGCTGAATGATATTTAAACAGATTGTTCGATTCCGTTGGGTCTATGTTACCGTGACGCTACGGAAAATACGGGCAGTGCATCAAGTTCAAGGTAAATTTACCTGGTAGCGAAGCTTCCATAGGCGCCCATACGTTCAAAACATGGCGGTCCATCGGCGGTTCATGGGGCTTAGCGCCATCTGTATGTGGTGGGAACACTTCCGGCGGAAGAAAAAATAATGTGACGCCATGTCTGTTAAAAGCAGAAGTGACGTCATTTTGTTTTCGACGGCGCGAAATTTGTTTTGTTGGCCTGCTTTTGGAGCTATATATTCAAATGCCCCGCCATTCGACTTGGGCGTTTCGAGCTTTCAGCGCGGAAAGCGATGCAGGAAAAGCCAGCCATACAGTTGCTGAAATCGCACCCCTGCACAGAACATACTTTCTTAGGAGGCCGACGAAAGCTTTAGGTGTAGAGTGCTGATCCTTTAGTCGGACGCCAAGCCCGTCGGCCGGCGCAGTCGCACGAAAACAACTACACAATTATTTGGCGGTCGTAACTCCCTACTTTTGACTGAACAGATTAAGGAGCGATGAAGCTACCCGCGTCACCAAATTCAAACAAACTTCGACAAGCAAGAAAGCACGAACTGTGTGGGGGGCGTATTCCAACAGGTGAACACTACGAGTGCGCCTTTCTGCCTATTTCAAGACGTGCTTTGCATTGCGACTGATAGTGGCGTCAACGCCCCCTCTAAGGATGGGTACTGAAAATAAATGCATTTATTAATAAGAATAAAATGGAATAAACTTGTATTTTCTCAACTCGTCACGAATATATAAAAGTGACCAGGAATATTATTTTTGTTGCATGAATCTAAATGTGTCAAAATGAATTTAAAAAAAAACGCTTTTTTTCTTTCCCAATGTTTGTTCCCTCCAAACATAGTCGCGCTTCAATCGCTGCTCCCATAACCCCCCTTGCTGATGTCGGTGACAATCTGTACTGAACCGCTTTTCGCCCGAAGCTTCGCGACCTATTTGGATCGACCTTGCCAAGTTCGCGCTTGCTGGAATACTTACGTCTTAGGATTTCTGCAAAGCACATGCGACTTCAATACTCCTTGGCTTCAATTTCACCATTACAACATGGGCCGCGAGGATAGCAACTAATTTATAATTTTTTGTGTATTATGATTTTTGATTTATTATTAATCAAGAAATAATTAGCATATGTTAGTTATTTAGCAAAACTATCGTATAATGCTTTTCTTGCTGCTAATCTCCGCCTGCGCGTGTAGCCTATTAGCAGAAACGGTAGGGTCCTAGCTCCTTAAAAAAAGTTTGTCGTATACAAAAACACAAACTTTGTATGCTTCCTCCTACTGCCAGACACTATGTCTGTGATATTATTGCCACCGTTACCACTACCCACCATCATGAATAAGTTAGCCTGAAACAGTTATCTTCGCATCAGTTTGGAATAACGTAAGTGATAAACTTGAAGCGTGGTCGCTACCATGTTACCACGCAGAGATCACAGACACGCCACTTTAAGGTAATCACGTCGTCGGTTAAATGGTGGCTAAGATATTAAAAAAAGGAATTCTCATTGACGTTTTATTTCATTATTTATCTTTCTTCGTTTTCATCGATGAAGAAAGAAGGAATAAAAAGCAGGAAGGAACAAAAATTATAATATCAGGCACAGAATAGCCCTTTCACGTGAGATGCACAGTACAGTGATGAGAAATTGAAACGTAAAGAGCAACAAACAGCAACTAACTCCTTTCACGTCTTATTACACGGCATATAGTGCGACGTGTAATCGCTCGGTAGCCGCTTTCATTCATGGAGTTGTCCCAAGCGTATGCTTTGGAGTCTGCATTAAGCCGGTGTTACAAATGCAGGTGAAGCTGCAAACAAAACAACTCATTGGAGGCGCTTTGAACTTCTTCGCGTTTCAATTTTCGGCGCAGTATACGTGGCAAGTTCAACATGGTCTATTGTCGCACTGATTGTTGCGCGAGCCGCCGCGGTAGCCACACGGTCGTGCTGCTGAGCTTGAGGTTTGAGGTTCGATTCCATCCGTTGCAGCAGGATTTCAATGGAGGTGAACTGCAAAAAACGCTCCTGTACATTCATTGAGTTCACATTAATAAATCACCTGTGGTCAAAAATAATCGGGAGTCCCGCACTACGGCGTGCTCCATAATCATATGGTGGTTTGGCCACGCAATATCCTTAGGTATATATATATATATATATCACGTATCAATGCTTCTCACGCTCTGCATGAAGGCACCACGACGCGTTCTGCCAGTCGCAGCCAGGCGATTCCAGACCCACTTTACTGCCCTCTAGCAGGCAGACTTGCACGTAATGAATTACATTTCTTGGTACTTTTGTAATTCAGCGATTACTTTGTTTACACTGTAACGGTTGCTGCAATTACTTCATTGTTCAGTCACCATTTACGTGTCGCCAGTTATTTTACTGACGACACAAAATGTAACCGGCGCCCCAGCTTTCCGAACCTGAATTTGTCGAACACTACAGTAGAGCACCCGAGGTCGTTCCACGCGGCAGACTCGCGAATGCGCACGTTCGGACGGGCAGATCACGTGACTCAGCATTTGTTTCCTCATTGAACCGGTCGGCGCTGGTATACGACTCGTTAGCGAAGGTCACTTGGGATGTTAATGCCAGGAAAATACCACACGGACCCCTCGATTGCCATTCGCATTACCGCCAACAGTCATCGCGAGTTCTGCCGTAATTTTGTTTGTTTTTTAGCTTTTCATTGGTCCTACCGCTAGCGTCCTCTCCAAGTCCCAGCAACAATGAAGTGATGCGCTTCACGGAAAAACCAGATGCCAAGTAACGACAAGCTTTTGCGCAAGATCTGCATAAGTTGCAACACCGGCTCTACCCCTCAGCGCCCACATCAGGTGAACTGGCTAAGCCCACTGTATTTCCGGCGTCTTTTTTCATCCGATCAGCGAGTTTTTGCATGTCGCTGCTGGCGAAACAGCAAAAACGATGAACGATGACTTACGAAATTTTGTAAAAGCAATTTTTAGTGCAGATAAGCAATGTATGTACTAAAACGTAAGCGATGTAAATGTAAACGTAAGCAATGGTTGGAGAGGACACACCGAAAGTGCCAGGCCATCTTACTGTGTTTACTGTATCTATGCAACGGTAATAAACGTTCCGAGGAAAGCAACACGGAAATAATGGATTGCTTTTGAATAATTCCTCAATTATTTGCGTGGGAGCAGTAATTGTAACTGTATTTAATTACATTTAAGGATGAAGTGTACATCTAAGAATGAAGTAGTTGTTATTGTAATCGCTTACTTTTTTTCTGTAACGTCTACAATCTGCTAGCAGCGTTCGCCGAGTCCCTTAATTAAACTACTTTCCTAGTCACATTAAACATAAACCTAGAAAGCTTATCGATCATATAAAAAAAGACAGCAGCAGCTGGGGAAGGGTGTGATCACTTTATCAATTGGAACTGAGGGTTGAAGCTTGCGATCGAGTAAAACAAAATAACACAACGCTATGACTCAATAAGAAATAAAGACGTGAATTTGTGTTTGATGTCGTCCGCGATGGTAGTACCAGCAATTGCTCAAAAATGGAACTTTGTCTACGTAGATTAGTCTTTGAATGCCTTCACAGATCATCTCACCAGTCTTATCATGTAAGAAGTTGAGGCTGTTACGAAATTGTATTACTATTATAGGCGCAACTAACCGTTTGTCCCAGCTGACATTACCAAGCTGAACCAAGAAATAATGAAGAAAAAAAGACGCGATGCGAGATACAATTAGAAAACCTATGGTATGTCTTACGACCGGTTTACGACCCAGGTCTTACGACCGAAAACAGTAGGCCCTACTACCGTATTTTGCAGAGCATATTTTTCTTCATTTTTTTTTTCTTATAACAGCTCAGCTAACGTTAGCTTGGACACCGTACAAACAAACGGCGCACATAAATACGCAGAAAGAGATGCAGACTAGCAATTTGATGCTGAACGTGTCACCAAGCCCATCCGATTGAAGATGACAGAAAAGAAGGGAAGCAAAGAAAGGAAGAAAAAAGATTGTCGTTACTTGGCATCTGCTTTCTCTATGAAGCGCAGCGCTTCCTTCTTGATGGGAGCCGGAAAGACGCTCCCGGTTGGGCCAATGAAAAGCTTAAAAAAATGTAGGGCTGAACTCAAGTCACCATGACTCTCGATGGTAACGCGAATAGAAATCGAGGGGTCCATATGGGGATTTCTTGGCATTAACACCCTAAGAGGCCTTTACCATCGAGACATACCAGCACCGGCCGGTTCAGTGAAGAAACAGACACTGAGTCCCATGACCTACCTATTCGAACGTGCTCATTCGCGAGGCTGCTGCTTGAAACGATCTCGGGCGTTGGACTGTAGTTTTCAACAAATTCAGGTTCTGAAAGCTGGGGCACCAGTTACGTTTGTGTCGTCAGTAAAATAACTGGCTACATGTAATTTGTTACTGAAAAATTCACCGACTATTGCCATACTCCCTACTGCGAAATTTGAGAGGAGCTCTATACGTGCTTTTAATCTGTCTCGCGTGGCACGTTTCAAACGGAGCAAAGTGCGGCGCCACTGCCTCGCTAATCGGGAGATGGCGAGAAGGAGCGCGTGGGTGACGCCTGGGCGCGATTCACAGAAGCCGCCGCAGGCAGACCTTCCAGCAAACACGCGCTACGATGGCTCCATCTCGTATCCATCGTCGCCGAAGGGTCCGTCTTGCGCGGCACTGCGCTTTTCTTCTCACGCTTTCGCCATATCCTCCTCCCCTGCTTTCTGCCTCGTCTTTCAGCTGCACCCTCCACCTCCGCTTACCTCCTCGCGCTCTCATCGCTGACACCGTCTTTCATCTCCCGCTGCGCTCCGCGTTCGCTTTCATCCTGCGCTGCGCTCGATTGCTCGGTCACGAGGGACAACGCCGCCGCTCACCGCAGGAACAGATGCCTAAGAGCTCTGCCCTAAAGGAAGGAGTGGTGGGCACGCCCCAACCCGTCACATCACCCACGAAGTACAAGCACTACCGATCTGACTAAATACCGTTATAAAAAAAACCTTGTTTTTTTTGTTGCGGTCTCTCTAATTTCTCATGAAAGAAGCATACTTAAGTAATGCAAATGATTTTAGTGAGCGGGTCAGATATGCGTGCAAGGTCACAAGGTCTAGATAGAAGCATTCCCGCAAAAAGAAAAAAAAAATCCTCTCCAAACACTGCTCTATGCACGGTAGACTACGGCTTATCGTCAGAGAGACCACGTTTACAGAATAGGGCGTGATTCAATGCTTATCGGAAGCCGTCGGTATACTGATAGCTTCTGATTAGGGCCACTCAATTGTCTATCTGAGCAAAAGCGCGTTTAGAGTACTCAATATTGTTGGATCATAACGAACACGCAGTCGATGCTAAGCAGTAACGAATCAACTTGAAGCACCTTGTTTTAACGACAGAGATCTGACAACAGGGAAGTGCAGCATGAAATACCTCTGAATGAAATGTATACGAGTATTTGTATCTATTTTGTATATACAGGACATCTATGCAGTTTACGTTTCATACCTTCCCCTTAAACTAATGCCCAGGAGGGCGCTGTAGGAAACTGTATAAATAAATAAATGAATAAATAAATAAATAAATAAATAAATAAATAATTTAGAATGAAATACCTTTATTTCCTTTAGGGACAACCCAACAAGCCAAAGTATAGAGTGCCGCGAAAGATGTTTAAGAATTAACACGTTCCAGATTCGAATGTAAGGTTTCTATTCGGCCCTGGACCTTTGCAGCGGGGCGCATTAGAACTCTCGCAACACATTGTTAGTGCACACGCATGACAACGTCTTGATGTGCGCTTTGAAAAACTAGACAAGGAGGATCCACGCGATACATGTACAGCCACAGGTCTGTGGAACACTGCAAATTAAACTAGTAAACTTGCACACACGCTAAAATGTTGAATCATATATATATATATATATATATACATACAGGGTGCCGCAACTATCATGCACGAAGATTTAAAAATACGCAAACGCCACGTAGCAGGACAGAAGAAAGGTAATGATGTTTGCCGTCGCTTCGGAGATACTGTGATTACGTTTTGCATTCCGCCTAATTACATATCTAGCCTTAACAATTTATTCAACTTCTCAAATATTATAATTATATGAAAACTGTCAATGAGAAGATTGTAGAGCAGCATGAAAAACTCCCACTACAGCTTTCTGTTGCTCAATACGTGCTACAGAAAGTGTTTTTCCGAGCGTGAAAGAAGCCCGCGAATACATGCAAAGTGCCTCGAGCGGCCAGTCGCGCGGCGAAAGGCTAAGGGCACATTCACACCGGCGACTTGAGCAGGTCGCGCGACCATTTGCGACTCGCGACCAAAAAGCGACCGAAGGCGACTGATGTTCACACCGGCAAGCCCGGCTGAGCGCGACCCGCAAGTCGCAATCCCGGAGATTATCGTTCTCAGCGAGAACTCTCGGAATCTACGCGGAATTTGAACGCGACGCCGGAGGAGGCCGGATGTAGACACACGAAAGATCACTTCCGGTGCGCCGCTGATTGGTTTATCAGTTTTGCGACCACGGTCGCGCGACTGAAAAATCGCGCAGAGAGCGACTGGCCCAAAATGGTCGCTTTTCAAGAAAGGCGACCGTTTGCGACCATTTGCGACTGGTCGCTTTGCGACCAACTTGGTCGCGCGACCACTGTCAGTCGCCGGTGTGAATGAGCCTTAACGGCTCACAATAAATACAAGCAGAATGAACTACACGCACAGCCATCGACCACAGAAGTTCTGCATGCAAAAAAAAAAAAGAAAAAGAGAGAGCGAGAAAATAATGCAGAGAAAGGCAGGGAGGTTAACCAGAGGTAGTTCCGGTTGGCTACCCTGCGCAGAAAAAAACCTAAAAAGAACCTAAAACGAAGACCTAAGTGCACGAAGGAATACGAAACTATGCGAGGATCCGGTCGACGCCGCCGGATAGATAGCGTAAATAACGCGAGTATCAGCTGTCAGAGCGCTTTCAACGCAAGGCGATGCACAATCGCAAGCTCGCGTCAGCAGCGCTGAAAAGAAATATCGCAAAACCACGAATCAGTTTTCAGCGCAGGCAAAGAAACAGACCTCAACAACTGAAGAGCTTCTTGGGAAAATAAAAATTGGGGTCACACAACTTTGGCCTACGATATACAGAAAGTAAACAGTGAACACACACACACACACACAGACGCATATATATATATATATATATATATATATATATACTGGCAAGAAATTGAAAAGGCTGGCAACTTCTGTGTGTCCGTTTTCTTCCGAACCAACACATTGTTCAAATTGTATTGGTTTTGTCTAGTGTGCGCGACAAAATGATAGTGTGCTCTGAATTCTTCGTACTGTATGCTTATCTGACAGCCATGCAAAAAAAACAATAAAAACAAAACAGTCTAGCCAATTGCACCAAACTGCACGCTGGTCTACCACGACCAGCGTGCAGATTAAATTTTTACTTGCAACATGCTCTTGAAGCGTTGTCGTTTATTTCTACAGCACCTAGGAGTTTTTTTGCCACTTGAACGTAAAGCTGGATCCGTTGTCGATCGCCTCCCTGTTCAAGTAAGATCTCGGTCTGAGCTAGCTGGTATTGATTCATGATTAGTGCACACTTTTGGGCGCAAATTAAATGAGGACGAAGAACATAAACAACAGGACGGGCGTCTGACCTGCTGTTTGTGTTCCTCGTCCTCGTTTAATTTGCCCCCGAAAAGTGTGCCTTAATCATGACTTCCTGTTGTTATGGGGCCTTTTTTTATGCGGGCAGGAACGAGGTGGTTTCGTAATCTACATCTAATACGTCAATTATACACTCGCACAGAGGATCGCGAAGCTCTGTTCATTAATTCTTCTGCATATGTGTTTTCATTATGTTAACCTAGTAAAATTACATGATTTGATTAACACAGAAACACATATACGAATAGGACTCTGCTAGGCTAACAAAATTTGAGCACAAGTTTCTGAACATGCAGGCTGATGGAATATGAAAGATGCTTACGAGTACGCGAGACATGTTGGAATGCGCTTGAGAGAAAAAAAGGAGAAAAAAATCCCGAACGTCGACAGTGCTTTAAAAATGCAGCAAAAAAGTACTGCTTTAGAGATACTTCGTTCACATCATTGTAGCACCCGTGGTGTCTGGTCCTCTGTACTTCGTGCGTGCTCTTTAATTGCGCTACGATGCCTTCACCAACTATCAACCAACATGCTAATAAAGAACAAGTTCTCTCGCTCAGCTATCTTGGTTCAAACTGCGCAAAGTAAGACGAACATCGAGAAAAAGAAATATCCCCAAGGGCAACCTGTGCACTGTGCTGTGTCCAGCGCATACCTTTGGCCGGCTCGTGCAGGTTGTTGCTCAATCAGCACGAACGTGCGCCGAAGGCTGAGCGAGATCAGCTAGGCGTCCGTGATGACGCCGACGGGGAGAGCGCAGCAGTGCCCAACCGACATGTTGTTTGGTATCCCGTGATCGAATTGCTATTCACACAGTCCATGGAGGGAGACTCGTGTATGTCTCCCCGCTCTTTGAGGCGGAAGTCCCCGACGAGCGCCCCGTGAGAGAAGCTCTCCTGTTTCGAAGTCGCGTGCGTTCGCCACAGGGCTTGTCTGACGCCGCACGCAGGACGGAGTGCATAGGTAAACACGTGCTTCTATATATGGCACCCTAGCTGTCACGTCACAACTCGCCTACTCCACTTATCACTTATATTGTGAGTGAACCGAAGTAAGCTGCCGTCGTTTTTTTACAAGTTGGAAGTGGGCTTCCCTAAACGAAGCCCACTGTTCTGCTCCGCTCCTCTCTCAGCGGCGCGGGCCCGCCTACCCAGGGCTTTTAAATACGAATTTTTGTTGTTGCTGAAGCTTGCGGCACAGACCGCGATAAGGTTATATGGGTGTTCACTGTAGAACACGAATCTGCGCGATGATGATAGGAAAGTCAGGAAACCGAGCGAACGCGCGGAGTTTCCTGTCATCGCTTGGTCACAGTCTCCTCTGTTCTGTAGCAGCAGCGTTTGCGAAGTGTTATTTTTTTCCCCTAATAGCCGGGCAAATATAAACATGGGCATGCACGGATACTCACCTGCGCTGAACACGAAAGTGTGACGAACGAGCGTGGTGCAACCAGTTTGCGTTTCGGGCTACGCCCGCGGCGGCGGCATCCGAGTTTGGCCGCGCACTGTACATTGCGCCTGCGCCATCTGTCCACTCAAAGCACCTCAGCTCCCATTTTGCGTAGGAGCTGTAATAGCAGTCTCTTTGGTATCGCCCGAATGGTGCCGTGCTGTGTTGTCTGGTTTCGTGTAGCTAGCGGGCTGGTATAGCGGCGACATCTGCCGGCGGACTGCTCAAACCAGCACCTGCTGGTCGAGGCACTACCTCTGTTTAAACAAGGGTGCTGTGTTTCAAACTCGAGGTGATATTTGGCCACCGCAATCTGCCAAGTAGAACGCAGTCATAGGGGTATTTACCGGGGCAGGCCGAAGAAGAGGCACTTGCACCTTGCCCTCCCACTGTCATAAGTTGGGGGGCAAAGTATGCCATTTGCCCTCCCCCTTCCCCCAACACTTTTGAAATCGTGCACTTTCGGCTCCACGCTTCCAAATTCAACAAAAATACAGGTGCAGCAAAGTTTACTTTCTAATAAAGTGGCCAAGTGGCCACGTAAGTAATGCGTTATCTTCAGTACGCATTCCCTGCTTGGGCAAGGAGGGTTGTGTTTTGCGCCTCCTCGGAATGCGCAGTAGCGGATGACGTGTGGCATTCGCCATACACGCTGGCATGGATTGCGGAGATGGCCTGCCGCAGGGCAATTTAAATTTCAGCTCGCGCTACTTGTATCATGCCCAGTTTTTGGGACACTCTAATCGTATTTATAAACATAAGCAACTTGCTATATTTTGACTGCAGGCGAAGGGAGAGGTCCGGTAATGGTGGGCGCTGCTTATTATACCCATCCACGCCCAAGGATTGGTGGGTAGTACGGCATAAAGTCGTTGGATTATCAAATGGTAGAACTATTAAATCTCTGTTGCGAGATATTCAGCACAGCGTTGCAGTCTCAGTTTCTTTTCACCACCAAAAATCGAATCAAACATCTTAGAGATCACGAATTATCGTAGATATGTTCATGAACATTACTTTGGTCGAACGTGTAGAGCCATTTCAATACCGAGTGAACATTCACTTGGCTATATTCTAAAGACGTGTGTCACTTCACACTTCGACGATATAATTTTCGAGCTGTTTCTAAATAAGAGTTACACTGACACTTGTTTCTACTTAGGAGCAAGAACAGCAAATGTATCCTATTTTGAATGAATTGGTGCCACTTTTTTGATGACGTCTACCGAAAATTTGAATTTTCGAGGGGCGCTATAACGTAAGACTATTCCAAACTTTTCTATTCCAATTCTGCTATCAGCCCTTCACGATTGCTCAAAAACTTTTTTCGGCCCCCCCCCCCCTTCACCTCTGTCACGCGAAGTCACGAAAACCGCGATACCTCCCCATCTGATATGATGTGTACACACTGATTATGCATGATTTGACAGAAAAAAGACAAACAGTTATTTCTGATTCGACCCCTTTTCGCCATTAGCCGTCGGCTATTGGTAAAAAGTTTTCGGGCTGCACCCACTTCACCTGCCTGTCGCGCGAGACGTCACAAAACCGCAAGAACTCAACGCGCCAAAGTGACGTGTACGCGAGAAAGATGCATTAATATGCCGAACAAAACTGAATTTTCTACGGAATAGCCGCAGGCTGCCCCGTTCCGAAAAGAATAAAAGATGGCTGCCGCCGATCGCTCAGACGCTGGCTACTCGCACCTGCCGGAGAGCATGGGTGTATTTGCGTATAATAAAACTTCTTCCCTGGCCGTGTAACGTTTTCGAGCCCTTTCGGCACGTTTTCCCCCTCATTCTGCCAACTCTTCTTTGCTGAGGGTCCGTTTTAGCGTCATTCCTGTGCTTCCGTTGCATGTCGCCGCGATTTTCGACCAGCCACCGCAAGCTAAGTAAGGGAAAGCCGACCAATCGTAGACGCCGGCACCACCCTCTTCATCCGGTTATCGACTTTCAGTGCAGTGGCTCGGCCCCATCGAATCCCTCTACACTTGAGCGTTCTCCTCGCCTCCTGTCAGCCAATTAGATACGACAAGCCGCTCAGTGTAGGCAATGTTATTCGTTTTTCAAGCAAACAATACTGACCTCCTATGAACGAGGAGAGCGTTTGATTCGTCTACTCAGACAACAATGTGGGTGACCGCCCGGTGCATGCGTTGGTGGCTACGCAAATTTGATGTCAGGAGATTGGAATAGAAACATATTGGAATAGTTTTACATTATAGGGCCCTAGGTTGCTTATGTCCTCTGACAATAGTTAGCAAATGCTCAATTCCTGCTAATTTTTATGCGTTATACACGCCATTTAGGCGTTTTCTCCCGGTATCCTCGGTAAACTTTACGGGTCACGGTGTTTGCAAATATTCGAAGTATCAAGCAATTGTTTCGAGATGAAGAGCGATAAATGTTCATTCTGTCCAAGTTCATTGCCGCCTTTGTAGAAAGTTATTAATTCAAGCGTTGCAGGGTGTTGTACTGACACATATCGAAGTGTTATCGAGACTCCTAAAAGAACTGTATCAAATATGAACTTGAAATTTTTGTAAAATATGGAAAAATTTAAGCGCAATGCGTTGCAAAACTTTTATGTTCGTGTTTTAAATGCAAGTATTACAGATAATTAGTAAAGCCTCGTTTTTCCACGTGTTTTCGTGCCTCATGCGACATTCGTCGTTTCTTTGTCGGGTGTCCTGGGTGAGCTAAACAAGGCACCTCTTTATATCTGGGGAAAACTAGGGGCATAGTGTGGATAATGTGAAGGCAGTGCTTCAAATGAATGGTTAAATGCTGCTTTTCCATAGAAATACGCAGACAACTGGTCCATAACGTTATTAGTGTGTTTTACGAACGGTGTTAAACAGGCTACTGCACTAGCATAATTGCCATAAATCTACAGCTGAAGTGAAATGTTGCGAACATAGGGGGAGCAATGCGCCATGTTTATGTGCGATGGTAAATGCGTGTTGATCAGACACAGCTTAAAAATTTCGTAAGCAAGCAGTCAAAAGTATTACGCTGCTCTTATTAGCTAGGTTTCCCAATGTCTATGAAAACACTGCGCTTAAGAAATTTATACCTTAGACGCAGTGGCGTAGCCAGAAATTTCGTTCGGGGGGGGGGGGGGGGGGGGCTCACTTTGCCGCTCGGCCTCCTCCTTATAGAAATTCTCTAGGGATCAAATACATTAACATTAATAATAACTGCGTTGCCATTGCCACAGGTGCTGCAAAGGAATTCTTGAACCCTACGCACTGTCAAGACAAGTAAAATATGCACTTTTTCATAAAAGAATATACTCGAATGTCTAAAAAATTGTGCCCGAAATAACTGATATCAATACTTCTATGTTTTCTGTATATTTAACAAGTAAAGCAAATATCACACGAACTTTAGAAATGTATCACTTTCAAACCAGCAAAGCAGTGCATGCCGCTGCTATGAAAAATGTAAAGGCCATGAAATGAACAAGTTGAGGAAAAATATTTTAATAAAACTATATTAGCCACCGTGCCTTTCTTTCATTTGCAGCTCTCTCTCTCTGTCATTCAAGAACTTTGTTTACATTTTTGTACATATGCAACGACCAGGGGAAAATCTCATTTACGCTGTCCTTTGTTATAATGTATTGCGCAGGAGAAGCTGTCACCGGTTGTGTATTGTAATTGCCGCGAAAATATAGTCGCCAAAGAGAGCACATATAGAAAGCAGAGAGACAGAGGAAATGGGAAAGCCAGGGAGGTTAACCAGATGGGAAGATCCGGATTGCTATCCTACGCTGGGGAAAGAGGGGAAGGAGAGGTAAAGTGATAACGAAGTAGAGATAACAAAAGAAATGAGCATAGACATACAATCACTGTTGGTCACTGTCGCCGCATACTATCACCGCACAGCACAGTAGCACTTTCAGCACTATGAACATCTGTTCGTGCTACAGCCACTTGTCCAATACTATTGCCCTTAAAGAGTACAACAGTGCCCTCGTCGCCCTCTACTGCGATGCCATCCTCCACCCCCCCCCTCCCCCCTGTGATGGCGGCATTTTAAAATAAGTTCCTCTGTTAGAGGTCTTCGGTCAAAGCGCGCTATCGCGTTTGCGAGCGATCGTCTCTGTAGATTATAGCGAGGACAGTCACAGAGAAGGTGTTGAAGAGTCTCCTCGTTACCACAGTCATCACATGAGGCGTCGTCGGCCCATCCAATTCGGAAACCAAAAGACTTGATGAACGCCACCCCTAGCCGTATTCGAGAAAGCAGAGTAGCTTCGCGACGGCAGAGTCTAGCTGGAATGGAAAGGCGTAGAGAAGAGTCTAGGTCGTGCAGCCGGTTGTCTTGAAAGCTTCCTGCATTCCACAAGGATAACGTGATATCACGACTGAGAATTCGAAGTTTTCTAGCGGCATCTGTCCTTGATAATGGTATCGGCTCGTCTTCGTTGCCTTGAAGAGCCCACCGAGCAGCACTATCGGCGTGTTCGTTCCCTATGACGTCGCAGTGACTTGGAAGCCACTGAAATGTCATGTGGTGTCCTTTCTCAGTCAAGGTATGGATTAGTTCTCTAATCTCGCATACCAGTTGTTCGTGTGGTCCACTCCGCAGGGCTGATAGCAAAGACTGCAGTGCTGCCTTTGAGTCACTGAATATTGACCATCTTCGAGGTTGTTCTTGGCTGACGAGACGAAGTGCAGGGCGAAGAGTTGCAAGTTCAGCAGCCATCGGTGTCGTTGGGTGAGATGTCTTGAAACTGATGATGGTGGCTTTCGCTGGGAAAACCGCGGCTCCAGAGGAACACTGGAGAGTTGCCGATCCATCCGTATAAGTATGTAACGTGGTCGGCGTACCCCTCGTGCAAAAGGAGCAGAGTTGGTTGTTTAAGAGCACGGGATGACAGCTCAGATTCTTTCCTGATTCCTGGTATGGTGAGGTGCACTGCAGGTCGAGCCAAACACCATGGAGGAATCGATGGCTTCGTTGCGGGGGTGGAGCCTGATATGAGTTGTGCAAAATATAAGAGGGCGAATCAAATGAAACTGAGCAAATGCGAATACATGACAAACAGGGCACTTTGTTTAAAAGTAGTCTCCATGAGCATTTAGACATTTGTCCCGCTGACTTACGAGTCGCGTGATTTCCGTTTCATAGAACTCCTTGGGTTGCTGCTTCAAAAAGTCTGTAGCTGACTTTTTCATGTCATCGTCCGACACGAATCTGGTTCCCTTGAGCTGTTTCTTCAAATGCTTCAAAATGTGGAAGTCACAAGGCGGTAGGTCTGGGCTATATGGCGGATGTTGCAGCATTTCCCACTTGAACTTTACCAGTTTTGTATTAAGTACATCAGCGACGCGGAGACCGGCATGGTCGTGGACCAAGATGACCCCATTCCTCAATTTTCCACGTCGTTTCTACTTGATTGCGACACGCAGCCCATCCGATGTTTTACAATATCGGAAACAATTGATAGTCTATCCAGGCTTAGCTAATTCAATCAATTATGGCCCTTGATGATCGAAAAAAAAAGAAGTAAACATCTTTCCAGCAGAAATGACGGGTTTGGTTTTCTTGGGGGTGGTGAATTCAAATGTTTCCGCTGGAAGCTTTGCCGTCGTGCTTGAGGCTCATAGTAGTGGCACCATGATTCGTCCCCAGTCACAAGTGCAGTAAAAAATTCCTCACTCTCATCGTGATACCGGATTAGATGAGTCAAGGCAGCACCGAACCTCTCCGCCTTCTGGCGGCGGTTCAAAATCTTGGGCATCCATTTCGCACACAAGAGCTGGAAACCGTGATGTTCATGAATTGTGGTGTGACCCGAACCGTGATTGATGTTCACATGCCCTGCCGATTCATCGATGCTTATCCCCGTTCTTGTCTAACCAGCCTTTGCAATATTGTTGGAAGTTATTGCTCGGTGGCTTTGGCCCGGTCTTGGATCGTCTTTGCAACTTTCACGTCCTTCGTTGAACAGTGTGCTCCAACGCTTCACAGTGGCCAATGAAATGCAGTGTTCAACGTACACGGCAGCCATACGGCGACTAATTTATTTTCGGGAAACATCTTCATCTGTCAAAAACCTCACGACACCGCGCTGTTCAACTTTTGGAGTTTACATTATGCCACAGAACCATGTTCAACCCTGTGTATGCGAGCATTAAAGAACCTTGATCCTCACACCTGCGTGTCCCTTTTGTAAATAAGAGATGCATTTGTGCCACGTCCATGCCTCGCAGATAATGAACCGAACCATTATTGCACAGGGTGGGTTGGCTCACTTTCATTTGACTCGCCTTCGTACATTAGAAATGCGAAGATACAGCTCGATAAAGGGCAAAAACGTGTCACTGGAAACAAAGTTCACTGCACATATACACGCAACGTCGCAACAAGATAATTAAATATACGTATAAGCAATCTATCTACGTATATAAGAAAACGGCACTATATATGATGCTTCAAACAAAGCAAATAAACATGTCGCGCAACCACAGATTCACAGATCACAGCCCCCCCCCTCCCTTCCCTCCCCCGATGTATGGCGCGCGACGGAAGGCAACGCGCTTCCTACCCGCTTTTCTCCCTTGCCACACAAAATTGAGCCACCATCGTCGGCTCACCCATGCCCCCCCACCCACCCCTTCCGCTTTCACCCGCACATACAGCATGCGGCGCGCGGTCAGGATGTTACCGCCCCTGGAGTTTATACGGAACATGAGGGCGACGGCGACAGCAGGAATGCGCCTGGAGTGTCCATATAACTGCTTTCGCAATAATATAATAAGAGTATCCGGCAACTGAAGCGTCCCGCGGCCCATTACTTCCCGCAAAAGAAGTAATGGAATCGAACTTTCACCATGCGACAATTCGCTTTGCCGCGACAGTCTTTTTTTTCTTTTGTGGTGCGGGCGCCGCCGAAATGAAATAACGCAAAGGAAAGCATGTTGGCTACAATCGAATGCCTACTTCGGACACCTAGTTTGGCTACCGAAGGAATATCGAAGAAAACGTGAGACACATGGCCCACAGAGAACTATACGCATACTGCTCTGTATCGTACACCGGTGAGACAAAATTTTCTGGTGACGTTGCGCTCTAGTGAACGCGTTGCAATCTGTCGAGTCCCCGTAGTGAAGGTGGCGAGCGACCAAGCATTGTTTATTTTTCTCGTCTGCTAGCCAGAAAGCTTCCAAAACTCTGCCGGGCGAAAATCCTCTCGGCCAGAGAAAAACGAACGCGCATCAAATACGCCGCGCGGTGGTCGATGCAGCCCGAGAAAAACGCATGTGCTTTGGCTGACTCGGCAGCCAAAGCGAGAACACACACACAAAAAAAGAAGAGGCTCAATGCGTAATAAATAAGAACGCGGTTACCTTTGCTTGCTTCAGTGTCTTGACATGGATGCTTTGGCGCAGGATAAGAAAAGGTGGATATTCTTTTCTGTGACATGACGGCACAAATGAACCACCACAACGCTTCGTCTCATCGGACCTCGCTGCGTGCTTTGTCAACTTGTCTGGTAGTGTGTTGATTTGGCTTCTCTTGTAGTATGGTGCGATGTATGTCTTTAGAAAAGTCAATGCACCTTTGGCGTTACATGTTTACACCAACATTAAACCCACGTGGTTTCGGCATTGAAAATCTAAAGCACGACTTTGGAAATGTCAATGTACCTTTCGCATCAGAAGTTTATGAGAGCTTTATACCCATAAAGTTTCAGAATTGAAATCCAAGCGCTCCCTAGATTCCGTGGCCTCCGCAAGTAGTCGCGACGAGCCCCCTCGCCATCCAAAGGCCTTTGAAACTTCGTGCTCGGATGGGGCTCCTTGCGTTATGATATGTGACTCTCGGTGCATGGGCGTTGCCGCAAAATCGAGCCCGATTTCGCAATATTCGCTTTAATATTTCTTTTCGAGCATGAAATTACTTCCGGCACCAGGGGTTGTTTTGGTCGGCGGCGCATGACAGCACGAAAAAATTTCGGGGCACCCGCCGTGGTTGCCACTGAGCAACCACGGCGGATAGAATAAATCCCCGCTGTGCTGGCAGAAGTATAAACGTCACCAAAACCAGATTTATCGAAAGTTGGTCGCACGCTATGGAAACTCTCTGCGTGAAGTTAAATGCGGCTGAATGAAATACAGCCTTGGCAAAAAATTTCTTACTCAAGTGCGTGTGTTATGGCTGATATCGGTAGGCTTCCTAGTGTCCTGACAAAAGCTATAGGTTAGAACAGGTTTATGTATCGTGGAAAGCGGAATGGGGTCGTGTTACATAAAGAAAGTGATTATCTGTTTATTTAAAGAAAGAGCTACGTTTTATGGAAAAACAGCTACTCAGCACTAAGAGTTCTCTTACTGAATAGCCTTGACCCTGTTTTAAGCCACGTCTCCATTGGAGACACCGTCACGTACTCAGTCTTTGTTCACCACGCCTGCGACCCAAATGCACCGCGCGAAATTTAAAAATTACGACGCTTTTATGGATCTACTGCGCCATCTAGTTAACTATCGCGAAATTATTTTTTTTTTATTTTTTTCATTTACGAGGGGCGGTCATCTTTAAATGTGGACCAAAGATCGCCATAGGCACTGTTTGATCGCGAATAACGTTGACGCTCTCGTTTCCAGCCCATCCAGCGAGTGACGTCGGTCTGGCAATTATGTCGAGTCTTCCAGTGGTTGCCCGGATACCAGTGACTCCTAGTTTGTGGCCAGGTCAATAGAATTTGATTCAGCCGAAGCAAACCCACAGAACCAGCCCGGACTGTCGTTTTTATGCGTGTCGATTAGGTCTGTGCTGCAATTTAGCATTCTTTCTTTTAATGCGCTTCCTCGATATCTCATTCTAAGTCACCACCCTTGCTCTAAAAATGTTGTGGTCACTTTTGTGTGAGGTACGATGCTAAGGACCACTGGCCTCAGCAAGTCGAGTCGCCGTTACCGCAGCGGTGAAAGTTTGAGAAGTGTGTGGCGGAAACCAGGGTGTGCTGCCGGAAATGCGATGTTTTCCTATGCATTGCAGCTGAGAAGGACTGCTTCTTCCGATATTACAACCTGTGAACCCGTTGATGCACCGTTCACACAACCTTTCATAAACAATTTGTCTCCTTTACTTAACCCGCTAAAGCCTACGTACGAAAAAAAAATAGTATTGAGTCACGATGTCTATACTGAGGAGAAGACTGATTTTGCGTGATAATTGTCCTAGAAAGGTAAATTTTTTTTCCGTACTTAAGCTTAACTCGTAAGCTTTGCTTACGATTCCCCGATTGCGTGGGATTTGTATGATTTCTATTTAATCGCATGTTCAAAGTGATGAACTGCTGGCCAAAAAGGAAGTAAGAGTTGCTTCCCAAAGACAGAAAATTGTAAACAACAAAGAGTACAGGCAAATGCCACATTAAGAAATACAACGAAGATGTTTACAAGACGCAACCTTATTGTACAGCACGAAGCATCAGTATACGAAAAAAAAATCACCGACGATTACGATGCTCCCAATGTAAAAGCTGAGTGTAGCTATGTACTGTACGTATTTTCATTTCGCGATATGTTGGCTGGCGTCGACAATCTGTCTCGTGTGGCACATTGCAAACGGAGTGAAGGGTGGCTAGACTGCTTCGCTAATCGGGAGATCATGAGATGCAGCGAGGGGTACACGTGTGGGGCGCGATTCACAGCAGCCACTGAAGACAGACCTCAGCTCATGCAGCGCTTTTTTCCATATGCGGTGTGGGTCGACATGCTCGCCGCATGACATCGGTGAAACGACGATGGCGTGCTACTCTGGTGCCATGTCGTAGCGGACGTCTCCGCTTTTCTTGCCACGCTTTCGCCATGCCCTCCTCTTCCGTTTTCCGCCTCATGGTGCCACTGCACCTTCCTCCTCCGCTGTCCCCATCTCATTCTCTTCACTCTCGCAGTATTTCATCCCCCCGCTCCGCGTTCGCTCTCTCATCTTTCGGTCTGCTCGTTCGCTCGGTTACACCGAGGGACGCCGACGCTTAACGCAAGAACGGACGCTTAAGATAGAGAGAGAGAGAGAGAAGGGGAGGGAAGACAGGGAGTTTAGCCTGTTGTAAATACCGGCTGGCTATCCGGTGCTCGGTTAAGGGGTAAATGGAATAAAAGGAGAAATAAGAGTGGCG
This sequence comes from Dermacentor variabilis, assembly GCF_050947875.1. Taxonomy (NCBI): domain Eukaryota; kingdom Metazoa; phylum Arthropoda; class Arachnida; order Ixodida; family Ixodidae; genus Dermacentor; species Dermacentor variabilis. Next base: position 116,593,375 of record NC_134570.1, read on the forward strand.
CTCTAAAAACTATAATACCATAATGATGGCGTATGGTTACACTACGGCTTCACGATTCCGAAGCGTCTGCGTTCTGCGCATTTTGAAATGTAGCTCAGCACAAGAAATTGTATATCAAAAAGGTAAAATGATAGTTACAGCCGGGAACAGCTCAACTAGATATTTTTGTGTCAGGAAGTGTAACAAAGTTTGGTGAAAATGGTTTGCTAGTTTTATGCTGAGCTCCAGGCGCCAAACAGTGATGCCCGGTCTACTAACATGTTTGCTTGTCACGTTGTTTGCTCTAATGTATAATTCGTTTCACATTGGAGTTCATAGTTAGATTATACTTACTGAACATATAATGTGCGTGTGCCATACGCCTGAGAACAGAACATGATAACAGAGGATTTGTTGTGAAGCAACCATTACTCGCCACGTCATGTTGCGATCTTGGCATGCGAAAATGCGTAAGCTTGCTTTCCCGTTGTACAGTAAGTTTCCGGGAAGTTCGTGTTCAGCGCGGCTGTTGAGCCTTACGTCCTCTTCGACGGAAGCTTGTACGTTTCTTTCTCTTTTGCTCCTCAGAATGTACGCAAGCACTGCACTTAGGGTGATTCTATCGTTGTACGCATTTACGACGTTGACACAATCTTCATGATATGCTACTTAACGGTTACTCCGAGTACGCCAATCATCTAAATTTGTTCGAACTTTCTGGGATCGTAAACAGTTAACAAGCAGTGCTCGATCCACGTGACCTCTGGGATGATTGCAAATGTACCATTGAAATGGGAGTGTCTTGACCAATATAGGACGCATAATTCTCGGAACATTGTGCATTCCTCACGGTCGTGCAAATACAGTAAAGACAGGGTGTTTCAGCGAACACCTCCAAAAATCTTTAAAAGTTGCTTGTGGCGGATATCACAAGTCTAGTTCATGAGCTGCTCGACTCGAAGCGGCGGACAATACTTGCACAAAAAAATGAGATGCAAATCGACTGATTAATAAATGTTCACTAATTAAGTTTCTAACCAATTAAATTATGGCCCATATTGCAATTTACAAATTATAGACGAGGAGTTCGCAAGGCGGATGCATTTGGAACGAATTTTCAAGATGACACTAGTTCCGATATATAAATTCCCGAACTTTGCGGAGAAGTGCATTGGCGTTCCAGTTAATTTGTTGACAAAACGTCGTTTCATGCACGGAAGCACACAAGTAAGTGGAACACCAATGCATTTATCCGCAAAGTTCGGGAATTTATATCTCGAAACTGGTGACGTCTTCTGCAGACATAGACTTATCCCAATCTGTTCACGTTATATGCGATATATCCGGAGATTCACCCCGATGTCGCGTGCCCTACTTGCGGGGATAGTTCAACACTTTCACACATACTCCGGGGATGTATCTTTGTAACAAACCCTGACCTCAACTCGGCGAGGTGGGAAGCGGCCCTCCGCAGCTCACTCCTGGCTGAGCAACGTTGGGCCGTCCAGGAGGCCCGCGATGCGGCTGGCAGGCAAGGCCTGTGGGTCCCGACGGGGGAGCGGCCCGCGACGTGCTAATACGCGCTCTGCAGGACTGAAAAATAAAAATCAATCAATCAATCAATGACGAGCGGCAAAGGAGCCAGCTGTGGAAGAAGATGACGACAACGAACGCGGGAGAAGTGTGGCACACGCGCGTTCGTGCGGTATCGCCGAGGGGCGCCAACCAGCCAACTGTGGAAGAAGACAACGCTCGAGCCATCGCTGATGATGATATTTTTAGCGAAGTCTGACAACGAGGGCACAGGGTCCGCATAAACAGTGTCGCTGCAAAACACGTTTTGTGTTCCGGCTTAGTAGTCTAAGACCAGTGATCGGAAGCTTTTTGGGGCGGCATGCTCACTGCTCTTATCGCCTGCGTGTAACTAGACAGCTCTAGCAGAGAGTTGCGTACACTCCGCTCCGCTAACGCTTCGCGTAAACCACTGGCTACATGAAATGCGTTGATTGCGCTTTTTTTGACAAGCGCGTCTTCCAGAGACGCCAACCACACGCTCTCAGCGTGGCTGTAAAAAAAAACAAAGCAGCCAGTAGCGGTCTACGTTCCGCTGCCGGTGTCAACGCTATCTGCACGCGCACTGTCGTACTCGCCGTGCAGCTGTGTTTAGAAAAAGTTTATTTCAACACGAGACAATACTAGCACTGAGTCACAATCACGGCCCAATTACGGCTTCGTCGAAATTTCTGGCCAACACTGGTCTGAGCGGAGCGGACCTTTAGAGCTCTGCTAAAGCTGTCTACTGTCGGAGCTCTACAATTGGCGCCAGTTCTGCGGCAAAGTTGAAATGTTCGACAAGAAAATTGTGCTGCAAAATGCAACAAGAAAAGCTCATACATAAGCTCGACGCATGGAGCACGTTCGTTTTACCTGAACACATAAAAAGTAAGTGCCTACAGTACATTATGCGACAAAATGCTCCTTTTTTCTTGGCTAACTTGACTCATAAATGCAGGACAAGCATTTGCCTGGGGTCCTAACACACTGTTGCTACGGTGCGGATGAAAAGGTTTATACCCTTACTGTACGCAAAAAAAAAAAAAGAAACAGCACTCTAGCGGACAAGCAGTAACAGCCTGAATATACGGAGGGTAATCTAGTACCACTTTTGCAATGTAGTTAAACGTTAGACTAATAAAGAAATACTTTGCAATTCGCAACGACGTTATATAATTGACCTCGACGCACGAGGCGCGTTTATCATATATAAAAACATCAAAAACGTGTACCTAGAGTCGACTACAAAAGAGCGCGTTTGTGTTCTTGGCAAACTTTAGGCGCCGAAAACATGCAACCGGATGTTTTCTACGCTAAAAGTGGGAGGGCATAAATACACTTGCTGCCACAGCCGGGGGAAAGGGTTCTGCTGCAGACGCATAATTTACTGATGCAATTGAATATTGCCCATTAGTGGCCCTAAAAGTTACGTTTCTATTGCCTGACGAGCTTTTAGTTTCAACGAACTGACCCCTCTTTTTTAACGAAATTTGTGCAAAGTGCACTATACCCATAGCCAACACCTTCATCGCAAGGCTCATGTCTGCTGATAAACCAAGCAAACCCCGCTGCGCGCATTCTGCTGCGATAGGCATGAACTTCTACTGATAAATCAAGCAAACGTCGCAAGCAATCAAGCATCTCCACCGATGGGCAGGGTTTGAAGTTTGCGCCTTGCGAGCGGAGAAACAAAATTTGAGGTCAGTGTCGCAGCGCCGCCGCTAGATGGGAGTATGAGTCCTGCGACGGCCGCAGAACGCTGCTTTTCCGAAGCTGAAGCAGCGTTCCTTGAAGGTTCAGCTCATCAGCAATATTTTTTGTTGGTGTTGATGGCTATGATAACGAAGTTACCAGCATCTCCTTTTATGTCAGGTGGTGTCGCATGCTATTTTGCCAGTAGATCCTTTAAGTACATGGATTTGCCTAAATGTCATCTCTGCGGCTTCAAACAACCTTGTCGATTCTTGAAGTGCTGACTTCTTGAAGCTTACTTTCTGTCGAGATTTAGCTGCATGGCACTAATTAATGTCATCTTGCCTCTAGTTTACACAATTCGACGATGTTCAGGACACTACGAGCAAGCGCTATGCTTTAAATAAAAAGGTCATTTAAGCGTGTGCGAAACTTCAGCAAATGCTCGCTCTGTCTGATGGTCTTCAGTATATTCAGGTGCCGTTATCGCGCTTTTGTTTACTGTCGGCATGGCGATGAAGGTGAACACACGTCTTCCAGCGTGTTTATAAAGGCGTTGATCTCTCCTGACTCGTACAATACCATCATCAGCAGCAGCCTATTTTATGACCCCTGCAGGACGAAGGCCTCTCCCTGCGATCTATTACCCCTGTCCTGTGCCAATCAGTTTCAACTAGCGCCTGGGAATTTTTTAATTTCATAATCCCACCTTGTCTTCTGCCGTCCTCGACTTCGCTTCCCTTCTCTTGGCGCCCATTCCGTAACCCTAATAGTTTACTGATTATCTAACCGACGCATTACATGACCTACCCAGCTCCATTTCTTTATCTTAATGTCAATTAGAATATCAGCTATACCCATTTATTCTTTATTCTTCAACTTTATTTTTGAGCCACGCGAACGCCGTAGGCGCGGTAGCCGCGGACGCGGCACCAGACACGGCTTCCGTGCCTCTCGTACGGGGCTATGACCCAGACACCATGCGAGAAATGGAGCGTTTGACCGCGGAGACGCCAGTTTCTGATGAAACTACGGAGTATACCATCCAAAAAAGTTAGAACAGTGGGAGTGAGCAACCTCGACGCGCGCCCGTTCCGAACATCAAGGCAGCCACGGTGGCGGCAGCGACGGCCACGTCACCACTCTGGCTATTGGCAAGCAAGCTCAAAGTAAACGCTGGAAGCCACGAGTTATGCCCAAATTCGGAGCGGAAGGCGCTGTTGTCATCATCAAGCCAAAGGGAACCCTCAACCTCGCACAACTTAAAGCCAGCAACCAGATCGGGGAAGCAATGTACGCTGCTGCCGGCATTCCGCTGGGGTCGCAGGCGCTCGCTATTCGGCCGGCCTGGGCCTAGAATATAATTATTATTGGCATCAAGAACGCCCAACTTATTCGTCAGGTCCTTGCGATCGGACAGCTCCAACTCGGAGGACAGGCCCGAACGGTTCAAGGCTACCTTAAGTCATCGGACAACACAAGCCGTGGTGTTATTCAAGTGGATCCCACAGCCACTGAGGCGGATATTACTCAAGCCATTTATTCGCCAGAGGCTACAGTACTAGGAGTCCGAATATTAGGAGAGACCAACGTAGCAGCGATCACGTTCGAGGGCCGGAAGTGCCTTTCAACGTTTATTACTGGGGAGAAGCTGTGCCAGTTCGCCTCTACCGCAAGATGACGCCAGCCTATCCCCGCTGCGGCACGATCGGACATCGCACCGTTGTTTGCCTTAATCCGCAGGCCGGTCGATGCCAGGCTTGCGGCGAGACGAATCTAGAAGAGGGCCACGAGTGTCAACCCAGCTGCCTGATTTGCGGGGGCCCTCGTGCCACGGGATCAATTCACTGCGGCCAAAAGTACAGGAGAGTCGGTGCTGGAACTGGGGCCAGGCGGAAGCCCGTCAATGGAAAAGCCAATCAGCAACATCACTCCAGGAATGCTGGAGGGAGCGAAGCCACCGACCTGCATGCTCGGACGCAGGAGGAGACCCCTTCGCCTCGACCGTATGCGGGAACCTTCAGAGGGGGCCCTAGAGGAGGCGGTCGTCCAGCAGACAAGCACAATGGGCCAGAGCCAGAACATAGTCCCGGAAACAAAGCGACCAGCAACAAGGTGAGCTGGGCCAGTGTGGTTGCCTCCCCTTCCCTCACGGTGTCTAATGAGAAACTTGGGGCTGAGAGCAAAAGGCTCAAACTAGAAATACAAAAACTTAAAGAGAAGACGGCAGCGAACGGTCCAGGAAACTCTAGAGCGCTTCAGGTACCCTCAGAGCAGGCGATGGAGGAGGACAACCCTCCCCCGCTGCCACCAGGTAGTGCATATAAGTCACCCCCTCGTATGTCAGAAATCGGCCGAGGAGCGTCGGGCGGCAGAGTAGCGTTGGCGGCTGCATTCTCGATAGAGGAGTGTACGACATGCGCATATGTGGACGCAATTACAAAGAAATTCATTGCATGGATGGAAAGCATGGAAAAGCGCATGCTGGAGGAAATCGAGCAAATGGAATGTCGCATGCTACCAAGCCTACAGGCTAGCGTATAAACAATTGAAAAGGCGCTAAGCAAAAAAACTGAGCAGAACTTACAAGGAATGACAGACCAGACAATTCGTAAAATGTTAGAGCCGCATCTCTCAAAACTCCATGCTTACGAGCTTAGGATCAACCGGAAGTTACAAGAATTCGCTGAATACTCGCGCACTAAGACACCCAGATTGACAGGAAAAATGGGCACCAGGCTGATTGCGTCTGATGATGCGCTTGACCTGAGTTTTGAACAAGGACTGACCTCTTCCAGTTTGCAATATAGCTCGCCAAATTAGGTTAACAATATTACAATGGAACTGCAGGGGTTTTAAACGTAAGCGGGAATCGCTGCAACAGTATGTGGACTGTATAGATGAGAGGCCTGATGTAATCGCGTTAGAGGACGTTAATGTGGCAGTTACAGTACGTACAGTACGTAGAGTGGTCGTACAGTTCTCATCAAACTAACACTTCGACTTGCATAATTGTAAATAAAGACAGTACGTCTTCAACTATAGACCTCGAACTTAATGCTACGTACGTACTTAACATATACAGTCGCCCGAAACACAGGACAACAGTCTTTGACGAAATTTTTCGGAAAGCAGAGCAGGCTGCAAAAACCGCGCCTCTCATTATAGAGGAGCATTTTAACGCGCACAGCTTTCCTTGTGGTTACAACAACGAGAACGTAAAAGGCAGGAAATTGGCAGCAGCAATATCGGATATGGCTCTTACTATTCTGACGCACCCGCAGCATCCTACAAGAATAGGCAATAGCGTTTCAAGGGACACATGCCCGATTTAACGCTAGTCAAAAATGTTAAAAATTGCCAGTGGTAAAATACGCAAGAAACATTAGGCAGTGATCATTATATACTCCGGATTCGCCTAGACCACAACAAGCATCGTAAACACAAGGGACAAGCCCGGCTTTAGGATTGGTCGCTTCTTGGAGAGTCCAAGGGTCCTCAACTCGACTCGCTTATTGAAGGTTATGAGCAACGGACTGAGTCGCTGCTAGCTGCCAGAGAGAAAGTCACGAGAACGCTGCACACCTCAGAGGATGTCCCGGCAGTCGACAACCACCTGCTCCATCTCTGAGAAGCCAGGAGAGGCCTCACAAGAAGGTGGAAGAAGCAAAAACACAATTGCAAGCGTTAAATCAAGAACGCTGAAATTGCACAAGCAGAGGAATACGCATGAACCTTAGCCAAGAACAACTGGCTAATCAAGTGCGATTTATTGAGAGGCGGGCTCGGCGTGAAGTCCACGTGGAGGCTCCTGCAATACCTCATCGAGCCCAGCAAGACGAGCGGGGAGTAGTAGCGGAACCTCAAGAGAGCCTTCCACGGCTATGAGGGTACGGATGATCAGCTGGTGGCAGCCCTGACGAGCAAATACCTCTCTACGACCAGAGATGACGAGCCTGTCTTGCAGTATCAAGGCAAAGATAATCCAGAACTCGACAGAGACTTCTAAGTAGAAGAAATACAGGCGGCGCTACTAACCATGAGAAGAGGTACGGCGCCAGGACATGACAAAATTACAGTCGGCTTGCTCGCCAACATGAACGAGAAGATGCTAGGCCAGCTGACAGAGTATATCAATGAGTGCTGGAGAGTTGGCAAGCTGCTCCTGGCGTGGAAATCGGCAGACGTCAGCTTTATCCCTAAGCCGGGCAAAGAGGTAAATATTACCAACCTCCGTCCGATTTCGCTCACTTCATGTGCCGGCAAGCTCATGGAGAAAGCAGTGCATGCTAGACTTTCAGCGTATTTGGAGGAAAACGATTACATGCCCCACACCATGTTTGGCTTCAGGGAGCGCCTATCCACGCAAGACGTACTGCTGCAACTCAAGATGGAAGTTATTGACCCACCCAACAAACGCAGTAGCAGAGCCATCTAAGCTCTGGATCTCAAGGGCGCTTTCGATAATGTGAAGCACTCAAAGATCCTTGAGAACCTGCGGAAGACACAGTGTGGAAGAAGGACTTTTGATTACATCAGAGATTTCCTACTGGACAGAGAGGCTCATGTAAAAATGGGAGATTTTAGGTCCCAGCCAATCCCTATGGGCATAGGGATACGTAACAAGGAGCACTCCTCTCCCCTCTGCTCTTCAATATTGCCCTTATAAGTTTACCTGAACAACTCGATCGCATAAAAGGAATTCGGCACGCCATCTATGCAGATGACATCGCGGTCTGGGTGACGAAGGGCAGTCTGGGGCAGATGGAAGAGGCGCTCCAAGAGGCTGCCTCGACAGTCCAAAAATATGCCGAAGAATGCGGACTGCGCTGCTCTCCAGAAAAAGCGGCACTTCTAATCACGCGCAGACGAGAAGATGAAGCCCCGGTCAAATTTAGGGTGCACGACGCTGCGATCCATGAATGGAGACAGTGCGTATCCTGGGACTACTGGTTAACAACAAGGGTGTCAACGCAGCAATGATTACTCAACTCCGTGCATCATGCGAACAAGTAATGCGAATGATCACGCGTATCGCCAATAAGACGAGAGGGATGATGGAGAGCGACACTCTTCGGTTGGTCAAAGCCTTTATACTCAGCGGAATTCTGTACGTGGCTCCGCACCTTCGGATGAGGAGGTTCGATTTAAAGCATTTGGATGTCATGCTCAGAACAGCATATAAGAAGGGACTAGGACTGTCGGTCAAAACATCTACACAGCGCTTGTGGCAGTTGGGGGCGCACAATACAACATATGAGATAATTGAGGCCCACCTATTAAGTCAATATGCCAGATTGGCAGGAACGAAAACGGGACGCAAGGTACTGGAGGACCTGATTATCAGCTGTCCTTACTATACGGCAACAAGACAAGACATTCCGGAAGAGTGTAGGGGCAAATTCGCGACACTGCCCCTTCCTAAAAACATGCACCCAGAATATCATCAAGTAAGGAGGAGGGCAAGAGCCAAGAAGATGGACCAGATTTATTCTAAATTAGAGGGAGCCTTCTTCGTGGATGCTGCGGGTCCGATGGGAGGAGTCTCCACAATATCTTTGGTGCATCAAGGGCAGACGGTCAATGGACTTTCTGTTCCGCATGGGGAAATTGCAGAATTGGAAGAGGTGGCGATCGACATGGTGACTTCGCATCCTAGTTCCAAATACATCATTACAGACTCACAAACTGCACATAAAAATTACACGCGGGGCCGAATTGCACCGCTAGCTTGCAGGATCCTCAAACAATCTGGGGTCTTTGCTTAGCGCAAAGGGCTTATTTGGGTGCCAGGTCAAAAGGGTGTAGAAGGAAATGAGTGGGCACACGTTGCCACCCGAGCTTCTCTCCCCCGAGGTCCCTCCGCCTCCCTCCCCGAAGACTCGGACTTCCCAGTGACATTAATAACATATGCAGACGTATTACAGCACTTGCGCTTATCGCGACGAAAATACCCGGGCATTAAATAAGGCATTAGATAAATCAGAAGAATGTCATTTACGAAGATTACAAACCATGTCCTTTAATAACCCAGTTAAGCTACATGCTATTGAGCCACCATCCTTTCCGGCCGAGTGTAAATTCTGCGGGCAGAAAGCAGATTTGTACCATATGGTATGGGCCTGCCAGGCTAATAGTGCCTTAGAAACTATAAAACAGCCAACGTGGGAAGGATGGGAGGCAGCCCTGTCCAGCTCAACCCTCGAGGACTAGCGAGCCCTCGTGGAAAGAGCTAGGGCGGCGGCCTTAGCCAACGGAATTCCGGAATAAGAATCCGACCACCCTTCTTCTAACTTCCCTCCCCTTTTCATTTAAGTAAAACATTTTCATCATCAAACCGCTCTTTTTCTGTCTCGTAATGGTATGCCTAGCAATCTTCGTCCCATCGCTCTTTGCGCGGTCCTTAACTTGTTCTCAAGCTTATTTGTCAGTCTCGAAGTCTCTGCCCCATATGTCAGCACTGGTAAAATGCACTGATTGTACACCTTCCTTTTCAATGATAATGCTAAGGCTCGAGTCAGGCACTGACAATGTCTGCCGTATTCGATCCAACCCATTTTTATTCTTCTGTCAATTTCCTTCTCATGATCAGGATTCCCTGTGATTAATTAGGTAAATGTACTCCTTCACAGACTCTAGAGGATGACCGGCGATCCTGAACTCTTGTATCCTTGCCGGGCTATTGATCATTATCTTTGTTTTCTGCATATAAATATTCAAACCAACTCTTACACTCTATCTGACGCGGTCCTCAATCTTTTGTTGTAATTTGTCCCCAGTGTTGCTAAACAGGACAATGTCATCTGCAAACCGATAGTTGCTGAGATATTCAAGATTGATCTTTACTCCTAAGCCTTCCCAGTTTAATAGCTTGTATACTTCCTCCAAGCATGCAGTCAATAGCATATTAGAGATTGTCTCTCTTTGCTTGACCCCTTTCTTTATAGGTATCTTTCTACTTTTCTTGTGGATGATTAAGGTAGAAATGGAATCTCTGTAGATATTTTCCAAGATATTTACATAAGCCTCCTGTACTCCTTGATTATGTAATGGCTTTATGACTGTTGGCATCTTTTTGGCATCTTGTTGGTAATCAAGTGCCATTTCGTAACCTATGAAAGCCATATAGAGAGGCGAATTGTACTCTGCCGATTTCTCGATTAACTGATTGATGACATGGATGTGATCGATTGTATACTACCCCTTCCTGAAGCCAGGCTGTTCATTTGGTTGGCTGAAGTGCTGTCCTTATTCTATTGAAAATTATCAATATTTTATACAATACTGGAAGTAAGCTAATGGACCTATAATTTTTCAAATATTTAACGGCTCCCTTTTTGGTGGATTAGTAAAATGTTAGCATTATTCCAGTTCTATGGGACCCTTGAAGTCGTGATACATTTCGTATTAAAGGCCGCAAGCTTCTCAAGCATGATATTTCCTCCATAGTTGATTAGATAGACTGTTATTCCATCTTCTCCTGCCGCTTTTCCTCGTTTCATGTCTTGCAAGACCCTTCTAAATACATCACTAATTATAGAAGGAACCTCTGTAAGCTGTTCATTACTAGTTTGAATGGATGTATCGTAGCTGCTCTGGGTATTGTGCAGGTCACTATAGAATTCTTCCGCTGTTTTTACTATATCTTCGAAATTGCTGATGATACAACTCTGCTTATCTTTCAGTGCATACATCTTGGCTTGTCCTATGCCGAGTTGCCTTGTCACTGATTTCATGCTGCATCCATTTTTTACTGCTTCCTTCGTGTTTCTCACGTTATAGTTTCGAATATCCCTTATTTTTTTCCTTGTCGAACAGCTTTGACAGTTCCGCGAATTGTATCATATCTCTTGAGTTGGACACTTTCATTTTTTTCGTTTCTTTATTACGTCCATTGTTACTTGGGAGAGCTTGCCTACTGATTGCCGTGGTGCCTTCCCTCTAACTTCAATTGCTGCCTCTGAAGCTAGCCTAATTACGGTTTCTTTCATTACCTCTATGTCATCTTCATCTCTCTCTTCTAAGGCTGCATATTTGTTTCCATGTACCAGCCTGCATTTGTCTGCGTCCCTTACCGCATCTAGGTTGGCCTGTATCTTCTTAACCAATTTTACTCTTTCTCTCTTCAAATTGAGTTGAATCCTAGACCTCATTGGCCTGGGCCGACCGAACAATTCTATATCCTGCACTATGCTGGCATCGGCAGAAAGGAGGAAATGATTTTCATTTCTTGTTTCCCCATTAGGGATTTTTCAGGTTCAATTCCTGTTGCTACGCTCCCTGAAAAAGCTGTTCATTATTCGTAGCTTATTGCTTTCCGCAAATTCTACCAACATTTCTCCTCTACTGTTCCTAGAATCGACCCTGTAGTTACCAACTGCGTGTCAACCAGCCTGCTTTCCCCCCACTTTTGCATTTAAGTCGCCCGTTACAACAGTCTACGAAGTTTGCACTTTTCTCATTGTTAATTCAACATCTAAACTGATCGACTTGATCATAATGACTACTGAAGGTTGGCGCGTAGGCTTGTACTACTTTTAATCTATACCTCTTAATAAGTTTTATTATGAGAATTGCTACTCTCTCTTTGATGCTGTAGAATTCCTTCATGCTGCCCGCTATGTCCTTAAGGAGTAGGAATCCTAGTCACCACTGCTTTTTATCTGAAAGCCCTCTATAGTAGAGGACGTGGCCATTGGTAAGCACTGTATAAGCCTCACCAGTTTTTGTAACCTCACTAAGGCCAATGATATCCCAAACAATGCGTGATAGTTCCTCAAAGAGGCCTGCTTAGCTAGCTTCACTCGAGATATTTCCGGTGTTAAATGTTGCCAGTGTAATGAAGAAGAGCACAAGGACAAGGCCAGCCAGATCGTCTGTTCCATGCCTGCAGTGCAACTAGTGGGCCAGCCCGATCGCCAGTGCTTAGCACGAGTGTGCCCCGTTCGGGCAACCAGCTGCTTCTGCTCTGCGTCACCTGCCTTCTCGGTTACGAATAGGCGCTACCATCTGAACTGTTGAATACACCGCGTTACAATTGGTGGAAGGTTCGAGGTATTCAAGAGCATCTACACCCTGGAATTACGGTCTCGGACTCTGCCTCCCGTCATGCCTAACTCTCCCCAGCGACGTCGCCGCCACCCTCCGTTGCCTGCCCTGGCGCTGTCCCGCAACGCCATCCAGCGGTTTTCAGCGGTACGGATGAGCAGGACGTCAATGAATGGTTGCCTACCTACGAACGGGTGAGCTAGCACAATCAATGGGAAGATACCGCCAAGTTAAATGCCGCCGTCTTCAACCTTGCGGGAGTGGCTCACCTGTGGTTTAAAAATCACGAAACCGACTTTCAGTCCTGGTCCGCGTTCAAGACGTTTCGCTGAAGCTTTCGGTCGCCCCGCCCTCCACAAGTTGCGCGCCGAGCAGCGGCTACGAGAGCGAGCGCAACAACCCGGTGAAACATTCACCTGTTATATCGAAGAGGTTCTCGACCTATGCAAACGTGTGGATGCTTCGATGCCCGGACATGACAAATTGAAGCACATTTTGAACGGCATCGCCTATGACGTTTTCCAAATGCTGATCGCCAGGAGTCCACGCACCGTAGCAGAGCTTATAAACTTGTGCCAAAGTTACGACGAGTTGAGGAGGCAGCGCAATTAGACCAGGCGCCCCTCAGTGGCTGACGAGGTCCTTGCTTCCATGACAGTCTTCTCTGATCGCTCCCCCTGCTCACACAAATCTAAGCTTTCCTGCGGGAAGAAGTTGCACGTCACCTTTCTCTACTACCCTTCGCTGAGCTACACCAACAGCAGCCGCTGCCGCAACAGCCTCCTACACCGCACGCCCCTATGCTCCGGCGGGTTATTGAAGACCAAGTTGTTGATGCTCTACATCAGCAGTACCCTGTCGCCGCGCCACTTACGCATCAGTCGCCGCGCAGCCTCCTCGTCAACCACTCGTTGCGCAATGTCGACGGCCGCTACCACCCGTTCATCATCCCCTTCGTCGACCTGCTCCTGCCTTTGCTCATCCTTGGCGCATGCGAAACAACATGCCCATATTTTATGCCTGCAGTATTCCCGGCCAAATTGCACGACGCTGCCGCCGCCGCATGCTGCAATCTGATGGGTTTGTGCAGTCTTCTCCCTACGCCGACGTGCAACCTTTCTACTACACTTATTTTAGTCGGCAGTCGAACAGGCCACCAGCCGAGCACTCGGTCCTTACACGTCGTTTACCTTCCCCACGTCGCCGCTGGTTGTCCCCCATGCGTCGACGCCCTTCACCCACTCAAGAGGAAACCTAAGCGTCGCAGTTCAGGAGGCAGGAACTGCGTCGCCATCGATCTGTACAAGTCCTCCATTGTCGCCCTCGAACGTTGCCGACTTTACTGTTGAGGGAGTCCCTACCGTTGCGCTAATTGATACTGGAGAAACCGTGTCTGTCCTAAACGAACGCCTCTCTCGTGCTTTACCACAATTTACGACGTCACTTTCTGGGTTTTCTCTTCGCACAGCAAGCGCCCAGCCAGTTTAGCCTTCAGCAGAATGCACAGCTAGAATTATTATTCAGGGCGTTCTCTATATTGTGGAGTTTGTGGTTCTGCAGTCCTGCTCTCACGACGTGATACTTGGGTGGGACTTCGCGAAATAACGCCGTCATCAATTGTGCACGTGCTGAAGTCGAATTATCGCCTCTATGTGACGTGCCCCTCGTCGGCGCCACTTCTCTTCCTGCTAAGCTAGTCCTCCGGGAAGACATCGCCATACCGCCGTACTCGTCTGCCGTTGTTCCCGTCTTCTGTGGCGCTGTCTCTGAAGGCGCTGTCCTCTTCACTCCTTCGGAACTCTTCATAATCCGCAAAGATGTTCCCATCTCTTTCGCCACGCTTGACATTTCAGCCGGTTTCAGCTCCATCGTTGTCTGTAATTCGCTTCCTACAGCCCTGAAGGCTCTTTGCGGCGAAGCACCTGGCCGTGTTCAGCCTCTTGATGATATGTTCATAAGCGACGTGCCGGATGCTTCGCATGCAGAGCTCACTGACTACTGTGCACTTTCCACTTCTGTTCCGCTATCAACTGACTTATTCACACCTTTCATTGCCGATGACCTTACTTGCAAGCAGCGCTCCCAGCTTCTTCACCTGATTGCCCAGTTCCGTTCTTCTTTTGATGTCGCTCAGCCTAATCTGGGTCACACGTCAACCGTCAGCCATCACATCGACACTGGCTCCAACGCGCCATTGCGGCAGCGCCCGTACCGCGTCTTCGCCAAGAAGCATCAGGTGATCAGTGAGCACGTGGACGACATGCTTCAGTGCGGCGTCATTCGACCTTCCAATAGTCCGTGGGCATCACCGGTGCTTCTCATCACAAAAAAGATTGTTCCATTCGGTTCTGTGTCGATTATCCCCGTCTTAATAAGATAACGCGAAAATATGTCTACCCTCTACCGCGCACTGACGCTCTGGACAGCTTGGAAGGCGCTGAATTTTTCTCTTCGTTGGATTTCCGCTCGGGCTACTGGCAGGTCCCGATATCAGCAGTTGATCGCCCTAAAACGGCCTTCATTACTCTAGATGGTTTATACGAATTTAATGCGATGCCATTTGGCCTATGCAATGCGCCAGCTACGTTTGAACGAATGATGGACAATATCTTGCGCGGCCTAAAACGGAGCACGTATTTACGCAATCTCGACGACATCGTTGTGTTCGCCCCTGATTTTAGCACGCATCTTCTTCGCCTTAGGCAAGTGTTGACGTCCTTGACCAACACAGGCCTGCAACTGAACCTGAAAAAGTGCCGGTTCGCCGCGCGCAAGCTCAAGATTCTAGAACGAAAAAACCAGTCAAAATGCAAAGGACAAGAGGAGAGGTTCACACCACACTCCTCTTGTCCTCTGTGTTTTTGACTGGTTTTTTCGTTCAAGTATGTACCAACAGGCCCAGATTTCAACCCTTCAGCAAGATTCTAGGTCACGTCGTATCACAAGACGGCACTTGCCCCGACCCATCAAAACTTCGCGCTGTGGCAGAGGTTCCTAAACCTAAGACACTGAAAGAACTCCACGCCTTCATCGGCCACTGTTCTTACTTCAGACGCTTTGTTCGCAATTTTGCCTCGATTATATCGCCTCTGACACAGCTCTTAAGTGACGCCAACGAGCTGTTTTCTTGTTCTCCTGCATACGACACCGCGTTCGTGACCTTACACCGTCTCCTGACGTCTCCGCCTATACTATGACACTACGACCCTACCGCCCCAACTTAAGTGCATACCGATGCCAGTTACTTACATACGCCAGTCGTGCGCTGCCCAAAGCGGAACGCAATTACAGCGTCACGGAAGAAGAATGCCTGGTCATCGTTTGGGCACTCTGCAAGTTTGATCCTTATTTATACGGCAGGCCTTTCAATGTGGTTACTGACCATCACGCCCTTTGTTGGTCATCCTCTTTAAAAGACCCGTCTGGACGCCTTGCCCGCTGGGCTCTCCGCATTCAAGAATACGCTGTACACGTCATCTACCACTCAGCTCGCAAGCACACTGACGCTGACGCTCTGTCTCGCTCTCCGCTGCCAGCCGACACGGCCTCCCTCTCCACCATTGAGGCGATATCCTCGGTCGACATCGATACCTTGGCATCAGAACAGCGCAAGGATCCTTGGGTGGCCTCTCTTGTGGATCTCCTTTCTGGCTCGCCTGCATCTCCCATCTCCCGCTCCCTACGTCACCAGGCTGCCCATTTTGCTGTCCGGGATAACCTCTTGTATCGACGCAACTACCAGGCCGATGGTTGCAAGTGGCTCCTGGTTATCCCTAGAACTTTGCGTTCCCACATGTGCGCGTCTTTCCATACTGATCCACAATGTGCACATGCAGGCGTTTTGAAGACATATGAGCGCCTGCGGCAACGTTACTACTGGTGAGGAATGTTTACTTTTGTCCAAAAGTTTGTCCGCTCGTGCCCGCAATGTCAACGCCGCCAATCTCCGCCTCATCCGGCCAACGGTTTATTACGGCCGCTTCCGTGCCCTGCTCATGTCTTCGACCGTGTGGGAATTGACTGCTAACCCTCACTGGAATGCGATAGATTATTGTCTCAGTTGATCACCTTACACGCTATGCTGAAACCGTTGCTCTACCTGGAGCGACCGCCAGTGACGTTGCATCCTTTCTGCTCCATCGTTTCATTCTTCGTCATGGCCCACCTCGGGAGCTGCTGAGTGATAGAGGCCGTGTTTTTGACGCAGGTGGTTGAAGCTCTGTTTGCTCAATGCCGCATAGTTCACCGGACCACCACGGCGTACCATCCTCAAACTTACGGGCTTACGGAGCGTTTCAATAGCACCCTTGGTGATATGCTCGCCATGTACGTTTTATTAGCGCATGCAAACTGGGACATCATCCTCCCATTTATCACGTACGCATATAATAAGGCTAGACAAAGTACTACAGGATTTTCTCCATACTTTCTTCTCTACGGTCAGAGTCATACCATCGATACGGTTTCCACGTCCACGCCTGGACTTTCGACAAAACTTCTCTCGCAGTATGATGGACCATACCGCATCGTCGAACACACCTTTCCGGTCAACTAAGTCATAGAGCCGCTTAAACCGACATCCGACAAGCGCCACCATGGACGGGATGTTCACGTTCACCGCCTGAAACAATTCTGTGACCCACTCGTCTCCACGTCGTAAGTCGCCAGGATGGCTCCACTTTTGCACCGGGGGTAATTGTAATGAAGAAGAAGAGCACAAGGACAAGGCCAGCCAGATCGTCTGTTCCATGCCTGCAATGCAACCAGAGGGTCAGCCGGATCGCCAGTGCTTAGCACGAGTGTAGGTCTTTCGGGCAACCAGATATTCCTGCTCTGCGTCACCTGCCTTCTCGGTTACGAACAGACGCTACCATCTGAACTTTCAAATACACCCCATTACACCAGGGTCATTTTGCATCGGTGGCATGTCCGGGTCCAGAGATTCTTAGCCCCCTCTGCTGCGTTGCAGGTCTGACCCCCGCCTTGGTCAGGTGCTCCGCAGCTGCTGGAGAGTGAGTGCCATTGGTTGGTTGAATGAGCCATTTGGGATGGAGTGGTCAAAAACTGCAACAGGGAGGCCAATTCCTGTTCTGGTGAGGGAGTGTCTGTTAAAGCTGGGTGGGTCTTCATGATTGGATTAATATAGCCGCACTGCCTCTCGGCATTTTTCCCGCTGTCAGGCGCTACTCCAAGACTGGAGATGTATGTACTAAACATCTCCATTAACCTGCGTTAACCTCAACCTATGTAACAGTAAAGGTCGTGGTTTTGACTCCCGCCAAAGGTCGTGAGTTCCAGTGCCTCAAGTAACACTACCCTAATTGTCTTAATTAATTTCGCCTTCATTAGCACCAATGATTGTGAGTTCCAGTGCCTCAAGTAACACTACCCTAATTGTCTTAATTAATTTCGCCTTCATTAGCACCAAAGATTGTGAGTTGGACTCCAACCAATGGTCTTGGGTCCTGATGCCTTAACTCTATCTGAATTAAGGTATCTAAAGCGAGCAAAGAACAGGAAATAAGAGCAGCAGGCAGAGTTTCAACCAGAGCAGCCGAGGCATTCTCGAGCTCGCGCCTCCTCGGAGGAGTGGCAACGTGGCTGCAGCGCTGAGCATTCCTCTTCACTAGAATCAGCCCCCATCGGAAAAGGAGCCATCCTGGCGGCTCATGGTGAACATAGTACGAATGGGTCGTAATACGACTTCAGACGCTATACGTGTACAGTTTCCCGATTACTACAGCGTTGGTCCGTAGCTGGCGTGAGAGGCTCGACGATATAGTTCACAGGTTATGTCTGCGCTGCAACACAGCAGGGTCTTTCATATTTGGAAGCAAGCTTGGATGAGAAGACAGCAGGAACAACTAGAAGCCAATGCTACACAATGGAGTCTGGAAGAAAGTGACAATGCCGGTGGTCATCGTCACGTCGAGATCTTTGTTGCCATTGGTCGACAGTTGTAAAAAACGGGGTGAGCTGATGGCGTTTGTCGGCGCGGCGAACGGCTTTAGAAATGGGAGTAAGTTCGGATGAGTCTGTACGTAATAATGGCGTCGAGTGTAGTCGAAGGTTCTCGGCCATACAAGAGGAACAATGGGGAAAAGTTTGTGGTCGCTCGTGGTCAGTGTTGTAAGCGTACGTGATGAGTGGTAGAATAAGGTCCCAATCAATGTGATCAGAGGCGACGTAATTGGAGAGCTTTTCGCCAAGGCTGCCTTTAAGTCTTTTGCTTAGAGCTTTTTGTTCGGCCGAAGATGCTTATCTTGCTATATTGCAATTTATACGATGTACATGCTTTACAGTCAAATAACCTGTCTGGCGACTAGTTTTGAGAGGTCCCAAACACTTCGCTATGAGGTGTCCGGCTGTAGCACTATAATTACCTTATGTGGATCTCTGAAATAATATGCACGAATGTAGGAAGTTGGGTTTTACTATTTTTATATTGTACAGTTTATGTGCAAACGACTTACTTTTTAATGTACATGGATTATTTTTGTATGTTCATCTACAGGCCTTTCTCACCAGAGCATGCTCCCTGGGTTTCACTTTAATGCTATCTGGAATGTAACAATTACACATGAGTTCACCCAAAAGCCTTACATAAGCTGTGGCACGTTCCTTTGTACTCCAGTGCAACAGTTCATAGAGTTGTTCTGTCCACCTGCTGGAAAGATCTCCAAACCGCATTTGATGCTTTTGTGGAGTTGGTTTATGGAGACTTTTTTCACGTATATGTGTAGCACGACAAAGACGACTGACAAGAAATGGGGCAAACCATACGTAGGAAGCCCAGAATAATTTTGACGACATGGGCTTCCTTAGGGTGGACCCAAAGCACGGGCGATTTAAGCGTTTAACCCGCGTGTAGATGCGGCCCCTGCGGCCAGGATTTGATCCTGCGACCTCGTACTTAGCAGAGCAATGCTAAAGCGAATGAGAAACCACGGCAGGTTAACCAAATATAGACACATGTTCTAGGCTGCGCAAACTATATACAGAGTCCTCTAATATGGATATTTTCGAGGAACAGCTGACTGCACTTGAAGCCAATTTTCTTCGCCGCTTGCTCACGGGGCACCCAACCGTCTTTCGCGATAACGTTCTGTGACTGCATTGACGTGAAATAGCTTTTTCCCAGTTAAGACTTTCTGCAGTGGGGAACGATTCCTGTGGGATCACTCCCCACCTGCGGGAAGTTGTTTTTTCATCCACTTTCATTTCCGTCAATTTATCCTTTCTTTATTTCATTTATTAAGCACAAGTAATTTCCCCCATGTTCTCCTTGGGGTTAGTGTTTGTTGGTTTCTTACGATATGACTAATAAAAATCGGGCCCCTCGGCTAACCCCATTTCTTCTCGTGTATATATATATTACCTCAGTAATACCTTCAATCATTTCTCGCGCGATAATCGAAAGAAACATGAGCCAGAACGTTTGCGTACGTTGCGCTGAAGAGTGATCGCACTCGTAATCGGCACGCATTGTGTGTCTAATCCTGCTGCGATAGCAGAAAAAGAAAGCCCAGAATTTAACTTTGGTCAGTCTACAGCTGCGCTCCTCTGAGCCCGAGGCCGAGGATGCGGTACACGATGCAGCTGCGGCTCTTACACGGCAGCGTATATGCCCAGATTGTGTGTGACGACTGTGTGACGACGCCATGAGATTCGGATGATAAAGGTGTAATATGACGACGAGGAAACGACCGCGACAGCATCTAGACGCCGAACACCTACGTAGTAGCCCAAGCTGTCAGACAGGGTGAATCACTGAGCCGTAGTAGAAGGCGTGACGACTACAGCATGACAAAAGTGATATCACGAAAGTTGAAATAAATACAACTGAACGACTACGAAGGCATCACTATGGTGGTGCGACAACGAATGCATGACGACTGTGTGACTACGGTGGCTTGACATCAGAGTGACGAGTGTCGAATGAAAAAGCTGGAATGACGGTGATGGAATGAGCACGACGGCATCACGACCACGACCTAGCGGCTCAAGTTATTACACCACATGGGTTATTGTGTCGTGCTGGATAGCGTGACGACCGCGGTGCCATGACGGCAGTTCGATCATGAAGCTCGAAGGACAATGGAATGAAGCCGATGGCACGACAAACAGGATCACATACCTAGTGGCCTAGCACGTAGAAAATTTGAGCCACTGCGTCTGCGTAAAAAGCTAGATAGATAAGCTCAAAACGGCTGAAATAGACAAAGAATGCTATTCGCATTAAAAAGGCAAATATGTGGATCTCGTACCTGCCACGTGTCTGCAAAAAGCTTTCATGACTGATACGGGATCTTACGGACGACACGCATGAGATGAACAGCGCAGTCAGAACTGCGTGAAAAGATGGAGAAGTTCCACGACTAAGGATTTACTCCCTGTCAATTACGTAGCTGTTGCTTCGTGTTCATGACGAAAAGAAACTGCTGTTCGCGAGGTGGCGTTCTGCACGCTGGCATTACGCACATCAAAGCTGAGCCGAAAAAAATTATAGGAGACTCCACATGTCATAGCACGGCAACTTTATTTGAACACCGTTACATAAAAGCTTGGAGATATCAAACTGTGAGCATGTCTCTTTCATATACATCGCACTTATACTTTTCTCGCAAGTATAGAAATAGCAAAATATAGTCAAAGGCGCGCATCAAATCGAGCAAGAAACACAAAGCAAAATCAGAAAGAAAGGCAGTATGCCGTAGACACGCTGTGAATAATTTTTGAGCCATCCCTCAACACGAAACATGAACAATCAGTATCTCATCAGAATATATTGTTACTTAACAATATTAATAAAATACTGAACATATTTCGAGCGTCGCATTTGTTCTTGAACAAAGCACGCCACGCATGCTATGACAAGCACAGCTGAGGCTACATGAGGCTTGGCAGAGATATGATAATCTACAATTCGGTAATCTGGAAGTTAATGTTCACTCCTGATTGAAGTGCGAAACGCAATGCAAACTGCGATATGGTGCTATTTATATCCAAGCTGCCATAGAGTAGATACACTGCGAGCACCTGTTTGTACAGTGATTCTTACACTTTTCAAATATGTGCCTAATCCCTGAATGAAGATAAAAAGCAACGTACAAAGAAGAATCACTGCAATTGTTTCATTATATGGTGCCGGTATTGTAACAAAGTTTTCACACACACACACACACACACAAATATATTTAACCATCACCCTGGAAAGGGTTGCAACAAGATCAACAGCCCGCGAGAGCGTTTTTTTGCATTCGGAAGTTGGTTAGAATCTACTGGTACAATAACTACAATATTGGCGCGAACTTGGGCACCTCAGGCGAAGGTCTGGTTCTAAAGAAACAGACTGCATCTTTCTGGAGCTATAGAAAAAAAATGCTGAAGAAAGCCTTACTTCCTTTGTTTTCAATTCTTGTCGGCCTTTCTTCAACTCTGAACAGCGCAAGTCGGTCGCGATGAGATTTAAGTGCTATTTTCACTCTCTACTAATGTTCTTAAAAAATTCGTCTTTAATTAATTGCCTGCATTTGTCATCGTGTATGTGTGAGGAGCAATATGCCCCTCAAAATACAGATTTTACAAAATATTACACCACTTTGTAAAATTTTCTTCCAATATGCTATACCTATGCGCGCTAGCGTTATCATACAGGCAGTTAGGCGCATCACCGTCTATTCAATGCCACAAGTTTAAGTGCCGTCTAGCGGCGAGAAACTATCATAAGACCATCCTTATATACTCAACTGGCATGTTCGAAAGGTTGTTCGACAAAGCCAAATGCCGCTTAGTTCGTTTTCTTTGTGCTTTTTTTTTTAGGAAAAGACACTTCCAGTTGATATACACTCGACCTTGGAGGTGATGTTGTGCAAAAAACCTCTTAAGATAAATGGTGCTCTCGCTTAATTATTATAGACTTCCGTACTCACCTCCACGTTTACAGTGAAATCACAATACATGGGTCCTAGTCACTTAAGAAATATTTTCCCGAGAAAAGGAAAGTTTACGCGTCTTAGTCACAAATTTTTACTGTAAATGCGGACACCACTTCACTATACGCTTCGGCTTATGAAGAAACTGGCTAAGGAAACAGTCACTGGCAGTTAGAGGCTATGGTGCTAAGAGGCGGCGACAGGTCACAACACCTACAAAGACAACGCAGAAACAACGCATACGAAGCTCCACAACGGCTGTTTTAACTCGTTTGCGTAGTGCAGGCCTATAGAAGGTCCTGTATGTAGAGTTGACGCGTTAGCCATCTTTATTTGTGAGCGTTTCTTTTGTCTCAGTGTTTGTGAATTTTCTGAATATTTTCTCATCTTTCTTCATTACTCTCACTCTTATTTAATATTCCACCTTCATATTTGGCCCCAACCGCATGGAGTAGCATGCCAAGCGTTTCACTTGGCTAGGATGACACTAAAATCAATATTAAGTGAAGTTGAATTTGTAGGCCACCGCTTCAGAATACTAACTAAATAGGTTATTTTTTTCATGAGCATGGGTTTGGTTACCTAGAAGCAGCCTACAAGCTAGAGAAGTTCGGCGACGTCAACTTGGCGTCCGAGAACCAGCCTCCCTTCATCCCCCTTGTGATGTCATATCTTGACAGCCGTCTACATGCTCAGGCCGAGTTGTTTTGTCAATGAATAAGGAATACATTTCATTTAAAGCAAACATTTAATAAGCTAACTAGTTTTAATTTTCTTTTACAGAAGGTGCAGAAACAGGTGAGGTTATTTTGAAACCTCTGACACCACCCTGATTTACCGGTGATGCGTTTGGGCCCCAATATTAAAAAAAAGGAAAGCTTTGCCCTTAATAGTGAATACAAATAGAGATTGAAAACAGTCAGAGAGAGCAAGGTCTCGATTAAATTAGATATTTCTGTACAGGGATTGAAAGTGATACTTCGTCTAAAGTTGTTTCGTGTTACTGTTTATTGTTTCATTAAATGGTCGCTCTCATATGAACTGAAGGTTTCCCCCTGCCTTAGGTTGACGACAGCTGAGAAAGAACGCACCAATTGACGTAATGTACAACACTCGGATATGAGCGCATGACGAAAGAGCGAAACATCAAAGTTATCCGCTGTGATTCAGCTGTTTGCGACAACTTCATCTTTCCGCTGTGTGCTAAGTGAATGGTGCTCGTAACTAACGAGAGGAAATAACGCCTGGACGTATTGCTAAATACCCCACCTGAGGCACATAAAGATAACGCCATAGTTAGTCGAACGTTCCACGCTGGAGAGGTTATAGGCGAATTTATGGGCTCTTGGGGAGTGGAGAACGAGGAATTAACCTTCAAGTCGATGCAAAGGTAAGCGGCCAACTCAGACATCAGAACTATGCATCCGCGCTTTGCTATCCGAAAGCTCTGTCGCGAAGCGTCTGTAACGTGAACCCGTTGATGCATAACTCTTATCCACAAGATTTTATGTGTGTTTTATCCACAAGCATATTTATGTGTAGTAAAACGCGGATGCTGAATATCGGATGGTTACAGCACTCCCTAAGTGGTTCCGCTGACTTACTTACGATGTGATGCTAACTGTCTGACTGGCAGATATCTTTATCACGTGCCCCTGATTACGCACGTTCAAATGCCGAGAGCGCTACTGTATTTTCATATCGTAGCCATTTGGAACGGTTCACGATATGGAGTCGTTAATTATCAACTAAACGATGTCATTGCTCAGCATGACTGTTACACTTCTGGAGCCCGTCACACTTTTATGATGCAGGCTTCTGCTGGCATTTATTAACTGTATTCCGTTACCTCTTCCCTGTGAAGGGTCGTGAGAGATCGCTTTACCTCCAGCCTCTAGCACTTCATCAGAGGTACCTGAGCATTATGGCGGGCTGTAGGCAGAACATCTTTACGCATCGCACATGAACATAGTCCACTGTACACCATCGTCAGTTGCACTAACTTTTTCATTCTCCTTCACCTCCTCCGTTTCTCCAACGTGCGAGAAGGCGAAAATCAGGGACAAGGCGCCTCTACTTTTTGTCACATTAAAAACATTCTTTCACTCTCGCAAAGGAGTTTGATAAATGGAACATGAATGTTTAACACCGCGGCACATTGTCCTTCACGCTGAAGAGCACGGTCACGCATCTGCCTATGCCACGCCTCATTCTTCCATTTCGCACAAAGAAAATCATCTCCTCGCCATGACATCACTGGTGTTGTCGCGTACGCAACTGCATTATTCGCAGTAATCTCCAGTCAACAAAGCAGTGCAATGTCGGTAAGCTCTGGTCGGAATGACTAGGCACTACATGACTAGGCACTACATACGTGACCATACGCAGCATGCCAAAGCTACAGGGAAGCTTATGAATTTCTGACAGTCGTCTTTGACTTCAGTGTGTTCGATGCTGAAGTGAGTTTTAATCGCATCAAAATGGCGCCTGCAGATACATGGCACGATGTAGGCAATAATTTCCCTAACATTATGTATAGATAAGCCTATGGCAAAGCAAGTAAACTGCTAGTGTTCATTTTTGCAAATGTTAAACAATAGTGCCCGTGCACTCCATACCTAGCTTCATATTTCACACTTTAATAAGTGTCTTGATAAAGCATGCAGTATGTTTGTTGTCGGATCCGACAGTGAGTTGGAATATTTGCTTGTGAAGAAACTAAACACGAACACACAGGCCTATCACTTTCGCGTTTCGAGCACGAACCTTCAGAGAAAGTTTTTCTCTGGGGAATTAGCTTTAAGCATTGCTAGTTAACCTGTGATTTTGTGCCATGATGAATGCTGTATCGTTGACAGGGGTAGTATTTATATTAAAATCAAATTTCTGCTTGGCAGACATAACTAGTTCCTTCGTTTCTCTCGCACAGAGATTTGTGCAACTTCGATCACACTTTATTTTAGCTAGGGGCGACAGTTATATAACGCAAGCTTGATAAGGAAAGGCAATCTTCATTTTGAGTTAATATCCGGCCGAACATAAGCACAGTTAAAATCATGCGTGCTCTCAGCGCAGTCACTGACATCGTTACGTTGCTAAAAGTATTTTTTTGTTTGCCACGGCAGAATAAACAACTCCCATTAAACGCGACGTGTGGAGAATTGTTTTGGACTCCGTAATGATTAGAGATATGACCATAAGAGGCAGGGAGATGTCACATGACGCAGCAGGTATCGTCATCGCTTAGCGGAGCCATTTGACAATACTGTGTGCGGTGACCCCTAGCGGCAGTGGCATCGTCCTCGAAGCTGCGGTGGCAGCGCCAGCAAAAGAGGCGTCGGCAGGACCAGCAGGCGTCCACCTTGTTGCTGGTGTTACGCTCCAGGCGTGCCCTGCATGACGGGCACAAGGCCCGCTTTCCGGGATCTTCGTTGAGCCATGACTGCGGATAGGCAAATTAGCGAAAACATTTTAGAGAAAGAGAACTCGGGTATTAAGTGCTTTCTATAGCGAGAGCGTTACTATAAGCGGAACCATTCCGAAATCGCACTTAACCGGAGGGATGTTGCTTCAATATTCGAGGGAAAATACCGGCGGACAGCTTGAACGTATCTCTATGGAGATGGTTATCGTTATTACGAGGTTTTAATTCATGAGAATGTGACGCTAAGAAGACACATCCCGGAAGACTTTCTATAACGATATACTGAGGCTGGTGGGAGCCGCTTTAGTTTTCCCAAAACTGGCATGGGAATGCATCATGAACACGGCCGGTCTCTGTGGTCTGATTCACGCGCATCAAGTCTCAGACGTTAGAACGATACAGGTTAGTAAGACACCTATCGAATATCAACGACATGAGCTACGGAAATGAGAGCACTAAGAAAACCCCTCGAGTGCTCACGTTCCAGCGCGGTGGCAAGCGCGTCGCGTTTTCACGGTTCCAGAGTGCTTGCATACCTTGTCATTGGCACCGTTCGGCGACATGGAGTCCTTGAAAGTGGCGCACGAGATTCCGTAGTGGTACAGCGACCGGCAGCTGCAGGAAAACGTGCAGACGATGATCATCGCTGTGTGTTACACTACGGATGAGCCGCAAGGCGCGACGTGATAACGAGGCTGTGGGTGCTGTTAGCAATACTGAAGGCAACACAGGAGATTACGTTTCGTGGTTCATGACTTACGCAAATCAGGTTGTGTACATAACCACCGTCATTATGAACTTGCACGTACGCCATGGGAACGCAATATTTGTGCGCGGCGGCAAGCTTTGTAGACTTTTCGGTGGGTTACATCACAGAAAGCGGCGAGAGTGAGCAAGAAGCGGAACGTCAGACTATGAACCCGGTTTTCTTTTGTTTACAGCTTAAGTATTTCGCTATCTTAACTGCAAGTCGCAGCAACGAATGTGTTCGCAAAAGCAAAGGCTCCACATTGATTTACACGTGCACGTTTCATTGATGGTAGTTTGACATCTTTAGCTGGTCAAGTTGCGTCGCAAACTCAAAAGTTAGTCTACACGACAACGAATAAAGAAAAAATAAATGGTGCCTGACATCGTGCAATTAATGTCATATTTCAAATCCAAGCCCATCCTGGAGTCTGTTTTGACGTTACCGCAGACATTAAAAGGGTGCTAGAATAGAATAAAGCAACGAGGGTAAAAATAAAGAACCGGAACGTGGAAAATTATAGCATTTTCGCAGGAGAGTTTTATGACGTGTTGTAAAACGCCACGGAACCAGGTGCCCTCGAGTGGTTTAGAAATCCCAAATCCAAACTGAAGCTAATATTCCTATAGCCGCAAGAAAACGAAAAAAGAAGGCGCCAGAATTCTTCATGGTGTCCACGTTTTCGTCTTTATAGCATTTGGCACTACAGTGCTGGAAGACGGCCGAGCATTCGATAGTGTTTAAGTCAGAAGACCCGTTCCCACAGCTTACATGGTGTGATAAACAAACCACGGCTGGGAAGGTGGCGCCAGTCCCAAAGCGGACGTCATTCCACGATTCTAAAGGGACGTGTGTAGCCTTGAATGGAATGTCTCTCTCACAGTTAATTGACATCGTTGACTTTCCCATATCGCTCTTCTCTCTCTCTCTCTCTCTCTCTTATGCTGAGGTCTACCATGTTAGGTCGAATGATATGTGTTGAGAAACGCACTTGCGGGTTTTGCCCATCGCTTATTATTACCCTAGATTAATTGACAGTGCCAAAGAATAGACTGACTTCATGCTAAGCATGGTGGTAGGACTAGAGTTTCGTTCAAGAAGCGCACTGCGTTTTTACCATGAGAAACAACCTACCCATCGAGATCAAAAGGCAGGGTGGCGGGAACAACGACACAAAAAGGGAAAGGAGGAACAAACGCGCCCCCCAGCATTCCACTAAAGTTCACTGGAAGAATCCACCGTAACATCGTCATCGGCATTGTACTCATTGTTGTCTTCAATCCTACGTGTAACAGGAACGCAGGGATTCCTACTGTCATTATGGCGGCAGAAGGGGCGCCGCGCATGCGTTTTGAACGGGGTGAAATCGGTCTATTGCAGGTTTCAAAAGTGCGCCAGTGGAAGCGCCACTCACCGGAAGCAGACGGCGTTGGTGCATCCGGGGCAAACGTGCACGTTGCCCAGGACGTGCACGCCCTGTGCCTCGGCGTCCATTTTGGAATCCAGCGCAAAGTGGCATTCGGGTGTCGGACAGGGCAGCCACCTTCCGTCCAAGTCCGCTGCGACGCTGCACTCGAACGACCTTCGTGCGAGGTCGCTCAGCAAATCCTGGTTGTTGCCCGTCACGTGGGTAATGTCGGCTATCGCCCACGGTGAGTCGCAGTCCTGAAGTCGCGAAGAATGCGGCACCGACGGTTCACTATTAGTGGAATCCGTAAGAAACGAAGATTACACTCTAACGAAAGCTTTCACCCTTTGGGGGCTATCTTCTCTTCAAACTAATAAGAAAAAATTCTCTTGCGTGCCTTTTCTTTCTTTCATGCTCCATGCCCTGTACTTTCAGGCCACAAACGGTGCGTACGGATTAGGATGACAGCGTTCTTGATGGGAAAATAGGGAGTGGGGAATGACAAAGAAAGGAACTGCGTGCGAGATAGATGAGCAGTAATGTTCGGGGGTAAGATAAGCACTAAAGAGTAAACCTTGTCTTTAGAGTGTTACAGCAAACTTTTAAGTGACATTGAAAGACAGTTTTAGTGACGCAATAGCATTTAAGCCTGCCAAAACATTGTTTGAAAAGAACATTTTATGTGATTCTTCACAAAAACTGGTGGATATTACTGGAGAGAATGGAACTTGGGTTTTATTGAAAATTTGAGACTTCACACCGGTGCGTCAGTGTGCCTTCGCGCATTTAACAGTGTCTTGTCGTACTTGGTTCGTATTGCTGCAAGCTATGTTGTCCAAACTAGTGAGATTGCATGCTTTCTTTCCTTTCAAATTCATTGAAACCCACTTTTAGCGATAAGCGGTAAGTGGTAAGCTATACCGAAGTAGACACTATATATCTGTGTTTCCCCATATATTATATGGTACATGCCCGATATATCTACAGTAGAGGGGCATATAGACAATCAGTATGAAATCTTGTACATTTTGGTATCATATATGTTTCATATCATATATAGCATGCGCCACGTCATATTTAGGAACATACGGGTCAATATGGGATCTCCACAAGTTCATGTGGGACCACAGGATACATTGCGTGTAAGCTTTCTCTATATGGGAAGATCAGATGCGTTTACCAGGTACTGCAAAGAGCTACGGTGCTGTGCATGGTGTGCAGGGCCACCAACATCTGCATTCAAGTACTTGTAGCAGCCCAATTTTTACTGGGTAGCTCGCATATTAGCCTCTAATAAAGAGGTCCTTGAAATTCGCCGTCACAGTTTGCGCTTTCGGCCCTAATGGAGAAGAAATGTTGATGTTATCACACAAAGATGGAAAATAAAGATGTGGATAGCTGAGAAGATCGCTTTCATGCACAGTACGCACCTTTTCGAAGCATGTCAAAGGCAGGGGAGCTCTCTTGAAGACCAGCAGCAGGCACGATTCGCAGTGCCAATGACCGCACAGCTCGAGACGGTGCCCACTCCCCGAGAGCCGGTCCTTTTGAGCGTCGCCCGGGGGCAGTCGGCAGATGGGGCACCGCTGTCCGGCATCGGCCGTCGATTTTTCGTCCACTCTGCTCTTCGGCAGCTGGCCCACAAGTCGTTCGGCCTGCGTCGACAACAACAACAAAAAATGACGAGAGATTTGTCGCCGAGTGGGCGCGAGCTGTTCTTTCAAGTCGCCACGACATTTCGCAGCGATGCTGTTAAGGGGTGTTCCGCCATGAAGCTCTTGCAGTTTGCGTCGAAGCAAGGAAAGTGCTCGTACGGCCTGGGCACCGCCGAGAACGCGCAGCCAAACTCCGGCGTCGCCGTAGCAGGCGCGGCATCCAGGAACGTACATCGGTTACAACGGAGATAACAGAAGCGCATAGCTAGGATATAGTGGAGCATTTAATAAGGTTCAAGAAAGCTTAAGTATAGCGACGGAATTGCAGCAGATATAGTGAATCGTTTGCTCAAATCTTGAGTCTTGCAAACAGAGCCCTTATACTTCGCGCGTGTCCAAAAATTTTCTCATCGGCAACTTGGCTGCATTTGAGGAATAAGTCTCTCGCATCGGGATATGTCTCCGAAGGTTTTCTCGAGTGAATCGCTCGAGTGATGGATGTTGATGCAGAGGTTGACGAATGTGATCCGCTCATTTTATAATGCAGTGCTTGATGAACCGTCAGTGGTAGCAAATTTCTTATTTCTTTTGACAATGGAACAAGCATTTTCGCATTTGGTGGTAGTATTCTGAGAGTTCAAAGTTTCCTTATATGTTAAAGGGGCGGTATCGTAATCAGTTGCTCGACCACGTGCAAGCATGGTGCTTCTTGTGATCTCACTTGGCGGTGGAAGTCTTTTTTTGCGCCGGTATAAAAAAAGAAAGAAAAAGAGACCGCGGTGACGAGAAGGCAACGACGCGAGCAGCCTCTATTGTGTTAGCGACAAGATAAACTTCTGTGCGATGAAAAAAAAAAAAAACGAAAAATTTAACCGGAAAGTAAGCCTCAGATTACGGCGGCTCTAAGCAGATATTTGAATGCTCAAATTGGTAGGGTTTATTTCCGCAAAGATGGTCTGTGTAAATTTGATATTTTCAGTGCATATCCTACGAACCTTATACTGTGACTGCTTTTAAACCCATTTTCGGTTGGGAAATATGTGACTAGCAAAGTCAAGCGACTTCGTTTATGCGATACACCTCTTGACGTTTCTAATGCGTGGATCAGTTTTACGTTTTCAGAGGCTCAGTTTTCGACGTTTCCATGTCTTTACGAATTACTGCACTTGGTAAGACCTTACCTCTCTGATGGCTGCATCTGTTCCGAGAATCTCGACCGTTTCGAACTGCCCATCGAAGGTGGCAGCATCCAGCTTGCATTCTCTGGCTAGATACCAAGGGTCATCGCCAAATGTGGTGATGAAGGACTTCAGCACTGTAAACCCTTCTCCGACGAGTGCCAATCTTTTCCTCTGCCGCTTCTCCTGCGCAAAAAAAGTCATGCATTGGCTGTTACCTTGCGATCAACGGAAGTTCCTGAACAGGGCTTCTACTGCTGCTGCTCGGAAGGTTTGTTTTAGGTGGCGGGGGTAAGGTAAATCAGTTTATTACGAGAATACGCGAGAGTTGTTTTGTGCGCAGCCTGGTTAACCTGTCACGGTGAGGAATTGCATAGAGGCCGAATGAAAAGACGGGGTAATAGACAGTCCATGCCTTTCACATTTCCAGATGAAAAAAATGCAAGCTAAAATAAAGTAAGAGTAAGAACTACAAGTGCCGATTACGCGAATTTTCGCTGGTTATTGCAACCGCTACCTCGCAATTTAAGCTCGATATTTCCCAGATTTACACCTTAACAAAATTTGTTCATTTTCGTGATCCGCTGCTCATACTCTCGTTTTCAGTTTCTCGCGCTCGCATACGGGCTTGCGCTGACGTGCCGACTTGACCGTTGCGGTGGGAACTCTTGTTTTCCGCGCCAGAGGTACGTAAGCGTACGAGGAAGAAACGCGCAGGACAGTCACTGCTCGTTTACAATATCTACGTATTTTTTTCGCGCTGTACAACTACATCAGAAAGTCGTAGAAACTCGCCAGAGCTTCCCCACTCAAACTAAAGACAGTGCGCGAAAGCCTACTGCACATCGCAACACTCAAAGATGAAGGCGTCTTAGACTTCGAAAGCACCCTTTGTACAGTAAGCGCAAGGATGACTCATCTAATTGCGTGGAAACAAAAAGCGGCCGTTTTAAGGGACCGACCACCGCACAGGAGGTGTCCTGAAACATCGGTGAGACAGAAAAAACCTCCATTTACAGGGATCGAGTATTCTGTTCACGATTTAAGTAGGCCTTATAATTTGGCGCAGAAAGCTGCAAAATCAAAACGGTATGTGACGCGAAATGGCCGTGAAACCTTGGTTTTGATAGATGGATTCCAGCACATTACTGTACGTAGGTTGGCTGTTATTAGCTGCACAATGGCGATCGTTTAAGGTCGTAGTCTTCATGACACACATGCGTTTGCGCTTTATTGTATGAGTGTTACGAGGTTAAGGAAATCAGGCTAGCGAGCGGTGCTGCCTCCGTGGCAGCGAGTGGAACGGCAGACCCTTGGGGAGTCGTGGTGTCACTCACTGGGCGCACATGCGTGATTTTGCACGCGCGCAAGTTTGCGGGCGTGTACCCGGAGTTCCGGGTACACGCCCGGGGTTGTTGGAGAAGTATGGGAGAGGCCTTTGCCCTGCAGTGGGCGTAACCAGGCTGATGATGATGATGATGTCCCGGAGTTCTGTCGTCTCGCTGTGAGATGCAAACGACTCTCAACTAATGTGCCGTAAGTGGGTACCAGCGCTACATGAATAGCATCACTGGCGTACTCTAAACAGGCTTCCCCAGTGCCGCCGTACAATTGCTTATAGCGCTCAATTACTATTTCCGGCATGTTTCCAGCGTATGAACTCGAGATCATCATTACGACTGCAGATCGCAAAATCCTGGGAAAGAATATTCGACGGGGTTTCCTGCGTTACTACTACAGGATTGGGCACGCTGACCGATAAGGTTTCCGGTGAACCGAAAAGAAAAAAAAAAGTCGAATACCGCAAAAATGGGTTATGTGTCTGAAAAACGCGCCAATATTGCAAGTCGCTGAGCTGGTGCGAGGCGAAAGCTAGCAATTGTCACTTATTGCTACTAATTTTGGCTGCAAAGATAATTGTTTGTAGTTAGCGCTGTGCCTCCATTTCTTCTCTATTCCGCTTACTATAATAGGAAGTTGAATGATATTACCTGAACTCAGTGGAAAACACGGTTTCTGAAGCACAATTTTTGTGGGTACAATTACAAGCAGTCGATCTTAAAAACGATAACCATGCCATATTATATATCTTCAGAAACTTTCACATCATTAGAATCTATAATTTACCAGTTCTTCAAGAAACGGTGATCACTGCGTCTTATATTCAGTGTTGCACATAACTATGTGCACTTGGAGAATTAATGTTTAATGACGATATTTACTTTGGTTTTCGAAGCCATATTCTTCGCATTCGCGATGCATGCATTGCTACGTTCAACACAAGCGTTCTAGTTTTTATTGCTCTGGTCTCATAGCGAAAGCCAGGTAACTCACGACACCACTCACATACAATTTGGCATTGGGGACGATACAATATGGAAATACATATAATTGAGCATTGCAGGGCTTTCTGTTGTATCACATGAATTAGTTGACCGCACTCATTATAGACAACTGTAGGGCATTCGAGAAACAATACGCATGCCATAATCGCACGTAGTTCTAGGTTATTAACTTTACGGAGCACTGTTTAGCTCTCTTAGGAAGAGTACGCTGAAGTTTTTGCCGAAGCACTCACAAAGCCATAGTGCATCAGAGCTAGCAGCCACTCCTGACCATCAATCTAGATTCATACAGTGAACCGCATGGTCAACTCAATCCGCGCACGAGCTCGAAGGCTAAACTGCAGCAGATGGCGTTATTCAGTTGCACTGGGACACGTAACACTAGTCCGCGGAGCAAATTGAAAACGCGCTGCACAGCCTGCATTGATGGGCATTTTTTTAACGATAGATTTCGCTTTTCTATACCTTTGGCCATTCACCATTGCTCGAACATGGCTCGGACGCTGCCGTTGCTGCCGGGTGGGCCATTCAATGCGGCCCATGGTGAAAAGAAAACGAAGGAGAATGCGGAAGAAATGGAGCATGATACAACCCGAGCCCAGCTCTAATAGCAATTATATCGACGCGACCTCGCACCACAATTTAAAAATGTTTACACCCTGAAGGTTGTTTTTGTGTTGCAGTGGTAACACCCTTACCGTTAGGGCCTTACAAGAAATATATAGGTCGACAGCGGAGCTCTAAGTAGACGTGCGGTGACAGATATAGCTGAGAACTATGTAATCATGCCGACAGTTTTGGGCGCACAGAAATATTCCGCATGAGAGTTTGATATCTCCCCCTGTGGAATTCTCTTGCCGGATATTTGTGTGCGCCGAAGACTGTCAGAACGATTACATAGTTTTCAACTAGGTCTTTTGTCATCGCACGTCTACTGGAGCTCGGCTGTCGGCCTCTATAACTCTTTGTAAGGCCTTAACAGTAAGGGTGTTACCAGTGCGACAAGAAAACACCCGCAAGGGAGTAAACATTTTTACAATGCATGACACTAAACAGGACCGGGACTGCTCGGCCCATGTTTTCGGCAACTCACCCATGCCTTGGTGTGCCTCTTCAGCATCTCGCTGGCTGCCGCGACGAGCTGCGCTTCGCCAACCAAGCGGGTTTCGCCAGGCTTGCGGTACACGTAGATGCCACCGTCGGGCGCCATGGCCTTCAACACTTCCACGACTCGCTCAGGGCGCACGCGGGAGTCGACACGCGGGGCGTCGGGGCCCAAGATCATTCTGTTGAAAAGGTGCACAGCCTTGTGAAAATCGTTGAGGTTGTTAGCCTTTAGCTTGACTCGAACCGCACTTTCACCACAGGGTGTCGCGTCGCACTTGATGTTATCCTCAGGACGAAGTCCGTCTTGACGACGAAGCTCCTCTTCGATTTGGCCCTGAATCGCTTCGAAGAAGGAGCATGGGAAGTACAGTGTTCCCTCCACGAGAATGTGTATGGCCATCGGCAACGTGGCAATGCCGTCCTCACCTTTCCGGTCGACGGGAACTGGCGAGCCCCTGAGCAACGTGCAGGCGCCCTGAGCTGCGTTTGGATCCTCGAAGCTGAGCCACCCTCTCTCAATATAATCTTCCATCCTCGGAGTGTTG
The DNA here is from genome assembly GCF_050947875.1 of Dermacentor variabilis. Lineage (NCBI taxonomy): Eukaryota > Metazoa > Arthropoda > Arachnida > Ixodida > Ixodidae > Dermacentor > Dermacentor variabilis. The sequence goes on from NC_134570.1 coordinate 116,627,993, forward strand.
AGAACCAGTTTGGGACTGCGTTCACGGAGTTCTTCGTCAAATAGTTTCTGTACAGCATCCCCTAATGCTCGCAGCTTCTCGACAGGCGTCTTGCGTGCAGCTTCACGTACGAGGCTTACCTTCTTGACGTCTACTGATAGCGACGAGCGTATAAGACCTTCCAGCGCCGACTGGCTCACCGTCGAAGGCAAACCCGTGATGTACAGTTGGCAGGATACCTTCTTGTCGCGATGGATAGTCACTGTGTTGTTGTCCAAGCGCACTCTGACGGGCAGCCGCGCCGCCACGCGGTCGTGCGATGCCTGGTCCGGTAACTGGGCAAATGCGGTCCCCGAGCACAGACGGCGTGGTAGTGAGATTTGGGCGCGGAACGCTGGTCTCCGCTCCCTTTGCTCTTGACGGTACTCGAGAGAGTCGCCCTTAACGGTTACTTTTAGGTCGCCGCCCTGTTCAGAGAGCGCGCGGTAGGCATTGTCGGCTTCTGGCGCCGTTTTATAGGTGATCTCAAAGGTGGAGTCTTGTTTCATGTACCGGTACAGGACTATCTCTCCCAGTTCGTTCACCCTTCTGCAAAACTCGGTGTGGGTCATCCTCACGTCGTACGCTAGTATAGTCCGGAAGGCAGCCGGCGCGAGTAGTTCGTTGACGTGACCTCCAATGCCGAGAACGGCGAGCACGGGACGTTCCTCGTAGGGAGATCTAGCCGGTGTGAGAAAGGCTTCCCGGTCCTTTCTGGACAGTTTTGTTACCTGCTCGCTGACGATGCTCTGAAGGCACCGTAGAGCTTCGAAGCAGTACTTTTCTTGTCCTCTTATCACGACACACTGTCTCGCTGCGTCCCGTTCGAGGTGACCCTTACTGCCATCTGTGGCTATTCGCAGCTTTTCCTCAATGACCTGCAGCGCGCTTGTCGAGTTGAACTGATGGTTCCAGATCAGCTTTCCCACGGGACCAAACCGTTCCACAAGTTCCTGATTCGTTTCTTCTGCACGGTAAACTTCACCGGTCGGTTCGCGCTTACAAAAGGACACCGGCAATGCGGCGAAGTTGAGTAGCTTTACCGTGTTATCGCCGTGAACTTGAGCGAATAGACAACAGACAACGTTCTTCGGCTCTATCGCCTCGGTATCAAATAGCGACAATGGCGATACCTGCAAGTGATCTCCCAAAGTGGGGTGTTTGTAACCGTGTTGGTCCGCTTGCAGCAGGCCTTGGGGGAAAGACTGTGCAAGCAGTTCACCTAACGTGATTGTAGCGTTTTTCTCCTCCTTTGCTGAATCGGCAGCGAGATTTCTGCCTTTGAACTCGGTGAACTCCTGCTGGATACTTCGAACGGCGTTGTGAAGGTAGTTCATGAAGTTTTCGTTCACGTCATGCACATCGCACCAAGAGCTTTTCATTTTCTTGGGTACAACCAGCCAGTTCTTGTACAGCTGAATCACCCCTGAAAAGACGCTGGATCCGTCGGACACAGGGAAGTCGCGCTGATTTCCGCCTTCTTTCAGCGGCCTGTAAGCCACAAGCAAGTCTTCGAAGACAAGGAGTGAAAGTAGGATCGAGTCCAGGGACGGAGCCTTGCCCATTGAGCACAGCACAAGCATGCCAAGTCGGGGCTGTAGACTCGTCTGACACAGCCTAGCGCCCAGGTCAGTCGCTTGTCCTTCAGCGTCTAACGCCCCGATCTGTTTAAGTGCAGTTTTTACTTCATCCAGCAGCGTCTTAGGGAGCTCATTGACAAAGAGAGCGTCGGAGGTCTTCTGCTGAGCAAAAAGACGAAGAACTATGTCCTCCAAGTACTTCGAGCTGTGTAACTCAGCTGGCGATGAAGGGACTAATGCAGCTTTACTGTAGAGACGGTAGCAAGTACCGCATCCGTGTATTCCTGCCAAAGTTCTCCTTTCTTCTGCCTCAGTTTCAGTGACGTAAGCGAGCTGCATGACGAAAATTCCAGACCGGTAAACGGCCTTCAACGTTAGGCCACTGTCAACGACACAACGCACACGCAGTGCACTCATGACTGCGTCGGGACATTCCACGGCAAAGATCACCCTCCAGCATCCTTTCCGCAGAGGGTCGTTCTTGAGAGGAAATTTTGTCCAGCTAGAGGACAATACTTCGTGGGCAACAGCCACGTCAAACTTTTCCTCCCGAATTCTCTGACCCAAAAAGCCATCCGCAAGAAAAGCGTCTGTGAGAGATGGAAGAAACACAAGAACGTCTCCGCCGGCCGGTGCTTCTGCCGTCTGGCAGAATTCGAGAGCTGTGCAGACACATGCCATCACTCTATTTGTCGGCTTGCCTTTCCAGATGACATCTACTGGAAACGCCAGGACGCACCGGATAATGTTCTCGGTTTCTAGACAAAACGCCTCTTGGATACGTCTGCAGGCAACGGAGTGATTGCCGCACAAGACTACACCGACTTTAGACACGAAATATTTCCGGATTATTGTCAGCACAGCCCGCTGGTAAGCGGTGTCTTCTTGCAGCTCATCGACGATGATGGCCTGGAAGTCAGAGAGTTCCATATCGCGGCGAAGAATCTCTTGAAAGAAGTGTCGCGCGCTAGTGAAAACAACTGCGTTTTCAGAGTTGACCTTTTCGGTAGTGCTGAGCCAGCACTGCACGGGTCCCAATCCACTCACAGATCCTGCGTCTTTCGAGCACTGCTCGGCTGTGAAATCACTGGATTGCACACTAAGGACACGGAAGTTCAAATCTTGCGCATACGACGCCACTTCAAGTGCTGTTTTAGATCCCGGTGACGACATCAGGAACACTACTTGGCGCCCAGACAAAGTTTCGAGAATTGTTGATTTTACGCTGTAAACGACTGAGCCCCTTTTGAGCCTAGCAATTTCAGTGGCTGTGGCGTCGTCAGCTTGTTGAGGCGACTGAGGCAAATCAGAAATGATCTTCAAGAAATGGGTCAGCTGAGCCTCGTAAATTGTGGCCTGATATTCATACGCTGCCTGTAACATTGGCGCAGTTTTTTCGTCTCCCTTGAGGCTACGAATTCTTTTGCTCACAGCTTCAAGTTTCGCTTTGTGATTAGTTATTGCAGATTTAACCTTCGAAGCCCGACTCGGCTGTTCTGGTGTTAATTTGTCGACTTCTTGAGTGGTGTCTTTTGAAATTATTCCTAAGCAGACCGGCACGTCCTCGTCATCCACTAGTGGATCGTTGAGAGCTTCAACTGCTTTCCTCGCCTTGGTGGCGCTTGGATAAACGAGGCACACGATGTCTTTGCCGCCGCAGGCAACCTCGAGTGTAAAATCCTGTGGTACGTTGAGGTGCGACAAGTACTCTTTCCAATATACCGCGTTCGTAGGCTCTCTGGGAACTAGTAAACCCACTGTCGTGCGGAAGGAAGGCTGCGCGCCTGTCTCTGTAGCTTGATTCTTTATCTTCGTCATTTTCTCAATCGATTTATCTTCTTGAACACGGGCGCCGACTGATGAAACACTCTTCTTCAGGTCGTTCTTGCTTTCCTTGTCTTTGCCTTCATTTCGATGGCCGGATGAAAACATTTTGGCTGCCTTTGATCCATAGCTGCTTTTGAGGTCCGCCAGGAACGCGCTGTAACTGATGCTCTCGTTCGCCGCGTCCCTCAGCGCTCTCTTGGCCTGTTCGTTGTGAATGAGCACGACGTCGATGTGGTCCGTGTACCGCATCTCGTGTATTTCGGCCGCGAAGTCCACGTCGCCCGAGATGAGCACGATGCGCGAGCCCGTCAACTTGTGTGCGTCCGAGAAGCGGCGCAGCACAGTGCGAAGCTTCTCGTCGGCCGCGTTCTTCTGGTCACCCGGGACGTGTATCACCGTCACCAGTGCCTCGTTTAGCTCGGCGATCACGGCAGGGCTCATGCGCGCGGTATCGCAGGCGACGACAAAGTCCGCCTCGCGGTATCCCGCGTAGAACCTTTGGCGCACCTTGAGCACGATCTCGTACGCCGGAACTCCGTTGGGCACCGCGCAGTTCTCGATGTCCCAGAAGACGCTGATCATGCTGGTCAACAACGAAGCACCCGCCGCGACCGGCCGGCACGGCTCGAAGCTGACGTCCCTCTGCAACGGAACTCTGCGTTTGATGACAGCTTCCGTTCGGTCGACCAAGTCCTTCCGCTCGCGAGAGGCCGAGGAAGCCGCATTTTCCCCGTCGTTGCCATGCCGGGTGGTGAAGCCAGCGTGTCGGTGCGTCGCGTAGTCGCCGTCGGCGTACTGACTCCTCGCGTCGCTGACCTCGGAAACGCTGCGCGCGCAGCTTTCGGAGAGCACCGACCGGTCGCAATCGTTGTTCATACGACGCACAGCTCGTTTGAAGTGCAGCAAGCTCTCGCCGGCGGTCAACGGCACGTTACCCTCACGACGGTGGCCTGCAGTGTCCAACCAACTGCTCCACCCACCGCCGCGTCCTCTTCTGGGATGTGCAGCGTCTCGGGGAGACCTACCGCGGTCGTGCAGCTCACGACCTCGTGGTGCGCCCGCGTAACCGTGGTGGGGCGGGCCGTGCTCATATCGCTGGTTGTGGTAGCCGCCGGTCCCGCCGTAGCCATAGTGCTGACGTTGGTGAACATCGGCGGGGGGACCCGTTGAGTGTCGGCCTCTTCGGCTGGCACCGTATTGCCATGTGGGATCGTAGTAATCGGGCCTGGGGAGGCAGAAATACGTGCTTAACTTCTTGGAGATACCATAAGAAAGTTCAATGAAGTCGCATACGATGACAGACGTGGCTAAATTAACCACGGTTTCATTAAGTTGTCAGTTCTAAAGCAACGCTACCTTGGCGAACCCTCACACACTTAGCTGTCCTTGGCTGCTGCTGCTGCTATGTGCTGTTGACTTGCTGGATAACTCACACAGAAAATAAGGGCTACATGACTTTGGATGGATCTTCGATCTCCAAGGTCAACAACCCGATGATGTAACCGTTAGGCCTCGATCGCATGCATACTTCTTATGTGCCGAAACAAACTGGATCTTTAAGGCGTTTTCTGAGTGCGTCCGGTCGCGTAGGACGCTCGACGGCATGGGCTCATACTCCAGTTTCTATCAGGCCATATGCAGAAATAAACCGTGCGAATATTCACACCCCGTGCGAACATCACATCACATTATTGTTGTAATGCGTGCGGTTCATGACGATAGCACTGCATTAGATTACACGTTGCACAGCATGTAGATTTTTCGCAGGAGTGTAATCATCAACGCGTTGTTTTTGTAAACGTTTAAAATATTTTACAGTTGGTTAGAGAAATATTAGGGCTTTGCTTGGCTGGTTAAGCTCTGCGCGAACAGGTTGGCTGGACCGTGCAGACTGATCAGGCAGCTCACGTACGTCTGCGCTAAAGTACCTTCATCAGCTTGAGTTTATGCCTCCAGCCATCCGTCGAAACGCCCAGCTCACCTGTGGTTACCGGAATACCAGACACGTTCGGCGCTGCGACAGAATGCTCGCAACGCACGCTGCTCCAACACCTCTCGCTTGGGATCGACTGCCAAGCAGCTGGTGGAGAGTTAGGAAATACTTCGCGCGCTCGCTCCTAAAGAACCGGAAGTCGATGACATGACGTGCTATCATGACACAGAGCCAGTGAAGGAGGAGCTTAGCCCCCGATCACTCGGCGAACCAGTTGAGGAGAAAATTCATGACTATGGGGGTGGGTAACTTGTAATCGTCCGTAGCTCTCTTAATATGAGACACTTCACACAAACTGTGGTGCGAATGATTAACTTTAGTTGTGCCCTACGCGTCTACAAAATTTGTGCGAGCCGTTTCAGGCGCCCTTTAACAAGACGAGCGCTGCATCTGCACAATATTTTAGTACTCTTTTTAAATAATATCAGCGCTACGTGTTTCTGTACTTGCATAATCAGTTATTCGCTGTTCTGAAGTAGTTAGCATATATAATTTCTGTAGGTGTAGCTTACATAAGAAATTTAAATTGAAGAAATTATTCGTTCATGGTAGCTAATTTGCAAAAAGAAAGTTCCAAGTGACACTTGACGACACGGCGAAAGTTGCGTCGTGAGAGCAGTTTGTTTAGATCTAGGTAAGTAGAGACGTTTCTACACTCGATCTGCCGTCTGTTTTAAATAGTTGCTAGTGTAACAGTTTGAACTAAATAGGTTTGCTTATCTAGAAATGCGCATTAGACAAGTATAAATGAAAATGATACTCTAATTAATTTCTAGTTCGTTTTCTTTAACTGGAACAAAGCTAAGGTGAATATTTCTGCCTTGTTGCCTCTATCGATCATTTTATGAGCGTTTCCCCGGATTGCTCGTTCATTCCCTCTGATATAGCGGCCCGATATTCCGCATAGTGATTTCGTCGCAGATATGCTTCGTATCCGCCATTACAAAGTATTTTAACTGGCTCTGAACTTGTGCAGCTGCCCAGGAAGCTTTCGCACTAAGACCCCTCGGTCTGTATTCCTGTATACACGGAGAAACACTTAGCTCGGTGGTTCTTATCCAAATACATGCAAACGGAGAAATCATTCTACTTGGTACTCACTGCAACATATTTGTTGAGCCTTATGTGCCTTGAAAGAAAACATATCTAGTGGCTTGTGGGAGATAACTTTTTTTTTTCGCTGGCAATGTGTTTTTAAAAATTGTCGGGAATTGCCAAGCTTTCGGAAATCAAAGCTACCAAACTCACAACTGCGTCACTTAGCAATGAAAAACGACATCACAATTCTCTACACCCCTTGCACACGTTTCTGTACACAAACTGCCACCGAGAATAGGCGGGGAAGGTGCTTAGACTGCGGCCACGCCCACCGGCAGCCGAGAAAGCCGCGCATGCATGGTTGAAGTTGCCTGGAGCAGTGGACTCAGGTGGTGAAGGTGCAAAGCTGCCTGTGAAGGGGCGCGTTCTTCTCGCTAACAACGCTTCGGTACGACCCTGCTAAAACTGCTTATTGCCTCTGCGTTGAAAGGGAGTGCCGCCGATGTTAGTTCGCTGTTCTAGCGAAGCTCCTATCGCGCACGTGGAGAAAAAAGGAAGAAAAAGCAGAGGCGGGTGTAGAAGTTGCTGGAGCTTATCGTTTCCGGCTTTGCAAAGAACAGTTGCAGCGGAGCCCAGCGCGTACCCGCCGCGGTGGCCTGGCAGCTATGCTGTTGCGCTGCTGAGCACGAACGCGTGGGAGCAAACCCCAACCGCGGCGGCCGCATTTCCAAGGGAGCGAAATGCAAAAACGCCCGTGTACCGTGCATTGCGGGCAGGTTAAAGGTCCCCTGGGGGTCAAAGCTGGTCCGTAGCCCCCCACTACGGCGCACCTCATAACCAAATCGTGGTTTTTGCACGTAAAACCCCAGAATTCAATTCAAAGCCAAGTGCATGGATGTTCTCCCTTATTAAAAAAAAAAAAGAAAAGGATGTCCGCAGTAGAAAATGCTATGAAGCTTAATATTTCAGAGAATCCGGTCCATGCTAAGAAAATTCCGCATTCATTACACTCACTTCATAGGCTCCCGCTGTACGTCATTTCATGCCACTTAGGCAGCGCATCAATGCCCCCTAATTTTCGTCAGGGGAATTCCGAGAACATCTGGAGCTATTGAAACAGGCACGTTATATTCAACTAGGTACAGGGTTCCCAAAGCCGGCAAACACATAAAGCCATATTGCGTTCGCTGCTGCAGCCTGCCTGCATGGCTAGAAAGTAACCACTCTAGCATTGCTTACCTGAATCTGACACTGACTGAATGTAATTAAGAGTTAGTACACTGAATCTGGCAGACAGACAACTAACCGCCGAACCTGTTTGAGTAGCTGTCGGCTCGCGAGTCCACCTGGCCTCCAAATCTTCCTCCGCGAGTTGGCGGTGGTCCGCGAAAACTGGTTTCTTCAAACGCACCTCCGCTGGCTCCATAGCGGTGGCGTGCCTGGTAGTGGTCCCTTGCCCGGTAGTCACCATGTTGATTCATAGTGCAGAGCAGTAGGCACTCACTTGCGGCGTAAGAAAGAGCGCAAGCTACTTTTGATGCACGCATGCACACAACCAAACCTAGAACGTACGAATCAAAGAGTTAAGAGTGGCTATATATCTTAATATATGCTGCAAGCCGAAAGGCTCTTTATGATTGGGACTGAGCTCCTGTGTTTCCTTTCGTCTCGTTCATGTGTATATATATGATGATGAAACTGATGAAAATAAATATTCACAAGTTCAAGAACAACAACAACACTATTAATTTGCAAACGCTTCGGCCACGGACAGGCCTTCATCAGAATGGCGATAATCGGAGTGACTCTGACGGAGGCCGAGCCACCAGCCGAAACGTTTGTAAAGTAAAAGTATTCTTTTTCTTGCTGAACGTGTGGATATTTGATGATTTTTTTCTCCGGGTTCAGGGAACACTACTTTTCGACTTTACATCGACGTATACCCTGCAGGTGACGTCATGGACGCAGCCTCTCACCGCGTGCTAGTCCACAAACATGGCGGCCACAATAATGTCAGTGAATCGCATCGTCGCGTGCGCTATCGTGAACAAGTGAAACGCGAAAAGCGAAAAGCGAAGCGCGTGCCCGAAGCATAACACGTGGGTATCCAGAGTGCGCCGTCGACGAGTCACCCTTGCTAACACGCGTGCGCATATACGGCTTTCACGCAAAGAGCGGTGGACTCGCCTGCTGGCACCGTCGCCTATACACCACATTGATCGGTGCTCGTTTCCTCATACGACCCGCAGATATAGGATGTAGATTTGTGTCTCGTCCCGCGTCGCCATACAGCCTCACGAACAACTAACTAGCCCAAGCCATCATCTTGCTATACGGGACAGCTACAGCAGCAGGGCGCGCAGCCCCACGCTCTGCGCGAAAACCACATGCGTGCCCATCTGGACAAGGATGACTGGCTGGTGACGCGCTTTATATACTGTTAGTTGTGCTTCGCACATAGTTTTTTTTTTACAATAGTTAATATAGAGAATTCTGGCCCTGCGATCTTTCATCACCATGGGAATGATGGCGAGCACACGGACTTGTCTCATCTTCGTGCTCGTGGCCTCAGATGTTCCTGCGGTTTGGTTCAGTACACTTTATCTGCCTGTATACACAATGAGCCTTTACAGATTGTAAATCACTGCATTGTTTTTTTTAATGCAGAAGGAAATAAGACTCTGCGATAATGCACGATCGCTACCAACTAATTGCAGCGGTACTGCCTGTCGAGGTGACCAAATCGACACGCGCCAATTTGCCCGCGGGGAATTGTCCAGGATAGGAGGATTTGAATTGTCGATTTCGATTTCCAGGAGGAAATTTCAATTGGTCAGGATAGGAGAATTTTTTGATGGATGTCGTTTTTTTACCAGATTACCAGCGTGATCAATTTGTCTTTCGGCGCAGGGCGTGCGGATCGTACTGCCTCGTTTCCTTACACGTGATGAGCGACCGAACAAGGACACGCAATAAACAACGACCCAGCGCTACGTCTTTCTTATTTACACATCGTTTATAATGAGTCAATTCGAACTTGCATTTATCCTACACGCCCGTCTTTAATGCCACAGCATTACATATGCCCCATTACGCGAAAATCCGTCGGCGCAGTCGGCATGACCGAAAGATGGTGCCAAAAATGGCCGACAGCGCAAAGTGTAAAAGACAGGTCAAAAGATGCTCGGACGCACGTCAAATTCCTCAGGGTGGTTACTGTAAGCAAAGGAAGGTAATCGCTTTGAAATTAAATGTGGGTAAACTACGGGCTAGATGGAAATCGAACCCGGACCTTCCGGGATCGAGGCGCGCACGCTTTCGCGACGCCACTTCGGCTGCACGGCTCTGGCTCCCAAAGGGTTGCTGAAAATAGCGACCCTTTTTCGCAATCTCCCTGTATCTCTTTCTCTGACCAATGGTCTGCCTACTGCGTGCCTCATTGCAAACGTCACGTCTCAGCCATCTGGCTGATTGAAGGTGTAGCCTAGTGCTTGTGTCATTGGGCAAGTGACGGCACAGCCAATGGGGAGGAGGTGGCGCTACGTCACGAGTGTATAACGTGAGTGCGTTCATGGCGTTCCGAGGTATAGAAACGGTACATGCTTTCGCATTCCCACGTGTAAGCAGACGTATGTGTGTCTGCAGAACTTCGTTTTTTACGCTGTAGCCTAAGAGAGCGGCTACGATGACGTCAATGCAAGCCATTCATGTGTTGGTACTGTTGGTACTGTTTAGCGAGGGGTATGTTTCCATGCGTTAGTTCCGTCCGTCATACTCTACTACATAAAGTTGCTCAACGTGACTCATGCACCACGGGTATCAGCGCCGATGACAGAACAAGCTAGATAGACATAATACGAGTGCTTGTACAATCTTCTGTGGCACGGCATTCCATGGCATTCGATAATAGACTATCCCGATTTCCTACTCCCGTGACTCATTCTTATTGTTTGAACTGTTGATTGCAAATCATGCATGCAATTTTTCTTCGCATTACGGAAACAATAAAACGGCGCTTGTCCTACAGTTATTGCGCATAACCCGAGATTTTATGCAGAGCCAGCATTCTTCCAACAGCGTTGCTTACACTGACGGACAGTTTGCTTAGTTTTGTGTACCACTCGGCCAGCACATATCCACGCAATGTGCGCGCGCCATATTGGTGGCTTCGGCAATATAACTGTTTGTAATGTCATAAGACAAATGGCATGCACGTGCGAAATTGCTCATAATTATTGTACTTCATTGGAATGCCTAAAAAAGAAGAAAACAAAGGTGACTTTCGAACCCGTACACATCGCAGCGCACAAGACAAAACGGGCACGCGTTAATCTTTCAGAGGTGTAGACCTATGCACTACGCGACAAGATGACAATCATCGCAGATTTCGGTCCTTGTAAATAAAGACCTTTTGCAGGCCTGCAAATTATTTTTTCCCAACTGTGTACTCAGGCGAACAATCGGTTTAATTTTGCACAGGGTAAAAGGCCACCCGAAATGTCCCGTTGCGTTACGAATGGGCCATGAAAATATACGACAAAATCTCGCTCCGCGCCGAAGAAGCTCAAATAACCACGCTTTAAAAGTAAGGCGTACTGCAGGATCGGATCGCTTGAACACCGACAGGCGGTATGAAGCGAGAACAACGTCCTCGCAACTCACCGTTTTCCAGCAAGTGTTGCGATCCCATATGCATCTGGCGACCGTGCTCAGTTTCTGCCGACGTCCCTCGTATGTGGCTGAGATGAGCGCTGTGAAAACCGCGGCACCGTCGCACAGCGAGGCCTCGGTGACGAAAGGATATCGCGAATATCGGCGGCGGACATGCGCTGAACGGCTCGCGCGCTGATAACCACTCGGCGTCGCTATAGAGACGTGATTAGTCTTGAAGGAAATAGGCGAGCGAAAGGCGTGGCGATGTGATGTCTGGCTTATTGTAGTGTGTGCGCGAGTAACATATGCGCGCGTGCTGGACGCGGGCAGTTCTGCAGTAGAGATCTGCTTGCTATCTGTCACTACCGTTCAGCTGAGACGCGTCGCGTTTCCGCGAGAACGATTTGCCATGGAGAGCACTGGGCGAAGCCCCTATGATGTACGCGATACGCTATTAAATGTTGTGGTAGAGAACGCAGCCCGCGAGTTTGACAGTTTTCTTCGATTTTGCTGCAGCCAGCGTGCGGTCAAGCTTTTCATGCTGAGAGTATAGCTCCAGATAACGTAGCCTATAGCGATCGGAGCGCTGCGTACCTCGTAGGACACGTAACGCGTTCGCGGTGCTTTCTAGACGTCGTTTATTGCGGGACCACGTTCAGGAAGGATAGTTAAACCACGACGCCACATGCAGTGCATGGCATGAGGGCGATTATGGGGAAGGGTCTTAGATATTGTATACTGACGCTGCCGCAAATCAGATAAGTCTTGCCTTATCAAGTTCAAGGATATCGTGGAACCGACGCTTGTAGCAGTACAAACAAGGGGCGGAATCTGAGGCTTTGTCAGTTGTCCCTCTCACTCTCAGAATGCCAGGAATAATTCCCCCTATTGCGGATATAGCAGCCATCGAAAGCATCCCCGTCGCTACAGCAACGAAACGCAGCGTTGATGATAGGGTTTCCGTGAGGAGGATGCAGCGGAGTCCTCTTCGCACGTACTGTGCGAGCGTTACCGCTGTATGTTATCTCAGTGTCTGCCTGCGCTATCTCACATTCCGCCTCTATCGGACAACAAAAGAGCTTTGTTTGACTGTTTCGGCCGGTCTTCTTGCACTACAGCATCAAAAAGACAGAGTTGTTCCTGCAGTCGATCTGCGTGCGGGCTGGCATATCATGTCTGCTACGGGAGCATCCTCAAAAGCGAGTAATTTCAAGGCACTAGCACCCTAGAGAAACATGCCTACGTGAACAGCGAACACCCGAGCCGTTTCGCGGCCTAGCAAGTATAAACCCCATGCCAGCGATCTCGCGCGCGACAGCGACAAGCGATGCGATGGAGATGGCTGTCGCGTTCGCTTTGTCGCCTACAAGTCGCACCCCATGCGAGCGATGACGTCGAGCGACGTCTCCCCAGTGTTGCTGGTATGAGGGCAGCAATATAGGCGCGGAAACTAGCGTGACGCGTGCTTTATTAACTTAAGTTGATGTGTTTTACTATAAAAAGCTGCATAAAATATATCTGAAGGTCTTCCAGTGAGTTCTTACCTTTGCACGTCATTTCAATGTCAATCGTTTGCTCGCTCCGTGCGACAATCGGAAGTACTTGAGGTATGTACATCCAGTTCCGGCTTCGCGCTATTGGCTAGTTGCTCATAGCACTTCCGGGTGACGAGTGACAAATTCTAGATTTGCAGAACCGAGCGATCGCGCGACAAGACCGAACGATCTGTTCAAGCGACGGCCCGGTCCGTCGCTCGAAGCCGTAGCTCGTCGCTGCCGCGCACAAAATCGCGCTCATGGGGATTCACGTTAAAGGTCTGACCACCCGCCACGCGGCGTGGCGATTTGCACTTCCACTTTACCTCGGAGGTACGTAGCTTATCGTACGTCTATGGGGTCACGTCCACGCATCCCGTTTCCATAGAGACGTTGATGCTGCGCCGGTCATGTGCCACTGGTTACGCCCACCCCACCGTGCTTTTCCATGCGTGGCCTCGCTCGTGCGGTAAGGTGTTTTATTTTCTATGGAGAGATAATTTTGCTGTTTCTTGGGTTAAGAGCATTATTAGAAAGGCGTTGGTTATGCTGGGTGAGCATATTTCGACGTGTAGCATGGAATCTGCGCCATGGCCCCATTTACCGTTCAGCCACCGTTTGCTCTTGCGCCCATATTTTCCAAAAGAGCATGCGCGCTCCTTCCAACGCGTAATTTTCGAAAGGCCACTCGCAAGACCTTCGAGTTGAAGCACAGAACTTGTGACATGTAGCTCACCGCACCATCAGACAAACGTTTCATTTGGCGCGGCTCAAGCAATGTAATGCGCATTTAGGATCGTGTTGTGAAGGATGTTTATAGCAGACAGCGAATGCACTCTGCATGAGGCTGGCCCGGTTCGCAAGTTACACTTTTACTGGACACGTTGCTTGTTATTGCTAAACATTCTTCTTGTAATTTGTGGCTTTATCAAGAGTGTAATCCAGTATTTTTTCTGTCCAGTTCCCTATGTAAAAAAGAAAAAAAAACTTTTTTTCTATAGAACCACTGCTTTCTGTTGTGTGCAACTGATAAAATCTGCTCAGAAACAGCAAAAGAATTGCAATGAGGAGAACCCTGATCACATTATTTTTTTCAATCTACGTGAGCTGATTCAGCCTTGCTGGTTCTTCGAGAAGCTTCGTGGCTTTTCCAGTAAAAAAGTTTGCGATCCGTTACAGTATTACGTCCATTTGTACGGCATGCCTCAGAATGAAATAATAAAGCTTTTGCATTCCACTAGAGAGGACGCATTGAACATTTTTGCAGTCATAGGTAATCCAGAATAAAAAAAAAATGTTATTGAAAACGAAAGTCAACCAGACCTAAACCAGGCTTTTAAATTTTCGGAAGACAAAATTAGCGGCCTGACTAGCCGCTCGGGGCGCTGGCTGAAGAGCACTAACTTGGCCGCAGGGCCCTATTAGAGTGTCTGCTGTTTACCAATATGTTTCTTTATGCTAGCACTGTGCAGGTGAATACAGGCATGGATGCCGGCAGCGCATGAAGAGAGCTGGGCATGAAGGCAAGCGATGAAACTAAAGCCGCTATCTATAATAATAAAGTCATTACTCCACGACACACACAAAAAAAGCCACTTTTTGGTTATAGCCTTTCTCTGTTGAATATTACACGCTTGAAAAAAAAGCCACTGGTCGTGTTATTTGATCTGGGACATTTTCTGAAAAATTTTTATAACTCTGTTTTATATAAAACAAATAGTGGCTAAGCGACTGAAACAAAATAACCAGATATATTTCGCCCCGTGTTGTAAGCAGCTGGTGTTGGAGATGGATGGATGGATGGATGGATGGATGGATGGATGTTATGAGCGTCCCCTTTGGAACGGGGCGGTGGGTTGCGCCACCAAGCCCTTGCTATTATACTGCCTTATGTCGTACCTAGTCTAAACAATAAAAAAAGAGTCACAACGCCACCTGGCGAGTGGACGATGCTTATAAAAAAAGCTCGCATCCCTTTACGGCGAAGCTGTTATTGCGATTAGAAGCCTTCGAAACGCTATTTGAGTGTTCACGCTGTCACGGTGTTTGCATTTGGAGGGAATCGGGATGTGTATGTTTGAGCTCATGTGGGTGCAAATTTTGGAAGTTTGTGGGTTGAAAGCACGCTGAAACCCAAGTTCGCTTTGTTTAAATTGGTTATAAATGAGCAAAGGTACTATTGATACAATCTCGGCAAATCGGAAGTCGTGACAATTCTGCAGTTTTCTTAGTAGAAGTCTTTAAATAGCGCCTAAAGATACGACGCATGCGCCTCGTGGTTAGCGGGCATGATACAAGTCCAAGGGTGTCGCCTCCGAGATATTTCAGCGTGCTGCGGGCAGCGGCCTTCTGATCTCGGAGGTCTTACTGTGGAACGGTGCTAAATCTCAATGTTTGGGCTCCTGCGTCACTTCCGGCGAGTGGGGATGGTAGAGTTATATTTTATTTTGCAATTCTGCCATTAAATACATATTGTTTTACAAGTCTTTCGTGACGCCCCAACTCGTATTTCAAACGTGAACTTTTGTTCGGAGGCAGCGCTTTACCTACACTATCTGTAGATAGCTAGACTTTTCGCGCGGTCCAATTTTTTGTTGCACTTGGGCTTTCATTAAATGCTTAACGAATATTGTTAATTGCACTATAAGAAATGTTTACACCCTTTGGAGTGCCCCTTCTGCCACACAACGATAATCGTCATCTGCCTTGATGCGTTTCCTTTCTTGAAAATGTCGCGCCCGCTACTTTCCTGTCGGGAATGCTATCAAGCTGATAACGCGCATGCCATTTGTTACTGGAAAGTACCGGGCTCGCAGCGTTAAAGAAAACAAACGCATCAAGGCAGATGACGATTATCGTTGTGTGGCAGAAGGGGCACTCCGAAGGGTGTGAACTTTTCTTTAGTGTGTTTTCTGCCTGTTTGGGGACGTTATTTGAAACATTGACAAAGAATCATCGCTGCCCTGCAAGAGAAAATGGTAACAAGCAATCTTATATTTGGAGAAAATAGGGTACACATTACCGGTAATGTGTGGTGGAATTTGGAATTTTGTAGGTTTATTAGGATATTCGGAAATAATTACTGAATGATCGCCTTCCTCCTCTTTAGGAGCGTTTACCAAGTATGCACTTTGTTTACTGATGTCCTCGGAGAAGTAAACGTGACCGCAAGGACGTTTTTGTATGAGAATAAGGTGCATGTTGTAAGTGATACACTTGTAAAATACACTCATTTTGCATAATGAATCCTTGCCAACTAACTCAGCTTTCTGCCGTTCTAAACTCGTACAATGAGAATGTTAAACCTGGTCATGTTACATATTTTATAGAAAATTGCTTGTGCAAGCGGTCGAAAGCGTTAGAACGTACATGCTATAAATTTTGCGTACCGTTCTGAAAAAATAAAGAAGAAGACTTAGCACACGACATAGAAGTATTTTCGAAGATATAGAGGGCATCGTATCAGTGATGTGCTGTCAAATCTTCAATAGCGTCAGTTATTTACTGGCTTTGCGAAACGTTCCTTAGATCTGAGCTGGAGTGTTAAATACGGCCGCTATACAATGTGTTTACTAGTTGCGTTGGAGTACTGGACGTCATCTCGCATTCAATTTCGGAGGAAGGGGGAGAAAGCTTGGTTTGATGTATGGCGAATGTGTAATGTTTGTCGATTAACCACATAGGAAGAATTTCGGAGCATAAGACCTCCCCTCCCCCTTTCAATTTCATGTTGAGCTATGTGGCCGTAGAGTATTGTTTGAAATCATTCCGTTTGAATCGACTATCACAGTAACACGAAATACTAAATCTTGTTGGCTTTGAGGATGGTTGCGGAATTAATTCAGGTTTTCGCCATATTTTTGTGCTTTATACGAAGGGCATATAATCTCCGGCGTCGTCAATGAACGAAACGAGACCCACAATTATTACCAGATACATATCAACATCATCATCATCATCATCATCATCATCATCACCACCACCATCATCCTGGTTACGCCCACTGCAGGGCAAAGGCCTCTCCCGTACTTCTCCAACTACCCCAGTCATGTACTAATTGTGGCCATGTTCTCCCTGACACTTCTTAATCTCATCCGTCCACCTGACTTTCTGTCGCCCTCTGCTAGGCTTGCCTTCCCTTGTAATCCAGTCCGTAACCCTTAATTACCATCGGTTATCTTCCCTCCTCATTACATGTCCTGCCCATGCACATTTCTTTTTCTTCATTTCAGCTAAGATATTAACTCGCGTTTCTTCCTTCACCCAATCTGCTCTTTTCTTGTCCCTTAACGTTACACCCATCATTCTTTCCATAGCTCGTTGCATCGTCCTCAATTTAAGTAGAACCCTTTTCGTAAACTTCCAGGTTTCTGCCCCGTACGTGAGTACTGGTAAGACACAGCTGTTATACACTTTTCTCTTGAGGGATAATGGCAACCTGCTGTTCATGATCTGAGAATGCCTGCTACACGCACCTCAGCCCATTCTTATTCTTCTGATTATTTCCGTCACATGATCCGGATCCGCCGTCACTACCTGTCCTAAGTAGATGTATTTCCTTACCACTTCCAGTGGCTCACTACATATCGTAAACTCCTGTTCTCTTCCGAGACTGTTAAACATTACTTTAGTTTTCTGCAGATTAATTTTTAGACCTACTCTTCTCCTTTGCCCCTCCAGGTCAGTGAGCATGCATTGCAATTGGTCCCCTGAGTTGCTAAGCAATGCAATATCATCAGCGAATCGCAAGTTACTAAGGTATTCTCCATTAACTTTTATCCCCAATTCTTCCCAATCCAGGTCTCTGAATACCTCCTGTAAACACGCTGTGAATAGCATTGGAGAGATCGTATCGCCCTGCCTGACGCCTCTCTTTATTGGTATTTTGTTGCTTTCTTTATGGAGGACTACGGTGGCTGTGGAGCCGCTATAGATATCTTTCAGTATATTTACATACGGCTCGTCTACACCCTGATTACGTAATGCCTCCATGACTGCTGAGGTTTCGACTGAATCAAACGCTTTCTCGTAATCAATGAAAGCTATATATAAGGGTCGGTTATATTCCGCACATTTCTCTATCACCTGATTGATAGTGTGAATATGGTCTATTGTTGAGTAGCCTTTACGGAATCCTGCCTGGTTCTTTGCTTGACAGAAGTCTAAGGTGTTCCTGATCCTATTTGGGATTACCTTAGTAAATAGTTTGTAGGCAACTGACAGTAAGCTTATCGGACTATAATTTTTCAAGTCTTTGGCGTCCCCTTTCTTATGGATTAGGATTATGTTAGCGTTCTTCCAAGGTTCCGGTACGCTCGAGGTCATGAGGCATTGCGTATACAGGGTGGCCAGTTTCTCTAGAACAATCTGTCCAGCATCCTGCAACAAATCTGCTGTTACCTGATCCGCCCCAGCTGCCTTCCCTTTTTGCATATCTCCCAAGGCTTTCTTTACTTCTTCCGGCGTTACCTGTGGGATTTCGAATTCCTCTAGACTTTTCTCTCTTCCATTATCGTCATGGGTGCCACTGGTACTGTATAAATCTCTATAGAACTCCTCAGCCACTTGAACTGTCTCATCCATATTAGTAATGATATTGCCGGCTTTGTCTCTTAACGCATACATCTGATTCTTACCAATTCCTAGTTTCTTCTTCACTGCTTTTAGGCTTCCTTTGTTCCTGAGAGCATGTTCAATTCTATCCATATTATACTTCCTTATGTCAGCTGTCTTACGCTTGTTGAATAACTTCGAAAGTTCTGCCAGTTGTATTCTAGCTGTGGGGTTAGAGGCTTTCATGCATTGGCGTTTCTTCATCAGATCTTTCGTCTCCTGCGATAGCTTACTGATATCCTGTCTGACGGAGTTACCACCGACTTCTATTGCACACTGCTTAATGATGCCCATAAGATTGTCGTTCATTGCTTGAACACTAAGGTCCTCTTCCTGAGTTAAAGCCGAATACCTATTTTGTAGCTTGATCCGGAATTCCTCTATTTTCCCTCTTACCGCCAACTCATTGATCGGCTTCTTATGTACCAGCTTCTTACATATGCACCACAAGATAAATACCTTGTGGAAATAAGGAGCATGTCTTCAGTTCAACTGTGTCGGGTAATTGCCCAATTGCAATAAATTTCTAATGGAGTGCTCCAGAACCCTGTATTTTACAGAATTCTATAACATTACTTTCTGAGAAAATTATAACCGCCACTGAGGTGAGATTTGATGAAAATAGGGGTACGTTGGGGTAGATCCGCAAGGCGAAGTCACATGTGTTTTGGTGAAATATGGTTTTTGCAAAAATATTGCTCTGAAGCGTTAGCGGGCCGTTATCAGCCATAAAGAATAATTTTGGAGGTTTTTGTTTTCTGTACCACAAATCAAGACCACTTCACATCAACGCAGTTCCTAATTGTTGTAAACTGCTTGTCATTTTATAACCTTGCAAAAGCAGTCAGCACGGGCAACGCACAGCTTGATAAACAGATGAGCTCTCTCCTCCTTAAACCTCGTGTTGGCTCCATCTGAGAAGCCAGAGTTAATGAATTGAAAATGTCATCAAAGCAGGGACGCGTTAGCAATTAAAAATTCACGGACGATTACGATTCTCTAGAGTGCAAAATTTGAGCATGTTTGATCATGCAAAATTTGTACGTGTTTTCACGTCGCGATGTATTGGCTGGCGGGGACAATCTGTCGGGCGCGACACGTTTCAAACGAAACGAAGTGTCGCGCGACTTCCTCGCTAATCTCGAGATCCTCAGAGCTACCGCGTGGGTGAGGCCTGGGCGCGATTCACAGAAGCCGCCGCCCACATGCTTCCCAGACGACGCGCGCTACTGTGGCCATCGTCACCACACTACGCTTTTCTTTTCACGCTGTCATGCCCTCCTCCGCTTTCCTCCTCATGGTTCCCCTGCAGGCTCCTCTCCGCTTTCCCCCTCGCGCACTTCATTTCCCACGACAATCCGCGTGTTCGCTTTCACACTTCGCTCCTTCGCTTTGTTACGCCGCGGGATAACGCCAACGCTCACCGCAGGAACGCTTATTATGTCGTATAATTAACTAGCCCAGCCGTCCATTCTTCTAAAGGCCATATGAAATTGTGTTTCAGCGTATACCGTGGACAGTGAACTATAAACGTCTATGTGGACCATCGTTCCGTGTAAAATATGCTCTAGTCTGCAGGTATTCTCAGACAGTCGGGTGACTTGATTAAGTGCAATCAACTCCATGTATGCCTAAATATAACTTGAGAGAAAAGAAGGACTTCGTTTTTGCGATGCTACACGACGTGTAAGTGCGTGAAGATAGTCGAGTTGTCATATTTCTGTGTATGCATAATTGAGCATAGGAATAGCAAATAAAGCAGTAGAAAGTGTGCGTTATTCAAATCTCTTTCTCTTAACTATTTCGTTAGCGCAAGAAAATATTATTTACTACTACAAATAATATCCCAGCACACATGGCAGCCCAGCTATATTGTGCATAATGAAATACTCTTTCCAAAAACACAGGTACCCCAAAAAAAATATTAGGTAAAACATAAAAATTCTGGAAAGCGCCATTTTTGTTGCCAGTTGATAAAAACGACATTAAAAAACATGATGTCTAAAAAACATTAATATGAAAGCAAATGCAGGATATACATTTCAAAGATAAGTAACCCAGGAATAGCGCCTGAAAAATAAATGCTAAGCACACCGTCATTCTTAGAATACAAAAAAATAAAAAAATAAACGAAGACCAGTTCATCGCTCGAGCCATGCGGTAAAGCAGTTCCTGGATTTTGTGAAGCATAGGTACACTTCGCACTTCTCCCTCAAAACGTCTGGTTTTTGTTCAAGTTTGCGGTCATCGTAACACATTTTGCAGTACCACCTTTTCGGCATCTTCTGTGGATGGTCCGATGAGAAGTCCAAGGAACGTGCTTCACCAGTTTGTCTAGCGTCATGCGCCTCTTCCAGGACCGATCGCTCTCAGCGTTGCTGGGAAACTACAAGGTTATGCATCCAAGCATATCTGTTTGCATTTTTGCAGACCGTCTTTATCGCCTCTGAAAAGAAGAGTAGGAATAAATCCCTCACCATTGTAAGCTGTCTTGCGCTGATCTATAGTTTTTGGCCCAGATGTGCTACGGGCGGCCTTCTTGGCATGAGCGGAAGTTTCTTTGCTGCCGATGGCAGCACATCACAACCAAGATAACCAGTAAAGCTCTCAGGTTGTGTAAAAAGATAGGCAGGTCACTCAAGGCTGTAACGAAAACTCGCCGGTGAACTGCTGCGATGTCCCATGCTGACTCAAAACATCGTCGCCGTCAGAGCTTGAATCTGCTTTGTTGTCATCTTCGGAACCATAACTTGAGTTATTATCCTTAAATTTAAGTGCGGGTGCAGCATAGTTTCGAACACGGCGCTTTTCTCGCGACCCAGCCGCACGGGACGTTGCCATGGGAGCGACTTTCGAGAACTACGGGGTGACACCGGTAGTGCTCCTTGCCTATATTTCACGAGAGAGACGAAACCGAAACTCTTGGAAACTGGCTGAAAATGCCAGGTCCACATGTTGGACATGCGGTGGACCTTCATATATACACTTTCGTGCAATAAAATGACCCAGACTGCAAACTAAAGCTGCCTTGTGAACAGCTGCCGTAATTTTCGGTTAATTATCACCGCTAAGCACTGTCGGACGGCAAAGCCGGCGATATAATTTAATTCTTGACTTACTGGGAGTCATCCGATTACAAAATTTTCATGCTATAGTGCAGCGTACTCGTGAGCGGCTTGCTTTTTTCCCGAGCGCGGCAGAAGCTGACAGCCATGCCTCGTTTCGCTATACCATAGGCACTCGCACTCGCATTTCCGCATTCGCGAAAACGTCCGCCAAAAATCACAAAATCGCCGGAGCACAAAAATTTCAATTCATTATGAAAGTTCATTGCTTGCACTAACTTCTGGATGACCTTAAGTGTATAAGAAACGGCTCCAACATGTTGAATGTTGAAATTGGGGATCTAAAGCATTGATCAACTGTGATCCATTTTAATAGGCCTGGTAACGAAATATTTGATATATTGTTCACATCTCTTAGGGGCATCGATCATGCGCTCACTCCAAAGGTGTAAGCAATTAGCATAAGAGACGCACAAACTGATCGGGGTTCCTCGCTTCTCTTGTCTGTCAGGGCAGTTATCTGTAAATAAAAGGCTATAGCAATAAACGAGCAATATGACATCATATGAGTAAACGAAGACTCATTCAGTCCCCGTCAGTCCCACCGTGCTTGATTGGCTTTTGCTCCGTATTCGCGTCCGCTCCTCTGCACGAATCTACCGTTCACCGGCCACCGGGCGCACGGGCCATATATAACGGCTTGGTTAAATGAAGCGTACTTTCTCAGAAGTCATGCAGCAGCAGGGAGACCCTGGGCCCTATAACGTAAAACTATTCCAATGTGTTATTATTGCAATCTTCTGACGTCAAATTTGTGTATCCGCCGACGCACGAATCGGGCGGTCACCCGCAGGGCTGTCTGAACGAACCAAACAAATGCTCCCCTGGTTCATAGGAGGTCACTTTTGTTTGCTTGAAAAACGAATAACATTGCCTACACTGAGCGGCTTGTCTTATCTAATTGGCTGACAAGAGGCGAGGAGCACGCTGAAGTGGAGAGGGATTTAATAGGGCCGAGCCATTGCACTGAAAGTCGATAACCGGATGAGGAATGTGGTGCCGGCGTCTGCGATTGGTCCGCTTTCACTTACTTAGCTTGCGGCGGCTAGTCGAAAATCGCGGCGGCATGCAACGGAAGCTTAAGAATGACGCTAGAACGGACCTTCAGCAAAGAAGAGTTGGCAGAATGAGCTCGCAAACGTGCCGAAAGTGCTCAAAAACGTTACACCACCACGCAAGAAGTTTTATTATACGCAAATAAACCCATGCTCTCCGTAAGTGCGAGTACCCAGCGCTTGAGCGATCGGCGGCAGCGATCTTTTATTCCTTTCGGAACGGGGCTGCCTGCGGCTATTCAGAAGAAAATTCAGTTTTGTTCGGCATATTAATGCATCTTTAATGCGTACACGTCACTTTGACACGGTGAGTTCTTGCGGTTTTGTGACGTCGGGGGACAGGCACATGAAGTGTGTGCAGCCCGAAAACTTTTGACCAATAGCTGGGGGCGAATGGCGAAAAGGCGTCGATTGAGAAATAACTATTTTTCTTTTATCGGGTCAACTCATGCACAATCAGTGTGTACACATCATATCAGATGAGGAAGTATCGCGTTTTTGGTGACGTCGCCTGACAGACAGGTGAAGTGGGGGTTGTCCAAAAAAGTTTTTGGCCAATCGTGGAGGGCTGATTACAGAATTAGAATAGAAAAGTTTGGAATAGTTTTACGTCATAGCACCCCTTCTCACGTGCTCTGTCGTCTGTGAACCGCTGCCGTCTACCTCGACATTTGGCACTTAGCGGCCTAAACGTCTCATTATCATCACCTTTTCTAATACAGCTTTTCTCTCATCGCGCGCGCTCAATCAGCGTCTGACTGTAGAAGCTTTGAAATATATGGGGCACCGTCTGCCAACCACCTCCCTTGCGAAGGTTTTATTAGATCGTGGTCGTACACGCCTGGTGCTGGCCTCAGGCCAGAATTGTCGTATACGCTGACGCTGCCTTCTGCACAGAAGAAGCACTCATGTAAAACTTTTCGTACTGGTATTTCGTTTTTCGTGACTTCTGAGATCAGGGAGTCGAACCGTGGACGCGTCGAATGATAGCACAAGATAGGATCCAGGGCAGAACAATGTGACGTAGGACGAGTGATCGCAGATTGCAGCTCTCGAATACCGCTAACGAAGCTCTTCAGACACACTTCTCTGAGAGATAGGAGGACCTATCTTCGTTTCGATAGGAGGACCTATCGGAGGACCTATCGGAGGACGCTTCGATAGGAGGACCTATCTTCGTCAAAGGCGGCCTCGTCATCCGGGCATGTTGCTTTTAAAGGGTTAGTGCAGTGACGTCACGTGCGGGTGTTGTCGCTGGCGGCTGGTTTTAAAGGGATAGGAGTCTCTCCCTTTCTGAGGAACGTTATCCCTGTTTACAAACTTTATACCAACCGCAAAATGTGTAATTCTTCTGTTCGCCTAACCGTGGATTGCACTTAATTACCAACGGCGTTTTGTCAGTGCCCAAACAAAGGGTTGCATTTAGCTTGGCGTTTAGTGTTTGTTCCGCTCCGGTTGACGTATGCACCGCGGCGTGGTACGCACACAGCTGCTCTGCTCGGCAGAAAAGCTAATATTTGTGCGCACAACGCTCGTGCCACCACAAAAACCAGAAGGCTGCCCTGGCTCCGACAAAGCCGACTAGAGCGTGACAGCGCGTTCTCTTGGCTTGCTTAGTTTCGCAGCAAAACGCATGGCGCGTCTTTGGAGAAACTGGAACCCTCCACGTGCCGAGAGCCCATGTGAATTGACACCGTGACAACACAACGGCGGCGGCGTCAACGGCGATGGCGTGCATGCGCCTCGACGGACCGTATAAATGTTGTCTCAACAAAGGAATTTTCGAATTTCCTCTCCGACTACTTGACCTTGACTTACCAGGTTCTGTTATAATTTTATTTGCAGCCTCGAATATGAGGTTCAACCAGGGGAATGTTTGCTAGACTGTCCGCATCGCTCACCGCGAGTTCAACTGATTACTGCGCGCTATTTCGCATCTCTTTCGTTTATCTCCACTTTTGGTGTTTTTCAGTTAGTGATTAATGATTCTTGCTGTTGCTGTTCTGTTCACAGTACTGTGTAATTTTAATTTTCCATATTGGTAGCACTTTATCAGTACTAAAGATCCCTTTCTGATTAAGAAAATTGACTCGCATCCCTGCCCCAGAAAAGTGGATGTCCAGCGAAACCGTTGAAAACGACCGCTACAACTGCTGGCAGGGTATGGAATGCTTTATTGCTTTAGAGTAATGATAGTAATGGTAATCTAGAACATTAATAGTAATGGGAGTAATGGTGACCTGGACAGCACGCCACCATGGTCATATTGCCGTTTCTTTTTCCCTTTGTCGCTCCTCGTATTCACGCTTCTCCTCGGGAGTCCTAACAATGCGTTGCTTTCCCGTAGCGGTGCTACAAGAATTAAACCAGTTGCTAGGTTGGTTATTTTATAGAGGAAAGGCTAGAGACTTAACGTCCCTCGTCAGAAGCTGCCTTAGCCGCGGCAGCTTGTCGAACAGTAATATTTACCTTATGCGGGGAGCGCTACGTGCTTCGCATTGTCATCAGGAGTGCTTTGTCATCATTTATGTGCTTCAAATACTTGTTTTGTGCTTGTTCTTTATTGAAACGAATGCTGTTCTGCATGTTGTGCGCGCGATTCCAAGGAACCTATGGACTTTGAGCTTCACTCTGCCGGGTGCTTGAGGCCTCTATTTTACGGGGGTACGAGTCACTGTTCCTGCCCTGCACTGCCGCCGGATTCGACCCACATTTTTGCTAACGGACGCTTACTAAAAAAATACCGACCACCGAGAGGCTAACAGCTTCGCTGTAATATTGGAATAATCTATCCGATTTTTGGCCACCCACTTACTGTGTGTATGTGCCCCTTATTGTCTGACCAGAACATTATCTCCTAGCTTGAATTCCTTCCTTTCTTTGATAGTACACTTACATCTTAACAAAAAATCTTTTCTTAACTTTATATTCTTAAGTAAAGATTTCCCTAAATAATAATAGTATAAAAATATCTAGATCTAATATTCTCGTTGTTTCATTTACTACTATATCCCTTCACCGTCTTATCTCATCGTTCTGCTGCCCGCTTCCTGGCAAAATACCCTGTTGTGGGTACGTGCCATCGTCTGGGATCATAATCATCGCCAGCTTCGCTCCCGCTACGCCGCGTCCGGGGGAAAAAGAAGAACCGGAAGAGATGAAGTCATGGCCGCGCCTCCCCATCAAAGAGTCGACCATAATTCCGCAGCTCCTGCCGCTGAATCACCAAGTGACGGACATCTCATGGGGCCGCCGGTCGCTCTCGGCGTCGATGTCATCGAGAGAAGTGGCTCCACGGATGGGTGACTACAGCGCGGTGGGTCGGCCAGCGTCGCAGGAGCTCTCCGATGCCGCGCGGCCGCTCAAGCCCGCCCAAGGCGGCGGCGTCGACCGGCGCGGCAAGGAGCGAAAGACTACGATCCTGGTGATCTGGGTAATCCTCCTCGTCCTCGCCACTTTGGCTCTCGTGCTGTTCAGCTCCGAGAAGAACAGCAAGCCGGGTCTACTATTCCGCGGCGGAACCGCCAGCGAAGAGGCGCCCCGCAACGTCACCGCCACTCGCCGCCATCCGAGCCCTCGACCTTTGCATAGAAGAAAAACAAGATGGACGCGGCTCTACAAGGCGACGGCGACTTCGTCGTCGCGCTTTACGGGTGAGGTGGAAGTGACGCGAGACGACGTTACAGACCCGTCCGAGGGAGAGGCTGACGGAAGAAACGCGACCGATGCGACCAGAAGTTGACGGCTCGATTTTTGAACGCGAGTCGGGCGTGAGATCCTTACGACGGCGTACAAAGAGTTTGCCGACATTACGCGACGCTCGTCTAATTCTAAATTCCGTGTTATTTCGCACGCGTTTGTTATCGAGGCCGCGAATTACTGCGCATGCCTTGGGCGAAACATCGATGAGCGATTAAATTAATTTGCTGCCTAGCTCGGCCGTAAGTTGGCTTTGTTGTTTTACCGGTTTTCTACCGGTGGCATGCTGTCTCTCACGCCTTGTCGGAGCTACCCAGTTATACTGTTCGATGTAGTTCGACACGTTGGAACTTAATGATGGAGGTGGCGGCCAACTCTGGAGATGCGAGAGCGGAAAGCCTGTGGTCTGACGCTTCGGCTGTCATTCATAGGATACTAATGGTGTACAGCACAGTGGCACGATATCGCCCTTTGTTAGGAGCTATAGCACGGACGTGACAACTTCGAGAGGTGTCGACGACGTTCGTGAAAAGTGCATTTTATTTAAACGGAACACGCACATGCTTCATATACAGTGTAGAACATTATTCGCTCCGATCCTTGTTCCTTCGACTCTATGAAATGTATAAATTGAAGCGCTCACAGGCAGTATTACGTTCTCGATTCACATTACCGTGTGGTTGAGCGACCTGATTATGCCAATTTAGGTGGTTTCATTGCCAGTGCCAGAAATAAGGGATATATAGGTACGAGTAAGAAGGAAATTCAAGCATGATAGTCCAATTGCAACTGTTGCTGCGGTACTTCAATAATTTTTGCGCAAATTCACGAGGTCCTGCCGCATTGACTTCATGAATGTCGCGGCAAGCTTACGAAAAGGGAAGTGTGCCATTTATTCCACGTGCTTTGTCGCATTGGTGCCCGTGTATCTGAGGCACGAATTTGAAACATGATTTTATTTCGAAAAGCGGCGCCCATCGGGGCACAGAATTGACTTCGGAGCCTTTTTGTAATAAAAAAAATATATTTTAAAGAAGCATGAATGAACTGTGCTTAACGTGCGAAAACCAGGTATTTGATCATGAGGCACGCTGTAGTGGGAGACTCCGAATTCGTTTTCACCACTAGGGGATCTCTAACGTTGGCCCCAATGCACGGGGCACGGGCGTTTTTGCATTTCGTCCCCATCCAAGTGCGGTCGGCGTGGCCAGGATTCGATCCCGCAACCCCGCGCTTAGCAACGCAACACCCTAGCGGCTAAGCCACCGCGGCGAGTATAAAGAAGGATATTAACGCGGTATTTCCGTTGGCTTGCACCGGTAGAAGGCTTGTCTTCTGACCCATTGGTTTGATGTTGCATAAGTAATTTGAGGCTGTGCTTTCCCTCTTGTGATGTTCAACCTTTTCTCAGTGCATTGGGGAGATTCCGTTATCCCCTCTAAAATCAAGATTTAACACTATAGGACTCGGGCGAGCAGCTAAACAGTGAAAATAAAAGATTGGCGCATCCCACGAAGATGTGGCAATCTGTTCTAAACGAAGCTTCCTTCACTTCCATACCATATTCACTTTTATATACTTTAGGATTCCTCGCTCCGTGTACACTCTGGTCCCATTTTCTTTGTTTGTTTGCGTGTGTATTTGTTTGCTTTCCTCCAAGAGTGCTTCATGCCCACTATACACTGTAAGAATGTTTACACCGTTAAGGGCGTTTTCCTTGTCACACTGGTAAAACCCTTACCGTTAGGGCCCTACAAAAATTTATAAGGGTCCACAACGGAGCTCTAACTAAGAGATTTCCACCTTTGGTGGGAATGACCTCTGCGGCTGTCGCGAAGCTTCGTCACGGTAAAGTTGCTTTTTCCAGCCGCAGTACTGCAAAAAAAGTGAAACATCTATACAATGTATCTTCAATAGCAAAGCACACTTTGGCAACTTCTACTGAGCCCATGGTATTATGCGCAATGCGCTATGGCTTTTGCATCTACGTGGTTGCCGCTGTTTATATAAGTCCTAACTTAAACGTAACATGTGTAAAAAAGGTATTTATTTAAGAAAATATTATACATATCCTACTCATATGCTGGAATCTATATGTGAAGCGAATGTTTCAATGCTAGACAACTAAATGCGATGCTCACAATTCTTTTCTTTCATCCGATCCTGTGCAATGTGTAATCTCATCCAATATTTAATTTATGCACCACACAGGTGAAAAATATAAGGCCACGTATATACTGTTTATGTTTACGCACTACACTTTGACGCGGCTCGACACTTTCCAGAGATGTAGTACATGAAGCTGGTTCTCAGCATAATCGGTTCTCAAAATTCTCAGCAAAATCGGTTCCCTTGTGCTCAAGCCATAAGCTTAAGCGTAGAAATTACAAAAACTTGCTGTATCATAAGAAGCCAACAAACACTGACACCAAGAACACCATAGGGGAAATTACTCGTGCTTAATCAATTTAATAAAGAAACAATACGTTAATGGAAATGAAAGTGGATGAAAAAACAACTTGCTGCAGGTGGGTAACGATCCCACAGCCTTTGCATTTGCTGTGACTTTTACATTATGATTGTGCTCTACTGTTTCGGGACATCTTTCCCCTCCTATGGTGTTTGAAATTATGCCTTCCGAAGATAACTCGTGGCGTAAGCTGTGCGTGTTCTATTTTAAATTGACAGTAAAAGGTGAACGGACCTTTCTAACTTTTGCCTGGCTTCAGTCTCTTGCGCTCACTTCCTCGAAGCTTAATTATCAAACTGATCCTACAGCAACTTCTTTTTTAACACTACGTTTCTTTATGCAGCACATACTTGCCGATTATAAACTAGTCACTCTAGTAACTTGGCTTAAAACGACACTTCCCTTGCTCGTCTGTTACGTGACTGCAACGGCAAAAGTGCGTTCTTAGTGTAGATGAACTTTGTAAACATTGGGAAGCATTGTATACTTGAATCGAATGTGCTTGCAAGCAGAAAAGAATTGTTTTCGCGGTTAAGCGTGCCTTTTGAAGCAAGCGAAACAAAGCGACGGTTCACCCTGTCTTTTATGGCCACGCAGGTCACGTTCACCGGAGGTCTTTGTTTGCAAAGCAGCAGATGCAATGCTTTGTCAAGAGGAGGACGGAAATGGATCGTGATTGGGGATTCTAAGAGATTTCTGAGAAGTCAGTGACGAAAGAGGGATGCACTTAGATTCGTTCTCGTATTTGGCGGGTTAAACAGCTTACTTCTGTGGCGCAAGGATGCGTTGCATAAGTACAACGGCTGAAGGTAGGTCGCGTCGTTATACGTAATTCTTTGTGAGCGCGCTTAAGGCACCATTGGAGGGAATCACCTCTGAAGCTGGGCGAGTCAAGGTCGCGAAGGCTGATAGTCACGGTTAAGTAGTTTTTTCGAGCCGCAGTACTGAAAAAAATGTGAAATATTTAGACAATGTATCTTGAATAGCAAAGCACGCTTTGGCAACTGCTGCTCAGTCCATGGTATTGTGCGCAATGCGCTACGGCTTTTGTATCCTCGTGGCTGCCGCTGTTTACACGAGTCCTAACTGAAACGTAACATGTGTTCTTATGCACAGCATTATGTGCTGCACAACGGATTCGCTGCAACGCTTAGTAGAGAATGGGACTGGCTGTATCCGTTAAACACAACCAAAATGCTTCAAGGCATCCAGGGACAGCGGCAGTAATTTAGCGAAGCTTAGCTAGAACAAGAAGGCAAGCAGCGACATGCTGCAATGAGAAATGTCAAAATGTGAACTGTCTATTTATCTGGCGTCTCTCGTTCGGAATGCACGAAACGTGGAGAATTTACTGCAGTTCATTATAATCATGTAGTCTTCATAAAGTAAGCTCAGCACAAGTCACCTTTTAAGGCCTGTTTGCGAACTGAAGCAGTGAAACCAAAAGGCGGTACCATTCTCCGGCAGTGTAAGGATCTTTATAGACCCAATATTTATTTAGCTATTTCTTCTTCATGAAAGAAGCCCGCTAGCTTCTGTTATCGGTCAGCTCGTGGACTACTGCTCCAAAAAAAAAAAAAAAACGTTTCGTTGATTCTCGTGCTCCTGAATCACGGATGCAAGCTTATGACGAACTGGACTTTAAAGCAGTGCGGCGATGCTATTGCTCGATGACGCAGTGGGTCTAATTTTCGTCGCGCTGTATTTTTCTTTTTTTGCATGCGCTTGCTTTTAGAGGCCTGTGGTAGCCAACAGACGCGCTCGTACTGTCAGATCGTTTCCACGCTCAATATGGCAGCCAAGGTGCTATCATGTCGGGTGAGACCGCCAGTGCTTTGACCTACGAACCTCTGTGCAGAGAACTTCGTACATATAATATTAGAAAAGAAGCAAGGCAATAACCCCCGTCATTACAACAGGTTCATTGCCGTCGTCATCTTAGACGATTCGTATCACTGCTATTCCGACCACGTGGTTACAGTCACGACACGTAAGGCAAAGGAAAACAACGCTTGTTTATGTGGACACACGCGCGTACGTGCTTCGACCGCGCATAATTTCACTCGGCCTCCCCAGCACAACCTTTGTATCCTCGCTCATCATTCCCATTTCTAGCTCTCGCTCTTTACAAACAGCGCTCGCTTTCAAAACAGTGCAGTGACCGGTATATCCGAAGCCTCTTCGGCAGCGCCAGATGTCGGCGGACGATGTACGTGCTGACGGTTACGAGCGAGGTCATCCCTTGTTTGTACTAGGTATTTCGGTGGAAAAGAACCAGTCCCCCTAGCGCGTGATGCTCGAAAGAAAGGGTGCGCGAACCTAGCATTGATGGCTCTCCCGAGTCGCGAGACTTACTCGAGCTAAGGCAATAGCGACGGCATCAGCGGAGACGCGACAAAACTTACGTGCACTGCGTCTGCAAAAACATTGGACGACGAAAAGCGTGACGGCAAGTCGTTTCGTCTGCAAGACAAACGACGCTGCAAGTGGCGTGCGCTCGAACAACTGCGAGACTATTTTGAGAATTTTCCGACTTGGCATGCATAACGAAATCAAGATGGAGGGCGAGTTTTTTTTTTTTTTATCGTGGTGCGCACTTTTTATCCCTCGAGTACTTAAACAAAAAAGATAGATAATTGGATTGAAAAAGTTCGGTCGTCTGGAATGTGCGCTGAGAATTCTGCTTTCGTGGCGCTGGCGTTGAAATGGCTTATCAAATGACTGCTAAAAAGAAGAAAAGAAAATGCAAAAAAGAACTTTTCAAATTAGATTTTCCCGTTGGCGTGACATAGGTGAAAATAAATCTGAGGAACGAGGACACAGGAGGATGTTTCAAACAGGCACGCGCAATCTGGTCTGAAATGTAAACAGGAAGCTAGCGGCGTACAAATCTAGAGAGAGGCCGAAAGCAGAATACAGCCAGGTGGCGTGGGGAGATTGCCAAGAGCTTAGAAAGGGGTCCAGTTCGAACCCCTTTCTTCCGAGCAGGAAATGGAAAAAGGAGCTTCACGTTTCGAGAACGAGCAACGGGGCTCACGCGCGTCATGGGCTCGGATGAACAGAGTTTTCAGACGCCATTTGTTAACGCAAGCGTGAACACGTGAACAGCTTCAACATTGCATTCCGAATCGTCGTCTCCGGAAGCAACTCCATCTTCTAGCAATACAGCTCTGAAAATGCAAATCGATATTCACGGTCAGGGTAGGCGTATAGTTATGCGGATCGTTTCATTTAAGATATCTGTAAGAATTCCTAATTATTAAGGGTGTTGGAATGGTGGAAATGTCGGATGGAATCGAATACGAAGTTTTCAGGAATGCGGCCACCAACTATAAAATAGAATATCGAATATTTTCTGCTTCCTAAAGCAACATAAATTGCGAAGTTTGCGCAGAATCCCTTGGTGAAAAAACAAAATCAGGGTTAGAAACAATAGCACATGAACGCTTGTAATACCATTAAAAATTGCACATCCGGCAAACTGAGGTGCTTGCAAACGATGCATTACTATACATCCAATAATCTGTAGAGCCATAGCAACTGTGGTAATGAAACAAGAGAAAAGCATGTTAGCAGGCGCACGTACGTTCGTTGTCGGTGAGAAGCCTGACGATACCGCGCCATAGATTGTTTTAAGTGAGTGCAAACATGGTGACATTGGCCGAAATAATAAATCAGAACGAATTCATGTGCATATAGGCTGTGCTAAAGCGGACCATTCTTATTCAGTCACTCGGAGTTATGGAACGGTAGTTATTTGCCCCGTGCGTTCTCTCAAAAACTAGTGCCGCTGCGCAACAAGCGCAGCTATTATCACTCGGAGCAGGGCTCACATCCATCATTTCGTCTCCTTCGAGACTCCATTAACTGTTTTGATGCGAAAGTGCCAAATGGCTCATTGAGCGAGAGAGCCGGGGTCTGTAGCAGGGAAACGGCAGGAAAATTCCCCGCTGGCTGCGACGCAACGTCGCGGGTGCGGCTCGACGGAGCCTAGCGGGCGAAAGGGAACACCTTCCGCTGCCTTGGCGCGCCAGGCGTTGCGTGAGGGGAGAGGGCGTCGACGCGACGCCACGTCACCCTCGCTCTCGGAAGCTTGCGTCATCCACGCGTTCCTTGTCCGCGCAAGCTCTCGCCTGCGTTGTGCCTGTGCCTCGGTCAGGCCAAAACAACACGCGCGAAGCGTTCCAACGCGCTCGCTTGCCCGCTAGGAGTTCGTAACTCGAATGACCGCTCAGTGGCGTTCAATTGGACATTAATGCTTTCGCACACCCCCGCTCCCAAGAAGTGCGTAATTGTCCTCAGTTTTTCTATCACTTAAACATAATGTAACACGAATCAAAATATGAATCAAAATATGAATTTTAAGATACGAATAAAGAAGCAGGGACTACTAGATTGGCATTCAATTTGTAGAATATTCGTGCACCCTTCGTACTCATTATTCAAAAGACTAGCGCAACTAGCCCAACACCAACTACACCAAGACACCAACTAGCCCAGCTTTCTGCCTTGATCCCTTCGTACTGACATATTTCTCGCGTCTTATTTCCACGTATCGTTGATCACTTTCTTGTAATTGCAGGCCTTCAACTCTCGCTATTCAATCAAAGAATGGGAATTATTAGTGTTACTGGAAAGGGAAGTACCTAAGCGTACAAGCCAGAGCCTGGAAGTGTCTTCGGACGATGCATCATGACCACATGTCTTAGTGAGCTAAGTGGCTAAGTGACAGGGCTATGACGTAGGAAGTTCAGAGTAAAACAATAAAGAAGAACGGTGCGGATGAAGAGAGACACCAGTTAATCCATTAGACGCTCTTGAAAAAAAAAAAAAAGAACGCCGACTCAGCTACAGCTTGGCATGCCTGTGAAGGAGAAAGGGAGAGTTGATGCCTGCTCCGTCCTATTCTATAGAAGTTATTGAGAAAGCTGCACTCATTTGTGTCCTCAGTATTCTCGCACTCGTCCTGCCATTTGCGTTGTAGCCGCGCTATTTCGTTGGACCCTAATTTTGCAATCACTTTATGGAGTGGCTTTATTTCTTTATATTGTGGCGTAGCGAGCGTTTGTAATACAGTTGTACGATGGAGTCCATGTTGTCAGCGAGGTAGGAAAGGCTTGAATGACCTAATGAGGGGAGCCAGTGTAAAATAGAGAAAGCAGAAAAAGCACCAGAGAACACAAATCGAAGGAGATAAAGCATATGACTCGAGTTGGGAAAGAAAGGGAAAAATTTGTGTTAGACACAAATGCACGCTGCACTGATGCACGCTTCAATAGAGCAATGTGGCTTCTCGAGTGAAAAAAAAAACATAAGCAGTGAAAGAGATGTAATCAGTGGTGGATGCCAGACTAAAAACAAAAGGAAGCACGAAGTGCCAAACTTCGTGCGGTCTATGCACAAACCGAAAATTATTATGATTTGCAGAGGAGTCGCTCACGCTGCTCTTCGAGGAGTTCGTTTTTACTGTCACCCCTGTAGTGGACAGAAGTCAGGTTTTGACTTTGAGGAACACCCGTCGTTTAGGCTTAGTGGCAATGGTGTTCCGCTCCTCCCGACGGCGGCTGCCGCATTTCCATGGGGGCGAAATGCAAAAAACGCCCGTGTCCGGCGCACTGAGGACGCGTTAAAGGTCCCCTGGTGGTGAAAATTAATCCGGAGTCCCCCTCTACGGCGTTCTTCATAATAAAATCGTAGTCATGGCACGTGAAATCCCGGAATTCAATTCAACTTCGAGGAAGACAACGTCTTTCCGCACAGTGCTTCTGGCTTACTCGAAGCACCGTCGAGCAAAATGCATACGAGAATAAGGCTCCAACAATATTGTTGTGCCAACAATCTTATCGGTGTTTATCCCGCTGAGTCATATTTATATTACTGCTTGAATGTTAAGCTAACTTATTTTGAGCGCTCTGCAGCGTCATATTTAGTGAGTGGCCACGTTATAGTGTGATAGAGATTCTCGTTTAAAACCGAAGTTGAGGCGTGAAATCTTTGACTGAGATGTATTATTTTCACCAACACTAGGCGACTCTCCAGATTGAACGGTAACGACTCGCATATTTGTTCTGCAACTTCTGGTGTGCCACAGGACACTGTTTTGGGGCCACTATAACTCATTAGTATTACTGACTTATGTGCATGCATTTCCTCAACTATTGGATTATTTGCTGATGATTGTGTAGTTTACCGTGTAGTGGCTAACTGAAATGGCTGTACCCTCTTCACTGTGCCCTCTTCAGTCAGACTTAGATAGTAGTTCTTCATGGTGTAGTGACTGGTCGATTAACCTAAACATTAATAAATGCAAAGTAATCAGGATTTCGCGCAGCAGTTTTCTTCTTAAATATTCGTTTTCGTACTCTATTAATGCCTAAAAATTAGTTTCCGTGCAGTCCTCCAAATATATTGGTGTCCACATTTCTAGTGATCTAACATAGCATGAGCATATTCATTATATAATAAACATTGCAAACCACATGCTTGGGTTTTTGCGCCGCAACTTTTCTTCAGTCCCCATATCACTAAAGCTAATGCTCTAGAAAACATTAGTTAATTAGGTCCAAACTAGAATGCGCATCATCAATCTGCGATCTCTCGTCATCAGTGCTCGTTTCCTCTCTTGAGGCCATTCACAACCGTTCAGCTCGTTTTATTTGCTCCAATTGTTCTCGTACTTCCAGCGTGTCCGCAATGAAGTCTTCCCTTAACCTTCCTGCTCTATCTTGCGGAAAAGCAGTTGACCGCCTCTGTCTTTTTCATAAAATCTTTTTCGCTAACCATGCCTTCCTACATCTCGTAATCTGTTGATCATTGCTTTAAAGTACAAGTGCCAAGCTGCCGCACCAACTTGTATTTTCATTCATTCGAACGAAAGACGTCATCGGGATGGAATCACCTCCTTGCCCCCATCACCTTGAACCCTGATCAATCTTCATTGAAGACGTACACCTGCAATAACGTACCACGCCACTCCTCTCTGTAACGGCGCAATGACATTGAGAGTGTTTCAAACAAACAAATAAATAAGTAAATAAATAAATGAGTAAATAAATAAGTACTCCCGCAATCCTCAGGCCAAAATTTATGGATGCTGAGGCCGTACTGTGTAAGAATGCCATTGCTCCAATTCCTATTTTTCTAATCATCCGTCCCGCTAAGTGCCTGATCTCCACGAAAGCGAAGAAGGTAGTACACGCGCACCGACGCCGACAGGTAAAAGAAAAAAAAAGAAAATCAACAACAACAACAACAACAAACAAAAACAAATGCGAACTGAAAATAATTGTTACATATATTGTTGTATTGTTCATTTGATTCGACCACATCTTTTGCTTAAGAAACTTTTTTACTAAAATGAAAACAAGAGTAGAGGCAGCACTACCTTTATGTGCGCGTGGTGACAGTTCCTACTTTCGACTTCAGGTTTGAAGCACTATCTGCAGTTTCAAATAAGAAAACAAAGAATTCTTCATAGAACGCCAGTGAAGAAATATACACGCACACAAGCGCACCAGAATGGGCATCGTTTGAATCATGTGATTTACCACCAGTGTCACTTTTTACCCGCAGTCTACTGTCACTGATAGCCTCGCTAAAAGGTTCTAGTATAACTTAACGTGTATATTTGTGTAGAATTGCACGCTGGTAGTCAGGAAACGTTGATAGAAGTAATCGGGATGTTTTATCAAATACGCTTATATTTCCCAGTCTCGCCCGCAGTCTCGTCTGCTGCTTGCACAACGTTTGATAACAAGGCCAGGCCTCAGCAAGAAATGTGCGCGGCGTTCTAAAATTGTGCCACCCATTGTTTTCGGCATGGACATCGCATGGGTGTCGGGTTGTCTCCTGTGTAACATATTGCTGATAGCTGAAATTGGACAGGTTAATTAATTAATTAATATGTTTCGTCCGCAAACTGCACGCATGCCAAGAATATTGCAAGAATTGAGCAAGAAATGATTAGCACTGTAGTGCAGGAAAGGAAACACAAGAAATGCACATAAAGAAATATATTTATCAGTAGCACATCAAATATTGGCGTACACTTGGAAATGCCTTACAAGATGCAGCGTTACAATAGTAAAATTGAAAAACCATGCGTTGAGTCCAACCATACACGTTCAATAAAATGAATTGAAACATACTTTTGTCTGCAATAAGAGCGACCGATTGTGGAAGGCAATTCCATGGTGTTTTCGTAATGAAGGCGTTACAGTGCGAGTCTATATTTCAAGAAGAAACGCCCGTGTTTTTTTTTTTTTCGTGCCCGATTCCGGACGGGATAAGTGAAGGCGGATGGATAAAATGATTAAACATGTCAGATTATGAAGTCAACGTTACCGCCTGAATTCGAAGAATATATCAGCCCTTGATTCCCCAGTATTTCCCGAGTTCTTTACATTTACTTCACAATGAAACTTGTACATAGCACATTTGGTTTTCAGCAGAACGCACTGACACGGACACGAAGGTACGACAACACACGCTGGACTAGCAACTAAAAGTGTATTATTGATTTCCCCGCACTCTTAAAGCACAAGACAGCCAATGCTTTTTTTTATCATGCCGATTATCCGTCTTTTAGGTAGAAATATCGTCTTTGCGCAGGTAGTCCTTTTCTTTTGTTGTTAGCAGTGTTCATGGCGTAATGATGGATGATTGCCCGCTTCTGTCAATGTATTGAGAAGGCGTGGCGGCTTCTCAAATTACGCGCGTCAGCTTGTGTTTACTTTGTTTCTAAAACCTGGATGTCGTGAAATTGAATTGTGCACTGGTGCTAGCGAGGATTAAAAGCGAGATTAAAGTCCTCTCTTGCATGGGGTTCCTGCCATACGTTTCCGACCATTCTAAAAATGTAAAACTACCCATCGTGTGCACGGTGCTACAGGCCGCCCTAAAGACGTCGTGTCATCGCGTATTGCAAGAGAGCTTCATGCACCAGGTAACCACGCTCACCAACGCTCACTATCCCAAAAGCCTCCTTACAGCCGTCACGGAGGGGTTGCTCAAATGACGAGACTCTTGAACAGCAAGGTTCAACTAGAAGAAAACATTCCACAGAAAAGGAAGAAGGTCGCCGTTGTGCCTCCTCAACCTCAAGCTAAAGAAGTTAGACGGAAAGGAAGGCATATATATATAGGTTGTATGTTCAGCACCGAACAAGGCGTATTCAATGTGAGCACGAGTCAATAACGTCCAGGAAAGTAACTATTGCACAATAAACCACAAGGAGAAGTATACTACCCGCAAGACACGGGTGACATATGATATACCTTTATCATGTGGCCGACGATATACATGACAAACGGGCAGGTGCATAAATGACACGACAAGAGAGCATGCCACATCTTTGGAAGCAATTTCCGCTGGGCATCTCGCTTTTAATCATCGCCAGCACCAGTGCACAATTCAATTTCACGACATCAAGGTTTTAGAAAAGAAGTAAACACAAGTTGACGCTCGAAATTTTAGAAGCCATGGCCATTGACAGAAGCGGGCAATCTTCCATCAGTACACCATAAATACTACTCACAGCAAAAGAAAAGGGCCACTTGCGCAAAGACGATATTTCTACCTAAAAGACGGATAATCGGCATGATCAAATGAAATAGAAAGATTGGCTCTCTTGTGCTATAAAAGTGTGGGAAATCAATAATACACTTTCAGTTGCTAGTCAAGCGTGTGTCGTCGTTCCCTTGTGTCCGTGTCAGTATGTTCTGCTGAAAACCAATTGTGCTATGCGCAAGTAACGGGCTCAGGCAAACACTATTCTGAAACTTGTACAGTCATATTTGAATGGCGAATTATAGAATCGACAGCACGGGAACGAGCGCTTCCCTAGTCCACCACACCACGTGTCGCATGCTTATCTTTCCATTTTGCAGCGCAAGATGGCGCCTCAGTCTGCGGACAACTGAAGTAATCAGTATCTTTTCCTGTTACAGTTCAAGCCACATGAGTCACTTTTCCAAGTTCTGGTGACCTCGCAGACAATGAGTTTCAAGGACCTCCTATCCTCTGCGAGCCCATGGGCACTACGCAGCAGAGAGCACTTCTGAAGCCCCTTGAATTCGACCAAGAGACCAACCTCTTCTTGCGAGTGTAGGTCCACATCGACTCTTAACGTTCGTGGAAAGCCGGTGCTAGACGAGCATTCACTCATCCCGTCAGCTCTTCTACTTCACTTTGCACTCTGAGTGAGCTATAATGAATAACCCATCTGTGTGCTACTAGACAGTATTAGCTTGTCTTTAAATTATACTACTAATCGTAGAATGCAGGAAACATAGCAAGCAGTAACCACGCTGGTAGCGTCAGCTTGTGATGCATTGTTCAAGCGCAACGCGTTAGACACTGGGCCCTATAACGTAAAGATATCCGAATACGTTTTTATTCCAATGTCCTGACGTCAAATTTTGGTAACCGCCGACGCAAGGATCGGGCGGTGACCCGCAGCGTTGCCTAACAGCCGATTCAAACGCTCTCCTCGTTTATAGGAGGTCACTTTTGGTAGCTTTTAGAACGCATAACATTGCCTACGTTGAGCGGTCTTTCGTATACAATTGGCCGACAAGAGGCGAGGAGCACGCTCAAGTGGAGAGAGTTTCGACGTGGCCGAGCCAGCGCACTGAAAATAGATAACAGAATGAAGAGGGAGGTGGCGGCGTCTGCGACTGGTCCGCTTTCGCTTACTGAGCTTGCTGTGGCTTGTCTAAAATCGCGGTCGTGGGCAACGGACACATAATAATGCCGCTAAAACGGATCCTCAGCAAATAAAGTTGGCACAGCGAAGTCTCATACGTGCCCCAAAGTCTCGATAACGTTATACGGCCACGCAAAAAAAAATTGTTATACGCAAATAAACCGATGCTCTCCGGCAGGTGCGAGTAGCCAGTGCCTGAGCGATTGGCGGCGGCCATCTTCTATTCCTTTCAGAACGGGACAGCCTCCGGCTATTCAGGAAAAAAACCCAGTTTTGTTCGGCGTATTAACGCATCTTGAACGCGTACACGTAACTTTGACGCAATAAGTTTTCGCTGTTTTGTGACGTCGACTGACAGACAGGTGAAGTTCGTGCAGCCTGAAACCTTTTGACCAATAGCAGAGGGTTAATGTCGAAAGGGCTTTGAATCAGAAATAATTTTTTCTTTTGTTCGGTCCATTCATGCAAGATCTGCGTGTACACGTCATATGAGATGAAAAGCTCTCGCGGTTTTCTTGACGTCGCGTGACGGACACGCGAAGGGGGGGGGGGGGGGGTGGCCCGAAATTTGTTTAGCCACTCGCGGAGGGCTGATTGCAGAATTGGAATATGAAAGTTTGGAACAGCTTTACGTCATAGCGCCCTCTCTTTCGTTTTACGTGGGTGTTCTTGTGGAATAAAAAAAATATGCTGTATATTAAAGATTACGCCACTGCCAGCACTCTATATCAGCAGCTGAGTAGAATATGGCTGATTACTGCTAATAGCTGTGTGCCTGTCCAGGTTAAACGCTGCCTCACCAGGTGCCTCCACGAACACAGTTGCTCATGTAGGCGTCACCGGTTGCTCGGTGTTCTGCCAAGGTCAATACGCTTACGGACAAGCTAAGGCTCCCTATACTGTCACGGGGCTTGTGTTGGTGGGCATTGTTTCTGTTTAATTGTTTACTTGTTTGTGCATTACAGGCAACTATTGTGCTTAATGTTTTGCCGTGACGTGGCACTTTGTTTGCTTTTGTTCGGCGATAATGTAATCGAGGATGCGTTGGTCTACATATTTTTTATTGAGTGCAGTAATTCGCTGGCTACTTAAATCGAATTGAACTCGAAACGATATAGTTGATAAGTCTGTAGAAGACGCCACTCTTCGTTCTAGTCAGTGGTCGATGTACAGGATAGCATGGGTCTTGTTCAGCGGCAGATTCGGCATCGTTGTTGGTATGAACGTCCCAGAAAACACGACCTGGTACCAGCACAGGCAGGTCACTACGCTGGCGACGAGGTTTAGCAGGGAAGGGATCACCTGCATTGAGGGCAAGTTATTGTTCAGAACATGCACGGTGTCGCGCGGAAAAACATTCGTTGAACCCGTGCGAATCTGCAAACGAATTGCAGGCAGGCGCCTACACATTCATATATCAATTCCAAGACAGCGAACTTCGCGCCACCAATACGGTAAAATCACTTGCAAATGAAAAGCAAAAAAGAAAAGAACGAAGAGAAACAAAGTGAAAACGTGAAGAACATAATACAATTATCTGCAGAGTGCGCTGCGTGCTTTGAAACTTCGTCTAGATAAAGTAAACAATGAGAATTAATCGGAGAAGGCACCGTTGAAGCGAAGTAAAATGATTCAGTAGAAATAAAACATTTAAATTTCTATATAATATCTAAATATTCACTCAGAACTGGATGCATTTATTAACATTCACAAGTGTGACAGGTAAAATAACAGCTCCGACTGGCACGGTGACTAAGATTGCCTGTGTGCTACCATACCCTGATCCGAGTAAAAATGCCATATTTGCATAAAATCATTTTTTTAAGCAAGCAAAGTTACAAAGATGTTTTTTGCGTTATATGAGCGTAAGCATGCTTTCTCCACTGAGAACTAGTTGTGTGAGAATTAAGAAAGAACAATAAACATTATAGATGTAAGAAAAATGATTACTCGAAATTATTTTGTTAATTGAAAAGCCATTCTGGGAGGTATTGATTATGGAAAATCTCATCACCTTTTCATTTACGTAATGCGGTCACACACTACAGAGCAATTGTGTACTATTCGGCACATGCCCTTCGTTTCCCCTATAACCACGTATTATTGTTGTAAACGTATATTTAGCTTTGGGCGGTGAGGAGTGATTGAAATAATTATTGATGTAGCATATATCTGTGAATTTGTCTTCTTGGTCCACTTTTGTTTTGTAAAGCACATTGTGCTTGCGTCTTGTAATCTTGTTTGTTTCGTCTACTGTGCAGCTTCAATTTTCAGTACGCAGCTTGTTACTGATCTGTTACCGTTTATTAAAGTGCAATGTTGTTTTAGGCTTCCATTACCGCATTTTCATCGTAAGCCAGGAGAAACTCTGTTCGATGCGTTAATTGCATTTTTAATGTATTCCTGGGGTACGGCTTCAACCCCGCAAGGCATTGCCTGCCTTCTCTCTGGGGATCCTCTTACAGCGCACGTCTAAGGAAAGAAATCAAGTAAAGGAAAATATTTTGAGGACGCTTAAGCTTCACCTTTAAGAGCGGAACGGGATAGAATTCGAAGACCCCTGAGTGCTTGTCACGCTTGCCAGCAACTGCAGCTTATGTAACCGTAATGTTTACCGGGAAACGCTAGCGGCGAACGCTATGTAGGAACACGAGCTTGCTGGTGGAAATGCGGCCTCTTGCGTGGGCCGCGATCCGGAGGAGGCGAGCGCCATTTGGAGGTGTTGCAAGAAACCGGGCGCGCCGCTTCGTGGCCTTTGAGATTTGCGCGCGTGAGTGTGCTCGTGTCGCAGAAAAGCCGGTGTTGTCGGCGTTGGCCGTGAGCGAAAAATGGCTGAAGGCAATTCATAAATAAAAACAACTTGCAAGATGGGCTGGATAGGAATAGAACTAGGGTCTCCGGAGTGTGAGACGGAGACGCTACCACTCAGCCATGAGTTCGATGGCTCAAAGTGAGACGAAAACGCCTCTAGTGAATGTGGTGTTGCCTTAGAAACGTTCCGTAGAAAGCTATACTGCGGTGTATCTCGGTAATTATGAGCATGTAAATTACAGAAGTCGCAGTTAAATGCGTAGCGAAGTGCGTTTCCGCTACATTTCTTCTGTGCTTGGCGCACACGCAGAGCCATCTTGCGGCA
This sequence comes from Dermacentor variabilis, assembly GCF_050947875.1. Classification (NCBI taxonomy): domain Eukaryota; kingdom Metazoa; phylum Arthropoda; class Arachnida; order Ixodida; family Ixodidae; genus Dermacentor; species Dermacentor variabilis. The sequence continues at coordinate 116,670,440 of NC_134570.1, forward strand.
AACATAGGAGACCCCCTCCTCGCAATGTACGGCACTGCTCCGACAGGTGGCGCGCCACTCGCCCGCTTCTCCCCTCCGTCTCGTTTGAGTGCATTGGGGCCGTGCGGGGACCAGTGTGAAGATAGCCCAATACCCTTGCGTTTAATAAGTTTTCTCGCTCTCTCCCCTTTCAACTTCCAGCGTGCGTCACTCGAACCCTTGTGTTTAGGCGACGCGGCTCCTCTTTCCGCTCACAGCGCGATTCCTAGGTGCAGCGTCCGATGCGGGACGCTTCTTACGTGATCGCTGCGCCGTAGTATGTCTGGTGGGAAAGCGTCCCCTGCGATGTGTGCCATGCTGCTGGCAAGGAGTCATGCGTCTGCGTGGTGCTCCCAAGCGAGATAGAGGACGTTCCCATCGACGCGTCAGCCGCATGATCGCGTCCGCCTTCATGGCGCGTAGCGGCGCGGCTGTCCGTGCCGATCGCGACGTTTGGCTCGCGTAGATCGTTTGTCCCTCCGAGACACCGAGTTCTCTGGTGCTCAGGCGCACGTTTCGTCTTTGTGTGGCGCAAGAGCATGCCGAGCGAATGAAAGGGCGGTGCGAACGGGGTGTGATAACGCTATCGCGTTCCACTCTTGAAGGCGAAGCTTAAGCATTCTCCAAGTTTTTCAGTTTCCACGTAACACAGTTATGCTTTCTTGTATATTGAAATTACAATGCGATGGTTACATGTCTGTAAGTTGTCGGCAACTCGTAGTTAACGGTTTTTCTGGCTTATTTTACCTTGAGAAATTTAATTAGTTGAGTAACTTCCTTGCGCTACATAGAGGGCATGCGTGGTTGGAAATTATTTTGTCCTATCCGACGGTCGACGATGAACGCGGGACGCGTACGGCGGATTTTATGCGACACGGGGCGCTTAAAGCTATCGTGTTAAAAATAAAAATAAGGCTTTGGTTATTTTGTGAGCTGTTCTACCTGCCTGAATTTTACCCTAGTCTTCTGGGATAATGAAGAGGAAACTACGTTATTTGCGCCTTTCTGGTTTGTCTGCTCCAGTAGAGAAGAAGTGGCATGCTGAAAAACAATTATGCAAACAAAAACAGAGATTGATGCCCTTGGGCGCAGTAGTTTGCGACTACAGGTGCCCTCAAGACGATCGCTTCATATTTCTTTGCCATCCAGGTGCGCACATTCAAATTCTAGAAGTATAGAGAGTATCTCAAATAATATTGCGTAAGCTGTTAAAGAAGAATGAAGTTACCAAAAGCGATTATTAGGCCTACGGTGTTGCGTCGTCAGACATGTGACGACCGAACACCGTAGATCTTATAATCCTATCTTATACCGTGTCTTTTTCTCTTTTGACAGGTTGGCCAACGTTAACTGGGACAGCCGGCATTTAATTTTTGAGCATTCGATAATCGTTGTGCAAAGTTTGACTTGGAATTCTTTGCGAAGAGTTCGAAAAAAAAAATTCGATTTCGCCATGGAATTCGGGGTCTGCAAAATTTTCTCTTTTTGTGTACAAATTTCGACGCCCTGATAGCAGAGTAGCTCGCACTTGAAGTTGACTCAAGTTTCTATAGCATTGCTTTCTGAATGTTACCGTAAGTAAGCTTGAAGACCTTTTTCCGGTTACCATATTATTCGTACCCTGCGTGGTAGTTCAGTGGTTGCGGCGTCACACTACTGAGCGCGAGGTCGCGGGTTAGATCTCGGCAGCGGCATTCCAATGAACTCGGAATGCTAGAGCGCTCGTGTAGCATTTATTGGGTTTACATTAAAGAAAGCCAGGTTGTCAAAATTAACCCGGAGGATCCGAGTACGGAGTACCTCATAATCGGATTGTAGTTATGACATGTAATATGGCATTATTATTCGTGATTATTATTTTTACAGTCAGCAGACGACGGTTCGTACATCCAGTACTGTGTTGTTTGATGAAAAGCTCATCAGCTAATGACCTAAGCGCTTGAAGCCTTCCCCATCCTGCGGTCCAGATGGCAACCTGTCCGCAATATTAAAACCTTACGGCAGTGTATTTGCCCCCACTAGTGACATCTATATGTAATAGCTCCTTGGATACTTCCAGTTTCCCCTCACATGCGGAAAACTTGTGGTATTCCTGTATTTTAGTCTGGCTGTAAAACCGACGTGTCGAATTGTCATTCGATTTCTCTTCTCTGTGCCAGGTCGAAGGTTTTCGAGCTTCCTCTTCACAACATATTGTCTTTTACTGTGAAGAACTCATTGATTCGGAATCAGCATGGATTGCTCTCTGGCCGCTCTACTATCACAAATCTCGCAAGTCTCATGACACCCACTTCCTCACCGGTACTTCGAAGGGGGAGTCTTCACACCGTTTAATGTGGACTCAGCAAAGCTTTTGGTGTGGTCACGCAGTCACTGCTTAGGATCAAGCTTATGCAATTTGATGTTGACTCTCCGATTGCAAATCTCTCACGCAGTTATCTTCTTAATAGATCATGTTATGTTAACGTCAATGACCAATCGTCTTCTTTTCTTTACGTGGCAACTAGCGACATCCCTCGATGATTGGTATTAGAAACACTAGTTTTAAAATTTTTGTGTAATGATGTTCATTCCTCTACTCTGAATTCATTCCTTCTACACACCGATGACATCAACATCATCGTGCTGTCTGGTCTGTTTTCTTTTTCTAAATGGTGCAATGATAATAACCTCACTTTGAATTCTGCTGAGACCAAAGTCATCGACTTTCAGACGCAAAACTGCAAGTATTTCTTATAATTCTGTAGGTGCTGTACCATTGCGTATACATAAGGTCTGTGAAATCAATGATCTCCATGTGCTTTTCGATACAACCTTACACTTTTCCGCTCACACTAAACGTGTTGCAATGCAGGGTATGCGCTCTCTTGGCTCTGTTTGCAGACTATCAAGGGAATTCAATTCTCCTACACCGTTCTTCAAGGTGTACGGAATAATCTGTCTTCCTCATCTCGAATACGCGTCGGTCGTCGGACATTATATATTAGGTCCAGGAAAATTTTCCAAGCACACATCACCGCTGCTTGCTAAAACGGACACTGGACCTTGTTCTAGCACTGTTGAATTATTGTCATGGCCCTTACTTCACTGCAGACGTAATCGCACTTACCGTCTGTTTCTTTTCTAACTCCTTCATGGTATCCACACTTGGCCAGAACTCCTCAGTTGTGTCATGTTTCGTATTCCGCGCAATATCACCAGAAAACATTGACCCGTCCGCGTTCCTGCCTGTCATCACCAGCACTCAAGCGCGCACGGTATACTGAGTCTTTATAACGCCTATTTTTACGATCTCGATAGTTTCTATAACTCGCTGTCCTTGTTCTTTTCCAAGCTTTGCATTGTTGTGTCATAGCTCGACCCGTTGTTCAGCTGTCCTCCTCATTTTTCTTTTGCATACACGTTGCGCGTTGTTGTACGCACACCTTTTTTTTCCTCAAAATTGTTCTGTACGGATTTTTTTTACTGACGTTCCCCTGCACTTTTTTTGTGTGTATGCGTGCGCCAGCGTTCAGTCCTTACAGTTGTTCCTGGGCTTGGTGAATAAATTATTGTTGACTGATTGATTATTATTTTTAACGCAATACGCCTAAAGAGTTAAGCGAAAGCGGTGTAGCAGAATACTGACCATGTCCGTGAACAGCAGGTCGGAATAGTGGTAGACCATGATGTTGGCGGAGGACGCGCTGGGCAGCACGAAGGACAAGCAGGAAGCCGTGGACACCGGCCAGGCGTAGTACAACGGAGGCACGCGGTCTATGTAAGCCTGCGAGTGCACGAAACGGTACATCTTCCGCATACGTTGGGACTTTGGGACTTCCACAGAAGAGAGCGAGCGAGAGAGAGAGAGAGAGAGAGAGACTACACGTTTACTTTTTAAACACTTTTTGGAGCTGTACCGCGAATCATCAATAGCCGCGCCGCCAACGAAGAGGAAGAGAGAAAAGCAAATGGACATCTGGCACCCTTGTGTACTTCGTGAATTGAGAGTGAATCCCTCCAGAATTTCTTTTTAGCATCTCGGCGTTTCATATTCCAAAGAAAATGTTTTTGAGAAAACCCTTCCGAAATCTCGGCTTGAATTTGACTCTTCCGTAACCCTTTTCCTTGAGGCTACCGTTTCGGGTAATAGCCACAGGAACATTTGCGACGCGCTCTGCAATTTACAGCGCAAAAAAAAAAAATGCATGCTAAAATTTCTCTTTTTTTTCTTTATACTCGCATAATCTTTTATTGCAATATTTAGATATTCTATTACTCATACATGTGACAGTTGACATTTGATTTCGCGTTTGCAACTTATTAATTTCATTTGACCCTATTTTTCGCTAAAAGCAACCAACGATAGTAATCGTTTAATCCCTCTATGCATGGCCGAATACCCATGGGAATTGCGCTATTTCACTAAAGAACGACAACAAGGTGACACCATCGCCTGGGCTGCCAGCAGCCCTCGCCGCTCTGCTCATCTTTGTGTCTGCCTTCGTAATAAATGTGGCCGTGGTCGCGTTGGCGGCAACCTCCACAAAGCTTGTCTCGTCCTCCAACAATAACCATTGTCAATTTTATGTAAGCTGCCTTTCTTCCAATTGTCTGCGTTCACTACATTCAAGTCATGCTAATGCGTGTATGCCGTTAGAGACGTAAAAGTTATAGCAGCGCAGCGTTAACAGAAAGAAGTTCGCGCAAAAATGCACGGTGGTTACCACTGGGGCAAAGGTATGCCCCAACGGACTAAAAAAAGAATTTTAGGACTCTTTAATATCATAAGATTTTACTTGCGATAACGCACGTGCAACGTAGACACGGATACTCTTGTGCGTTGAGTTTTTCAACGGTCGGAGGGTTGAACTTCTCTTCGAAAGCGTTCGTGCAGCTAATACAACGCAAGCCGTCAGACTCGTGAAGGAGACTTATCTGCACACCACAGTTTTTATTTTGTGTTTAAAATTTCCTTTATCGAGGGATGATTTGAAACAAAAAGGAGTTCCACGAGAGCAGAGTCCTGTCCTCGTGCTGAGGCAATGATTGTACATCTTTCTTTTCAAAGGTAGCAATAAGCTGCGGGCTATGTCTTGGCAACGTCTCCCGCTACGCAGGAGTTCATTTTCACTCTTCTAAAAATCGTCGTCTCGTGATTCGCACTCGGCGTTGGGGCACTCAGTTTGAGACAGGACAGCAATAACGAAGGCAGCCTTTTTTTCAAAGACTCTGGTGCGGGAATCTATCTGGGAGCATTGCACCCATTATTGAGCCAGCGGCGCAGTTGATACTTGCGGTAACACTTAAGAGTATATAATCGAAGATTAACCGTTCTCTTCTTAGGCGTCTGTCACCCTCGCCTGATCACATGTGCCCTGTTCCTGCATCAGCCTCACATATGTTCCATCTACACCACTGTCTTACTTTCACAGCGAGAGGTCAGATGAAAATGAGGGCGATGAGGGCGAAGTGTAAAAAAAAAAAAAAGACCAACCCTTCCCTTATGGGGAAATCGGGCTAAGCGAAGCTTGTCCTGCGTGCAGCTAACCTTCGTTACGCTAAAGTACCCCCACGTAACAGTGTCGGATTGCTGCGGGCTCCCGCTCCCTCAGCTCGGGATCTTCTTCTGGTTGCTGTCGCATTGCCTGGGCTCGGGCGGCTCTAACGGCTGGATGGGCGCGCCGACGTCGAGCCCTTTCACGGGCGAGTTATGGCCGCCGCTCGTCAAAGGCTGCCGATTCCTCGGGGGAACGTACAACGTGTGGCCGTCCCATCCGTTTGCCGAAAATAAACTGAACGGAAACGAAGCCGGCGCAGCGCGCGCGACACCCTGTCCTGCCTTTACCCTCCCCGGCGGCAGCGAAACTGCTCTCATTGTTTGCGCGTGTGTCGTAAGCGCGCACCTATGCAGCTGGAATCCTTGCTAATGACACACGCTCCAGCGCAGTTGTCAACTTATGAAACCACCCTTTCCCGCAGCTGCCGTGTTCTGGCAGCAACTGGGTTTTTTTCGCGTGACCATATCGCCAGCGAAACTTGTGAACCGAAACAAACCTCGCTTCAAGAAAAAAAAAGAATGCTCGTGTACATAGCCTTAGGTGCACGTTGAAGGTACCCAGCTGGTCTGTATTATTCCAGTGTCTTCCACTACGGCGTGCCTCATAATCATGTCTAGGTATTGCTATTCTAAACACCAGAATTCACATTTTAAGAGAAAGTGTGGGTCAGAGCGCCCTGAAGAGGGTGCACCCGCTTATGGATGCCCGAAATCTGATTTCTAAGTTTGTGTCACTATGTCAGCTCTTTCAATATATTTGTACACTGCTATATATTGCTGCTTGATTTGCTTGTTTCGATCTCTTATAGTTTTTATCGCTGCTGACGTGTAACATTACAATGATACGTTTCGAAGCGCGAATTGTCTCGTTGCCCACGCGCTTCGAGGCGCGGTAAACTGTTCTCGAACCTGCGCCCTCATTGTACCCCCCGAGTGTATCTCCAACGCGACGCTTCCAGTCCTTTCGCCAACCTGGGACCATATGGCGTTAAACTATTCTATTCTGATTTTGTTCCAATGTCCCGACGTCAAAATTTACGTAAATGCTGACGTAGGCATAAGGCGGTGACCCGACCGCTGCTTGAATATTCGAATCAAATACTCTGGTTAATAAACGGTCACTTTTGGTTGCTTTCAAAGCGAACAGCGTTGGCTACCCTGACAGTTTTTTTTTCTTATCTAAGTGGCTGACAAGAAGCCAAGAGCGCAGAAGTAGAGAGGGATTTGGTGGGTCCGAGCTAGCACGCGGATGTATAGATAACCGCACGGGGGGACCGTCGTCGGCGCGTGCGATTGGTTCGCTCCCCTTTGCTTACCTGGTGGTGCGTGGTCAAAATTTGAGGCGCCGTGCCACGGGGAATTAAAAATGCCGCTAAAACAGGTCCTCAGTGAGGAAGACTTGACAGAGCGCTGTGCAGAAAGGCCTCTACAGCAATACATGCAGAAAGGCCTCTACAGCAATAAATGTCCATGAAAGTTTTTTTTTAAATCTATGCAAGAAACGTAGCTGCGTGTAGCCAGAGCCACAGCGGTCGGCAGTGGCCGCTCCAGTGCCCAGATAAAATCTCTAAAAAATCAATTTTCTTTGGCACACTATTGCATATTTACTACGTGGCGAGTTCTCGAGGTTGTCTGATGTCGTGTGACAGAGAAGCAAAGTGGGCGAACCCTGAGAAAGAAATTTGACCAGGTAAGGATGCCCAATGGTGAAAAAGGCGTAAAATTAGTAAGAGCCCATTTCTTTTTTCTAGTCATGCCTAATCAGTGCGAGCACGTCATATACGAGACGGGGAGTTCTCGCAGTTTTCGCGACGTTGCCTGACAGACAGGCGAAGCGGGCATGGCGTGAAAATGTTCGACCGACTGCGGAAGGCTAATGGAAGAAATTTAATAGAAACCGTTTGGAATAGATCTAACTTATGGGGCCCTTTCTTTGTGCGTTATGACTGTCATCATCAGCAACTTTCTGCGCATATATGAAACTCGAAAGGCCGCAAGCCGCTTCAATTTTGATTCCACGATCGCCGACTTTTTTGCCACATAAGCGTTGCTGGGAATTTCGGGCACAGGTACGCCCCCAAAATCTGTTCATCCGCCTCCTCGTCTCCATTTGTGTGCCTGATTGCATGAGTGCTCCTTAACCGTTGCTGAACTTGACAATATTTAACATGGGTCTATATAGCGCTTCGCAATGTAGCACTTATCAGTTAAGTATCGGGTGCGAATTACACTCGGAAACGACCTAAGAATTCAGTGCAAGCTCCGCCCACAATATTGCAGCGCACCTGACCACCCTGCCTCCTCTCTCCGAAATTTAACCCCGCACTGTCAAGCCATCCTCTATTGAAAGCACTTCCTACACTTTACCAAGTTCAGTGCAGCGCCGTCCTCGGCTGAAGAGGACTCTATGGTTCTCACGATTTTCCGTGAAATGTCAATCACATGCAGCGGCGATGCGCTGCGCTGACATTCACTTAATGTATACAGGAATGTACCGTATACAATAAATGCTACAGTGAAAAGCACGTGTAGCATACCTGAGTAACTTAAGCAGACCAGGCGACTATGTGTCACCGCCCCGTTTCAAAGAGCATGCCAATAAATCATCATCGCCATTGAGCCGACGTGGAGGGTTTCTGCACAGTGCAGTCACTGTATTTGTGTCAGTGACTATCGAAGTGATGGCATTATTAATTTGATTGGACCTTTGGGAAGTTGGGAACGTGTTTACGCTAAAAAAGAAAAAAAAAAACGCCAGAGAGCCTAAGACTGTGTATCTGTTAGAATGCGAAAGCATTGCAGTCGCTTTCGTGAAATGTCTTCTTTTCCCGCACGTTCCAGGTCTGTGCAAGCTCTTGCCTGCGTTCTAACTGCACTTCGGTAAGGTCTAATCAAAGCGCGCCAAGCGTTAATAACAAGAATCTCTATCTCTCTCAACGCGCTCGCTTGAATGCGAGAGAGAGAGAATAAACTTTATTCAAGAACCCCGGTCTGGGTTCGCCCGCTTTGTTCTAGTTGTCTGCCAAGCCGAGCGTCGTGGTGAGCTCGATCATGGCACGCACGTAGTCGGAGGACGAGCCCGCCAGCCACTCCTCAAGTGTCGTAGGTCTACGGGTGGGTGAGAGTTTGGCAACGCTAGCCTGAATAGCGAGACGGCTCCCCGGACAATCCCGCAGAATGTGAGCATTATCCGGGAAGCCGCCACATGCCATGCAAGCAGGTTTACCAGGCAAACCTTGTATGTAGTGTTGGAAGTGTGGGGACAAGAGGGAGTGTGTCTGTGCACGCCTGCATAGTACCGGCTCTCTTCGCTTCACGTGTGTGTCCGCTTGTTGATACTTCATGGAGTTGTTTCGTAAATCGTCAAGTTTTTCGCGCCTTTCCGCCCGCGCGAAGGCATATTGCTCATTCAGACTGAGTGGGCCCGGCCACCACAGAGGAGGGGTTCATCACCGGAAGGACAACTCAGTGGCGTTGAGTGGGACATCAATTATTTATATTTGATAGACTCATTTTATACACTCGAGATAAAGTGGTAATTTTTGGCCCGTTTTATTGTCACCTTAATTTCCTTCCGAAGTTTGTGTAGATTCTAATATAATTCGTTACTCGTCTCAGTTACGTACTTCCAAAAGAGCAGGTTTTTTTTATTTAGCGAATACCCAAATTCACAGGTATGGTAGGGCCTGTAAGTGCAGTCAATATTGTAAGGAGGGCTCGATACAGGCCCCTTTTTTTGCCACAGTAATGCGAGAACGCCCAGACTCTCTTGGAATAAAGAGATTCTTGGTGAGCTTCGTGTGCTTCGCCTAAACTGTGGCCTGGCCTCAAAACTCATCAAACCAGAAAGTCATTCGAGCTCTTCTACAGTATACCTGAAGGCGACACACTTGTGTGCCCGACTTTAGATATGCTGCACCTGACTTAGTAACTGTGAAAGTATGGTGAAGACTCGTGTCTTTTCTCTTTCTTTCACTCCCTCATTCCCATCCCCACGTGTATCGTAGCAAACTGGCCAAAGTCTAGTTAATCTCCCTGCTTTTCCTCCCTCTCTTGTCTCTCTAGAGCTCTCTTTCTATTGGATAAACGGAGCAAAGTTTTTGTTTTCTCCAGGTTCCACTTTAGCGGAGTCTACTGCATAGATGGAAACGTTTGAATAGCTTCGTTGAAACAATTCTTATTTTCATGCTTAGCTTTCTTTCTATGTGCACGGTTCGTAGCGTTTATTAGCAATTAGTTTTCCAGCGTGTACGTATATATAGTACGCGTCTGTGCAACGAATTATTGATACTTGAATTATTTGATCATGACTCGCAAAATTGCTTTTTGTGACATGCTGTTTGTGCTCGTGTCACCATTTACTTAGGTAAGACTTCGGCAAGTTCACCACGCAGTTTTATTGCGTGAGGCATAGCAATAGACCTCTTCCGGCTCACGTCACTACGAGTCAGTTTCTCCTCGTCGTTTTGTTTCGTAATAAAGCGGATTCCCCTACGCGGCTGCTATAGGTAGCTACGGTCTGCTATGTAGCGTAGATACCGCTGCCGCCGCCGCGGGGTGCCGCCACAAGCCCATTGGCTAAGTGCACTGTGGCTCGCTGAAGACGACCGCTTTTGGCTTACGTTCACCGGGCCGTAGGCACCAAAATCGGAAGTAGTGGCGTTTACGTTAACATCCATAACAAATTTCGAACTGTGCACCACAGTGACATTTAAAAACGGAGTGTTCTGCGCACGCCCCGCTCCACCGTAGCCTTCGCAGTGCAAGGCACCGAAGAAGGAGCGGAAGCAGCGCGAATGCCCTCGTTTGATTGCCAATAACTCTGTTTTTGCTGAACGCGTTGAATCACGTTATGCGGCAAAGAATTTCCCAAATAGCACATTTTAAAGGAACACTAAAGCATAACATTAAATCAGTTTAGACTAATGAAGCATTGTTTGAGAACCCTGCAGGCATCATTAAAAATATAGTTTGATTATGAGATGAGAAAATGCAGGTCCAAGTATCAGTATTTGAATTTCGCGCCGAAACTCCAGCGTCGGCACGTCAGCGTGACGTCAGGGATTCCAAAGCATGTTGTCACATTTGGGCCGCGTTGGCTGAATAAAGGTTCCCGAAACTTGCCATGTTTAATATATGGTTCTTTTAGAACACAACGTAATCAATCGGTACCGCTACATATTATTAGTAGGCCCTAGAAGATGCCATCAAAATCCAAGACGTCACAACCCCGACGCGCGGGAAACTATGTAGGCGTCGCCACTCGTATTTCGTTCTTGCGCTTTTTCTGGCTTAGCAAACGTCTTATCCTTCTAAGAGTGGTGTTGTTGGTGTTGTAGAAGGGTAAATTACTGATGCAGAAGAAATCAGTTTTCACTTTAGTGTCCCTTTAACTTCATATACATCTATCGTCTTGGATGAAAAGCAGTTCAGGGCCCCTTTAACTAATCTAAGTCTATCAATAAGTGGAAAATAATGTGTGCGAGGCGCCGCGAAGAGCTAGGCTGCCGAAGCCACATTTATTGTGGCCACCCAGCCATGGTGCGCGGGTTCTCGGGTGCGACCGACAGCGCGGCCGCTCAAGTCGAGCGCGCTAGCACGTTCTATCCTCGCGCTACATGCGCGCAAGCCCTCTTCTATTTCGCCTGCTTTGGAGGCTCTAGTCGTGCCTCTACAGGGCGCCGCTCCTAGTGCGAAACGCGATTGAATAAAGTCCAATGGCAAAGTGTGCAGATGGTGTCGTTTTTGATAGTGTCGGGTTCACGCAGTCCGAGAGAGACGTGCCTGACAGCACCTGTGGCGTAGGTTACGACAAGGCGCAGCCACGATGATGCCTCAGTGCAAAATCGTGGCCTGCCGCAGGTTCTCGTAGACGTCCGGGCCTGTAGAAGTCGGAGCTCCAAAAGTACACCGTCTGGCAGCGCGGGACTTGCGTGCAGATTGCGCAAGTGCTGGTCCCTCACAATGTAGACGTAGACGTGATGCTCGAACTGAAGAAAGCAGATGGTAGCCGCTCCTGAAAACTTCGGTAGGCCATGCATCTATGGAAGGTGCAAGCGCACAAGATCGGAAGGCTCATTTTGTGGTGAAATCTCGAATGCCGATAGCATCAGTGTTGCGCTGGTCGCTGAAAGCATCCTGAAGTTTGTGCTTGCGGCGTTGTGGTGCTTGCTAGAGTTAAATTTGCGCCTAGCGGAGCCAGTGGGAGAGTTTTTGAATAGGTGATGAGTGAGGTGCCTCCGTAAGGAAAGCGGGCAGATTGCGGGAGTGTCCAAGGAAAGAGAGTGGCGTGCCGTGGAATAGCCAAAAGCGCTTGCGTTTGGCCCAGTGAATTCCTTGGGGAGGAAGCTCACGAACCGAGTAGAGGTCTGATGCTGGGGCCGGCGCGTGCCGCCGAACGGCACAATTGGGCGCAGGCGATGTGGGTCGACAAGACGAGGAATGACGCGGCAGTTCAACTGGAGAGAGCTGTTGTGAGTGAGTGCTCGAGGTGCCGTAGCGAGCAAGGACGGCTGCCCGAAGTCGTCGTAGAACTTGAGGCCGGGGGTGGCAAACGGCGCCTGAACAGTGATTCTCCATCTGGATGAACCATATGTGCGGCATGTCGATGTAGAATTCGAGGATACACTCCAACCGCGGGACTTCTACAGGACTGCGTGAGGCCACTTCACTCGCCTTGGTAGAGTCGGTGCGCTGATGCTGGCATATATGGGCTTGGCCGTCCGGGTCACCAATTTGTAGGAAGCGGCGCGAAGAGGTAGCTGCCGTAGCCACGGTTTATTGCGGCAGGCCAGCCATGGTGCAGCGGGATCTCGGGAGGGGCGGACACTGAGGCCGCTCACGCCAAGCGTACTATAGCGCGCTCTATGCTCGCACTACCTGCACACGAGAGCTCTTTTTCGTCGGCTTTGCAGGCTATAGTCGCGCCGCCACAAACGTTACAGCTCGCAATATGAAATCGATGTGACTTTGCCGGCGCCGCTCTTCACTGGCGGCGTAGTAGCCCCTGTGCGATGCCATTACAGACCCTACACGGCGTTTTATTCAGGGTGCTAGAATTTTAGGCGCACCAGCGTATGGCGCATCCGCGTGCACTTGCACCCGTGTGTACTTACAACAACGTCCGAGAAGTTCAAGCGCAACTCTAAGCCTTACGATGGCTGTGAATGCTTCAACTTCGGGCAAAACTGCCTATTCTTTTTTTCTTGACTTCCTTTTCAATGTACATGCATGCTTATGGAAAAACATGAGCCAACAAATCAAGCAAAAAACCAACAAACAAATAATCAAACAAATAAAGGAATAAACAAAAATTAGGCATCAAATCTTCATCATTCTTAGTTCGTGGTGCTTTGCGGCCTGATTATGCAACTGCAACCGCGGAAGCTTTCGGAGAACAAAATTTTATAATAAAAGAAATATTGTTGCAGCCGTTTCATACACCCTCGAATTGATAAACATAGTGAATACTTCTCCAAAACAATTACAACATTTTAAACCTTCACTGTTTGATTGCTCTTCTAAATGACATGTGGCGCTCCCTGTCTCCAAACTCGCCCAGTGGAACGTCGACGTGAGAGAAACGTTGAGGACTGGACCTTCAGTATATAAAGCTGAATATTTAACCTGACAGCACTTGCAGCTACACAAACAAAAAGGTGCTTACCAGTGTGGACAATGTTATTCCACAGAAAAACGGCTCCAATGGTAAGCATCATCAGTCGACGAAGGCGTCATAGGCAGAAGAAGTTTGGTGGAATCAAAAGTTTATGGCAACACGAAAAGTGGCCATAATCACTAAGACACGGTGAGTCACTTGTAATAGGATCTGGTCTGTGCCCTAAGAGAAAAGATTAAGAAGATCTAATGCCGGAAATGTACTTGTCGTTTGCGCTGCTACCAAAACTGCATCTTTCTTGCTTTTGGAGCATAGAATCTGTAAAAAAAATGAAACGTGATAGCAGGCAACCTGTCCCCTCTAGAAAGAAAAGAAACTTATACAATGCAAAATTTTCCCTGGGAAGGCCAAATTGCATTTATTACATGCTTGGTAAGGATAGGCCACATCTTATTTACCTTCACGCACCAAAACCATTATGGTTACATGTGCGTTCTATCAAATATTGCCACCGAAGACTATCAGAAACAAGGCTAATGTCTTGCACTGTTTATTAAGAGGGTAGCAGTGAAGTAGGGGGGGGGGGGAGGAGCGTGTCGTCGAACGATCATTCTTCCTTTTCGAATTTCCCTCCTCAAATTTCATGCGTTGCAAAGAGGCGAGTGGGTAAGAGCACAGAGACAGAAAAGTTTGCTTGGGTTACTAAGAAGAGAGAAATGTACGAACGCTTTCAAGAAGCCGGTGCATGCGCATCTCGTCTATGTGACCGGGCACCATCTGGGCCAGGATAGACGCCCCGACTGTCAGCAGGGTCTGGTAGGTGAACGGGCTGCGACCTCGCCGCCCCCATTCCAGCAGAGAATCGGTGAGCCCGCACTTCTGCATCGAAATACCATACGGTAATGGCACAAATTTTGCAAGTTCTGCAACAGCGATCTATATGTAAAGTAGCCGCCCTCAGTGCAGTCTAGTCGCAATGAAAATAAAAAAGTAATGGGATTACACGAGTCCCAGATGCCCCCTAATGGTCGTCCAGGCATAGCACTGTTATCGGTTTGTGGCCACTTTGATCTTCAGTTCATGTTTTTGAAGGCTGCTGCACAGGTCATTGAGTTGAGCACTGGCACAGTAATAGCTTCATCCAGTTTTGAGCATACGATTAACTGAGAGTCACGTTCAAAAGTCACTGAAGCGCGTTAAAAAAAGCGAATGAGACAAGCGAAGGCATCCCAATAAATAGCGCACATGAAAAAAAAATATTACGGCAGCATCCATCTTACGGTCGCTGCAAAAAGGAAATGCGATTAGCATTCAAGCAATGTGACACACCTTATGCCGAAGTCAAGTTTATTTACAATCTTTAGCGCTCATTCCGAGACTTGAGTTGCTTCCGCTATATGCAACATCTACACTTTCTCCGCTATCGGGCCGCTTTAATATGGCACTCGGTTGCCAAGGTCGCTCATGAACATGACGGCACGACGACGACTGTGTGACAACTACGCTTTGACGACGATGGAATGGCGAGAAAGAAGACATCGATGTAAGGACAAAAGCGGTAGGACGACGGCAGCCTGGCGGAGACGAGGCGACGATCCTGAAATAATGAAAATGGTAAAACATCGACAGCGTGACAACAATGTCATGAGGACATTGGAATGACGACGATGGCATGACGACGACAGCACGAGAGCATCACGACGACGGCGTGGCAACGAATGCGTGACGGCTGTATGACGATGATGGCGTGCCGATGTTGGCGTGACGACGATGGCATGGCGAGAGTCAAATGAAAAATATGGAATACAACGATGCACAGACCACGACGACATCACAATCACGAGCACATACCTAGTAGTCCAACTGACTAGACAACGGGACCACTGGGTCAGCGCAGAAGGCGTGACGACGGAACCATGGCAGCAGTCCAATGATGAAGTTGGGATGACAGCGTTGGAAAGGCCATCACACAATCACTACCACGAGCACATACCTGAATCGTGCTCGCTCTTTGTTCGTATTGGGTTCGTTGTTTATTTAAAAGGCTGTTCGGCAATAAAAACGTCCCACTTACTGGTGGCGACCCGAGACTGTACTGCACCCTCTGAGACTGCCACATTCGTAGATGGTTAGGTATCCTGCACCTGCCTTAATCACCTGCGCTTGCGCGCTCCGTTTGGAGACGGATGCGTTGCACCGTAGTAAAAGGGGCTATTTATACATCTGTCTTGCTAACCGAGTCACTCCACACCATCTTTTTGTTTGTTTGTTTGACGGCACGTGTCGAACGCAGGGGGCTCATTACCAAGGAAGCATGCAATTCTTGCAACAACTTGCACACTTGTAGGACTTATAGCTCCGGATGAGAACCAGTTTTGGTTTAATAAATTTTGCCTACCAGAACATTGTGAGCTCCCTCAAACGCAACCATTCCAGCTCGGGTAGACAACGATACTACCGATCTATTCCTCTCTGAACACGCATGCGACTCAATTTAGCTCCAATTGCGTCTTGCATGTGGCAACACATGCATGACCGGGTAATGACTTATTTCCTCTTACCTAAGGAAGGCGCGTAGGTGGTGTGGTTGCAAAGATATAAACGATAATGCTATGACATGTTTTCATTACATGCGGTTTTGACGAGCGACCACCTTTGGGCCTTCTAAGACTCTCAGTGGTAACATCATAAGTATGATGATTGAGTTTACGTTGGAATTAAAACGACGAAACGTTGAGCTAGTCTGCAGGAGATCAGGCTACAAAAATTCCGTGCCCTTCCACTTTGTGAAAAAGGACGACCAGCGAAGCTGTGAATGTGGGCCCCTTTATGGTGAACTGCACCTCCGCCGCGAGTCGGCCCGGTATTGCACTATCTTCGGGATCGGCCCACGTATGGGGGGTTTTTAACACCTGCTCCACCTCCACTGCGGGTCGGCCCGTCATTGCACTATCATCGAGATCGGCCCACGTATGAAAAACAGTTGGTCTATGTCAACGGAGACGACATCCGCCAGAACCTAGCCATAAACAGCTTCGCTGTTAAGGTTAGGCGTGCCGGCATAGGCAGGAGAACAGGGAATATGCCGGTCCTCGTCTGCGCGCCTGTTAGAATTCAGTTAGCTACAGCATAGAAATAAGTTTCGTATGTTCGTCTTCTGTAGATTACAGCCATTCACCTTGGCGGCGAATGCAATAGCGTTTCCAGACGCAAGCACCAGTCCCAGTCCCCATGGAATGTGGGGTAGCACCGACTTCCAGTGCAGGGCCCGGTCCTTGCTGGCCATCTCCAGTGCCTGGACAGGCATGAAGGCGAGCAGGAGAAATACGAGTGCCGTTGGAGTCGCGTCGCCCACGTTCCTGTAAAGAGCGGGCGGGCAAAAGGGCGAAGGGTTGAAAGGAATCAACCTACCTGCGGCGTCTATACCTGTATAGAAGCTGCCGATAACTTGAGGGCATTTGTCTTTAGCACAGTGAACACCGAAATACCACAAAAATACATTAGATTAACTTGATTTGTTTGAGACCAGGGGCGGCTAACGAATTGAAGACGACGCGTTCTAGTGCGGACTAGGAGTAGTCTATGGAACATTTAGAAACGCCTTCTAAGTTCGTTATTATTTTCGTTATTAAATGTCCGTGCAAGCCGCCCCAGGTTTCCTGCGCGTTGCTGCAATCGGTAAATCTGTCAATGAAGATTTTTAAGATTTGAAGATGAAAAATTAGAGCTTTGGACATTTTGATAGCCTGTATCTCTAATTGTATATACACCAGTGGGTGATGTGATACCCGCTTTGAAACAACCAGGCACCGAAGATATGAAAAAAGAAAATACAGCTTGTTCGACCATGCACACTCGCAACCCAAATTTCAATGAATCTGCCTCCAGTGACCTTGCGTGGAGTGCTTGAATAGGTAATTTATTGCACAGGCAGTAACTAACGTGAACGCTTTGACTTTCACCTGCACACAGTCTATATCGTGGCCCTTATTTTCCCCAGAGTTCTGTGTAAAGTAGAGATTTCTCGGGACACAAGGAAATAGGGCGTAATATGGCCAATACCGCTTTCGAGCACTTGCTAAAGAAATGATTTCCAAACGCTATAATTTATTCACATGCATTTAACTTCGCACGCGCACACTCCACGCCATCTACCAGATGGCGTGGAGTGTGCGGAGATGGGTGTGGCAGTTAATTTAGATGCATTTGGCACGGTACGGGAGAGGGCTACACTGCTGCAGATGATCACATCCTACCCCATTTAAGGCAGCTGACACTCATTCTTCATTATATTCTTAGTTGCACAGTATTAAACGTATTATGATCAGGACGAGGCATCATTTATTACAATTGCCATGCTCATACAACATCTACAAGTCGCCTAACCGATCGTTTCTTTCTAGAGGACGGTTACAAGATAGGCCAATGACAGGTACGCCAAATCCGTCTGTCGGCTAAAAAGACCTTGATTTCTTAGGATAGCTTGCTTAGATCATCGAAACCAACTGCGGACCTGCTATGAAGAATGAACATTCAATAGAGATGTGGCTTTGGTAATTATTTGCAACACTTATAATTAACCAGGGACGGAGAAATTTGGCCACAAATTTCACTTGTTATCAGTTAAGTTGATGTTGGCATCTTGTACAGTTATTTTAAGACAAACACACCGGAGGCGCGCAAATAAGGACGTTCCTGTAAATTCATACTTAACCAGCACAGATTAAACATTTATGGTTCGTCAAAAACTGTATACGTACTACTTCAACGAGATATAAACAGCGTGCTTCACGTAGATCTCTGAGAAGACAGAGAAAAACAAAACTGCACGACTCGTTTAACCAATAAACACTGGAAGAAAGCGACTATTCGGTAAGTGGTTGCAGAACACGTAATGAAAGTACGAACTTGGAACTTTCAGTACGCGCCAGCAATAGAGTTGTCCCTATTTCCCGTGATTATCATATTTCGGCTGCCTGACATCCAAGGGGTGCGGGTAAGCTTTTTTAAGAGTCCATTCACTGCCTCTAAACAGGCCAAAAAAGACAGTTTGGCAATTTTACTTTAACCCCTAATTCAAACACTCCAAAATTTGCCTGCCAATTGTCCCTAGGTTCCACATATTTCTTGAACATATAAACTTCTTGAGTTAGTAAGTTTTTAAACAAAGCCATGAAAATGTACATTTGTTTTTCTGGGCTTCTAGTCGCATTAACAGCACCGCTGTAAAATATGTATTTATATGCATTCTTCAAAATGGTCAGTAAACGTGATAGATAGATAGATAGATAGATAGATAGATAGATAGATAGATAGATAGATAGATAGATAGATAGATAGATAGATAGATAGATAGATAGATAGATAGATAGATAGATAGATCTTGGTCGATTGATGTCCCAACGCACCAGTCCTGCTTATTGGAGATTTCAATTTTCTCTGAATAAATTGATCAGATGATGTCGGCGTGTTATCAAGCACCGTGTTATCAGCGTTATCAAGAACACAGAATGGCCAGCGCATATGCAAAGCACGCGTCCCACCTCTTGTTCTAAAACAAACACTTAAAGAAACGCAAAAGCCACCAAACGAGCAAGCAAGCAAACAAACAAAAATTAAACGCACAGCAACCAAAACGCTGTCGACAGGTACACATACTATCAGCAAAGTGTAAAACAAAAATAAACAATCGGGCCAGTTGGCTCATGTCCTCGAACTTCTAGTTTAGGTGGACGGCACAAAGAAACACATCAACACACATTCAGTTTACGCGACATGGACTCCACGAGAAATGTGAATTTCTGATCTGTGAAGACGCGGTACTTGCAATTTAATGGTTTACTTTGTAAATCTCAAAAGCCGTACGCAAGATGGAAGCTTTAATTGTGGGTCTTGTGCCCAGGTTTTGCCGCAATCCAGATTCTTCGCAGATACAGCGTTCCGTAGACATTTGTGGCTGATACAGCGTTAGTGTCAGGTGTCATAGTCACGAAACAATCGATGACTTTTTCATTTGGCTACTTGCGCACGTGAGTGGCTAATGTAACAAGTGTTAGCATGTACCGTTGTACGCTCAGGAACGAGGTCCACCCAGGAAAGAAGACGGGCTCTCGCGTAAAGAGGATCAGCACGAACACGACAAAGAAGAACGCCATGATGCCTTCCCAAGGCCTGCGTGGGCGCGCCAGCGATCAGCGTTATGCAACGGCTATATCGCACTTTAAGTATCATTCTACGTAGGTTCCAAGTATATGCGAAAAACAAATATTTCGGCTATTATCCACATAAAATGAATGGTGTTCCAAATAAAATAAAAAAGAATATTTGGAACGTGGTTCGAAATATTTTGTGACGATGTATTATTTCACCGCCAAATGTGGCATTGCACAAAATTTATGAAACGGCGTCCCGAACGCCTTGTGATTTTGCATGAAACGAAGTTCCATTTAGTAGGCGGAAAGCATTTGCAAATATTTTTCGCTTTTAGATGAAACTTAAATAAATAAAAAAAAGATTAGGAGGGCACTGAAAGAACTCTGCACGTATTCTAGACGAGAGTGTCATCGCGTCTATGTGTTGTGCATACCGGGTGCCCCAGCTATCATGCACCAAGATCTAAAAAAAAAATATGCAAATGCCGCGTAGGTGGATCGAATCAAGATAATGTTGTTTGCTTAGTTTATTTTGTTGCGATATCAATTATATGGACATTCCAGGCGCATTTCTGCCGTCGCCGTCGCCGTGAGGTTACGCGGCCGCGCGCGCCTGGCCGGGGCGCTGTATCTTGGAAGCCATGTGCGACGGGTGCAGAGTCCGCGCTGCGCCGTGTTTTGGTGGCGCACATCGCGTTGGTGTGAGCGGCTGCAGGAAGGTTAATTCGGCACGCAGCTGAGGCCGCACTTCCTGACTGCACCGTTTTGACAGCGAGTTTCCGCGGCCATTGAGGGAGTTGTGTTCATGTTGGTTTGCGCACGCGTGACACCATGCTTGTTAATTAAGTTGGTATGCCTATGTTCGCAAGTTTATGCGGCCGATAAAAGTATTCTCCCTACTTGGTGTAGCTGTCCACTAATTTGCCATCGCAATCAATGCTTCGCCTTTCGGGCGAAACTTCGACATTTTTTTTTGCCTTCCGCCTAATTACATATTAATTGTTAACTATTTATTGAACTTCTCAAATAATAAAATTTGAGAAGCTGCAATTTGAGAAGCTCAGTGCCGTCTACGCTGTTTGAAGAAAAAAATTGTTTCAGCATACCCTATCGGCGTACAGGTATTACTGTAGCCACACTTTAATTGAGCTCCTTCATTTTTTTGTACCATTTCCGGAAAGCGTACGCCTCGCCACAAAGAAAATGCATGCGCTACTAGCGTGTCTTTACCTTCGCCACTGGGGTTGCACAAAAGGCAACCAACTAAAGTTATCGCGCTTACAGGAGATCTCCTGAGTTTTATAACTGAAAAAGTGAAATTTCTTGTTTATTTCTTGTATTTATTGTTCTCTTTATGACATCAAATTTATGCTGCGATGATGCACATTACGTGCAACACTGGGTCTTAAAAAAATAAAACGAGCAAAAGGAAGCCACAGGCACAATGAAGTTAATGCGCAACGAATTATGTATGGTATACATACGCTTCGTACACATTCGCACTGCGATGAATAAGTTGTAAAATTAATTTTAATATGGTGTTTAACATTTATAATCGGCAGAGTGGCTTACGAAGAACGTTGTAAGCGAGAGCTGCGGATTAATTTTGAACACCCGGAGCTTTTCACTGTGCACCTAACAGCACCATAACGACTCTTTCTGCAGTCCGCCCCCATCAGAATTTAAGCGCCGCCACCGGCTATGACTGATGGTTGCAGACTAAATTAACCTTGTACATCGGTTAAGATTGCAATATAGGTGGACCCGAATTCAGTAAATTCACGTCAATGAATTGCAAATGTTTTTCCGACGACCACTCATTTAAGCAAAGGGACGTTTCGGCACGGCAAAAATGCTCATCTTCCGCGGTAAAATATTTGCTTTCGAACAGCAATTTTTGTGGCACTTTGAGCTATGGAATAGGCATTTTTACGAAATCACAATATGGTGACTTAAAAGCGCCATGCACTTGGTAACAACTCAACATTGTTGTGTCAGTGAAACAAGGATGGTTACTATCTAAGCCCAGTTCGTAGATACTGCCTCTTAAGAAAATAGCAATGTGAAAACACTGCGATTGTAGCCGCTTAGATACAGGCAGCGCTCCAATGGAGAGAACCGTCGGCTAAACGGCTTCTCTTTTTCCCGAACCAGAGCCCACAACGGAAGTGCGGCAGATGAGAGGGTGCACTCCCAGTGACGTCACGCTGCTTGGAAACAGGGAGAGGTCTGTTGAATGATCAACGTGCGGGTCAGCGACATCATTCTTGCCGCCGTTTGTTCACCGCACCGTGTAGCGTTTCAAAACGCATTTCTCAGCTTCAACGGCACAACCGACAGGAAGGCGACCATCTTGGTTGGGGAGAATAAGCTTTGTGGGGAAGCCTGCTTGCGTTTTTTTGCATATCGTCAATTTGTACCCGACGAGCGCTGTATGTTGAGTTTTTATCTGCCGCGATGGCTCAGTCTCTATGGCACTCTGGTGCTGCAAACAAGGCCCCGGATTTGATTTCTGGCCACGGTGGCCACAGTCCGTAGGAATCAAACTGCAAAAAAATCTTGTTTGTTGGGCGTAGGGCGCAATGAAAGAAATGACCCGCTCCAAATTATTCTGGTGGCCTCCACTACGATGGCCCTCAATATATGCGTTATGCTGATTCAAAATTGCAAGCCTCCCAATGTATTTTAATGCGCCCGGTGTCCTTTTTTGCAGCGCCTAAAGCTTAACGCGGTCTCACCAAAATCATTTCGCATGGACACCAACTACCAAAACACGAAGCTTTTTCACGCAGGCTGAAGCGACTCACGATATCCATGACTCGTTCCTCTGTTGAACTCGAAGCACAGCCCTCAGTTCACGGCGCTGGCGCAAGGTGTCCGAAGTGTAGATGCGGCTGGAAGAGAAGCCGAAAAGAAAGTGACGTAACGAGAGCGTAAAAATAAGTTATACCCGAGCGATTTCAGAAAAGAGGACACTTTGTAGGCGTGGCGTCAAGCCGCACGCTATTCTAGCGGATAGCGTGCAGCTTGACACTACGCCTGCAAATAATATTCCGGTGCTCCGAGGCGAACACGTCACAATGCAAGAGGACACGTCGCTGACCCCTAAGCCCGCTGGATCAAACGCCGAGACCTTCCTCTCGAAAGGTAATTCGGGCACACCTTCGTATTCGTGTGCTGCACTGCCTAATGTTACAGGGCTATATTTTTCCCCAGTTAACCGGCTTCATTTCGTCTCTACTTATTGCATATTTCCAGGCAGTCGCCCGTGATAAAAGCAATGCGAGCGATAGTGAGATAGGCGAATGCGACCGTCGGGTTCCTTCAGCCGAATTTCTCTAGCGTACTTGTACTTAGTGTGAGCGTAATTATGTTCACTGATGGACAAACAACTATTGGAAGCTGTACTGCGATTACCGCTGAGGTGGTCCAGCCGCACCTACACTCTGCTCGTAACTGTCCGAGTCTCATTAATCAGTGTGGACCCCCAATGCTCCCTTACTATGTTTTTGGATTTCTCTCACTTTATAGTTAGCGTTGGGGCTCTCTGCTTAAGCTATTGTTTGAGTGGTAGACAGCTAGTGCTATCTGAGTGTTATCCGCCATGCGAATTACATAGCCTGCTAAGTACCGTGACTGACGATTCATCGGAGCTGAATTTCATTTGCCCACATTTTTTTCCCTCTATGCCATACCTTTACTGGTTTTCAACGTTTGCAGGTTTGAAAACTTTTGTAGCGTGAGTTACACTGAGACACTGTCTCCTAGTTTCGAATATAGCTATTACTAGAAGTCTAAGTGTATGCTCACAGGCGGCGCAGGTAGAAGAAGTGCACGTAAGCCACGTTCAGTGCTAGAAGCATGACCACGCAGGGACCGTTGGCCACCAACCAGAAGAATGCTGAGGGCGCGCTCTTGTCGTCCAGGTGGCTGCAAGAACGTAGCTCTGTTAGTTTTACAATTATTTTGGAGATTTTCCTAGCTCAGCACCAAAGTCGCGTTTGATGTTCGAATTTACTTGTATATATATATATTGTAGCGAAGAGAGACGCTAGTGGGTTCAGCGCTACTGGCTCTAAACGCTAGTGGGTCGAGCGCTCCTGCTCAGCAACGGCTCTCATGTTTGGAAGCTGTGACTGCCCTGCCCGTCGACGTTGCGCTGCTCCGAGCTGTGCCAAATGAACACCTTTAGAATTATATATATATATATATATATATATATATATATATATATATATATATATATATATATATATAGCTTATGGCGGTGCGGAGCCATCACGAAGATACGAGTGGTTGGCTGCGATGACGGATCAGCAAGGCAGTCTATGATGGAGGCAATATTCTGAAGGTGTTTATTTGGCACAGCTCGGAGCAGCGCAACGTCGACGGGCAAGGCAGTCACAACTTCCAAACACGAGAGCCGTTGCTGAGCACGAGTGCTCGACCCACTAGCGTTTAGAGCCAGTAACGCTGAACCCACTAGCGTCTCTCTTCGTTACAATCACATCCCGGGAGCGAGAAGGGAGCCGTCCGGCGACCTAACAGCTCGTCACGATGAGCGGGTCGTAGTAACGCTTTAAACGGTCGACATGGACAATGTCTCGTCCACGGCGGCGCATGTCTGAAGATGGCTCAACTGGTTCTATGACATAGTTCACAGGAGATGCACGTTCGAGAACACGATAAGGGCCTTCATACTTAGGGACCAGTTTTGGTGAGAGGCCAGGGGCAGTTAAAGGAACTGAGAGCCACACGAGCGCTCCCGGATCGAAGGTGACCCTGGCAGTGGCGGCACCGCGAGTGCCCCTCTGGCGCTCTTGATCAGCGGAAGTAAAGGCCCGTGCGAGGTCGCGGCACTCTCCTGCATGTCTGACCGTGGCAGAAATAGGCACGCACTCGGATGCATCCGGCCGGTACGGAAGAATGGTGTCGATGGTGTGCGAAGGGTGTCGACCATACAGCAAGAAACAGGGTGAAAATCCAGTGGCGCTCTGCGTAGCGGTATTATACGCGTAGGTGACGAATGGCAGAACGGCGTCCCAGTTCGTATGGTCGGAGGCAACGTACATTGAAAGCATGTCGCCGAGCGTACGGTTGAAGCGTTCTGTGAGGCCATTCGTTTGAGGGTGGTACGTCGTAGTCGTACGATGAACAACGTGGCACTCTTTGAGAATCGCTTCAACTACTTCCGACAGGAAGACGCGTCCGCGATCGATGAGCACTTCTTGAGGTGGACCATGCCGCAGGATGAATTGGCGAAGCAGGAATGATGCAAAATCGCGCGCTCTAGCTGCTGGCAGAGCGGCGGTTTCAGCGTATCGTGTAAGGTGATCAACTGCCACAATTGCCCAGCGGTTACCAGCCCATGTCAGGGGGAGTGGCCCATACAAATCGATGCCAACGCGCCCGAACGGCCGGGTAGGGCCGGGTAGAGGCTGCAGACCAGCTGGCGAGTGGTGGGTTGAAGATTTTCGGCGCTGGCAGTCGGGGCATGAGCGAACGAACTTTTGAATGTAGTTGTACAATCCTCGCCAGTAGTAGCGTCGTCGGAGGCGCTGGTAGGTTTTGAAAAGTCCCGAGTAAGCACACTGTGGATCAGAGTGGAACGATGCGCAGATTTCAGAACGCAGGCTTCGAGGTACAACTAATAACCACTGGCGGCCGTCAGAGGTGTAATTGCGTCGCTGAAGCAGTTCTTCGCGAATGGCGAAATGGCGAGCTTGACGGCGCAATGCACGAGTGGTTGGCTGCGATGACGGATCGGCAAGGCAGTCTATGGTGGAGGCAATCCAGGGGTGTTTGCGCTGCTCAGAAGCTATGGTCCCAATGTCGACGGAAGAAACGTCAAGCTGGGATATTGCGCAGCAGGCACTGTCGTCTGGCAAGGCAGAACGTGAGAGGGCGTCAGCATCAGCACGCTGGCGTCCGTTGCGGTACAGTACGCGGATATCGTAATCCTGTAAGCGAAGCGCCCAGCGGGCGAGATGGCCTGAGGGATCCTTCAATGACGACAGCCAGCATAGTGCATGGTGGTCCGTGACGACATCAAATTGTAGACCATACAAATAGGGCCGGAACTGGGTAAGCACCCAGATGATCGCCAGGCATTCTTTTTCCGTGACGGTGTTTTTTTCTTTTTCCGTGACAACATATTCATTCAGGAAACCCTTCTTTGCGCTGCACTAGGACTGCGCTGAGGCCAACACCACTGGCATCTGTGTGTACCTCAATAGGTGCCGCTGGGTCGTAGTGGCGCAAAATGGGAGAGACGTCGGAGCTTAGTGAACGCCTCGTCGCACTCGGACGACCACGAATGGAGAGGTCCGGTGCTGCCAAGGAGCTTCGTCAGGGGCGATATGATGGCGGCGAAATTGCGAATTGCGAACCTAACCTACAAAACTGCGCAGTTCTTTGACGGACGTCGGTTTAGGAAATTCAGCTACGGCAAGAGGTTTGTCTGGATCGGGGAGGATTCCATCCTTCGAGACGACGTAACCTAATATCGTGAGCTGCCGCGCTGCAAATCGGCACTTCTTTAGGTTCAGTTGGAGGCCAGCGTTTGCTAAGCACGTCAAAACACGCCGTAGGCGTTGAAGGTGCGTGGTGAAGTCAGAGGCAAAAACAACAACGTCGTCGAGATAACATAAGCACGTGTGCCACTTCAAACCGCGGAGAAGTGTGTCCATCATGCGTTCAAATGTTGCTGGCGCATTACAAAGTCCAAACGGCATCGCGTTAAATTCGTATAAGCCGTCGGGCGTGACAAAGGCTGTCTTCTGCCTATCGACGTCAGCCATGGGTACTTGCCAATAGCCGGAGCGTAAATCTAGAGATGAAAAGAATTCTGCTCCTTGTAGGCTATCGATGGCGTCATCGATTCGCGGCAGCGAGTATAAATCTTTGCGAGTGATCTTGTTCAGGCGCCGATAGTCTACACAGAACCGTACCGAGCCGTCTTTTTTCGTAACAAGGACGACAGGGGATGCCCATGGACTGTTCGCATCACTTCGCGGCGAAGCATATCGCCCACTTGCTCATTAATCACACGACGTTCTGTGGCAGAGACGCGATATGGTCGTTGCCGCAATGGCGGTTGGGAGCCAGTGTCGATATGTTGCGTGACAGCAGACGCCCGGCCCAGGGAAGATTGCCCGACATCAAAAGAAGAACGAAATTCTTCTAAGATGCGCAGAAGCTGAGAACGCTGAGGTGGGGTGAGGTCATCGGCCCACCCTGTGCCCACACCCTTTGCCCACACACCTGTGGGCAAAGGGTCCGACGTAGAGAGAGAACCGAGCGTGTCGTAACTGGCCAGGACGTGTCTTCGGGAACATCCGTAATTTGTACGGCGTCGATCACTTCCACGTGGCCAAGGCATTCGCCTTGAAGCAGCATCACAGGGCATGAGAAGGGGATACAGACAAAAATAGCTGTGGAGCCCTGTTTGACGTTCACAGTCACAAAAGGCAGCAGCAGACCTTTTCGAGTATAAAAGTGGCCCGACGGAGAAAGTAGTGCGATGGCGTCAGAGAGGCTGCTGCAATGCATTGATACAATCACTGACGAGTTGGGAGGAACGTTTGTGTCGTGCCTCACGAGTAGTTTGTTCGCAAAAGAAGCATTATCGGCAAGCGTCATATCTGAGATCGGCGACAGTTCTAGTTCGGCCCGTGCGCAATGAATGACGGCATCGTCGCGGGCGAGAAAGTCCCACCTCAGGATAACTTCGTGGGAGCACGAGGAAATCACAATAAATTCGACGGCGTATACAACGTCCTCGATGAGAACACGAGCGGTGCACGCCGCAATCGGGTAAATACGTTGTGCGCCTGCTGTTCGGAGGGCGAGTCCAGCAATGGGCGTCGTAACCTTTCGAAGGAAGCGACAAAGCTTTGCGTCCATAACTGATACAGCGGCTCCGGTATCCACGAGGGCATATGTGCGCACACCGTCAACTAACACGTCTATCACATTGGTCGGGCTACGTTGAGGACTTCCGCGTTTCGACGGGGTCGCAGCCCTTGCCTCATGGACTGCGACGATTAGTTTTCCTCATCCCGAGCTTCGGGATGAGGCCGCATCGGTGATGGGGAGCGTCGGCGTGGAGAAGTTGAGCGGCGGATGTTGGCGGACCGGCGGAATGGTGGTGACGCAGCCCGAGGTTCGTCATCGTAATAAGGGCGCGGAGAACCCGCCATAGAACTTGGCCCATATGGTGTAGCGCTAGGCGACTGCACGCGACTACAGTGGCGTGCTACGTGGCCTGCATAGCCGCACGCAAAACATATCGGTCGATTGTCCGCTGTACGCCACCGAGTCGTTGCGGCAGGTCCCATCCATGTGGAAGGACGCGTTGGACGTGGCGGCTGGTAAAGTGATTGCATAGCAGGCTGCTGTCGGGGCATAGCGAGGACTTCGGCGTACGTGCGAGGTCCCCGTTGAGGGAGTTGTTGAGGCTGGGTGACGACTTCCGCGTAGCTGAGTGGCACAGCTGTCGGGATCTGTTGGGGCCTGGCCATGACTTCGGTGTAGCTGTGAGGCGCAGCCGCAGGAACACGCTGGTGGGGCTCAGGCAAAACCTCGTGCAGTTCTTGCGCTATGACGCGGCGAAGCGGAGGCGCAAAACTTGGCGTAGGCGCATGTACCGACTGCGGCTGTGCAAAATCCATCAGCGAGAGTTGCCGGGCAACTTCCTCGCGGACGAACGCCTTCATTTCGGCGAGCAACGCTGCCGGGTGGGACATGGCAGCCAAACCAGCGAGGTGTTCGTCACGCGGTAGAGATCGACGGGTCAGTCACCGCTGCCTGCGGAGTTCTTCATAGCTCTGACACAGGGTGAGAATTTCAGCCACAGAGCGTGGACTTTTGGCCAGCAACATGTTAAAGGCGTCGTCTTCTATGCCCTTCAGAATGTTTCGGATTCGATCAGATTCCGCCATGGTCGAATCGGCTTTCCTGCATAGGTCGTCCTGCATCTTCGATATAGCTGGTGAATGTTTCGCCTGGCTGTCGAGCTCGTTCTCGCAAACGTTGCTCGGCACGCAGCTTGCGAACAGCAGGGCGACCAAATACATCGGCGAGGGAAGTCTTAAATTCCGACCATGTCTGGAACTCTGCTTGATGGTTGTTATACCGCAGGCTGGTCACTCCAGCGAGGTAGAACAGAACATAGCTCAGTTTGGCCGCTTCGTCCCACTTGTTATGGTCGCCTACCCTGTCATACGCCGTGAGCCATTCGTCCACGTCAGTGTCGTCCGCTCCAGTGTAGATAGGCGGGTCGCGATGACGAGGCACCCCGGGACACGCAGTGGGTGCAGGAGGAGGCGTCTTGGGGAATGGTAGATGGTAGGGTACGGGACCGGAGTTCCAGGATGATCGTCTGAGGGTACCCCGCACACTCCACCAATTCTAAAGGTGTTTATTTGGCACAGCTCGGAGCAGCGCAACGTCGACGGGCAGGGCAGTCACAGCTTCCAAACTATATATATATATATATATATATCATCCTCATCAACCTGGTTACGCCCAGTGCAGGCCGAAGGCCTCTCCCATACTTCTCCATCTACCACGGTCACGTACTAATTGTGGCCATGTTGCCCCAGCAAAATTCGTAATCTCATCTGCCCACCTAACTTTCTGCCGCCCCCTGCACGCTTCCCTTCCCTTGGAATCCAGTCCGTAACCCTTAATGACCATCGGTTATCTTCCAAACACACACACACACACACACACACACACACACACACATATATATATATATATATATATATATATATATATATATATATATATATATATATATATATATATATATATATATATATATATATATATATATATGTGTGTGTGTGTGTGTGTGTGTGTGTGTGCAAACCACACACACACATATATAACCAGCACAAACGGAACCGAGGCACGTCTTTATATATATATATATATATATATATATAAAGACGTGCGTCGGTTCCGTTTGTTTTTGAACCGCTTTTTATGTTTTTCTTGAACGTCTCCCTGTCTCCTGTCCGAGTTGTACCGCGACACTGGTGGAGGCGCTGGGTACTTAGTTCGCCTGATGTTCCAGAGTCCTTCTGGGAGTCGTTCATCTAGCCCGGACGCATTGTCACCAGTTACGACACCCGTGCATCGCTTTAGTCGCCGACTGCTAGGCCTTGCCTTGGAGTTTTCCCCTCTTCAACCACCTCTCTCCGGCAGCAGCACACATCTCGTAATGACTGAAACCAGCTAACCGCAAGTACCTCAAAGCAGCCGGTTTCCAAGTCCACAACAGGTAACCGTTCTGCATCCACTGGTTCTTCGAAAACATTGAAGACTGGCTTGGTAAGTATGAACGCGTCACACAGATTAACCAGTGGACTGAGCAGCAAAAGCTTTCCGACGTCTATTTCGCCCTTGACGACAGTGGCCGTACTTGGTATGAGAACCGTGAAGCTAGCCTGACGACATGGAATGACTTTCGGCAGGAGATCACGGATACGTTTGCAAGTGCCGACCGACGCGACCGCGCCCAGCAGATGATGGAGCTACAGGTCCAACAACCTAATGAGTCGGTCTCAATGTTCGCCGAGGACATGGCCCGCCTCTTTCGTAGAGCCGACCCGAACATGAAGGAATATAGGAAGTTGCGCTACCTCATGCTAGGTGTAAAAGAGCAGTTGTTCGCGGAGCTTGTGCGGAATCCACCAGTCACCGTCGCTGACTTTATTAAAGAGGCTACGGCTATTGAGCTGGCCCTTCATAAACGGTGCAGGCAGTACGATCGACTGTCCACCAGCAATGCAATCAATGCCGCCGCAGGGACTGCCGAGTATCAGAATTCCTTGCGTGAATTGATCAGATAGCTTGTCAGAGAGGAAGTGCAAAAGATTCTGACGCCGACCTGTAGCATCAATCGCCGAAGTGGTGCGCGACGAAATAAAGCAGGCGTTCCCGGCAGCCGATTTTCAAAATCACCAGCGTCCCATGACTTACGCCGCCGCTGTCCGATGTCCACCACCCGTCACAACCACACCGCCGTACCACCAGCCTCCAACAGCCACTCGCCGGAACGAATGCATAGCTGGGACGCGTGCGCGCCTCCTCGGCGTGGCCTCCGAGATTGGGGGCGGCCTGCGGCTGCTCACGCGGAGATGAAAAAAAATCTCGGAGGCGTCTTGCTGGGATTCACGCCATGTCAGCTAGCCATAGTGTGTGCGCGTCGTCTGCTCAGGCACTAATCATATGCTGCCAATGAGAAAAAAATTGTCAATTACCGGCCATTGCAGCTTTGCCAAGACTACTTCAGTACAAGAAGTAGTAGATGTTCAGTAGGAGAAATTGTTAGAGGATTTGGGGGAACGAGAAACAACCTCTGCCTCTTGTGAGGAGCCACACTATTGCGGCCGAGCGAGAGCTGTATCTGAACGAAAAAGACACGACCCGCATTGATGATTATCTGTACAGATAAAGAAGATGAATGTCACTCTCGCAAAATGCACTCGCACTAAATGCCTATACTACTCATTAATTACAAGTTTAGCCGAAGTGAAATTTCGTTGCAGTGAATATTGAAAGCGATAGATGGATGGTAGAGTGTAATTTTGATAACGTAAATAGATAATTATTTCAGGAGATAATCTAAGCTAAGTGGTGCCGCGTATTAACTTATTTTCACTTTTGCAATTACTCGGAGTGAATATAACTTCAGGTATACGTGTGGCATACACCTGAAGCAACAGGCATGCATGCGTGTGGAATGTTTTGCGTAGTTGGGGCACTGCAGCATGAAACTATTCAAAATTATTCCTCTTCCGTTTCTGCCACCAACCCACCACGATTCGCAAAAAAACAACAATAAAACGTTTCGCATGATGTTCAGCTGTCTTTCAGTTGACTTAATGAAAACTGCGACAATTCCTCCATATGATATTGCGCACGCACACTGAATATGCTCATGGTAAGGCCAGACAGAAGGCCAGAAAGTACTTTCCAATTCTACAATATTTTCAGCATTAGACCTCCGTTATTCGTGAAACTTTCTTTTTTTTTTGGGCTGCGTCCCCTTCACCTGTCTCTCACGCGACTTCACAAAAGCGCGAAAACTGACGACGACAGTGATGTGTTACTAAACGATGCAATAATGTGCCCAATACAGATGTTTATTTCCTGTGAATAAATTTTTAAAAGGCATCGTCGAGAATCTAAAGGGACACAAGAGAAATACTAAATTGCTTCAGACCTATACGATAGTTTTTCATGCTTATATTTGTTAATTTAGCCATAATAGTTCCATTCTTAGAAGAGCAGATCGCCAAAATTCAATTTTGCTTTTTAAGTTTTCCGCTGAAACCCAGGCACCGGTACGTCACTGTGAAGTCCGGGATTTTAATGTAACTTTTTTTGTGTTTAGCCCATTTTGGCAAGGTAGAAGTTCTTGAAGCTTGACAGGTTCCCTCTTTGACTCTTTTAGACTGCAGTGATAATGATAAGAAATCTAATGATAATAAATTACTTGGTTCAAGCAGACACCGTCCCAATTTATGACGTCAAGGCTCAGAGGCGCAGGAAAATCCCGGCAGATTCGCCAACTGTCTCATTCTGCACGTCTCTCTTTTTCTAGCTTGCCAAGTTCATTTACTAATACCGGGTTTTCAATGCGTTAGCATTAAGAGCGTAAACTGGAAAGAAAGTGTATCCACTGCCAATTCAACTTGGCTCCAAGAGAAGGCAGGACGTGTGTAGCCTGAGCCCCTGGGCAACACTTTGCAGTGTGGTGAACGAAGTTTCAATCATGGGTCAGGGACTTCAAAGAGGTGCGACGTAATGTTATTGCATTTCTGTCGCCTTTACCGCTAAGTCGACACTGAATTTTCGGCATTGCGGAAGGGTAATGTACTACAACACAGATCAGCCTATTTTACATTTAGCGTTTATTTTGGGCCAGATGTACCCACTGGCCGTGTGGCCTCACCTGCCAAGGATGCGATTGAAGCGTATCAGGGACTCGCTGCCCGAGGGAAGCAGGAATGATCCAAGGTGCGAACCGAACGAGACCAGCATGAGCAGAGCGCGTAGCTGGACGCAGAAATCGCTGCACCGCACGTTGGAGAGAGAGAGAGAGAATATAAAGCCCAAGGCATCGCGTTCACGGCGGACTAATACGAAGTCAGTGCAATTACTTGCTGTTAGAAACACGATCTTTGCAAGGACCACATTGAAATACCCCAGGCGCGCTATTCGCATGGCGCGCTCTGTCGGTGGTTGTCCCCACGGTGCTTCACAAGCGAATGGAAATGTGAGTTGAAAAGGTACACCTATAAAAAATGTTTTATATACATACCGAAAAAGAGAGATCATAATTATCAATAAAGACTAATTAAAGATTTCATTGACAATGAGAATGATGTATCTGCGAACACATATATGGCAAATTACAGATTTGTTGTGTTACATGTCTAGGATCCTGGACATATCGTTAATTTTCAAGGTAACCCACTGAAATAATCCAACTACCCAGGAACCTAGGCCTTTATCACCACATCTCTAAAATTTGGTGCAGATTTTTCAAAATACGTTGGTTCAATATATCGCTCGAATTCTACTCGATAACTATGTTTCCTCGTCAGCTTCGATTTCTTGAACTCCGATCCCCGTGCCGCTTTGCAGCGCCCAGAAGGGGACCACCAGCAGAGGGCGCCAGGCTACTCAATGGCCTTGTGCCCCGCGTTCATCATACGATGGCTGAAGACTCGCCGCAGTAACCCCAGTGGCTATGAGGTTGCGCTGCTGAGCTCTAGGTATCGGGTTCGCCTCCGGGCGCGGCGGCCGCATTTAAATGAAGGGGGAATGCAAAAAGAAAAAAGAACTCTCGCGTGCCGTGCATTTGGTGCATGCTAAAAAGCCCCAAGCGGTCGTAATTCATTCAGAGATTTCAATATGGCGCGCCTCACACTAACATCGAGGTCTAGCACGCAAAACCGCAGAAATGATTTTCAATTGATGGTCGAGAATACGATTGGCACGATTGTAGTGAACGAGTTCCCCTTGGACGCCGTGTCTTCCTAACGTTACATCGTCTACTATGAGAGAGAGTGTCTTAAAGGACTTCGTTCCTGTTGAATTTCGTGTTACTCTTGCTGAACGCCGTGCCGAACGTGGCTTTAATAAACGTGTTTACGTCGGCTGTTTTCTGACGTTAGCTTATAACGAATGAAACGTTCGTCGACAACTTACGAAGCAAATGCCACAGAGTTTTCGAGTGACCATTACTGGTCAGTTGAAAAATGACGACAGGCGAATATGCGACAAGTGGCCATTCTCCTGTATGCGTAGCTTCGTCGAAAATTGCTACGTTAAGCGCAACAAATGCTGGGTGTCCCCCGTAATACATTTCACGATGCTGTACGTATTTTATAGCAACATCGCAAAAAGACAAGGCCCAGAGATGAAGAAAGGCCACGGCACAAGCGAAGCACCACACATTGCACACATAGAGGCTTATGCTGCATTAGCCAGCCTACGATATCATACTATGTTGGGGAGGGTACTGGAGGTGGCGATACGCGTTATTGCTTGCGTCATCTACATATAGAATCTTACTTTGATGTAGTGGGTAGGTACCATACCATGTTCTGCATGAATAAAGGTTAAGCTGCTTCTGTCCCGTCGTCTTCTTTGTGTTCGTGTCTGATCGTTTTGCTCTGGTATAAGAAAATGTAGCTATAACAACTCCACCAACTTTCTTTTTTATGGGATATGCGTACGCCTCGAATGCGAAAGAACGAAAGGATGTCGTGACGCAAGCGACGCAACCAATCTTCTCTGAATACTGGCAAGGTGTCGCCCCTTTTTTTGAGTGACGCAGGAAATACCAGTTATGAGCAGAATCTGTTTTTTACTAAATTATCTTCGATCGAGCCTTCAATTTCGATTCTCTTGAAGTGTTCGAATGCCTTTTGCATATTTGCAATAAATGAAAACAGAGTACATTGTCGCACATGCGTTGGCGACGGCTGTCCTGCTGCATACGAACTGACCTGAACGCGTATTTGCTTGTCAAGTTAATTTATAAGACGTTTTGTTTTGTCTCCTCCCCGACTGCTCCTTAACTGCCGCCAGCCTCTGCCCGGGTGCGTAGCGATGATTTCGCAACTGTGCTACCGCGGGCATTTGGCCTAGTTCCGAGGAGGCTGTCTGCGCCGGAGGGCTGACGGGGGACCCTGGCACAGGTCAAATATTTTCGCGATCTCCCCTCGCAGCTGGCGTCTGAAGGTATGTCCCATGGCTCCTGTCTAAAACACTTGTCCTGCAGTGCGCTTGCTAAATATATCTCTCTGTTCGCGGCGTATTTGTTTTGCTGGTATCGACAAATGTCTTGCCGCTCGGCTAATTGAGTTTTCAGACTCGTTCGCAAGCAGGCGCCTTCGGGCGAATCGCCGGCCCGTCTTGGGTGCTGCTGCTCCAGAGCCATCACAGTTCATAAGGAATAAAATCAAATCTCGGGGACACCGCTCAGGTCAGCTTGCAAAATACTTGGTTTCTAAATATATTTAATTTGGCGAGCACGTCGTGCGTCGCCAAAGCATAGGTCCAGAGATCGCAGGTATTTGTTATATTTTTTCCGGCGTTATGCTCTGGAAAAGGGACAGTAAGAATGGTTTGTCGTGAGTAAAATGCGCGTTGAAGAAACTTTGTTCTGCGCTGTCTGCCAAATGAGATTAGAACGTCGTGAAGAAAACATTGGCGCGCTGAAGGACGGTCGTACAGGTATCTTACTAAGATGAGCACAAAGAAAAGAAGAACACACAAAAAGCGCGTTTTAATGGTGTGCGAGGTCGCTAACAGCAGTGTTAAATGGTTTAGCGCAGATGTATATACATAAAATATTCATTTATTCTTCACAGACCTCCCCGTACCCTTGTGTTCCAGCAAAGGGAGTTAAAAAAAAATTCATCTTATCAAACGCATGTTTATAACACTCACTAAATACGACGGAGTTTGTGCAATATACGCCAATTATACTGAAATGATTTGTTTTTAATTTCTCGACTAAAGCTATGCGACTATATTCGCTAAGGTCAAGGACAGTCACGATAATGCTTAGGGCTTAACCAAGGAAACCTAGGGTGGGTCTAAACGAGAAGCCCTAGTGGTGAGCTCCCCATTAACTTTGACCATGTGAGTATGCTTTCAAGTCTCTAATGTCCAAACACAGTTACGCTGTACAGGAAACATGTTGTTCTCTATTATTTTTCACCCTGGACCCTACATACGCACAAAAAAAACTATGAAATGTTATCTGAGTTAAAACACGAGTAACACAGGTAATAATCAACTCTTTAATTATCGGTAATTTCTTGAATTCTCGACAGCTGAAACTTCACTTCACAGCATATGAAGAACGGAGTTATGAGCTTTGCGTTTGGTTTCCCAAGCAATAAATAAGTATTTTCAGGCATCGAACGTGGCGTATGCTGTATCGCTCACACGGTAACGTGCATATAAATTTCCGTGAACATCGTTTATGATTATGCACCTGCCAGAATGAGGCCGCTGCGGCCACAAACCGAAAGTACGACCATAGTGTTCAACAGCATAGGCTAAAAGCCGTTGAGTCGTCCGAATAGGTGACGAGAAAGCGAGGTCGCTATTGTGTAAATGTGGTCGACGTGCTTGGCTTCTATTCGAATAGTTTAAGACAGTCACATGCATAATCATACAGCGAAGCTGCTAAGGGGGTTGTTAAGTAAGGGGAGTTAAGGGTATAAAAGAGAACGCGGAGCGCAGCGGGAGATGAAAGACGGCGATAGCGATGAGAGCGCGAGGAGGAAAGCGGAGGAGAAGTGCGTGGCGAAAGCGTGAGAACAAAATCGTAGGGCCGCGCAAGACGGGTTTTGCGGCGACAACGACTGCGAGAGGGCGCCAGAGTTGCGTGCGTCTTCTGTATGGAAACAAAGCGCAGCATGAGCGGAGGTCTGTGTGCGGCGGCTGCTGTGAATCGTGCCCACGCGTCGCCAACGAGCGGCCTCTCGCGATATCCCGATTACGTAGGCAGTCGCGCCCCATTCCGATCCGTTTGCAATGTGCCGCACGAGAGAGATTATCCGCGCCAACCAATATATCGCGAAATGAAAACACATGTAGAGCTGCGCTGAAATTTCGCATTGTGGTGTATCGTAATTGTCGGTTAATTTTTTTTCTTTGATGTACCAGTCGCTCGGATTTCCATGCACCTCCTAAGGTATTTTTTTTCGTTATTTTGCTTTCAAAAGCTCTTGAATGACGTTTTCAAGCTGTTCTCATTCAACGTGGTAAAATGTTCGGGCACCTAAATAGGCTCCGCAGCACTTCGGTGCTTCGATGCGCATGTTCACCTGCAAGTTATCAGCTCGCAACGACCCTCACATGCAAAAGCCACCATTCCTCTCCATTTGTGGGAACGTCAGTGACCAGAAAGTTTTGGGGTATGCGTCTCCAAGCAGCAACACCACCACCACGAAAGACGTGAGTTTTAGACACCCATAAATGCGCAGCGAAGGAGAGAGGGAGAGTGGCCGCATGACACCCATTTGCTTATATTTGTTGCCAGTGAATGAACGACAGCCTGCTGTGGCGCGACAGTGTATCAGTACTTACGCGATTTGCAACCTCATTTCTGGGTCTTCCTTTTCTGCTTTGGCGTCCTCTGGAAGGGAGAAGAAAGAAAAACAAAATAACTCCAGTTGGTGCTAAGCAAAGGGCTAAGAGCTGTGCCACGTTCAAGTGGCTCTCGCAGCAGTGCGGGATGCAAACGAGCCACCCCAAATAAGTCACTAAGAAAGCTCCACGTGAACAGTCTCATTCGTCGTTCTCGTTCGGTCACATATTTATGAGAAGGGAACTCCCTCCGTTTTAATATATGTGTCCTGACTCAAAACTCTGAGCTTTATTATGGCACGTCTTTTTAACACATATCCCGATGTTCCAACATTTCATGGATACGTAGTTATACCATGTGTGAGCTTGAAATGTGCCATTTTTTGCGAGTGAGTTCCGGTAACGCTGATTTAATTAACACCATCAGTTCATATTAGTACAGCGCAGAATAAATACTTGTCTAAGTGATCTCACGTTAGACGTGTCCTGTGCCAGCGGAATCATCCTACTCCTGAACGTGTACTAATTTCACGACTACACACCTGATGCTTTGCAACGTTTCCGCGCATCTCCCTACCCGTGACCCTCAATTTTGTTGCTGCATTAAACTACCACTTATATATTTTGCGAGTTAAATAGCATGCCGGATTAAGCTACGTTCTCTAATTCCGGACTTGAATACCAACTACCCGCGTTTTGTCGCAAATCCACATTGTATTCTTTCTCGCTAAGCGTTACGGGTACCTATTGCTTCAGCTGCATCGCTGGTTGCGCCATGCTTAGCTTTCCTTCTAGATCCTTTGATACGCAGCAAGTTTCCACCAATACGCGGTAGTCCTAGAGGAAAACATTGATTATAAGCGGACTGAAGTTACCAAAGCTCGTTGCACAATTTCAGTGCCCATAGTGTATCTGACGCCAGCAGATAGCGCCACGCAAGCAAAGTGATAACAAAGACGCCAGCAGACGGTGCGTGCGAAGAAATCGCGTAGTGCTGTCGCGGTTTGTTTCATAGCAGCCAACAGAAAGCATAAAGGTGCAAGAATGTAAAGGGGTAAGGGGAGGGGGCGAGCTGTATAGTATCGAAACCGATATACCGTGGAAAAAAAATTGCTAAAGTATATTTTATTGTTTGTTCATTCATTTTTAGTCCTAATGATGCCATTATATTCGTCATCATTATTGTTATTGGCTGCCTGAATATCGTTACGATGAAGGACCTTCTATATTCTATATCGCGTTTCATCATTCGAAATAAGTATGCCTCAAATATAGGTTATCATCCGTATCGGCCCGTCCCGATGGGGTATCTTCTATACTTTGAAGTATCTGCGTGCTGTCTTTATTTATACTGATTCTGCAGAAACACTTGCGCTCGTGGGCTGCACTACGTTTCCTCGAAAGACGAAAAAAAAAAAGAAGAACGGCGCTCACCTCCGGGCATGGGCGGCAGCAAGGGCCTGGAGTACTTCAGCACCGACGACCTCTGCAACTCGAGCACGAGCGCGCGCGCAGCGGCCGACATCACGGTGACGGCGAGCGTGGGTCTCGCCAGGGCGGCCAGCGCCACGCTGGACGCGCACACCAGTGTTGCCAGGGTGGTGGGCCGGTACACGAGGCCGGCGTTCGCCAGAAGTATGAGAGCGACCCGCCGGAGCAGACGGCTCCGGTCGAGGGTGACGGCGAATGCCGCGCTGCAGATCAGGGACACCACGGCGTCCTGAAGCGCGTGACAAAATGAAGAGCACAACGAATGTTCAAGCATGACACACAGGATGCTTCGACAATGCGGCGAGTGATGCGAGGGCGAGGTAAATCAAGCGTTGTTTAATAAAGAACCTGTATTTTTAGTATTCAGCAGCCGTCATGGCGTTAAAGCGCTCGTGAAACGCTTCGGCCAAATTTTGTAGACGTGTAGGGTACGACTACAACAAAACATTCGCACCGCAATTTGAATAGTCTCGCATTAAGAGAGCTACGGACGATTACAAATTACCCTCCTCCACAGCCATGCTTTTTCCTCCTGAAATCGTTCGCCGAGTGATCGGGTCTAATCTCCTCCTTCACTGGCTCTGCGTCATGATCGGACGTCGTGTTGTGTACTTCCGGTTGTCTTGGAGCCAGCGCGCGAAGCCTTTCCAACCTCTTCGCCAGTCGCCTGGCAGTCAATCCCAAGCGAGAGCTATCGAAGCAGCGTGGGTTGCGAGCATTCTGTCGGAGCTCGGAGCGTGTGCGGTATTCCGGTAACAATAGGAAACCTGGGCGTTCCGACGGATAGGTGGAGGCATAAACTAAAGCTCCTCCGTACTACTATCGCTGTGAAGAAGGAGCCTTAGAGTAGACGCGAGTGGGCGGCCTCATCGGTCTGCACGGTCCAGCCACCTGGTAGCGAAGAGCTTAACCCGGCAAACAAAGAGCTAATATTGCTTTAACCAAGTGCGAAACATTTTAAACATGTATAAAAAACAACGCGTTCACTATTGTGCGCACGCAAAAACTTTACACCAGCAGTAAAGTAGAATACGCTTGGTTACTGCTATATTGGTTCTGTGCCACCAGGTGACTGCACCGAGCAGACCGCTCAGGTTTGCACCTCCGCTTATGCCGTAAAGCGCCCAGGTCCAATGTCCAGTCCGCTTGCGTTTACCCGGATGCCGGACACGTGAAACACTAGTGTGCTAGTTACCATGCGGCATGAAGTGACGACCGCAAATGCGTGGATGCTGATACCCATCGGCTATCGACAACCAGCGCTGCAGCCACTTCGCTCAAAGGTTTGCCTTGCAGAGGGACACAATGTCGCAGCTTGACACGTCGCCGATCGCTACGTTTGCAGCCCACAGCGCAAAGGCGAACCATGGTGCTCGCAGAAAGACAGACCGAGACTAACACAGAATGCGACGCTCTCGTCAACTTCGGAGCACGTTGTAACACAAGCGGACGACACCTGGTGTGCGCAGAAGTCCATGAGCGTAGTGATAAATTGTCCTCGTACATTCTCTTACTGTTACTTTTCTTTTCGTAGAAACAAATTAACTAACATGCCAACTGTTACGAAGCACATTTCTTCACCATAAAGCGGCAAAAGTTATGGACAACGTGCCCTAGGCAGCCAATCGGATACCTCGCTCCACTGGCGTCATATGTCACCTCCTGTCGCTTGGTCAAGGGTGGCTGAACACTCAGGGGAGTGGCGTGCTGCGATCGGCACCGATGTACAATTTTAAAACCTAATAATAAAATACATGCATTACGCGGAGTGCCTAAATGCTTCACTTAATGATTAAAAGGACCAGCCCGAACGACTCGGTAGGTTTGTACAAAATCTCCCAAATCGTTAAGGTCCTGATTTGAGAACGACGGTGAGATGTCACGAGTAAGAATGATTGTGATATTACGTTTGCTTAGAGTTCGCGTATAAGAGCTATTGCTTGTACGTACTTAAGGGCGTTCGTGATTGTTCCTTGCGTTTTATCATGAAGTATTATTGCTGGGTGCAAGTATTAGTGCAAGTGTTGTATTACGTTGAGACATTGGCTTGATTGCGCATAAAAGTACAACTGAACTACTGACAGCGCATCGTGTCGTTACCTAGTTCGTGGAGGGGCTCCTTAATCATTCAATGAAACGGCATCTTTCTGATACCATTCAGCGTATTGGCCTCGAGCTCCACCACTGGAAAAGCTGGCGCCACCGTCGGCGTGACGTGCTAGGAGGGATCACGTGGACATAGCGACCGCGTCGGCTGCTTCGGGCGCGCCGAAGCGAGCTGAAAACGAGAGTTTAAATTCCCTCGTACGCTGCGGTCTTCATTTAGTGGCGAGATTTTCCCGCTTCGAGTGTCTCCTTTACAATGCTTGCAAGCACTACAATAGGTAGTGGCTGCCTTTGAAGGCGCACAACATGGTAGGCTACTGCTCGGTGCCGCAATGCCGGACGCACGCGACGGAGCACGGTGTCAGCCTTATTCACACGTAGCCGCAGGACAAGAAGCTGTGTGAAGCTTGGCTCGCGAAACATAAAACCGGCAACAGTCATCGGCTATAACTCGGGTATGCAGCAAGCACAGACGCGAGGAAGATTTCTGCTACGGCGCCCGGTCTGCGATGTTCTGAAAACGCGCACTGAGATGCTCGCCCGAGTCCGCTGCCCGACTAATGTCATGACGGTTTGGTCTATGAACTTGTCGATGCTATAGATACTGGCAAGTTCAGTGGAGTGGAAAGGCAGCGGTAAGAAGCACATTTAAAAAAAGCATGGCATATGGTCATGTTTGTGTTATGAATTAATGCACTGGATTACAAAAAAGGAGCAGCGGGGAATTGCACGCTGAGAACACCGATAAACATACAGTGCGACGCAACTCGAGAAATAGTATTGAAAGGTCAAACAATTTAGTAGAAAAAAAAGATTGAATCGTCGCGACGGCACAACACAGTCCCCGTAGGCGTCGAAGTCTCTACAATGAAATTATTTTTGAACAGCTCTGATAGCGCCCACGCAACAATGGTTGCTTGTATACTGTCAAATGCTCATATTCTGCGGCCTAAAGCTCATGTCACGGTGCGAAAACCCGCGCGCAGAGAAAGCGAAACAGTGCGCGGACAAGCATGCAGACACGCAGTCGGTCGCTGCGAATCTGCGCGATCGCTGCATTGAGGCTTCTTTCTATTACGCTCCATTTAGTTATACAAACACTATAAGAACATATTTCAGATAGTTTGCTCTCAGCATTTACCTACCTTTTACGCAAGAAGCCGGTTCGGGAGACTCCATCGCGGTGACTGCGCGCAATGGCGTTCACTGTACGTATTCGGTAAAGAGATAGCGTCTGGAAACGATTGTGTGCTTTCAGTTTGCCCAAGATTATTATTTAGACAGTAAGAAACTTCTCTCGTTTCGAAAGTACTTCCAGAAATGTCCGGGAGAGCTCGCGCGTGGTGTTTTCAGTGAGCGCTGACAGCAAAACCTATGAGGAGCGCGCCACGTGATCCCTCATACTACGCCAGCGAGGCGCTTCCGATAGATGGCGACTCCGTAACTCCTCGCCGCCACTATTATCTGGGACTGATGCTGAAGTGTTAAGTGCGTCCCAATAAGACGTAAAATGAAACATGCTTTGCGCAGAAGAGACTGGTTGATCCCTCTTTCAGAGGAATTGGCTGTATACCACGGTGAAACGTGAATTCTAACAATCAGCGGGCAGTTTTGTCCCATCATCATCATCATCATCATCATCATCATCATCATCATCATCATCATCATCATCATCATCATCATCATCATCATCATCATCACAAGAAGGACCAGGATGAGCCTATTTTCATGTGCACAGCAGGACGTAGGCCTCTCCCAGTGACCTCGAATTACCCCTGTCCGGCGCGAGGTCATTCGAACTTGCACTTGCAAATTTACTTATTTCAACATCCCACCTAATCCTCTGCATCCTCAGCTGCGCTTCCCTTCCCTTGGAGCCAATTCTGTAACTATGATGGTCCACTGGTTATCTATCCTACGCATTACATGGCCCGCCAAGCTCCATTTCCCCTCCATTGTCAAATAGAATACGGGCTAACACCGTTTGCACTATGATCCACACGACTCTCTTCCTGTATGTTGAAATTGCTAACCTTTTTCTTTCGATAGCTCTTTGCGCGATACATAACTTGTTCTCGAGCTTCTTTGTTAACCTCCAATTCCCGCCCCAGATGTTACCACCGGTATAATGCAATGATTGTACGCTTTCCTTTTCAATGACAGTGATAAGCTTCCATGGAATCAGGCTTTGGTATTAACTGCCATATGCACTCTAACCCATTTTTATTCTTCTCCAAATTCTCTTCTCAAGTTTAGGGTCCCTGTCAGTCAATGACCTAGACAAACGCACCCCTGCACGGTCTCTAGAGGCTGACTGGCGACCATGAATCCTTGTTCACTTGCCAGGCTACTGAACATTATTTTAGTCTTCTGTATATTAATCATTAACCTTTTACTCTTAGACGTTCTCCGTTAAGGTCCTCAACCAGTACATAAACACGAGTCTATAAATATATTTCATCAACTGCAGTTTCGCTCGAAGGCAAAGCGATGACAGCGATAGCAAGCACGTGAGGCCTGTGCTACAAAGCAGCATAAATAGCATCCTGGATGCTGCTAGGTGTAATAGTGCAGGAATATCCGATGCGACTGTGAGGGCTTATGTATAGTGAAACGACGTCGTTAAAGCTGCGGTGGCATCGCACGCGCGTCCCCGTACACATGTTTAAAGCTGAGAGGAATAGCGAAAATGGAGGGTTGGATGGATGCTGTGAGCGGCCAGTTTCAAACGGAGTAGTTGTTGCTCTACAAAGCGGTGACGATTGCCCACAATCGTCTTCTCAATAACACCTGGTATTCACCAGGAACGCCGTCGCTTGTAGGCGCCGACTGAGTGAGACCCCAAAAGATGTTTCCGAGCACTACCTTTCTTATTAGTTTTATTAATGTCCAAGCTACCAGGCTTGTTTTTCTGCAAAATTACCCAGTAATTAAAGAAATTATACCTGTTTATTCTCAGTGCGGCAAATGTACGTCAAGAGCGCAACTCCTTTCTTAAGAGAACCTTTCAAACGTTTATATGCTGTAATTTGATAACAACTGGAAAGGCACCAACCTGCAGAGTATTGCGATCAGGAAGGCCAGAAAATTTGCAGGGATCGTGATCGCGTGGCGTACATACATGGGAAATGTTATCGGTGTAGCCCGGTATGGAACACTTTCTTGTTAAAGTATTGTAATGCACGTTCAAACATTCCAGAAAGACAACATTATGCCGTGGTAGTTCAGAGGCCATGACATTGTTCTGCTGAGAATGAGAACATGGGTTCTATTTCTGATCGTGGCGGGGAGAATGTGATGGGGACAGAATTCCAAGGACGCTCGCGGCCAACCTTTCAGAACACCATAAAGAACCCCAGATGGTCAGCACTATTCCGGGACCGTCCACTACCGCGTCCCTCATAATCAATGCACGCTGCAGTTGTCGCGACGTCAACCTCCCCTACTCCCCCCTTCTCCTCTATTTAATTTAGGAAGACAAGATAGTCACGTGCGC
Organism: Dermacentor variabilis; assembly: GCF_050947875.1. Classification (NCBI taxonomy): domain Eukaryota; kingdom Metazoa; phylum Arthropoda; class Arachnida; order Ixodida; family Ixodidae; genus Dermacentor; species Dermacentor variabilis. The sequence goes on from NC_134570.1 coordinate 116,714,494, forward strand.
TTCCTTAAGTGCTTACGTTGTAGTACAGGGCGGCGACGTCCTTCGACCGTGCTATTCCCATCACAGGAATCACCAGTAGTGGCAGTAAGGCTGTGGCCGCTTGAGGTAGAACCATGGAGAGCCACATCATGGACATGAGCAGCACCATGTAGATGCACTTGGAAATCTGCGCAGAGGCAGGCAGGTCGCATGCGTCCACTGGACGGAAGTGGACAACGAGCTAATTGAACAACACGTATCAATAGATAAGAGAAACTGCCTGATCGCTTGCGTTTCACTATCGAGCATCTCCACTTTCCCGAATAATTTCTAACTGCGCTGTGCACTGACAAAAGAAAAGATGTTAGAAGCTGCATTTCGTGGTTGGTGTTTCCATAATAATGACAGCTGAAAGTCATGTGATTTGGACTAACATCAGAGCAAAGAAATACAAAGAGCACGGCTTTTGTATTTTTCAGCAAGCCAGAGTTTCGTTTAAGTTGAGCTTAAACACAATTTTAAGTATTACGGTGATTTCAGCAGTTACAAAATTGTCATAACAGTTGCGTACCTACGCTCGTGCGCTCTTTTCTGTACAGTTTCTCTCATAACAGTTGCACTTCGGGTTCGTCCCAGTGCGTCCTTCACACACTGTGATCCTTGGTATTCTCATGCTGACATAATCGTTGGCAGAGAGAGAGAGAGAGAGAGAAAGAAACGTTTATTATACGAGACAGTGTCCCGAGCGAGGCCGGGTATCACCCTAAGGGGGGAAGGCTCCTTATTCCAGGAACCCTCTGGCTTCGACTGCCCTCTTGGCCTTGGCGACTAGTTGTTGGTCTTCCAGGTCCCCAAGGGTTAGCTTGGCCTTCCACGTTTCGAATAGGTGGTTTGCTGCTTGTGCTCGTTTTGCGTCCGTTTCTGGTTGTATTTCGCTGCCTTCCTACCACGGGCATTCCAGGAGCAAGTGTGCCAGAGTGTCGGGTACGTTGCAGAGTGGGCAGAGGTAGCCGTGGAGCGTCGGGTAGAGGCAATGCAACATCGTTCCGTGAGTGTAGGTATTACTCTGCAGGCGTCTAAGGATCAGGCTTTCTTCTCTACTGAGTTTAGGGTGCGGTCTAGAGTACACTCGACGCTCGAGACTGTAATGTTGCAATATGACCGAATAGTTGGTGGGTACGGCTTCCTCCGTTTCTGTCGTGGGTCGGAGAGCGCGTGGGGAGAGGGGAGCCAGGCTGACGTGCTCGCGGGCAGCGGCGTGGGCCGCTTCGTTCCCCTGTAGTCCCTCGTGTCCGTGTACCATCGTAACGCAGGTGTACGGGAGCGGAGTGCTTCGTCTTTTTAGTATCTCGAGTGCATCGGCCGGGATGCGGCCCCTTAAGAAGTTTCTACAGGCGGCCTGAGAGTCGGTGAATATAACCGCTGTATCTGTGCATGTGGTAGTTGCGAGAGCGATCGCCACTTCTTCAGCTGTTTCCGGGTTGCGTGCCTTGATGGTTGCCGATGCCAGCTCGCAGCCTCGGGAGTCTACGACACTGAGAGCGTACGCGTTTCGATGCGGATACTTGGCGTCGTCGGCGTAGGGGGCATTCGGGTCATGCTTGAAACTTCGTTTGATGGCGTTGGCTCTAGCCTGTCTTCTACTCTTGTGGCATACGGAATGCATGTTGCGCGGGACACATGCGATGCAAATGCACTCTCGAACGTCCGGTGGGATTCGCTCGTGATTGTCCATGTCTGCGACATACGTCTCGCTGTCGTTCAGGTGTTGGAGTACTGATCTCCCTGTGGGCGTGAGCTTGAGTCGTTCCAGCTGGCTGTTCTTGTGCGCTTCGGTGAGCTCTTGCCACGTGTTGTGGACGCCCATCTTAAGGAGACCTGAAGTAGAGGCCATGGCGGGGAGTCCCAGGGCGACTTTGATTGCCTTCTTTATCATGATGTTGAGCTTTTCTATTTCAGCGATCTTCAAAGCCAGAGTGCTTGTACTATTCTTAGCGTGTCTTGCTCCTTGAGCCCGCTTTTTTGGCTTGAGATGTTCTTGACGAGGTGTGTGAGTTGCGAAAGGGTGCGTTATAGTCTCGGTAGGCTGGTGGCTCCCTTTCCGTCTTTGTGCCGTGTTTGTGTTCCGTCTTTGTGGATGTGGAGTCCAAGTATTCGCATGGTGGCGACTTTCGGGATGGTTTTCCCGTTGAGGGTGACGCTGTGGTCGGGCTCTTCGTAGTTGGGTGGCCCGCCTCTCGTTCTTGCTATCAGGACGAGGTGCTCAGACTTCTCTGGGGCGCAGTGGAGGCTGCGGTTTCGGAGATAGCTTTCGATGGTGTGGACGGCTTCTTGTAAGCTACTTTTCTGCCTTCCAACGTTCGTAGCTCTAGTCCAGAGCTTGATGTCATCAGCATACATCGCGTGACACAGATCTGGTATGGTCTCGAAGATTGGGGTGGCTTGATCATAGCTATGTTAAAGAGTAGCGGTGAAATGACCGACCCTTGCGGTGTGCCTTTGTTTGGAAGTAGGAAGCTTTCACTGCGGATGTTGCAGATTCCGACTGTTGCTGTGCGGTCCATGAGAATGTTTCTGACGTATGCGTAGGACCTAGTGCCGCAGCCGGTGCCTTCGAGATTGTTGAGGATCGTGTCGTGGCTAACGTTATCAAGGCTCCCTTGACGTCCACTGCCACTATGGTGTATTTGCTTCGATTGTTTAGGTAGGTGATCTAGAAGGCCTTCATTTAGGTGTAAGAGTACGTCCTGCGTTGAGAGGTGCTGCCTGAAGCCGAACATGGTGTCTGGCAGGTGACCGTTGTCTTCCAGGTACTGGGTAATATGGTCATGCACCATATGTTCGAAAAGTTTTCCCGCACACGAGGTGAGGGAGATCGGGCGTAGGTTCTCCAAGCTGAGAGGTTTCTTGGGTTTGGGGATGATGGTGATGTCCGAGTGTTTCCACACAGCAGGCAGTTACCCTTTCTCCCAGCGCTCGTTGTAGTAACGGAGGAGAGCCTCGGTGGCCTGCTGCGGTAGGTTGCGTAGGTGTTTGTTAACGATCCGGTCTTTACCAGGGCTAGTATCTCTAGTCAGCTTGGATAGGGCTACGTGGATTTCGGCCTGCGTAAAGGGTCGGTCGAGTTCTGGATTTGGTTTTCCAGAGTATTCTTTGCTGCGGGTTGACGTGGTAGAGGGTGCGTCTTCGCATAGTTTCTCTTGTAGTTCTCGCAGGAGGTGTTCTTCTGACCCGGCATGGTTGTGGATAAGACAGTGCAGATGTTGCTTCTGGTTCGTTTTGGTGGGTTCAGTGGCCAGGAGTGCGCGTAGGAGGTGTCAGGCCCTCTTCGTGCTCAGAGTCCCCTGCAGCTTGTCACAGAAAGCGTGCCAGTTCTGCCTAACGAGGTGGTCCGCATAGTCTTGAGCCTGTTTGGTAAGAAGAGCGATGCGTGTCTTTGGCTTTCTGTTAAGCTTTTGTCGCTTCCATCTCTTCAGGAGGCCACTTCTAGCCTCCCAGAGATGGAGGAGGTGCGCGTCGACCGCGGGTGTATCGGCATCGAGTTATATGATCTTGGTGTGACGTTCTGCAGTGTCTAATACATTTTTGAGCCACTCGTCAATGTCAGTTATGCTTGCTCCTGAATCTAGCTTGTCCCTAAAGGATGTCCATTTCGTTAGCCGTGCAATTCCAGTTTTGGTCTGTTTACGGGTGTGTGCTACATCTAATTGAAGGATATGGTGATCGCTACCTAAGGTTTCCTGGAGTCGACTCCACTCTGCCCAGGGGACGCCCGCAGTAAAGGTAAGATCGGTGTTTGTGTCCCTGGAGACGCTGTTTCCAATTTTCGTCGTCTGGAGAGGATCATTCTAGAGGGTTAGTCTGTGTTGATGGGCGGCATCGTGCACTCTAGCACCCTTCTTTGTGGTGGTGTGATAGCCCCATTCCGTGTGCGAGGCGTTGAAGTCTCCCACTATGAAGAGTTGGTGTCCATTTGTGTATTTCCTGATTTCTCGTACAAAGAGATCTAAGCCTGGTGGTCGCGAGGCGGGCTGTACACGCTGGCCACGAAGAGGTTTTTCTCATGACATTGAAATCATTGACAGATTTTAAAAAATAATTGCATCTAGATGCAGAAACGATGATGGCTTTGCTGCCGATTGTGTTCTCTCTTCTTAATGTGAAAGCATTAAGTGGCTCGTTGCGCAGTGGCCTTAAAAAGAACGCAGTGTCTAGTCGAGTGGTAAAAAAAAGCCCACCCCGAAAATACAAAATTCTGTAAGCGCGCTTCCTCGCAGATCTCGTTTGACCCACACATGGTGGCAGACGCCGCCCTAGAAGTATGTCACCATTTCCTTTAACTCTTCCTTTAAGCCTCACCTTGGCTCAATGTCACCATTAGTGAGAGGCTGATCATCTTCTGTAGGGCAACGTAATCGTGTTCAAAGTCTGCTTCCAGTGTTTTGCATATCTGTTATTGTTGAGTTTCCAGGTGTATAGCATGCAGTTCATAGATGTTTCTATAATTTGGAATAGGTTCGTCGATAAAGGGTACTGCAGTGGCTTCTGTTGCTCTATCTGGTTCTGTAGCGTAAGCGGTTAATCTGACAGCACTTACTTATAGCATGATAAATGCTCTACATCCACAACATTAATTTGACAGAGTAATTTTTAAAGCACCATTATATTACTACTTTCCTGAATATGTGTGTCGCCAAATCTAGATTACGAGTATGCTTATTGGAAACATTCACCATGCGTAAGAATTTTTTTTGTATTCTTAACAACCATTTTTCTCAGTCATTGCAGAATGCGAAAACTGTATGTTCATTTTATTCCCCTTTATGACAGAGTTCTGCAGCCTGCTCTATGTCGAACCGATGCTAATCAATTTAAACTAAAATCAATAAAATCAATTTATTCATAGAAATTTTAGGCCAAATAAGACTAACTGTTGTCATACAGACGTTCTTCGATTGCATTAGCTTCAACAAGGCTAACACCGAATTCGTCAAGGTCTCGTGGAGCCGACATGGACGAAGTATAGTCAAATCCGCGTGTCTGCCGGTGATTCCAAATGCTCGGCGCCCTTACATATTCTGGCTACGTGTAGACACATTAGCCCAGAATCGCCCTTGTTAAAGTGTCAGTGTTAAAATGTCTTCGTTGTCAAAGAGGACGCGTTCTGTTCAGTCTACGACGGCATTGTTCAGCTATACGACGACGTTCGACGATTGTTATAAATGATACCACGCACGAGAGGTTCACTTTTTTTTTCCTCGAAGGTTTCCGGTCTGAGGCTAACGCGTATTTGCCGAGCCCTTCTGCGAGGACAGTAGTGGCGCTGCGCCGCCGGCTCTCACCTCCGTCCTGAGTACGAGCAACGGGGCGAGCATGAAGGGGGACACGTAGCCCAGCAGCATGCGCTGCGTGTTCCACACGCCGCCCTGGCCCGGCTCGTTCTCGCGTGCCACCACGACCACGGCGGGCTGCTGCGAGCTGTCCGCTTGCATCGACATCCTTCCTTGCGGCTCTGAAGACGGCAACGATACTGGAGCAAACGGAAATAATATTTATTTATTTATTTATTTATTTATAATTATTTATTTATTTATTATTTATTGAATATATGATTGATTGAATGGCGTGGCATAGAGTTATCCAATAACTAGGTATTGTGTATCTCCCGTACAACTTCTTGCCCCACTTCCTACTTGCTCGAGAATTCCGCTCTCGAATCCGTAACATCCCATTGCTATTTATGGGTCCACATAACTTCCTCTCTTTCTTGGTCTCTTCGTATTATCAAAATAATTAGCATTGCAAACCGCTCGTTAGGTTACTTCCGGCGCAATTTTTAACCTACTCCTGTTTATTTAAAACTTCTCCTTTACAAATCTTTAGTCCGAAGTAAACTCGAATATGCCTCGTCTGTCTGGGATCCCAGCACTGCTATATTGGCCTCTACCCTCGAGCTTGTCCAAAGTAACTCAGTCCGTTTTATTCTAGGAAACTACAGTCGTACCGACAGTATCACTTTAATGAAAGAGTCTCTACAGTTTGCGCCACTCGCCTGTCGCCGCAAGTTTTCTCGCCTATGTCTCTTCCACAAAATATACTACAGTCCCGCCCTGCACAACGACCTTATTCTTCCTCCATCATAGATTTCCCCTCGTTTCGATCATGCACGAAAGTTGGTAATAATCTTGTGCTTAACGCAAACATGTTATCAATCATTTGTACCCCGCACCTCACAGGACTCGAACCACCGTCCGGGATCAGTCACGTCCACTGCTCACTATTCCCAGTTTCATAATGTTTTAAACGCAAGTGTATTGCAATGTAACTAACCAAGTATGTAATTATATTTGTTATCGGCCAATTGCTCGAATTTTTGTTGCTTCCCGCTTTTAGTTCTTCTCTTTCGCGAACATTGTATTAACAGAACAAAAACCTGTATCGTGTCCTTTTTCCGTATGTTCCACTCCCCTCTGTAATTCCTCTGGCCGTGAGGGTAATACAAACAAACAAACAAACAAACAAACAAACAAACAAACAAACAAACAAACAAACAAACAAACAAACAAACAAACAAACAAACAAACAAACAAACAAACAAACAAACAAACAAACAAAAAATAAATAATTTTTTTTGTTTTGTGTGCATATGACAAATACAGCACTGATTTTATTGTTTTCATACAGTTACAAATTCATAGTATATACTGTGTTTAATGTAGACGTTTCTGCATGCATTGGGTCAATTAGATACGGGTAACCGAGGCTCAGTCAGACACAAGGCATTTTGCCAGGTTTGCGTCTTTTGCTTGAAAAGAAAATTGACTTCAAACTGGAAAACAACCCCCCTACTATGAAAAACGATATACTCAAAGGGCCAGCTGCAGTTCCTTACCGTAAACACGGCCACGAAATATTACGGGCCATTAAATCTGACAAAAGAAGCCTAATATCTCCTAATATCTCCACAACAACACAGCGCAGCCTGGTATTTGCATTTCGGGCTTCGACAAGAATATGCTAATAATATCGTCGGACACACTTTTACTCCATGGCTACTGCTACAAGATGCTCGGAAATTAAACATTTTCTGAGATTCCGTGGTATTGCAACCTTTGTGACCGGTTGTACACCCAACAGCGCTAGTACGTGAGCGTCTGTGAATTCCACACTCCTATGGGTATGCGGGCGCCACGGCCAGGAAACCTACCTGCAACACGTGCTCTGCGGCCGAAATGCCGTGCCCACCTTCGCCACCGCAGTGAACGAAAGAACGGGAACAAATAGAAGCACTAAAATTGTGCCTAATGACATCGAAGCTCGGTTTGATAAACTCCCTATCTGATGGTACACTCGAAACACGCGCGCGCGATGTTTGTGCACGCGCTTATCGCATGTCTGTTGCTGCGATGCGCCGCCTTCGATTTAACACGAGGTCATTGGCGCATTATTAAACCTAACACAGACGCTGTCATAAGCGACGCTTTATATGTGTCGTATATAGTACCACTGGAGGTGCGCCGTTGGCTTTCCACTCCCTCTCCCCCAATCCGCCTTTATCGAACAACATATACCGCGGGCCGATTCCTCATAAACTCATTAACCCCTAATTCCTTTAGACCATATTCAGCACATTTGTCCTCGCACTCTTTAGAACCATCGGTACAGTCACTGAAGGATTGGATCGTAGTAAGAAAGACAGCAATTATTCAATAATAATCTATGCCTGGATTATTTGCATATTGAAATCTACACATTGCCACTGTGCTCGTCAGCAAATCAATAAGCATTCCATAAGGGTGGCAAGCCCGAGTATACATATACATATTGCCCCATGTTCACCCAATAAACGGTCCTGTTTATTCAACTCATTCTTTTCACTAGTATTGTGCGTGATTCTTTCGGCTGGCAAGCAGCGCGAGAAAAAAGATTATACGACAGATAGGATGACGGACACAGCACTTACTATCAGCAGAATAACTTTAGTGAATTCGGATAAATGTATAGTGTTCTATATATTTGAGGGAATTCGAGGTAAAGTAGAACATTAATTTGAATATGAAACTTGAATAAGTCATGTTCGAGTATATGACTGAGTAATTTTATTAACCTCCTCTAGTTCATAGTCAGGGATGTGTCCGGTTTCCTTTCTGTCGTATTAGGTTTTTCTTTTTTTTGCGTTGCCTCCATGAGGAGTCGAATGCCAATACACCCAGCCAACCATCCTCTTTCTGTTTGAACACCATCACTACTTTGATAGCAAGCACAAAATGCAAACAAGAAAAACGTGTTTTGCAGTGTCTCACCTTCGCTCACAGTTAGCGCAATGCGTCCTATAGCTAAAAGCTTCCATTAAGTCCTACGTATTTTAGATTTCCATGCCGCAACCGCGAACTGAGGTTTCGGTATACCATTTTGGACTTCCCTCGAAACTTCAGCAAATGTACTATTAAAATCTTACACAACAGAGACACGATCTCAGCAGGAACGGCTGTACGTGCTGCTTCCCTCACGTACTACACATCGGTTAAATGAATTGCAAGAACCACTGACGGTCTCCTAAATCGATTCAAATTATGGGGTTCGAAGTCCCAAAACATTCGACGGTTTGCTATGAAGAATGAGAGAGAAGAAAGGTTAGAATGAAGCGAGCAAGAGAGAGAAGGAAGAGAGCTTAGCCAGCAGAACGTGTCTCGGACCTCCTGCTCCATACTGGGGTAAAGGGGAAAGGGAAGAACAGGAAATCAGAAGGCAACAAGGAGCGATAATGAGACTAATTAGTTATATTCGCCTGCCATGAAACACGCTGTTTAATCGGGGGATTTCCGGATTGAATTCGCGAACCTAGGATTCTTTAACGCGCACCTAATTCGAAGTACCCGATCCTGTATTTTTTTGTATTCTATATGAATGCGACGCACGCGGCTGGGAATCATACACGAGGGCCGCGAGTGGAACCAGAGACCTTGTGCTCAGCAGCGGAAGGTTACAACCACTCAACCAACACGGTTGTTAATGGCAGTTTTGTATACTCACCGATGGAACGTCCGGAAATGGCGGCCCTTGGAAGTTTGCTTGGTTGCTTGCTTGCTTGCCTCTGAGAGTGGCTCACACCCACTAGAGGCGATTGGCCAAGGATCGGGTGACTTAAGAAAAGTATTATCCGAGTCTGAAAAGAATCACTATTGAGAAATTTTGAATTAGTAAAGGAATGAAGTCGGATAAATTTTAAGAGTTAAAGAAGGAAGCAGCGTTGATTCAATTATAGTGTATGTCCGAAAAGTAATGTCAATGAGTCGATTAAAAAAATATTATTCATCAGACCAGTACAACACAATAAAAATATAAAAATAGGCTCCTGCTTCATCGACACATCGCTTCCAGCGAGATATCGAGGCACTGAAGGCGTCGCGGTATGCCTTCTCCCGCATGTCCTTTAGAGCCTTGCTGGAAGCCTCTTTGACTTTGTCAACTTTCCCGAAGTGATGTCCTTTTATGGGAGTTTCCAAGCGCGGAAACTGGAAGCGCGGAGAGAAGACTGGGGTGCCACGTCAGGGCTACAGGGCGGCTGGAGAACCGTTGGCACTGTTTAGTCGGCCAGGAAGCTGGTCACGAGGAAGGCGGGTGCCTTGTCATGGTGGCGTTTCCAATCGCCCTTGATGTCAAACAGGGCGCGGTGAACCCTTACTTGAATCTTTTGAGCACTTACACGTGCAATTTAGCGTTGATGGTTGTACCATGCGGTACAAGCTCATGGTGGACGAGCCCCCTGATATAAAAGAACACAATTGGCATGGTCTCGACCTTTGACTTTGACTCTGGCCCTCTTGAGGCAAGGGAACACCGAGCTGTGCCACTGCCTTTTCGTTTTGGGGTCGTACTCAGACACCCAAGTGTCGTCGCATGTGATGACATTGTCTCAGAAGTGGGGGCCACTTTCACACAAGTCCCAAAGTTCCTGGCCCGTTTCAACTCGGCGCTATCTTTGGTCGTCCGTGAAGACTTAGGCCACAATCCGCACACACTTTTTGCATCTGCAAATTATTCGTCATGATGTCGTGAAAAGCATTTTTGAAATTTTTACTGCATGTGCCCCTAAAGGAACACTCAAACGATGGTCTGCGTTCAAAAAATCTCTCCCACACGTCACATTCTGGTAGGTGGTGTTCGTTGACAGCCGCCCAGCTCAGGCTTCATTGCTGGCCTCTTCACGGCCTTCTAAATAGGCCTAGTGCCATCGGTGTACTTGACTTTCCGGCAAACGATTATCACCAAAGGCCGTCTTCATCATAGGAAAAGTTTTCAGTGCAGACTTGCCAAGTTTCACGCAAATCTTGATGGCAGTACTTTGTTCCAACGAGCCCTGAATTACAGCTTGCACGGGAAATGAAAACGAGTTTCACGGAAAAACCTGTCCTTACTCTCCAGATGGTCGCAGACGACTGAGGTACTGGGCGTTTGTCAGCTAACTTGCCCCTCCACGAATCCCAACCGGTCCGAGCGCACTGCGACGTATAGTCGCTTTATATCATAATCACTGACATAACTTTCGGACAAACCCTGTGTATACCTCACAACAGCTGCATCTCCATCGCTCTGACAATGTCTCAGAGAAGAGGCTCGCAAAAATAGAATGTCGGGAATAGTTGCATTGAATCCAACCCTACGAAATTTTTCTTCTAAAGTGTTCTATTAATGCGGAAAAGCGGCGGCATGACAGGAAGAAGTGTTCTAGAGTTTCATCTTCACCACAGTATGAGCACAAGAAGGAGGGCGCCAACCAAATAGATGCAGCTAATAGCTTAATGCAGGTATTCGACATCGGAGTTTCGTCAACAGAGCTTCAACTTTGCTATTAGGGCAGCAGTTTCTGTTCCCAAGAAATAGGAGGTGTGGCTAATAAATTAAATTTGTTGGCGATAAGTTGTAAGAGTTTTCTATAGCGCACAGGTATCTTTGCAAACGATTATATAAAGTGTGCATGCCGATGTCTGAAGGAAAAAAAAACGCAATGTCGTCGGCGTATACACGTGTGTATGTAAAATTAGGTCAAGGTATAGCGCTTAGTATTAAGTTCAACAATAGAGGTGAAGTGATAGTTCCTTGTGGAAACCCACGCAACTTTCCACATCTACTTCAAGAAAAAAACAACTTTCAAGCAGCAATAAAATTCTCTATCAGTGAAAAAATGCTAAACCATTCGATTATATAATTTCGAAATTTAAGGTTTTTAAATCGATTAAATGAAACTTCGTGTTGCACACTGCGATCGGCTTTTAATATATGTAAGTTTACTAGATCTGTGATTTGTTTCCGGCCTCGTGTTAGTTTCTTGTTGTAGTCCTGGCAACCTATGGCTCGTACACACACTGAAGAATCGGCAAAGCATCGACTGCGTTTAAAAAAATGCAATAGCAGCTATATTAAAGTAAGGATATTCTCACAATGGTGAGTGATGAAACTTAAGGGCTATAAAAATTTATAAATGAAATTATAGTGGTAAACAACAACCGCAAAAAAGAACAAGAATAATGAAATGCGAAATAAGCAAATAAAAAGAAAAGCAAACAAGTTTAGCACCACGAGTTTAAGATTGCTGGAATGGGGAAGTACCGCACAACGGAGCTATCGTCCTTGTGTGTGAATATCAGAGTCGAAGCTCCAACAGCAAGAAGGGGAATCTGAGCGCAAATGCTCAGGTCAAGTGAAAAGAGGTGATTTCAAAAAATCATCTTCAACGCAATGAAGAGAGCTCTCTGCTTCCTCTTCTTCCTCCCTGCAAGCGCATTCTTGGAACGCAGGGTTCCTCCGGCGTCCACTCAAAAGATCAATGGAATCGCACGGGCGCGCATCGAGGCCTCGTTCCCCGACTTCGGCTGCCGTGCGCACTAAAGAAAATGCGAGAGCCTCGAGAGTTCTGCAGCAATGCTTGTGTGCGCTCAGGAGCATGGACGAAAGCATGCTTAATTACTGTAGCCCACAGATGATGAAGGACGATGGTTAGATGGCTCTTGCTGTGCGGCTTTTCTGTTTTCGTCGCATGTGATTCACATGCTACCATTTTGAGATAGCATTATGTATGACGTATTAACACAGCAGTCAACTGCAATGTTGACAGTGCTTGCTGCGGAGAGATATTTTTAGTACTAAATTCAATGTTGAAAACAGTACGTGTGCTCATTGCCGAACCCGCACTCACATATATATGTATAGTTTGAGTATCTCCTGACGACGGCAAACAACGTTAGCTTTGTTGTTTTGTCCAGCTACGTGGCATTTGCATATTTTTGAACTCTGTCTAAAATCAACTGATACGCGCGGTATATATATATATATATATATATATATATATATATATATATATATATATATATATATATATATATATATATGCCTCTCTAGCAATTGTTACGAAAGTGTGGATGTCTGATTATCCATGAAATTACTTCTCTCCACCTTCGAGCTTTCCGCCGGACTATTACGTCAAAATGTTGACTTTGCTTCGACTTCCGGACAAATTCGACTTCGCCCTGCCATCTGCTAGCCGCCTGGTTAGCTGACATGGTAGAGCGGCTGCCCCGGAAATGCGGTGGTCTCGCGCTCGAGTCCCGGACTAAACGGAATTTTTGTTCAACTGCGAGGCTTTTCTTTCAAAGAACCCGTATGGGTTTCCTGCGTGGCAATTGCTACGAACGGGTGGATGTCTGATTTTCGCGTTACTATATATATATATATATATATATATATGTATATATATATATATATATATATATATATATATATATATATATATATATACATGTAGGTGTGTGTGTGTGTGTGTGCGTGTGTGTGCGTGTGTGTGTGTGTGCTCTATTTCATACTCACCAGTTATTCACTTGCCATTTACGCGTCGACAACTGCGGTCTAGAACCGACACACACACAATTTGGGTTCGACATACTAGTACACTTGTTGCCTACTGTATTCCCAAAAGCTTCATGAGCTTTACTGCTGCATTCCTGCAAGAATTAGTATCTTGTAAGGCATGCGATCTCTGTTAGCATTTCTACACGCGTTGATTCACTTCTGTGCTCCAACAGCGTTGAAGAGAAGGCACCACGGCCAAATTTATCCCTGCGCTTCTGGGGTCAACGAGGCACATTTCCATGCAACTACTTAAAAGGGCAAGAGTGATAAGTTGAGCGCCACCGGACGTTACAATAATTCGTGTGTACAACGGTATAGTTGAAATATGCGCAATAAAAATATTATACATAGTTACAAAGAACTGACGCCATCGTCGGGGTCACTTGTGTTTCAGTAGTTGCTTTTTATTTTTTTTGCTTAAATCCGTACTTAAGCGTAGTGGCAACACGAAGCCTAAAACAAACTATGCACGCTTTCACTGTTGACTCCTGCGCGCCGGCAGATAACGCCACCGCCGAGTTTCCCGTTCGTTTACAGGTGCCCCATTTTTGTCGACCGCTTCACCCTGGAAAAGGTCACTGTACAAAAGTTGAAGCTACACTTGACAAAACGTCACTGAGAGTATGCTTTTGTTTGCGCTATCTTACTGTCCTGCCCTACGGGCAAGGAAAAACTATCGTTGACACTGGCGGCTTCCGGTGAGCGTGATAGTCGGAAGTTTTAGCCTGGTTTAACCCGATAACTGAAGTTAAAACAACATTTGCCTTTTTGTTTAGCGAGCCTATTGCGATGTGAGTGAAGAAAAAAAATTAAGAGATCGGCGCCAGAAACTTCACGGTCTCCACGAACACCAGTGAAACTCCCAGTCTTTTGGTATATGCCTCGTTATAGTGATTATTGCTTGCTTTCACAAGCCAACTCACCCAACATAGCCGTCTCGTTAGAAACCCTGGAAAATAAAGGCCCAGTGATGACACAGTAACTTTCTAAGTAAACTTCTTTAGTTATTAGGAAAGTGTATTGACGTGAAAAGGGCACGGTTTCGTGGAGAACGCTACCATAAAATGCAGACCATGTCTCCTTTGTGGAAAATTGGCGAAATCCCTTTAATTTGAACAAGACTGTCAATTAGCAGCGCAGTAACTCATTCTTGCCTTTAATAAGTTGATGAGCTTCAGTGCAGCTCGGATACTTACAAATGGTGGGTATCGCGCAATAAAGATGTAAATATTAAAGTTCGATTCACGATGTTATTGAGACGTATACTGGATCCTGAATACTACCTTTCCCTTCACCAATATGCAATGCCTACGGCAGTTGAAAATGCTCGAAATGCTCGAACGATAGCGTGTGATATGATAAATAAATAACTAAATAAATAAATTGCATTAACTAACAGATTTATTCAGATTAGCGTTTTTGCAAAAGTGCGACAAGTGCTCTTTAAACATTTGTAAAAAATGTTTTTAAAGGTGCCAATATTTCTAATTTACTAGTTTCGTGGTTGCTTGCTGTTTAAAAGAAATGTGCAGTGCCATGCCATGGACGTCACGCAAAACGCATGGGAACATCGATCGTTGAGTAAAAATCAAATATGGTTCATGTTTTTTTCTCTATTTTTTTTTTTGTAAAATGATAGAGCCTCGGCCTCACCCAACATATAAAGCTGTTTCTGCGCATCCTGATTCTTTGCACTGCAGACATAGGGATCTAATTTTTTCCCTTTATTTTTTTTTTCGTACCATAAACCACCGACCATTTCTAGGAGACGCCGCGTTCTAGCCGTGTATCGTGCCATCCCTAGCTCCCTACCGCTCTCCGTTGCTTGACCGCTCTCCGTTGCTCGTAACCCACTGTAACATAACTGCTGAATTTCGGTCTGCTCTGATATGTTCTTCAAATATACCAGTGCACTAGTTTCTTTGGTAGCGTGACAAGGCATACGTGATTGAGGGATTAATTATCTTATTTTTTTTTTGATGAGCACTTGGGCTTCCTGTGCAGACTTTTCTAGTTACACTGCGGTCGCCTTCTTTCATGTGTCTAAATGGAGTTACCTGTCGGCTAAACCTGGCTTCAAGATTCAGGCTAGTTCAAGCTGCGAACGGTCCTAGGGGGCTCTACAAACGCTTCAGCGTGCCAAAGAGAAAGGAGTGCTGACCACAAGTTTTATTTTCCTGCGCAGATGACTCCAAGAGACGAATTGGGCCGATAAGAAAAGGCGAAAACGCTCACCATATTGATGCAGAAATGATAATTGCTGTTATGCCATAAAAAATAGTTCACAGAAGGCACAAGAAAAGCCGCAACATGTTACTATCACTACCAATGGGAGTGTGGAATGACTGCAACAAGTTTCAGGAAAACGTCGCATGATTCTAAAGCACTCGCAACATTTTGCGACTCGGTAATAAGAAACGTGGTTTTTGTTTCCAAAACCAAGCAAACTACACGCACGAACAGGATGATGACGTGGGCTTGTTGGCCAGGCATATTGCATTGGGAATAAGTGTATCGCAACGCCATGACCTGGTCACAAGAAAGAAACGCTAAAGTCTGTCATTTGTTCTTGTGCCCATGTTATGGTGCTGCGCTACATTTCACCGCAGTTCTTTATGTAGCACACGTACGGTCTTTCTCTTTCTCACACAAATGTCGTTGCATGCATCCTATAGCATTCTGCAAATCAACAGCTCTCTCATGAGTGCCGGTTTTGCACGGTGGAATAACTTGGAGCGCAGCTTAATGAGGTCGTCCAGACCATTAAATGGCTGCCAAGGGCAAGGACTTTGAGCGAACAAGCTAGCCGATGCACGCAGGGATGATTGAAGCATAGTCAGCTTCTACAGCCTTCACTTCAGTCTGGAATGAGTTGCCTACACTAAAAAGTAAAAAGGGAACAGAAGAGAAGAGAAAGAAAGTTGTGCATGCAGAGACCTCTTGCGTCACAGGCACCTCTGTAGGTTCAGCTTTTGTGTTCTTTTACATGGTGCTTTTATTTCTAGTTCTTTTGTTCTGCAGGCAAGTTATGCCGTAGCTCGGACCACTCTGTTTGAAGGGTGCTCATTATCAAGGGGCACTTCGGTCGTTGGAGAATGTGGCTGCCGATCAACTCTCCAAAGAAATAACAGAGTCGACTTGCCCAAGGCAGCCTTGAGTGCTTCAATTACTAGTGCCTCGCAGCCAACCACTAACTACTTACTCCGTGACCTTCACCTGCAAGCGATGGTCGTGCAAGGAGGGTTTTGCTATGAATACGCTTTCACTCACTTGTTGTCTGCTCCACTTTTTCTTTTAGATTTCTCGGACATAATAAAGGAATGCATGTGATCCTTTGAAGATATTGTCACCAAAACCAGGAACAAATTTCTTTTTGTACACGCAGCAGCAGAGTTGATAGGCGGAATTACGTGTGCGTGATACGCGATAAGATAAAATCTCTACGCAAGCACCGTCTCTCCACCTATCTGTGGTAGGCATGCCGGGAAATCAATGCTTTCGCCTATCGTCATCGGGTACTGTTCTAAAGCGTAATATCAAATCGTTCTTAGGAGCAGGTAAAGTTGGGAGAGTTAAGACGACCGCATTGTTTGACACACAGATAAAAAAAAAAAGAAACGAGAGCTTTCTCATCAGCATCGTCACGTACGGGACCCCATACGTTGACATGAAGAACAGTCAACGAGACAAAGTAAGCGCCCTCATCAGAAAATCATACAATATTGCCTTGGGCCTGTCCCCCTCCACGTCCGCAGCGAAATTGCTCAAAATGGGAGTCCACAACACGTGGGAAGAGGTCGTGGAAGCGCACAACGTCAACCAACTGGAGAGACTAAAGCTGACAAAGACGGCAAGAGCCCTGCTGCAAGATCTGGGCTACCAAGTCGAGGATGAAAGGCACCTGCCTCTGCGTATCCCACACGAAATCGGAGACAAGCTACACATAAGTACCATTCCCAGAAACATGCATCCCGAGTACGACAAGGAAAGGAGACAGGCGAGAATACAGGCGCTCAAGCGCATACTCGAACGCACCAACAGCAAAGAAGAAAACGTTAGATATACGGATGCAGCTGCGCACAGTACCAACGACCGATTCGCAATCAGCGTGGTCGACGAGAAGGCGAACAACTTATAGCCACATCCATACGTGCCAAGGACGCGAGCACAGCGGAAGAGGTGGGCATAGCCCTGGCCATCGCAACGTGCAAGAAGGCCATGGTTACCGTGGTGACGGACTCGCAAGAAGCATGCAGAAGGTATATGAACGGAAGGATTGGAAAGGCAGCACTTCAGGTCTTGAACAACACCAAGATAGACGCAGCACAAATCCTCTGGACGCCGGGACACGAGCCTCTCGTGATGAGCCAGGCAGCGCACGCCGCGGCTCGAGATCATGCACGCCGAGCCATCTCCGACGCGCAGAGAACACGTACCAACGGCTTTGACGAGGATGACGAACGGATATCCAAGAAGTACTCGGATATCTTGGTGCACTACAGGAAGCAGAGGTGTCGCTACCCGCCGGCGCATAAGACGATGAGTAGGGACCAAGCGGTAACATGGAGAAGACTGCAGGCTGGAACCTACCCACACGGAACACTGCTGCACGCCATGTACCCGGGCATCTACGGGCGAGACTGCAAGTTCTGCCCGCCGGACACGCCCAACACCTTGCGCCATATGGTGCTTCGGTGCAGGAATAATCGAGAAGCACCACCATCATCATCACCACCAGGCGATATCATGCACGAAGAGGGGGATTCAGAAGAAGAATTGGAAGACCAGTGGGAGGCTCTGCTGGTGACGCAAGACCCTGACAGCCAGCTGAGGTTGGTGAACAGGGCTCGGGCGGCGGCAGCGAGCCATGGCTACCTGGACTGAGGAGGCCACCCACCTATGGGCTCAAGAAGCCTGGTCTCACAATAAAGTTTATTTCTCTCTCTCTTTCTCTATATCGCGTCCTAGTTTTTTGATGACGTACAGCTTTACTGCGCAGACAAATTAACGATGCAATCAGTAATTAGATTTTAATAACAATCCACATCACCAACGCATAGCCAACGATAATGTTATGGCACCCGGACATTTACCTACGTGGAAATTAAAACACTTTCGCGACTCAGTGACGACTCTGTAGATGTAGCAGCGTCGAAACAACAGCCAAGACTCCCTATTTATTTCTGGCCATCGCGATGGAGCGCTAGTATCGGTCCGCCTCGGTTAGTCCGGCCGTGCTGTGTTGTTGCTCAATCACGGTGTAGAGATTGCACTTTTACAGACAGTACACACCAGTACAGACGGTAACCTGCCGCGTTGGTCAGCTGTATAAAACCCGAACACCCACTGGATGTAACATATCACGGAAAATAAGACATCGTAATGTGGCTGCAAAGAAGACACTGCAGTTACGTTAGTACAAAACTGCTTATTTCACAGTGACAATATTATCGGTCCTCGTCAACTCTCACTGGTGGCTCGGCGTCTGTGCCTAGTGCTTCTGAGCACTAAGTCACGTGTAAGATTCCCGGCCGTGATGATGACATTCTCATCGACGTGGAATGCAAGAACTGTCGTGTACCGCAATTAGGTAGCAGGTTAAAGAAGCCCATGATAAAAACTAATCTTGAGATCTCCGCTACGACGTCCCACATTACACACGACTGTGTAAATTCTGAGCTCTAAAACTCACACTCAAAACCTCACACCGATGCTTCTTTTTATGTGCATAATTATTCTGTAAAGAGAAACAAATAAAAGCGTTCAGCTCTGTATTTTGCAAATTTCTGTCGCTGTTTTGTTATTCACAGGTGCTTACTCGCAACCAACAATCCCGAGAGCAAGGGCAAAAAATTGACTCCAACCCGGGATGCCAGAAAACTCTTTACTAAGCACACCTTCTCGTGCAGTGTAGATTTTGTATTGTAGGTTTTTATACTGCACGATAAAGCGCGTACACAATTTTGAGACGGTAGATTTTGTAAACATTGTAAATTAAATCTGTTATAGACTCTAGTACATGTTTCATACCAACATGGGTTTGGAATGGCGAATAAGAATAGACTACGAATTCCACCCTATTGACCTTCAATCATTAATAATATTGTGAATCCACAAATGAAGTGATTAATTCGTGCGTATAGAAAATTGTCTAGTATAGGAAGTTCTGAACGCAGCTGATGCTTGTATTAGAGCAATGTTGGTATCCCGCACTGCAAAAATGCAGGTCGATGGAGATGAACATCGCATGAAGTTATTAAAATTCCAGAAACAATACGTAGTTGTGTGTCGGCTAGTTGATTATAGTTCATGGATGCGAAGTTGTGCTGCATAGCTTTCACTGGACATATATGTCGATTGATCGTGTGAGTGTGCGTGTGATCACGTTTTCTTCGTGTATCCTTTTAGAACTAGGTAAGCAAAACTTTGTGTCAGAAGCAAGGAGAGTCACATTCTTGCACACACCCTGTGCTTAGAAATAGAATGCTAGGCTGCAGAATATTTTACAGAATCTCCGCAACTTTACGGATAATACTGGTCCGCTTTTGATGCCGCGCAAATTAAGAGTAGTGTGATTCTGCTGACACTAATTGCAGCGCGTCTGTAAAACAAAATGCATGGTTGAAATTGTAAAAGAACAAACTTCCCATGAGCTCAAAGCGCGCCATTTCAGAATTTATTCCCGATACTTTTCTGTAAAAACGCGTGAGACTGTATATCGAACGAAATTGAAAAAAAAAGTTCTTTTGTAGATGGCACCGCAGGATTTCAGTGTATAACCGAAATTTGCTGTGAGGTCATAGTGAGGGGCCCTTTAAAAATATTAACACGTGTACTTATCTTTATCGGCCGACCACGGTTGGCCGCCTAACAAATGTTATCGCGCAGCGCAGGACGCGCCTGCATGTAAAAGAAGTTTCTGGAATGTTATCGATGGTTCCGTACACTGTCTTTTACCGCAACTTGTTTAATCTGATTGCGTGTATGCGCGACGCGAATACTGTAGAACTTTCTGGAAGACACGCGGGTCCCATCGGTTAATCTGGAACATTCGACGACTGATCCATAAAAGCCGACGCGCTTGACCCGCTGATCAGATTTTTCGACGATCGCCGACTATGTTCGCCGCTCTCGTTGTGCTATAAGAGTAGCCTGTTTTGTGGGCACAGGTTCGCCCAATAAAATATAGTTTTGCCTTTCACAGTATTGCTACTGTGTTCTTAACGTCACCACCAAGTGACAATATGTAACTCGATAGAAAATAATTATTGCTTTTAGATGATTGAAATTCAATACCGGCACAGTATACTATATGCACTGTAGGAAATGTTGCTAAAAAAAAACACACATTTTACATCTTTTCTTCACGTAGTAAAATAATGAAAGACAGGCCACATCACGAAGCTTTTAACAGATTTAATGTGAAATCACCATAGCATGAAAATGACAGAAAAACAACAGACGTTTTAGGCATTTTTGCATGTAAAATAGATCAGGCGCCATGGTGATGAAGGCTAGAGAAAGGGCCTGTAAAATCTGGGCTGTTTCATGGCAGCTGCGGCTGTACACGCCGTGCGTGATACTTGGCTTCGTCGAGCTCTTTTTAGTTTATAAATCACTGCATTGAAAATGTTTAGCTAATTTTCATCGCATAAGTTCGGCAAAGGACGCAGACAATGACAATTGTTTCTTTTTGTTGAGGCAGATTACAGAGAATCTGTGTAAAGTAATGCGTAACTAAACTTGTGAAAACATAAGCAGAAAGTTCTGCTCAATGACAAAAACATGGAATCTGGCCGCTTCTTTACAATACCTTACTGGAATTTTTTCTTCGAGTGCACTATCTACACGGCCTGGAAGATTTGAGTCCGGTGTGCTGTATAAATTCCACAATCATCACCAAACAGTAGTCGACAAACTTGACTCATAAGACATTGATACTAACATGTATAGAAATTATGTACCACAGATATGGCAAGCACCGCGATGGATGTATACCCACGTGTCTTAAGTCATCCGCAGTAAGTGATCAAGACGAAAATGACTTTAATAAAGCAAAAGCATCCTATGTCTACTTTCCCAAGACACAAAGCGGCAGAAATACCTGTCAGAAAAAAAGTGTTGTTAAAGCATGTAAAAAAATTACAATAATGATCGTAAGTATAGGATGACTTGTAGAGTTGATGTATACTACAAAATAGTAAACAGGCACTACAGAGGCACGAATATCAACGAAATTATAGTACAGCAAAGGGATAGTGAAAGCAATAATGGAAGAGTACCGTTTAGTACACTGAACAAGCGTATAGACTTCTGGAGCCTGAGCCTGTTAACCAAAGCCCCATGCTCGATATTCAACTTAACATGCAAAATTTCTCCAGCCACTCATGCGCATTTTGCACAGACAGTTGCTGTGAAAGAGAGACACAGAGAGCCACAGCTCAGAAAAAGCCATTGGTGATATTTTGTCACCGGTACATTTTTCGTCTTAGCATCGAAGCCCAGATAGCTAAACATCCAGATTGCTTCAGTTCGTATCTTATTGTAATTTGTAGAGCGACCAATGTTAAACAGGGGCTGGCAAGTTTGAAGGCGTCAATAAGCGCTGCAGTCTCGGAAATTTTCATCTGATTTATGGAATGCGTTTAATCTAGGAAGGTGGGCTCTCATGGTGAGCATCGATGAGAATCGATTATTTAGTTTTAGCGGTTCAGTTGAACGTATTTAAGCCGCTTTTCGGCAACATGTGAAGGCCCATGCTCTTTAGACATGAAATCCCTTCGCATGGCTCCACTCTAGATTTTAAACTTAGTAATATTTGTTAATAAGGACCATTCCTGTTGTTTTACAGCCCGAATTCACAGAAGGCTATCATGCTTTACCTTTCTGCACATTTGAAACTAGTAAAGAGAGGAATTGCCACCCTTTGCCAAGAATACACACTCGTAGCATAGTGTCCCAACATAATGCAGGCTAATTTTAACAAAAGATTGGCGAGGCGTTTTGCAGCCGGCTATCCGTGCTCCGTCTTGGAAGTTGTCTGGGAGACCGTCCTGAAGAAGGGGAAGGGCACTAGACGTAAGAGGACCGTCTCGGCCCAAGAAGGATGAGGCCCGAACAGGTGTCCTACGTCCGGTAGATGACCAACATGAATACGGTAGCCAGTGGCTATGGCTTTGTTGGTGCCGCGTGAACTCGCTGGTATATGCTATATGCACCCGCATATAATGCGGGAACAGAAAAGGTGAATTCCAAAAGAAGCGCGCCAGGCGGTATATGAAATGCGCAACCGGCGTTAGTCATCTCATTCTACTGTCGTGTCGGAAGGCCTGCATAGGCGAAGCTGAGCGGTGCCTTAACGACTAAGCACGAGGCAACGAACTGTCCATTAAGATTTAAGGCAATGGACGTCCGCCCACAGATGGCATCGCTTGCATACTTCGGTCCCGCGAGATTATGATTCTTTACAGAAGCGCAGAAACTACTGCACGCGAACTTTGGGAAGCCTTCCGCATGAAGCAAGGAAAAGAAAGCCCCGATTGCGTCAGTGACACGGATCAGGATGATGATACTGTGTTTAATGGCAGAAGCCCACTTTAGGCGATAGGGCACGAACCAGATGGTAACAGGATAAAGAAGGTACACTTTACGCGCCGATACTATGTATACCTGAAAATTGTTGAAGAGCGGACTAGAGTGATGCTTTTGTTTGTCTATTTGGAATTGAAATGCAAATTTTATAATTTTCCTTTGCTGTGAGAAACTCATGGGCATACGCATTTTAGTGTACGTTTCCTCTGATATTCTGGATGCGTAATACGACAGTTGTCAGTGTAGCGCCCGTTGGTATGCAGTCTTGCGTACTTTGTGTTGGCATTTAGTTGCGCTACAATGGCGCCACCAAAAATAATAAAGGAACATGATGAATAAACTTAGATCTTACGGAGTCAGGTATTGGATTGGATTGGATTTTCTTCTTCGATGGCGCGTACCCACTGCGGGGATTGGCCATGATTTGGATGGTATTAGGAACATGTTGGTAGTACAAAAACTGGTAAAAGTGTAATGTGGACAGAGAAAAAAAGAATGTTTGAAGAACTTAAGGAAAACATCTTGAAACAACTGTGAATTCCTCCACGGCTGAGCAGATATCCCTGTGGTAGTTGCCAAGAGAGGAGGCTCCTAGAGAAAGGATATTTAAAATGGACAAATTTAAACCAAGTTGCGCGAACGTTGGTTCTAAAATGTTTTTTTTTCTTAAAGCGCAAGAACGGCGGCAGAATAGGAAAAAAAATTATCGATGGTTTATCTACTGCACAGAATGGGCGCAGAGGGGAGGGTGCCAGGCCAGTCCGTGACGATAAAAGTTTAATAATGGCGTTCGACAGCATAACCGGGTAAAATTATTGCAGTTTTTCTGGTGTGAAAGGAATTTTGGTGCCAAGAGAATAAGATGTATCGATATTCTGAATAGTTTGTTATCGCTGGATTCAAAAAGTCTAGAGCAATTGCATATCTCCTCTATCTATTAGTAGTTAGGTAAGCTTTTGCCGGAAGTAATGATAGTACAGGTCCATTGAGGGCTGCTCTCGCGAGTTTGTCGGCCATCTTGTTCATGTATAAGCTCCTACGACCAGGCACCCAAAGTAAACTGATCAATGAACTTCATTTCATTCATGGGATATTGGCCTAGCGTGAAATAAAGCACTATCGGCAGTGTCTTCTTCTCTCCCCATGTTCTTTCTCCTACAACACCTACGAGTGATGTGTTTGGAACCAGATGCACCCGTTTCTGGAAAATGAGCCTCCCGTTTTCACTTTGTGTCCTTTCTGAATGTGCCCGCGAAGTGTTTGAATTCCTTCTCTTCAGTCGTTTCCCTGCTCGACGTGGAGAAAAAAGAGGCAACAAAGCTTCCTGGACGGCACGGCCAGGATGAGGTTGTACCTGCGTGATAGGTTTCGACACTTCTTCCTGTGGGGTTTTCAGGGAGAAGCTTAATGAAGTCGTGTCTCTGGAAAACACCAAACGAAGCAAGCAAGCACCGCAGTGCTTGGTATGTCTCTCTGTTAGCCGTCTGCGGCACATAGGGGGCACAGACTACAAGAGAGAGAGAAAAAAGAACATGTTTCAAACAATATAAAATATTAAAGGTTGTCTTCGCCATGACTCCCTCTAGGTTCGCAACCACAACTTATTGGATCCCGTTCTTTGCTTGTTCTCGTAATGTGGCCTTTCCGACAACTCTTCAGAAGTGTAACAAAAAGCTCGTCAATCTGGACTTAGGTATACAAGGGAAAGGACCGTACGAAAGTGTGGTTCGAGAAGTTGGAGTGAGGGTGTGGCTTGATGATTGCGAAAGTGGCAAGCACCAATTTTGCTTTTAAGGATACGTTTTGAGACCGCGTCTACGTCACTAAACCCATTGGCTAAGAAAGTGAGCTGACTAATTCCCACAGACCAACTACCAGGGACACCCCTTCGCTGAAAGTATAGATGGAGAACAGTAAAACAGGCACGTAGGAAGACATCCTAGCTAAAGTGGTCCTGCTAGCTTATCAAAAGTAATGAATTTCAAAAGCAATAAGCGGAAGTCGGGCCTGCCAAGCATGTTAGGAGCAAGGTGACGAGGCCTCGAAATGATGTAGATGGTTAGGCTGAGTGCGATTGTTTCCCGAGTGTGATAGTTTTAGTTGCCATACGTGGCCAGCTAAAGGATTTGCTACTATCGCGGCTGGCGTCAATGTACAACACTTTTTTTTCGTTCTGTCGCTGGGATAGCATTCGAGAATGCATTCCTTTCTGTCGATCCTACGGTTCTCAAGGAATCGACCTAGATTGAAGGCCAGATAAAATTTAGAAAGAACACGGTTATTCATTCCCTGTAGGAAACAGTCAATACTCAAATACCTGTCAGCCGTCTCTTTGAGAAAACTGCGCTGAGATGAAGCGAGCCTAAAGTAGCATGCGGACGTCATTTTTGCAGAAGGTGTGACTACTCATTTTATTGGGTGAGTGAGCCGATTTAGAAAATCTCTAAAAATACCCGTACTCCCGACAACCGGCGCCCGAAAGACAAAATTAACAGACTTCTTCAGTGGTGTTTCCGGCTGTGAAATAATTTACTTTCCGCTTACAGCAGAGTTCCCACTGTGGGCACCGCCATATTTCAAATAATAAATTCTTCCTTATGCACTCAATATCGCCCTTGTTAGCTACAGTATCACCTTTTGTGGCCTCCATCCACAAATGCCAACCTTCTCAAAGTGTATGTGTGTGGCAGAAAATATGGCACCCATTAATAACTGCCGAACATTCACCTTGGAGCAGTTGTTAGCGCGTCCAGTTCCAAAGTGCTGATCGCCGCAGGTGTATGAGTTCGAATAGGACTGCACCTGGAGGTCAAAGTTGCAATTCTGTGAACTTCGCTCTGGGGTGAAGTATGACGCGGAGGATAAGAAGGTGGCCTGAGGTGGGTTACTTGGTGATGACGCCTACCTAGCGGAAAGGACAGAGTGCCGGAGGCAGACGGCAAGTTCAGCTCTCAGCTGCAGTAAAAATGTCTGCGCCTCCACATGGTTTAAACAGTGTGCACTATAAACATCTAAGCATGGACAGCCCACTTACTGTATTGCGCAGGAAAAATGGCCTATCCATTCGATCCACTTGAAAAGTGCTGGTGCATAACAATGCCTAGCACATTGTTGAGCCATCTCTGCAGGCAGCACTCTAAAATGTTTCTGCAAGGTCTCCTTTTCTCTTTTCATGTTGCACCATTGAAAAAGAAATGACAGAGAATTACGTTCTCGTGCGTGATTCGTGGAATAAAAATACGCTCGCTGTTTTCCCGCAGATCGTGAAGTAACGCAAAAACCGCGCCTTGGACTGTAATTTCTATGTTATTACCTGAGGCATATTGAATAGCTGCCCGCATAAGCCTGAACTTACCATAGAAGTACTGTGTATACGAGAGTAATGCAAGAAGAATGAGCGCCAAATTTTGAATACGCGACAGAAAAAGTTACAGTGCCGTTTTACTTCGTGAACGCGAGTGAAGCGCAAGCGTATGGGTGCTATAGCGCAGACGACGCTATCGGCCCTCGGTGTGCTTGAAGCCCGTTCTACCCACATCGTAGATGGTATTAAAGACAGGGCACGCATGGCCGCGCCATACGCAGCAACCGCCGGAGTAGAAAGCCCCGCTGTAACCATTCGCTTACTATACAAATTACCTGGCGTGGTGTCAGCGCGCACAGGCAAACGTGAACAATATACACTCGATGACCGCGGATACTCGCTGTCAAAACGCTGGTGCGAGGGATCGCGGTAGCAGCAGTGAGTAAAGTGACCTTCGTGCTGTCTATCGCTTCAACGCAAACTGAGCGGTGAGAAAACATGCACGCATAGTTATGAGCCGTCGGCCCGCCTAGTTTGGGCGCCCAAAGCAGGTCGCTTTCAAAGTAAGGCCTTTCTCCTCCGGGACGCTTCGCCTTATTTCTCCATCCCCACTTCGCTTAACGTTGAGTGGGACCCTCGTAGCAGGCGAGGGTGTCGCTTGAAGAACCTGCTTTTGGAGGCCTTTAGGTAGAGGGTATAGCTGAATGGAA
Source organism: Dermacentor variabilis (assembly GCF_050947875.1). Taxonomy (NCBI): domain Eukaryota; kingdom Metazoa; phylum Arthropoda; class Arachnida; order Ixodida; family Ixodidae; genus Dermacentor; species Dermacentor variabilis. Next base: position 116,740,984 of record NC_134570.1, read on the forward strand.
TTGATATCGATGACTACGAACGAGTAGAGCTGTATAGGATCGCACTCATCAAGGCGCAGCTGCTACCTTTCGAAAGTGGGGTGACATCCAAGCCACCCGCCCAATAGCTATATTTACGCAGCTATGGTCCACAACATAGAGATTACTCCTTTACTTCATTGAACACACTTCTCATGTTTTATGTCGCAACGCAAACTTTCTCAATCAATAAAAAAAAGTCGCAATTTCGCCCCAAAGGCGAATCTTCGATTGAAATAGCAAATTAGTAGACATCTTTAATATGTAACGATAGTAGGTTTATCGGCCGTAGAAACTTGTAAACATTCACTTACTAACTAAACTAACAAGCATGGTGTCACGCGCGCACAAGGAAACATGAACACACCTCACTCGATGGACACGCACGTTCGCTGTCAAAACGCTAGAGAGAAAAAACGCGGCAGCAGCAGCGAGCGAACTAGCTTTCGTGGAGCCTCTCGCTCTAGGACAAGCTAAGGGGTGGGAACAAAGAGCACGCAAAGCTATGAGCATTCGGCGCACTTTGTCCTCCTTGCCGATCGCTTTCAAGGCAAGGCCCGCGATGCCGCGCACGGCCGCGCCATACGCAGCGGCTGCCGTAGCAGAACGCTCCCCCTCCCTCCCCTCTCCCGGTGCCTTGCGCAGACGGAAGACAGCGCCCTTTCTCCCCGCTTTCCTCCCTTGCGACCCCGAGATTGAGCCACCAACCTCGGTTTACCGCACATAGAGCACACAGCACGCGACGACGATGTCATCGCCCTTGAACTTTACACGGAACATCACGGCGACGGCGACGGCAGAAGTGTGCCTGGAGTGCCCACATAATTGCTTTCTCAACAAAGCAGCATGGGTAGACACTGAAACACAAAAAAACTGACATAAAGGCCGAACCGATGTTTAGTAGTGAGTGAGACCCAGGCTATCAAAATCACCATTCTAAATCTTTCAGCACGTGATTGGGCAGACGGAGATGACGACATATTCGTATGCAGAAGCTGCGACAGCAGTCACATAGACAGAATAACCCAAGCGAACGAAGCCCATGCAATTCAGCCTGGACGGCTCGCCACGAACTACCAGGGAATTATGCAACCAATTATACAGGGTGTACCAAGATTTAATAATCTGCAAATGCCACGTAGCTGGAAAGAACGAAGGTAGTGTTTGCCGTCGCTTGTAGATACTTAAATTTTTTGATCCATTCCGCCTAGAGAAATAATTAGTCTTAATAGTTTAATAAGCTTCACAAATATTATAATTAGGTGAAAAGTGGTAATGAGCAAGTTCTAGGGCAACGTGAAAAGCCCCCAATACAATTTTCTGTTGCTCAGTACGCGCTACTTAAAAGTGCCTTTCTGAGGTTGAATGAAGTCGCGCGACTGGCCGCTCGAGGCACTTTGCCTGTATTCGCGGTCAGAAAAACTTTTATGCGGCACGTATAGAGCAACAGAGCGCTGTATCGGGAGTTTTGCATGTTGCTCTAGAATTTTTTCACTGACAATTTTCGTCTAATTATAATATCTGAGAAGTTCATTAATTAATTAAGACTAATTATATAGTTAGGCGGAACGAAGAAATAGTATCTCCAAGCGAGGGCAAACAACATTACCTTGGTTCTGACCAACTGAGTGTCATTTGCATATATTAAAATCTTAGTGCATGATAGTTGGGACACCCTGTATACGATGTGCTCTTAGAGCGGCTAAGAGAGAGAGGGAGAAATAGAAGAGAGGAAAGGTAGGAAGTAACAGACGCGCGTCTGATTTGATACTCTGCACTGGCTGAAGTGGTATCGGGATGAGAAGCTAGAGAAAGAGAGGGGATACAGAGAGCCCAGTTTCATGCACTTTTAAAAGTTCGTACCCTGTCTATGCATAGACGCCAAGACTTGCTGACTTGAGGATCTGCAAGAACGCTTTCGTGGCTTTCTGTGCCATCGATCCGTACGGCCATGTTCCAAGAATCTTCATTTCAGAAATGGTGTAGAGTCCAGCCGGATCAACGCTATCCAGAGAACTTCACGCTAGACGTGGTTCTGGGGACAGACATAGGATGTGTTCATTCGTTTCTATAGTTCCACAAGACTCGCACATGGGCGTATCTCCAATTCCTATGCGGAACGAGTAGGACTTCGTAAATGCCACCCCGAGCCAGAGGCGGCGCAGTACTGTCGCCTAAGAGCGGGAAACTTTTGATTGCAAATGAAGCATTAGGGATAGATCAAGTCTATAAAGATGACACTTCCCGAGGACGGGAGGATACGAGTATTTGTGTGTCATAGCTTTAGCCACGATACGAAAATTTCTTGCAGCTCCAGTCCTGAATAAGGGGATAGGAACTGGTCGGGCTTCCAGATGGGCAGACCGGGTGGCTTCGTTGGCGAGGTCATTACCAGCAATGCCGGTATGACCAGGTAGCCACTGGAATACAATTTCATGCCCTTTAGCGATAGCTTATGGTGGTCTTCTCTTATTTAATATGTCAGCAGCTGATGAGTCCTGTGATATAGGGCAAAACTCACACTGCGAAGCGCTGCCTTAAAGTCACAAAAGATGACCCATTTCTGAGGTATTTGACGACAGCACGCGGAGCAGCGAGCTGTGCCCCCGTTGATGTTGTCATGTGTCATGGTTTAAATTTCACTGTTATTTTCGTAGTCAGAATGACAACGGCACCTGAAGAGCTGGTAGGTGAGACCGAACCATCGTTATAGATATGTATTTGGTCCGCGCATGTCTGATTAATAGCAGTTACATCTCTTTCAGAGCTATGTTGGGTGAAGAGCGGCTCAATGTTCAGCTTCAATATGCAGGTTGTTTCACGTAATTTGAGCCACAATTTAGAAATGAGCAAATACCCCGTAGCTGCATTAAACTAAGGTAATGTCGCTTGCCGTCGCTTTGAGATACTCAGATTATTTTTTTGCATTCTGCCTAATTAGATAACTAGTTATAATGAATGAATCAACTTCTCAATTGCTATATTAAGATGAAAAGTGTCAATGAGCAAGTTGTAGAGCAACATGAAAAGCTCCCGATACACATTTATACGTACATACGCATAAAAGTGTTTTTCCGAGCGTGAAAGAAGCCCGCGAATACAAGCAAAATTGCTGTACGGCTGGCCGCTGGAGGCACTTTAGATCTATTCGCGGGCTTCTTTCACGCCTGGAAAACACTTTTATGTAGCATGTATTGAGCAGCGGAAAACAGTATAGGGAGTTTGTAAGTAAAACTCTTGCTTGGGCTAGTTGTTTCATGCTTGAATGAGTAAAGGCAAGGACTGAAGAAGGACACCGTTGTGTTTAGTGACAAAGAGGTTACTTATTTAGAAGGTTTCATTTAGGCCTCACGTTAGAGTCATTTCATTTAGGTGTTTTCCATCTGTCTTCCTTTTATTTATCTTGTTTTTCTTTTGTTGACAATTTTCTAGTGGCTCTTACAGTTCTTTCGCCTTTCTTCATTTTTTTTTTCGTTTTGACGCAGACGCTGTTCTTTAGACCCTTTATCGTTCAACTGTTCTGTACATTTCATTGTTTGTCACATGGTTCATTTTTCGCGCGGTCACACGTTTCATCATGTTTTTAGGTGAGACTATTAGAGATTTTAGTTTTGACGCAGACGCTGTACTGAGACGCCCTTTTTTCATGTTTTTCCGTGTTATTCGTTGGTCATTATACTATAGTCGTGCGGGTTTTACCCCTGACTGGGCCTTAGGCGTTTGAATGGTGTTATGTTTTGCATAGTTGATAGTGAAGCGTAGACGGTACTTTTTATGTCTCGTTTTTTCTCCCCGTTGTTTTGGTAAAGACTGTGTTCGATGAATTACTTCCCGTGCTGCTCCACGTGTGCTTCTTGGTTGCTCATTTGATCTTTTGTGCCAGATATGACTCCTGAGTGGTAGATGGATTGTTGTATTGTATTTCTAACGCTTCGTGTGTGATCCGGCTTGATCGACCTACGTAAGGCACGCTTGATGCGGAAATGAACTTAGTTGTGGGTAAGGCGCCCGTCCGGTCGTTTGTGTCCTTCTTTAGTCCTGGTCTTTTGCGCCTTGCCTCTACTCATTCAAGGGAGTTTGTCTTGCTGGTCTAAATTTTTTCTCATGGACACTTTTTAATATAATTATAATTGAGAGATTGATTAATTAAGTAAGACATTATCTAACTAGGCGGAATGCAAAAAATAATCTCAGTAACTCCAAGTGACGGCAAACGACATTACCTTGGTTCTGTCCAGCTACGTTAGTATAAGCATATTTTTAAAGTTTCGCCCAAGTTAAGCGAAGCGCCCTCTATATGGCCGGGACTCGCGCCAATTAGTGCAGGGTGTCGTATTCTGTTTTTTCGTTATACAAATAGTTCACAGACCATTGTACCAGGCTAGTCGAAGTTTGGCACTAGAAGGGAGAGAGCTTGAATGTAGATAATGGACTTTATTACATCGAACCCTTCACCTTAACGTAATTATAAACTACGCCTGCTTTCGTGCTTATGTGCATAGATAAGAACGCCAGTTACCCTTCGCTGCACGCGAATTGCTGCTTGCGAAAAAGGTGGTTGTCAAAGTTTCACCGAGTCCTGCTCTGTTCTCTGTTAGCCTCGTCCTACATTGGTTTCACGCGATACGGGTTTATTTCAAATTGAAAAAGAGCTCCACTCTTATCTGCGGAAGGCATTTAGTTAATAGAAATGGTTGCCTTCGTTTTCTTTTCTCGTGATAGCAACTATACGGACTCTCAAGGCCCATTTGCCGCGTCTCCGTTGGCGTGCGGGTGGGCGCGTATGGGCGGTCAGGTGCCAGTATGCATATCACAGTGTCCTATATATGGCATATATCAAACATTGGTCTCAGCGAAACGGAGAGCAGACGCTGAGTCTGCTAATTGTTTCTTTGGACGCTGACCAGCGCAGATGATTTTCCGTGGGTCTGCATCTTGTGCCCCATGGAGGTGCAGCGTCTGCAACGCCGCTGTTGGCGCTCCTCGTAACGCCAGTCGCGCAAAACTTTCAATCACTTTCAATGCTTTGCCATCGGGCAAACCAGCCGATATTAAAGCGACATCTTTCTTCAGCTACTTCGCCCACTTTAGATGCTTGGCTGGTTTCACACGAGGGAAAACAAATGAGCCGTACTCATCTCGCAATGTCTGTCGACGGTAATGCGTTCCGCATTGCATCGAAATAGGGGCACATGCGTGTTGGCACCTTAGAAATGAGCTGTGTAGGAGGTTGGTACTGCAGCGGGGGGGGGGGGGAGACTCCCCTTTCCCACTTTGGTGGTGACATGACATACTGGCATTCCCTTTTGAAACAGGGAGGTTACATATAGTCACCTAGCTAAAGATGCCTTCGGATCGATGTTATGAGCGTCCCCTTTGGAACGGGGTGGTGTGTTGCGCCACCAAGCTCTTGCTATTATACTGCCTAATGTCCTGCCTAGGTTAAACAAACAAAAAAAACGCTATGAACTCCCGCAACCAAATTTTCTGATTCCCTATTGCGAACTGTGCTTTTGTACGTCTCTGTCTTTTGTCATTTACCCACTTTTCTTCCACCAATCCTCCAATCGCCTCTTACTAATGCCTATTACGGATATGTTTGCTTTACCACTGCTCCCGCTGAACCCAAGGGCTTCAGGAGGCCAGTGGTGCCTAAATCGACCGCTGGTTAGACGTCTTCACATTTTAATAAAACATGCTCCGTCGTTTCCCTAGCTTTACCGTAGCAAGCACATGCTTCTTGTTCCTTCTTATATCTCGCTTTATAGGTCCGTGTTTTAAGGCATCCCGATCTCGCTTCGAAAGGTAATGAGCTTCCCTTTGAGTAACCATAAGTGGTTTCATTCCTAATTTCGTTTTTTCCTCTTAAGCAGTTACTCATGACAGGTTTCTTTTTCATTGCCGCCACCCATGGGATTATTTCAGCCTCTCTGACTTTCCGCTTGACCTTCTTTGTTGCTGTGTTGCCCACCATAGAGGCCGCATACTTGCTGGTAAGCTTCCTAGTTCTTCAGAAGAACTTCACTTTGGCCTAGTTGGTATATACTGGTATTGGTATTTACTGGTACTGGTATTGGTATTTACCGCCCGTGCTGTTCATGTGTTCTCTCCCTCTGTCCCCGTCTTTCTTGTGGTCAATATGATATGCAGTTCCTAGTTCTTTTTCTCCACTGTGAATCAATGTTTTTCCTGCACAGATACCTGAACGCCCTGCCAGCCCATTTACTTTCTTCCATATTCCTGAGTTTAATCTTTCCGTCCTCTTTTCCCTTTCCCCAGTGTAGGGTAGCCAACCGGGCTCAGTCCTGGTTAACCTCCCTATCTTTCCTTTATCATTTGCTCTCTCTCTCTGTCTCTCTCCTGAGCCGTTCTTCATACTCAATTTTACTGCGAGCTTCCCTCACTTCAAAACTAATCCAGCCCATATCGCCCTCACAGCTTCATTTATAGTCTTCCCGTGAGCGCCCAATGCGAGGCGACCCACTGACCTTTGGTTCCCGTTGAGTCCTGATTGTACCCCAGATTTAAAGCAAACAACTGCATTTCCAAAAGTAAGTCCTGGAACCATTACACCTTTCCACATACCTCGGAGGGCCTCGTACCTATTGTATCGCCACAGCGCTCTGTGCTTCCTTATGGCTGCATTTCTCTTACCCTTTATTGTTATGGTCTTTCCTGTGTTTCCATATTTCTATTCCCTTCGTTTATCCATAGACCAAGGTATTTATATTCTGTTACCCGAGGTATTTCTTGGCCCTGTATGTCCACTGTCTGTTCATTGTTTTCATTGAATACCATAACACCCGATTTTCTAACACTAAATTTCACACCTAAATTGTTGCCTTCCCATCCAATTGTTGCCTTCCTTCCCTAAAACCACTCAACGCCATCTAGCGGCCCCATCGTGAAGCACACGCGTGCGTGGCGTTGAAAATGCACGGCGTGCGAACGCTGAGAAACGCGTCATGAGGCGACCGGGCACAGCAATAGCGCTTCTTTCTGGACAGGCTACCCCATCTAGTGGTGCTGCCGAGAAGTCCCCGCGTGGTCTCTTAGATCAGAAATGTGACGCGGCGGGGCTCGCAAACACCTCGCTCGCTTGCCGCACAACCTGTGGCACAAATTGAATGACCCATGTTTGCTACAGGCTCATCGAAGAGCGGCAAATACCCAGTTCATTCATGGCGCAGCCCGCTAAAGCGTTGGCGTGAAAGAGGCTTACTCAAAAGCGGCCAATACCCGATGAGTTAGTGGTGCATCGGGCTAATGCACCGGCTTGCTGTCATTGAGGGACCCTTCTGATGTGTGTTTGATCCCGCTCACTATCGCGGAAATGTAAGGGATCTTTTTCGTCATTGTATAGCAGCGCATTTCCAATGAAACGCAGACCCAGTTATCCAAGTGGGCGTCAAAGGCGTTCATTGACGAGCGGCACATACCGGGTGACGCAAGATGGCATCAAAGAGATTGATTGAAGACCAGCACAGACAGATTGGCTCATTCCCAGTGATCTAGGTGGGCGTCAAAGTGTTTCACATAAGAGCGACGCAAGCACCACACCCTCATCTACAGTAACCCATGCCGACGTGAAAGAGCTTCGTCGAAGAGCGGCACGTGTGCACAAATTGCGACATAATCAGCGACCCAAGTTGGTGAGACGCTCGGTCTCAAACCCTGTTCACTCAGCACGGCAGATCGCTGCGCTATTCACTCGACCGTGGACTACACGGTAATACAGGTACGCGGGAAAACGGCTAGAGATATACAAAGATCGACAGCCACACAGAAAGCGCCTGTAGTACCATAAGAAGGCTAACGCAATGAAACCAGCATCGGTCCATAGATATGTGTTCGCTGTTGTCTGGCCTAGTGTACAACTTGGCCCGCTGGGTATGCGCCCGAACAGACAGCTCTGGCCCCGTGTATGCGATATTGAGATGTGCCAATTATCGGTCAATCCACAAGAATGAATGTACCAAGCTGACATAGGGACTGTGTAGCCTTAAATGCAATGTAAGGCGACGCTAAAATATTAAAGCGATAGCGCCTCATCCACAACAGTCACCCCTGCGGCGAACACAGCGATTGATTACTGGTCATTAGAATGAAATTGCAGCCAGTATACAATGGTTACTATGCGAAGCTACCACTCGGATGTTGTGATTACAATAAATACTGCGTCGTGGTATCGTCCTTTGGTATTCTGGTTAGGAGAGTGATTGCCGCTTATTGTATCTGCTGATGAGCCCATAACGTTGCGCGTTTCACGGATGGCGTGATGATATTGTCATGTAGTAACGACTGTGAAGAAGGCAGCAAAACTGTGATTAACGAAACTAGCGTTTTATTGGGCGAATTTGTGCCTTCAACACAGACTACACTCAAAGAACAACGATAGTGGCGAACACACTCGGCGATCATCGAAAATATGATCAGCGGGTCAAGTGCGTCGGCTTTTATACACAGTCGTCGAACGTTCCAGAGTAATCGCTGGGACCCGCGTGTCTTCCACAAAGTTCTACACTATTCGCGTCGCGCATACATGCAATCAGATTACACAAGGTTCGGTGACAATATGCATTAGGTTACACAAAAAAGCTATCGATAATTACAATTATCTTCTAAAGCTCCTGGCACAGTATATTACGGCGAAGCACTCTTTGCCTCATTCCAGGTACTTCGCGGCAAGTAGGTAGGTAAATAAGTTCCTATCTTGCCTGGTTTCAAACCCCTTTAATAAAAATTGCAGTGGCGATTCAGGGACAAATGCGAGAGAACTGCGTTAGCATTACGTCGTACCTCTTTATGGTCCCTCATCCTAACTCAAACCAGGTTCGCCACATTGCAAATGGTTGCTCAGGAGCTCACGCGACACGTACTGCCTCTCCGAGGAGCATAGTGCAACGGACGGTGGTCCGGAGCAGACCACCATACATACATACATACATACATACATACATACATACATACATACATACATACATACATACATACATACATACATACATACATACATACATACATACATACACATTCCTTTAAGGTCTCTCACTTCCTGTCTACCTCTACCACGTGACTGGCTTCCCCCCCCCCCCCCCACACACACACACACACACTACTTCCTACTTTGACACTCCCTATGATAACGCAATTTTATACATGACTGAAGGTGGCGTCGAGTCTCTGGATTTCAGTGCAGCCGCTGAATATTCTAACCATTAGGCCACAGACGCACGCAGACCTCTCATGTGCGTAAGGCAACCAGCTCTTCGAAATGTGTCGCGCGTGCTTTATATGTCAGTTCGTTGCAGTATCGGCGACGAGGACTTATGGAGTCGCCATCTGTCGGAAGCGCCTCGCTTGCGTAGTATGAAGGATTACGCGGGGTGCTCCTCATAGATTTGGCTGTCGGTGCACTATAAAAACGCCGCGTGGGAGACCTCCTGGGTATTTCTGTAAGTACTGTCAAAACGAAGGAAGATTTTTACTGTAAGGAAAGTAATAATAATCAGCCTATTTTATGTCCACTGCAGGACGAAGGCCTCTCCCTGCGATCTCCAATTACCCCTGTTTTGCACCAGCTGATTCCAACTAGCGTCCGCGAATTTGCTTATTTCATCGCCCCACCTAGTCTTTTGCTGTCATCTACTGCGTTTCCCTTCTCTTGGTACCCATTCTGTAGCCCTAATGCTCCAACGGTTATCTAACCTGCGCATTACATGACCTGTCCAGCCCCATTGTTTTCATAATGTCAAATTGAATATCGGCTATACTCGTTTGCTCTCTGACCCAACACGCTTTCTTTCTGTATAATCTTGGCCAAACAGAAAGCACAGAATGGTTTCTCTTTACCCAATAGGTACAGTGACCACCTACTGCGCTTGGTCTCCGCGATGGAGTAATCCCAACCGGCTTTCGCATGAAAGGTCAGCAGTCGCTGATAGCGAACGATGTGAAATGTGTTCTTATAGTGGGCTGTCTGTATGACCAAATGGAGCATAACAGAATGAAGCCTCAATGCAGCGATCATGCGCGTACGCGACGACCGATTGCGCGTCTGCATGCATGTCCGCGCACAATACGACGAGCTGATCTTTGGGCTTCTTATCACATACCGGCTTTTATGCTTTTATCCGGTTACTGGTTTTACACCGAGTAGTACTTGTTCGGAGCTGAAAAAAAAAAACATCAACCCACACGTCCGCTCGCCTTCCTATCTTTTTCAGGCAATGCGACACCGGGTGTCTGTACGAAACCAGGATGGTTGTCCCCTGGTCACAAAGCTTGTGTTTTTTATGCGTATAAGTACGACCAATTCCGGGAACAAAATTTCGCTGTTGATAGCGGTTGTGTCCGTCTGTCGTTTATTTTTGTGTCCGTGCTTTGCTGCGCTATGTCACATACCATTCCATGATGACCAACCAACAAGCCCAGAGCGCCACTCTGGTCGCCTTTCGGCACGCCCATGCCATGGGGCAAATTATACTTGATAGGCTTAAAGCTCACTCTTCAAAGACAAGTCGCCTCCTGAATAATATTATTGGATGCAGAATTCATAAGACGCACTTTTTTCAACTACACGAAGACATCGCCAAAGACCCTTGTTGGGTCCATCTTAACGTCAGCCAAGCCATTCACCTCCAGAAAGCCTTTGATTACGTAGAATATGACGTAATCTTTCCTAAATTGCGCTTAATAAATTGTGGAAGTGAGATCTAGAACTATTAAAGTCGAAGAGCACACGCCTGACGAATATCCACGTGCACAAAAGGGCATACCACAAGGATCAGTACCATATTCTGGACTATTCAGTTTGACCCTGATACGAATGTACAAACCTCTACAACCAATCCCTGACATCAAACATGCTGACAATATCTCAATCATCACAAACAAGGCTCACCAGGCAACATTGAGGGCGCCCTGCAGACAGCGATAAATACGCTCCACACTACAGCGCAAAGCATAGGACTTTAATGCTCACTTGAAAAGTCCGCGCTTCTATTATTTCACTGTAGAAGACGGACATCACGGCCCATGTTCATACATATAGCGCGGGAATACCCCAACCACCACAAGTCATATTGCTACGCCTCCGCATCCAACGTGATCGGGGTGGCGCAACCACAATACAGCATCTCTTAAAACAGGGGAGCAAGTACTATGGATGATGCGGCATGCACCTGATCAGCACAAAGGTCTCCGAGAAGTGGAAGTGCTGCAACTCCGAAATGTGGTACTCATGTTGCTCTTTCAGTACCACATTTCATACAATATCCTTGTCAAAAACAAAACCATGCAATGAGACACGCTCATTTGCAGAACCACCACAGTGGCACTTGCTCTTCCGATCAGCACAAACAGACAGCTTCGGGAATAGACCGGCAGTTACAACACACTCGAGGAATTCATCTCTGTGCACAAACACCAACCAGAACTGTGGCTCTCTTCGATCGCAGAGGGCAGAGCCACACTGAGTTCTACGGGCATTACCCCAACAGTAGAACCACCGCCGGAAGTTAAAAATGCTTCCACCTCACCACTTGTGCCTTTCTCACGCCAAGTATAAACTATGTGTGACCCACCATGGTGGCAAAGCGGCTATGACGCTGTGCTAATAAAAACGAGGTCGTGGGTGCGATCCCCAGCTGCGGCAACTGCGTCTCGATAGTGGCGAAAAAGCAAAACCGGTCATGTGCTTAGATTTATGTGGCGTTAAAGAAACCCGGCTGGCGAAAACTAAAACGGGGTCTTCCACAACGTCTTGCCTCGTAATGATATCGTGGTTTTGACACGTACAAAGAATTTATTTATTTAACATTGTAGCTGGTAGGCTGGGGACGTAGCGTAAGATGCCCATACAGCGTACGCTTTGGAGCAGCACTTCTTAAGGAGGTTTCTTGCGCACCCTGTATTTGATCCACATGTATTTAACTTGACACACGGATTTGCCTACAGCATTCCCACCATTTACATGAAATATTGTTTTGGTGGCGTTTGTAGCTCCGTCGAGGAATAAGGGTCAATTCTGCGTGCTTGTAAGACACAATGAAAAGCTTCGAAGCGCTCACATACGTAATTAGCTGCACAGGCCGGAATTAACACATCATCATTGAACTTTGCCGACGTATCAACCGTTATCTGCCCTTACATTCATCCAACACACAGAATGTGTCCTATTTGTTCACCAAGGACCTTGGAATTATATTGCGTATCCAAGCGCTCTAGAGCCTGTATGATTTGAATTTTTGAATGGCGCAAAATGTCGTATGTAGATTCCAAAGAACCGGTCCTATATGAACAACATTTGAAAGTATGACATATAATTACACGCAGTTAGACTTCTTGCAACTGATCGAACAAAATGGTTTCTCTAGAAATTAAGTTCTGATTCTGGAAGATCGTACAAGTCAGCTGTCAATTTTTCTTTGAAACGAATGCTTTCATGGTGAAAGCCGAATTTCTAAAGGCCACTTTCGAGCTTTAAAGGAGTCCTTAACCACCCCTCGGGCATGGTGAAAAAAACGCATTGTGCGGATGCGCTGCTGTGGACATCTCAGCCAAATTTTGCAGTCGTGCGAGACACGTGAAGCTCGCAAGTGGAGTGCGAAGTCACTTTCTCGAATTCACAGAAGCCTTCTCCTCAGTCTTCGCGGGCTGCTATATTTCGGCATATAGCAAATTCCCACACCCGGCTGTTATTTGCCAATAGCCGACATCAATCAAAAAGGGTATTTGGATCAGGGTATTTCTTTGTACTGTTACTGTGTATATTTATTGAGGCAGTTTAATAAACAGGCCGAAGTAAGGGAATATCTACGTTTCGAGTTTCGATAGGAATTACTTCCGGAAGTACGACTATCGTACTATCACCGACTATCGTCTGCTAACGCGCGGCCACGCTCGCCCGCGTAAGAATGGAACTTTGGCCGCACTGCTGATGAGTGTCGTAGCCATCGGGTCTCTCTAACTTTAGTAAGCTTCGAAACACGTGAAACTTAAGAGGAAGCTTTAGCTCGGGCCCAACTCCGACGCGGCCTATTCAAATACATGTAAAACGCAAAAACGTTTTTATGAGATAACCCCTCGACCGATATTGATGAAATTTGACGCATTTGAAAGAGAAAGTTAAATTCTAGTGACTGTTGGAAGCGGAATTTCGATTTAGGGCTTGAATTTTCTTAAAACCATTTTCAAATATTTGACCGTTTGAAAAAAATGGAAGCACGAAGTTTATAAATTCATAGCTCTGCATCAAGAACCGATATCGCGGTTCTGTAAACGGCATCCATTAGATCATTCAAAGCGGACAAATTCAGTATGTCATTTTACATCTTACGTGAATTTGTTACGTTGGTTACAACGGTTTTGCAAAAGTTGTATTTCTCTATGATTAAATTTTTTTTATATTTATGTGTAACATATCAATTTTGTCCGCTTTAGATGTGCTATTAGATGCATTTCACAGAATTGTATTATCATTTCTAGTGGTTAAGTTACAGAGTTGTAAATTTGATAGTTTCGTTTTTTGAAAATTTTCTATATTTGCCAATTTTTAATAAAAAATTGACGATCTAACTCAAAAATTCGAAACCAACAGTCACTAGATTTTAAGTTTGTCTTTTAAATGCAACAAACCTCGTCAAAGTTGGTGCAGTGGTTGCCGAGAAAAACGAATTCTCCTTTTACATGTATTTAGATAGGAGCACTTGAGCTAAAGCTTCCTCTTAAGGTCGAACCTGATGTACGCTGGACATGACTGGCGACGTGACTCAAGGTGGAGGCAAAAAACGTAGCGCATCAGAAACAGGACAAAAGTAGAACGCAGACGACACACACACGTTTGTCGCTACGTTTGCCATCTGCGTTCTTATTTTGTCCCGTTTCTGATGCGCTACGCCTTTTGTTTCCATTAAGATATACCAAGAGGCCCAACGTGCAACTTTAGTGACTCAAGGCCCGAGCGGAACAACTGACGAACACGCTGTCTGCTTCCCGAGTTGCACACCCTCGAGTGTGTCGCCTTCATGGTCACACTTCATGGCCACTTGTTACGCTAGGAATCCTTGCAACTCTAGTCCTGAGAAGAACACCGCCTGCTACTGCTCTATAGTGGGCGCGGTTTGTTCGAGTTCACCTCTCTTTCTCTCTCTCTACCTGCTCATTCAACTTTCTTTCTCTTTTTATCCCCTTAATCCTTCCATCCCGTGCAGGGTAGCCAACCGGAAGTACCTCTAGTTAACCTCCCTGCCTTTCTATATATCACTTCGCTCTCTCTATATTGTATAGTACGGAGTGCGGTACGCATCGCCTAGCCAATGTGCGTGCTGCCGTCGTATACTCGCGCGAGTAAACACGAAGATGAACGCTGTTCGACACTCAGATATTGTGTGATTGTCGTAGAAATAAGTGCGAAAGGAAATGCGCTACTTATGTCACTCGGTGCGGGAATAGCTACGCGTAGCTATCCAGTAGCGCAGCAAAGGGATGAGACACCGTGAACTCAACCCTAAGTTGAGGGACAGGTTACGAGTTTCGCGCGTCGTAGGTGCCAGAACCGGAAGTTGTGGCGTCTTTGTTAACATCAAAAATCAAATTTTGAACTGAACGCCACTATGACGTTCAGCGGGCAAGCGTTAGTGGAACGATCTTTCATTGCCAGTAACTCCGCTTCTGCTTAACGCGTTAAAGAACTTCTTTGCGGCAAAGTATTTCTGAAATAGTCTGTTGTAAAGTCAAATGCATTCCTCAACTTCGGGAAAAAAAGTGGTCCTCTTCAAACGATTAAATGAGTTGACCAATACGATGCGTGATAATAGCTAGCTCGTACAATTATGAACAATTATATTAGGTTAACGATACACGATACTAATACACGATGTTATTTCTGTCTTTCACTTCTCAGGCAGGCAAACGGCTGATGATATTGAAGAGGGAAGCGGAGGATGGCAAACCAATATGTTTGTATCCATGTCATCGCAAACGCTATAGAAACACGCAGCCGTAATATGTATTAATGTTTCAGCGTGCACGACAGATTTTTCATTTAGATGCAAATAGTTGGACGGATATGTCGAGCTCTTGTTATTTGAAAGAGCAGCACAAAAGGAAATAAACATTGAACGAGCGGCGTCTGTGCCTACATCGCATACCGTCTAGCACTCGCAATGGTCATTTCTCAATCGCTTCAAGGCATTGAAGGGAAACTGTGTCTGGAAATTGGAAGGATGCTTTTCTTTTTCCGAGCTCAAACGCCAGATGAGTGCGTATGCAATTTTTCCTGAGACGGAGCCATTTATCTCAGTGGCTTTTAGCCGAAATAACTCGACACACGTGAGAAGTTCTGCCGTCGAACGGGCATCAATCACTTTGAGAGGAATCAATAATGTACGCATACACAGCATACCGATGGGGCGCCTCTCCGATATGCAGGGAAAACGATGCATGCGCTTTTCACTGAGCGCTATGCGGACGTACGTTCAGACGAAAAGTGACACGTTTAAAAGCTAGCAGCAGTTTGAATAACCAAAGGATCCACATAACTATTTGCATGGAGAAACAGTCGATTTACGTTGTACTAAACCTTTTCAGAAACAATGCCTCTCTTAGTAGGCTACCCCCACTATTTTAGTGTTGAGTACATGTGTATCTGGCGTCTCTGTGGGTATGTGCAGCGTAAATACGTGCGCGAACTCCCGTGGATATGAGCAACCTAAAAAGAAAAAGAAAACGAAGGCTGAACGCGAGAATAGTAGAGTACAAAGTTCAGCAGTGCGACGTCCTCTCCTACTTCCCTCACGTGATGGATGACGCGATATAATGTCGTACGCAGTGACTGCCCCTCATTCTCACCCCTAAGTCCGTCAGGATGCTATTGTCTGGGATTGACTTCAACTAAGTTACCTACCAGCGCTTTTTTCTTGTTGCCATGACTGTGACATTAAAATGCGAGCAGTTTGACCCATAATGCGAAGTAGCGGCGGGATACCTGCCGCAGTACTATTCGCAGTCTGTCTCGCGCTATTTTGTGCGGTGTCGGTTGGCATAAACACTGGTATATACGCCTCGCCGGCAGTAGGGTCCGATCTTTTAAGGTCGTCCACGTTTAACTAGGTGGGACTCCTTCCAGAAGTGGCGAAGCGGAGAAAGACGACCTCTTCTTCCTATACATTTATATCTTGCCTATCGCTTCTTGCCACTAACCTTCTTTATATTCTTTCGCCTTATGTATTCTTTCAACTTGTAAACCAGCGCGGAGATCCAGCTGATAGGTGTGGCATCTAATTTGCGATCTGTGGTTTTGGAGTTCGAATCCTTCGGGGGGGAGAAGGGCACTGCGACATTTATCTCCCAGTATACTACTAAGATCGAAGCAAAGCACTCTGAAATTTCAGCAAAGGGTGCCAGTGAGCATTAAAACGGCCATGGGAGCGAGCCCGTAGCAGCAAAGAAAGCGTCGCTTTCAAAATACTAATTGAAAACAGTCTGTGCTATGTTTCATATTTCCAGAAGGAGAAATCGCGAAGTAGGTGGTGCGTCGAGCGTGACTGCTACAGGCTGGACCTAATGGCACGCCTAAGGAGTGCAGGGTAAACATTTGGAGCCGCGCCAGTCCAATACTGGCCGCCACGTCGAGCCAGAAAAATAAATAAATAAAAGAAGCCTCGTGGGTGTCCTGTGGCGAGGGTCTTCTAAACAGGGCACCTTTAACCAGCCCCGCCCTTCTCTCCTTTCGTGCTAGTCAGCACACGTGAGGGCGTCGCCAGCCGCGAGTGGTTATAACGCGCACGTGAAACCACCTGGTTTATTATTGTTGCAGCTGTCCGCTTTTCAGCGGCCTTCTGGTTATGTCACCTGCTTGTGCATGACCTCTTCTCTTTACGAGCGCCTCGAGGAGCCTTCTTGGGACCATACGGCCTGTTTGGTTTGAGAAAAACAAATGTTTGCCTACAGCGGTGTCTTTGAAGATTAAATGGTGCTACCTGCAAAGGCGCGCCCACGGCAGATGTGCGAGTGCGAACGCCTCGAGAGAGAAGTAAACAGACCGCGTTAGTGTGTGACATAAACGCGCCGCGGAGTGCGCTGGATTGTCTTGCGGCTTGTCTCTCTCGCTACAGCGCAAGATGTGTTCCCGACTTGCGAGATACCGTCGCGCAATTTTCTGGCAGTGATGCGAAGCGAGCAGTGTGGAAGTGATCAAAAGTATTTTTCTCTTTCCGATCCCTGACATCAGGTAACCTATATTGCGCTGGTAGTAAACTAAAGGAGCACTCGTGCAGCGCGCCGCCAGCGCTTACGTCGTGTACAGGTCGCTAGTCAGCCAGTGTTAATGACGAAAAAATCCGCGGACGCCTAGGCACATTTTAGGAGTAGTGAATGCCAAAGCATTAATCTGCAATCTCCTCTGAGCGGTCCTTCGAGTTTTGCCCTGTGAGTAGAAAACCATAGCAGTACGTGCTGGGCGAACCTGCAAGCATCAGCAGTCTGTGGCTCCAACGCCGCAATTCACGGTAGTCCTGCGCGAGGAGAGAGCGTGCAAGCAGCAGCGGTCACGAGGGCCGGCAGTGGGACGACGAAAGCGAGACACCGGCACCCGCACGCGCGCGTCACGTGCCTGCCTGGCCGACGACAACCCGCCTCCCTACACGACGTGGCGTCGCCGTATCTCTTCCGTCGAGGCCTGCTGGTGACGTGGCGTCGCGGCGATGCCCTCTCCCATCGCGTCACAAGGTTTCGCCCGGTGTGCTCCGTCGAGGTGCGCTCGTGAGGTGGCATCGCATGCGATGAGAATTAAGCTGCCGTTTCGCTGCTACAGCCGCCGGCTCTTTTTGCTCAATGGGCCATCTGACGCTTTCGCATCAGGAATTCGTTGGAACTTATCTCACCATGTCTGTCGACGGTAATGCTTTTAACATTGAATGAACATAGCGCTACATTGCATCGCCACCGTTGAAACGAGTTAGGCATATGAGGCCTGCACTGCTGCGGGACACCTCCGCGTTTGCGCTTCCCTAAGAACATTCGGCGACATCTAGCTGAGCGGCCGCGAAGCCCGCACGTGGTCTCCGAAATGCATGGCGAGCTGGCGCGCGCGAATGCTGTGAAAGGCTTAACGCGCCATCCGGGCTCCTCTTTCGCGCTTCTTTCTGGATATGCCGCGTCATCTAACAGAGCTGCAGAAAAGTCCACGCGAGGCGACAAAGACGAGGAGCGCGGTGCGCCGTTGCGTGCTTACACTCAGCATTGTTCTCTTGCTTGCCCCACATCCAGTGGCACGTACTCATAGAACAATGTTTTTCGAGAGGTTCATTTAAGAGTGGCACACACCCAGTGTTTTCATGGCGCAGCTCGCTAAAGCGTTAGTGTGAAAGGCGTTCTTTGAGAAGGGACACGTACACAATGCATCTGTGGCGCAGCTTGCTAAAGCGTCGAGTTGCTGTTCTTGAACAACCCGTGTGACGTGCGGTTCGATAAGGGATCTCTGTCATCATTGTAAAGGAGCACATTCACAGTGGCACATACTTAGTTAAGCAAGTAGGCGTCAGAGCCATCCATTGAACAGCGGTACGCACCCAATGGGACATACCCAAAGACTCAAGTAGACATCAACAAAGACGTTCTTGAACCCGGTATAGCACGACTGACACATACCCAGTCCTCTGAGTCGGTGTCAAAGCGTTTTATTGAAGAGCAGCACATACCTAGCCCCGCATCTAGAATGACCCATGTCGGCGTGAAAGAGGCTCGTTGAAGCGTGGCACATGTGTACAAATGACCACATACTCAGACACTCAAGTTGGCTCGACGGTTGGGTTAAAACCATGTTTTCTCAACGCAGCCGCCCCATGCTCTAACCATTTGACATTGGTCTGCCAGTGGCTGATGTTGACGGGGAAATGGTTATATATATATACATAGAGACACACTCCGGAAAGTGCGTGAAGTACTCTAAAAATGCTAACGCATTAACTAGAACAGTTAATCTCTCAACCCTAAAGCAGCATATACGTTGGTGCTAGCATATCTACAGATTTGTATTGGCATCTTAATATTTCGCATGGAATAGTCTTAGCTGCCCAATGCAGCCTATTTTACTCTCAATTCTCCTTCACGCATTTCACCATAAAATGGCGCACTTCTTTGTGTCCCCAACTGTTACATTCTTAAGGCTACTTCTGCTTCAACTGTCAATAGTGAAGCTTTCTATTCGCAGAAGTGTAATGCCAGTGCCAACATCGTAATCCCCAGAATGAATGTGCTTTTATACAGTGCATTGCCCTCAAGGTGGTCAATTTTACATGATAAAAACCCAAGAGTTCGTCCACGCTTTTCTGCTTCGTCACTTATCCTGTTCGTTGGGTTGAATGTACTCCTTCGTAACTTCCGACTTCGGCAATTACCGGATTCTGGCTGAATGTGCAATAATCCTAAAGCGTTCATAAAGAGACACCACATAGGCAGCATAATTCATGTATCGATAGTAAACTATGCCGATAGGAAACTTGCTCAGTGTATATAACAGAATACCAGTGGAACTGTTAAAGCGAAGCTTTCTTGCTGAGTTCAAGTAACTATATCGAACGGATGGCCTCTAACTCCGAGCGGCACGAACGCATGCTTCGGCAAGCGCCATAGAATGCCATTTCCCGCGAGCAAATAGGGCGTTGGGACAGGTGGCGCTTTCCGATCCGTAGTTGCACTAGAAGAGACTAAAGCATCAGAAACTCCACAAGTTCAACACGATACTATGGATCACAACTGCAAATTTTACCAATAAAAAGATATGTATCATGTAGTGCGTGTAAATAAGTAAATAAAATATTCAGCCTGTCCGCAGTTCATAGCAAATAAAATAATTTATTCGTATAACATGCTCCTATTTCATGATATTTTATAAACCTGGACATTTGCACTTAATATGCACACACAAATGGTTCATGAGCCAATCAAAATAAGAAAGCTGCGCATTACATAGATATGAACACTAGTTGAGGCAGCCCGTTTTCAAAGCGTGCCTGAAGAATCCCCCTCAAGTCGAATTGACCTGGATAGAGTGGAAATCGTCGTGGCAATCGGCGCAGAGCCTTTTCGAATTTGCCATGGGTCTTAACGGGAGTTGCTTGAGACTGGAGTGTCAGTCTCAAGCAAGAAGTGGAGTGTCACTTAAGTATAGCGTTCCAAGATCGTTGCGCTTATTGTGCTAGCGGCTGACACAGTTAATATAAGGCTAATAAGAATGTGCACAGGTCTACGAGAGTTCATCTTTTCCTGCTAGTAACCATGCTAAACACATGCATTTTCGATTAGAGTGAGAAACTGCAAAAGTTAATTTTCGTGGGAAAAAGGTACTTTGCAAAGAATAGAATCACGACGTTTAAAAGCTAATAGCTCTGCATCAAGAACAGATACTGCGGTTCTGTAAACGGCATCTATTATAACAGTCAAAGCGGACAAATTTGGTATGTCAATTCCTATCTTACATGAATTGGTTAGGTTGTGTACAAGGTTTCTGCAAAAGCCGTATTACCTTAATATTACATTTTTTGAGATTCATGTGTAACGTGTCAATTTTGTTCGCTGTAGATGACTATTAGATGCAATTCACAAAATTGCGATGTTATTTTTCATTGTTGAGATACAGAATGTCAAACTTGATAGTTTTGTTTTCTGAAAATTTGTGATATTTTCGAAGTTTTAATAAAGAACTGACAACCTAAATGAAAAAATCGAAACTAAAAGTCAGTAGAATTTATGTTCTTATTTTAACTGCAACAAACCTCGTAAAATTTGGTGCAGTGGTTGCCGAGAAAAACGGATTTACATGTATTTAGATGAGCACCCGAGTTCAAGCTTCTTAAGGAGGAGGCCGAGCTGCAATGTGGGCCTCCCCCCACCCACGAAAGAAATTTCTGGCTACGCCACTGGTCAACACTATAGTGTTGACATATATATTTCGCTAGGGAAATAATACAGTATGTTCTTGAACTTGCTGCCCCCTATTTGAGCGCTCGTAATAGTTACTAGAATTTACCTAAGTTAATCTGCCTCCAACAGTAGTCGCCTAGGATGGGTTAATATAAATTGGTTATTCCGTAACCGTAGCAACATCCCAGTGAAATGTTAATAATTACGGCCCTACGAAGACTACGGCCGGAATCAGTGCCGGTCTGGCAAAATATCACGCATGTATTCACAGTAAAATATTTTGCGCGCACAATTGACAAGGACACAGTGAAGGGGGACACGCGAGCGCTCGTGTGTGCCCCTTCACTGTGTCCTTGTGAATTGTGCGCGCAAAGTTTTTTACTGTGAATTCGTACCAACTCGCCCAACTATCAGTCCTGCTGCATTACGCATGTAGCCTTGCTATCGGTTCAAGCTGTACAATATTCATCCATAATTTTTTATAGATTTAAGCGTCGTACTTACTTGTCTGGTTCATTTGTACCCAGGAGCACAGCAAGCATTACCGAAAAGCAGCCGAACGTTTTGTTGAACGAATTTGTCAGACACGTTAGCCCAAGCAAATGAAGTGCCAATAGGTAGTACAAAATTATGCCTAATGAAAAGCATAGGGCACTCAACCTGCAGAGATCGGATTTTTCGTCCGTGTTTCTTATGGCCATATTACTCTAACTAGCATTGTTAACTCAATTTGCTCATAGTTAAATCCTGCCAGGAAGCGCAGAAAACTGTTTACACGACATAGAAATATCAATTTGATATTATGGATTTCGGTTATTGTCGACTTTCTCGACAAAAATTCCAATTCCCTTAGAGTCCTTACAGGTACAGCTAAAATGTGACGGTCGCTACGCTGCTCCTACAAATGGGTGGCCTCGAACTAGGAAGTTTGTTCTTGATCTTATTTGAGTTACTTCACAGACTCCCGTTTAGGAGTATTGCCAGAGTGACTATGATGCACAATGAAGAATTTTAAGAGGAGGAAGCCTCTGTAATGGAATACACGACTGAAATAAACACAACAATGTAGCAGAGTTTCCCTGTTACGTACTTAGGTGCGCAGTAGTCATGTGCGAAGTCTTTTCACGGTGACACAGAGCTCAACGCCAACTCACCGAAGTTCAGTGAACTCTCCTCCTATTGCGCGGTTACTCAATTTTGGCTGCACCTTGGTCCCTTTCATTTCTCCGTCGCGTGGCCGCGTAGGGTATTGCAACATACCGTCGCGTACGGCGCCTTCACACAAGGACCTAACAGTTGGATTGCTGGCTGACGGACATCTACTTGTAGCTCCCGGAGCGGAAAGCCTCTCCGGTCGCTTGGTCATCCACAAACCAGGGTCATCGACCGCCGCGCATGACGAGTGCTATGCGTCTCGTGGTTACCGGTGCGCTCACTGCCCGCTGCACTGACGCACCCTTTCGTTTTATATCTATCCCTTCGCTGCTTGGTCATGTAAGGCTGAACAGCCGCCAGTCAACCGTGAACGCTTCGCCTTCTGTCGGGATCTTTAATTACATCAGGGCTTTCTGGGCACAGGTTACTACCTATCTCTGGTACGAGCCCGCGGCACCCACCTCTCGCGCCTTCTTATCCGATGGGAAGCGCTGCCCATCGTTCCAGCTCTCTGCTAGGGTGATATTAACTTTAGTGCGCCAAAGGTGGAACGTAATAGGTAGATGAAACGAAGCCTTATGTCTGCAAGTATTGCTAATCTTCACAGTTACGCTATCACACGAAAACTCGTGCCACTTCACACGCACCTAATCATCTGATGACGCAGCAATTGTTATTCCTTTACATTGCATTGTTTTACTGTTGCGTATATATATATATATATATATGTATATATATATATATATATATATATGTATATATATATATATATGCCAGAGATGAAATTTAAACAAGAAACAAGAAATGAAATTGACTTAATTATTTCTGCTGATCCCAGCATAGTGCAGGATGTAGAAGTAATAGGTAGGACACAGTGCTCTGATCGCAGGTTAGTGAGGGCTAGGATTGATCTCAATTTGAAGAGAGAGAGAGCTAAATTGGTCAAGAAGAAACAGGTCAACCTAGAGGCAGTAAGAGTACAAGCAGACAAATTCAGGCTGGTACTTGCAAACAAATATGCAGCCTTGCAACAGAGAGATGATGATGACATAGAGCTAATGAATGAAACAGTAACAAGGTTGCCTTGAGAGGCAGCAATTGAAGTGGGAGGCAAAGCACCAAGGCAACCAGTAGGCAAGCTCTCGTATGTAAGAAAGGACCTAAAAAAGAAACGACAAAAAATGAAAGTGTCCAACTCAAGAGATAGGATAAAATTCGCCGAACTGTCAATACTGATCAACAACGCGAAAATAAGGGATATTCGAAACTATAACGAGAGAAAGACTGAATAAGCTGTAAAAAATGGATGCAGCTTGAAATTGGTGAGAAAGAAACTTGGTGCAGGACAAACCAAGCTGTATTCACCGAAAGATAAGCAGGGTAATATCATCAGCAATCTCGAAGATATAGTAAAAGCAGCGGAAGAATTCTATACTGACCTGTACAGTACCCAGAGGAGCCAGGATACCTCAATTAGAAACAGTAAAGAATAGGATGCAGGAACTCCTCCTATAACTATCGATGAGGTCAGAAGGGCCTTGCAAGACATGAAACGAGAAAGGGCGGCAGGAGAAGATGGAATAACAGTCGATTTAATCATATATCGAGGAGACATAATGCTTGAAAAACTGGCGGCTCCTTATAAAAAGTGTCTATCGAATGCAAGGGTCCCAGAAAACTGGAAGAATGCAAACATACTAATCCACAAAAAGGGAGACGTCAAAGAATTGAAAAATTATAGGCTCATTAGCTTACTCCCAGTATTATATAAAATATTTACCAAATAATCTGCAATAGAATAAGGGCAACACTGGACTTTAGTCAGCCAAGGGAACAGGCTGGACCCAGGAAGGGATACTTTACGATTGATCACATCCATGTTATCAATCAGGTTATCGAGAAATCGGCAGAGTACAATAAGCCTCTCTATATGGCTTTCATAGACTACGAAAAGGCATTTGATTCAGCAGAAATACCAGCAGTCATAGAGGCATTGCGTTATCAAGGAGTACAGAACACTTACGTAAATACCTTGGAAAACCTCTGCAGAGGTTCTACAGCTACCTTAATTCTAAACAAGAAAAGCAGGAAGATACCTATAAAGAAAGGGGTCAGACAGGGAGACACGATCTCTCCAATGCTATTCCCTGCGTGCTTAGAAGAAGTATTCAAGCTATTAAACTGGGAAGGCTTAGGAGTAAAGATCGACGGCGAACATCTCAGCAACTTTCGATTTGCCGATGACATTGTTCTATTCAGCAACAATGCAGACGAGTTATAACAAATGATTGAGGACCTTAGTAGAGAATGTGTAAGAGTGGGATTGAAGATTAATATGCAGAATACAAAGATAATGATAAACAGCCGGGCAAAGGAACAGTTCAGGATCGCCAGTCGGCTTTTAGAGTCTGTGAAGGTGTACGTTTCATCATCATCATCATCATCATCATCATCATCATCATCATCATCATCATCATCATCATCATCATCATCATCATCATCATCATAATCACCATCATCATCATCATCATCATCATCATCATCACCATCATCACACCACCACCACCACACCACCATCATCATCATCATCATCATCATCATCATCAACCTGGTTACGACCACTGCAGGGCAAAGGCCTCTCCCATACTTCTCAAACAAGACCTGTCATGTACTAATTGTGGCCATGTTGACCCTGCAAACTTCTTAACCTCATCCGCCCACCTAACTTTCTGCCGCCCCCTGCTACGCTTCCCTTCCCTTGGAATCCAGTCCGTAACCCTTAATGACCATCGGTTATCCTCCCTCCTCATTAAATGTCCTACTTATGCCTATTTTTTTTTCTTGATTGCAACTATGATGTCATTTATTCGCGTTTGTTCCCTCACCCAATCCGCTCTTTTCTTATGCCTTAACGTTACACTCATCATTCTTCGTTCCATAGCCCGTTGCGTCGTCCTCAATTTAAGTAGAACCCTTTTCGTAAGCCTCCAGGTTTCTGCCCCGTACGTGAGTACTGGTAAGACACAGCTGTTATACACTTTTCTCTTGAGGGATAATGGCAACCTACTGTTCATGATCTGAGATTGCCTGCGAAACCCACCCCTGCCCATTCTTATTCTTCTGATTATTTCAGTCTCACGATCAGGGTACGCAGTCACTACATGCCTTAAGTAGATATATTGATGATGATATGCGGTGTTTAATGGCGCAAGGGCCAAGTATGGCCAAAGAGCGCCATGCCAAAAGGTAATTTTAACAATGTATTGTGAATGCAGTGGATAGTGGATTTATCATGGTAGATGTGACATGGCTTTAAAAAGGTCTAAAAACTGTCGCTGTAAATGGCGTAAAATAAATAGGTACTAAAATGATGACACTGATTAGGGCATGGACGATGGCAATAGGGTTTCGTTAAAAAACATGATGGAACAAGGCAACCCATCACAGTGATAGTAGAACCTCAAGAGAGCCCTTTTATTAGAAGGGCTGTTAGTCGTGTGCTAAAAATTTCCTGTCCAAATGATTTTGAGAGTATCTGTTTCCAATAAAAACTATAAGACTAATTTCATGTTAAAAAGCGGTTCATCACTAAGAAAAAATGCAGGGTGAAGAGGTGTATTTTCACGATATGCAGAAGGAAAACACTTTTTCCTCTCTGTTTCCATTGCAGGGCATTGAATAAGAACATGGAGTACTGTGAGACTATTGCCGCACTTACCACAAGTCAGGGGATCGCCTCCAGTCAAGAGATAAGAGTGAGTACCGTATGTGTGGCCTATCCTTAGTCAGCAAAGAATTACTTCCTTGTAACGTGCTGTTTTCCCACTGATCCAGTTCCCCAGTTTTGGTTTTACTATGTGAAGCTTATTCATTACTTGTGTATCCCACTTGCCTTGCCAATGATTCCTTAATTTACGGCGTAGAAAAGGCTTTAGGTCTGTCGCAGGGATGGGAATATTTCCATCTCTGTCGGTAAAAGTTACGGATGTAGCGCCTTCGTCAGCTGCTTCGTTCCCTTTTATACCTTTGTGACCGGGTACCCAGCATATGACAATCACTTGATTGCACATATATAGGGCGCACAATAAGTTATACAGCTCATTCAAAACGGAATTCTTATGTTCTTGTAAACTAATTAGTGCTCTCACGACACTTAACGAGTCTGTGAAGAGAACAGCCTTAGCGATGTTTGTGAGCCTGATGTGTTTAATAGCCGAGAGTACAGCGTATGCTTCCGCTGTAAAGATGCTTGTGTGTGGGTTTAGTGTCCCAGATATTGAAAATGATGGTCCAAGAGCTGCGTAAGCAACACCATCAGCAGACTTCGAAGCATCCGTGTAGAATTCAGCACAGGAATACTTCTCTTTTAGTACAAGAAAATGTGATTTTATGTGAGCCTCAGGCACTCGTTTCGATATTTCCAAGAAAGATATGTCCCATTGGATAGTTTGCCACTCCCAAGGCGGTGGGAACCGAATAGGAGCCATTGGGATATTTTCTACAAAAGGGACGCCTGTTTCTTCTGACAGTGCTTCCACTCGGAGGGACAGAGGAGGCCTGATGGCTGGGCGGTTACGGAATAGCCTGGCAGTGGACAAGTCGCTAATTGCAAAATGACATGTATGCTGAATATCTGATTTAACTTTCAAGGCGTAAGAGAAAGATAAATATGCTCTTTGTAGATGAAGAGACCATTCGTTGGATTCAACGTACAGGCTCTCTACAGGGCTAGTGCTGAAGGCACCTGTAGCAAGACGGATACCCAAGTGGTGAATCGAATCTAACATCTTCAAGGCACTAGGCGTAGCAGAACTATACACTATAGCACCATAGTCAAGGCGTGACCTTATCACACTTTTATAGAGGCTCAAAAGGCATCTTCTGTCACTTCCCCAGGATGTACGGGACAAGAGCTTCAGAAGATTCATTGTCTTCATGCACTTCGCCTTCAGATATTTCAAGTGGGGGATAAATATTAATTTAGTGTCTAATATGAGGCCCAAAAATTTATGTTCATGGCTCACTGGGAGCTGTTCTCGATTAAGATAAATAGCGGGTTCAGGTAATATACCTCTTTTGTTCGAGAAGAGAACACACGCGCTCTTTTGCGGGTTTAATTTCAACCCATTCTCGTCAGCCCAAATTGACAATTTGTTTAGCCCAAGCTGCACATGTCGCTCACAGATGGAAAGACTACATGATTTAAAACCTATTTGTACGTCATCTACATACACAGAATAAAACATTGTACGTGGTATGATAGTATAAAGTGAGTTCATTTTTATAACGAATAGAGTGCAGCTAAGCACGCCACCTTGTGGTACACCTGTTTCCTGTGTAAATAGACGAGATAGCACATTACCAACTCTGACGCGGAACGTGCGGTTAGACAGGTAACGTTGGATGACATTCAGCAAATTACCTCGGACTCCCATTTCGGCCAGATCACGGAGAATTCCGAACCACCACGTCGTGTCGTAAGCCTTCTCCATGTCAATAAATACTGACAAAAAGAACTGCTTATGTACAAAAGCATCGCGAATATTCGTCTCGATGCGGACAAGGTGATCAGTTGTGGATCTACCTTCCCTGAAACCACACTGTAGGGGATCTAATAGTTTGTTACTTTCAAGAAAATGAAGGAGACGCCGGTTAACCATTTTTTCAAAGAGTTTACATAGGCGACTTGTCGACGCTATAGGCCTATAGCTGTTGACTGAAGTTGGGTCCTTGCCGTCTTTTAGTATTGGAACAATTATTGCTTCCCTCCAGGCGGATGGAATGTACCCGGCAGAGAACACAGAGTTGAAGAGTGACAGTAGTGTTTTGTGGGTTTCAGGGTGTAGGTGTTTGATCATTATATACAATATTCTGTCACTTCCTGGAGCGGACTTGTTACAGCCATTCAGCGCAGCCTTAAATTCCGCCATGTTAAATGGGCGGTTGTAAGGTTCGTTGCTATTTCCTTTCCGACTCAGAGGCAGTCGTTCCGCTTGTTGCCGGCATCTCAGAAATGTGTCTGAATAGTGGGATGAGCTAGAAATCCTTTCAAAATTTACCCCTAGAGAGTCGGCTTGGTCAATGAGTGTGTCTCCTTGTGTATTTACCAATGGTAGAGGATGAGTTTCGCGGCCTTTTATTTTGTTTACCCTGTTCCAGGCTTTTCCCTCGTCTGTACAAGAATTAATACTAGAGATGTATTTTTGCCAGCTTTCCCTTTTGGCAAGGCGGCGCGTTCTTCTACCTTCTGATTTTATTTTCTTGAAGCTAATCAAGTTCTCGGTAGTTGGGCAGTCGCGAAGGCGACTCCAAGCCTTATTTTGATTTTTGCGGGCTTCCTTACACTGCTCATTCCACCAAGGAATACGCCGTTTAGAGGGTGATCCATTCGTTTGAGGGATACGTATTGATGCAGCATCAGTTATAAATGCCGTCAAATAAGATACTATATCATCGATTGAGAGAGTACAGATCTCATCCCAGGTCAAATGTGTGAGCTCTCTGTATCGTTTCCAGTCAGCACAGTCGACCTTCCAACGTGGCAGATGTGGGGAACACTTATCGCCTTTTGTTAATCTTAGGATAATTGGGAAATGGTCACTCCCATATGGATTTTAATCACGTCCCACTCCAGGTATGAAACTAGTGTCCTTATGTTATACTTAAGTCAATGAATGAGAACGTTTTGTTAGCCACGCTGTAGAATGTGGGTTCTTTTTTGTTTAGTAAGCATGCATTGGAGGATAAAAGGAACTTTTCTAATAAGCGCCCTCTCGTATCACAACGAGAATCTCCCCAGATGGTGTTATGTGCGTTTAAATCACCTACTACAATGTAAGGTTCGGGGAGTTCTGCGATAAAGCTCTGGAATTCTATCGTGGAAAGTTTATGGCATGGAGGGATGTACAGAGAGCTAACTGTTACTAACTTATCCAATAGCACGGCTCTGATTGTCACTGCCTCAAGGGACGTTTGCAGATGTAAATGTTGGCAGGCGATACTCTTATCAACTATTATAGCAACACCGCCTGACGAGGCGAGAGCGTCACTGCGATCTTTGCGGTAAATGGCATATTGTTTGAGAAAGTTAGTATGTGAAGGATTGAGGTGTGTCTCTTGCACACACAGCACCCTTGGATTAAACCTGCGCAGGAGTTCCTTAATATCATCAAGATTATGTAATAAACCTCTCACAATCCAATGCATTATCTGTGTGTCCATATTGGAAGTGTTTTATGGTGTGTGTCAAGAGATCAATTAGGTTGGCTCAAGGGACCTTTCCAGGCCCCTTGATGCGGGGTATTTCTTTTTTCTTGGCGCGCTCCAGGGAGCCACGCCGTTCCTTCGGCGTCTGAGACGCCGGAGAAGTTTTTGTGACAT
This sequence comes from Dermacentor variabilis, assembly GCF_050947875.1. Lineage (NCBI taxonomy): Eukaryota > Metazoa > Arthropoda > Arachnida > Ixodida > Ixodidae > Dermacentor > Dermacentor variabilis. The sequence continues at coordinate 116,770,462 of NC_134570.1, forward strand.
CCATCGCCTCGTCAGAGGCGCTGGATGACGCCCGCTCAGCGGGCACGCGCGGGGGTTTTTCGGGCCTGCCTGCACGAGCAGTGGCCCTGGGACCAGCAGGCTCGGAAGTCTGCTGGCCCTTCGTGGTAGGGGGCGGAAGAGCAGTGACTGCTCCCGCCAGGGGGGCTGATGGCGTAACCGCCGTCACACTCCGTGTGACTTGCGCGGCCGCCAGAAGATGTGGCACTGCCCCCCGGCGCGTCACATCACTGTAGGACGGATTCGATTGGTTGTTGACACTAAAACGCTTGCGCGCTTCTGGAAAAGAGCTGTTTAGTTTTATCTTCAGTTCGATTATTTGTTTTTCTTTCTTCCATGACGGGCACGATCGCGAATAGGCGGGGTGGTCTCCGTCACAGTTAGCGCAGTGGGTTGTGGAAGAACAGTTGTCTGAAGAGTGGTCTTTAGATGCACATTTTGCACAAGTGGCACGCCCTCGGCAACTCTGAGACCCGTGCCCAAAACGCTGACACTTGAAGCATCGGCGCCGATTGGGAATGTACGGTCGTACGCGTAGTTTACAATATCCTGTCTCTAATGAATCAGGTGGTTCACTTGTTCCAAATGTTATTATTAGATGCTTTGTTGGAATTTCCTTGTCGTCACGCCTTAACTTAATTCGTTGCACCTTTACCACGTTTTGGTCTTGCCATCCTTCCAACAGCTCGCTCTCACTAAGATCAAGGAGGTCGTCATCAGAAATGACACCACGCACAGTGTTCATAGACCGGTGGGGGCCCACAGGTACAGGAATGTCACCAAACGCAACAAGTTTCGTCAGTTTGCTGTATTGGAGCTTGTCACGCACTTCCAGAAGAAGGTCGCCGCTTCCCATTTTAGTTACTTTGTAACCAGAACCGATTGCTTCTGTCAGACATTTTGCGACCACAAACGGGGATATTGTACGGACTGTCTTGGTTTCGTGTTGACTATGTATTGCGTGGTACTTGGGAAATATTTCTTTTGGTTTGAAGAGAAAGTTGAAGGTTTCATCGGTGCGCCCCCTCTTCAGGGAGCGATCAGGGAGTGTGGGGTAATTTGAAGCCATATATCGGATTACTGTATTCGGAAGGAATGCCCGCCGCCCACCTCGGAGCCCAACCTGGGGACGTCACAGGATTAGAAAAATTCTATTCTGCGTACGCCAGCGGTACGTTCCCACTATAACCTAATATATATATACCCAAGACTGGATATATTACACAAGGTTAACCCTTGCCGCCCGGAAATATGGAAGTAATTAGAAGGGAAGAGAAGACAGGAAAGATGGAAAAGTGGGAGAGAAAGATGAAGAATGGAGAGGAGGACAGGAAAAGGCGACTGCCGATTTCCTCCAGGTGGGTCAGCCTGGAGGTGCCGTCTATGTGAAGCCGAGGCCGAAGATGTGTGTTGCCTCCGCCGGGGGGCCTTAAAGGTCCAAACACCCAGCATCGGCTCAACCTCCAGGATCCCCTTTTCCCCAGACACAGCTAAGCCGCGCACGGCTACACGCGGGAGGGTCCAACCCTCGTGTGCTCGGGTACGTGGTGTCGCAACACACCAAACGCCTGCTGACGCAGACGCCCCTGCGGGGCTAAGTAGATATATTCCCTTACCACGTCAAGTGCCTCGCTACCTATCGTAAACTGCTGTTCTCTTCTGAGACTGCTAAACATTACTTTAGTTTTCTGCAGATTAATTTTTAGACCCATCCTTCTGCTTTACCTCTCCAGGTCAGTGAGCATGCATTTCAATTTGTCTCCTGAGTTATTAAGCAACGCAATATCATCAGTGAATCGCAAGTTACTAAGGAATTCTCTATTAACTCTTATCCCTAATTCTTCCCACTCCAGGTCTCTGAATACCTCCTATAAACACGCTGTGAATAGCCTTAGAGAGATCGTATCTCCCTGCCTGACGCCTTTCTTTATTGGGATTTTGTTGCTTTCTTTAGGGAGGACTACGGTGGCTGTGGAGCCGCTATAGATACCTTTCAGCATTTTTACATACGGCTCGTCTACCCCCTGATTCCGTAATGCCTCCATGACTGCTGAGGTTTCGACTGAACCAAAGCTTTTTCGTAATGAATGAAAGCTATATGTAAGGGTTGGTTATATTCCGCATATTTCTCGATCACCTGATTGATAGTGTGAATATGGTCTATTGTTGAGTAGCCTTTACGGAATCCTGCCTGGTTCTTTGGTGGACACAAGTCTAAGGTGTTCCTGATTCTATTTGCGATTGCCTTAGTAAATAGTTTGTATCCAACTAACAAAAGCTGACCGGTCTACAATTTTTCATGTCTTTGGCGTCCCCGTTCTTATGGATTAGGATTATGTTAGCGTTCTTCCAAGATTCCGGCACGCACGAGGTCATGAGGCATTGCGTATACAGGGTGGCCAGTTTCTCTAGAACAATATGCCCACCATCCTTCAACAAATCTGCTGTTACCTGATCCTGCCCAGCTGCCTTCCGCCTTTCCATAGCTCCCAAGGCTTTCTTTACTTCTTCCGGCGTTACCTGTGGGATTTCGAATTCCTTTAGACTATTTTTTCTTCCATCATCTTCGTGGGTTCCACTGGTACTGTATAAATCTCTACAGAACTCCTCAGCCTCAGCCACGTGTATATATATATATATATATATATATATATATATATATATATATATATATATATATATATATATATATATATATATATATATATATACACGGGGTTGAGACTTGGCAGAACAAAACCTGCTGGCCTGCAAGTTCATTTACACCTTCTCACCGCGCGTCAACTCATCTCAACCCCGTATATATATATATATATATATATATATATATTTACGGGGTTGAGATGCGTTGAGATGCGTCGACGCACGGTGTGAAGGCGTAAATGATCTTGCAGGCCAGCAGGTTTTTTTTTTGTCAACTGCCTAAAGGGCTACGTTCACACTGAGTAATCCGGCGTCTATGGTGAATGGAATGCTGCTGCCGCCGAAATCGGCGTCGTCTGCTCTGATTCCCCATCGCGTCGCTAGAATGCGATACAACGCCATCTGTTGTGTAAAGCGATAATCTCCAAGCAAGGGCGGGATATACCGTACGTTCCCGCGGCTCAAAATGGCGTAGTTATCTCCCCTAGCATAGCGCTCGCGCGTTTTCATTTTGTGCATCTTTATCACTGCTCGCAATGACGACGACGCTAAACCCTGAGGAAAAAGAGGCAGCATTGCTAGGCCTGCTAGCAAGCACCTTTCTAGCGATGCATGACACGCAGAAGGAGGATTCGCCTAAGAGACGACGCCAGCGGCGTGGTGGTCACGACCAAGTAGTTCGCAACCAATCTTATTCCACAGGTGATCCTTTTGCACGATGTCCTGGTGCTCCACGTGGCGCTTGTCGAACAAGACAGGGTGGTTAAGCACCAATTCTATAAGCTTTTCCGATGTCGCGACGTTATTCGAATTTCTGACTCGAGCTCCGATTGGTACGAGGTGTGTGAATCTGGCGGCGAACTGCGGCAAAAATCGGCCCAGAACCGATCAGACCGGAAAGGGCTATTCCGACGGATTTCGCAACCACCGAACTGGGTTCCGCGCCGCTCCAGATGCCGATAGTGTCAGTGTGAACGCGGCATATATATATAAGGGGGGTGCACATTTATTACGCGCAGACTTTAACGGTTAGCTACATGTGAGAGAGTGTTGGTCTAAACGCAGCACGCCTATGTCGTATAAATGCGCTCTAGCCAAGAAACTATCAATCCATAGCAAGACTGAAAGCGCGGTCTTGCCTTGAACGTGGAAGTGAATGGAAGCTTGGCATTCATTGTTCGGTCCCTTGCAGAAATTCTCATAGATTATCACAGTGAAAGCTTTATGTAAAGGGGAACAAGCCGTAAGCGCCCGTCGGCCAGCGATCGGAAGCGACATGACCACTGCGGAGAAACTCCTCTTCCCAAAGGAAGGAGAATCCTTCCGACAAAAGCGACGGTAGTTGGCAATAGAATTGACCCGAAAGCTGAAACAATAGCGTGGGAACGCTGTCCTATGGCAACTGAGTCGCAGCGGCTGCGCCACAGACAAAAGCGTTCCGCACTAATTTGAATTTGCGTGCTCGAGCGAAGCTACCAAGTGAGTAATAACTAGATGTAATTAAACGGCCAACTCCAGGCCACAGAAGGGAGCATGCACGGTCCTCCAAAAGACCATAAAAACTACACATTGCTGTAGGACATATCTTTTGAACTCAGGAAAGGGGCCGCTGAGACGCGCCGAAGTTGGAACCTACGCCCCACCGTTCTTTTTCGTCATCAGTGGGCAGCACGCTCCAGCCCTGACGCAACATCAAGTCGCGGAGGTGGTATTACAGAAATAACTCCGCTGTCGCACCCGACGACGCACGACTGGAGTGTGCATGACGCCCTTGTGAAACCATAAAGAGGGAATAGGAACGTGGGCATTATAACCACAACGCGTGACTGTCGAGGAGGTCTACATTTGGACGGACCTTCCGTACACTGCGATGAATCAGCATAGAATGATTCCGTATTTTATGCCTGGTGCTTGCAATGTGGGTGCACTTCTGGTAACAAGTGATGAACCTTAGTGCCAAGAACCTTAGAACCTTAGTGACACGCGGGATACTGAATGCAATAGAAAAGCAGGAAGTGCTGAACATGCTATAGTGGCAGCGAACAAACACAGGACGGACGGAAAACCTTAATGAAACATGTTGTTGGGCTAGTTGGTGCATGTTTCTGGAACAAAAATGCAATGCAGCAGCAAAAGCAAATGTGTAGTTTTACTTGCCAAATCTATGATCTGATGATGAGGCACGCCCTGGCGGAATGCCCCGGAATAGTTTTGACCACTTGAGGTTTCTGGACCTACACCCAATGCACGGTAAATGAGCCTTTTTGCAATTCGTTCCCACTTAAATTCGGCCAGCGCAGCGCGGAATCGCATCCTCGACTCCGTGCTTAGCAGCGTGACGCCATAGGCGTTAGGCCACCGTGTCTCGCAGCAATAGGGAAACAAATGGTAGAAAAAAAAAACGACGTAGATAGTTTCACTTCACACTGATTGATCAGACCTTTAAAACGCTTTCAACTCGCTCCGAGCTTAAGTCAGTTGAAAGTTTGTGACTGTCTATGTCGCTTCTGTCACGCATGTTATTAATGCTGCGCCACAGTTCCGTTCAAGCTAAACATTCCAGCGTCGATCGCGGTTACGCGAGCGCCGCCTGACAGACCATAGTGACGGAGGATTTGTAATTACCTGTAAACACGTAATGAAGGCTGCAAAACGTATGTATAAAAATGTATAAATGTATGTATAAGATGTACGTATAAAACAAATGTGAAAATTCTCTGGCAGAAAGCATTTCCGATGGTTCCTAAAGTCAGCGATATGTTTCGGCAATGTTGCTGCCTTACAATGGCGTGCGCTGTTTATTAGCTGTATAATGTAATTGTAATGCAGCACAATTCTAGAAACCTATCTCTGACTTAAAATTATGGGAAATTATTTTCATCGGGATATTCCTCATTCTCATTCACTTGAAAACCGCGGCATAGGGTCTTCTAGGGCCTGTTGCTTCTCTTCAGCCATAGGCACTCCACGTTTCTTGCCGGAAGGATGGATGGATGCATGGATGCATGGATGGATGGATGGGTGGATGGATGGATGGATGGATGGATGGATGGATGGATGGATGGATGGATGGATGGATGGATGGATGGATGGATGCTATGAGCGTCTCCTTTGGAACGGGGCGGTTCGTTGCGCCAGCGACCTCTTGTTATTATTTTATCTAATGTCCTACCTATGTTAAACAAAGACGATGAATTCGCCATAACCAAACTTTCTGAACCTCACCGAGCGCCATCTGGTGGTGGTGCAAGGAATTCAGCGGCTCGCACGCTACGCTGGAATTGGCTGGCCGGTTCTTCAAGAGCGAGGCCGCGCACCCGCGGTTACCAAACCCGGCGAGGTTGGCAATGAAGAGCTTCGCTTTTAAAATAGGCAGGTTTTGATAGTGAGCCCTAAACTGATGCTCAAAGAGGAAGGTATAGTGGCACAATATACGCGTCTCGACGACCAAACATGCGTTCAGTATGCCGTGACACCTGGTGTCAGTCGGAAAGAAGTACTCCAAGCAAAGCGTGAAGGCTACCGTCACGGCACATTGGCGATGAATAGAGAATAACGTGTAGGTCAACTCCAAGCAAAATGTTTCGCAGATTGGCGTAAATGTTTAGCAAGTAGCCCAGCAAGCTCGTGAAGCTGAACTAGCCGCGGAACGCGAGTCCGAGTGAGCAGGGCATTGGCGATAGTTCAGTGACAACATAATACGACGAACACCCTAAAAAACGAGGCAAATATTAAGGGAACACACGACACAGCCGCTATGTGCTGTGTTGCGCTGTTTGCCGAGTTAAGTCGTCGTAGTAACAAGCCCCACCCCCCCACTCCCCTTACAGCAATTTTGCAGCCTGCATCAATTTCGTGCGAAAAGGACCCACGCTGTACAATCAGAACGAGTAGTACTACGCAAACATCGGCAAACCGCTACATTGCGATACACTCTTTCTTCGTTTCGACGTAACAGTGGTCTGAGGTCCTCACTGAGGCATACCAAGGTAAACGTTTCTGAAAAAAAAAGAACTGTGGAGAACTTTATGGATTCATCACTCTCTAAATTCTTGCCGGTTCCGTCATTTCCGGAGCAATGATTTCTGCTACCCTGACGGGCCCTGACACCTACAACCTCTGAACGAATTTTCGGTGCGCCTAGTGTCCCCTCGCATCCCGTTCGTGAATGTGAGGCGTTTCTCTCAACAGTTTTATATTGTTCGGCAGATGGCGAATTTTATTTTATGGACCTTAGACTGCATCGGACTGCCTACATTACAAGGGCATTGAACCTGCCTTATTTTTTTGACGCGCAATATGACAGCTATTGACGTGTAGTTGCTCTGAGAACGTCTGTGGGTGCACTACAAAGATGGGTGTGCGAGAACATTCCTCACGCATACTGTAGAACCTACAGACAGCCATTACCCAGCACAATGCACAAGTAAATCCTGCTACCCCCCACGGATCGTTTAACAATATGCAGCGCCATGCACAGAGATGCCTTCAAGCCAGTGGTGCACATTTCCATCACCTCCTGCTATGATCAGTGCTTTGCTATAAACACAAATTCACCTATTAACACCACCATTTCCACTACGTGCATTTATTTCGTACACGCAGTAACCGTTTTCACTACCCATCTAGGTAAACTTAATTCTTGCCTTTAGTATTTCTACTGTGAAGTTTGTGTTATAGCTTTACTACTTGCCTGTACTATCTTTCGCGTATGCAGAAAAATGTACACCAATAACGCCAGCACTCCTTAGCGACGAACGGTTCGCAGTTAGGCCTCTTTCCATATATTTAACGATGGATGAAGTCTCCTGTTTGAATCAACAAGGATATTCAGATATACATGCTATGTTCGTATATTATGGTAAATATGCCAATGAAATATCAGCGAGAAAAGGCTAGGCTTCTTTCTTTTCTTTTCACAAAGACTTAGCTTTACTAGTCAGAACACGTGGTGGCACAGAAGTCACGTAGTGCGAAGGTAAAACTTCCGTGTTACCACTATATGGACCTGAGACTACGTGCTTGGCCGTTCCGAGCTATCACCAAGTTCTAGAACACATCCGCTGCGAGATTACTCGTAACATTTCCATTGCTTTCTGCTCCATAACACGTGCTGCTCGCCGGCTCCATTCTTATGCCTGTCAATGTTCGATTTCAAAGGGCACGACTGGAACAATCCGGCAAGACAGGGAAAAGGCGGGTCAGCAATGTTTATATTGACAGTTCCGGACACGGAAAAGGGTTCTCCGTTAGAAATGAGAGAAATATATACATATAAAAACTTATGCAACAGAAAACAACGGTCGCCAGTGTGCATCTACGCAAGGCTACGACGACACAAACAGCATCTCGAGAAGTATAACGTGCGCAGTTCATGAAACAGTCAGGTAAAGAAAGGTCTTAAACTGCTGCCATCTGCCGGCAGTGAACCAAGGGACATCGTGCAAGGGCAAGGAAGAAAAAAAATGCATTTTATGCCTGTCTCCACAGGGTGGGCAACGACTTCAGAAAGAATGGAAATGGAGGGCTGTTTTTCCCCCGCAACGTTTCGGAGAAAAATAATTCGGGGGTGCGCGCTTCGGTCGCCGTGAATGCGATCCGGAGCTGGTGCGCCCTTTGATGTCAAAAAGACGCTTATCTGGCACACACAGGCACACACAAAAGAAAACTTCTTCATCCCGGCTGACGGGTGTGTACAATTGATATACAATAAAAACAGGAATAACCGAATGAACTGCAGTTGACGGACCCATACGCAGCTTGAATGCGAGCATCGAGACGAAAGGAAAGTGCACTGGCAGACAAAACAGATCCGAAACGGGGCAATTTGATAGCCAGGCGGGCTGAGGATATAGAGAGACATCGTTAAAGGCCCATGCTGAGTGAGTAGTCAAATACAAGCTCATCCCTCCCTTATAGAAAACGGATAAGCCGCTCACAGATACGAAAGGATTTTCAATGTGTGAAACGTGCACCGTGAGCTTGATTGGATCAGCTTTTCAAACTATATTTCAGCAGGGTACGGAAGCCTTTTAACACCTTAACAATATACAGCAGAAATCATGCCGGATATATTATTTTGCTGTCTTCTGCTTTTTTTCTATTCTTTTGTCTGGGAATCGTCATATTCAGGCATATAGTGGCATAAAATAAATAACCTAACTTACATTTGAGGATAATACTGCAGATAACACAGACGTACTTTTAGTTTTAACATGATCATTGCCGTGAACACGCTAAACCACTTATTACCTTCTGCAATGCATTTCATCGAAATAATTCAGGGTGTAAAAGACGTGTGCTCTGAAAACCTCCTTCAAAGGGTTGATATTCATTTCTTAATAACTGCTTATTATTTACGAATCCTTAAGTCTTGAGCATAGCTGTTTAACTTATCTTTGCGTCTTAATCCGCGGGTAGGCGTAAGTTTTGAATGCGGTGCCTTCCTATATGAACTAATGCAAATGGTTGTGCCAAGAAACTACAATGACAACATGGATGCTGTACGCACCTAATTTTTATCATTCTGAGATGCTGTTTAAAATTGATTTCAACGTCAGTTTCCGGTCATTAGACTCGCACTATAAACGTATCGTGGGTTGTTCATGCTTTTAAACAGATTTTGCTATTTGAATATATAAATTTAATAATCTAGACAATGTGCGGGTCCAACCGAAGTAAGTTCGACATTTGGGAACGGGAAGAGGGGTTAAGAATTGCTCGTGGTGAAGTCCGTATAAATTCTCTTGTATTATGGCTCTTAAGGCGCTCAATACTTTGACGTGTCTGCCCGCGCAAGGTAGAACAAGTTATTAATTCGTAATAACGCGGTGGCTAGGTATCGTGTTTACTGGTGACCGATATGCTGAGTGAGCATATCGAAACTGGCAGCATATTTTTTACTGAAAAACGAAAATAGCGAAGATGCTCAAGAAATTGTTTTTTTCATGCTCAGGTGAAATAGCGTTTCACGCGCACAAGCTAAAATGATGGAAGGTAACAATATTTCCGCTCTTCCGAATATCAGGGAAGTTCATTTCTAATTCCTAGTCATGAAGCAATAAATAATGATAAATAAATGCCTCACTGATTAATTCTCGCTCAGCAGCTTGTTGCTTGCTAAGTGTTCGCACCTTTCATTTGAAGCCCATTAGCATTGTAGACCAGTGAAATTGGTTCGAAACATTCCAGCGGGGATCTAGCGGGGCTTGCGAAAAGGGTTCTACTTAAATTGAGGACGACGCAACGAGCTATGGAAAGAAGAATGATGGGTGTAACGTTAAGGGATAAGAAAAGAGCAGATTGGGTTAGGGAACAAACGCGAGTTAATGAAATCTTAGTTGAAATCAAGAAAAAGAAATAGGGGGCATGGGCAGGACATGTAATGAGGAGGGAAGATAACCTATGGTCCTTAAGGCTTACGGACTGGATTCCAAGGGAAGGGAAGCGTAGCAGGGGGCGGGAGAAAGTTACGTTGGCGGATGAGATAAAGAAGTTTGCAGAGACAACATGGCGACAATTAGTACATGACCGGGGTAGTTGGAGAAGTATTGGAGAGGCCTTTGCCCTGCAGTAGGCGTAATCAGGCTGCTGCTGATAATATATATGTATATACATATATATCTATATAGTCATATCTAAGAAGCCAACAAACACTGACACCAAGGACAATATAGGGGAAATTACTTTTGCCTAATAAATGAAGTAAAGAAACGATAAATTAATGGACAATAATGTGAAAGAAAAAACAACTTGCCGCAGGTGAGAACCGAACCCACAACCTTCGCATTTCGCGTGCGATGCTGTACCAATTGAGCTACCGCGGCGCTAGTTTCCCATCCACTTTCTTGGGCATTTATGTGTCCTAGTAGAACCCTGGGAGTGTTAGCCAGCGCCGCCACTCACAGACCTTGGCGGAGGACGTGGAACGTCCTTTTTGCCGCAGGCATCACGAGAAGGTGATCTTCTCGGGTGAAGGCAACTGGTCAATAAACCCACATATGCTACCTGAAGGCATCAATGTTGCAGGATTCAAGACCCTCGTTATGTAATGAACGAGACGAAAGGGGGTTAATCGAGGGATCCGATTTTCATTAGTCATATCATAAGAAGCCAACAAACACTGACACCAAGGACAATATAGGGGAAATTACTTGTGCCTAATAAATGAAGTAAAGAAACGATAAATTAACGGAAAATAAAGTAGATGAAATAACAACTTGCCGCAGGTGGGAACCGAACCCACAACCTTCGCATTGCACGTGGGGCGGATGCTCTACCTCTACGCCACCGTTGCACTATATATATATATATATATATATATATATATATATATATATATATATATATATATATATATATGTGTGTGTGTGTGTGTGTGTGTGTGTGTGTGTGTGTGTGTGTGTGTGTGTGTGCACTATTAAAATTGCATATCAAATTTATTATGGGCTTCTGAGGTCGCGCAGTGACTGGAGTATTATGCTGCATTGAGCGAGGCTTCTATTTTGATTCAAAACATTGTTGGAACGTAATGATGATGGGTGTTTTTAACGAGAGACAACGCTGGCGCCACTCAGACCCAGGCAAAGGTTCATGTTGCTCAATGTTAATATGGGGCTCTACAATGTGAAACTATTCCAAACTTTTCTATTACATTTCAGTCAGCAATCAGCCTTCCACGATCGGTAAAATGTTTTTTATGCCAGCCCCACTTCGCTTGTCTGTCACGCGACTTGAGAAAAACAAGGAAAGCTTCTCATTTGATATGACGTGTAACATTGATTATGTGTGATTAGAGTGAACAAAAGAAATAATTATTTCCGGTTGTGCGCCTTTTCCACTATCAGCCCTCCGCAATTGGTGAAATTTTTACAGGCTACGCCCACTTCGCCTGTCTGCACGTGAACAAAAACATGACAACTAACCGCGTTACAGTGACGTGTGCGCAATAAAAACGCATTTTATTTATTTATTTGTTATACCCTCAATGTACGGTTGTACATTGCAGAGGGTAGGGGCAAGGCAAATACGGAGGCAAATCACACAATATTTGATTATAGAAAAAAAATTATAAGTAGAAGGAAGCAAAATATTTCGAAGAAAGGGTCAAAGCTAAATACGCGGAAGTAAAAAATTAATGAAAAGAACAAGGAAAAATAAGGAATGAAGGCAGGAACATGGCAAAAACATCGCAAAACATGGTATAGAATATAATAAGAATGGTAAATAGAAACTTGTAAGCGTGTCAAAATATATGGCGTAACAAAAAAGAAAGGAGAAAAAAAAGAGAACATACCATATAAAAACAGAAGCCATAACTTTAAATTATGGCATAAGAGCAGTTATTATGCAGAGCAAGCAAACGCAACATTAATTTATAACATGAAACTTTCAAGTGCGGTTTTAAACGTATTGGTGTCAGTTATGCCTGTAAGTTATGCGGGTAAGTTATTCCAATCTTTGCTCGTTTGGGGAAGAAATGAATATGAAAAGCCGACGGTGTTGCAGTGTGGTATATTTACCTTTTGGCGATGGTCAATGCGAGATGAAATGTATGGTGGCGGTTGAACAAAGATAGCAGGCAAATATGCGTTGTGGTAGTAGATTTTATGGAAAAGACATAAGCGGAGATAGTTTCCTGCAGGTTGATAACAGCGGGAGGTGTAGGAAAGCTTTCATGTTAGTGACACTCGCGGTTCTTTGGTAGTTGGTGAGAATAGAACGGGCTGAGCGATTCTGTATTGACTCTAGAGCCTGTATGACGGTGTCATGACCAGGGTCCTCATACTTTGCAAAAAAAAAAAAAAAAACGAATTTTTCGCGGCATCGCCGGAGACTGCCCCGCTCCGAAATGAATAGAAGATGGCTGTTTGCCGATCGATCTTTCATTGGCCACTCGGAGCTGCGTGGGAAGATTAAATAATTTGCGTATAATAAACATTCCTGCGTGGCGGCATACACGACATCGCTCGGCAAGATTGTTGTCGCCGAGGATCCGTTTTAGCTGCATTTTTACCCTTCTGTCGCACGCCGCCACGATTTCCTACCAGACACTGCAAAGTAAGCAAAAGGAAGCGGGCCAATCGCAGACGCCGGTAGCATCCTTCTCACCAGGTTATCTACTTTCAGTGCGCCAGCCCGGCTCTACCGCTTCTGGTTGGCCAGTTAGATAAGAGAAACCTGTCAAGTAAGGCAACATTGTTTGGTTTAAAAGCAAACAAAATTGATCTCATTTGAACGAGGAGACCGTATCAGTGCACTGTTCAAACAACATGCGAGTCATCGCCCGATGCTTGCGTCTTGCGTAAATTTGACGTCGGAAGATTGAAATCAAAACAAATTGGAATAGTTTTGTGTTATAGAGCTCATGCAGTCCTTGGCAGCCCTTGTGTGGTTCTAGAAGAATATATCGTCTCAGCCATAAACGAATGATCAGTCATTTACCCGGTTACTACACATCAAAGCAAGGGCCTACATGTCCGGTATAATCGCACCTGATCTTACTGAATAAGGCGCACCCGCTAGATTGAAACAAGCACGTTCAGGATATTCTACTCGCTCTGCCTTTCGTGGCCAATTGAGTAGGATTCTGTGATTTAAGAACGAGCTATTAGCGGTCGGTCGCTGTGGCAGTACCAGGGGAATCCGCATAATTGCGACGAACATCCTAGAACACGACAGCCATGACAAGAAAGCGGCAAATCCCACTCGTTCTGTAGCTATCGAGGGCGGCATTGCGTTATTATTATGCATAAATGTTCGCTGTTATCAACTCGTGTAACAGTACAAAGAAAGTTCTTGTCGCTATCACGTAGACGAGAAGATACATGTACACCATCTGGGGCTGACGTTGTCTCGCCAACACAATCTTCAATACCTTGCGTGCACCGATTTTCTTTAACGCTGTATTTCCGGCACTTTCAGTTCACGAACTGCATACGCGCATCATCTCGCCTTAGCGGTAATGAGAGATAGAGAGACAGAAGAAAAAAAGAGGGAGCGCGAAGTGAGAACTAAAAGAAGCATATGCAATATTTAAGATGTATATTGTGTTGAGAGGCAAGATTTGCAGCGACTGGTTTACAGCCATTCTACAGTGCCGCTAAGGAATCTTACCGCATATGTGACCTAGCGAAAATCCGGCATTACATTGTGATGGCACACATTTTAGAAACAATTGGCGATGCTAACTAGCCAAGAAGAGCACTTCTATAGCTCGATGCGAAAATTGCTTTGACAATATTTTTGCTCGCCCTTTATACACTTGACCGCCAAATTTAAGTGGCTTTCGTAGCCTTTCTGCAAACAGACGCAGAGAGGCTAAGGACGTAGCAATTGACTCTGTTGGGTAATGTTTTCGCACCTAAGAAAATTGGGAAGCAAGTGCAAATAAAATTAAGTCAAATAACTACGCAAACAAAAAGAAGTGCCAGAAGCGGCTTTATATGCATATTTTACGATATTTTTTTTTTCAGACATAAAGGCATACTTTCGTATCTTCGTCTGTTGTTACTATGCCACCTGCGCGTCTGCAGCGAGCCGTCGAGCAAGCAGTGAGTTCCAAGATCTGAAATAATCCTCTCGAAATTTGCGCCAGACCTGGGCCTCCTGTGATGGTTATCCAAGCGAAAAGTCTGCGCTAGTTTTGAAAACAGGAAAAGATTAGAAAGTGTGTCGCACTGGAAGCGTGGGAAGCGCACCGCTTTCCATTTTGCGGCTTTCTCAGGTGACGTGAGCTCTTTTTTAAGGGAGATATAAAAAGTCGAACCTTACGCTCTATGTCCTTAGCTGCCGAGTGGTAGATAACACCGGCAACCTGTTTAGTAATAACGTTGCTTTCTTTTGTTGTCCCTGTACTTACTTCACTGATAAATGGGTCACTGCACAAGTTCTCGGAATATGTACTTTGAGACGTCGAGGATTACCGCTTATGTTCCTATTTCCCTTCTGAAGTTGGTGGTGCGAAATTGCATTACCATTGCGGAAACTCGAGCGAATCCGCCTTACGCGAGGTGCACAGCGAAGACGCACTTTAGTCGATGACATACGGGAAGACGCTGTTAAAGAAAGATTAAGAACTTGAGGAGAACTTGTACTTGGGCTATTTTAGGGGAGGTTCTGATACTACATTTAGCGCTTATATTCCGCACATACAAAGAGGTGGCCCGGGTATTTTTATGATTGGTGCTCGTTTCATTCTTGCTGAACTTAATAATAAAAAATTGGAGGACGCTTAAGCTTCGCCTTCAAGAGTGGAACGCGACAGCGTTCCCGTCGACCCGCCAAGGGGTGTAAGACAATGGGCTACGGCGAAGCGACTATGCGCCCCGCATCGGACGCGGTGAGCGTCGAGCAACGCAGCGTTCGGCGCGACAACGAAATGTGCGCCTGAGCAAGTGACGCACGCCTGAGCCTTAGAAACAGCTCGTTTCTAAGGCAACACCGCACCGCGTTCACTAGAGGCGCTTTTGTACCGCTTTGAAGCATCGGACTCGTGGCTCAGTCATTCCACTTCCGGCGTTCAAGCGAAACGGTCGCGGGATGGCTTGCTCCCATGGAGTGGTTTCGGCGGCCCAGGCGGGCCGCGGTAACAGGTTTTTTGCTTCTACTTGCCGAAGATTATCAGGTTATTCTGCCCAATATGCCATCCGGACGCATCGTCGCGAACACCGTTTTCATGCACGGCGACCCAAGAGCTCGGCCCTACCGTGTCGAAGACTACCGGGACACTTTGGCCAATCTAGGTGCGCTCCCCGACGTTTTGGCGTTGGGGGCGTATCAGACGAACCACGTGTGGGCTGTAACAATGACGAGTGCTGACGCTGCTCAGAAATTGCTTACCGCTGTCAACGTGAAGGTAAAGGATCGCCCATGTTTGCTCATCGATCCAAACAACCGGGAGGTTCGCTTAAAGCTACACTGGTTGCTGCACGGCGTGACCGACGAAGACATTCGTGTGGCCCTGACACCCTACGGGAAAGTGTTGGAGGTGACGCGGGAGAAGTGGCGTGTGCAAGGCGTCACTGAAAAGGGCTCGACGACTCGCTCAGTTGGGCTGCAATTGCATGGCGACGTCAAAGTCGACGACATTCCACACCAGCTCAAGATAGCCGGAGAGCTGACTCTCGTCGTTGTTCCAGGCCGCGCTCCGCTCTGTCTGCGCTGCAAGAGCACCGGGCACATACGTCGGGACTGCAAAGTGCCTCGCTGCAGTCGTTGTCGCCGCTTCGGCCATGAGGACGCGGATTGCCCAAAGACGTACGCCAGCGTGACCGGACCAGTCCAGGCAAACGATGCATTGGACCACCTTATGGATGAGGCAGACTCCGAGGAAACAGCAGGAGTGTGTCGAAACCCGACTACCCTAGTGGGTACCCCGAACACTCCACAGGACGCCCTCCTTGAAGCTCCAGGTAAGCCCGAAGCCGGGCTTCTGCATGAAGCCGTGGAGGACCGGAGTAAGGAAGCTGCTCCAAGTAGTACCGGCCACACTTTTTCCGGCGGAGCTGCAGAGACTACTCCCGAGGAAGTGCCGATGACAGGCATCGATAGCGACAGTGCCAGTGCGACCGCAAAGCGGCCCCACGAAGCAGGCGAAAAGGAGAAGGGGCCCAGCGCCGTCGCAACGGACGAGCCGCCTGCGAAAACGACTCCCGTGCGGCGTCTTTCCCATCGGCTTCGGCCGAACACTTAGACGGAGCGCAAGACGGCGGAAACGCCGCCTTTGCCTCCCTGAGGACTGCACCGTGACAAGGCACCCAGGAAAAAAGCGCAGTAGTGAGGTGATCGTCATGCCCCCGGGTTTTCACCGCCTCGCAATGATGTCTATGGATAGGTCATTTCGTGTGGCCACTTTAAACGTACGTGGGCTTGCCTCAAGGAGGAAGCAAAGTCAACTCTATCGACTAGTTAGCGAACATGACCTGGACATTCTAGCAGTACAGGAGACGAAAGTTGAGGGCGATGATGAAACCGGGGGCATGGTGCGTCAATTCTTAGCTCGATACTGTGTTATAGTGAGCCATGCTGTGGGAACTTCTTCCGGGTGCGCTTTGTTCATCCGACATAGTCTTGGAGCAAAAGTAGAAGCTGTGACGTCATGCCCGTCAGGTCGGCTTATTGTCTGCAATTTTTTAGTATCGTCATTGGAATGGCGTGTTATTTGTTTGTACGCGCCGACTGTCGCTGAGGAAAGACGCAGATTTTTCGATCAGCTAAAAGAGTATACCCAGTGTAATAGGCTCCTCATTATTGCCGGTGATTTTAACTGTGTTCTTTCAGCCCGTGATAAAACTAGCGCCCGACCGTACAAGGATGCAAGCACCATTGCCCTAAGCGATATGATAAGGGACGATGGTTTGGAAGACGTGGCTGAATGTCTCGATGGTGGGAGGACTACGCAGTACACCCACTTTCAGGCAGCCAGCCACGCCCGTCTTGACAGAGTTTATGTGAGCCTTGATTTGATACCCCTTTGTAAGGAGCACCATGTGAGCGCACTTTCATTCAGTGATCACTATTTGGTCAGCTTTTTAGTAGCAAGCACGAAAGAAAAGAAAAAGGGCTTCGAGTGGCAACTATGGAAATTTAATTCGAAATTACTAAGCGACGAAATGTTTACAGCGGATGTAACGAAGCAAGTTGAAGAAATGAATGCTGTTGATAACACGACATCTGGTGAAAAATGGGAGAACTTCAAGCAGGCGGTTAAAATCAAGGCTTTAGAGCGTGCGAGCGCTATATGCAGAGAAAAAGGAGCAGAAGAAAAACAGATGCGCAGGAATTTAGAAAAATTGATTAGTGAGGAATGTAGGATGCCCGGCATGTTCATGGACGATATTCGCGCACTGAAACATAAAATAGAACAGTTCGATATCGAAAGATACCGCGGTGCTTTGGTGCGGGCAAGGGCCGAAAGGCTGATAATGGGAGAAGTACCGTCGAAAAGAGCGTTAGGCTCAGAAAAGTGGCATGTGCGCCGCAATCAGATAGCGGAAATCGAATATTGCGGAAAAGTTAGCGACGCAGCAGATGATATCGAGCGTGCTTTTTTCGAGCACTACAGTGGTTTATTCACTTACTGCGCAGTCGACATTGATCGTTTTAAAAAGGACTTTTTGTCGTTGATGCCAAGGCTAGATGAAAGTACGAAAGAAATATTGGAGGAACCAATTTCGGAAGAGGAAGTGAAAAGTGCTATTGAAAGTATGCATCCGGGGAAGTCCCCTGGCCCTGATGGTCTAACCTCAGCCTTTTATAAATATTTCAAAGGTGCGATCTCACCAGCCTTAGCGGATGTATATAACGAAGCATACCAGCTCAAAGTACTACCCCCGTCCTTCTCATCTTCCCACGCTATTCTTATACCCAAGTCAGAAGATCCCGTTGCATTGCGAAGAGTAACTTCTTACCGCCCAATTTGTCTCACTAACGGAGACTATAAGATAATGATGAAAATCTTAGCAAAGAGGTTGCAGACTGTCATTGCGAAGCTTGGGGGGCCGCATCAAACGTGTGATATTAAAGGCCGAACTATCTTCTCAAATATACACGTAGCACGCAGTATCCTCGAATGTTGCGATGCCATGGGTGCACGAGTGGCAATGCTCCAAATTGATCTCGAGAAAGCGTTTGACCGGGTGCCTCATGACATTCTTTTGTGCATTCTAGACTATGTGAATTTGGGTAGAATAATTAGAGAGGGGGTTGCCATGGCGTACCGGGACTGCTCGACGCGGCTTATTGTCAACAAGGTGGTGGGAGCGCGAATCCAAGTTAAGCGTTCGGTGCGTCAGGGCTGCCCTCTCTCGCCGCTGTTGTTTTGCTTGTATATTGAGTCTTTTTGTTTGAGTGTCATGGAGAATGACTGTGTCCGCGGGTTTAAACTGCACGAGGTTGAAGTCCGCCTGTTGGCTTATGCAGACGATATTGCTGTGTTTTGCACTGATTCGGACAGTATAACGCAGGCTGTCAAATGCGTTAAAAGTTTTTGTGCTGCAAGTGGCAGCGCGGTAAACTGGGGTAAGGGCCTGGGATTCTGGCACGGGGATTGGCGTGGGGCCCCAGACACTTTTGCCAACATGAGTTTGGTTACGACTCCGGTGAAATACTTGGGTGCTCCCCTTCAGTGCTACAAAGACAGTGAGTCGTACTGGAGGAGTGAAGTGGATAACCTTCGGGACAGGGTAAACAAATGGAATGGCTGGAATTGGTCTATGTTTTCCAGAGCCACAATTTGCAACATATTTTTAGTGAGCAAACTTTGGTACATCCTCCAAGTCTTGCATTGCTCAAGGGTAAACATCCAAAAAATTCACCGGGTGTTCGCAGTGTTTGTATGGGCATCGTCTTGGGAGAGATCAAGTCGCACCAATTTGTTTCTTCGAGTTCGAAATGGAAGACTAGGACTGTCACATTTGTTTTTGAGACAGGTAGTCAATCGCTTTTTTTTCTTCAGGGACGCAAAAAACCCGTTTTTATACACTGTCTGCCAACTCCGCCTGGGCAAACACTTGCCCGAAATGGTTGTCTCAGCGGGCAGTTTGCCAGGGGGTGTTTATGGTTTTCTGCGTGAAGTTGTGGTTTCATGCAGGTTTTTGTCAGCGCGTTTTACACTTCAATATTTGAGTGACGTCAACCGGAAAAAACTGTACAAGGACCTGTGTGATGTTGTTCTTCCCGTGCCATTATATCGGTCTCTCTACAGAGCTAGCCATGGGCATAATGTTCTGAAGCGTGTTAAGGAGATGCTAGTACCGTCAGGCGCTAAGGCGTTTTTTTTTAAATTGCACTCCGGAACGCTGACTGTCAAACCGTGGCTGGCTGAAAGAGGTTTCTTTGTACCTTGGGGCACTCATTGTACAATTTGCAAGCAGGAGGAAACAATTGAACATGTTTTTCTGCAGTGTTGGGATGTCGTTTTCCTCTGGGATGTGCTCCAGCGCACAATCAAAAAAGATTTCCCCCTAGATGCGTATGGGATTCGCTACTTGCCAATAGAAAGTGATGATGGTACCCCATTCGATGTGATCATGCTTATTGCCCTGCATAGCATTTGGAAATGTAGAATGGCGGTAAGGAACACCGATCTCGATGCAAGAGCGGCTCGCCAGTATTTCAAAGAAAGCATACGGAACTTTGTAGAGGAACAAAAGTTGCTGGAGTGCATCCCAGAGTGGTTGCGACGTGTGGAATTATTATTGGCGATAAAGGAATTTTAGCACAAGCGCAGCCGCACAAGTTCTGCGGTCGTTTTCAACACATTGTGAGTGTGCCTTTTGATTATTTGTGAATGTGTATTTTTTATCCGGGCCAATGACCGGCAATAAAGAAAAAAAAAGAACTCGTGGCTCAGTGGTAACGTCTCCGTCTCACACTCCGGAGACCCTGGTTCGATTCCCACCAAGCCCATCTTGGAAGTTGCTTTTTATTTATGAAGTGCCTGCCGTGATTTATCGCTCACGGCCAACGCCGCGGACGCCGACACCGACACCGACGCCGACGACACCGGCTTTTCTGCGACACGAGCTCCTTAACGCTATCGCGTTAAACAGGGGTTCGTAGACGCTTTGAAGCTCCACGGCGTGGGTGCGCCCATATTTGACATCATGGGTGAGCTGGCATGAGCAGCCTTGTGTTACGAAAAAGTGATCTCGGAGTGCAGTATGGCGCGCACTCCGTGACGGGTTACGAAGGTTACTACGGTCTAAAATCTTGTAAACACTGTAATATGGCACTGCAATGGTGCCGCTACTGTTTGTGTCTCTCAGTTAATTAACTAAATAATGACGACGACGAACGCGGGAGTGGTGGCACGAGCGCGTTTGCGCGGTATAGCGCCGAGGGGCGCCAGCGACGACGCTGGAGCCATTCCTGATGATGATACCTTTTTCTACATGCGGACACGCTAGTGAGGATAGTCTTCAACAGCTTCGCTGTAACAACTGAACTCGTTTGAAGTGTCAATTTTTAAATTATTCCGTGAAAAAAAATTCTTCCTGTATCAGAAAACTTGCTTTGTGCGCGTCCATATTGGCACATTTTCAACCCTCCCACCTACCGACAGCTCTTCCACATTAAAGGAAACTATTAGGACGTTGCATCAAAGCGAAGGTCAAGTAACTGTATATGTAAACTGCTCCGCCTTACGCCATTGTAGGTTGTTGGGAGGAAACACGTAGAAAAGGGATATGCACTCATAATATTTAGCGCGGTCGCTTCATAGCGGAGGCAACGGCGAGAAAGTCCCTGGCTCCGATAAGATATTTTGGTCGCCTCCACCCGTGCAGCATTCCATGCTTTAACGTCTCCCTTTTTGTGGATTAGTATAATTGACACTCTTCCAGTTCTTTGGTTCTTTTGAAGTCGTGAGACATATTGTATTAAAGGGCCCCTCACCAGGCCCCATAACAAATTTTGGATATACGCTGGAAGTTGTTGCGCGTCTTGAAGGAAACGCTCTGCCGCAAAAATCTTTCAAATCAGCGGTTTAATAGCCGATACATAAACATTTCACTGCCGTGAACCCGTGATTTTAGCAGGTGAGCTCCACTGCCACGCGAGACACTCTCTCCACCCCGTCTAGCCTCCGCAAGCGAAATTCCTTCCCTGCGTTCTCACATACCGGACCTCGAGGATGCGTGAAGCATGTGCCACAGGCCCCACCTTCATATTTTTTTTCTCCTTGTGATCTTTTCTTTTGTGGTGCTGCGCACTTTTGCTGACGGCGTTGTGCGAACAACTGTTGTGATTGTCTCGTTTCGCGCAGCGGACAATTTTGCGCGCTGTTCACAAGGACACAAGGTTGCCAATATAATTCAGTGCTACAGGAAAAAAAACACAGCAGACATTCAGTTTGTGTGTTTTATTATTTCTGCAAACTTTAATTCGTCAATTAAAGCAACAGATAACACAAATAACAGATGTTCCCTTGAATGATCCTCGAGGTCACGTGTCACCACGACCGACGTCACATTGCGGACACGAGTACGTTTAAAATAAATTATGGGGTTTTACGGGCTAAAATCACTTCCTGATTATGAGGCACGCCGCAGTGGAGGACCACCTGGGGTTCTTTAACGTGCGCCTAAATGTAAGTACACACGTGTTTTCGCATTTCGCCCCCATCGAAATGCGGCCGCCTTGACCGGGATTCTATCCCGCGACCTCGTGCTCAGCAGCAAAACACCATAGCCACTGAGCAACCAGGGCGGGGGACACGAGTACGTAGGCGCAGGGACACGAGTACGTCACCGCCCGGCTTGGAGCGTGATCGCCGCGCGGGACAGGGAAAACAGCGTTCGTACTGAAATTTCAAACCTTTCCGCGGCGCGTAGGGATGTGATTCTTTGGAGACACGATCGTTATTACGCAGTGTATGCTCTCCGCTTGTGAGCTCAAAATAGCCAGACCTGGTGAGGGGTTCTTTAAAGAACCTTAGGTGGTCGAAATCTACGGAGTCCTCCACTACGACGTGCCTCATAATCACAAATTGGTTTTGGCAAGTAAAACTCCAGAATTTAACTATTATCTTTTCTGCGCACCATGATGTGAACATTTCTGAACCTACTCGGCCAGTTGTGACGCAGTGTCGTGTGAAGCGATAGTGATTTATTATTGGCAGTGTCCATGTGTTAAGCTGCGCATTGCACTAGTAGCGAGTAGTTGATCCCCATAATTGCACCAAAGTTCTGTCTTCAAACAGTAATAAAAGGTATGTACATTTCTATAATTTTTAACAAATGTATAACTTTGATTTCGGTTTTCTCTGGCGCTTGTTGTTTCAAGCGCGAAATGTAAGGGAGTGAATAGTTTGAAAAACGACATTCTTACATACTTGAACTTTGTCGGGTGAAGTGGTTCGCTGGAACTGGCTATGAGTACGAAGCATACGAACAGTAGATTTTGAGGGTGGTCGAGATAACTGAATTTATGGTAAATAATCTATCATCAGGAACTTATTCTTTGCTCTTTCCTGGTCAGGCGGTACAATATGAGATGTCGTGAAATCTTTATCTTACTTTTAACGCCTGCGAGCGTAAATCGTTGTGTTTTTTTTTCTCTGACTTGTTTAGTTTACATATCTGAGTATCGGATGGTAGTGCACAGCTAGCTGCAATTTACTTATCTATTTTTCAAGGTAAGACGGCTGGAATCTCGCAACAAAACCCTTATAAAAAGAAACACATCAAGTAAAGCTAAGGTACAACTGCTACTAACGCCCAGAATGCGGAAGCAGATTCGCATAACTAAGGTTTCATTTCTGCTTTGGCTTCTTGTGTTTGACATATTCGTTTGTCTGTTTGAGTAATGTAATAAAAGTCTGATTAAACCTTCGCAACGTTTTCAGTTTGGCATACCATTATTTACGGTAGAACGGACGACCGATGTAACAACAATAATCACACGCCTGGCCTCTCGTCGTTTCTTCACACGGCGTAAAATCCTCGACGTCATATAATGGGATAACACACCATGTTTCCACAACTGTGCACGAATGTTTATGACCATTCTGCCAACTCTCCGAGAATATGTTGCCGATTTCAAGATCAAGCGGTATTTCAATTCTAATAGAGCTCCCTCGTGGGAAGGCTGGTGGGAGCACCTGATTATAGTTTGGCTAAGAACAGATTGAGCCATTCATTTGGACGCGACAATCTCAACGCCCAGGCCCTCTCTACCACTCTTTGCGAGCTTGAAGTGGTAATAAAAAGCAGACCGCTTACATATTGTTACGGAAGGATGAGAGAAGAGAGAGGAAGAAGATCGGAGACGCTGGCTGTTGCGTGTTGTTGGTGGTCAGCCATCTAAACTATTCTGACTCATCCTGTACATATATTACAAATATAGTTTTTATATAGTCGCAATATCCCCGTAACATATTGGTGAGAGGTGCGGGGTACCACGGCTGGAAACGGAGCTCCGAAGTGGACGTCGCATCACCATCCGCACCATGAATGAAGGTGAGCACGCGGGATCAACGTCGTTGCCGCCTCCAACGTCACTGTCGCCAGCTACGTCGCTGTCACCTTCGGTTGTCGTTGCGCAACCCAAGGATCCTGGAACTTCCTGCGGGACCGATAGCGCCGACGTCGAAGAATGGCCGGCCATGTACGAACGCGTGAGTGGAATCAACAGATGGGACCCTCGAATATGCTAACTAACCTGTTGTTCTACCTAAGAGGCACGGCAAAGGTGTGGTACGAAAACCACGAAGAGGAGTTAACCACCTGAGACCAATGCAAAGAAAAATTGACAGAGTTGTTTGGCAAACCAGCCAGTCGTAAAATCACCGCAAAGCAGGAACTGGCCTCCCGTGCCCAATCCCCCACAAAGTCCTATGTCTCGTACATCCAGGACGTGCTGGCACATTGTCGTAAAGCCGATCACGACATTACAGAAGCTGAGAAGGTCGGGCACGTGCTTAAGGGCATTGCTGACGACACGTTTAATCTGCTCACGAGGAAGAGCTGCTCTGCAGTTGACGCAATCTTTAAAGAGTGCGGACAATTCAAGCAGGCCAAAAGCCAACGCGTCTTCCAACCAGTCGCCAGACTTCCCAATACTGCCGCAACGTCGACGTGTGAAGATCTGCACAGCAGCATGCGTCGCCATCAGAGGACGTGGTGCGAATGGTTCGACGTGAACTGGATGCGATGGCGCCCGCAGCTTTCTGTTCGCGTAGTCCTGATGCTGCCACATTTTCAGTTCCCCTCCTACAATCGTTCGCCAGGAACTTGAAAACTTTGGCATACATTCTGTGTGTGCTCTCGCCAATCCCAGAGCTAACGAACGCCCTTCTACTATTTCTGATACACCCCGACGCTTCTCTCCACGTTATCGCAACCCGAGTGAGTCGAGAACTGCGGACGACTAGCCGAGATGTTTTACCTGTCGTCGCATTGGTCATGTGGCCTGATACTGTCGCAACTCGTGGCCCTCAACACCTCGCACGCCCACCAACCTGAGCCGCGTTGATAGAAATACCCGCAAGGTTTCGCCCACCGCCGAGTCTAACAGCGCCGCCAACTCTGCTCGGAACACGTCATACAGCCGCTCACCATCACCGCGCGGACACCAGTCTCGTTCGCCGCAAACACGTCGCCCATCCTACCGTTCGCCGCGGCCACGTCGCCTTTCGTCCTCTGTGGCTTTAGGCCACACCTTTTCGGAAAACTAGAAAATGGAGCCCTCGGAGGCGGTGCAGCAATGCCGACTACTGCAGCAAATCCTCTGTCTCTGTCCACAAGGAGAAGCGAAATGGACGTCTAAATAGACGGCGTATCTGTCCAAGCACTCGTTGACACTAGAGCCCACGCCTCTGTGATGAGTGCTAGCCCACGTAGACGTTTAAAGAAGGTCCTCACCCCAGCAGCTGCCCGAGTGCTTCGTGTGGCCGACGGCGGCGTGCTGTTTGTTCTTAGAATGTATACTGCGCGTTTAATTTTAGGCGGCCGCCCTACTTCTGTTCTCTTTGCTGTGATCGACAACTGCCCTCACGACGTTATCCTTGGATTGGACTTTTTATCCACTCATTCTGCTCTTATCGACTGCGCGACCGGCGTTTTTCAGATAGAACTACCTCAACTCACCGATGTTACAAGTACCGCCCCACCGTGCTTGTGCTCGCGTCAAGACGTGCATCTGTCACCAGAGGCAGTTACTTACGTCACTTTTACCGCCCAGCCACAGGTTCCTGACGGTGAATATGTGCTTCACCCCATCATCGACGTGCTTTTGAACCGGAACGTTCCTGTTATGGATACGTTGGTCGCGGTTACTAATAACGACTTCGTTCTACCGCTTCTTAATTTCAGCCTGTGCCCTCAAGTGCTTCCGGCCGGCATGTTCTTGGCCAGCGTTTCTAGCGGTTGGGAATTTGCAATTGAGAGTCTGAATGCCGAGAATGGCTTATTAGCGCCAATTGCAGCTGACAGCTCTGGTTCCTTAATGGATGGCTTCGCGAAAATGATTGCACCTGACGTCACCTCTGCACAGGCCACGGACATTCGACTCCTGCTTAAATCGTACAGTGACATCTTTGATTTCGGCGACAGGCCATTAGGTCAAAGATCTGTTGTTCACCACCCTATAAACACTGGAGATACGAATCCTATTCGTTGGCGTCCCTATCGTGTATCGCATGCTGAACGTCGAGTCATCCAATTAGAAGTGGACAAAATGCTCCGCAAAGGGGTCATCGAGCCATCAGCCAGCCCTCGGGCTTCACCTGTCGTCCTTAAGGAAAATAAAGATGGTGCCTGGCGTTTTTGCGTCGATTATCGCCACTTAAACAAGATCGCGCGAAAAGACGTCTACCCACTACCGCGCATTGATGACGCCTTGAATTGCTTGCACGGAGCTAAATACTTCTCGTCCATAGACCTTCAATCCGGCTACTGGCAGATTTCGGTGGATAAAATGGACCGCGAGAAGACGGCCTTCATCACGTCGGATGGCTTATATCAGTTCAAAGTCATGCCCTTTGGCCTATGAGATGCTCCTGCGACATTTGAACGTATGATGGACTGCCTTCTGCGGGGCTACAAATGGACCACCTGTCTTTGTTACCTTGACGACGTTATTTTTTTTTCTGCCTCGTTCGGCAGCCAACTTACCCGACTCCTTGTAATTCTTGCAGCGTTCAGAAAAGCCGGCCTTCAACTGAAATTCACGAAGTGTCAATTCGGGTGCCGTCAGATCACCGTATTGGGACACCTCGTTGACGCATCCGGCGTCCGACCAGATCCGGAAAAAGTTCGCGCCGTACGCAGTTTCCCTGTGCCACGTTCTGCTTCTGACGTGCGCTGCTTCGTCGGCCTGTGTTCTTTACTTTCGCCGTTTCGTGAAAAACTTCGCAGACGTTGCTCGGCCTTTGACAGATCTTCTAAAGAAGAACACGCCGTTCTCATGGGGCCCTGAGCAAGCTCACACGTTCGCCGCTCTCATGGGGTTTCTGACCACCCCTCCCGTACTTGCCCGCTTTAATCCGTCCGCACCGACCGAAGTCCACACTGACGCAAACGGCTATGGCATCGGCGCTGTACTTGCCCAACACCAGAATGGTACCGAGTGCGTGATAGCTTACGCCAGCCGCCTGCTGTCACCTGCGGAGAGGAATTAATCCATCACCGAGCGGGAGTGCTTGCTTTACTTTGGGCTGACGCCAAGTTACGGCCATATTTGTACGGCCGCACGTCTTCCCTCCAGGACCCGACTGGACGGCATGGTCGCTGGGTTTCGCGGTTCCAGGAATTTTCATTTAGTGTCCATTACAAGACTGGACGCCTCCACAAGGACGCTGACTGCCTCTCGCGTCACCCCATAAATCCTCCCGATCCTGGTACGCATGATCCGGTGACCTGCGTGATGGCTTTTACTGACATGACCGATAGGCGCACTGAACAACAACGCGACGCATCCTTACAGTCCATCATCGCCGGAGTTCAATCTCACAGCACCGAGGGCACGCGAATGTTTGTGCTGCATGACGACATCCTCTACCGTCGCAATATCAACCCTGACGACCCTGAGTTGCTGCTTGTCTTTCGTCGTCACCTGCGACCCGTCGTTCTCGAACAACTTCACGATGCATCGACGGTGGGACACCTTAGAGTTTTGCGTACACACGACCGCGTACGACGCCGTTTCTTCTGGCCGGGCCTCTACCGCTCTTTGCGTCGTTATGTCGCAACTTGCGAATTGTGTCAGCGCCGGAAGAAACCTCCCCTGGAACCGGTCGGGCGACTCCATCCCATTGAATTTCCCTGTGAACCGTTCTTTCGAGTAGGCCTTGAACCGCTTGGCCCTTTTTGACAACGACTAGAGGGAACAAATGGATCGCCGTCGCTACTGGTTACGCGACACACTACGCGATAACAAAGACGTTGCCGACTAGTTGCGCAACTGACGTCACCGATTTTCTCCTTCATGACGTCATTCTCCAGCACGGTGCACCTCGACAGTTACTTACAGACCGCGGCCACTCGTTCTTGTCTTGAGTTGTGGGCGACCTCCTCCGCTCTTGTGCCACTGAGCACAAGCTGTCTACCGCCTACCACCCACAAAAGAACGGTCTTACGGAACGTCTTAACTGAGCTGTCACAGAGATGCTATCTATGTACGTCTCCAACGAGCACCGCGATCGGGATGCCACGCTGGCTTACGTGACGTTCGCGTATAACTCGTGCCGACATGACACCGCAGGATATTCACCCTTTTTATCTTTTGTATGGTCACGACCCCACAGTGCTGTTTGCCACCATCCTCCCGTCTGTGCCGCGTGTTGCAACTGAGTACGCTCGTGAAGTCATCGATCGCGCTCGCATGGCACGTCAAGTCGCCCAATTTCGTTTATTAGCTTCACAGCATATAAAGAAAGAACGTTACGACCGCTGGCATCGCGATCTTAAGTTCGCACCAGATGCTTGGGTGCTCCTCTGGTCACCATATTGTCGGTTTGGCCCCTCCCAGAAGCTTCTCTCTCGCTACACAGGGCTTTATGAAGTCCTACGTTAAATTAATGACGTCAATGGCGAGATTTCGCCGCTACACTTTGATGCATACTCAAGTCAGACGCCTGTCGACGTCGTGCGCGTTTCGCGGCTGAAGCCATACTTCGCTCGCAATTCTTCGCCTGCCGTGCGCCGAGACGGAGCTTCGCCACCCGGGGGTCCTGTTACGCAAGGATAAGAGAAGAGAGAGGAAGAAGAAGATCGGAGACGCTGGCTGCTGCGTGTTGTTGGTGGTCAGCCATCTTAGCTGTTCTCACTCATCCTGTATAGATATTGTAAATATAGTTTTTATGTACTCACAACATCCCCGTAACAATATCTTGACCGAAACCCGGATTTTCTGCAACCGCTGACTCATGGCATTTCTTGTGGGGAAGACGCACCTCATGCTTTCCGCAAGAGGTCAGCATCCCTGATGGTACGTCATCGACAGGAGCTGGCCTGCTAATGCTGGCGCTACAGTGAGCGTTTGTCAGCGGATGTACGGATCTAATGGAAACGGTCGTACTTGTTCCCACTTTGGTCTGCGCACAACAGTCGTGTTCGGGAATTACCTAGGTTACAGGAAGGTCACGTGGTGTTTACGCATGACGACAAAGCTGTTTTTATTAAAGCTGGGCTCAGTATTATCCTTCCTATAAGGAAATGGCGGTATGGCGCGGGTTAGTACATTCGTCTGGCCTCTGCCGACACAATTAAAAGACCTGTTCAGAAGGTGTTCCATCTCGAGGCGAGTTACTGAGAAGTGAGTGTCTCGGCACGTCGGAAAGATGTTGCAGATGATTCCCGAAGGGGAGAGACCGGAAGAAGGAGGAAGAAGAAGGGTGACCTACAAGAAAAAAGTTGGAGTGCTTTTTGCAGGGTTCGGGTCTTTATTACGCGAAAATACATATTTATTTCTTTATTGATTTATAATACTCTACAGGCCCATTTAAGAGCATTGGGTAAGAGGGGACACAAAGTAAGTGTTTGAACAGGAGTAAACATTATACATATCAATACAGGCAATCACAAGATAAGTAAAGCAAATACAAAAAATGCTTGTCTAGGCTAAGCTTTAGACAGCGTAAACACAGTAATATATGCACAAAAAATACAAAAATACAAGTGTGAAAAACCGGGAAGGAAAGCAGGTCAATAGCATCCTTATACAATGTTTCTACAGGAATCCCCCAATGCCGAGTAGCTGGCTAGAAGAATATACCTCAGGCGGACCTCTCAGCATTTCGTATCATTAAACTTCTCTCGTTCTCTCTCTCTGTCTCTCTCTCTACAGGAAGCTTTGCAATGCTTCGCGAAAAGCGTCACAATTTTTTAAGCACGCAGTGTTATCAGGAAGACTGTTCCATGCGGTTATCACACGTGGCCGTGATGATGCGTTAAGTGACAGTGTATTGTCGAATATGCGCATGAAACTATGGCTATTGTTAAGGCGACGAGACGTGCGCGCTCGTACTTTAAGCGGCAACACATGGGGTCAATTACCATGAACGTATCTATGGAAAAGGCAAATAAGACTTATCGTGCGACGAGTTTCAAGCGGCTGGAGCGAAATATCTGCTTTAATCTTAGTTACGCTGCAAGTTCTGTCGTAGTTACTTGTGATGAAGCGCGATGCTCTGTTTTGAATTGATTCTAGCATATCAACTAAATAATTTTGATGTGCTGACCATACTGATGACGCATATTCTAACTGTGGGCGAACAAAAGTCTGATATGCTAATTTACGAACTGTAGCAGGGGATTTACGAAAGTTCCGTCGAAGATAACTCACAGTTTTTGAAGCTCTTGCGCAGATAGCTGTTATGTGCGTACTCCAGGAAATATGAGAGATATGCCACAAATTAATGTCTCTTGTCGATATGTTTGCGACCCAGCGCTGCAGATTTAATGCAAGAAATACCTCTGCACCTTGACCTGATATCGACTCCACTGAATTTCATTTTTAGAAAATCACATTACGGGGTTTTACCAACTAAACCTGCGATATAATGATTAAAGGCGCCGTAGTAGGGGACTCGGGATTAATTTTGATGCCCTGAGGTTCTGTGAAAATGAATGCACGGTGTACGGTCGTGTTATGCATACCTCCCCCCCCCCCCCCCCCCCCCTCCTCATCGAAATGCGGCCTCAGCGGCCGGGATTTGACCTGAACCCTCTTGCTTAGTTCATGTGTTGTCTTTGCGAGAAGTCTTAGCAGCTTACAACAATGCTTAGCAGAGTAAGTAAACGAAGAGAAGGGGAGCGCACGAGTGAAGCCTTCTCACAGTTAGCTGAACCTCGTGTCGTTTCTAAATTCAACGACCTCAACATCCAAGGACATTCAACCGAAGCGATATTTGCTTACACGGCAGTACCCCTTTCTGATCACAGCACAGAAAGAAACTATGCGCAGAAACTTAACTGGCGTTACAGAGGTGACACGAACAAGCACAGGCGCTCCTTAAATATAAGCCTTTTCGAAAAATGGTCATCACAAGTTTCTTGCTTACCGGCCTTCTTAAGCCGATAAGATCCCTGCAGGCTCGCTTTTACCTCTAGGAAAACTTATGAACCAGAGAGGGTAGCTTTCTTTGCCTTTTCCGTCTCGCTTTACGGATGCA
This sequence comes from Dermacentor variabilis, assembly GCF_050947875.1. Taxonomy (NCBI): domain Eukaryota; kingdom Metazoa; phylum Arthropoda; class Arachnida; order Ixodida; family Ixodidae; genus Dermacentor; species Dermacentor variabilis. Next base: position 116,801,237 of record NC_134570.1, read on the forward strand.
ATCTTGCCGAGTAGACAATGGCTTATTCAAAGGGTATATTCCCGAATACATAACCACAAGAGCCAAAAATTGAAATCCGGAACCGAAGAGAGAGATAAATAAGACACGAAAGGCAGGGAGGTTAACTGGAAGGTAGATATCCAGTTTGCTATCCTGCACTAGGGAAGGGGTAAGGGAAGACAGAGCGATAAAGAGAAATGCTAAAGTCGGCTATGGGGAAGTGAAGAAGTCGGCAATAGCAGCAGCCGAGTGTAGTAAAATAACTGAAGTGAACAAAATGGAACTGTTGTGGTAGCAGCGTGTTTATTTGGGCTGGATTTGGACGCAATTTTACCCAGCGTGACCCAGGACGAATAAAAGACGCACAGGAGAGAACGCCTTGTCGCGTGCCTCTCTTTTTACATCCTTTATCATGCCGCTCGAAATTCGGCGTGGGACCAGAATGGGTTCAGAGCGAAGAGATTTCTTCTACAGAGAAGTGAAGAAATCGGCAACTCCAAATTCAATAAGTGGGGTACAGAGAAGCGCGTAATGCTACGATTAATCTGCGTCACTTTGTAGAAACGTTTTGGTCATTAGCATTAGACGGGCCTAAGGTTTGCTTTGTCATGTGCGAAAACATGAAAAAAAAAAAGCTACGCTTAACGATGACCCCCCACTTAAGTAAACGTAGCATATGTCGAGCTTTTTTATGCCAGACAGCATTAGCTTTTACATTAGTGTGACGACAAGGACCTTACACAGCTGAGGGTCAGTTAATGGCGCGAAGAAAGCACAGTAAAACAACAATAGCAACAACAATTAAAGAAAGACAAGAAGGCTGGATTGAACGCTGTCTGAAATCTCGTGACCACATAGTGGAAGACAGGTACCAAGCAGACAGAAAGTTGTGCTTCACAGTTATGCGTAGCGAAGAGTGCGGATAATGAGGTTGTCAAGCGGCGCCCTTTTAACGAGCACTACGAGGATGAAGCTTCGTGCAAAAAGGGTGTCCAAGGCGCACTGTTCTGATTGAATAACCTTCGGACAGTCGCGTCCTTGGCCTGTTCGCAAGCCCTGCTGTGCTGGTGGTGCAAGTGCAGCTCGGCTATTTAGGTCACGTCAACACCTCTTCATCGATTTCGATGGTCGCACTCGATACGTATTGAACTTGCTTCGCTGTTCCGATAATGTCGCATATTGTCATTCTGTAAACGCTTCTACGAAGGGGCCTATTACTAGTCACCATGGCTGTTCTCGCATATTGCAGTTCTGATCACGGGCACAAAACGCAAGCAGTGATGACCCGCTGAAAGCGATATCATCTACTCGCCCGTCCCTGTTTGCCATTCCATTCTTGGCCACCGGTGGCTCACGAGACGATATTCACTAAGCATGTCACCACAAGCGTCGGTCGTACCGAGACCTGTTTAATAGCGCCTCTCGGCTGCTCAGCTCAAGCAAACACTTACACACACACATACACACAAAAAACTTCAAGTTATTTGTACTTTCCAGTGGAGGTATGCAGGCTGAAGTGATCAGCCGAATAAAATATCCTACGGCATTGTAACTTTTGTGAGGTTTCTGCATTCCATACTCATAGAGCGTAAAGGAATGTCATTTTGATTTCAAAAGGGCTCGTCATAAAAAAATTGACACATAAGAATTAAAGTGGCAAGCAAATGTTTTAGCAGTGATCGGGTAGTTCTATCAGTTTCATTCGGCGAACGTGGCCTGACATTTCAGAGATCATAATGCCACAGCTAGTGCTAAGCTTGAAACACGTTCAAAGTGTAGTAAACAACGCTACAGTTGATCTTTTACGTGGCTACTTCACTGTGTCTAAAACAGAAGGAATATTGCTGCTCGGACCTTTCTGGGTGATGAAGTTATGGCGAGGCATTTTGGTGCGCCGAGAAAGCTAAGGAAAAGGCTACATTATTTCAATCGTTCCTATTATGTTTTGGACAATCCATTGCGTTATCATGCCTGGTCACGTCTTTAAGGTATTCGCTAAGGCTGCAATATGTATCATGCGTCATCGGAGAAGGAGGTCTTTGTCTCCACCCCGGATAAACAGCAAGGAGTAAAAATAATTGTTCAGCGTCAGTCCGTGCAGCTGTGACACAGAATCGGCGTGTATTGAGTCCTGTTTATCTGGGATCTACTTTCAAGTCCTCATACAACGCAAGGGTAGTGTCGGTTAGCTGATGAAGAGAAAATGTTCGAAGCATGACAAAACTATGTTCAGTACTCCAGCGACTTCGCCTTCGTGTTTGAAGCCGAAAACCACTCAGATGCATCATCCTGCTGAATCGGCGTCCTACAATATAGGATTACTTCTCTCAATAAAATGCTTATGCTCGAAATGTGCCTGTCTTGTAGTATCCGCCGATCTAAAGTAGAAATCTCTCTATATCTCACTCGCAGCCATGAAGCTATTTGTTAAAGCATTCTTTACCGCGTATACACTCAAATTTGTCAGGGCATGGGAGAGAGCACAAATGCTTCTCATCGCATGCTGCCGGCTAGAAGAGATCACTAGAAGTACCACGAAAAGCCTAAGACCGTTACATAACACTTTACGTAATCCAGCGTGCAAATACAGAGCTATCACGAATTTCGGCAAAGACCGACAGGAACAAGTCGCGCGTGTAAGAGAAACATTAAAAGTAGAAGGAAAGTCAGTGAAAACAACTGAAAACAAACAATCTACAGCTCGAGTTAATTCTACACATTCACTAAAATTCTCACACACGATGAAGTTAGAAATATTTACACCGAGTTCTCCGGCATTGCCGCGTCTCTTCGCCGTCGCTCTTACTGAAGAAAAGTGGTTGGGACCTCCAATGCTTCGTGGATTCGACGACGCTGTCCTTGCCGTCTGGCCCACGGTTGATCTGGCCAGACGGTCGCGACGATGGGGGCGACCGAGGCGCCTGAATTGACAAGCCGACTCCGGTAGCCTGCGGATCGTAGCAGCAGAGACTCCCGGAAACGGCGCCGTCAGCCTGTAGCTAACGTCTCCGGTGGGGCGCCCGCTCACCTCACGGGTCGTAGCCGTGGCAGCTGAAGCACCAGCCTCCACTCTATTACCGTCGTCTCCCTGAACCATCCGTCACGTCCGGCCTCCAGCTCCTTCTCCTGCCCGTCATCCCAGAGCGTAGCTGGGCTACTCTTTATTGTTACATGTCCTTTTTCTCGTTCTTGTTCTTGCTCCTTAGTTTTTGTTCCCTAGTGAAATGGCGCAATCCCCTCTGGGGATCGGCCATGATTCGGGTGGTGAAAAAACTCTTATTATTTTTTTTATAGTAAAGTAGGTGAATAAAATAGGAACCTTGGAAATAGGATTTAAAGTGTCTGTTGTTATAGATACATGTGACGAAATTTTCGCGACGATAAGTATTAAGAATTTTAGCATACATATAGCATGCATGCTATAACATGCATTTAGCATGCATGCATGCAGAATTTTAGCATGTCTCACACAGAAAGATGCAGAGGGCTTCACAAACGTTCCTGGGGCTGCCCCCAGTAATGTAGCCCCAAAGGATAAAATTACTGGAATGGCCAAGTTCAAGCCAAGGCTTTGGGAGGGTTCTCCTAAAAATATTTTTCTCCGAATAGTAGACCCAGAGTATTTACTGAACAAGTGTTGCAGACATTCACACTCATTGCATAAAGGACACAAAGGTGATAGTGAAATTGCGCAAAACCCTTGGCCACGTCGATCCACGTGCATTTTCCGCTTCTTCTTCGTCTACGTATTCAGTTATTTTTGTTCGGCCACCTTCATATTTTCCGACATCATCGTTCCCTTTATATGTTGCTCGGCCACCTCGTGTTTACTTGCTCTCTTTATCTTCTTCTGTTTCTTTTTTTTTCTTGTTTCTTTATAAACTCACCACAGAAACCGAAGCGTCCGACATCAGTTAATAAGTTTGTCTAAGAAGTTTTGGAGTGAATGAAATACGTTCGTTTGGATCAATCAATATACAAATGTGAGGCATTGCTCCGTTGAACCAGTCAAGGTATATTTTAGGATATGAGAGACAATGGGCAAACAATTATCTGGTTTACCCCAGACGCAACCTAAGAAAAAAATTCGCAATTCCGCCCGAAAGGCGAAGCACCGATTGCGATAGCAAATTAGTATATACGAAGTTAGGATAGCAGTTAAATTAACATAGCAGTTAATTAAATAACAATGACAGAATATGTAAGCGTGACTCAACGAGAACGTAGAAGAAAATAGACACACAAGCAGCGCTGTCTTTGTGTATCTTCTGCTTTCTACGTCCTTCAGTCACGCTTACACATTCTATCATGTATTCAAACCAACTAGCCCGTTAACGTGTTTTAACTAAATTAATCAGCACGGTTTCACACGCGCACAGGTAAACACATCTCGCTCGATTAGAGCGAGAACTTTCTGTGAAAACACTGGAGTTTGGAATCGCGGCAGCAGCCACAAGCCAATTGACCTCCCTGCATCTGTCGCTTCAACGTGAACGAAACGTCGAAAGCACGGCGCATACGAAGGTGTCGGCACTACAGGCACTCTTGAAACATCGCATATTGCTTTGAAGATGAGGCCCGCGCGGGGGCGCACTTTAGCCACGTCGCAGACCGCTTTCAAGACACCCGAGTGCCGGCAACGCGTCCCTACGCCGTCCGCCAAAGGAGTCTACTACGGCATCCGCGATTTGCGTGGCCAACGATGTAGTAGACGCCGCGGTTGTGTCCACTGTGTATAGAGCGGCGGGCGAGGAGGACATCGAGGCACCGTAGCAGCCACCGGAGAAGAACGCCCCTCCTCCCTCGCCTCACCCGCCTTCCTCGCGCGTCACGGGAGGGGGCCCGCTTCGGGGCCGCGTTCCTCGCTAGCGCACGCGAGATTGAACCGCGTTCGTTGGCTGGACCTCACACGCTTTTCCTCATACGAAACCTCACGGCGACGCGGATGGAGACGCCGACGGCGACGGCAGAAATGCGCCTGGAGTCCCATATAACTGCTATCGCAATAAAAAAGCTTAACAGGAATAAATATTTCGGTTAAGCCGAACATCCGCAGCTGCCACTGGCGCTGCTGTGCTGGGCTCAGCAAGAGGCCTTGAGGGGGGGGGGGGGTATTATCTAAGAGTCTACCTAGTGGACTGTCCATTTCGGCTGCTGCTGATTGGATGCAGCTGTACGAGAGAGGAGGAGATGAGCGGCCCTAGCCAATCAGCAGTGGCCGAAATGGACAGTCCACTAGGTGGACTCTTACAGAATACCCCCCTGATAGGCGGACTTGGAGAATGCGGTACGGTAGCTACACGAAATGCAAGTGGTGTTTGGACATAAACAACCATTACAGCGTCGACGAGTTCCTGGAAACCTGAAGGCCTCTGATTAAATAAAAAAATTGTGCAGGAACCATCGGCGATGATTGTCGATGCAGTAGAGTAGCCTGAAAGAACGAACGAACGAACGAACGAACGCACGAACGCACGCACGCACGCACGCACGCACGCACGTACGTACGTACGTACGAACGAACGAACGAACGAACGTACGTACGTACGTACGAACGAGCGAGCGAGCGAGCGAGCGAACGAGCGAACGAACGAACGAACGAACGAACGAACGAACGAACGAGCGAGCGAGCGAGCGAGCGAGCGAGCGAGCGAACGAACGAACGAACGAACGAACGAACGAACGAACGAACGAACGCACGAACGCACGCACGCACGCACGCACGTACGTACGTACGAACGAACGAACGAACGAACGAACGAACGAACGAACGAACGAACGAACGAACGAACGAACGAACAATTGAACGTTTTCCTTGTCCAGTCCAAACGGCTGAAAGACGGAAATAAAAGTATTCTCTTTAATATTTAAGGCGCTCCTCGAAGCGATTGCTCAAGCAGATACGTGCAGAATTAGCAATTCTGAATGTCTAAAACAAGCAGCGGCGTACACCATGATGCAATTGTGCATCTTTTGCAATAATATGAGAACACGAAATAATACGATAGGTGTTACGCAATGCACGGGAAATGTCAACTTTTGTGGCAGCGGAAACAGTTGCACTGCACCGACGATAAATATTTAATCAATTGCTTAAGTAGGAGCGAATAAAGCAATACTTTCCATCCTGTAGGTCCTATGGATGTCTCTTTTGAAATCCGCTATTTATTTTATTACTGTTTCACTAATTATTTTAGTCATTGATATTTTGGTACGATAGGAAAAGCAGTTTCCGAATGTTGTCGATTACTTTTTTCGAGCCATACTTCTTACAAGACAAACAAATTTTCCAGGTCCCTTAGAGTTTATACTAATAAGCGCCAATTGTAAATATAAACTGTTTTCTTATTCTGCTCGGCGAATAAATCCAAACTTTGGGAGAAAGAGGCCACTTACGGTCTGAGTCAAGGCACTTATCTAAGGTGTCGATAAAAGCCTTTTCCATGATTGAAACCCTTCGCATAGCGCCTACAAGCACATATTAAAGCGAAGCTTGCATCATTAATATTGCAGCTAGCGTATGAAGAAGGTTTTAGTGAGGTATGCTATGCCTTATCAAGCTGACCTAAACATTATGGCTGACAGAGGTATCGGTAGTTACAACGTTTTGGTTTGCTTTTCCCATCTTACTTAAGTTATCGAAACGAGAGCTTTGTTTCAATTTATTGCTTGTTATTATACTGGGAGAATAGGTGTGACCATTTCCAGAGCGAAAAATGTTATCTATGGTTAGCCGTGTTGTCATGGTTGTCATGTAAGTGCGCTTTATAGTCACTCAATTTTTGACACACCGATAAATAACACCTGTGCGCAACTATTCATGCATTTACATTCGTTTTTCTTTGCTTTAATCAGACAATAACTAGCACATGTCACTTATAAATGATAAGGTTTATATAATATCTCAGTTTCGCTCAATGTTCAAAAAGGTACTACCGCTTTTGAAGTGTATGGTAGGTAACGTTAAGATATTAGAACCTTCATAAATATTGAATAGCAGAAGCACAATCACCGCATAATGATATAGGGTGGCATACAGGTCACAAAGCTACGGTGGCAGGTTGTTATATTCTGGTAGATGAGTAGCGAGACACATTAGTTGCGACAAATTGGGGTAATCTGATAGACTAGGCCATACATGCTAGTAATACTGTAATCTCGAAGCTTCAATTATCAAAGATGAAAATGATGTTGCGGGGGACGATAAACGTCCTTGCTGATTGCCGAAAAAAAATTCGGCAGAGGCACTTGAGACTGCTTGCATGTGAGAATACGAAAGCATGGTACCGTTCGTGGGCCTCGGAACACCATGAACGCTCTCTTGGTATAAACTGGTGACGGGGCGCCGCCTACTCCCCATAGGATGTGCCATCCCGTGCCGAGTGACGCACGCACTAGGCCACACCTTCAGTCAGCCAGACGGCTGCTACGTGACGTGTGCACGCATTAGGCACACTTTTGGGCAGCCAGAACCGTGGAGTCACAGTGGCGTTGAGGAAGCGTGCCCGAAGGCCAGGGTTCGATTCCCACCGAGACCGAAATTTACGAAATCTTGTTTTCAAAGCGATTATTTAGTTTCTTCACAGGAACCTCGCGGAGAAATTGCACGTCGATCCGAGCATCTTTTGACGTGTTTTTACCCTTTGCGCTGTCGGCCATGTTTGGTACGGACATCTTTCGGTCACGCTGACACCGTAGGATTTTCTCGTAATGGGGCACATAATGCTTTTGCATTAAAATAACTTTTCCCTATGGACTTTCAGTATCATTGTGAAGAGAGGTAGGGGGCAGCGAACAAAGGTGCAACACGAGGAGTCTGGAGTACAGAAGGGATGCAAGTCTCCTCTAACATTTATTTCGAACAGAGGCAGTTTTTGTATACGACAACTGGAGGCGCCACCATGTAAAAAAAGAAAAAAACTTCGTAACATTAAAGCACACACACACGCACACACAAAAGAGATACACAAACGTACTCGTATATTTATTGCAAGTTATACATGAACGCTTGTGTCAGGAATATGTCAACGTTTGTGTTCAAGGTGATCAAATACGACACGTTCCAATTACGGACATTAACTAACTGTCAGTATTCTTTGGTGTGTGCTACCTTTGACAATATGAGAAGTCCGCTCTCCCGAAATGGTAGCTAAACACATTAAAACATATTAAAAAACACGATGCGAGGAAACCGTATGGATAGAAAAAGGAAAAAAAAAGAAATAACCAGAAGCGTTCGCAATCCCACAGAGTGAAACTCACTCAGTATACTCTATAAATATATAAAGAACTTGATATGAAATTCATGGCTAATGTAGAGTCGGCCTGTGGTCTGTGAAAAGCAATATTACTCTACCAACGATTAGATGTGTGAGTTAAAAGCAGAGCATACGAAAAATTTGGGACGGGAGAAAGTTCTCGGGATAATAAAATCAGGTAAAATAATGATGACACTCTGTTCTTGATCAATGCACGCTGACTCTTTGACTGCCCATATTTTCCTGTTACCTGAACCTTGTCGGACTCCATACACCCGCTTCAACGTAATTCGCAGGTGGTGTAAAATTTGTACAACACCTGTTAAAATCGTATATGCCAAAACGTGGCTATGTTTCGTTTCACTCATTGAGAAAGTGTTGGCGCATAACAAGGCAATTTACTTTTGTAGTATCTGGTAAATATTGATAATATAACTGCGGATACAGAGAAAATACCGAGCACTTCGTGGTTATTGTTACCTTAATTCCAGTGTGCAGGGTCATTATTACTATCCAGGCGAATTACCGATTTGCTCAAATGCAAACCACGATTTCAATAAGATATCGAACGTCTCCTGGTTCAACGTTCGCCCGTTTCAGCGTACCGCGGATGCAGATATACAGGCTGTCCTAGCTAACTTTAGCCAGAGGTTAAAGATATGCGAATGCCACGTAGCTGCACAGAAGAAAGGTAATGTTGTTTGCCGTCGCTTGCAGATACTCAAATTACTTTTTTCATTCCGCCTAACTAGCTAATTAGTCTTAATTAATTATTCAATCAACTTCTCAAATATTATAATTAGATGGAAAGTGTCAATGAGAAAATCCTAGATAGACAAAAAAATTCTGACTACCGCTTTCTGTTGCTCAGTACATGTTATTTAAAAAAAAACTGGCACTCGCCTAAGGTTCAAGAGGAAATAAACCATATAGTGACGTTTCGAGACCGCTGCGGGTCCCTTGTTTACAATTGTGAACAAGGGAATTGTGAACAAGGGACCCGCAGCGGTCTCGAAACGTCAGTTTATGGTTTATTTCCTCTTGAACCTTAGGTGAGTGCCAGTTTATTTGACAATGTATCAACCTCACTTGACGAGTTTTCGGCGAACTTTGGACCATCAACACGTGCTACATAAAAGTGTCTTTCCGAGCGTGAAAGAAACCCCCAAATGCACACGCAAAATTATCGCGTGACTGGCCACTCCAGGCGTTTTTTCACGCTCGGAAGAACACATTTATGTTGCGTGTATTGAGCAAGAGAATGCCTTATCGGGAGTTTATCCAGTCGCTCTCCAATTTCCTCATTGACACTTTTAAGCTAATTATAATATGTGACAAGGCGAATAATTAATTAGGACTATTTATCCAATCAGCCGGAATAAAAAATAACAATTTGGTTATCTCTAAGCGACGGCAAACCACATAACCTTGGTTCTGCCCAGCTACATGGCATTGGCGTATTTTTAAACTCTGGCTAAAATTAGCTGAGACACGTTGCATATGCCAGAACGAAAGCGCTCCTATGAATCCGTGTCTTTTAGATGTAAGCTTTCACTGACACGATTTTCACATAAAGGAACATAAATTGCTTCCCTAATATCATCTTGTGCGAATTACAACGCGTAGTATGACGAACAGTTATGATATTTATTGTTTTTTTTGTTTGTGTATTTAGCTTTTCAGCGGAGTGGTGCGCTCTATGCAAAGTGTGAGGCGATCAATTGTCATCATGAGGGCAAGATGAATCGCGTTATTTTGGTCTTCAGTAATTATTGTCGATACCTGTTTTGTAAGTTACTCATAGATTCATTGTATACCCGGAAGTGCTTGGCAACGTGATAGATCACGTGTCCTTGGCGATAATGTATCCCTAAACAAATATGAGATGCAAGGAATACGCTCGAATGCGCAGAACCAAGGGCCGCAAGCCACAAAGTTTAAATCATATGGGAGGCACCTTCCTGCGTCTCTCGTGTTCCCTCTCCCTCACTCCCTGCCCCTTCTAAAACATGTTTTTATGGAAACGCATATATTAGAAAAAGAAAAGCTAGTTGTGAAAGGATGATCGGCTTATAGCGAAACTGATACGACGTATAATTTCCTATAAAATGCGACCGCTACTTTGCAACTGTGATGCCTTTAAATAAGACTGATACCTTCATGTTTTATGTGTTTATTTATGTCAAGAGGAAAGATGCGTAATGTTACCTGGGATCACGAGAGTGAGCTCTCTCTTCTTTTCTTCTTTCTCTAATAAGAGAGAGAGAGAGAGATGAGAGAGACCAGGAGATTAACGAAGGCCGTGCCCGGAGCCATCGAGATAAATTCACTGCAGTTGGTGCTCACTTGATATAATTTTCTCAACCAACTTCGCGAATACGACGATCCAAAAAGGGAGCCCAGGGCAGTTTAAATGTGGGTTGACCCCCACACCAAAATATATTTTTTCAATATAAATCGAAATTTTCCAAGCTCATACCAATGGATGACGGGCTACCAGCAGTGTCAGCTTGGCCAAACAGCCGTTTGTAAGATAAAGTTCATCTCTCTCTCTTTCAGTGCACGCGATTAGGTGTCCTCTTGGGAAACATACACATTTGTTCCTTGAACTCACGAAATTTCTGTTACGTAAGATGGTTTCCTAATGAGACAGCGCATGGGCGCTCGTCATTCGTGCTCATCGTCACCGACTTGGTAAAAAACGGAGGTAGGGTGGAAATGTCGGTGGGTTGGTTCGTGCTTCTAATAAACACCGCACGCGACACGGAAAAGCAAGATAATGGCAGGGAATTCAACTAGTTTTTGGAGTCTTACGTGCCAAAACAATGATCAGATTATTAGGCACGCCACAGTGGGATGCCCCGAGTTAATTTTGACTATAGCTGGGGTTCTCTATCGTGCACTCAACGTACGGCGTTCTTGCATTTTGCCCTCTCGAAATGCGGCCGCCGCGAACGGCATTACGATGCTGCGCCCATGGGCTCAACAGGGCAACGCCATAGCCACCACGCCACAGTGGCGGGAAGCCAAGCAACTGGATGGGAGTACCGACAGCGACAAGGTACGGAGAACAGGCTGAAACATTTGCTGAATCAATGCACGTGTCTGTGTGCTTGTTCAAGTCTGACTGCTAAAAGCACGGCGCAGCTGCTGGCTGTGTTGGAAACGGATATCGCAGTGCTTAATATAATATACAGGTATTACTCGGCGTCCGTGCTGCTAAAGCATGACAAGGTCAGAAAGTAGCCTCTTTTTTTCATGTCTTTTCATGGAGCTTTGTTTCAGTCAGTGCCGTCATTAGAGGTATGGAGCCATCTCGTTTCTTGGGATGCCCTTTTTTAACGAGAAGCATTACACTGATTCGGTGTGTATCACTAGTGCGCATCTCCACCAGGGTCGTATGGAACCATCATCACTCATCACGCATTTACGTCTTCCTTTCCCTTCTCTTAGCGTGCACTATCAGACCCGCTAGCTCGTGACGACATCTTTGTCTTTCTCGAATGTTCTCTGGCTCCCAAACGGCAAAAAAAAAAAAAAAGAAAATGCAAGCGTTCGTTAACGTGGCTCGCTGAACTTGGCTGACACTGTGATCACTATGACTTTGTGAGCTGCACTTTACGGCTGACTTAACCTGGCTGTTCTTTGAAGTACACAATTAACAAGCTGACAATTCATGACAATGTGCACGGGGCTCTCCACCTTACATAAAATACGTCCCATTTCCGTATAAGAAGTAAAAATAACTGCAGTGATGCATCGTATTTATGCTTCATTCCTATAGCAGACAAGTGAAAGGCTGCGAAAGGGGTGACGCCGCATCTGGAAGACCTGAAATTATTCATTCGGAACGAGCAATAAGCAATGCGACTGAGCAAGTTCTTTGACTGTTGTTGATTAAATAGGCAGGTGCGGAGGAAAACAACCTAAGTAGGTTTATAAATATGAACAGGCATTGCGTCCTATTTGGTCTACGTAGGAAAAAAAAAAGATCTGCATTCTTGCAGGAACTATTTTGTTTTTCTGACTCTACCCTTATACTACAAATATAAATAAAGACGGAGCATCCGTCCGTATTTAAGCGACGCGGAAGCACTGGTTTGAAAGCAACAAGGTCAGAAACTTGGCAATATACAAATTCAAATTTAATGTGTTCCATGAAAGCGTCCTTGCCTATATAAATTGAAATTTAATGCGCTCCATGAAAGCGTTGGATTTCTTGTGCACATATGCTCATTCAGTGGCGTGGCTATGCATATATTATGCTAGTGCTTAGTTCACTGCGAACCCAAATTACGAGGTTTTATGTGCCAAAACCTCGATCTTATAACGAGGCACGCCGTAGGGGGGGACTCCGGAATGATTTGGATAACATGGGGTTCTTAACGTGACCTAAATATAAGCATACGGGTGTTTTCGCCCCCACCGTAATGCGGTGGCCATGACCGGGATCCGATCCCGCGACCTCGTGCTTAGCAGCCGAACACAGCACTGCCAACCTACGAAGTTCGAATGGCTCCTTATTTATTTTTCGTGCGCAATATGCGTAATAGAGATGACTGTTTTAGCAGTGGAGGTTATTTTACATTGAGCTTCACGTTGCCAATTATTTTCCTAAGTAGCGCCTTGGTCTGAGTGCCTTTTGAGTTGGTGAGGTGGCTGTCAAATCTCCGCACTCCAATTTTCCAGATTAACTCACTGTAGCGCTCAACGTATGCCTTTCGCGCATATCGACTTTTTATTTCCTTCTTGTTATCACCCTCCACACCAGTGTGAAGCAGACGTGCAGGGACACTTTCGTTGTTTTCCGTCAGTATTTGTTTGCAGCACAATAAAGCAATAGGAAATAAACGCACATCCTTCAGCCACTACACATTTTACTTAGAGAATAGCTGCAATGCCGGCAGCTGGAGGGGGTGACGAACCTGTGGAGACCTGTGCATGTATTGCCGCAATGCACTCGTGCATACGAGGTGAAGGCGTATTCGATAAGCATTTATAAAACTGCACACAATAAATTTATTTTCTGCGGACTGAGTTAGTTGGCAAATGAAATACCTTCAGTGTGGGGCGTACGCACAGATATTTTCCGCATCGATGGTACTACCACGTTTTTGTCAGTGACCTAGTACTTGAACTGTGGCGCAAACTGCCGCAGCTGACCCACTAGTAATTGCTGCTTTAGGAAATAGCAAGTTATGTTTATTTCTGTGGCACGGTTGACCTATATGTACGGCCGATACAGGCTGTCCTAACTATTATGCACCGACACTAAAAAATATGCGACTGCCAGGTAGCTGGGCAGAACCAAGGTAATGTTGTTTGCTGCCGCCTGGAGATACTCCGATTAATTCTTTCATTAAGCATAACTGCATGATACATCCTAATTAATTAATTACCCTCTGAAATTATAGTATTACATGACAAGTGTCAATGAGAAATTTGTAGAGTGGCAACAAAAACTCCCTGTGCAGCCTCTGTTGCTCAATACGTGCTACGTGTTTTTCCGACTGTGAAAAAAGCCCGCGAATTCACGCAAGATTGCCAGGCGACTGGCCACCCGAGGCACTTTGCGTGAAATCGCGGGCTTCTTTCACGCTTGGAAAAACGCTTAAAATTTTTCTATTCTTCTTGCTTCCAATACTGTTTAGTTATTCTTAATAATAATTGTATGGTATCTGCAGGAAGATCACCTCGTCATGTATGTGTGTTTGATTTAGTCATTTGACAAAACACCTTAGATCACTAATTTGATAAAACGAGATATGACCATTATTCCAAGGCATTGCAGAAATTCGGTCACAAATAGATATGCCTTACGAGGAAAACCAGATCAGAAAGAAATTGTGAAAGAAAGCGTATGTATGTATGTATGTATGTATACATGTATGTATGTATGTATGTATGTATGTATGTATGTATGTATGTATGTATGTATGTATGTATGTCTGTATGTATGTATGTATGCATGCATGCATGTATGTATGTATGCATGTATGTATGTATGTATGTTTGTATGTATGTATGTATGTATGTATGTATGTATGCATGTATGTATGTATGTATGCATGTATGTAGGCAGGCATGTATGCATGTATTTATGTATGTATGTATGTATGTATGTAAGTATGTATGTATGTATGTATGTATGTATGTATGTATGTATGTATGTATGTATGTATGTATGTATGTATGTATGTATGTATGTATGTATGTATGTATGTATGTATGTATGTATGTATGTATGTATGTATGTATGTTATTGCAGAATAAAAAAATAAGAAAGGAAATCATCCATAAGGCGCCACCACTGCCATCTGTCTTACACATCAGAATTTGTGCAGCTTGATGCGCTCGATCCTGATGTGTACATGCTATTTTTAAAGCAGACCTGCATGTGGCTGGGGTACCATAGAATTTATCGTGTCCGCACACAAAAAAATATTCTAATCAATGGCGCATAGCTCCGCAAGCACTCATACCCCCGTAAGCAAGCAAAAAATACTAAGGCTCATAGCCACGTGCAGCTGAGGCTACACGCGCACAACAAAGTGCAGCGAATGATGTTTACATTCTTTAGAATTAGGCATATGTACCATAGAGAACACCATGTGTAAAATTTGCGTCATCAATGGCTCGTACACCCGTGAAGAAGCGAAACATTCGGTGACTCTTAGCTCCGTAAGGTCCATGGTTGCTCCCTTTGCCTGGATAAGTTGCAATGACGCTACCCGGTGGTCGTTGTCGGTGCTTTCAACGGGGATATGTTCAGAACCTCGCAGCGTACGTGCATCGATTCGACATTCTCAAAGAATCCGCCTGGAGTTGCGAGTATGCCGATCAGTGTATATCATAGCGACAACAAAGACGTTGTGATCGTCGTTACCAATGGACAATGAGTGATGCAATAAATTCTTTACCACAAGTTTTCTTGCCGCGATCTTTACAGCTCCGCCGGTCATCCACCTTCGCAGAGCCGAATCACCTTGAATTTTCATTCTCTTCCTCGCGCACCTTTTTTTGCCTACCTTCAAGATTCTTTATCTCCTGTATTAGCCACGTACCGAAGTACAGATTGCCACACTCGTGGCTGGCAACTTAGCGGCAACACACAGCTTACATCTTTCCAACTTGACTGCTGCAATTTTCTTTTGGTGTAACTCGCAAAAGGCGCCTTGTTGAGGCCCATCATGACTGTTTAGTTGAACTGCGTGGTACTTTCTATAAGATAAAAGCAGAAAAAAGACGCATGTGCATCATCATGACATTGGCAAACTTGCTGCTCGAACAAGTTTTTCAAGGTCTATTCAAAAGGAGTGACAACGTTCCCTTCGCTAAAGCTAGCAAAAAGGCTAAGCGTTTAAGGGCTGATGCCACAGAATGGTCTCGGCGGCCATGCACTCCGCGATGCTTTTATATGCGATGTTTAAAAAAAAAACGAATTCAAAAGGAATTCCGTAAGAAGAGAAAGGCAAACAAGGACAGCTGCGCGTGTTGCACGATGAAGACTTTTGCAGACGCGTTACAGAAAAGAAAAGCACGTTAAATCTGCTGAATAAATATCGACACGCCAAATAATATAACTGCAGGTGGACTGGTCGAATAAGCAAAAGTGAGCTACTTTCGAAGTTTACTTGGAGTCTCCAAAGAAAGGTTTGCTCTGTAAGTCCTGGAGCATCGCTTAGCACTTATTTGCTTCATCTTGGAAAAGAAAATCAAGCTTGTAGCATCTTGCAGGAACTCAAATAAAGAGAAAAGAACGTGTGTTCCCTTTCGCAGGCGTTGCGAACATGAGAACTTTGTCAACAAGGATGACGTGAGCATAGCCTCAAGACGTTGTAACATAAAATGAGAGTTATGGGTTATGCAAATATGACAGGGCTGCAGCGAAAATGTTGGCAAGGTAACACACAGCCGAGCGTCATCGCCTGAGGGCTTTGAGAAAACACGGTGATAAAGGACGAACACTGCTGCAACAGCTTTTAATCTCCCTACGCTTCACTGGAGATGTTTCTGCTGCTCTTCCAGCCACAAGCAAAACATTCAAATTCCTTTCGGAGCGCTTTCTAACCACCGTGTGCATACAAAAAAAAAAAACACAACACACTTCTATACCGTGTCAGCTGCGCTACAAATATTTCTGCTGCTCCATGTCAATATCAAACTAAGTCGGTGGGAACTACGAAGCACATCTTTCTAGCGGAAACCATAGAAAATTTTCAATAAAAGGCGCACCTGTGTCCCACACTCCGCGCGGTTTAATTCTACCTTTCTTGAAATTTGCCAGACAGTTCTCACAGCGGCAGTTCAGTAAGGCCTTGGTGTAATGAACAAATTATCAGCAACTGAACTGCTATACGCGTCAGCAATTGTGTAAGGGGTTAGGCGAGCTTAAGAAAGAACTTACGGGAGAAGAAAGGCTGTTTTTATACTTGGCATTTCGGCCTTAGAATTTGATGGTTTTAACAAAGCGGCTGTAGTGGACCTGTTGGTTAGAAAGGTTAACATAAATGTTTTCTTCGACCCGATATGGAGAGCAGCGCACGAACCGTGGCACCCATAACACAGTAAGAGCATAGTTAATCCTTCGCGTCCTGTTGGTCTCACGTCCGCAGTACTACACGCCGCGGTGGCTTAGAGGCTACGGTGTTTCGCTGCTAAACACAAGGTCACGGGATCGAATCCCGGCCGCGGCAGCCGCAATTCGAGGGGGGCGAAATTCAAAAGCGCCCGTGTTCCGTGCAATGGGGGCACGTTGAAGAACCCCAGGTGGTCGAAACAATACTGCGGTATCCCACTATGGCGTACCTCATATGGTGGTTTTGGCCCGTAAAACACCAGATTTTTTTTAATTCTTGGCGCACCCCACTGAGTTTTATGGCTTACGATCGAGATAAACCTGGTGTGCTCTCTCACTTGTATTCTTCACTTCTTCGGATGCCAACGCCTCAGCTATGGCGTATCTTCATTTACTTACCTATTTCGTAGTTTCATCAAACCAAATTAACCCCAGGGTGAATTTTTCTTTGTTCTTGCATATTGGATATTACGTGTTTGAAGATCCTACAGCTTTGCAAGTAATTCACGTCGCGTGGCCTCGCACATCGCAGCTACAAAAAGCCACAAAAGCGCTGCTGCGATACTTGAAAGCTACCGGATTGAGTCAGCATCTGTGATCCGCACTGAGTGACCGAATAATATCCCCAGTGGACTTTCTCTTCTTTTAATCTTCCCGCACCCTTTTCCCTTTCACCAGTGTAGGGTCGCCAACCGGGCTCAGTCCTGGTTAACCTCCCTACCTTTCATTTATAACTTGCTCTCTCTCTCTCACTCTCTCCGCCTAAACGTATCTTGCGGGTCGAGGGATGGCTGTGCTGCCGTATATTATTGAACTTAGAACGTGTAATGGTGTTTGTTTCAATCGTAACTACCAATAGTGGTACTCATTATTTACTAATAAAAAATATTCCAATATGTTTTTATTCCAATGTCCTGACGTCAAATTTAGGTAACCGCCGACGTTAGCATCGGGAGGTCCCTCGCATTGTCGCCTGAACCGACCAATCAAACGCTCTCCTCGTTTATAGGAAGTCACTTTTGTTTGCTTTCAAAACGAACGATATTTTGTACATTGAGCGATTCTTCTGATCTAATTGGCTGACAGGAGCTGAGGAGCATGTTCAAGTGGAGAGGGTTTCAATGTGGCCCAGCCAGTGCACTGAAAATAGATAACCGCATGAGCAGGGAGGTGCCAGCATTTGCCATTGGTACGCTTTTCCTTACTTAGCTTGCAGTGGCTTGTCTAAAATCGCGGCGGCATGCAACGGGCGATTAAAAATGCTGCTAAAACGAATCCTCAACAAAGAAGACTTGGCAGAGCGATGTCGTATGTACGTGCTGAAGCGGCTCGATAACGTTGTACGGCAACGCAAAAAAAGAGTTCTGTTATACGCAAATAAACGCATGCTCGCCGTATGGTGCGAGTAGCCAGTGCCTAAGCGATTGGTGGCAGCCACCTTCTATTCTTGCGGAACGGGGCAGTCGTTGGCTATTCAGAAAAAAAATCCCGTTTTGTTCAGCAGATTAAAGCATCTTTAACGCGTAAACATCACTATGACGCAATTAGTTTTCGCGGTTTTGTGACGTCGAGTGACAGACAGGTGAAGTGGGTGCAGCCTGGACCCTTTTGACCAATAACCAGAGTGTTAACGGCGTAAAGGTGTGGAATCGAAAATTATTTCTGTTTTGTTCGGCCGAATCATGTATAATCACTGTGTACACGCCATGAAAGATTGGGAGCTATCGCGGTTTTCGTGACGCCGCATGACAGACAGGGGAAGTGGCATTGGTCCAAAAAGCTTTTGACCAATCACGGAAGGCTGATTGCATAATTGGAACAGAAAAGTTTGGAATAGCTTCAGGTTATAGTGCCCCTGGTCTCTTTCACGAGGCTTACCAGTTTACTGTCGACCTGGTCGTGTCATTGTCATTTTTATTTCGCCTGCTTTTTTTGTAGACTGCCTACCTTGTGATTATCTACTCACAGAGTAGTAGTAAATGGGCTTTATAATCTCTTTCTGCATAATGACCCGCAAGTTTTTCTTTAAGTGATGTGTTACGGTTGGGCATTGTGGCATATTTCCAGCAGCTGCCTCGTCGTCTTCAACCGAATATCTGTTGCTGAATGATTGCAGGAGACATTTATATTCGGTTTGCATGGCAATCAGTTCACCTTACAGAAGAAATATTGAAAGAGGCCCCCAAATAAGTATAATACGCTATAAATGAACGGGGACGTGAGCTTGTCGACTGAAAAGTCGGCTGTCCTACAGTTGGCACAACGTATTAAGAACTTGAACATACTTCTTTATAGTCATATGCAGTATATAGAAAATGGTCTATCGCTTTTAATACGAATATTTCTTTACCTGCTAACCCATGCTTTTGCCTAGGATCTTCTATCGGCAGTCTTCTATGTCTACGCTCCTTTCTTTATCTCTAATTCGTTATCACTTTACCTCCCCTCTCTCCCCAGCGTAGGGTAGCAAACCGGATCTTCCTCTCTGGTTAACCTCCCTGCCTTTCCCCTTTCCTCTGTCTCTCTCTCTTAGTCTGTCGGTCGCTGGTCGGGCTCTCGCCGAGTAGATTCAATGTAACTACTCATAAAAAAAGAAAGAACAAAGAAAGCGTCTGGCGCTGTGCTTCAGGCCTCGGCCCACCAGTGCAGCGGTCTGATGCTCTAACCATTAGGCCACAAGTTCTTTTTTTTCTTTTTTTATTGCAAGGAAGGAAAACATTAGGAAAGACAGAGCGCTACAGAAATATAAGGTAACTAAAAACGCATAGCGCTTTGCACTTTTCTCTCATTTTTCCTACATTCGCGCGCTACGTACCGTCGTTAAGGAGCACATAAAAAAAATCAGGCAAGTACGTGTAAGGGTCCAATAAAATCATCGAGTCTGGCGATGCTATTATGCAACGTGCACGCTACGAACGTATGGAGCAGATCCCTCCTCCCTCCCCTCCCCCCCCCCCCAAAAAAAAAAAGAAAGAAGCGATCGAGCGCTTCGCGCTGGTTCAGCGTGCCTGTCGCACATTCTACTGTTAACCTGTGACCCAGCATGTGATATGTCCATGTTACTTGGCCTACATAGCCTTTAGGCCGTGATTTTTCTTTCTTCATTACGTGAAAGAGGAACATTCAGGAAAAAGACTAAATGATGGCTTAGCTCGGGCCACGGAGAAGGACTGGATTTGGCTAAGCACGAACTATTGTGCGCTAGCACCGTTTACCCCAGTTTTGCATAGTTTGTCTGGGCCTATCCTGGGTATGTGTTACTCTGTCTCTGTTAGTCTCAAACGAACCTCTTCGATGCCAACTTGGGGCACGGGGTGTGTGCCAGTAGCTGTGGGCTGCTCTTAAATGATCGCGTTCGACCAAACCCGCGGCGTACTCCCCGCGGCACTCTCCTTCGCCCGTCGAGTCTTACCTTCATAGCTTGAAAGTTGAAGTCCACGCGGCGTTGTCCCTGTTCTGGAGTTTGGTAAGCCCGCGCGTTTCTCGTGGCCCCGGCATCAGCGTCGAGACGGCGTTCCCTCTGTGCAGAAGTTTCATTTGCACGTGCACGAGAATTCCTAAGCCTGTTTGTTTCCAACCTTTCTCGCTTAGCTACTATGCCAGGGTTAGTCGACGCATGCTCGCGTAGTCGTTTCAGCTGCAAGCGTGCGTTCCGTCGAGCGTGGCGCACCGCGTCGACCAAGCCATACCGACCCACCGCCTCATCCAGGGCCCATTTCCTTCCTATGAACTGCCACACGACTCATGCTGACGCGCTGCTAAACTATCTATGCGACGAGGAGAACCGCGAGCGGAGCTTGCCCCCCGCAGGCCGCAACTGCGTCCGAGCGCGGTTTTCTATTGGCTGCAGCTATCGTGGCTACACCGGGCGAGGCGAGAGCGTGTCGTTGGCTGCAAGTGGTTACTCTCTTCAAACGCGTGACGTACCTACTCCTTGCCTCCTTTCCACCGCACGGCACTGCTGTTGGCTCTCCATCGTGGCACAGCGCAGGACAGACACACAACGGATTTTCGCCGGATCGTAACCCTGGCGCTGGTCCCCTAAAAACAAAAGTACTACAGAACTTTAACGTAGCTGAAAACGCATTCAAAAGTCAGGCAAGCACATGTGAGCGTACAAAAAGACATAAAAAAGAAAGCAGAAGTGAATGAACTACCTTAGCTGTCCCTACCCATGAATCACACTTGTTGGCTTAAATGTGCCACGGAAGGCATGGTGACGCACATATCAAGTACTGAATTTTCTATTAACACCGCTTCCAAAATCTCGCGTTGTAATTTCGTGTTTCCACGGCCTACAAATCCGAATTCTTTAACCGCGGATATCAACCTCAACTTTGGAGTGTAAACAAGCTTCGACCCTTCCCCTGATTTCTAACACCTAAAGTACTGCTGCAGTCTGCCGTTCAGCGACTGGCTAGTCTGTTCCACGTAAACACGAGCGTAACTTAAAGGAATTCAGTACAGGACAAAATTCGCGCGTGGGAAATACCGATACTCGTGTTTCGTCGTGCAGTATTCCCTTACTTGACTCCCAGTGACACGTTTGCACAGTTGTGCCAACTTGCATGACACAGAAAACACACGATCCAGCCCATGCTTCCCTGTGACTTTCCTTTAAGGCCTCTCACCAGGCCACATATAAAATTTCGGTTATACGGTCGATGTTAACACGTGCAGTCTAAGGAGTGTTCCACCGCAAGAATTTTTCAAATTGGCTAATTAATAGCCGAGATAGAATATTTCTGTGACGCGGACCCTTGACATTGGAAGGGGAGCGTCAACGCCAACATGACACACTTTCCACTTGCCCCAGTATAGCCCGCGCAAGCAAAATTCCTTCCCTGCGTTCTCCCATACAGGAGATGGAGAATTGCGTGACGCATGAATCAGCGGCGCCGCGTTCTTTTTTTTCCCTTCTCTTCTTTTGCTGCGTGGCGCACTTCTGCTGACCGTCTCTTGCACGAGCTGTTGCGTTTGTGTCGTTTCGCGCAGCGCACGATTTTGTGCCCTATGCACGAGAACACCTGACTCGCGTTATAAGTCAGTGCTGCACAAACACTAAGACAGACGCAAGTGGATCAAAAAGCATGATTGTGCGCTGGAACACGGTTGAGATTCACTTTGGACCACTTACCTCCCTCTCTTTTACATTACGGAGTGTTGGCACCCCGCAAGGGTCCGTTCTGTCCCCCTTTCTATTTAATATCACCCTAATCCCCCTGGCTCGACAATTGGCAATCATACCCCATCTCAAACACACCCTCTATGCCGACGACATCACGCTGTGGACTACCCCCGGCAACGACGGCGGCATAGAGGATACTCTCCAGTCTGCAGCCACCCTGACCCAAAATTATGCGGCCAGTATCGGTCTTTCTTGCTCCCCAGAAAAATCCCAACTACTACTCATTAGACCTCGTAATCGCTGCTCCCCGTGCTCCCCCATCACGATCGAGCTGGACGGACGCCCAGTGCCGGAGGTTGAAACCCTCCGCATACTGGGACTCCATATCCAGAGTGATGGTAAAAACACCACCCCCCTGAAGAAACTCAAGCAGATTGCAGGTGCGATTTCACACCTCATTAGCCGGGTTTCAGCCCACAACAGAGGCATGAAGGAGCGCGACCTATGCCGCCTCAACCATGCCTCCGTCCTCAGCCGTGTGCTTTGCACAACCCCATATTTACACTTATTCCGGCACGATACTAATGCCCTAGATGCCTTAATATGCAAGGCGTACAAAGTAGCACTAAAACTACCCATTAACACACCCACAGACCGACTACTCGGCCTGGGCCTCCACAAGACTATCGGGGCACTTGTAGAAGCCCACCGACAGGCGCAATACATTCGCCTGACACAGACATCCACTGGACGGCACATCTTGGACTCCCTCGGGATCCGGATACCGGACAACGACCCTGCACTACTCGCCACTCCAGACCACATCCACCGGGAGCTGCTAATTAAGCCGCTTCCGAGGAACATGCACCCACAACACCACGAGGAGCGCCGCCGAGCTCGAGCTAAGGCACTCCATCGCTATTACGGCCCTGAACCGGACGCCTTGTGGGTGGACGCCGCATGCATGGGAGAGCAAGCGGTTGCCGCCGTGGGGGAATCCTCCCTCTCCCCACTCATCACACTACCCCTCCCCCTACACACTTCCCCAGAAGCTGCAGAGGAAGCTGCGATTGCCATTGCCATCACCCAAACGGAAGCCCGGTACATAATAACAGATTCAAAAACAGCTATACTAAATGTTGCACGAGGCCGAGTCCATGTTCCTGCTTTCTGCATACTGGACTCGCACGTTGCACCTCCACCCCATTATGTGGAGCTGATATGGGTGCCTGCGCACTCCGGGAATCCCGGAAACGAGGCTGCCAACTTTTAGCCCGAGGTTCTATTAACCGGGCGCAGGTGGCCTCCGATCCGGGATTCATGAAGGAGCGCATGCACTCTTTCAGCGAACTGACGCAGGCTTATAGAGCCGCACGTCAGATCTACCCCCCACCTCACCCATCCCTATACAACAGATATGCGACACTTTGGAGGCGACTCCAGACCCACACACTCTCTTCCCCTGTCACCCTATCCCATTACCATCCCTCTTTCCCTACCCCCGCCGGCGCCTTCTGTCCCGAACCGTTTGCCTCGGCCATTCACATCCTCTCGCTTTGCCCGGCGGATCCTCCTCCGCGGGGCCTGGATCACCTGACATCGTGGGAGGACTGGGAGACCGTGCTTCGCTCTGAGGACCCGGCAAGGCAAACCATCGCGACCAGCCAGGCTGCCGGTGTTATGGACCTACGGAACATAAACACTTGAGCGGAGTACGGTCGTGCGGGGGCCCAAGGCCCTGCGCGCTCCGAACACCTTTGTTTGAATAAAGTTTTCAACAACAACAACGACAACAACAACAACAACACGGTAGAAAATGGCATAGTCGGGCTCTCTGCGCGGGCGTGCCGACGAAACGGAAGTACATCTCTCTTGCTACGGCGCGAAGTAACACAAACAAACGCAGACATTCGGTATGTAGGTTTTTTTATTTCTCTAAACTTTATTTCGTCTATTGATGCAACAGATGAAACAAATAACCGTTGTTGCGTCGAATATTTCCTGAAGTCACGTGCCACTATGAGCGATATGAGCGACGTCACATAAGTGCCACGCACGTAGAGCACGTAATGACGCAATGTACGTCGTCTCTTCGGTGGTGAGCGCTGCGACCCCGAGGACAAGAAGAAACGGTGTTTTGTTTGAAATTGAAGCTCTTTCCGGTGCGCACACGGATGTAATACTTAGCAGACAAGATCGTTAGCGCGCAGTGCATGCACTGCACTTGCCAGCTTTAAATGGTCAGACCTGGTGAGGGGCTCTTTAAGTTGTGCGGATACCTGATGCACATATAGCACAACCTGGAACAAACGCATTTTCAGAGGCTTGCCTACCGCGTCTAGAGCAGGCTCTTTGCGCAGCTGATTAGGCAGCGTTTCTGCGATAGCTTGAAGGAGCGGACGCGGGAGACCCCCGCCTGGGGCAACTTTGCTGCTTGGCGACCTTAGCCTCCCGTTATCCTGTGTCCGCAGGACTTAAAAATGGCCGACCAGGAACTAGATTTAGCGATTATCCTTTTAGTCTGTTTCGAATGTGAGGAATCGAAGAGTAGAATTACTTTCTTGGATCTTGACACGTAAGCCCAGCAGATGTGGTCATTTTAATTAAAACAGCGCGCGAAGGTAAAGAAACCTGAATGGAATCAGCCAGCTGGAGCTCGAACGCGAACTTCAGTGAGGAGGAATACTTGCTAAAAACTTCTTCGATCGACATAGCCACCACTGTTAAGGGTGTCGGTTTGCCTAAATTTAATATGACTTAAAAACCTTCTACGTATCTAGATATCTTTGCTACATGCAGTTCGGCTCCGTCAAGCTGACGTTTCAGTTGGCGTTCAATGCGTGCGAGAAAATCTTCACCGAGGACAGGAGCTGCGCAAAAGCCTATAGAGATGGCGTTAGGGTTAGCGTGGCTTCGGTGGCACCTTTAACAAAGAAGCACGATTCATGAGTAGCTGCACCTAGGCTGTTACATTCACTTCTGCTTTTTTTTAATGCCTTGTGCTAATTATGCGCGCAGTGGACAGCGTCTGCTCTTTTTGTTTCTGGTTTCGGGGTGTTTTGGGCGCGGGCGCGCATTGTCCTGCTGCAGCCAAACTTTTTCCAATAAACGTTCCCAGTTGTCGGCAGCGCTCGTTGCGTCTGCATCACCTTACTTTGTCCCGTCTATCGCGGTTCACCGTACGAACAAAATTCCTTATAGTAGTGTATACCTTCTATGAGGCTGTCCCGAGTACACGAAACTTTTTACAGCGAAGCTGCATGGATGTAGCTACCTTCCGGGATAGTTGATGTCCGTCCGTCTACGCGACGCATCCACGCGAAAAAAATGTTTCCTGTTTCTCGCGAATGCTCTGTAGCTCTCAATCTATTGTAGGTATCTTGGAAAAAATGAACTGAAATTGGCTGCTAAGACGATTGTATCAATAAGGCGACTTTCATTTACTTGTCGTAATTAGTTAGCTTGAAGCGAAGTTGTAAATGTTACAGAATTCACGTATGCAGTCAATACATGGCGGCCCACTGAGAGAGTATGGTTACAGAAAACGGCTGTAACACTTGTTTATCTAAACAATACAGCAACAAATTAGCCACTAAGGCTACTTTTACATTACGCCGAGTTTCATCTACTTTTCCTGACTACGTAGCTCACAGTGACGCACAGTGAAGCAGACATGAATTCCGCAATATCTAGAAGGTATTGTGGAATTCCTGTCTGCTGTCAATACAAGCGGCTTCTACACGAAGGAAGCGGACACCCTCGCGCTTGTCCGCCAGAATAAAATTCTAAACATTCCCTGTTTCATTTAGCTAATTAACTAGGAAGTATTCTCAATCGCAATTTACATACAGACGTTTTGTCTTTCGCATATTCATTTGACTGCTACCCGGTCAACGCATATAGTAGCTCTCGATGAGGCTCGATTTAACGGCCACCTGCGTCCTATGAACATCGGGCGGCCGTCGTAAGGCGCCAGCGACGTGCTGCTGAACAACGCCGCGAACGGTAGAAGGCGTAGCACTGCCGTGTGAAGTATCGACGATGGGACGGAGGCGTTCGCTGCGCTTCCAGGGATTGCGCTCAGCGGGTCTTAGGGCCTGACTTATGGGAACACCAATTTTCGCGCGTCTGCTTTCGAGAAAGGTCGCCACATGCAGGAGGCAGGCCACATTTGTGGCAACAGGTACTGTATAAAGTAGACAACTAGTGCGAATTGCGATGAAAATGCACCGCGCCAACAGAGCTTACCGCGCTAAGCTAAAACGTGGTGCTCCAGCATCTATAATCCGGATATTATTTGCCGTGCACGTTGCCATTGTCGCGTGCTTAATCATGAAAATAGGGGAAATATGGGACATGCGGAAAGCAGACTTCAGAAGAGCATTTATGAGGTAGAGTCTATTTTAGAAGACTTGGGACTCAAATGCTCTGCCAATAAGTCTGAACTCCTTGTACTCAAGAACAGAAGAAGGGGTAGAAAACCGCGGGGATACGTTCCCGAGGAAGAACCCAGGTTAGTACTAACCACGAAGGCAGGCGAATCTATTAAGCAAGTAGAATCCATTAGAGTCTTAGGGTTATTCCTGGAGGCAAACGGGGCAAATGGAAGAACAATACGACACATCACAAGCAAGACTGTGGAGGTAACAAGACTGCTAAGGAGAATCACTAACAGACACAGAGGGCTGGGAAAAGAGAGCGCCATGAGACTGGTCCACGCTTTCGCCTTGTGTCACTTCTCATATGTAGCTGGGATGCTCAGTTTTACACAGACAGAGCTAAACAAGTTGAACAGATTAAAAGGCTAGTCAAAACAGCAGTGGAGTTACCGATTAACACGCCGGATAACAAATTAATAAAAGTGGGGCTCCACAACACAATAGCCGAGATAATTGAAGCTCAGCAAATTGCCCACAAAGAGAGAGAGAGGCTCTCTGGAACAAGGCCAGGTAGAGCAATACTAGAAGAGGTAGGATGGCGCCCAACCGAATCCAAAATTTCAGGTGAAGGCACAGTAGAACCAAAAGATAGCATAAGAGAGATACTCAATACGACTCCTTCCCTCAGAAATATGCACCCGGTGCACAACCTGGAAAGACGAAAGGCAAGGGCCAAAGCTCTCCTGCAAGAGATAGAACACGACAGAGAACATGCGGCATTTGTAGATGCTGCGTGGGTCAGAGGAAAGAAAGCTATTACGGCAGTAGTAGTAGATACAGATGGTCTCACTCGGGATGCTATTACAATCATGACTAAAGACACGACAGTCGCGGAACAAGTAGCGATAGCATTGGCTTTAAGGAATCATAAGTCGACGAAGATTTACAGTGACTCTAAGATGGCTATTAGACACTTTACCAATGGCTTTGTAACCAAAAGGGCTGCCCAGCTGATCAGTGAGTTGGACAGCCAGGGGATCGAAATCCGCTGGTTTCCTGCGCACATGGGGTCTGTCGATCCATCTCGGAAGAACTTAAACGAGATGGCTAACGCAGCTGCACGAGGACTTACTATCCGTGGACTACGCGACCAGGACCTTAATATTATACAGGAGGACAACAGGGACCAATTGCTTACATATAATGAAATCACGAGGCATTACTACATGAACAGAAGCGAATTCCCAGTGCCACACGCTAAGCTCAATAGAGCTCAAGCGATGACTCTGAGATTGTTGCA